>NC_077241.1:33556495-35030245 GCF_947179165.1 Solanum dulcamara | reverse complement strand
CAGAAAAATTTAAAAATCGCCAAGATAAAAGAAGAATCTTATAAAAGATATTTAGAAAAATTAGATACTACAAAGGTTGAACAAATAAAGAAAACACAAGAGGCAATAATTGCTAATAATGACGAGATATTATTAGAAAAAGATAATATAAAATTACTTAAAAACTATTATTTCAAACAATATCCAACTAGCCTAGGATAATGGATAATAAGTCTGAATTTAAGCTAATTAAGAAAAATGAACCGTTAAAGGTAGTAAGATTTATATGAAATACAATGAACGATAATTTACTTTGGAAACTTAATATTCAAAGAGCTTCAGATTTTAAAAGATATGCTAATTCAAAAGAAAATACAAATCAATGAAGAACCTAAAATCAAAACTATAGGAACGATAGGATCTCATATTGCAAATCTAAAAATACCTAAAGGATACGGAAGAAATAATTTAAAATAGTAAGCTCCGACTCAGAAAACTCTGAACTAGATAATCTTATTATAAATATAGGAGAGACTAAGTTAAAAGACGAAAGCGATATGATAAATCTAAAAATGGATACAATTAAGACAGACGAAGTAGAATTTAATCCTAATTACTGATCTTCCTACTCGTGCTGAAACTAGCCAAACAAGCTTTAATAAACCCACTAGGGCTTATGTAGGAATCAATTCTACTCTAAGAGTAAGAGACAATCATACACCTATAGGATCAATGAAAAGTGAAGCGATTAATCCCTTTGGAATATACTTAGATTTGGATTGTATTAACAATATGGAAGAAACCATCGATAAATGGAAAACCTCTTTAAAGATAGCCGTTACTGTAAACAAAATGGATTATGACACGACAAAATACTTTATAGAAAGAAGTTTATTACATAGTGTGCTAAGATTTTGGCAAAACCTAAACGATGCTACTAGAAATGATATTTTTAGCACTGATGATAATGTTGCTAATTTAATTACAAGAGCTACAGAAGCTATAAGATTGGAATTTGCCGGAGAAGGTAATTTCTTAAAAGACCCTGCAACGATTGAAAAATATAAAATTGCATTATTACTACTACAATTATGTGACATATGCGAAATATATAAATATATTTGTGTCTTTCAAAATTATTATTACTATGTTTATAACAGAGTAAAAAAGTACAGAGATGTATCTTCCGATGTTTTTACTAAGATACCAGACCCTTGGGGTAAAATATTAATAGATACTTACAATCCTGGTACATCTAATACATTAGGGAAAAGAATAACCCATTTAAAAGATAAACTGAGTACATGGTGTGCAGACGCCATACTAGCGAAAGCAACTAAAGGATTGAGAAAGAAAATAAGTTTATGCTGTGATGATCCTAAAATGCCAATAATGATTGGATGTGAAAGTCCCAACTATTACAAAAAGATTAAAAGAAAATATAAGAAAAAGAAACTCTTTAAGAAAAAATATTTTAAAAAGAGAAAGGCTAGATACTACAAAAAGAAAGGATATACTAGATACAAAAAATTATTTTTCAAAAGAAATAATAAGAGAAAAAATCCAAAGGAATGCAGATGTTATTACTGTAAAGAGATAGGACACTATGCTAATAAATGCCCAAAGAAATTTGCTAATAATAGCAAGAAGATAGAAATGGATGAAGATACTGAAGAAATGATAAAATCAGAAGAATTTATACAATTAAATAATTTTAAAGAAGTCGAGTCTGACGATACAATTTTCATATTAACAGATACTGATTATTATTCCTCTTCAGAAGAAGATAGTCAAAATGAATAATAAAATAAAAATAGTCCAAGATATAATAGAAGAAACGATAGAATAAGTTAGAGAATATAAACAAGATATACGTATTGTTAAAAGATAATTAAAACGAATACAAAATGAAAATATTTCTTTAACTAATTACTCAGGATTTGAAGTAAATACGCTTGAAAGATTAGGATTAAGAAAAAGAAAAAATTATTTATTTTATGGATTAAATATCCAAGAAAGAGCTTTAGAAGTTTCTGTTACTTTTAATAAAGTAATGATACCTTTACTATCTAAAAGAGATATTCAAGATAAATTACAAAAAATAAAGACAGAAATTCGAAATACTCTACTTTTAATAAAGTAATGATACCTTTACTATCTAAAAGAGATATTCAAGATAAATTACAAAAAATAAAGAAAGAAATTCGAAATACTCTTGGATGGATACATATATGAGCCATCCAGATAATAATAAAATCCACCTTTAGAGAAGGATTAGATACCCCAATAGATTTAGCTATTATAGATAACAAGATAATAAACAGGAAAGAAGCTTGCTTAGGAATATTACGAGGAAATTTACAATACGGAAAGATTAAGTTTAATATATATCCAAGAATTTCATACCATCTTCTAGATAAAGACTTTGATAAAACTCTAAGCTTAATACTATATTTTAAAAGAAAAGATTTCTTCCACAAATACAATAGACTATATTCGATAACTTATGTAATATCATATGTTATTTCAAATACATATTATTCAGATTGTTTTGCTATAAAAGATACAATAGATTATCCCTACCTATTTGAAGAAGTTAGTCAGATACAACTGCCTAGTATAGCACAGATATAAGAAATAAAAGATACACCATTAAATTTAGATTTACAACCAAAACCCCTATATAATCAACAAGATATAGCTGCTCGACTGTCCTTTGACGAAAGTCGAGTCATAAATCCTTTAGCTTTAATAAGAAGAACGCAATCAGAAAAATTTATAGGAGCCATCCTAGAAGAAAAAAATGATGAAATAAAAAATTATAAGATAAAAGGCAAATATTTTAATGGTATACGATTTATCCCCGTTAATATACTAATAGATACAAGTGTTGGTGGAAATTACATTAGCTATAGGTTTTGTAATAATTTACAACAATATAAATTAAAAGATAAACACCAATATACTAATTTTAATGGAGATATAAATTAAATGCAAAATATGATAGAAACATTTATAAAATTTGGAAACAATACGATACCTATGAGACTATTAGCAGAACCAGAAGGAAATAACGATACTTTAGAAATATTATTAGGAACTACGTTTCTACATAATGTAAAGTCGTATGATATACTTGAGCAAGGCATCAAGATTACATATAATAATAAGATAATCTTCCTATCAAAATGACAAGCCAATATAGTATTTATATATCTATTGGAATAACATATAAAGATTATAAAGCAGAATATTTTGCTGCTTTTATAGAAAACGGATCGGGAAAATATTGCTGTAAACCAAAAATATTTTCCAAAGAATACCATAAAAAATTATCCATTACTAGGGGAAGAGATATATCATATAATATTGTAACAATGTCTAATAGCCTAGCTCAACCGATTATACTACTATGACACTTTTTAATAAAATGTCCACCGTTTTACTTTCATAACATAGGACAAGATGTGTTACTAAGAAATATTTTTTTAGAAATGTTTCATAGTGTTTTATACCATAGAATTCTCTTTCAAATAAAATTTAAGACACCTTGTCAACATACGATTGTAGTAAAAGATTTTAAAACTGCTTATTCAAAAAGATTACCTATCCAATTTAAACCCCGCATAGCCCAGCATGGTGATATCGGATATCAAAGAAAACCAATTTTTTGAAAAAGCACTCCTTTGCTATAATATGATACAGACTGGGATAATCCTCAGATAATAAATCAACAAACAGACAGCCTACTAGATTATCAGATAACCTTCAATAAATTAAAAGAAAACTTGGATATGATTAAAAAAAAATTAGAACAATGCTTTACTGGAAATCCTTTAGAATTTTGAAATAAAAATAAGATAGAAGCCAAGTTAGAAATGAATGACAAAGATAAAATTATTAGAGTAAAACCGATGAGATACAATCCCGAAGACCAAGAAGAATTTCAAAAGCAGATTAAGGAATTATTGAGTCTTAGAATAATAAGACCTAGTAACTCTCCTCATAGTTCACCCACCTTTATGGTAAGAAATCATGCAGAGATAGTACGAAATAAATCAAGAATAATTATTAATTATAAAAAATTAAATGATAATACTATATCTGATGAATATTTTCTACCACATAAAGAAAGTCTAATTAATAGAACAACTAACAAAAAGATATTTTCTAAGTTCGATTGTAAAAGTGGATTTTGGCAAATAAAATTGAATAAAAATAGTATTCAATATACGATAATTTCTACTCCTTAAGGACAATATGAATGGCTAGTCATGCCGTTTGGATTAAAAAATGCACCTCAAATATTTCAGAGAAAACTGGATAATATCTTTAAAGATTATGATTATATATTTATCTGCGTCGATGACATTTTAGTTTTATCTGATACTCTTGAAGAACACTTGATACATCTAAATAAGTTTACAAACTTATGTTTGGAACATGGATTAACACTTTCTATAAAGAAAGCACGCCTAATGAAAAATGAGATAGAATTTTTGGGTATGATAATTGATGGAAACGGTATAAAATTATAAAGACATATAGTTGAAAAAATATCCTTTTTCTCTAATAAATTAATCGATAAAAATCAAGTACAAAGCTTTCAAGGAATTCTTAATTACGCTTCAGATTATATTCAAAATTTGGCCGAATTAAGGAAGCCATTCCAAGAATTATTAAAAAGGATAAAAGTTTTGAATTTCATGAAGTACTAACTAAAAAGGTAAAAGATATTAAATCTATATGCAAACATTTACCAAAATTACAATTATCCAAAGATAGTGATGACTTAATTCTAGAAACAGACGCTTCAGAACACTGTTGGAGCGGCATATTAAAAAAGAAAGACTACGATCCTAATAAGAATAAAATAGGAGAAAGTCTATGCCGATATTATTCTGGAACCTTTTCAGATACACAAATAAGATATCATATTAATGAAAAAGAATTGCTAGCCGTAGTAAAAAAAAGAGAAAGGGACTAGACGAGAAACTTACCTGCGCGACGTCGAAGATGGAAAGGATCCACTGCAACGAACAGGTAAGTTATAGTTAGTGATCATATTATTATTCTATTAGTATAATGTTATATTATGAAAGTGATAGGAAATTTGATTGTAAACAGAAATAGAAATTTGGAGAGGTTGCTGCCACTAGTATCGTAACCAGTGACTTCAATTTTAACTATTATTATTTTATTTTATATTATAAATTAAGTTTTGATATATTGAGATAAATAACTAAATACTATGTGTATTATGTTATATGAATTTTATCAAATTTGTGACATTGAAGAAAATTGAGACTTAACCCTAGTCTTGAAATTTAGAAAATATAAGATTTAATTTATTAATTGTCATCAAGATTTGGGAACTTGATTATAGATTTGTGTGAGTGTTTGGGTCTAGGATAGACATGGATCTTGTTAGTTTTGAAATCTTATTGTGACTATTTATTTGACTAGCTTACGTTGATTTGGAGGCCCAATGAAAAGGAAAGGCTCAAGTCCCGGAGTGATTGCTTGATTATTTGAAGCAAGTGAATTTCTAAACCTCCGTTTAAGCTTGTAGATGCTTGTATTTCCGTGTTGTGTATACTGAGGAGTACTGAGAATTGGACTGGGTTATTGACTATATGATTGACCTTAAAAATGGAGATGAGGAATATAAAATGGTGATCTAATGACATGTATTGGTGAAATTGATATGTTATGATTATGGGTTTATTTTGGATATATGAAATGACTATGTTGATGTGAGATAGGGAAAAATTATTGTTGTTGTCATGTTATTATCGTGAATCATAAGAACATGAATTGATTGCATTGGTTCTCACATACTATGCTGAGACTGAAAATGATATGAAACAAAGAGGTCAGGCCACACGCTTCGTGGTAGGTATTATGAAACAAATGGGTCAGGTCACATGCTCCATGGCAGGATATGTATATTGAGGGGATGCGCCACATACTCCGTGGCAGGTGACATGGACAGAAATGTCCCCCATGGGTTCTGGACTGTAATTCAGCGGATGTGTACCGATAGGACAGACATGCATCATCTCATTGCATTGCATCATATTTTGTTGATATTTGTGAATTTGTGTTTACCACTTATTGCTCTGCATATGTTGAATTTGACTTGATATGATTCACTTGATAAGACTATCGATGAATATTCGTGGACTGTATTGTTGTTATTGTGTAGAGTATAGAGTTGGGCTGGTTTTATGGAGGTTGTAGTTGACGAGGTTCAGTTGGGATGACAGGAGTACTTGTATCTATCGAGCTTTGCTTTATTTTAGTTATCCACTTGCTAAGTACCGTGTTGTTTGGTACTCACCCATTACTTCTACACTTATGTTGGTTGTGAGCTCGGACTTGTTTGATCTTCTCGCATTTTATACCACATTCGAGGCTATCATCTTGAGTATTGAGGTAGCTGTTACATTCATCTAGCGGACACCTCTTACTTCTTTAATATGTTTTAGTCCTATTCTAGAGACAAAGACATTGTGACTGTATTTTGTTTCATACTTCGGTAATGTATTAGTTGCTTGTACACATGAAAATCAATCTTGGGAGAATTTGAGTTTGTTTTATGTGTTTTTGATTAAGTTAAATTTTGATTTATTTCATTTTCTTCCGTATCTACTTTCCATTGGGTATTAGGCTGACTTGTCTCGGTGGGTTGAAATGAGTTTCATCACACTCGGATTTGGGTTGTGACAAAATGGTATCAGATCCGCAGATTCATAGGTCACACGTGTATACAAGCTGAGTCTAAGTAGAGTCTTGAGGATCAGTACGGAGACGTCTGTACTTATCTTCGAGAGGCTATGAGGATTTTTAGGAAATTTTCCATTTGTTCTTTCACTTTGTATCGTACGTGTTATGTTGGTATTGAATTTTTGCGTGTACCTTCTAATAGATGGCTAGGACTAGAACTACGACTAGAGGTAGACGAAGGGAGGCACTCCCTGAGTTGATATTGGGACCCCAACTAGGGGTAGAGATAGAGGCCAAGCTAGAGTCCATGGTCGGGGTATGACGGCAGGCAGAGGTCATGCCCGAGGAGCGACACCAACTAGAGGTTGTGCTAGAGAGACTTCTCCTGATCCACAAATTTATGCTAGAGAGGAATAGGTCCCTCAAGAGCTTGCTACTGCACCATTGTTTCAGGCCACTTTGATGCAAGTATTGGATGTACTCGAAGGATTTAATCAGAGTGTGAGGGAGAATGGTACACCCGAAGGTTCTCAGACTAGAGTAGGGGCTTAGACCCTAGGGCAACATCAAATTCTAGTTGTTCAGGATCTAGTAGGCCAGCTACCTGCTAGCCCTAGAGAGGATGAGGATGGAGTACAGGTAGGGGGAGCCCAGGGTGAACCTATAGTTATGTTGACTGACAACAAGCAACGCCGATATGAGAGGTTTCAAAAAATAGACCCACCACAATTTCAAGGTGGGAAGACTGAGGATGCATACGAGTTCCTGATCATGTATCGAGAGTTATTGGAGGTAGTAGGGTTAGTTGAGACTCATAGAGTTCTTTATACTACACTCCAATTACGTGGTCCAACCAGAGAGTGGTGGAGAGTGTATCTGAGTTCCAGGCCAGTTAGGTCATGCCAAATGACTTGGGATAAGTTTGCTAGTGCCTTTTATGAACATTTCATACCTTGGAGTGTGAAGGACGAGAGCCGATTGTGGTTCGAGAATTTGAGGCAGAAGGGTCTTATAGTTGCTGAGTATGAGACTCGTTTCTACCAGTTGTCCAGACATGCCATGGCTGTCCTTTCTGATGAGACAGAACAGATTCACAGATTTGTGCGAGGACTAAACTATACCATTCGTATAGCAGTTTTTCGACCCGCCCGTGAGGGAACTTCTTTCTAGTCCATTATGGGTGCTGCCAAGGAGGCGGAGTTGATGGATAGAGAGGAGTTCGAGGACCCCAAGAGGGCCCGTGCTTCTGGTTAGTTCTTGGGTACCTCATCTGGAGGTAGAGGGTCCTATAGAGGAGGTGGTTCCTTCCAGCGTAGAGGACCAATTCATACATCTATGCCGACTTTTGAGGATGGTCGAACACCTCTTGGGTCCTACAGTACAGGTCAGAGTTACCAAGGGTCACAGTAGAGGCCGGTGAGCTGTGGTGGTTATACAAGTTCTTTAGGTTCATCGTAGAGGTTTTCGCACGAGAGAGCATGTTATACTTGTGGTGATCCAGATCATCTTTCATGGCAGTGTACATCTCAGGGTCGAGGAGGAACCGAGCCTAGTTCTTCAGTTTTAGTTATAGGACCAGCGTCGCCAGTCAGAGGTCAAGTAGAGCCCAGACTAGTAGATGTGGTCGCACTCTTAGTAGGGGTGCTGGTGATGCTATAGTCCCTCAGGGAGGAGGTAGAGGTATTGGGCAGGTCAGAGGTGGTAGGGGAGCTCAGTGTTATGCTTTTCCAAGGAGACCCAAGTATGATACTTCCGATACAGTTATCATAAGTATCGTCCCAGTCTGCTATCGACCTACATCTGTATTATTTGATCCAGGGTCTATATTTTCCTATGTGTCTGCCTATTTTGCATCTGACTTTGATTTGACATGTGATCGTATATCCGTGCCTGTTTATATTTCTATACCCGTGGGTGAGCCCTTAGTGGTGGATCGAGTATATCAATCCTGTCTTGTTTTCTTTGGTAGATATGATTATTCTGGGGATAATAGATTTTGAAGTGATATTGGGTATGGATTGGCTTTCTCCCTATCATGCTATTCTCAATTATTATGATAAAACTGTTATCTTAGTGATACCTAGTGCCTCGAGGATTGAGTGGAAGGGTACTAATGACTCCTATTCCAATAAGGTTATCTCATATATTCGTGCTTAGAGGTTGATTAATAGAGGGTGTATGTCTTATTTGGAATTTATTCGGGATACCAGTATTGAGTCACCTCCTATGGAGACTATTCCAGTGGTAAATGAGTTTTCTGATGTATTTCCTACTGATCTTCCTGGTGTTCCTCTGGATAGGGACATTGATTTTGCTATTGACTTAGAGCCTGGCACTAAACCCATTTCTATTCCTCCATATCGCATGGCTCTAGTTGAGTTGGAGGAGTTAAAGGATCAGTTGCAAGACTTGTTGAGTAAGGGGTTTATTCGCCCTAGCGTGTCGCCTTGGGGTGCACCGGTTCTATTTGTAAGGAAGAAAGATGGTACTATGAGGATGTATATTGATTACATATAGTTGAACAAGGTAACTGTTAAAAACAAGTATCCTCTTCCCCGTATTGATGATTTATTTGATCAGCTTTAGGGAGCGACATTGTTTTCCAAAATAGACTTGAGGTCCGGTTATCATCAGTTGAAGATTAGGGTATCAGATATCCCTAAGACAGCTTTTTGGACTTATTATGGTCACTACGAGTTCTTGGTGATGTCATTTGGGTTGACCAACGCCCCTGCAACATTCATGAATGGGGTATTTTGCCCGTACTTGGATTCTTTTGTGATAGTATTCATTGATGATATCTTGGTGTATTCCAAGGCTGAGGCAGATCATGTACGCCATTTGAGGTTGGTACTTCAGAAGTTGAGGGAAGAAAAGTTGTATGCAAAGTTCTCCAAGTGCGAATTTTGGCTTGATTCTGTGATATTCTTAGGACACGTGGTTCCCAAAGAGGGGACAAGGCCTACTTCTGCTACTGAGATTCATAGTTTTGTAGGATTAGCCGATTATTACAGATGGTTCGTGTAGGGCTTCTTCACTATTGCAGCTCCATTGACTAGATTGACTTAGAAGGCCGTGGATTTTCATTGGTTTGATGAGTATGAGGCGATCTTCCAAAAGCTCAAGACTTTATTAACTTCGGCTCTTGTTTGGACGCTACTTGAGGAGGGTATGGGCTTTACTGTATACTGTGATACTTCTGGTGTTGGTTTAGGCAGTGTGTTAATGCAAAAGGGGAAAGTGATTGCCTATGCTTCGAGACAGTTAAAGGCCCATGATAAAAACTATCCTACTTATGATTTGGAGTTAGCAGCTGTGGTCTTTGTGCTTAAGTTGTGGCGTAATTACCTATACGGTGTGCATTACAAGGTCTTCACTGATCAAAGGAGTCTTAAGTATATATTCAGTGAGAGGGATCTGAACTTAAGGCAACGTAGATGGCTTGAGTTGCTGAAGGACTACGACATAGCTATCTTATATCATCCAGGAAAAGCCAATGTGATGGCAGATGCCTTGAGTAGGAAGTCCTCTAGTATGGGGAGTCTTGCGATGATTTGAGTTGAGGAGCGACCATTGGCTAGAGATGTTCAGAGGCTGGCTAATAGCCTTGTCCAGTTGAAGATTTCACCGGATGGTAGTGTTCTTGCCTTTGTAGAGGCACATTCTTCCTTGGTTGGGCAGATTCGGGAGAGACAGTTTGAGGATGAGAAGTTATGTATCATTCGAGATAAGGTATTAAGGGTTGAATCTAAGGAGGTGGTACTTGATTCGAAATGTGTATTGAGGATTGGCAACAAAATTTGTATGCCTAAGGTGGGTGACCTGACTAGACTTATTTTGGAGGAGGCTCCTTGTTCAAGGTATTCTATCCATCCGGGAGCAGCCAAGATGTATCATTATTTGAGTTACAGTATTAGTGGTGTGGAATAAAGAAGGACATTACAGAGTTCGTTTCCAAGTGTTTGACTTTCCAATAGGTAAAGTATGAGCACCAGCGGCTTGGGGGTGTGAGTCAGAAGATGCCTATTCCCACTTGGAAGTGGGAAATGATCACCATGTACTTCATTGTAGGTTTACCTCCCACCGTGGGTGGTTATGATTCTATATGGGTGGTTGTTTGCAGGCTGACAAAGTCCGCCCATTTTATTCCAATTAAGGTGAGGTATATAGCGGATAAGCTAGCCCAATTGTATATTAGTCAAATCGTTCGGCTTCATGACGTCCCAGTATCCATCATTTTGGATTGGGGTTCAGTATTTGCTTCACACTTTTGGTAGGCATTACAACACGGTTTGGGCACTAGACTTGATATGAGTATAACTTTTCACCCATAGACCGATGGTCAGTTCGAGCAGATGATTCAAGTGTTGAAGGGCATGCTCCGAGCTTGTGTTATTGATTTTGGTGCTAGATGGGATCAACACTTTCCCCTAAAGGAGTTTGCCTACAACAACAATTATCACTTCAGTATCCAGATGGCCCCATTTGAGGCTTTGTATGGTAGGTGGTGTCGATCTCCTATTGGATGGTTTGACTTAGCTGAGATGGACTCCTTAGAAACAGACTTGCTTAGAGATGTAATGGAGCAGGTTCGTAGGATTCAGGGTAGACTCTTGACAGCCCAGAGTAGGCAGAAGAGTTATGCAGACCAGAGAGTTCAACCATTGAAGTTCATGGTAGGTGATCATGTTTGGCTTTGAGTATCGCCCATGAAGGGCGTGATGCATTTTGGGAGAAAGGGAAAGCTCAGCCCTCGATTCATTGGGCCATTTGAGATTTTGGCGTGAGTTGGAGATGTGGCTTATAAATTGGCCTTACCACCTAGATTATCGACTGTGCATAAGGTGTTTTATGTTTCTATGCTCCGGAAGTATGTTCTGGATGAGTCCATGTGTTATGGTCCAGACCTGACATTTGAGTAGGAGCCTATAACAATTCTAGATAGGCAGGTTCGCAAGCTTAGAACCAAGGAGATAGCTTCAGTGAAGGTAAAATGGAAGCACCGTTTAGTCGGAGAGGTGACTTTGGAGACGGAGGCTGATATGCGTGCCAGATATCCCCATCTTCTTGAATCTTCAGGTATATTCCTTTACTTTATGTTCGAGGATGAACGTTATTTTTAGTGGTAAATAATGTAATGACCCGTTAGGTCTGTTTGGGAAATAATCTTCCCTTCATAAAAGACACCTTCTGTACATTTAAATTGGGAATTTTAGACTATTCGATAACTTCGGTTAATTAGTTGATAGGTGATTTTAAATAATTAATTTAATTAATAGGCTAAAGTGTTAACTTATTTAATACCCTATACCACTTTTATTATATTTATTAAAATAGGTTAGTAGGGTTTGTTACTTTAGTACATAATTAATTAGAAAAAAGAAAAAAAAGGGACTAGACGAGAAACTTACCTGTTACACCCTGCACTCTTGAGCTCAAAATGTCTCTTAAGCTTCTTAGAAGTTATGAAGTGAGTTGGATAATCTACTACACTATCACACAACTTTAAGGAAAGAAGAATGCGATACCCCATGAGAGGGAAGGTTGGAAATAGGGCTAGGAGAGTCCGGAAGGAGTTGGAGGCCAAGTAACGAGTCGTAGGACTCAATTTACCTACGTAAGCTACTAAGTTAGAAGTTTGACATACTTAAGCCACTTGAGTACATACCAAGCTTACGTATTAAGGATTACACAAGTTCTTAAAATAAGACGAGATTACGGACCCACGGGGAAGAGGAGAAGATGACACATGGCAGCAAAAGGAGGCACCACATGGAAGCATGGGAAGGTTCCATGTGGAAGCAGGTGACCCACCTGCTTGGGGTCAAGTAGGTGACCCACCTACTCACCAAGGACACGTGGCAACCCCTAATTGGCTGTATGGATGTGGTGGACCAATGGGGGCAGGACACGTGTCACCCTTAGGGGATGACATGTGTCACCTCTTGGGGAAAATATATATACATGTATGATGACTCTTAAGTCATTTCTTATCCAATTTGAGCTGAAATTTGGAGAGAACAAAGGAAAAATACGTAGAGAAGAAAAGGAGGCAACCATGGTTTAGAGGAAACTAAGGCAAGTTTCCAAGTTTCTCTCCATGAATTACTTACCTACGGTATTCCTTAATCACGTGGAGATGTATATATTTATCTTAGGATGCCTATGGAACCATGTATTCAGCCCTACACTTGGAAAAGATAGGAGAAAGTTGAAGGAAAACCTAGAAAGCCAAAGAAGGAGGGCTACGGGTTTGGGGCTGCAAAGGTAAGCCTCCGAGTTTTGTTCCATGAATTAATTATTTAAGGTGTCCCAGGTTATGTAATAGTGTTTTATAACATAAAATTCCACTTCGAGGAAGCAAGGAAGTGATACAAACAGTCCGCGCAATTTCAGCATGTTTGGAGAAGTTCCGAGTCGCAATTTGGCAGTTTTAGCCAATTTCGGGTAAGGTAAGATTTTTCCTTTCAATTTGGAATTTATGGTGTTTTTATGGAGTGTGTTACACGCCCTATAGGTGGATGGAAATGTGAAAATATCATATAAATGCTTGACGTTAAAGACAATCTAAATTGGAGTCGTTATAGTTGAATTGTCATTGAAGTAAAGTGTTGTGCTTGTGGTGTGCTTTTGCAGACGTGTGGTGGTGTGTTTCAGGGATGGAATATAGTCCAAATAGGGCGTGGGTACTTCTAGTTTCAGCCACACGACCCCTTGTGTCGTATAATTAAAGGTTTTACAAAATAAAGACTAGAAACCCTGAGATAGTAGTGGGGATGCGAACACTATGTGGGATAGGACGGCTAGTTGTATTAGGGTTGTAGCAAGGGAAGTGTTGGGAGTCTCGACAGGTAGCCATGGCCGGCACTGAGGGGACTGGTGGTGGAATGGAAAAGTGCAAGGGAAGGTGGAAGCGAAGAAGATAGCATATGCAAAGCTGATAGAAAGCAAGGACGAGGTGGAGAAGTGGACGAATAGGGAACTTTATAAGATAGCAAGGAAAGAGGCGGTGAAGTCGGCGGTTTCGACGACAAAAACGAAAGCTTTTGAACGCCTTTATGCTGAACTAGAAGAAAAAGGTAGGGATAGGAAATTGTTCAAGCTAGCCAGGATGCGGGAGCGAAGGGCACGCGATGTGGATCAAGTGAAATGCATTAAGGATGAACATGGAAAAGTATTGGTAGAAGAGACCCTCATTAAATAGAGATGGCAGTCGTACTTCCATAAACTCTAGAATGAAGAAGGAGACAGAGAGATTATGTTAGGAGATTTGGAACATACAGGGAGGCGTCGCATTGGTGAGTGTTGCAGGAGTATTTCGGTCGAAGAGCTTAAGGGTGCTGTGAATAGGATGTGCTGAGGAAGAGCGACCGGACCTGACGAGATCCCTGGTAAATTTTAGAAGAGCACGAGCCAGGTAGGTTTGGAGTGGCTGACTAGGTTATTTAATGTCATCTTTAGGACAGCAACGATGCCCAAAGAATGGAGGTCGAGCGTACTAATCCCTCTATACAAAAACAAGGGAGATATCCAGAGTTGTAACAACTATAGGGGTATCAAGCTTCTAAGCCATACTATGAAAGTGTGGGAAAAAGTGGTGGAGATGAGGGTTAGGAGAGGCGTGTCTATTTCAGAGAACCAGTTTGGATTTATGCCGGGACGCTCAACTACTAAAGCTATCCATCTTATGAGGAGACTGGTGGAGCAGTATAGGGAGAGAAAGAAAGACTTGCATATGGTATTCATTGATCTAGAAAAGGCTTACGATAAAGTTCCACGAGAAATACTATGGAGATGTTTGGAGGCTACATGTGTACCGGCGGCGTACATTAGAGTGATCAAGGATATGTATGAGGGCGCCAAAACTAGGGTAAGGACAGTAGGAGGAGACTCAGATCACTTCCCAGTTGTGATGGGGTTACATCAAGGATCAGCCATTAGTCCGTTTTTATTTGCCTTGGTGATGGATGTATTGACGCGACAAATTCAAGGTGAGGTGCCATGGTGTATGCTTTTTGCGGACGATATAGTCCTGATCGATAAGACTTGTAGCGGAGTTAATGCTAAGCTGGAGGATTGGAGACACACCTGGAGTCTAAAGGGTTTAAGCTGAGTAGGACCAAGACAGAGTACTTAGAGTGCAAGTTCAGTGAGACACCCCATGAGGTTGGCGCAGAAGTTATGCTTGGTGACCAGGCCATCCAAAAGAAAGGTAGTTTCAAGTACCTGGGGTCTATCATACAAGGCAGCAGGGAGATTGACGACGATGTCACACATCGTATTGGGGCAGGGTGGATGAAATGGAGGCTCGCTTCCGGGGTGCTCTGTGACAAGAAGGTACCACCACAACTTAAGGGCAAGTTCTACAAAGTGGTTGTTAGACCGGCTATGTTATATGGGGCGGAGTATTGGCCAATTAAGGTCTCTCACGTCCAAAAAATGAAAGTATCCGAGATGAGACTGTTGAGATGGATGTGTGGGCATACCAGGAGTGACAGGATTAGAAACGAGGCTATTCGGGATAAGGTAGGAGTGGCCTCAGTGGAAGACAAGATGCGGGAAATGCGACTTAGGTGGTTTGGGCATGTGAAGAGGAGAGACACAGATGCCCCAGTGAGGAAGTATGAGAGGTTGGCCATGGATGTCTTCAGAAGAGGTAGGGGTAGGCCGAAGAAATATTGGGGAGAGGTGATTAGAAAAGACATGGCACAGTTACAGCTTACCAAGGACATGACCTTAGATAGGAGTGTGTGGAGGACCCACATTCGGGTAGAAGGCTAATACATAGTCGCATTATCCTACCCTATTAGTAGGCACATTAGCGCACTATAATTTCCTTTGTGGAGGACTCAGATTAGGATTAAAGTGCTTAGTGATTCATCTTTTGCAGCATAGTAGTTGTAGTTCTGCTCATTGTTTATTGCCTTTTGATTTCTGCATTGTATTGCTGTTTATAGTTGTGGCGCCGTTGTACTTTGACTGTCTTATCTATCTTATCTTATCTTATTTATTTATTTATTATAGTTATGCCTCTTTCTTCCCGTACCACTCTACCACGACTTTCCCTTTTGCTATTCCTGTTTTCATCTTGTTTTCTATATGTTTGCCCGTATCTGACCTTTTATCTTGTCCTCTCTTAAAGCCGAGGGTCTTTCAGAAATAGCCTCTCTATCTTTCAAGGTGGGGGTTAGGTCTGCGTACACTCTACCCTCCCCAGACCCCACATTATGGGATTATACTGGGTTTGTTGTTGTTGTTGTTGTAATTTTCAGCAAGTTGGTTGGAGTTGGTATTGTGTAATGTTGCTATGTTTTTTGTGTATATGAGCTACAGTTATTGTTGTTGGTTGTCTTTAGTACTTAGGGATGTAATTGGAAATTCGTATAGGGCATGTTACAGGGGAGGTGCTGCCCAATTTCCGATAACGCTTTAACTAATTAAAGAACTAGTCGAGGAGACAAACAAGGAAATAGGTTCCATGAATATGAAGGTGCAACTTAATATGGTAGAAAGTAAAGAGTGATTGATATTCGTATTACTTCTGTGTTGAATAGGTTCGAAGGACGATGAGGCGAACGTGACAAAGAGTAACTCGTACGAGGTATGTGAAGCTTTCTCTTGGCATGTTTTTGGCATAAGTATGAAAAGCTATCTTCCTTTCCTTTTGGAATGCCTTAGCCGTAAGTGAATTATGTGTGAAATGTGGGGATAATTCCATTCCCATAACTCCAAGTACGCCTCATAATCCCTATCCACTATTTGGTATTGGAACTCCTGCAAGAATTGAGTACTGCTTGTTAAGGCTTCTATGTGTTAAAAAGTGGTGTGTGGAAAGCTATCTCTCCTTTCTCTTTATATGTACTTGGTTTGAAAAATGAGATTATTATTCCATAGTTGTTCACCGAGCCACAGGATGGGCCGGGTACCAAATATATATATAATGACCACCTGAAGGAAAGTACAGACTATATAGAGCTTATTCTCTTTTTTCTTTTGACATATCTTTGTCTTAGTTGTAAGTTAAATATGATATGAGCTCTAGGGTAATTCCATTATTGAGCATCTCCTATTTACTTCTGAAGGTTGAACTCCTATAATAGTTGAACTATTTCCCTGGAAACTTCTATATGTTAAAGAAGTACCAAATGTATAGGCTCCAAGTCTTAAAGACTATATGATAACAAGTATTTATGATTCCATAAGCAACTTGGCCTTACGTTGGTACATATTTAGGGTCCTCGAGGTTACAATTGATATAGCCCATAATGGCATTTAGAGGACACTCGATATGACTACACAACTACTCGGGTCCTCAGGCAAACGCTTAACTTTCTTATTTTGTCGAGTCTCCGATAATGTTTTGAATTTCATATAGTTACTCACTACTCTACTCAGATGGGATTGCACGTGTTTATGGATTGAACGAGATTCAACCTGGGGAAATGGTATACTGTAACCCTTCTTTCACCGAGTCCCAAGCCGGGTACATTATTATACATAGTTTACTGCATCATCCACTGAGTCCCTTACTAAAAGGTCGGGTATGCTATACGAGGATATGATAATATAATGACATGAACAACTCATCGAGTCCCTTATTAGAGGGCCGAGTATGTATGTATATATATGATGATGTGTTGTAATAAGGTTGTGATGGCGCCGAGCCTATGATGGTACTAAAGATATGATTCACCGGATCCCTAACAGGGCTGGCTATATTGTATGATTTGAGCATACATGCTTTTATGATTCACAGGATATAGGTACAGGTTTTGGATTTGATATTTTATCCCCTGCTTCTCTATTTTAGATATACCTCCAGTCATATTATGTTATGTTTTACATACTCAATACATATATTGTATCGACCCCCTTTTCTCGAAGGGCTGTGTTTCATGCCCGCAGGTAGAGATACAGGTTTTGGGAGTCCATCAGCTTTGGATTCCGTTCAGATCAGCTGGAAGAGGATCCATTGTATCGAAGCCTAGTTTTTGGCATTGGCCACTGATTTATATAATTGTTTCTGTTTATTCAGGGGTACAACGGGGGCTTTATCCTGCCATATGTTGTCATTAATATTTTTAGAGGTCTACAGACATGTATATGTAGGTGGTATGTGTAAGTTTTACTCAGCTGGTTCTACATGATGTATTATACAGGCATGTGTTATGGCAGCCTTGTAGGCTTGCGTGCCCTTTTATATTATGATACAAATAAAAGAGGCTACAGATATATGAAACGCTATGACCCATGGGGGTTTTCATGTACGTATTATGTTGTTTGTAGTCCGATTTGACTATACTTGATGTATATGCATTACGTGTCTATAATTCGACTTGACCACAATTGATAAATATGTATACGGGGGTCCAGGTCGGACCCCAGTTGTGGCCTACGAAGTTGGGTCATGACAGAAGTGGTATCAGAGCAGTTCGTCATTGGATTGTTTGCAGACTGTGTCTAGTAGAGTCTTGATTATCAGTGTGTTGCGCGCCACATCCATAAACATGAAGCTACAGGAAATTTAGGATGTTACCTTTCTTTCCTATCTGAGATCGTACCATAAATCCAAGTCATAAAACAATTCTTTATAATAACCGTGGATCTTAATAGAAGGACGACATCAACAGAAGGAAGTAATTGACTACATGGGAAGTTACAGAGCACACAAGTAAGTAAAGTAAAGGCACAAAAGATATCTTTTGGGTAAGGTATTGACATGTACTTGTAATATAAGGGCGAAACCTGAAAGGAAAATAGATACGAAAGTGCAATAGATGCAGTTCAAAGTTGGAAATACGAGGTAAGTCCATTATTTCTATATTTTTGTTGATAGTGAACGCCCTGTGTGGCTGCGATATGAGATGATACTGAAAGCCCTGTGCGGCTGTGATATGATATAAATGTATATATGTTGGCCCTGTGAGGCATTGTTGGTATCTTCTGCGTGCAGGTTATGGGATAGTAAGAAATATAGAGGAAACTCTGTCGAAATTTTCCCAGAACAAGAAAAGGGAATGAAACATAGATTCTTAAGATGTCTTGGAAATTGATACCAAGTACCCCTATTATGTTTAACTAAAGTTGTAAGAGGTACCCTTCATGTCGTCGATAAGGGGCACCATTTTTACTTGGAGAATTTTATTTCGGAGAAACAAAAGCCTATCTGATCAGTAAAGTTCAGTCTACGGTACCTCCAGCCATATTTGTGTTGTAGGAACAAAAAGAAATAAAAAAAGAAAAAAAAATTTGGGTTGAAGGGTAAGATGTCTAGCAATTGAGTTTCACTTTTCTTGAAAAGTACCAAGCCCTCAACTCTTAGTTGAAAATTAGATAAGTTATTCATGACTCGAGGATAAACCTAGGAGGAGACCATATGGGTCCTGTGGTGTTTAAGAGAATCTAGTTTCTTCCAACGACGGTTGAAAAATGATTTATGATAACAATTTATTAGTTCTCCACCAACTAACGGGAGGAAGAAATGCTAACAAAAGTACCCTAGAGAGATGTCATGAACTGAATATGAGTACAAATGTAAAGGTGTGGTATAACAATATGGGGATAAAGTAAGACCGCTAGTAAGGCGCACTTGGAGGGTGTTGAATAAGTTAAAAGCCTATGTTGGGTAAACCATAGGGACGAGGGGAATAAGGTATAAAGGAATGACGCATGTACATAACGTCGCCCCAAAAATAATTAAACCCTTAGGAGACAAAGACGGCAAACTTAAGGAATAAATGACGCAACTTCCATTTACCCCAAGAAACAAAGCATATAGGTTGGAATAAAACTACTATTCCGAGAGCACCTTGGACAATCATCGTTGGAACACAAGTGTTGCCTAGTTAAAAATGGGACAACTATAAATGTGTATTAACCTTCCATAAAGATAAGTAGAATATGGCCTTGGACGAGTTGTTCCATGGGTCCCATTACTCAAGTACATATTAATAGATGAGGTGTCACACTATGTATGGAAAGGTTCTCGTCGCTGTAACGATCCATTAGGTCGTTTTGAGAACTAGAGGTTTTTACTTCATTAAAGACCCATTCCATAAATTTTTAATGGGTATTTTTGACTATTCAATAACTATGACTTTTTATTCATAAAATACTCATCCCATAAATTTTTAATGGGTATTTGGACTAGTCGATAACTACAATTATTTAATTGAGGGATAAATTTAGATAACTTAATTAATTAATGGGCTAAAGTGGTAATATATTTAATACCTTATACCACTTATTCCATATTTATTAAAAATCAGTTAGTGGGGTTGTAATCTTTAATACCTAATTAATTAGAAAAGTAAGGAAAAAGAAAGAGGAACTTACGTGCGGCGGAAGAGGGAAAACAGAAAAGAATGATTAGGTAAGAATTACCTCTACCTCGCAATTGGTTAACACTAATTATGTATGTATATGGGATAAGACGTAGTAGCATGTTAATACAAATTAAAAAGTGTTGGATGAGTTTGGAACGTGACAGTAGTTAATGTTAAGGGTTTAGGTTTTGTAGGGACAAAGTCTTGATCGGGTGTCACGTTCCGACACGGTATATTTGGATCGGGTGTCATATTTCGACACGGTAATATTAAAGGAAAAAAATAAAAATGACTTAATGTTACCCAATCTTTAATAACTAATTTCCTAAAAGAGCGTGATGTGGAGGCCTGAGTCCTCATGTGTGATCTTGATATTGTTGACTGGTTATGTAATTATTCATTGGTTGCCACTTGTTAAGTGCTATGGTTGATTTTCCGCTATTATTTATTGCATATTGATTCCTATTTTGAGTCGGCCGATGATACCTACTCAGTACATGTTGTCCTGTACTGACCCCTACTTATATCTTTCTTTAGTTTATTTTGTGGGGTGCAGCGAGTATTCCACCAACTTCGACTCGACCTCAGCTCTAGTCAGTCTCCAGTTCATAAGATTTCAGGGTGAGCTATCCTTCTAGCTGGCGATAGAATATCTTGTCATGGCATGGTGTCCTTAGTTTTTGGACACGTTATGTTATGTTATGTTATTTATTTATTTATTTATTTATTTGATGTTTGATAATTCGAGACTTAGTTTTAGAATTTAGATGTCCTTCATGTGATGACTTTGAGGTTTTGGGGAAAATGTATTTATTTGAGCTTCCGTGTTATTGTTATATTTATTAGTTGGGGTTTGTATCGGTTGTTATCCCACCTAGGAGGTTAAGTGTGGGTGCCACTCATGACCCATTTTGGTTCATGGCAAACTTGGTATAAGAGCTTTAGGTTCGGTGATCTCATCACACAAGGACAGGTCTAGTAGAGTCTTGCGGAATGGTATGGGGACACCTTTACTTTTATTTGAGAGGCTACGGGACTTTAGGAAATCTCCATTCCTTCTTTCTTTCATGCTATTACTTGAATCCAATTGGTATCTATGTGATACAAATTGGTATCTGACCTTTTTCACTCTATTTTCGCAAATGTTCCGAACTAAAACAATAGCATCGCCTGAGCCAGCTATTAGGGTTGTAGCTAGAGGGGGTTAGTGATGAGAGATCATGGTAGAGGTCGCAGGATAAAGCCCACCAGGGACAGAGATCAGGCAGCTAGGCAACGTCTTTTGACTTCTTCATAGATAAGCATATCTCCCAGACCTAGAGGGGCAAGAGGGGAGATGAGTTCCAAAATATAGAGCAAGGGAAGATATCGTTGTAGCCTATGAGACCAGGTTTCGTGCCTTATCCAAATATGATACACAACTTTGCTTAAGTCTAGAAGAGCAGATTTTGCCACTTTCTAAAAGGATTGTGGTCAGAATCTCTACTGCATATTCATAGATTGAGTGCATATCAAAAAGGGTCAAGATATGATTACTATAATGATATCGATGCTTACTTAGTTAGATTATGGATTGTGTTACTTCTATTAGCGACCTGACCTACGAAGAATGTATATCGCTTCGGATAGAGACAGAATGGGTCGAATTTGGTAATGTTTTGTAGTTATTCAATGGGTAAGAAGGTGTAGGTCATTTGGGGTGCGGTCTTCTTGATAGGTATAATGTGTTCTAGTGGTAGATCTTAGATACGATTAATGCATTTAGGTTGTTGAGTATATTCCAAAGATTCTAAATAAGGATTAATGACTTCATTGTAAGCTCCAAGAGAGTGGATCATATAGGAACGAAAAGATTATGGGTACAAAAAGATCCAACAAGTAAACTTGGGTAAAGGCAATCGAAGATTTTAGTAAGAACGTGCATATAAAATTGGGTTAGACCTTTAAAAGTGGTTGATTTTGTGATAGAGGTAGAAGGGTTAAAGCTAGATAGCTTCGCTACAAAGCCCATTGTTATGCTTTCCCCGAGAGGTCAGAGGCAGAGACATTCGATGCTATTATCACACGTACTTTTCTGATCTGTGATAGCTTGGCTTTCGTATTGTTTGATCCTGGATCCACATTTTCTTATGTATCTTCCGCATTTTTTGATGGACTCGATTTACATTGTGACTTACTTAACATGCCTATTCGTGTTTCTACTACTGTTGGTAAGTGTGTGTTAGTGGAGAAAGTGTATAGGTCTTGCCTTATGACTTTTGTGGGGAGCAGAACTTATGTAGATTTGATTATTCTGGAGATGGTTGACTTTGATGTAATCTTGAGTATGACTTAGCTCTTTCCAAATTTTGCTATCTTAGATTCCAATGCTAAGATGGTGCCATTAGCCAAGCCTGGGATAGATCAATTGGTATAGGAGGGTGACTATCTTCTCGCTCCAGTTTGGATTATCTCTTTTCTTCTTGCTAAGAGGTTGGTAAGTAAAGGTTGTTTAACCTTCCTAGCACATCTCAGGGATGATAGTTCTGAAGTTCCATCAATTGAGTCTATTTCTATAGTGCCTGAGTTTATGGATGTTTTCCCCGCAGACTTATCTGGTATGCCACCTGATAGGGATATAGATTTTTGTATCGGCCTGGAGTGCGACACTCCTCCTATTTCCATTCCACCTTATAGAATGGTCCAGGCTGAGTTGAGGGAGTTGAAGGCCTAACTTCAGGAGTTTTTGGGTAAAGGTTTTATTAGACCGAGTGTCTCTTCTTGGGGTACTCTAGTTTTATTTGTAAAGAAGAAGGATGGTAGCCTTCGTATGTGCATAGACTATAGACAGCTGAACAAGGTGACTATTAAAAATAGGTATCCCCTTCCTCGCATTGATGACTTATTCGATCAGTTGGAGGGTGTTTGTGTTTTCTCAAAAATTGATTTGAGGTTCAGTTACCATCAGCTGAAAATACGAGCAGCAAATGTACCAAAAACTGTGTTTCGAACCAGGTATTGACACTATGAATTCTTGGTAATGTCTTTTGGGCTTACAAATGCGCCTACTGCTTTCATGAGTTTGATAATGGAATCTTTAAGACATATTTGGATCTCTTTGTTATTGTTTTTATTAATGATATATTGATCTACTCAAAGAGCAGAAAAGAACATGAAGAGCATCTGAGAATTGTTCGGGAATTATTAAAGGACTATAATATCACCATTCTTTATCACCCGGGAAAAACTAATGTAGTGGCCGATGCCTTGAGCAGAAAAGCAGGGAGCATGGGAAGTTTAGCTCATTTGCAGGTTTCCAGACGTCCATTGGCTAGAGAGGTTCAAACTCTGGCTAATGACTTTATGAGGCTGGAAGTAATGGAGAAAGGAGGATTCTTGGCCTGTGTGGAAGCAAGATCTTCTTTTCTTGACAAAATTAAAGAAAACCAATTTGATGATGAGAAGATAAGCCGAATTTATGATATGGTCTTGCAGGGAGAGGCCAAAGAAGCGATGATCAATGAGGAAGGCATCTTGAGGATTAAGAGGCGGGTATGTGTTCCCCGTATTGATAATTTAATTCAGACTATTCTTGTAGAGGCTCACAGTTTGAGATACTCTATATATCCTGGTGCGACTAAGATGTATCGCGATCTGAGACAACATTATTGGTGGAGCAGAATGAAGTGTGACATTGTTAATTTTGTTACCCATTGTCCAAATTATCAATAGGTAAAATATAAGCACCAAAGGCCTGGAGGGACACTTCAAAGAATGTCCATTCCTTAGTGGAAGTGGGAAAGAATTGCGATGGATTTTGTGGTCGGCCTTCCAAAGACCTTGGGTAAGTTTGATTCAATATGGGTGATTGTTGATAGGTTAACTAAGTCTGCTCACTTCATTCCAGTCAAGGTGACTTATGATGCTGAGAAGTTAGCTGTTACACCCCACACTTTTGAACCTTGAAACATGTCCCTAATCTTCTTGGAGGTAGCCATGAGACCCCTACTATCCACACACATTAAACAACTTGAAGGAAATAAGAATGTGATACCTCGTGAGAGGGAAGGTTGGAAATAAAGTCATAAGAATCCGAAAGGAATTGGAGGCCAAGTAATGAGTCGGAGGACTCGATTTACCTACGTAAGCAACTAACTTGGAAGTCTCACATACTTAAGCTATTGGAGTACGTACAAAGCTTGCGTAGCATGGCTTACATAGGCTCTTAAAATAAGACGAGATTACGAACCCACGAGGGAAAAAAAAGTAACACGTGGCAGCCAATGGAGGAGTGCCACATGGCAGCACCTCAAGCAAGCAGGTGACCCACCTGCTTAGGGTCAAGTAGGTGACCCACCTGCTTGGGGGAGGTGGGCCCCACTGCCATGTGGCAGCCCCTAATTGGTTGCATAGATATGGTTGCCCAATCACGGCTGGACACGTGTCACCATAAGGGGATGACATGTGTCACCCCCATAGACACCCTATATATATGTGTATTATGACTAAGTATCTCATTCTTAGCCAAAGGTTCAGCCAAGAACAAGAAAAGAAAAACGTAGAGAGGAAGAGAAAAAGGTAGCCATGGTTTCTAAGAATTTAAGGTGAGTTCTTCATTTTTTCTCCGCGAATTACTTATCTACGGTGTTCCTCAAACACGTGGGTGTGTATATATGTATATTGGGATGCTTATGGAATCATTTATTCAGCTTAAAACTTGCAAGAGATAAGGAGAAGTTGAAGGAAAACCTTAGGAGCAACAAAGAGGGAGCTACGGGTTTGGGAAAAAAAAGGGGTAAGTCCCATTTTCATTCCGTAAATTAATTACTTAG
Source organism: Solanum dulcamara (assembly GCF_947179165.1). Lineage (NCBI taxonomy): Eukaryota > Viridiplantae > Streptophyta > Magnoliopsida > Solanales > Solanaceae > Solanum > Solanum dulcamara. Next base: position 35,005,401 of record NC_077241.1, on the reverse strand, counting down.
AATATACTAAGATTATATGGAGGTATTATTAGTATAAAATTAAGGTTTGGTGCAGCAAAAATCGAACAGCAAGCTGCCACGATGTTACAACGCGCTAAAGTAAGTTCCGAGGCACAATTTCGGCAAGTTCTAGCCAATTTCGGGAAAGGTAAGTTCTTACCCTCTAATTTGAAGTTTATGATGTTAAATTAGGGTGTATTACACGCCTTAGGGGCTTCTGGAAGTTACGGAAAAGGTTTGAAAAGTTCAGCGTTCAAAATAAGCGAAATTGGAGTCGCTATAGTTGAATTATCGTCAAAATAAAGTATTGCTCTTGTGAGGTGCTTCTGCAGGGGTGTGGCTTGTTGTTGAACGGACTAAATATGTTCTAATGTAAGTTTAGGGTGCTGCTGGTCGAAGCCACATGACCCCCCATTGCGTATAATTAAAGGCGTTACAAAATAAAGGCTAGACGCCCTATTGTGATATCGTATTTTTGAATAAGTCGTTTGGAGTTTATGTTGTATATTGTTAGTGTGAATTGCTGCAGGTTGTTGTTTTTGGTTGGCTGTAGGTATTATGGACCTAATTGTAAATTTGGATAGGGCACATTATAGGGGAGGTGCTGCCCAATTTTCGTCGACGCCTTAGCGAATAACAGAACTAGTCGGGGAAACGACTAAGGAAATAGATTCCATTAATACTAAGGTGTAACCTAGAGTGATGGAAAGTTAAGAGGGGTTGATATTCATATTAATTTCATGTTGAATAGGTTCAAAGGACGGCGAGGCAAACAGGATAAGGAATAATTCAGACAAGGTATGTGAATCTCTCCTTTGACATGTTTTTGGCATAAGTATGTAAAGCTTTCTCTTGACATGTTTTGGCATAGGTAAGTAAAGATCATTCTCTTTTCTATGTTGGCATGTCCTAGTTGTAAGATGAATGTGATACGAGCTCCGGGGTAATTCCATTCTTAAGTATCTCTTATTTACTACTGGATGTTGAACTCTATGGTAGTTAAACTATTTCCCTGGAAAATCTTATATGTTAAAGAGGTATGAATGTACAAACTCCTAGTCATAAAACTATTCGAAGACAAATACTCTGTAATTCTTAAGTGAATAGTCTTACTTTAGTATATGTCTAGGAACCTCGAGATGTAATTAATGTAGCCCCTAACGATGTTTAGAGGGAAGCTAGAATGACTATACTATTACTCGAATTCTCAGACAATAACTTAGTCCTCTTATATAGTTGAGTCTCGGATAATAATTTAAACTGTGTTTGGTTTCTCACTACTTCACTCGTGTATACTGTAAAACTTATTCTCCGAGTCCCAGGCCGGTTGTCAGATTCATGCAATTCACTGCATTGTTCACCGAGTCCCTCGCTAGGGGGCCAGCATCCATATGTATATATATGATGGCCTAGGGCCTGAAAGTGATACTATGATGGTGTGTTGTAATAAGGTGACGATGGCCTGGGGCCTGATACTGATACTATGATGATGTGTTGTAATAAGGTGATGATGGCACGGGGCCTGATACTAATACAACATATATGATTCACCGGACCCCTGACGGGGCCGACTATATTGAAAATTTGAGCATGCATGTTTTTGTGAGTCACAGAGTATTGGTACATGTTTCTGATTTGATAATTGTTTCCCCTGCTTCTCTATTTTGGATATACCTCTAGTTGTACTATGTTACGTTTTACATACTCAGTACATATGTCATACTGACCCTCTTTTCGGGGGGCTGCATTCATGCTCGCAGGTACAGATACAAGTTTTGGGAGTCCGTCAGCTTAGGATTCCACGCAGCTCAGCTGGAAGAGGCTCCATTGTATCAGGGCCTAGTTTCTGATATTGTCCACTGATGTATAACATTATTTTATCCATTCAGGGGTACAGCGGGGGCCCTATCCCGCCATATGTTGTCATTTATATTTTTAGAGGTCTGCAGACATGTATATGTGGGTTGTGTATGTCAGTTTGATTCAGCTGAGTTTACATGATATATGATATATGTTATTATGTTATGGCAGCCTTGTCGGCTTGAGTGCCCTATCATGTTGTGATACAAATGCAAAGGGCTACAGATTTATGAAAATGTTATCGCCTAGTGGGGCTCTGTTATATGATATCATTTTATTTACAGTTCAATTTGACCATAGTTGATAGCTAGGTACACGGGGGGTCCAGGTCGGACCCCAATCACGGCCTACGGGGTTGGGTCATGATAGAAGTGGTATCAGAGCAGTTCGTCCTTGGATTGTCTACATACCGTGTCTAGTAGAGTCTTGGTTATCTATGTGTTGCGCGCCACATCTATAAATAGGAAGCTACAGGACATTTAGGATGTTACATTTCTTCTACATCTGAGATCGTGCTTTATATCCGAGTCATAGGAAAATTCCTTATACTAACCTTGGATCTTAATAGAAGGACGACACCAACAGAAGGAAGTAATTGACGACATGGAAAGTTACGAAGCATGCAGGTAAGTAAAGTAAAGCCACAGAAGATATCCGTCGGGTAAGTTATTGAAATAGAAAGTTGAAACCTAAAAGAAAAGCAGATAGGAAGTGCAATGGATGCAGTTTGAAGTTGGACATACGAGGTAAGTCCAGTATTTTTATATTAGTATTGACATTGAAAGCCCTGTGTGGCTGCGATATGAGACGATATTAAAAGCCCTTTGTGGATATGATATGACATGAATATATATATGTGTGTTGGCCTTGTGAGACATTGTTGGCATTTTCTGCGTGCAGGTTACGGGATAGTAAGAAGTGTAGAGGAAACTCTGCCGAATTTTTCCCAGAATGGGGAAAAGGAAATGAAGCATAGAATTTTGAGATGTTTGAGAAATTGATACCAAGTACCCCTACTGTGTTTAACCAAAGCTGTAAGAGGTATCCTTAAGGTCGCCGATAAGGGGCACCTTTTTCACTTGAAGAAATTTATTTCGGAGGAACAAAAGATTATTTAAGTAGTAAAGTTCAGACCACAGTATCTCCAGCTGTAACTATGCTGTAGAAAAAAAAAAGAGAAGCTCAGGTTGAAAGGTAAGATGTCCAATAATTGAGCTTCACTCATCTTTGAAAATACCAAACCCCGACTCCTATTGTAAATTAGATGAGTTGTTCATAACTCAAGGATAAACCCGGAAGGAGACCAGGTAGGTCAAGTATTAACAGAAGTACTGTGATGTTTAAGAGATTCTGGTTTCTTCCAACAATGGTTGGAAAATGGTTTACGATAATAGTTTATAGTTCTCCACCGACTAATTGGGGAAAGAGCTTCGAACAGAAGCACCTTAAAGAGATGTCAGGAACTGAATATGAGTATGAACTACAAGGGGGATATGTAAGTATGAATTGAACAGCGTGATAGAATTATAGAGGGATAAAGTAGAACCACTAGTAAGGCGCACTTGGTATACGTTGATTAAGTTAAAAGCCTGTGTTGATTACACAGTAAGGGCATGGGGCTCAAGATACAAAAAATGACGCGTATACACAACATCGCCCCAGAAATAGTGTAACCCTTAAGGGATGAGGATGGAAAACTTAAGGAACAAATGGCGAAACTTCTATTCGCCCCAAGAAGCAAAGGATATAGGTTGGGATAAAGCTACTACTTCAAGAAAACCTTAAATAGTTATCGTCGGAATACTAGTACTGCCTAGTGGAAATGGGAACGACTACAAGTACTGATTAATTTTTGATAAAGATAAGTAGAATGTGGCCTCAGATGAGCATTCCCATGGGTCCCATTACTCAAGTACAGAGTAACAGATGAGGTGTCGCACTATATATGGAAAGGTTTTCGTCGCTTCATAATTTAGCCAAGGCTCCGTACGCGGATAGTCCGATTATAAAATATGAAGATAGATGGAGACATGATGTAATACCAAGTAGATTGGAGGAAGAGAATGGGCGAAATTGAGTCTGGACAAAGAAACATAGAGCAAGGTACAAGCAGATAAAAGTACGAGTACCCTCTAAAGGGGGGAAGTTAATGAGAAAATGGCAAAAGTAGGAGGAGGCAACTGATATGGCAATATATTTGAGATGGACGTCTAAACATCAACAAGACATCTTACTGAACCAAGTTGGAAAGGTCCGGAAGCTACCAATAATTGGATAGAAGCTAGAATGCTACATAAGGCGGCGTTAAGAAGTTTGTGACGAGATCCTAAACAACATAACACTAGAAGGCAGCTGCGTATAAAAACAGAAAGGTGTAACCATGAAAGGATATCAACCAACTTACGAGACATTACGAAGGGTAATGACAGCATGCTAGACCAAAAGCCAAAACGTTGGTTATAGTGGAGATAAAGGTCTACGCTGATACTGGATGCAAGATAATAGACGAAAGGATAGGGAAAAACATAAAGACTCGTGAGACAACACTGAGGTAAATCTGAAGCTAAGTTGAGTGCCCCACACATTATGGCAAGGATTACAATGAAACGCAACACAAAGACTTCCTAGAGAGGTCACCCATCCTAGTATTACTCTCACCCCAACACGCTTAACTTCAAAATTCTGATGGAACTTAATGCATTAGTGCTGGTGTGATCGCGCGAGATGGAAGAATCTGAACTAGCGATGGAGAAACGATATGAGATTATGTACCTAGAGTATTATAAAATACGTTAAGTCAATTGTAACAAGGGCTTAAGCAAACCAAGAAGGATTAGCTAATTGCTAACTGATGACACGCTCAAATGCCACAGCTCTTCAACATAGAACCAGTTAATGAAAGGAAAACCGCAGAATGACTATATGGGCCAGTGGGCGAGGGAAATTTCGACACCACGTGGTAGCCAACTCTGAGGGCGAAAAAGCAGAACCCAAAAGGTAAGGGTACCAGCTGATGTAATTTACGGATGGCAGGAAGCAATGCCCAAGGTCAAAAATTTCACAATATGACTAGGACTACAAGACTCACTTCACACTCCAGCACCAGATGAATCTGGAGGGAATGTTACTTGTGGATTAACGATATTAGTCCCTACTCCTTCGATTAAAAGTTACCTGCTCCGCCAAGAGGGTGTAAAATTGTAGAGTAAAAGAGTGGTAGGACCTTACGGAGTCCCCACAACTATTATCCTAGGCAAGGGAGCCCAAGTTACAATTAATTATCGAGAGATACAAAGATAGGCTAAGCCAAATTACCGAGATGGAATTAGTTCTACGGGTGGAGTAAGAATTGGCCACGAGTGGACCAAAGATCTACCCCGACATTGGGTGTAGGATAAGGGAAAAAAGGCAGGGTAAAATATGAGGACTAGCGAGATAACGCTAGGATACTTTTTGTACCCTCTCGTCATTTTGTAAGGAAGAAAATGACACAGGATAATATGTCTAGAGGATTACAAGTAGGGGTAAGGAAAGTGGTGAAATAGCTTAAACGAAACTGGCAGAACTAGCCGGTTACTACAGGATGGCAAGTATATACGTCAAAGTTCCATCGGAATTATACCAGATTATGTTAGACAAAGCACAAAATGACTATGAGAGCTATTATATGAGGGGACTGCAGCATTATTCGGTAGCCAACCCTAAGGATTGGAAAAAAAGGGGAAGAAGGACCCAAAAGATCGAATGCCAGTCAAAGTTCTGAAAAGAGTCGAGAAGGGCTATACGAGGCTAGCGGTTCCCAAATTATCAACAATGTTATGAACCTATTTTGTACTCTATAAGAGTAGGGTGATATATGGTTTATTGTGAGTAGGCTAATAAATCAGCCCATTTACTTTCAATCAAGAGCACCTATGCAGCTACTATTAGGTGGAGCTATACAACATGGAGGTAGTAAGGTTCTGTGAGGTTTCCCCAGCTAATATCTTAGATGGAAGAACTTCAATTAAGATTAACATTAGGACATCAGTCCAAGAAAAGCTCGGGAGCATAGATAGGTCTTAGTACTGCATTTTTCCTTGAGCTGCAGAATTGACTGAGCATACTATTATATGGTTGGCTTTAAGAGTAAGTGAGATGATCATCCACCACTTATTAAGGTTACCTACCATAATGGCTACCACTCTGGTATCCCAATGACTCCGTACAATACTGGTAGAGTAAGACGTGTAAGTCCCCTATTGGATGGGTAGATATTAGAAAGACCAAGCTAAAAAGGCCCCGACATGATTAAGCAAGCTATTAACTAAAAGCCCAGAGTCGGCAAGAATGATATACAGATAATCGACATCGACATACAGAGTTCAAGTTGATGAATGGATGGTCATAATAGGGTCACCTAGAAAAGGAACTTGACCCAGAATATGTTAGACTGTATCAAATTACTCGTAAGGTGGGCAACGTGGCTAGTAAGATGAGCTTACCACCTTATTTGGAAACTATACGCCCAGCCCATCAGATAAAAATGCTTTGCAAGGGTACTGCCAAGTCACCCAGGGTATATTCCATAGATGAGGTCTAGGAGATGGAACCCTGCAAGGAAAAAAAACCTATCGCCATCGTAGATCGGCAAACTAGAAGATTGTAGTCTAAAGATATGCCTTGCGTCAAGATATTATGGCAAAATTAAAACCAGAAAAGGGGATGACCTGAGAAATTGAAGAAGACAGGAAACACAAGTATTCGTACCTATTTCCCAATATCTACAGGTAACCCCAACTCCTGAAACCTGTATATTAATCACTCAGGTAGGAGTATGTATTATAACAACAGCAAAGAACCTCCCAAAACTCTATACAAAGTTCTAAGGGAGATTTTGTTTAACATTCGGGGACGAATGTTCTAAAGGGGGGAAGGATGTTACACCCCACACTTTTTAACCTTGAAATGTGTCCCTAATCTTCTTGGAGGTAGCCATGAGACCCTTAATATCCACACAGATCAAACAACTCGAAGGAAAGAAGAATGTGATACCTCGTGAGAGGGAAGGTTGGAAATAAAGTCATAAGAATCTGAAAGGAATTGGAGGCCAAGTAATGAGTCGTAGGACTTGATTTACCTACGTAATCTACTAACTTGGAAGTCTTGCATACTTAAGCTATTGGAGTACGTACCAAGCTTGCGTAGCATGGATTATATAGGCTCTTAAAATAAGATGAGATTACGAACCCACGAGGGGAAAAGGTGATACGTGGCAGCCAATGGAGGAGTGACACGTGGCAGCACCTCAAGAAAGCAGGTGACCCACCTGCTTGGGGTCAAGTAGGTGACCCACCTGCTTGGGGGAGGTGGCCCCCACTGCCACGTGGTAGCCCCTAATTGGTTGCATAGATATGGTTGCCCAATCACGGCTGGACATGTGTCACCCTAGGGGGATGACATGTGTCACCCTTATAGACACCCTATATATATGTGTATTATGACTATCTCATTCTTAGCCAAAGGTTCAGCCAAGAACAAGAAAAGAAAAACGTAGAGAGGAAGAGAAAAAGGCAGCCATGGTTTCTAAGAATTTAAGGTGAGTTCTTCATTTTTTCTCTGCGAATTACTTATCTACGGTATTCCTCAAATACGTGGGTGTGTATATATGTATATTGGGATGCTTATGGAATCATTTATTCAGCTTAGAACTTGCAAGAGATAAGGAGAAGTTGAAGGAAAACCTTAGGAGCAACAAAGAGGGAGCTACGGGTTTGGAAAAAAAAAGGGGTAAGTCCCATTTTCGTTCCGTAAATTAATTACTTAGAATATACTAAGATGATATGGAGGTATTATTAGTATAAAATTAAGGTTTGGTGCAGCAAAAATCGAACAGCAAGCTGCCACGACGTTACAACGCGCTAAAGTAAGTTCCGAGGCACAATTTCGGCAAGTTCTAGCCAATTTCGGGAAAGGTAAGTTCTTACCCTCTAATTTGAAGTTTATGATGTTAAATTAGGGTGTATTACATGCCTTAGGGGCTTCTGGAAGTTAGGTAAAAGGTTTGAAAAGTTCAGCGTTTGAAATAAGCAAAATTGGAGTCGCTATAGTTGAATTGTCGTCAAAATAAAGTATTGCTCTTGTGAGGTGCTGCTGCAGGGGTGTGGATTGTTGTTGCACGGACTAAATATGTTCTAATGTGGGTTAGGGTGCTTTTGGTCGAAGCCACATGACCCTCCATTACGTATAATTAAAGGCGTTACAAAATAAAGGCTAGACGCTCTATTGTGATATCGTATTTTTGAATAATTCGTTTGGAGTTTATGTTGTATATTGTTGGTGTGATTTGCTGAAGGTTGTTGTTTTTGGTTGGATTTAGGTCTTAGAGACCTAATTGTAAATTTGTATAGGGTACATTATAGGGGAGGTGCTGCCCAATTTTTGTCGACGCCTTAGCGAATAACAATACTAGTCGGGGAAACGACTAAGGAAATAAATTCTATTAATACTAAGGTGTAACCTAGGGTGATGGAAAGTTAAGAGGGGTTGATATTCATATTAATTTCATGTTGAATAGGTTCAAAGGATGGCGAGGCAAACAGGATAAGGAATAATTCAGACAAGGTATGTGAATCTCTCCTTTGGCATGTTTTTGGCATAAGTATGTAAAGCTTTCTCTTGACATGTTTTGGCATAGGTAAGTAAAGCTCATTCTCTTTTCTCTGTTGGCATGTCCTAGTTGTAAGCTGAATATGATACGATCTCCAGGGTAATTCCATTCTTAAGTATCTCTTATTTACTACTGGATGTTGAACTCTATGGTAGTTAAACTATTTCCCTGGAAACTCTTATATGTTAAAGAGGTATGAATGTACAAACTCCTAGTCATAAAACTATTCGAAGACAAATACTCTGTAATTCTTAAGTGAATAGTCTTACTTTAGTATATGTCTAGGAACCTCGAGATGTAATTAATGTAGCCCCTAACGGCGTTTAGAGGGCAGCTAGAATGACTATACTAGTACTCAAATTCTTAGACAATAACTTAGTTCTCTTATATAGTTGAGTCTCGGATAATGATATAAAATGTGTTTGGTTTCTCACTACTCCACTTGTGTATACTGTAACACTTCTTCTCCGAGTCCTGGGCCGGTTGTTAAATTTGTGCAATTCACTGCATTATTCACTGAGTCCCTTACTAGGGGGACGGCATCCGTATGTATATATATGATAACTTGGGGCCTGATACTGATACTATGATGGTATGTTGTAATAAGGTGACGATAGCCTGGGGCCTGATACTGATACTAAAAAGATGTGTTGTAATAAGGTAACGATGGCATGAGGCCTGATACTGATACTACATATATGATTCACCAGACCCCTAACGGGGCCGACTATATTGAAAATTTGAGCATGCTTGTTTTTGTGATTCATAGAGTACTGGTACATGTTTCTGATTTGATAATTGTTTCCCCTGCTTCTCTATTTTGGATATACCTCCAGTTGTACTATCTTACGTTTTACAAACTCAGTACATATGTCATATTAACCCCCTTTTCGAGGGGCTACGTTCATGCCCGCAGGTACAGATACAGGTTTTGGGAGTCCGTCAACTTAGGATTCCATGCAACTCAGCTGGAAGAGGCTCCATTGTATTGGGGCCTAGTTTTTGATATTGTCCACTGATGTATAACATTGTTTTAACCATTTGGGGGTACGATGGGGGCCCTATCCCGCCATATATTATCATTTATATTTTTAGAGGTCTGCAGACATGTATATATGGGCTGTGTATTTCAGTTTGATTCAGCTGAGTCTACATGACATATGATACATGTTATTATGTTATGGCAGCCTTGTCGGCTTTGGTGCCCTGTCATGTTCTAATACAAATGAAAAGGGCTACAGGTTTATGAAAATGTTATCGCCTAGTGGGGCTCTGTTACATGATATTATTTTATTTACAGTTGAATTTGACCATAGTTGATAGCTAGGTACATGGGGGGTCCAGGTTGGACCCCAGTCACAACCTACGGGGTTGGGTTATGACATAAGCCAAACTCTATATCTGCGAGATTGTTCAATTTCATGGAATTCCAGTTTTTATTATATCAGATAGAGGTACGCAATTTACTTCTAACTTTTGGAGGACCTTGCATGCTGAGTTCGGTACTAGATTGGATCTTAGTACTATATTTCACCCTCAAACCGATGGGCAGTCTGAGAGGACAATTCAAGTGCTGGAGGATATGCTTCGTGCATGCGTGATAGATTTTAGTGGTCATTGGGATCAGTTCCTACCCTTGGCAGAGTTTTCGTATAATAATAGCTATCATTCGAGTATTGATATGGTTCCGTTTGAGGCATTGTAAGGAAGGAGATGTAGATCTCCTATTGGTTGGTTTGATGCATTTGAGGTGAGACCCTGGGGACATGATCTTTTGAGGGAATCATTAAAGAAGGTGAAATTCATTCTGGAGAAGCTTCTAGCAGCTTAGAGCAGACAGAAGGAGTATGCAGACTGAAAGGTCAGGGACATGGATTTTATGGAGAGAGAGCAAGTATTGTTGAAGGTTTCGCCCATGAAGAATGTGGTGAGATTTGGTAATCGAGGGAATATCAATCCGTGGTATATTGGGCCATTTGAAGTTCTTAAGCGTGTTGGAGAGGTGGCCTATGAATTAACTTTACCTCCAGGTTTGTCTGGAGTGCACCCAGTGTTTCATGTGTCTATGTTAAAGAAATATCGTGTTAATGGTAACTATATTATTCGTTGGGATTCAGTCTTACTTGATGAGAATTTGTCTTACGAGGAGGAGCCTGTAGTTATTCTTGATAAGGAGGTACCAAAGTTGAGGTCAAGGGAGATTGCATCTGTAAAAGTTCAATGGAAGAATCGTCCGGTTCAGGAGTCCACTTGGGAGACTAAGGCAGATATGCGTGGAAGATATCCATATCTGTTCGTCAAACCAGGTACCCTTTTCAACCCTAGCTCTTCTCTTGACCATTCAGGGATGAACGGTGGCTAAATTGGTATCTGTTGTAACGACCCATTAGGTCATTTTGAGAACTAGAGGTTTTTACTTCATTAAAGACCCATTCCGTAAATTTTTAATGGTTTTTTTTTTACTATTCAATAACTATGGCTTTTTATTCATAAAATACTCATCCTGTAAATTTTTAATGGGTATTTGGACTAGTCGATAACTACAGTTATTTAATTGAGGGGTAAATTTAGATAACTTAATTAATTAATGGGCTAAAGTGATAATATATTTAATACCTTATACCACTTATTCCATATTTATTAAAAATCAGTTAGTGGGATTGTAATCTTTAATACCTAATTAATTAGAAAAGTAAGGAAAAAGAAGGAGGAACTTACGTGCAACGGAAGAGGGAAAACAGAGAAGAATGATTAGGTAAGAATTACCTCTACCTCGCAATTGGTTAGCACTAATTATGTATGTATATGGGATAAGACGTAGTAGCATGTTAATACAAATTAAAAAGTGTTGGATGAGTTTGGAATGTGACAGTAGTTAATGTTAAGGGTTTAGGTTTTGTAGGGACATAGTCTTGAAGTTTTCTTTACTAACTAATGATTATTAAATGATAAAAAGGTATAAGTGGGTAATGATGTGCTAGTGCTGCATACTGTTAACTTATAATTGGATACCATTGGTTTCTAATTGTGGCTCCGATGTCCGAAATTCATCTTAGGTTATCACATTATAATTCAAGTTCTGATATATTTAAATAGATAATTAAATAATAGGTATTATACTACATGAATACCATTAGAGTTATGATATTAGAGGAATTGATGCTTAACCCTAGGCTTGATTTTTTAGGGAATTGATTATAGAGTTGGGTGAATTGTTAGGTCTAGGATAGTTATATAGTAATATGGGTGTCTACAGACTCGTGTACTTATGAATATTATATAATTGATAGATTGGAAACGTGAGGCTTTGAAAGAAGGAAAGACATTCGTGAATTAGCTTGCTTGGATTCAGTTCTTCAGTTGAGGTAGGTTATAGTTTTATTTCTATATCATAGATAGACTCTAAATAGTGATTGATATTAATTGAGTAATGTGTGAAGTTTACTATGCATTTAATTGTTGTGGTTTGGATGGTTGATATGTTATTGTGGTTGGTCTGAAATCCCGAGACCATGAAATCCATAATCTTGAACTTTCCCTATCAAAAATGGTGCCTTGAATATAGAAGGCTTGATGAAATATTGTTAATGAAGTGGAATGTAGTGGAATGTAATCATGAAAAATGATAAATTAATTATATTTGGATCAGGTGTCACATTCCGACACGGTATATTTGGATCGGGTGTCACATTTTGGAATGGTATATTTGGATCGGGTGTCACGCTCCGACGCAGTAATATTAAAGGAAACAAATAAAAATGACTTAATGTTACCCAATCTTCAATAACTAATTTCCCAAAAGAGCGTGATGTGGAGGCCTGAGTCCTCATGTGTGATCTTGATATTGTTGACTAGTTATGTAATTGTTCACTGGTTGCCACCTATTAAGTGCTATGGTTGATTTCCCGCTATTATTTATTACATATTGATTCCTATTTCAAGTCGGCAAATGAAACCTACTCAGTACATGTTTTCCTGTACTGACCCCTACTTATATCTTTCTTTATTTTATTTTGTGGGTACAGCGAGTGTTCCACCGACTTCGACTTGACCTCAGCTCTAGTCAGTCTCCAGTTCATAAGATTTTAGGGTGAGCTATCCTTCTAGCTGGCGATGGAATCTCTTGTCATGGCATGGTGTCCTTAGTTTTTAGACACGTTATGTTATTTATTTATTTGGTGTTTGATAATTTGAGACTTAGTTTTAGAATTTAGATGTCCTTCATGTGATGACTTTCAGGTTTTGGGGAAAACGTATTTATTTGAGCTTCTGTGTTATTGTTATATTTATTAGTTGGGGTTTGTATCGGTTGTTATCCCACCTAGGAGGTTAAGTGTGGGTGTCACTCATGACCCATTTTGGGTCGTGATAAAATTGGTATCAGAGCTTTTGGTTCGGTGATTTTATCACACAAGGACAGGTCTAGTAGCATCTTGCAGAATGGTACGGGGATGCCTTTACTTTTATTTGAGAGGCTATGAGACCTTAGGAAATCTCCATTCCTTCTTTCTTTCATGCTATTACTTGAATCCAATTGGTATCTATGTGATACAAATTGGTATCTGACCTTCTTCACTCTATTTTCACAAATGTTCTGAACTAAAACAATAGCATCACCTAAGCCAGCTATTAGGGTTGTAGCTAGAGGGGGTTAGTGATGAGAGATCATGGTAGTGGTCGCAGGAGAAAGCCCACCAGGGACAAAGATCAGGCAGCTAGGCAACGTCTTCTTACTTCTTCATAGAGAAGTATATCCCCCGGATCTAGAGGGGCAAGAGGGGAGATGAGTTCCAAAATATAGAGCAAGGGAAGATATCGTTGTAGCCTGTGAGACCAGGTTTCGTGCCTTATCCAAATATGATACACAACTTTGCTTCATTCCAGAAGACCGGATTTCGCCACTTTCTAAAAGGATTGTGGTCAGAATCTCTACTGCATTTTCATAGATTGAGTGCATATCAAAAAGGGTCAGGATATGACTACTACAATGATATCGATGCTTACTTAGTTAGATTATGGATTGTGTTACTTATGTTAGCGACCTGACCTATGAAAAATGTATATCGCTTAGGATAGAGACAAAATGGGTCGAATTTGGTAATGTTTTATAGTTATTTAATAGGTAGGAAGGTGCAGGTCATTTGGGGTACGGTCTTCTCGATAGGTATAATGTGTTCTAGTAGTAGATCTTAGATACGATTAATGCATTTAGGTTGTTGAGTATATTCCAAAGATTCTAAATAAGGATTGGTGACTTCATTGTAAGCTCCAAGTGAGTGGATCGTATAGGAACAAAAAGATTATGGGTACAGAAAGACCCAACAAGTAAACTTGGGTAAAGGCAATCCAAGATTTTAGTAAGAACGTGCATATAAAATTGGGTTAGACCTTTAAAAGTGGTTGATTTTCTGATAGAGGTAGAGGGGTTGAAGCTAGATAGCCTCGCTACAGAGCCTATTGTTATGCTTTCCTCAAGAGGTCAGAGGCAGAGACATTCGATGTTATTATCATATGTACTCTTCTGATCTGTGATAGCTTGGCTTTCGTATTGTTTGATCCTGGATCCACATTTTCTTATGTATCTTCCGTATTTTCTAATGGACTCGATTTATATTGTGACTTACTTAACATGCCTATTTGTGTTTCTACTACTGTTGGTAAGTGTGTGCTAGTGGAGAAAGTGCATAGGTCTTGCCTTATGACTTTTGTGGGGAGCATAACTTATGTAGATTTGATTATTCTGGAGATGGTTGACTTTGATGTAATCTTGAGTATGACTTGGCTCTCTCTAAATTTTGCTATCTTAGATTGCAATGCTAAAATGGTGCCATTAGCCAAGCCTGGGATGGATCAATTAGTATAGGAGGGTGACTATCTTCTCGCTTCAGTTTAGATTATCTCTTTTCTTCATGCTAAGAGGTTGGTAACTAAAGGTTGTTTAACCTTCCTAGCACATCTCAGGGATGATAGTTCTGAAGTGCCATCAATTGAGTCTATTTCTATAGTGCGTGAGTTTATGGCTGTTTTCCCCGCAGACTTACCTGGTATGCCACCTGATAGGGATATAGATTTTTGTATTGGCCTAGAGCGCGACACTCTCCCTATTTCCATTCCACCTTATAGAATGGGCCCGGCTGAGTTGAAGGAGTTCAAGGCCCAACTTCAGGAGTTGTTGGGTAAAGGTTTTATTAGACCGAGTGTCTCTCCTTGGGGTGCTCCAATTTTATTTGTAAAGAAGAAAAATGGTAGCCTTTGTATGTGCATAGACTACAGACAGCTGAACAAGGTGACTATTAAAAATAGGTATCCCCTTCCTCATATTAATGACTTATTCGATCAGTTAGAGGGTGTTTATGTTTTCTCAAAAATTGATTTGAGGTCTGGTTACCATCAGCTAAAAATACAAGTAGCAGATGTACCGGAAACTGTGTTTCGAACCAAGTATTGACACTATGAATTCTTGGTAATTTCTTTTGGGCTTACAAATGCGCCTACTGCTTTCATGAGTTTGATAATGGAATCTTTAAGACATATTTGGATATCTTTGTTATTGTTTTTATTAATGATATATTGATCTACTCAAAGAGCAGAAAAGAACATAAAGAGCATCTGAGAATTGTTCGGGAATCGTTAAAGGACTATGATATCACCATTCTTTATCACTCGAGAAAAACTAATGTAGTGGCCGATGCCTTGAGCAGAAAAGCAGGGAGCATGGGAAGTTTAGCTCATTTGCAGGTTTCCAGACGTCCATTGGCTAGAGAGGTTCAAACTCTGGCTAATGACTTTATGAGGCTGGAAGTAACGGAGAAAGGAGGATTCTTGGCCTGTGTGGAAGCAAGATCTTCTTTTCTTGACAAAATTAAAGAAAACCAATTTGATGATGAGAAGATAAGCCGAATTTATGATATGGTCTTGCAGGGAGAGGCCAAAGAAGCGATGATCAATGAAGAAGGTGTCTTGAGGATTAAGAGGCGGGTATGTATGCCCCGTATTGATAATTTAATTCAGACTATTCTTGTAGAGGCTCACAGT
Source organism: Solanum dulcamara (assembly GCF_947179165.1). Classification (NCBI taxonomy): domain Eukaryota; kingdom Viridiplantae; phylum Streptophyta; class Magnoliopsida; order Solanales; family Solanaceae; genus Solanum; species Solanum dulcamara. Next base: position 34,989,857 of record NC_077241.1, on the reverse strand, counting down.
TTGAGATACTCTATACATCCTGGTGCGACTAAGATGTATCGCGATCTGAGACAACATTATTGGTGGAGCAGAATGAAGTGTGACTTTGTTAATTTTGTTACCCATTGTCCAAATTGTCAGCAGGTAAAATATGTGCACCAAAGGCCTGGAAGGACACTTCAAAGAATGCCCATTCCTGAATGGAAGTGGGAAAGAATTGCGATGGATTTTGTGGTCAGCCTTCCAAAGACCTTGGGTAAGTTTTATTTGATATGGGTGATTGTTGATAGGTTAACTAAGTCTGCTCACTTCATTCCAGTCAAGGTGACTTATGATGGTGAAAAGTTAGCCAAACTCTATATCCGCGAGATTGTTCAATTTCATGGAGTTCCGGTTTCTATTATATCAGATAGAGGTACGCAATTTACTTCTAACTTTTGGAGGACCTTGCATGCTGAGTTAGGTACTAGATTGGATCTTAGTACTGTATTTCACCCTCAGACCGATGGGCAGTCTGAGAGGATAATTCAAGTGCTGGAGGATATGCTTCGTGCATGCGTGATAGATTTTAGTGGTTATTGGGATCAGTTCCTACCCTTGGCTGAGTTTTCGTATAATAATAGCTATCATTTGAGTATTGATATGGATCCGTTTAAGGCATTGTAAGGGAAGAGATGTAGGTCTCCTATTGGTTGGTTTGATGCATTTGAGGTGAGACCCTAGGGAACTGATCTTTTGAGGGAATCATTAGAGAAGGTGAAATTAATTCAGGAGAAGCTTCTAGCAGCTCAGACCAGACAGAAGGAGTATGCAGACTGAAAGGTCAGGGACATGGATTTTATGGAGGGAGAGTAAGTGTTGTTGAAGGTTTCACCCATGAAGGATGTGGTGAGATTTGGTAAGTGAGGTAAGCTCAGTTCGAGGTATATTGGGCCGTTTGAAGTTCTTAAGCATGTTGGAGAGGTGGCCTATGAATTGGCTTTACCTCCAGGTTTGTCTGGAGTGCACCCAGTGTTTCATGTGTCTATGTTAAAGAAATATCATGTTAATGGTAACTATATTATTCGCTGGGATTCATTCTTGCTTGATGAGAATTTGTCTTACGAGGAGGAGCCTGTAGCTATTCTTGATAGAGAGGTCCGCAAGTTGAGTTCAAGGGATATTGCGTCTGTAAAAGTTCAATGGAAGAATCGTCCGGTTCAGGAATCCACTTGGGATACTGAGGCGGATATGCGTGGAAGATATCCATATCTGTTCATCAAATCATGTACCCTTTTCAACCCTCACTCTTCTCTTGACCATTCGGGGATGAACAATGGGTAAATTGATATCTGTTGTAACGACCCATTAGGTCGTTTTGAGAACTAGAGGTTTTTAATTCATTAAAGACCCATTCCGTAATTTTTTAATGGGTTTTTTTGACTATTCAATAACTATGGCTTTTTATTCATAAAATACTCATCCCATAAATTTTTAATGGGTATTTGGACTAGTAGATAACTATAGTTATTTAATTGAGAGGTGAATTTAGATAACTTAATTAATTAATGGGCTAAAGTGATAATATATTTAATACCTTATACCACTTATTCCATATTTATTAAAAATCAGTTAGTGGGATTGTAATCTTTAATACCTAATTAATTAGAAAAGTAAGGAAAAAGAAGGAGGAACTTATGTGCGGTGGAAGAGGGAAAACATAGAAGAAGGATTAGGTAAGAATTACCTCTACCTCGCAATTGGTTAGCACTAATTATGTATGTATATGGGATAAGACGTAGTAGCATGTTAATACAAATTAAAAAGTGTTGGATGAGTTTGGAACGTGACAGTAGTTAATGTTAAGGGTTTAGTTTTTGTAGGGACAAAGTCTTGAAGTTTTCTTTACTAACTAATGATTATTAAATGATAAAAAGGTATAAGTGGGTAATGATGTGCTAGTGCTGCATACTGTTAACTTATAATTGGATACCATTGGTTTCTGATTGTGGCTCCGATGTCCGAAATTCATCTTAGGTTATCACATTATAATTCAAGTTCTGATATATTTAAATAGATAATTAAATAATAGGTATTATACTACATGAATACCATTAGAGTTATGATATTAGAGGAATTGAGGCTTAACCCTAGGCTTGAATTTTTAAGGAATTGATTATAGAGTTGGGTGAGTTGTTAGATCTAGGATAGTTATATAGTAATATGGGTGTCTACAGACTCGTGTACTTATGAATATTATATAATTGATAGATTGGAAACGTGAGGCTTTAAAGGAAGGAAAGACATTCGTGAATTAGCTTGCTTGGATTCAGTTCTTCAGTTAAGGTAGGTTATGGTTTTATTTCTATATCATAGATAGACTCTTAATAGTGATTGATATTCATTGAGTAATGTGTGAAGTTTACTACGCATTTAATTATTGTGGTTTGGATGGTTGATATGTTATTGTGGTTGGTCTGAAATCCCGAGACCATGAAATCTATAATCTTGAACTTGCCCTATCAAAAATGGTGCCTTGAATATAGAAGGCTTGATGAAATATTGTTAATGAAGTGGAATGTGATCATGAAGAATGATAAATTAATTATATTTGGATTGGGTGTCACGTTCCGACATGGTATATTTGGATCGGGTGTCACATTTCGGCATGGTATATTTGGATCAGGTGTCACGCTCCGACACGTAATATTAAAGAAAACAAATAAAAATGACTTAATGTTACCTAATCTTCAATAACTAATTTCCCAAAAGAGCGTGATGTGGAGGCCTGAGTCCTCATGTGTGATCTTGATATTGTTGACTGGTTATGTAATTGTTCACTGGTTGCCACCTGTTAAGTGCTTACAAAGGTAGTCTAAACCCCTAAATGGATTGAGAGACGACGGTTGTACAGAACGCCCAAAATCCTTGTGAAACCCTACGAGGCAATTAACATTCGATGACGAATGTTCTAAAGGGGGGAAGGATATTACACCCCGCACTCTTGAGCTCGGAATGTCTCTTAAGCTTCTTAGAAGTTATGAAGTGAGTCAGATAATTACTACACTATCACACAACTTTAAGGAAAGAAGAATGCGATACCCCGTGAGAGGAAAGGTTGGAAATAGGGCTAGGAGAGTCTAGAAGGAGTTGGAGGCCAAGTAACGAGTCGTAGGACTCGATTTACCTACGTAAGCTACTAACTTAGAAGTTTGACATACTTAAGCCACTTGAGTACATACCAACCTTACATAGTAAGGATTACACGAGTTCTTAAAATAAGATGAGATTACAAACCCACGGGGAAGAGAAGAAGATGACACGTAGTAGCAAGAGGAGGCACCACAGGTGACCCACCTACTTGGGGTCAAGTAGGTGGTCCACCTACTTGAGGTGGGGCCCACCAAGGACACGTGGCATCTCCTAATTGGCTGCATGGATGTGGTGGCCCAATGGGGGCTGGACACGTGTTACCCTTAGGGGATAACATGTGTCACCTCTTAGGGAAATATATATATAAATGTATGATGACTATTAAGTCATTTCTTATCCAATTTGAGATGAAATTTGGAGAGAACAAAAGAAAAAACGTAGAGAAGAAAAGGACGCAACCATGGTTTAGAGGAAACTAAGGTAAGTTTCCAAGTTTCTCTCCGTGAATTACTTAACTACGGTGTTACTTAATCACTTAGATATGTATATATGTATCTTAGTATGCCTACAGAACCATGTCTTCAACCCTACACTTGGAAAAGATAGGAGAAAGTTGGAGGAAAACCTAGAAAGCCGAAGAAGGAGGGCTACGGGTTTGGGGCTGCCAATGTAAGCCTCCGAGTTTCATTCCGTGAATTAATTATTGAAGATATCCCACGGTTATGTAATGGTGTTTTATAACATCAAATTCCACTTCGGGGCAGCAAGGAAGTGATACAAACAGTCTGCGCAATTTCAGCATGTTTGGAGAAGTTCCGAGTCGCAATTAGGCAGTTTTGGCCAATTTCGGGTAAGGTAAGATTTTTTATTTCAATTTGGACTTTATGGTGTTGTTATGTAGTGTGTTACACTCCCTATAGGTGGCTTTAAATGTGAAAATATCATATAAATGCTTGACATTGAAGACAATCTAAATTGGAGTCATTATAGTTGAATTGTCGTTGAAGTAAAGTATTGTGCTTGTGGTGTGCTTCTGCAGGCATGTGGTAGTGTGTTTCAGGGATGGAATATGGTATAAATAGGGTGTGGGTGCTTTTGGTTTCATCCACATGACCCCTCGTGTCGTATAATTAAAGGTTTTAGAAAATAGAGACTAGAAACCCTAATTTGGTATCATAATTTTCAGCAAGTTGGTTGGAGTTGGCATTGTGTAATGTTGCCATGTTTTTTGTGTATATGAGCTGCAAGTTATTGTTTTTGGTTGTCTTTAGTACTTAGGGATGTAATTGGAAATTTGAATAGGGCATGTTATAGGGGAGGAGCTGTCCAATTTCCGGTAACGCTTTAACTAATTAAAGAACTAGTCAAGGTGACAAACAAGGAAATAGGTTCCATGAATACTAAGGTGAAACTTAAGATGCTGGAAAGTCAAGAGTTATTGATATTCTATTACTTCCGTGTTGAATAGGTTCGAAGGACGATGAGGCGAACATGACAAAGAGTAACTCGTATGAGGTATGTGAAGCTTTCTCTTGATATGTTTTTGGCATAAGTATGTAAATCTATCTTCCTTTCCTTTTTGCATGCCTTAGCCGTAAGTGAATTGTATGTGAAATGTGGGGATAATTCCATTCCCCAAACTCCAAGTACGCCTCATAATCCCTATCCACTGTTTGGTATTAGAACTCCGGGAAGAATTGAGTACTGCCTGTTAAGGCTTCTACATGTTAAAAAGTGGTGTGTGGAAAGCTATCTCTCCTTTATCTTGATATGTACTTGGTATGAAAATGAGATTATGATGCCATAGTTGTTCACCGAGCCGCAGGATAGGCCGGGTATGAAATATGTATATAATAACCACCTGAAGGAAAGTATAAACTATATAGAGTTTATTCTCTTTCTTCTTTTGGCATGTCTTTGTCTTAGTTGTAAGTTAAATATGATATGAGCTCTAGGGTAATTCCATTGTGAGAATCTCCTATTTACTTCTAAAGGTTGAACTCCTATAATAGTTGAATTATTTCCCTGGAAACTTCTATATGTTAAAGAAGTACCAAATGTATAGGCTCCAAGTCTTAAAGATTATATGATAACAAGTGTTTCTGATTCCATAAGCGACTTGGCCTTATGTTAGTACATGTTTAGGGTCCCCAAGGTTATAATTGATATAGACTATAATGGAATTTAGAGGACACTCAAGATGACTACACTACTACTTGGGTCCTTAGGCAAAAGCTTAACTTTCTTATTTTGTCGAGTCTCCGATAATATTTTGAATTGCATATAGTTACACATTACTCTACTCGTGTGTATTGTAACCCTTCTTTTACCGAGTCCTGGTCCAGGTACATTATCATGCACAATTTACTGCATTATCCACTGAGTTCCTTACTAAAGGGCCGAGTATGCTATACGAGGATATGATAATGCAATGACATGAACAACTCACCAAGTCCCTCACTAGAGGGATGGGTACGTATGTATATGTATATGATGATGTGTTTTAATAAGGAGGTGATGGCACCGAGCCTATAATGGTCCTACATATATGATTCAACGGATCCCTGGCAGGGCCGGCTATATTGTATGATTTGAGCATGCATGCTTTTATGATTCACAGGATACAGGTACAGGTTTTGGATTTGATATCTTATCCACTGCTTCTCTATTTCAAATATACCTCCAGTCATATTATGTTATGTTTTACGTACTCAGTACATATATCGTACTGACCCCCTTTTCTTGGAGGGCTGCGTTTCATGCCCATAGGTACAAATACAGGTTTTGGGAGTCCGTCAGCTTAGGATTCCGTTCAACTCAGCTGGAAGAGGCTCCATTGTATCAAAGCCTAGTTTTTTGCTCTGGCCATTGGTTTATATAATTGTTTTTATTTATTCAGGGGTACGGCAGGGGCCCTGTCCAACCATATGTTGTCTTTAATATTTTTAGAGGTCTGCAGACATGTATATGTGGGTGGCATGTATAAGTGGAAGTCGATGTAAGTAGGGTTATGAGGAGTTGGAAGAAGTGGAGGCCAAGTAAGAAGTCGTAGGACTCGACTTACCTACGTAAGCTACTAACTTAGAAGCCCTACACAGTTAAGCTACTTGAGTACATGTCGAGCTTAAGTAGCAAGGAGTGCATACGCTCTTGAAGTAAGACAGGATTACGAGCTCACAAAAGAAAAATAAGGAAATGATGCGCCTACTCGAAGAAAGTAGGTGATGCACCTACTTGGACTAGTAGGTGATGCACCTACTTAGGGTCAAGTAGGTGATGCAGTAGCTTGGGGTAAACCCCACTGCCACATGGCAACATGTGGTTGGCCGAACAAGTTGAGGTGGCACCCTAGGAGGCTACCACGTGTCACCCTAGGGGGCTACCACATGGTACCTTCTAAAGAGGTATATATATATATATATATATGTATTATGTGACTCTTAACTTGTTCATTATCCAAAAATCAGCCAAGGAATTTGAGAGAAAAACGTGAAGAAGGACAAGGAATAAGGCAGCCATGTTCTTGAGAAATTAAAGGTAAGTTCTTTAAATTTTCTCCGTAAATTAATTATCTAAGGTGTTCCTCGGACACGTGGAGGTGTATATATGTGTATTAGGATGAATAATGAGTCGTTACTTCAGCCTTACACTTGGAAACTTGAGATAAAGTTGAAAGAACAAAGAGGGAAAACGTTAAGAGCTAGTTAACAAACCCATTTTTGAATGGGACTGTTGTTAATAATATCAGCATAACTTCTTGTGTACAGATTCGTTTCGAGTGATTCAATATGTTTTGGAAAGGTATTTCATAGTTATATAACTTTTATTTAGCCTTTAAAATCCAGTTTGTCTTTTATCTACTCTAAAGAGGGTGATGAAGTATAGAGGAGATACTGCCCAGATTTTGGTTTTGGACATCTTACACGGACTACTGTTGGTATTTTGGGCATATCTTTTTGTACCGAATTTATGTAGGGGTAATTCGAAATTGTATGCGACCCTAAGACACATGTCTATAACTTTTATGTATTGCCCATCGCCATTTAGCTATAGCATTTCTTAGTACATAAAGCCTGTTTCCCTCAATTACCCTTTTGAAACGAAGCATCAATGCAAGATAGTAAGCTATCCAGAATTCACGTTTTGATAGTTTGGAGTGAGTTGTTTGGGGTTTGTATTGTGTAATGTTGGTGTGAATTTCTTGTATATATGTTTCAGGTTGTTGTTGTTGGTTGTCTGTAGTTATTAGAGGTGTGATTAGAAATTCGGATAGGGCATATTATAGGGGAGGTGCTGCCCGATTTCCATTAACTCTTTAACTAGTTAAGGAACTAGTCGAGAAGATGAGCGAGGAAATGAGTTCTATGAATACTCGTGTATAATTAAAGGTGCTAAACAGTCAAGTATTGTTGATATTTGTATTTCTTTCGTATTGAATAGGTTCAAAGGACGATGAGGCGAACAGGATAAAGAGTAACTCATAAGAGGTATGTGAAGCTTCTCTTGGTATGTTTTTGGTATAGGTATGTAAAGCCGATCTTTTCTCTTTCTTTTGGCATGTCTTAGATGTAAGAAGGATGTGATATGAGCTTTGGGGGTAATTCCATTCCCAGGTTCTGAATGTGACTTCAAGACCCTCACTCACTTTTGAATGTTAAACTTTAAAGTAGTAAGCTACCATCTTCGAGTCTTTGATAGGTTAAATAATAACTGGAGGTATAGGCCTCTATCCTTAAGGGATCCACGAGGACAGACGTCTGGATCCTATAAGCTATTTGGCAACATTGTGACACATGTCTATGGTTCCTGACGCTCCATACAATCCTCCGTGACACCTAGCAGGTACTTCAATTACTTCCAAGTGATGGTTCACTTGATGACTTCATTGAGTCTCAGATAATGATTTAAATTGTATTTGGTTTCTCACTACTCTACTCGTGCATACTGTAACACTTCTTTCATCAACCCTGGGGCTGGGAATAGTAATCGTGCACAATTCTACAACATTGTTCATTGCGCCCTCACTAGAGGACCCAATACGTATGTATATATATGATGATATGATGATGTGTTGTAATAAGGAGGTGATGTTACTACAATTATGATTCACCGGAAACCTGATAGAGTCGGCTATATTAAAAATTTGAGCATGCATGATTTTACTTTTCCAGGTATAGGTTTCTGATTTGATATTTTATCCCCTACTTCTCTATTTCAGATATGCCTCTAGTCGTATTGTGTTATGTTTTACATACTCAGTACATATATCGTACTGACCCCCCTTTTCTCGGAGGGGCTGCATTTCATGCCCGTAGGTACAGGTACAGGTTTTGGGAGTCCATCATCTTAGGATCCCGCTCAGCTCAGCTGGAAGAGGCTCTATTGTATCGGAGCCTAGTTTTTCGCATTGGCCATTGATGTATAGTATTGTTTTGTTATTGTACGGCGGGGGTCCTATCCCGCCATATGTTGTCATTGATATTGTTAGAGGTCTGTAGAAATGTATATGTGGGTTGTGTATATCAGTTTGATTCATCTGGGTCTATATGATGTAGGGTATATGTTATTATGTTATGGCAGCCTTATCGGCTTGCATGCCCTTTCATGTTACGACACAAACGAAAAGGGCTACAGGTTTATGCAAATGTTATCGCCCAATAGGGCTCTGTTACAAGATATTATTTTATTTACAGTTCAATTCGATCACAGCTGATAGTTAGGTTTATGGAGGGGTCCAGGTTGGACCCCAGTCGCGGCCTACGGGGTTGGGTCGTGACATGCGTGCCTTTTTATGTTATGATACAAATAAAAGAGGCTATAGATATATGAAATGCTACGACCCATGGGGGTTCTCAAGTACGTATCATGTTGTTTGTCATACGGTTTGACTACACTTGATGTATATGCATTATGTGTCTATAATTTGACTTGACCATAGCTGATAAATATGTATACGGGGGTCCAGGTCGGACTCCAATTGCGACCTATGGGGTTGGGTCATGACATTACCTGCGCGACGTTGAAGACAAAAAGGATCCACTACAATGAACAGGTAAGTTATAGTTAGTGATCATATTATTATTCTATTAGAATAATGTTATATTATGAAAGTGACAGAAAATTTGATTGTAAACAAAAATAGAAATTTGGCGTGGTTGCTGCCACTGGTTTCATAAGCAGTGGCTTCAATTTTAACTATTATTATTTTATTCTACATTATAAATTAAGTTTTGATATATTGAGATATGTAACTAAATATTATGTGTATTATGTTAGATGAATTTCATCAAATTTGTGACATTGGAGAAAATTGAGACTTTACCCTAGGCTTGAAATTTAGAAAATAAAAGATTTGATTTATTAATTGACATCAAAATTTGGAAACTTGATTATAGATTTGTGTGAGTGTTTGGGTCTAGATAGACATGGGTGTTCTTAGTTTAGAAATCTTATTGTGATTATTTATTTGACTAGATTATGTTGATTTGGAGGCCCAACAAAAAGGGAAGGCTCAAGTCCTGGAGTGATTGCTTGATTATTTGAGGCAAGTGAATTTATAAACCTTAGTTTAAGCTTGTAGATGCTTGTATTTCCGTGTTGTGTATACTGGGGAGTAATGAGAATTGGACTGGGTTATTAACTATATGATTGGCCTTAAAAATGGAAATGAGGGATATAAAGTGGTGATCTAATGACATATATTGGTGGAATTGATATGTTGTGATTATGGGTTTATTTTGGACATGTGAAATGACTATGTTGATGTGAGATAGGAAAAAATTATTGTTGTTGTCATGTTATTATCATGAATCATATGAACGTGAATTTATTGTATTAGTTTTGACATACTGTGCTGAGACTAAAAATAATATGAAACAAAGGGATCGAGACATACGCTCCGTGGCAAGTATTATGAAACAAAGGGATTGGGCCACACGCTCCGTGGTAGGATATGTATATTGAGGGGATGGGCCACATGCTCCGTGGCAGGTGACATGGACAGAAATATCCCCCATGGGTTCTGGACTGTAATTCAGTGGATGTATACCGATAGGACAGACATGCATTATCTCATTGCATTGCATTATATTTTGTTGATATTTGTGAATTCGTGTTTACCACTTATTGCTCTGTATATGTTGAATTTGACTTGATATGATTCACTTGATAAGACTACGGATGAATATTTGTGGACTGTATTGTTATTATTGTGTAGAGTAGAGTTGGGCAAGTTTTATGCAGGTTGTAGTTGAGGAGGTTCGATTGGGATGACAGGAGTCCGTGTATCTATCGAGCTTTGCTTTGTTTTAGTTATCCACTTGCTGAGTACTGTGCTGTTTGGTACTCACCCCTTGCTTCTATACTTGTGTAGGTTGTGAGTCCAGACCTGCTTGATCTCCTTACATTTTATACCACATCCGAGGCTATCATCTCGAGTGTTGAGGTAGCTGTTACATCCATCTAGCAGACAGATCTTACTCCTTTAATATGTTTTAGTCCTATTCTAGAGATAAAGACATTGTGACTTTATTTTTTTTTGTACTTCGGTAATGTATTAGTGGCTTGTACACATGACAATCAATCTTGGGGGAATTTGAGTTTGTTTTATGTGTTTTTGATTAAATTTTGATTTATTTTATTTTCTTCCGCATCTACTTTTCGTTGGGTATTAGGCTGACTTGTCTCGGTGGGTTGAGATGAGTGTCATCACACCCGAATTTGGGTCATGACAAGTACTAACTAAAAAGGTAAAAGATATTAAATATATATGCAAAAATTTACCAAAATTACAATTACCCAAAGATAGTGATGACTTAATTTTAGAAACGGATGCTTCAAAACACTGTTGGAGTGGCATATTAAAAAACAAAGACTACGATCCTAATAAGAATAAAATAGGAGATAGTCTATGCCGATATTGTTCTGAAACCTTTTCAGATACACAAATAAGATATCATATTAATGAAAAAGAATTGCTAGCCGTAGTAAAAAGTTCTCAAAAATTATATTACTTTTTTATTACCAAAAAGATTTACTCTTACAACAGATAATACACAAATCAAAGCTTTTGTTCAAAATAATCTTTCTTCAAAATCGGAATATAAAATATTTATTAGATGGCAAGTGTTGTTATCAGAATATTCTTTTGATATTGAAATTATTCGATCTGATAAGAATATTGCAGCAGATTTTGTCACAAGAGATGGACAGCAAAATTAAGCAACAGATAACAGTACATCTGGAAGATATTAATAAATGTTGTGATGATATTAAGACTTCAGTCTTCGATATTATTGAAATAGCCAATTATAATTGTGATCAAGAGATTGCTGACAAATTAATCAACATATGTACTAAGATAATGTCCAAAATTGGACAATACAATGATAATTACGATATCATAAACAACTTGATCAAGATCAAGAAAGTTGATAACACTTCTACTACTACCGAGATGCAAGAAGATAAGTATGAAACAATGCCTTTGGGACTCAAAAGCCTTTAAAAGAAATATCGATTGGGCCCTTTGAAGACCGACTAAACTTGTTACAACCTACTATAGAAAATCAAGAGATGATAATGAGAGATTTATTTTCTCTCAAAAATACGCCCACAAGACATGTTGATTTTGGATGAATTTATCCTCGAATTAATTATTTACAAGATTTATCTCCTCAGGAGATCTGATAGTGGTACGATTTTGGAGCAATCAACTCTATATACTTAACAACTCCCAATTTTAATGAAATTGATAGACTACCTAGATGGATTAAAAATGGTGTTAGAGATTGCTATTTAAACAACCCTACTATCACCCTCAAAGATATATTGGTTCTCAAATTCTTTTCAGCAAGACAAGATTATTTTGAAGAAGAAAGATATCCAGCTTATCATTTGATACAGTTGGGAAAGTCTACGGATTTTTATATTACTCAAAATGATAAGACTACTAAAGATTTTAATAAACTCACTAATAATGATATTCACTATCGAAGAGCAATAGGACTCCGGATAGTATTACAAGGAATAGATAGTTGTTCGAAAAAAGGATTTCAAAATTTATGGAGGAGAAAAAATGAATTCCTCAGTCATGATAGCCCCGGCAAGAAATACTCCACCTTCAGCCGCAAGATATTTACAAGCAAAATATAACATGATAGAAAAGGGATTTTTTAGATCAAGTCTGCAAGTAAAAAAGAAATTATGCCAACTCCGTCACCACAAAAAAGGCACTTGTGATTTTTGCTCCCAAAAAAGGAGAAGATAATTGAATATGCCATGTCCACACCTTCCGAATAAAAAAAAGAGAGATGGATGGTGATTAACAAAAGAAGGAAGGAAAGATAAGGCAGAAGGCACGAGAAGATAAGGATGCAAATAGTATGATAAAGACCCTTTTGTGCTTTTGTAATTATATAAAAACATAGGGTTCCACTAGTTTGTTTTCTTTTAATAATGTAAGAAGAATCGTTTTCTTATTTTCTTCTTTTGTAAACTGATATGTATAGCGTCACTTTCAAGTCATTTTCATTTCTAAATATAAATTGTGAAATGTAAGTTTGAAATCCGTCTCCTTCGTCTATAAAAGGAGACAGTCAGTAACCAAGGAGGGATCATCGAAAGAAAAAAAGATCACCTTCCACCCTTGTAAAAAACCCTTTAAGATATGAATAAAAACTAAGTTTGTAAGTATCTTTCTTGAGCATCTTTATTATTACTTTATAATTCCTTTTTTTATAAAGAGAAAGAACTCCCTTTCCATATTAACCTTATGCCTAGAGGTAGGAAACGAAACTAGGATGTGCTATGATATTCTGAAGGAACGTTAAGAGAAGTTACGTGGTGACAAGTTGGAACTGAAACATCCGGTAAAAGTCTCAAAGAATACCCAAAGTATTTGCAGTCAAAACGGGTTAGGTATGGAAGCATGTTGGACCCTTAACTTTTTATGTAAGTTAAGAAATTATACTATTATAATATTATGTTGCTCATGAAAGTTACTATATTTCAATTATTATGCATACTTTAGACATAACATATTTTCCCTTAGGAGGACTAATTTTACTAGTTAAAGAAGATGATTGTGAACAACAACAACAACAACAACAACAACAATAACAACAACAACAACAACAACAACACCAACAACAACAATAACAACAACAACAACAACAATAACAACAACAACAACAACAACAGCAACAACAACAACAACAACAATACCAACCCAAATTATGTATTAATGGGTCATCCAGGTTAATGATTTCCTTTAAATCATTACACTTATCTATAAATCAAAAATCTTGAATTTTCATTTTATTCTTTAAAAAAGGTATTTTAACACTGGCAAGGCAAATCAATAAAAGTAGGAATACAAAATCATACATCACTCGAGTTGAGTAAAAATCCCTTCAGTGGTGCCAAATCATTAACCTGAGACTTCGGTGTACTAAAAACACGATCTCAGGCCCAATATTGCAATATTAAAAGCTAGCAAGATATAGGCATACACTAAAATCATACCAATCGGCAACCAAAACCAAATAAGTCAAAGAAATGGCATCCTATGGTCAAATCACCTAGGAGCAAGCTCAAATGATTCTAAGCGATATAAACAAGCCAAGAAATCACCTAGTATAAGGATCCAACGACTAAAGCCCCAATAAATCACTAACGATGATCATCTACTCCCAACTTCTTAATGGATTATCAACACCTAAATCAACAACCTAATCATGCATTACTACTCAAAATATACTAATTTTAGCCAAGCCAAGTCTAAAAAGAGTAAGTCATCGCCTACCTCAAAGCCAAAACCGCACCCAAACCGCTAAATTTAGTATTTTCTTTTTGGGACGCCTCCAAATGATGTCACTCGATCAAATTATCGAAGAACATAACCAAAACAAGTCCAACAATGATAACGATCCTAGTCGGAGAACTAGAATCAAAATGCAGAAAATTGAAATAAAGAAAATGATATGTGGAATTATCAAAATCTAATCGAATTTTTGAGAAACAAAGAACTTTATACCTTCACCTCTCAATTGAATTCGATCAAAAAGCAATAACCCAAACTCAATCAAAAATAAGAAAACCAAATTGAATCCACAAAGAGGATAACTCGATGATTGATTAATCTAGAAGAAGTTAACATAAGAAATATCAGGAATCCACCCTAATCACTCAACTATAATTACCAACTAAGAACTACACTAATACTAGGCTTCACCTAGAAACTACAAGCTTCAAAGCTTTCAAATATTCAATTCATCATAATTTAAGTCTTCTAAAATGAAAAAAGACTCCTACATATACTAAGGAAATAAAGAACAAACTTTCTTTACAATTTTACCCTTAATGAGATAAGGGCCCTGTTTGGTTGTCTTCTTTTGTGAATTCTTGAATTTAAAGATGACCACTTGCACACATAACCTCTTTCTTCTTTTTCTTTACTTTGATGGACCTTCCACAAATTTTATCTTTAATTGGTGTCCATCAAGTTCCTCTAAAGCTTCCATATGATCCATGCTATCCATGACGTTATCACGGTATCCATGAAACTAAAATTGGGTCAAAATTCAATATTGGAACCTGTGCACGAAATCAAAAAACTAACTCCATCTCAAGGTCCCAAATAACTCAATAAACTTGTGCCAAAAAATGGGCACATTTCTAGCACCGGAAGGGCTCAAACAACCCAACCAATTTCAAGCTCTATAATAGTTTTAAAGTGAAAGAAATAATGAAATTTATGCAAAACTTACAAGGTTTTTAGAATGAAAGAGGTCTCAGAATGTTCCCACAAGAATCCCCAACGCACTGGAATAAAAATGATCGAAAATGATCAAGATTTGCTCCAAAAATTGTGTTTTGAAATGTTGGAAATAGAGAGAAAAGGGATGGCATCGGGTCTTAAAAGATCTCACTGCTAGGCCCCTCAATGTTCTTTGCTCCGCGAACGCTTTAGCAAGCTGAATTTTTGCAAACGCGAAGACTTGTCTGCAAACGCAGAGTACAACCATCCATATCTCTGCAAACACGACCTAAAGCCTGCGAATGCAAAGAACAAAAGACTCGACCTCCGCAAACATGGCCAGGGGCCCGTGAATACGGAGAATAAATTTGAGGTGCTCCAGCAACTCTGCCGGTGCATTTTCACTAAGGGAAACAAGTCCCTCAATGGGGCTCGAAACACATTCGAAATCCCATCGACATAAACAAACCGTGCTGTCCAACTAGTAATGACATTCCAGACTCAACTGAATCATCAGATTTTCCAATAGAGGTCGTTTCAATGGAATGCTGACCAAAGTCAAAGAATTTCAAAGAAAAACACTTAAAATGCACAAACGACCAAAAACTCATTCTGATCACCTTGGAAACTGAATCAAAGGTTGTTCTAGAGCAAACTTAGCGTTCTGGGTCTAACCGCACTGATAGAATTTTCATTCAAATGCGATAATGTCACACCCCTAAAAACGTTGTATATGATGTTCCAATTCTCGATGAAAATGATATCTCTTCTATATTTTGGGCATAACTTTTAATAGGATGGTCCAAATTAGGTAATTTAAATTTATAAATAACCCAAACATTATTATATACAACTTTTGTGAAGACCATATTTTATGTTTCAGAGGTTAAGTAGGTAAAATAAATTAATTATTGCAAGACATGATATTTGTAGAAATAAAGTATTTGTAGGAAAAAAAATCATATCTCACTGTAGGATGCTCCAAATTGGTTGATTATTAAACAACATGAAATTAGACTTCTAGAGCAACAATTCATATTAAGACATAAAATCCTAATGAGGAAGTTATCTTTTTCAAACGCAACTCTAAAAAAGTGTATTCTATTAAAAGAAGGTTCATCTCACCAACCATGGAAAGCTCTAGATCCATTTGACTTCACAAATGACATCAATAGTCCTCATTTGACATCACCCATAACATCACAATCTTCCATTAAATTTTCAGTTTTTTCTTCATAATTATTTTAATTATCGTTAGGTCACTCCTTCGCACCTATAAATACCCATCTTATTTCATCATTTTGTTCATCAAGCTTTCTCAAGCAACTCTTCTCTCTATACACTCCTTTACTCATTCTCAAAATATAGTTTTATTTCTTAGTAGTGTCAAAATACTATTCTGGTGATTCATATATTCCGGGTAGTACACAAAATGCTCCGGCGAGGAGAAAATACTAGGATTCAAGAGTGTTTATTATGTCCTTCGATATTGAGTAACGCTTCGGATTCCAGGTATGTAAGTCTTCAATTAGAGTATTCCTTCCACTCTTATGCCTAAATTATTTTGATTATATGATAAATTATGTTTATTTTTTTTAATCTTTACTCTAAGTTATGTGGGTGATTATCCATGGGTTCTTCCACCCACAGAGTTTAAAGCTCTTTCAACTAAATCTCTTGATTTCAAAAAAGATTTTCTTATGGGTAATTCTTATTTCTACTTAATAGCATGAATTATGGTTAAACTAATGATTATTGGTCTATTTTGATGCAAAATAATTTCATATATATAAATTGATGGTTTTCAAGTATTTTTCCCAATTTAGCTCTTTAAAGGTTCTTAAAATTCATGGTGGGTTGTTTAAAGCATGGTTTTTAATTAATAAATTTCAAATTATTTATGTATAATTTCATTTACATACATGTTTAAAAGTTGAAGTGATTTAAACACACCTAGTTTTACTATATTTTTAATAAAGTTTGACTTGAAAGCTTTGACTCCAAATAAATGTTTATGAAAGCAATGTCTATGATCAAAAGGGAGTCTTATGAAATAAAAGAATGATGAAATGCTATGAATGATGGATTCTTTATGCTATAAGGACAATTCTTGCATATTTGAATCACTAAAGCTTTTAATAAGCTATTCTACCGAATGTGATGTTCTGAATTCTCAAGCTATATACTATGACTATTTTAAAGTATTAAACTATTCTGTGAGATTGACTTAGCACCGAATGGGGCATTAAGGTGGGATTCGGTAAGGGAATCCTAGTAGCAACCCCTTGTCTGGTTAACTATGTGCCAACATAGGAGCCCTTGTAGGCTTAGGCTAATGAATCCATGAAAGTCCTTAAAGTTAAATTTAAAGAAATGAATGAAGTTGACGGAGTTCTACCTAGCAGGTAGTCTCCCCGGCCAACGTAGGGGGTTATGTTGGATTCCATGTAATAGCTCGCATGGTCTTAAATATCGGTTATGGTCATCTTCCCACAAAATGAATGTTTTAAAGGATATCTATATGATTGATTATGCATGCATTACATTATGTTTCATATTACATAAATATTTTAATATGTTTTCAATGTTCATGCATGCTTACATACTTAGTACATTCAAAGTAATAACGCATGCTCTTTTGCCTACATATATCACCATGTAGGGACCAGTGCTCCTCCTCGTTCTCTTCCACGTGGCTAGTTGAGATTTTGTTTGAAGACTACTTTTGGTGAGTTCCCATATTCCAGGAATAATACTCTTTTATCTTTCTAGCTTATGATATCTTGAGATCTTTAGACACTCACTCTGGCATTTCTTTCTATTATGATTGAGGGTGAGCTAGGTACTTGTCTTAAACCCATTAAATCTGAAAGTTAGAGATATTGTTGGACATATGTAAGTTGAAGATTTACTATTATGATTTCTGCTTGTTTATTTATTGTCATTACCTATAAAAGGATAAAAGAATGCTACGAGGCTTGTTTGAGGTA
The DNA here is from genome assembly GCF_947179165.1 of Solanum dulcamara. Lineage (NCBI taxonomy): Eukaryota > Viridiplantae > Streptophyta > Magnoliopsida > Solanales > Solanaceae > Solanum > Solanum dulcamara. The sequence goes on along the minus strand of NC_077241.1, from coordinate 34,971,998 downwards.
CTTTCGGGTTCCTCATTCGCCATGTCATGTCTAGGCCCTAGGCTTGGGTCGTGATAGTTAACCCAAAAGGTTGACCGAAGTCAAACTGGGTCTAACCTTAATATTAAAATGAGAAAACCACCTAAAATCAAAACAAAGACTCCAAAACCCAAATCAACCTTCCTTCTAGACCAAAATGGGCATTCCAGAGTTGATGGAACTAGAAAAATTCTCATACGATGGCCGAATATTCGAATGTTGACTAAAGTCAACTCTTTTAAATCTTAAGCCTCAAAATGGCCAAATCATCTCAAAACTCAACCAGACACCTTGGAAACTGAGCCACCCATCTCGATATCACATATAAGCTTTAAAGAAGCTACGAGAAGGGGTAAAATGATTAAAATACACAAAAGCTCAAAAATAACCTTGGAGGTCATTATAACATCCACCACTAAAAGGACTTTCATCTTTGAAAGTTAAGGAAGAAAAGTACCTGGTGCTTCAAAAAGGTGAGGATATCGGGTCTGTATGTCCTGCTCGGTCTCCCAAGTAGCCTCCTCAATCAGATGATGCCTCAACTAGAATTTCACTGATGGAATCTCCATAGACCTTAACTTCCTAACCTGCCTGTCCAAAATAGCAAGAGGCTCCTCAAAGGCCAAGGACTCATTAAACTGAACCGAATCCCATTGAAGCACATGAGACTCATCTAGGATGTACCACCATAACATAGAAACATGAAATACAGGGTGAACACCTGATAGTGCTGGGGGAAAGGCCAACTCATAAGCTACCTCTCCTACCTGTCTCAAGATATTAAAAGGGACAATGAACCTGGGGCTAAGCTTACCCCTCCTCCTGAATCTCATCACGCCCTTCATGGGTGACACTTGCAAGAATACCCACTCTCCAACCATGAACTCCAAAAGATGCACCCTCCGATCATCATAACTCTTCTACCTACTCTAGGCAGTACAAAGTCTCTCCTGAATCATACAAACTCTGTCCATCAACTCATGCAGCAAATTGATACCCCAAGGCCTAACCTCAAATGAATCAAACCAACCTACTGGGGAATGATAAGTCCTACCATACAATGCCTCAAAAGGTTCTATCTCGATGCTTGAATGGTAGCTATTATTATAGGCAAACTCTGCCAAGACCAAGGACTGTGCCGAGCTCGACTCGATGCCCAACTCTTTCTGAATAAAACCCTAGAAGTGCAAAGTGAACTGAGTACCACAGTCTAAAATGATAGATACTGGTACCCCATGAATCGGACCATCTTTCCTGTAAATTTGAGCCAACCTCTGTGAAGTGTAGGTAGTCTGTCCTGATAAAAAGTGAGCAGACTTGATCAATCAATCGAGATGACCCAACTAGAATTAAAACTTCGGGAGGTATGTGGTAAAGCCACTACAAGGTCCATAGCTATCCGCTCCTACTTCCACTCTAGAATGGGTAGCTGCTATGTCAAACCACCTAGCCTCTGCTGCTCGAACTTGACCTGCCAATAGTTTAAGCACCTAACCACAAAAGGTACAATGTCTCGCTTTATCCCATACCACCACTAATACTACCATAGGTCGCGATACATCTTTCCCCCTCCAGAATGAATGAAATATTTGGAACAATGGGCCTTCTCAAGGATGAGCTTGACTAGATCTCCAACTCTAGGAACACAGATACGACCCTCAATCCTCAAAATGCCCTCCGGATCTAAGGTTACCTTCCTAGCCTTCCTACTGAGTACCTTATCATGAATCACCCTCAGTTGTGGGTCCTCAAACTGCTGTGCTTAAATCAGCTCCATCAAGAAAGACCTAGCCTCTACACAAGAAAATATCAACTCTATCTTAACGACCGGTAAAGCCCTCCCTGCTCGGCTCAAAAATATGAAGGAGAACAATCTGGTTAGATAAAGAATGAATGTCCAAAGCTAGAGATTGCTCCTCAACTGATAAGAATTCCACACTTTCCATACTTACTTCTTTCCAGCTCAAATCATCTTTTACCATATTTGCCTTGCCCGGATGATAGAGAATAGTGACATCATAGTCCTTCAGCAATGCCAACCACTTGCGCTGCCTCAAATTAAGGTCCTTTTAGTTGAATATATACTGAATACTATGAGGGTTAATGTAGATCTCATAATGGCTTCCATGTAAGTAATACTTGTAAATAATTAATGCATAGACTGCCGCCTCCAACTCTAAATCATGTGTGCGGTAGTTCCTCTTATGCACCTTCAACTGCCTGGAAGCATATGCAATAACTCTACCTTGTTGGATCCAAATGCAACCCAAGCCAACACCTGAAGCATCATGATACACTTTAAATCCCTGGTCCTTATTAGGAAGAGCAATAATCAGAGTTGAAGTCAAAAGGCCTTGAGCTTTCACCTCACACTTGTCAGACCACTGGAAGGGAACATTCTTTTGAGTTAATCTAGTAAACGGTGCTACAATATAAGAGAACCCCTCCATAAACCATTTGTAATACCCTTCCAACACGATGAAACTGCGAACCTTGATAGGAGAAGTGGGCCTAGCCCAATCATAAACTGTAGCTATCTTCACCGGATCTACTATAATTCCATCCTTAGACACCACGTGCCCTAAGAATACCACAGACTCAATCCAAATTTCTCACTTAGTGAATTTGGAATACAACTGTTGATCCCTCAAAGTCTAAAGTACTATCCTCAGGTGCTGATCATGCTGCTCTCTGCTTCCAGAGTAGACTAGAATGTCATCAATGAATACAATGACGAAAAAGTCCAAGTAGGGCCTGAACATAGGGTTCATAAAATCCATGAATGTTGCAAGGGCATTCGTTAACCCAAAAGACATGAGTAAAAACTCATAGTGCCTATATTGAGTCTTGAAAGCAGTCTTAGGGATATCTGACTCCCTAATCCTCAACTGATGATATCCTTGTCATGACTCAACCCCTTGGGCCATGACTAGTGTCCGAATTGGACACTCGTAGACATACCTATTATCTATAGTCAATTAGAAATTAAACATGATATGGGATTTGTACGGGCAATATGTCACCTAAAAACTATTATTTATATATATATACCGAAATCACATGTCTCTTGGGAGTCACAATTGTCAAAGATAAGATAACATAATAAGTAAGCCGATAAGGCTGTCACTACATGTAGGAACATCCCACTATATATATATAAACGCGAGCCGACAAGGCTTCCATAACACACCATATTCCAAAATAAACATTTATATACGTAAGCCGATAGGCTACCACTCCGAATGGAAATGTCCCAAAATATAAGTCATACTAGTACACCAGACAACATCTATATATAACCCAGTCATGTGTCTACAGGCCTCTAAGAGAATTAATAACAGCATATGATGGGATAGGGCCCCGCCGTACCCTTGAATACCCAAATATATACATTATAAGAATTGGTACCAAAAGCTTAGGCTCCGAGACAATGGAGCACTTCAAACCCGTTGAGTGGAATCCTAAGCTGGCAGTTCTCCAAAATGAGTATTTGTACCTGCGGGCATAAAACACAGCCCCCCCAAAGAAAAGGGGTCAGTACGACATATGTACTGAGTCTATAAGCGTAAAATACAGTAAGAAAAATGATAGCTAAAGCAGATGTTTCAAGATACAAGTATGATACTCAAGAAGTCATTATACCTGTGCCTTATAAAATAAAGTCATGCATGCTTATATCATATATCATATCCGGCACTTTAGGGAATTAGTGAATCTGTCGTATACGTATATATGATATTTAACCCATCATGGGCTAGGAAATATCATCATGTTGTCATGTCCTCATGTCATATCATCGTATATATATATACCATACCCGTCCCTCTAGTGAGGGACTCGGTGAATAATGCAGTGAAACTATGCACGAATACATACCCGGCCTGAGACTCACTGAAAGACATATTAACGAATGCATGAGTAGAGTATTGAGTAACCATATGCTTTTAAATCATCATGTGATACTCAATAGAATAATTAAAATGAACCATCATTTGAAAATTAAGACAATAGTCATTTCAAGTAACCTTTCATTTCCATTACAAATTATGTCAAATATGAATTATACCAAAGCATGAATTATATTAAAATATTAATTATTCCAACTAGGATGGCTGGAAATATACATATAAGTAAAGGCATAACGATATACATTCTGAAAATTAAGAACATTAGCCATCCTCGTATACTTAAGAATAAGAGTTTCTTTGGAATTTATACGTTTGTCGTCTGTTTGTTTCATATAGATCATGTCAAAAGAAAGAAAGGTTAGCTTTACATTCATTTATTTACTTTCACTCACTATATATATGCTTCTCAATATTTTCGCAACTTATATTAAAATGTTAAGCATTACGGTTAAGCTATGGGAAAGCATAAAATGTACTTTAGTGTTAGTAGGTTATTTCTAAAAATTTGGATAGCACCTCTCCTATTCTACTCACTTTCACCACTTCCAAATTAGCCATACAATCACCAAGCAATACCAACAATCACACATCCAAATGCCATGTCAAGACAAGTTAAGATGATATTCAAAAATACTTCAAACAACCCACATAACATTTGACTTCCATTGATTATCAACATGACGACTACGATGCTATCAAATTACTTCTAATAGATTGCATCCATCATACCTTATTGAAATGATTTATAATACCGAACAATCATCCACATAATTCATAATCATAAATACACTTAATCCATAACTATGATAGCAACAACAACAATCAACCCAATCTAATTCAAGAAACTCTAATTCTGTCCATTTTAATACCAATACTAATCATGGGCTTTTCTTGCTTCCAATTGTATTTAATACAAGTGAATATCTTCATTATAACATTATTGGTAAGTTAAGGAAACCCATATTCATAACATTCAACAACAATTCCAATACACATACAACTACTACATCCTCCAATTATCCTTAATGATCTATAGTCTTAACGTTTTATCGAAACAATCCTAAAATAGCCCAACCAACATATAATGCAACATATAACCTTAATTATTATTAATCTTTCAAGTTCAACAAGAACAACAACAACCTATCAAAGCAGCCCCTAACTAACAATATAAAGGTGCTCAAAAACCTTATGAACACCTACAACAAGCTAAGTAAACCACCTACAATTTTTACACCTTATTTCATACTACTTTTCATCAAATTTCGTGACCTATAGCAGTAGCCACGCACAACCACAACATCATTCATTCATATACAAGAAAGCCATATTAATATCACCACAAGTTCTACAACAAATTCAACCTCAACCTTAACCATTTAATTCTTTCATCCTCCTCACATAAACCATGATAACAACAAATAAATACTAAATAAAATCAATTCATCATTTTCACCCCCAAACAGCCCCCAACGTCTCCCACCATGCCTCAACATCAACCCCCATGATTTCATACATTCATCACTCATTTATCAACTCACACAAGTTTAAATCACATTCAAGATGAGGAAAATGAGGGAAAAAGAGATGAAATCTTACCTTAGGCTAAAAGGGCACATTTTGCTTGGACTTGAGGTCTTGCTTCATCAAAGTTTTTGTAGTCCTAAATACTCCAACCTTGATTCCATATACATGAGAAATAACCACACTTGACCCTTCAGTTTATCCCCCAAAATTAAGCCTTGGCCGAACTCCTCTTTCTTTCTACACCTCTCACTTTTTTCTCTTTAAATGAATTTGTATAAGCTGAAAATGAACTTGTGTAATAAAATTTTCAGCAACGCACATTCTTATATGCAGCCCTAGAGTCCCCCAACACGTGCCCCCATGTGGCATCTATATATATATGTAGAATTTGGGTGGGGCCCACACATATAAGTAGATTAATTAAATTAATGAACCACTAGTTTCTACTTAGTCATCTAATCTCACTTAATGAATTAATTCCTAATCTCCAATGATATAAATTATTTACACTAATTAAAGTGTATGAATAATTTATATTGTAATTAGAATTGGAAAGTAAAGATTACCACTCTGTTTCCAAAAATGATCCCATCTTTAACTTGAGTCAATTCTCTTGCAAATATCAAAGATACGGAATATAACAATCCTGACCTCAAGTCTATCTTAGAGAACACTATTGCACCATAGAGCTGGTCAAATAAGTCATCAATTCGCGGTATCGAGTACCTATTCTTGATGGTCACCGTATTCATCTACCTGTAATTAGTATACATATGCACGGTACCATTCTTGTTCTTCATGAATAAAATAAGAGCACCCCAAGGAGATACATTAGGCCTGATAAACCCCTTACTCAAGAGGTCCTGGAGCTGCACCTTAAGCTCCCTCAACTCAATCGGATTAATCCTATACGGCAGAATAGAGACTGGCTGCGTACTTGGCTCAACATCAATACCCAAAATCAATATCACACTCAGGAGGAAGGCCAGGTAGAAAGGTTAAAATACATTAAGGAACTCTAAGACCGCCGGTATAGAATCAGTAGAAGGAGTGTCAGCACTAGTGTCACAGACATAAGCAAGATAGGATAGACATTCCTTTTCCACTAACCGCTGAGACCTGAGGAAAGAAATCATATCACAAAGTACATGAATAATTGCACCTAACCATATATTCGGAGGAATGTCAGGCATATACAAAGAAACAATCTAAGAGAAGCAATATAAAGTCGTATGATGAGTAGACAACCAATCCATGCATATAATTAAGTAAAAGTCTACCATATCTAGCAATATCAGGTCTTCTCTAGTATCAAACCCCACAATAGTCACCACACAGGATCGATACACTCAATCCACTACTAAAGAATAACCTACAGGGTTAGCTACACATATAGGCACAAGCAATGTCTCACATAAAATATCCCATCAAGTAAAATAACGAGCAGAAACATACGAATAAGCGGACCTCGAATAAAATAAAGCATAGGCAGGCTGCTGAAAGACGGAGATCCTACCTGTGATGATGACATCTAATGCCTCCGCCTCCAGCCTTCCCAAAAGACATACATATGACTGCGTCCACCTCTACCACCTGCCCGGCCTTCCTGAGGACCACCTTTGTACCCTGAGACTCACCTCTACCTCCCTACACAATCTCTCTAGGTGGCTAAACTGGGGCCCTGGAGGCCTGAACCTACTAATTCTGATGACTCTGATGCATCTGGCATGTGCGATGGCTAATAGTAGGACACTCCCTAGAAAAGTGACTTATCATACCACACTCATAGCATGACCCTCTAAATGAACCTCCTTGTGATGTTCCAGTTGAACCTGAATGGCCATCACAACCCGAATACCCAGAAGTCTGACCCCGAGAAGACTGACCTAAAGTTTGGCTGCTCTGACCATTGGCACCTGCTGATCTACCATTGGTAAGTTATAAGGCTGCCTATACCGGTTTACTGGGTGGATACCTTTATGGATGGCCTCTGCCAAAGGAATCCCTACCGTGTGACTGGAGTCTACTAAAACTGCCCTGATGGCGAGGCCTCTTTTTGCTACCTCCGTAGGCCTCACAATGTATAGCCTCAATACTATAAATATGGTCTATTATCTGGAAGAATGAACAACCCGCTGCAACCATCTGCTCTATAGCCAACCTCAATGGAGAAGATAACTCTCTAACAACCCAACATACCCGCTCCTTCTCTGTCAGAATGATTATGGTAGCGTGCCTGGAGAGCTCATGGAACCGAGACTCATACTCTGTAACTATCATTGATCCCTATACCAACGCTGTGAACTCATCTCTCAATCTTTCTCTAAAGCCGCGAGATACATACTTCTCCATGAAAGCCTCGGAGAACTGAGTCCATGATATTAGCGGCGATCCTATGGGTCTGCAGCTAAGATAAGATCCCCACCATTACTTTGCTGGTCCATACAGCTAGAAAGAAGTGTAATCAACTCCGTGGGACTCTACCAATCTGAGGTTATGCAACCTCTCTCGATAGCTAACTAGAAACTCGTAGGCATCCTTTCCCGCAGCACTTGAGAACCTTGGAGGGGCCAATTTGCTAAACCTCCCTGACATCTTCTTCTCCTCTGTGGTCACAACCGGCCTAGCTGCCATATGCTAAACAACTGTAAGAATATGATGAATCACTGGATGAGGAGCTGTAGTAGTAGGATGTAGAACAGGGGTCGGATTATACTTTGCCCCTGCATGCCTAGAAGTCTGAGCCTCCTCTTATACCTAGGTTCCAATAGATATGCTGGGTAGTGTCCCTACTCAAGACATACCATCCATGAAACTAAATATACAGGCCAAAGTATCCTATAACACTAGTCTGGCCATGAAATTGGGTGTAGGTTGGGTTGGATGCTCCTTCGCTGGTTGAGGCTCGAACTACTCAACCTCTTTATCCGGCTCCAACACTGGTGTTGTGGCCTAAAATCTACCTCAGCCCCTTCCCCAAGCTGGGGAACTATCTATAGGAGCAGTGGGTCCTCTATAGAGACCCTCTTGGAAGGATGCTACTAAACAAAAAAGAGACCGTATATAATACTCATGACCTTTAAAAAAAATTCCTGTAAGACATATTTAATAGTAAAATTTGGCCCATTTAAAAATAGTTAAAGGTGTAAGATTTTTAGTCATTTTAAATTTTTTTTATCTCAATTAACTCAAATAAAAGTTCCAATTTAGGACGGGGCGACTTTTCAAAATAATTTAAGAAAATAACTTACGTGACATCCATGTATCATTCCATATTACTATAATTCATGCTATATATTATTACCAAATTATAAGTACCAAAGTTAACTAATTCATGCTTTATACAAATATTGCAACTCTAACGGTAAATTTAGTACATCATAAGACTTGGAATTTACATGCCCCAAAATAACAAAACAAGAAGTCAACTTTAAATTACAACCGATGGTGTCATGAATGGATAAACTCTCACAACTAAATACATAAATACATATACACAAGCACCCCATAGATCATATACATGTACCAAAAACTACTACAAAATATAGATAACTATATGCAAATGTGATCTTCCTTAAAACTCCCAAAAATATTATCTCTAATGGCCAACTTCAAGCACCTACTCGGACATTTCCTATAATAGAAATAATTATCGCTAAGCATAAACCTAAGTGGTACAAAACTACAAGTTTGAACCCTTTAGGTTCTCTAATTTATTTTCTCAAGTCATGAGTAGCACAAAGGTATATCACAATTATCAAGTTCTATATTTCAAAGTTTAAGTATCAATAATTCATAGAACCATATTTACAAGATTTAATAGCAAGTTTCTCCCAATATGTACGTCATGCCGTCACACCAAACATGATCAAGTATCAAGAAGGATCAGATCCCTATTCAAGAAGGGTAAAGACCCAATAATCAAGAGAACCAAAAATCATATTAAAAATGGCTTCCTAAATCATACCCAAAATGGACAACTTCCATACTTAATATGAACTAAAAATCCATAATCAAGATGGCAAAGGATCCAAATCAAGAGGCATGCCAATAGTGACAAAGTCATAGCCATAAGAAGGACAAAGTCCATAAGAATGTCAAGTGATCGAGCAATCTGTACAAGTGGGCGAGTTAAACAAGTGGCTTGCAAGTCTCCAAGATACCAATATGATAATACAAAGTAACAAGAAATAACTAACATCACAAGATAGGCTTACTAATATACCAGCAGGTAATAAGAGTAGAGTACAAATTTTTACACAAACCTCATTCTTTTAGCATACAACAATCCAACACGACTTCAAGAGTTCAAACCATAGACCAACCAATGTCTCAAGTTCCTGAACTTGTACACGATATAAACAACCTTGAAAATGACATTAAATGACCTTTTTAATTTCCAAAATCTCCATAATATTGACATAAAAAAAATTATCATTAAAAATAAGCCTAGAATATTTTCAACCGAAATATGTTACCAAAACAGTAAATTTGGCAAGCCAAGTACCTCAGGTTGTATCTAAATTTTGAAAATAAAAATGAAAAAAATAGACTTTATGCCCTTAATGAAACATTTCGATCCATGTCTTACGTTTGTAATGCAAAAGACAGCAACACATATTTTGTACAAAAGGATATCATCAAAACATTAACAGTTACATATGAGGAATTTTTAAATCGAGAATCTGGACAGAACTTGTCTGATATTTCAACTTCTTTTTTTGACTTAATAAAAGCAAATATAGTCTAGAACATAAACATAAGAGTTGTTGGTACGTATTTTATCTTTCCAAAATATATTCATTTAAGAAAATCAAAAGTCTACTGAATGAGATATTCAAGAATTACTAATAGCTACACAGTCCCAAAAACTGATTTGAACACTTACCATAAGAGAGGGTTGCTTTGAGTTCTATTGAAAGGACAAGTTTTCTTGGTGAATTTGTGAGGGATTATGTTGGAGAGAGGGTTAAAAGTCTTTACTTATCTTGAAGAAATCAAAAAATGTGAAAGGAGGTGTAAAAGAAGTCTTCCAAAGTGACATTTACCACTTGACATCTCCTAATAAAAAGGTGGTTGCCAAAAAAGTAATAGTGCAGCCCAAATTCATACATATATGCATATATATATAAGATCATTTTTATTTTAAGGGTAATTATAATTAGTAGTTTACATAAATACCCCAATATTATCCCCTAAAATATAATCACAATCTACGGTAAATAAATTTTAAAATCTCGCAAAATTTCAAGTTCATAAAAAGTGAGTAAAATATAATATATTTACTAAGGAGTGTTCCATCAAAGTGTGAATACTATCTTATATAATTAGGTGCATTACAAATCTCTCCCTCCTAAGAAATTTTATCTCAAAATTTACCTTGTTTTAGTCCTGAAATAAGTATGAATATTGGGTCCTCATTTCTTCTTCTCGCTCCTAGGTGGATTTTTTTCTAGAATGGTTCCTCCAAAGTACCTTCACCAAGGGCATTTTCTTGTTTCTAAGTTGCTTCATTTTACGAGCTTGAATCAGGATGGGTTCTTCATTATACATCAAGTCTGGAATAACCTCAATAGATTCAACGGGAAGAACATGAGATGGATCAGAATGATATCTTCTGAGCATTGAAACGTGGAAGACATTGTGGATCTTGTCCAACTCAGGCATCAAAGCTAATTTATATGCAACTAGTCCCACTCATTCTAGTATCTCATAAGGTCTGATAAATTGAGTACTAAGCTTTCTTTTTGGCCAAATCTCATAATCATTTTTTATGGAGAAACCTTTAAGAATACTTTATCGCCAACTTGATGCTCAATGTCACGCCTTTTTAGGTCAACATATGACTTTTATCTATTAGAAGCAATCTTTAGATGATCCCTGATCAGTTTTACCTTGTCTTTTATTTATTGCACAATATCAGGACCAATAAGCTTTCTTTCACTAACTTCACTCTAAAAACGAGGGGTTTGATATTTCCTTCCGTATAAGGCTTCATAGGGAGTCATTCCAATACTTTTTTGGTAGCTATTATTATAAGTCAATTCTATCAAAGCCAAGTATTTGTCCCAACTACCCTCAAACTCAATAACGCAAGTTCGAAGTATATCCTCCAAAATTTGTATCACTCTTTCTGACTTTCCATCCTTTTAGGGGTTGAATGAAGTGCTAAACTTCAACTTAGTACCCAAGGATTCCTACAAGCTACCCCAAAATCTATATGTAAATCTTGGGTCTCTGTTAGATACAATGGAAATAGGGATCCCATGCAGTCTTACAGTCTCATTCATGTATAATTATGCTAACTGCACAAGTGGGTAATCCATTTTGACTGGAAATAAATGAGAACTCTTTGTTAGTCTATCCACTATCACCCATATTATATCATGATTTCTTTGTATGCAAAAAAGTTCAAAAACAAAGTCCAAGGTTATTCTCTCCCATTTCCATTCTGGTATCGACAAGGGTTGTAGCAACCCAACTAGAACCTGATGTTCTACCTTTACTTGTTGACAAACCAAACATTTTAAAATAAACTTTGAAATGTCTTTCTTCATACCATTCCACTAATAGTGTTCTTTGATGGTCTGGTACATCTTCGTACATCCAGGATGCATTTCATATGGTGAAGTATATGCTTCATTCAATATTTCTCTTCTCAATTTGTCATCATTTGGAATGCATAACCTATTTTGTTATAACAAGAAACCATCTTCCTTTAAAGTAAAATCTTTCTTTTCCCCATTTTGAACTTCTTTGGTCAATTTTATGAGTTTCTCATCTAATGTTTGTGCTTCTTTTACCTGTTCACATAATATTAGATTGACTTGCAAATTAGCAACCACTGAACCATAAAAATAAAATGTAAAATAGACATTTATGACTTATAACTACTGAAGCAAAGGAAAAGGATTCATATGCAAGCTTGTGAAGGATTTGCGACTTAAGGCGTCTTTAACCACATTAGCTTTACCTGGTGATAGTAAATCGTGCAGTCATAATCTTTGATGAGTTCAACCATCTGTGTTGTCTTAAGTTTAGCTCTTTCTGCGTACCCAAGTATTTTAAGCTCTTTTGATCAGTGAATATATGACACTTTTCTCCATACAGATAATGTCTCCATATCTTTAAGGCGACACTATAGTAGCAAGTTCTAGATCATGAGTAGGATAATTCAATTCATGCGGTTTTAATTTTCAAGAGGCATAAGAAATAACTTTCCCTTCTTGCATCAAAAAACATCCCAAACTACGATGAGAAGCGTAACTATATATCACATACTCTTTCCCCTCCATTGGTAGAGTAAATATAGGAGTTTGTGTCAACAATGATTTGAGCGTTTCAAAGCTTTCTTGGCACTTGTAATCCCAAGTAAACTTCCCTTCCTTCTTCAAAAGTCTAGTCAAAGGAGAGGCTATAATGGAGAAGCCTTTCACAAAGCTTCTACAGTATCTTGTTAAACCCAAGAAACTTCTCACCTCAGTAGGACTTTTAGGAGTTTTCCATTCAATAATTGCTTCAATTTTACTAGGATCCACCTACACACCTTTGTCTCACACAACATGTCCTAGAAAAGTGACTTCATTAAGCCAAGATTCACACTTTGAAAGTTTAGCATAAAGTTCTTTCTCCTTCAAAGTTTACAAAACAATCCAAAGATGTTTATCATGCTCTTCTTTATTCTTGGAATATATTAAAACATCATCTATAAAGACCACCACAAATTGATAAAAATAAGGCTTAAATAATCGATTCATTAGATCTATGAATATTACAGGAGCATTAGTCAATCCGAATGTCATCACGAAGAATTCATAATGACCGTATCGAGTTCTAAAAGCAGTTTTAGGAACATCTTCTTTTCTAACACACAGTTGATGATACCCAGACCTTAAATCAATCTTTGAGAATAAATTGGAACCCTTCATATGGTCAAGAAAATCATCAATCCTTGGTAGTGGATATTTGTTCTTGATTGTTATTTTATTCAATTGTCTATAGTTAATACAAAGTCTAAGAGTGCCATCTTTCTTCTTCACAAATAACACAGGGGCTCCCTAAGGAGAAACACTTGGACGAATAAAACCTTTCTCAAGAAGTTCTTGTAATTGAGTTTTTAATTTCCTAAATTTTGCTGGAGCCATTCTATAAGGAAAGATAAAAATAGGAGTAAATCCAAGAATAAGCTCGATCAAAAATTCAACTTCTCTTTTAGGTGGCAACCCATGAAGATTTTCTGGAAACACTTCACAAAAGTCACACACAGTAGGTATATCTTTAAGACTAGGACTCTCCACACATGTATCAATTAGTTGAGAAAGATATGCACTACAACCTTGACAAATCATCTTTCTTGCTAAGGCCGCAGAAATAATGTTAGATGTCAATGATCTTTTACTTTGTACAATAATATATGAAAATGTAGGATCCTTAAAAGTTACATGCTTGGACCTACTATCCACTACTGCATGATATTTATAAAGCTATCCATACCGATAATAATATCAAAATTATGGAAAGGCATTTCAATCAAATCAGCAGGAAAGACCAGGTTTTGAATCATGAAGAGACAAGCTTGGTAAATTTGATTACAACTAACATGGTGACCCAAAGGACTTTCAACGAGTACATCATAATTAAGTTTCACAAATTTCACATTTTCAGGAAGAACAAGTGATGAACAAATATAAAAATATGTAGAACCAGGATCAAATAATGTAAACACGGATAAGCCAAATAAGTGAAAGTTACCGACAACCATATCTTGTCCCTCTTGATCATATCTCTACCTCATAGCATAAGTTCGTGCAGTAACTCTTGACCCACTAGCTTGATTTGCTCCACTTTCACCTTCTGCTTGGTTGTTTTTACACCTTGCACCTCTATTGGTTTGAGGAGGATTATTAGAAGACTTCCAAACTGAGCCTTTAGTGGGCAAGGAAGGAACATTATTACGATTAGGACAATCCTTCACTTTGTGATCAAAGCTGCCATAATTAAAACATACAATAGAAGCTCTCCTACAAGTACCATAATGATTCTTTCCACATTGTGCACAATTGGGAACGCGAGTCTTGCCTTGGCTATAACTCGGAGTGCTAGCTATAAAAATATTTGATCTATTTTATCTTCTGTTGAGCTGACTTTTTGATACTACCAGCCTTAGAATATCAAACCTTCTCTTTTTGGATAGACTTCCAAAATCTGACCTAGGCTTCCAAAATCTATTCTCATGTCTACTAGCTTCTTCCTTGTCAAGTCTTTCCCAAGTAAAAGAAGCAGAAGCTAATTTACAAAAGTTTTCATGTTGTAGGATCGTTATATTCTTTGTGATGGAATCGTTCAAGCCATCTTCAAACCTCCTACATTTATCTTTTTTCTCATCAATAATGCCTCCAGCATAATGAGAGAGTCTAAGAAACTTTTTTTGATACTCAATGATAGACATGCCTCGTTGCCTTAGATTCAAAAACTCTTTTTTCTTAACATCACAATAAGCATGCGAGACATACTTCATATGAAATTCTTTAACAAAATCATCCCAAGTAAGAAATAGGGGTTTTTCTTTTGTATTTGGCACACTTACCCACCTATCATAACCATCCTTCTGCAATAATGAGATGGCATACTTGAATTTGGCAACATCTGAACACTCCAACTACTCAAACACCCTCTCTATGTGCTCAAGCCATTATTCAGCATTAATGGGATCAATAGTGCCTTCAAAGTTAACTCCACCTATTTTTCTCTTTTTTTCAAAGTTTAACCCATTGGGATCATGAATTGTTTCAGCCATACTGTGGAAGAATTCAGCCATCTATTGAAAAGGAGGATTCATAACTTGAGTACCAGGGCTCATGTGAGAATGTAGAACAGCTCTTACTCCTTGTTAGTCTTCCATACTAGACCCACTAGTATTGAGAATATATTGACCTGAGGACTGTTCGCCAACCCCTTCTAGTGTATGAGGTTGGGAATAAGAGTCAACTGTACTTTTACGAGCAGCTTTCATAGGTCTATGAGAAGAAGAGTCCATAACTTAACTCCTTTGAAAGTGAAGATCCTCTTACATTAGGGATATGGATATGATGCATATGTAGCTTATATGCATTAAAAATATACTATTTACTATATAGTGATCAAATAATATAGCCCAAACCTTCAAAAAATAAGTACGTAAGAAAATCACAATAAAAGACCTAGAACCACAAATATAGGCTCTGATATCAACACTTGTAGTGACCCTCTTGGAAGGATGCTACTACTTAAAAAAGAGACTGTATATAATATACGTGAACTTTAATAAAAAACTTCCCGTAAGACATATTTAGTAGTAAAATTTGGCCCATTTAAAAATAGTTAAAAGAGTAAAATTTTAGCCATTTTAAATTTTTTTTATCTCAATTAAATAAAATAAAAGTTCCAATTTAGGACGGGGCAAATTTTTAAAATAATTTAAGAAAATAACTTACATACATCCATGTATCATTCCATATCACTACAATTCATGCTATAAATTATTACCAACTTATAAGTACCAAAGTTAACTAATTCATACTTCACACAAATATTTCAACTCCAATGGTAAATTTAGTACATCATATGACTTGGAATTTACATGCCCCAAAATAACAAAACAAGCAACCAACTATAAGTTACAAACCATGGTGTAATGAATGGATCAATTCTCACAAATAAATACATAAATACATATACACAAGCACCCAATGGATCATATACATGTACCAAAAACTACTACAAAATATAGATGCCTATATGCAAATGTAATCTTCCTTAAAGCTTCGAAAAACTTTACCTCCAATGGCCAACTTCAAGCATCTGATCAGACATTTCCTACGATAGAAACAACTATCGCTAAGAATAAAGCTTAGTGGTGCAAAACTACAATTTTGAAGCCTTTAGGTTTTTCAATTTATTTTCTCAAGTCATGCGTAGTATAAATGTACACATAATAAATAAATCAAGCCAACAAATATATCATGAGTATCAAGTTCTATGTTTAAAAGTCTAAGTGCCAATAATTCATAGAACCACATTTACAAGATTTAGCACCAAGTTTCGCCCAATATGTACATTATGCCATCACACCAAACATGATCAAGTATAAAGACTGATAGGAGCCCTGTATAAAGAAGGGTAAAGACCCGATAATAAAGAGAACCAAGAACCATATTAAAAATGGCTTCCTAATTCGTACTCAAAATGGACAACTTCCATACTTAAGATGGACTACAAATCCATAATTAAGATGACAAAGGGTCCGAATCAAGAGGCATAAGTCTCAGCCACAAGAAGGAAAAAGTCCACAAGAATGTTAAGTGATCGAGCAATCTGTATAAGTGGGCAAATTAAACAAGTGTCTTGCAAGTCTTCAAGATACCAACATGATAATACAAAGTAACAAAAAATAACCAACATCACAAGATAGGCTTCCAAATATACCAGCAGGTAACAAGAGTAGAGTACAAGTTTATAACAAACCTCGTCCTTTTAGCATACAAAAATCCAACAAGACTTCAAGAGTTCAAACCGTAGACCAACTAGTGTCTCAAGTTCCTCAACTTGTATACAATATAAACAACCTTGAAAATACCATTAAATTCTCTCTTTAATTTCCAAATCTCCATAATATTGACATAAAATAAGATTTATCATTAAAAATAGTCCTAGAATATTTTCAACTGAATTATGTGACCAAAAAAGTAAATTTGGCGACCCAAGTACCTCAGGTTGTATCTAAATTTTGAAAATGAAAATGAAAAAACTAGACTTTATGCCCTTCATGAAATATTTATATCTATGTCTTAAGTTTGAAACCCAAAATAAATCATTGAAAAAAACATTTTGTACAAAACTATAACATCAAAACACTAACAGTTATCCATGAGGGATTTTTAAATAAAGAACCTGGACAGAACTTGTCCTATGTTTTAACCTCTTTTTTTGACTTAATAACAACAGATCTAGGCTCGAATATAAACATAAGAGTTGTAGGTACGTGTTTTAGATTTTCAAAATATATTTATTTACTAAAATCAAATGTGTACAGAATAAGATATTGAAGAATTACTACTAGCTACACAATCCCAAAACGGATTTGAACATTACCACAAGAGAGGGGTTGCTTTGAGTTCTAGTATATATGACATGTTTTGTTGGTAAATTTTTGAGAGCTAATGATGGAGAGAGGTTTCAAAGTCTTTACTTATCATGAAGAAATCGAAATTGTGAGAGGAGGTGTAAAAGAAGTCTTCCAAAGTGACATTTACCACTTGATATCTCCTAATAAAAAGGTTGTTGGCCAAAAAGTAATGGTGGGCAGCCCAAATATATACATATATGCATATATATATATATATATATATATATATGAGCTCCTTTTTATTTCAAGGGTAATTCTAATTAGTAGTTCACATAAATACCCCAAATTGTTCCCTTAAACTACAATCACAATCTATGGTAACCAAATTTTAAAATCTCGCAAAATTTCAAGTTCATAAAAAGTGAGTAAAACATAATATATTACTAAGAAGTATTACATCAAAGTGTGAATACTATCTTATATAATTAGTGGCGTTACATCCGTCTCCACCTCGACTAGATTCGTCCTTCCCATCTAAGAAAGAGTGAAAACAATAAGATTTAGAGGTGTTCATCATCATTAGTGCACGATCAGAAACACGAATAGTGATTAATTCCTACCAATGTCCTATGGTCTCCCAAAGATTGGATACGGACATCAATCAAACTGATCGTGCGCTAATGATGAGTCCAGTGAACCTAATATTTGATACCACTCTGTCACAATCCAAATCCGAGTCATGATGGCGCCTACCATAACCCCCAAGTATGCAAGCCAAATCCAAGACAAGCGAAAGACAAATTTCAGTCTAATTAAATAATTAATAACATAAGAAGGCAGAAGCAAAGGAATATAACCCAAGAAAATTCAGGCCAAGGTATAGATATGTAAATACGATACGAAAGGCCCGATATTGACCAAAAGAAATGACAAACTGACACTAGACCAAACCTTGGACCTGGTGTCACCTATACAGGAGCTACTAAGTACAAAAGCTGACAAAATGCATAAATATACAATACATATCTGACTGTCCAAAATACAAAATACAAGTCAGAGTAAAAGAGGGAATTTATAAAGTCTCTGAACTTTAGAAGCTCACCACAATTCGGAATTGGCAACGCTACGGATGATAAGGAGTGTGCTATGAGTGGATCAAACTGGGAGATGCATCAAAAAGATATAGAAGTGCAGTATGAGTACCAAATCATGGGGTACCCAGTAGGAATCATAGGCCGATTGAGCTCAGAAAGAATAAAATATATAATAAGTAGCATGGTGATACTAATAAAAATAAAAGAAGAATACAAACTACAAATACGGGAAAAGGGGCACGGGAATAATCATACGGCAGTCAAGCAAGTCCGACCAATCCAGTAAGCACATCAATAATCCCATATGATAAAAATACCAATAGAATACTCAATGTAAACTCATAGCAAAGGCTCAATATCCTCAAAAATATCATGAAGCTCCCGAAATTCACGCCTCGAGCTTCCCAATAATAGTAATCCGAATATGTATCAATGGGCCACCCGGAATTCACACCTCGAATTTCTCAATAATACTAACAATAATAATAATAATACCCGAGATCTGTATCAACGAGCCACCTGAAATTCACACCTCGAGTTTTTCAAATAAAATAAAATAATAATAATACCCGAGATATGTATCAGCGGGCCATCCAGAATTCACACCTCAAATTTCTCAATAATAATAATAATAATAATAATCCAAATTATGTATCAATGGGTCGCCCGGAATTCACGCCTCGAGCTTCTCAATAGGATTACCATAATTAAAATATCACCGTTATTTCCTTTAAATCATTACACTTATTTATAAATCAAAAATCTTGATTTATTCTTTTAAAAAAGAGTTTTTAACACAAGCGAGGCAAATCAATAAAAGTAGTAAGTCAAAATCATATATCACTCGAGTTGCCAAATCACTAACCTGAGACTCTAGTGTACCAAAAACGTGGCCTCGGGCCCAACATTTAAATATTAAAAGCTAACAAGATATAGGCATACATCGAAATCACACCAACAGACAACCAAAGCCAAACAAGTCAAACAAATGGCATCCTATGTTCAAATCACTTGGGAGCAATCTCTAAGGATTCTAAGCGATATAAACAACAAAAGAAATCACCTAGAATAAGGATCCAACGACTAAAGCCCCAAATAATCACTAACGATGATCATCGACTCCCAACTTCTCAATGGAGTATCAATACCTAAATCAACAACCTAACTCTAGCCCATCCAAGTCTAAAAAGAGTAAGCCATAGCCTACCTCAAAGCCGAAACCGCACCCGAACCGCTAAATTTGAGTCTTTCCTTTCCGGGCCACCTCCAGACGATGACACTTTATGAAATTATCGAAGAACATAACCAAAAAAGGACAACGATACCCATATTTCTATAATTACAAACAGAACTAAAATCAGGTCAAAATTTGATATTGAGACCCGTGCACGAAATCAAAAAAATAACTCCATCATAAGTCTCAAATAACTCAAGGAACTTGTGCCCCAAAATGGGCACATTTCGAGCACCGGAAGAGCTCAAATAATCCAACCAATTTCAAGCCCTAGAATAGTGTTAAATTACAAGAAATCATGAAATTTACGCAAAACATACAAAGTTTTTAGGACAAAAAATGGTCTCGAAATGTTCCCACAAGAATCTCCAACGCATCGAAATAAAAATGATCGAAAATGATCAAGATTTGCTACAAAATCGTGTTTTGAAATATTGAAAATGGAGAGAAAAGGACTGGCATCGGGTCTTAAAAGACCTCACTACTAGGCTCCTCAAAGTTCTTCGCAACTATAGAGACAAGCTCCTAAACCTCCGCGAAGAAGCCTGGAGCCCGCAAACTTAGAGAATAAAAGGCTCGACCTCCGCAAATATGGATAAGGGCCCGCAAATGCAGAGAGTAAATTTGAGGTGCACCAGAAGTTGTGCTGGTGCATTTTCACCAAGGGAAACAAGTCCTTTAATAGGGATCGAAACTCATTCGGAATCCTATCGACACAAACAAATTATTCTACCCAATTAGAAATGGCATTCCAGACACAACGAAATCGACAGATTTCCCAACGGAGGTCGTTTCAATGGAATATTGACCAAAGTCAAAGAATTTCAAAGAAAAATACTTAAAATGCACAAATAGCTAAAAACTCATTTTAATCACCTCGGGAACTGAACCAAAAGTCATTCTAGACCAAACTTAGTGTTTCAGAGCTAACCGCGCTGATCCAAAATATTGACCAAAGTCAAACTCATCCAAACCTTAAAGTTAAAATGACAAAAACCACCTAAACTCAAAACAAAGACTCCAAAACCAAATCAACCTTCCTTCTAGACCAAAATGGTCCTTCTGGAGCTGATGGAATTGTCGAAATTCTCATACTATGGTCGAATCTCCGAATGTTGACTAAAGTCAACTCTTTCAAACCTTAAGCCTCAAAAATGGCCAAAGCACCTCAAAACTCAACCGGAAACCTTGGGAAGTGAGCCACCCATCTCAATATCATATATAAGTTATAAAGAAGCTACGAAAAGGAATAAAATGGTGAAAACACACAAGCAAAAATGTTACCTTGGAGGTCATTATATTTTCATAAAAAGTCATTAGGGTCTTAGGTCACCCTCATTCATAAAGCTTGCTTACATACTTGTAATTCATGATCATAGCATATACTTGAAATTAGGGTAAACTACAAATACATAATCAATTGACTTGAAAATCATGAAATTGACTTGAAAACATGCATGGTCATACACTTTATATCAACCCATAGATATTTCATAAAGATAATATAATTTGGAAGTATAATTGAAAATACCCATAACCCTAAAGATCAATATAGGAAAATTCATGAAAAAACTCTTCAATTCAATGCAATAACCATCAATTTATATTAAAATAGACTCATAATCATAATTAGAATTATAATTCATGCAATTGGAATGAAGATCATAAAACTCATAAAATATATACTTTCATTGATTGAAAAAGTAGGGAATTTGTTGGACTCCTTGGGTGAAAGTACCCTAGGATCAATTACCCACATACCTTAAATAAGAAGACCAAGGAATTTGAGATTTTTGATGGAAATCTTGAGTGAATTTCTTAGAGGTCTTCAATGGAGTCCTTGAGAGCTTTTGTAGAGAGAGAAATATTTGAATACGTGAATTATAGAAGAATGAATGGAATTAGGGGTGTGGATTACTTTGTAGAGTTATGTTAGGCCCTAAAATGACTATATTCATTAACTAACAATTAGGGAAATATCTAAAGTGTCCTCACTTAAAAACTGAATTTGGACAAAAAGTCACACCAAAGTCCGTGATTGGACCTATTTCCAAATAGGCCAATTTTGTGTGAATAAGATTTTGGCCAGATTTTGACTCGAGGAAAAATTACACTGAGTGGGAACAAGTGGGTGATGCAGACCTATCGCGCACCTCACTGTTTTTTGCAATTTCTTGAAAAGTTATTCTTTCTATATATAAGGGTCCTAAAAATCCACTGAAACCCCTTTCCCACAGGTTTTGACTCCCTAATCGATATTTTGGAGTCAAATTTGTCAAAAAGGATAAGGATAATGCGTTACACAAGTGACTTATTTCCAAGGAATTTTAAGGCACTTGTGAGTATTTTAAGGAATGTTGCAAAATCTCCCCCTTGGGAACATTCATCCTCGAATGTGGAAAGACTAGCTTGAGTAGCGCGAGTATAATTACTACCCAAACAATAAAGGCAATAGTGCAAGTTCTAAACATCAACATCATTTAAAAATCATTGTCATGGTATGCATGCATATGTTATGACACAGAGAAGTCAAAATGTAGGATTTTAGAGGATTTGAGTAATAGATGTCTAAGTACCTTAGGATGGATCAGAAGGAAAGAGATAAGGATATCATTTCCGCATGTCCGCTTCTGCTTCCAATGTAGCGCTCTCAACCTTTTAATTCTTCCATAAGGCCTTAACAAATGCAACTTCCTTGCTCCTCAGCCATTTCACTTGGCAACCCAAAATCTCAACTAGAACCTCCTCATAAGTCAAATTCTCTTCAACACTCACATTAACCAAAGGCACAATAACATTGGGATAACCAACACATTTTCTCAACATTGATACATGGAATACCAGATGAACCGAGGCTAATTCTATTGGAAAATCAAGTTCATAGGCCACCTTACTAATAAGCTTTAGGATCTTACATGGGCTTACATATTGGGGACCAAGTTTCTCCTTCTTTCCAAAATGCATTATTTCTTTTATAGGATAAATCTTCAAGTAAACCTAATCTTCCACATCGAATTCAAAATCTCTTCTTCTAACATCTGAATAGGTTCTTTGACGACTTTGAGCCACCCTTAACCTTTCTCAAATAATTTTGACCTTCTTCAAGGACTCGATTACCAACTTGGGTCCTAACAAGGAACCCTCTCCCACTTCAAACCATCCAATGGATGATCAACATCTTCTTCCATACAAGGCTTCAAATGGTGCCATCCCGATACTTGAATGGTAACTATTATTGTATGAAAATTTGACTAATGGTAGGTGATCATCCCAACTTGTTTTGAAATCAAGCACACATGCCCTTAATATATCTTCTAGAGTTTGGATTGTCCTTTTGTCTTGCCCAATAGTTTGAGGGTGAAATGCGGTGCTTAGCTTAACTTGGGTACCAAAACCCCTTGAAAGGACTTCCAAAAGTGAGAAGTGAATTGAGTACCACGATCTAAATTGATGGACAAGTAAACACCATTCAAATTTACCAATTCCCGAATGTATATGTTGGCATAATCTTCGGCACTATAAGATGTCTTAATCGGTAGAAAATGGGCTAATTTGGTCATTCTATCCACTACCACCCAAATTGAATCATGTTAATTTTGGGTATGAGGCAAACCCATTATGAAGTCCATGTTTACATCTTCTCACTTTCAAGTAGGAATTTCGATATCTTGGGTTAGACCACCCGGTATTTGATGTTCAACCTTCACTTATTAGCAATTTGGACATTCCACCACAAACTTTTCTATGTACCTTTTCATATAATCCCACCTATTCACTTCCCTCAAATCTCTATACATTTGGTAGATCTCAGATGTATATAATATCTAGAGCTATCGACTTCACTCAATATCATTTCTCTTAGGTCATCAACGTATAGAACACATAACCGACCTTGGTAAAGAAGTACTCCATTTCCCCTTGTGAGAAAATCTCAATCTTCTTATCAACCACCAATTTCTTCAAATCAACTAAAGTTGGATCCATGTCTTGCTTTGTCTTAACATCCGCCACCAATGATGATTCTGAATCATTTAGAATAAGAATGCCACCCTCATTAGAGTCACTCAATCTTACCCCCAAATGGGCCAATCAGTGCACATCTTTAAATAACTCCTTCTTGTCATCCTCCACATGAGCAATACTATTCATGGATTACCGACTAGGAGCTTTGGTAACAATATTTGTTTTACCCGGATGGTACATCAAAGTCATATCATAGTCCTTTCAGAGTTCAAGCCACCTCCTTTAAACATATAATGCAAACTTTTATGGTCGATAAATATATCAACATGCACCCCATAAAGATAGTGACGCCAAAATTTCAAAGCAAAGACAACCACTGCCAATTCAAGATCACGAGTTGGATAGTTTTGTTCATGCACCTTTAATTTTCTAGAGGCATATGCTATAACCTTACTATGTTGCATCAAAACACAACCCAATACAACCCATGAGGCATCAAATTTTACAACAAATCCATTCAAACCTTCCGGCAATGTCAAAATAGGGGCCGATGTAAGATGATCCTTCAATGTTTGGAAACTTCTTCCACTCTCATCCGACTATTGAAACTTCACCTTTTTTGGGTCAACCTTGTTAAAGGCAATGAAATTGATGAAAACCCTTTTACAAACCTTCTATAATATCCAGACAAACCCAAAAAGCTACGAATATTTGAAGGAAACAATGGTATAGGCCAATTCTTTAACGCCTCCATCTTCTTTGGATCAACCATGACACCATCACCGAAAACAATGTGACCAAGGAATGCCACAGACCTCAACTAAAATTCACATTTACTAAACTTGGAAAATAATTGCTTATACCTCAAGGTTTGCAACGCAATCCTTAAATGAACCATATGGTCCTCTTCGTTTCAGGAATAAATCAATACATCATTAATAAAAACCACCACAAACGTATCTAAGTATGGTTTTAAAATTTGATTCATCAAGTCCATGAAAATAGCAGGAGCATTAGTCAACCCAAATGACATAACCAAAAACTCAAAATGGCCATACCTTATTTGAAATTCCATCTTGGGAATATCACACTCCCTCACCCTTAATTGGTAATAACCCGAATAGAGATCAATTTTGGAGAAGTGACTTGCACCTTGGAGTTGATCAAAGAAATCATCTATTCTTGGAATAGGATACTTGTTGTTTATGGTACTTTATTCAATTTACAATAGTCTATACACATGCGTAGTAACCCATCCTTCTTTATAACAAATAACACAGGAGCACCAATGGTGAAATACTTGGCCTAATGAAACCTTTATGTAACAAATTCCTCAATTGTTCATTTAATTCCTTAAGTTCCATCGGGGCCATACAATAAAGAAGAATAGAGATGGGTTGAGTGTTGGGAAGGCGATCTATGCCAAAATTGATTTCCCTTTCACAAGAAATACCGGGCAAGTCATTCAAAAACACATCGGGGAATTCATTCATAATAGAAATCTATTCAATAGAAGGAGCTTTGGAATTTGTATCCCTAACCCACACTAGATGATAGATACATCATTTAGAAATAATTTTCTAGGGTTTTAGGCACAGTGTTAGTTGACCTCTAAATACTGAATCATTACCCGTCCACTTAAGAACGAGCTCATTAGGAAATTAGAATTTGACCATACGATTTCTACTATCAATAGATGCATAGGAAACATGTAGAGAATTCGTATCAAGAATAACATCAAAATTAATCATGTCAAGTTCAGCAAGATCACAAGGGATTATTCTATGTAAGACCGACATGGGGAAATCTCTATAGACTTTCTTAGCCAGAACCAAATCACTAATGGGAGTATAAATTGAAAAAGGATCGAGTAAGATTTTAGGACATACATCAAATCTTATGGCAAGGTAAGTAGTAACAAAAGATAGTATGGAACTCGGATCAATTAAAGCATAGACATCAAATTCAAAGACCCATAGCATACCCGTAACCATGTCGGTGGACTCTTCAATATCTTGCCTAGCTTAGAGTGCATAGAACCTATTTTGGCATTGGCTGCCACTTTGTTGAGCTTGTCCTCCTTGAGTTGGTTACGCTTCATGTTGTTCCATTATCAATCATTTTAAATTGAGGTACTTAGTTTATATCTCAGTTTTGGAGGTCTTTCCAAAAGGGTTTTGGTACTCAAGTTAAGTTTAGCACAACATTTACCCCCAAAGATGCATTGAGAGCTTGTTTTATTGAATGTAAGGCTAATTGGGATGATCATTTTCCATTGATCAAGTTATCTTATAACAATAGTTACTGTTCCAGCATTCACATGGCCCCAAGTTATCTTATAACAATAGTTGGTGTAGTTGCATTGTTACGGCCCAAATTTGTGCATGAGGCTAGGAAGAAGATTAGAATCATTAGAGAGAGGTTGAAGACTACCCAAATTCCACAAAAGTCCTATTCGGATGTGAGGAGAAGGGAGCTTGAGTTTGAGGTAAATAATTGGGTTTACTTGAAAATATTACCCATGAAGGATGTGATGTGTTTTGGCAAGAAAGGGAAGCTTAGTTCCTGATATGTAGTCCCATATCAGATCTTAAGGTGGATTGGCAAGGTGGAATATTGTCACGACCTAATCCCATGGGACGCGACTGGGTTCTGACCTGAACCCCCCACATACGTATCTATCAAATATAACGATCAATATAAAAATTGTACATAAAAACCCCAGTGGGTTATAGCATTTTCATACCTGTAGCCTCTTTCATTTGTATCTTATCATGAAAGGGCGTACAAGCCGACAAGGCTGCCATAGTGTCTTAATATTTCCAATACATCATGTAGACATAATTGAACAGAACTTAACGTATAACCCACACAAATGTCTATAGAACTCTAAGAATATTAATAGTAACATATGGCGGGACAGGGCCCCCATCGTACCTCTGAATAAACAAATATATACATAGGAGGTTTGGTACTACAACTCGGCTCCGAATTAATGGAGCTTCTTCCAAACTAGCTGAGTGGAATCTTAAGCTGGCGGACTCCCAACACCTACGTCTGTACCTACAGACATGAAGCGCAGCCCCCTTAAGAAAGGGGGATTAGTACGATATATGTATTGAGTATATAACATAACATAACTGAGATAACAACTGAAACAGGGATGCAAGAAATCAAGTATAGCATTTAGTAGGGTACTGTACCTGCACCTCACAAAATAAAGTCCTATATACCCTTATCACGTACCATATCTGACCAGTCAAGGACTCGGTATTACAAATATATCATCTATCATGATAGGCATATACATATTATTAGCGTTGTAGAATGTATAGCCCAATCCATATATATCAGGTTAGTGTTGAGGATTGTTCGGCCCGGTCCATATATATAATAGGTTAGTGCTGAGGAATGTACGACCCAATCTCTATACATATAATACGTTAGTGCCGAGGAACGTATGGCCTGATCCCTATATATAACATGTTAGTGCCGAGGAACGTACGGTCCGATCCCTATATATATAACACATTAGTGCCGAGGAACGTTCAGCTCGATTCCTATATAATATAATAATGCATATATGTGCACGTAAACTGTGGTAGCATAAAATATGTCTCCTGAATATCACTAAGATGTGTCAAAGAGTCTCTAGGTATAGGATCTTATGCCTCCAATCATTATTCAAAATATGGAAGGCTCGAGGAACAGGAGTTTAACCACTTTAAGAAGCCTAACCTCAAGAAGTGGGTACAAGTCCTGAGTTATACCAAAACCTATAATGGAATTACCTCTAGCTCATATCATATATCGCTTCACTTACCTTAACTGTTTCAAGAGAAGGAAGGAATAGGCTTCACGTGTACTACTTTTTGTTATGTAGAAGACTTATAAGTCCAAAACTCAACTATCGCAGGAGTTCTAATATATAGAAGGGAATAAGATTGACGAACCATACTCGGGGTTCTATGAATGGAATTACCCCCACATTTCATATCCACATTATACTTAAGACTAAGACATGCCAAGAGAAGGAATAATCTCTGCATACACTACTTTTCATCATATAGAAGACTTGAGAAATGGGAGCTTAACTACTATAAGAGTCTTAACATTCAGAAGTGAACACGAATTATGAATCAAGAATCATGTTCAGAGCTTGTGAATAGAATTACCCCAGGCTTCATACACATATCATTTGTCACTTAAATATAAGACATGCCCAAAAGCAAAGAGAGACAGGCTTTACATACCTATGCCAAAAAAATGCCAAGAGAAAGCTTTACATACCTCTTACGAGTTACTCTTTATCACTTTCGCCTCATTGCCCTTTGAACCTATTTAACACGGAAGTAATATGAATATCAACCATTCCTGAATTTTCAGCATCTTAGGTTGCACATGAGTATTCATAGAACTTATTTCCTCGCTCATCTTCTCGACTAGTTCTTTAGCTAGTTAAGGAGTTAACGAAAATTAGGTAGCATCTCCCCTATAATGTGCCCTATACGAATTTCCAATTACACTCCTAATACCTACATCCAACCAAAAATAATAAACTGCAGCATATGTTTAAGAAATTCACATCAACAATATAAAACATAAACTCCAAACGACTCGCTCGAAACTACGATACCAAAAGAGGGTTTCTAGTCTTTATTTCGCAAAACCTTTAATTATACAAAACGAGGGTTCGTGTGTCTGAAAACAGAAGCTCCCAAAACTCTTTTAGAATACTTTTAGGCCCTTAAACACACAACCACACACCTGCAGCAGCACACCACAAGTACAACACCTTGCTTCGACTACAATTTAACTATAGCGACTCTAATTTAGATTATCTTCTACGTCAAGCATTTCTACGCAAATTTTATACTTCCAGCCACCTATAATAAGAGTAATACACTTAATAACAACACCATAAATTCCAACTTGAAATAATAAACCTTACCTTACCTAAAATTGGCCAAAACTACCAAATTGTGACTCGAAACTTCTCGAATCGTGCTGAAATTGCGCAGACTGTTTGTATCACTTCCTTGCTGCCCCGAAATGGAATTTTATGTTATCAAACACCATTATATAACCTTGGAATACCTTAAATAATAAATTCATGGAAGGAAAGTCAGAGGCTTACCTTGGCAGCCCCAAACCCTGTAGCCCTCCTTTCTTGCCCCTAGTTTTTTTCTCTTCAACTTTCTCCTATTTTTTCCAAGTGTAGGGCTGAATACATGGTTCCGTAGGCATCATAAAATACACATATAAATCTCCACATTGTTGAGAAACACCATAGATAATTAATTCATGGAGGAAAATTGGAACTTACCTTGAATTCTACAAACCGTGGCTGCCTTCTATTTTCCTCTCTATGTTTCTTTCTTTTCTTGCTCTTTGGCTGAAGTTTTGGTTTTGAAATGAAGTTAATAGTCACATAACATACATATATATGTTGTCTTAGGAGGTGACACGTGTAATCCCCATAGGGTGCCACGTGTCTAGCCCCTATTGGGCCACGTATCCATGTCATGGCTCCTAGGCTGCCACGTGTCCTTGGTGGGGCCCACCCCCAAGTAGGTGGGTCACCTACTTGACCCCAAGCAGGAGGGTCACCTTATTCCATGTGGCACCTTCCTAGATTTCCATGTGGCGCCTCCTCTTGCTGCCACGTATCATTTTCTCCTCCTCCGCGTGGGTTCGTACTGTCGTTTTACTTTAAGAACCCATGTAATCCTTTCTACGTAAGATTTGTATGTAATCAAGTGGATTAGGTATGAAATACTTCTAAATTAGTAGCTTACGTAGGTAAGTCAAGTCCTACGACTCCTTACTTGGCCTCCAACTCTTTTCGATTTCTCATGACCCTATTTCCAACTTTCCCTACTATGGGGTATCACATTCTACTTCCTTAGAGTTGTATGATAGTGTAGTAGATTATCCGACTCACTTCATAACTTCTAAGAAGCTTAAGATATATTCCGAGCTCAAGAATATGAGGTGTAACATCCTTTCCCCCTTTAGAACATTCGTCCCCGAATGTTAAATAAAACTTCCCTCAATACTTTATACAAATTGTAGGGAGATTCTTTGCTATTTCCATAACACATACTTCTATCCAAGTAATTAATATACGAATTTCAGGAGTTGGGGTTACCTTTAGATATCGAGAATTGGTACGAATACTTGTATTTCCTATCCTCTTCAATTTCCCAGGTCATCCCTTTTCTAGTTTTCGTTTTGCCATAATATCTTAATGGAAGGCATGTCTTTAGTTTGCAATATCCTAATGTACTGATCCAAGATGGCAATAGGTTATTATTTACAGGATCACTCTTCCACTTCGTGGATATCATTTATGGGACATATTCTGGGTAGCTCATCAGTACCCTTGTAAAGCATCCCTATCTGATGGACTGGACGTATAGTTTCCAAATCAAGTGGTAAGCTCAACTTATCAGTAACTTTTTCCACCTTACGAGTAACTTGATAAGGTCTAATATATCTTAGGCTAAGTTTCCTTTCCTCTCTAAATCTTATAAGTCCCTTCTTGGGTGACCCTATTACGAATACCCAATCATCACCTTGAACTTTAGATGGCCACGTCAATTATCTGTATAGAATTTCTACCAACTCTGGGCTGCTCATTAATAGCTTTCTCAACCATTTGGGGCCTTTTAGCCTTGGAACCAATAGGGGGATTTACACGTCCTGCCCTACCCATCTTGTACGGGGCCATTGGGATACTAGAGTAGTAGTTATTATTATAGGCAACTTGATAAGTGATAGATAATCATCCCAGCTATCTTCGAAGTTAATAAGACCAGCTCACGGTATATCTTCCAGCGTTTAAGTAGTACGTTTAACCTGTTTATCAGCTTTGAGGGTGAAAGGCGGTACTACGATCTACCTGTGTTCCTTCTTGGACTGATATTCAAGCGCTAGCTGTATTTAAGCCTCTCTACTCAAGACAATAGCTGTGGGGATCTCATGTATTACTCTTCAACTCCCCTAGAATACTTTAACTAGCACGTTACCCTTTGGGTTTCTTCTCCTTTTTTTCCAATTCTTAGGGTTGGCTATTGAGTAGCGCTAAAGTCCGTTCATACAGTGACCTTCATAGCCGTTTTGAGTTCTGTCTATCATTAGATGGCATAATTCTGAAGGAGTTTGGCACATATACTCGCCATCCTGTGGTAACCAGCTAGTTCTACCCGTCTTACTTAAACCATTTCACAATTTTCCTTACTCCCGCTTGTAACCTTCTAGACACGTTACCTTATGTCATTCTTTACCTTTACAAGAATATGAGAGGGTACTAGGAATATCTTAGCGTTTTCTCACTAGTTCTCATGTTTTACCTTGTCCATAGTACTAATCCCATCTCGAGAGTGGACTCAACCCATCTTTGCACCTTTCTGTCACATATCCAAAATATCCTAACTTCTTTTATCACGTACTTCCTTACTTGGCCCTATACTTAACATATACAATCATAGATTATCTAACCATTCTGATAGAACTTGTATAAGGTAGATGTAATCCTTTTATCTCCTAATTTATTCTACTGTACTTACCTTCTTCACATTGAGACTTGCTCGTCCCACCTTGTCGTGCTTCTTTCTTTTCCCTTATTCACCTTTCGTTCTTTTCATCTCCTACCATAGAAGGCTTTTTATTCCTTTTCCTTGGTTATTTATCTATCGCGACATCCTTTGAGAACAACACTATAGCCAATATTTTGGCTTTTGGTCTAGCCTGATGTCATTATCCTTCGTAGTGTCTCTTGAGTTATTTGATATCCTTTTATTGCTACACCTTTTTCTTTTCATACGCACCTACCTTCTAGCGTTATGTCATTTTAGGTCTTATTAAAACTTCTTAACACTGCCTTACTTAGCATTCTGACTTCTATCTAATTATTGGTGTCTTCCGACCTTCCTAACTTGGTTCAGTCCGGGTTCTTATTGAAATTTAAACGTCCATCTCAAATATGTTGCCATATCAATTGCCTTCACCTTAACTTTGCAATTTTCTCCTTGACTTCCCCTCTTTAGTTCGTACTCATATTCAGTTCATGGCATCTCTCTGGGGTGCTTCTGTGAGAATTTCTCTCTCCAATTAGTTGGTGGAGAACTAATAAACTGTTATTCTAGAGCACTTTCCAACTACCATTAGAAAAACTAGTATCCCTTAAACCATCACAGTACTTCTTAACACTTGACCCACATGGTCTCCCTTTGAGTTTATCCTCGAGTCATGAACAACTTGTCTAATTTACAACTAAGAGTTGGGGCTTGGCACTTTTCAAGAAAAGTGAAACTTAATTGTTGGACGTCTTACCCTTCAACCTGAGCCCCCTTTTTTTTTGTTTCCTATGACACAAATATGGCTGGAGATACCATGGTCTGAACTTTATTTCCCAGATAGGTTTTTGTTTCTCCGAAATAAAATTCCCCAAGTAAAAAGGGTGCCCCTTATCGACGACATGGAGAGTACCTCCTACAGCTTTAGTTAAACATAATAGGGGTACTCGGTATCAACTTCCAAGACATACTAAGAATCTATGTTTCACTCCATTTCCTTATTCTGGGAAAATTTTGGCAGAGTTTCCTCTATACCCCTTACTATCCCATAACCTGTATATAGAAAATACCAATAATGTCTCACAGGGCCAACATATATGTATATTCATATCATCTCACAGCCACACAGGTCTTTCAATATCCTCTTATATTGCAGCCACATAGGGCTTTCAATATCAACCATAATAAAGTATAAATAATGGACTTACCTCGTATGTACAACTTCGGACCGCATTTGCTGCAGTTCCCTGTCTACTTTTCCCTTTAGTTTTTAACTTTACCTTTCAATCACATATCAATACCTTACCCAATAGATCTCTTTCATGCCTTTACTTACCTATGTGCTTCGTAACTTCCCATGTCGTCACTTACCTCCTCCTGTTAATGTCGTCCTCTTGCTAAAGTCTAAGGTTAGCATAAAGGATTTTTCTTATGGCTCGGATCTATAGGACGATCTCAGATGTGAAAGAAAAGTAACATCCTAAATGTCCTGTAGCATCCTGTTTATAGATGTGGCAAGCAACACATCGATAATCAAGACTCTACTAGACACGTTCTGTAGACAATCAAAGGATGAATTGCTCTGATACCACTTCTGTCACGACCCAACCCCGTGGGTCATGACTAGGTTCTGACATAGACCCCCATATACGTATCTATCAGATGTAACAATCAATATAAAAGCTATACATAAGAACCCCAGTGGGTCATAACATTTTCATACTTGTAGCCTCTTTCATTTGTATCTTATCATGAAAAGGCATGCAAGACGACAAAGCTGCCATAGTGTCTTAATATTTCCAATACATTATGTAGACATAATTGAACAGAAATTACACGTATAACCCACACAAATATCTATAGACCTCTAAGACCATTAATAGTAACATATGGCGAGACAGGACCCCTACCGTACCCCTTAATAAATAAATATATACATAGGAGGTTTACTACTACAACTCGGCTCTGAATCAATGGAGCTTCTTCCAAACTAGTTGAGTGGAATCTTAAGCTGGAGGACTCCCAACACCTGTGTTTGTACCTGCGGGCATGAAGCGCAGCCCCCTGAAGAAAGAAAGGTCGATACGACATATGTACTTAGTATATAACATAACATAACTGAGATAACAACTGAAATAGGGATGCAAGAAATCAAGTATAGCATTTAGTAGGGTACTGTACCTGCACCTTACAAAATAAAGTCATGTATACCATCATCACGTACAACCCGATCCATATATATCAGGTTAGTTCCAAGGAGCGTTCAGCCCAATCCATATATATAATACGTTAGTACTGAGGAACGTACGACTCGATCCCTATACATTTAATACATTAGTGCCAAGGAACGTACGCCCCTATCCCTATATATAACATGTTAATACCAAGAAACGTATGGCCCGATACCTATATATATAACACGTTAGTACCGAGGAACGTTCGTCCCGATCCCTATATAATATAATAATACATATACGTGCACATAATCCTTGGTAGAATAACAAACTTCTCCCAAATATCATCATAAGATGTGTCAAAGAGTCTCGAGGTATAGGAGCTTACGCCTCCAATCATTATTCAGTATATGGAAGGCTCGAGGAACAGGAGTTTAACCACTTTCAGAATCCTAACCTCAAGAAGTGAGTAGAAGTCCTGAGTTATACCCGAAACCTATAATGGAATCACCTCTAGCTCATATCATATATCTCTTCACTTACCTTAACTGTTTCAAGAGAAGGAAGGAATAGGCTTCACGTGTACTACTTTTCGTTATGTAGAAGACTTACAAGTCCATAACTCAACTATCGCAGGAGTTCTAATATCAAAAAGGAATTAAGATTGACGAACCATACTCGGGGTTCTATGAATAAAATTACCCCCACATTTCATATCCACATCATAATTAAGACTAAGACATGCCAAGAGAAGGAATAGGGTTTACATACACTACTTTTCAGCATATACAAGACTTGAGAAATGGGAGCTTAACTACTTTAAGAGTCTTAACATTCAGAAGTGAACACGAATTATGAATCATGAATCATGTTCAGAGATCGTGAATAGAATTACCCCAGGCTTCATACATATATCATTTGTCACATAAATCTAAGACATGCCCAAAAGCAAAGAGAGACAGACTTTACATACCTATGCCAAAAACATGCCAAGAGAAAGCTTCACATACCTCTTACGAGTTACTCTTTATCACGTTGTCCTCAACACCCTTTGACCTATTCAACATGGAAGTAATAAAAATATCAACCATCCCTGACTTTTTAGCATCTTAGGTTGGACACGAGTATTCATAGAACTCATTTCCTCGCTCGTCTTCTCGACTAGTTCTTTAGCTAGTTAAGGAGTTAACGAAAATTGGGCAGCATCTCCTCTATAATATTCTCTATACTCCTAATACCTACAGCCAACCAACAACAATAACCTGAAGCATATGTTTAAGAAATTCACATCAACAATATACAACATAAACTCCAAATGACTCGCTCAAAACTACGATACCAAAAGAGGGTTTTTAGTCTTTATTTCACAAAACCTTTAATTATATGAAATGAGGGGTCATGTGGCTTAAAACAGAAGCTCCCAAACCTCTTTTAGAATAATTTTAGGACCTTCAACACACCACCACACACCTTCATCATCACACCACAAGCACAACACCTTGCTTCGACTACAATTTAACTATAAAGACTCCAATTTAGATTGTCTTAAATGTCAAGCATTTCTATGCAACTTTTATACTTACACACACCTATAGGACGTGTAATACACTTCATAAAAATACCATAAAGTCCAACTTGAAATAAGAAACCTTACCTTACCCGAAATTGGCCAAAACAGCCAAATTGTGACTCGGAACTTCTCTAAATATGCTAAAATTACGCGGACTGTTTGTATCAATTCTTTGCTTCCCCAAAATGGAATTTTATGTTATAAAACACCATTATATAACCGTGGGACACCTTAATAATTAATTCACGGAACTAAAGTCGAAGGTTTACCTTGGCAGCCCCAAACCCGTAGCCCTCCTTTCTTGCCCCTACCGTTTTTCTCTTCAACTTTCTCCTATCTTTTCCAAGTGTAGGACTGAAGACATGGTTCCATATGCATCATAAAATACACATATACATCTCCACTTTGTTGAGGAACACCGTAGATAATTAATTCATGGAAGAAAATTGGAACATACCTTGAATTCTCCAAACCGTGGCTGCCTTCTTTTTTCCTCTCTACGTTTCTTTCTTTTCCTGCTCTTTGGCTGAAGTTTTGGCTGAGAACTGACGTTAATAGTAACATAAAATACATATATATGTTGTCTTAGGAGGTGACACGTGTCATCCCCATAGGGTGCCATATGTCCAGCCCCTATTGGGCCACGTATCCATGTCATGGCTCCTAGGCTGCCATGTGTCCTTGATGGGGACCACCCCCAAGTAGGTGGGTCACCTTCTTGAACCCAAGAAGATGGGACACCTATTTCCACATGGCACTTTCCTAGGCTGCCACGTGGAACCTCCTCTTGCTGCCATATAGCGTTCTCTCCTCTTCTGTGTGGGTTCATAATCTCATTTTACTTTAAGAACCCATGTAATCCTTTCTACATAAGCTTGGTATGTACTCAAGTGTCTTAGGTATGCAATACTTCTAAATTAGTAGCTTATGTAGGTAAGTCGAGTCTTGCGACTCCTTACTTGGCCTCCAACTCTTTTCGACTTCTCATGACCCTATTTCCAACTTTCCCTACTATGGAGTATCACATTCTCCTTCCTTAGAGTTGTGTGATAGTGTAGTAGATTATCCGACTCACTTCATAACTTCTAAGAAGCTTAAGAGACAATCCAAGCTCAAGAGTGTGGGGTGTAACACATATGAGTTGGAGTTTCTCTCGGATATGGCATCGGTGCATCCGGTGTCTTTTGTGCCATTGTTGAAAAAGTATATGGGTGTTCCTAAATCTATTATACCTTTGGAAATCATTGGTGTGAAAGTGAGTTTGTCTTATGAGGAGGTTACAGTTGAGATCCTAGACCGACAAGTTAGAAGGTTAAAAAAAAGGAAGTTGAATTCTTGAAGGTGTTGTGAGGGAGACAAAAGGTTGAAGGTGAAACATGGAAAGCCGAAGCCGATATTATGAAACTTTATCCTCATCTTTTCCTTTGATTTCTAGTTGAGGTATTAAGTTCCTTCATGATACACTCTATCAAATTCATACTTTATAGTCATTCTCATGTTTTTATATACATGCATATTGATGAAATGAGTTTTTAAGTCATGTTTTAGCTTGAGATTGAATATTCCATATTTTTATGCATTTTGATCTTTTATTGAATTCATGTTGGGTTGCTATGTCACTTTCCCTAATCTATTTATTCTAACTTGAGTCCCATTCAAGGATGAATATTTCCAAGGGGGAGATATTTTAAGACTCCAGAAGATGGAAGACCAAACAAAATAAAATGATAAAGGAAAAAGTTAAAGAAGACTACTCGTGGAAGTTCCTACGAGCCAACCTATGGAACGTAGGAAGTTCTACGGGTCGTACGAAGATGGTCTTAGGGAGCCCGACACTAGGGAAATTTTTAAAGTCTGAGAAAGTTGAAGTTGATGACCCGTAGAGGCATTGACATGCTATGGGAAAGGCTAGTAGATAGGGTCCTAAAGAAAGGAAATTTTATGAAAGTGTGAACCCAACCTATGAGGAGTTCCTGCAGACTTTAGGATTTCCTACGATCCATATGAAGATGCGTAGTAAGAGCCGTAAGAGAGGTTCCGAGACTTAGATATTTGTACTTGGAAAAGATTCCAAGATATAGGGAACCTACGACCCATAGGACCATTGATGGGACATAGGTTAGACTCGTAGAAGGGTCCTTGAAGTTGGGGTATTTCAGGTTTTAGAACTCTTCCTACAAATAAGTAGGATGGTCCATAGGATGGTTGACAGAACATAGACCCTACTCGTATGATGATTCCTGAGTTTTTGGATTTTTGGTCAAGTGTTGAGGTTTATTGACAAATAATTCCTATGATCCGTCAGACCACCAATGACCCATAGGTACTCGTTGTGGGTCAGTCCAAAAAATTTTAATGAAGCCTATTTTTATCTTTTCTTATTATTTTATCAATTCACCTTCACATTTTTGGGGTATTATACTGAGCCTATAACTAACTAGATTCTTCAAATTATCACCATTCCCTCTTATTTTCTCAAAATCACTCAAAGGCATCAAGGATTCTCTCCTAAAAGGCTCTTCTTCTTCATCAAACTAGGGTTTTAAATTTCAAATCTTTTATTACAATTTCAAGTTGATATTCATCAAGGTATGTGGGAATTCATCCATGGATCCTTTCCATTCATGGAGTCTCAAAGTTTTCCTTTTTTTCCTATCAATTTTAATTCTCCAAATTCTATGGGTTTGAACAAATTGCATATGGATCAACTTAATTATGATCTTACTTATTGGTAATTGTCTTTTCATTAATAATTTCAATTGAGTTACATAATTTTAAGGTATTTTACATTGACCCATGCAATTTTGTTATCAAATTCAAGTATGAATTATGGATTTATGATCATGAAGTTTATGAATTATCACGTAGAATTTATGAATGCTATGTATTATGATTCAAGTCTAAAAAAATAAATTGTGGAATGTTTTCTCACAATATGAAAGTTCTCATGTTTGGATGCTTAGAAAGGTAAGTATCCATAAATTTAAGTTATGATAATGGTTTTTAAGGAGTTATTCTTATGTTATATTTTCATGATGTTGGATTGGTTACCTTTCCTAATGACTATGTTTTATGTATTTCATTGGGATTAATTTAGCATCAAGCAAAATTTATAGTGGGGATCCACGATGGAAATCTAGTAGCAACCATTAGCTCCTAAACTATGTGTCGCCGTAGGATTGCCTTTATGGCTTAACTAGTGAATCAACATAAATCTCATGTTATGTTATGTTTATGATATAGAGTCTACCTTGGCAAGTAGTCTTTGTATTCTTGGTGTGGGAATTACATCAGATTTCATATTATAACTCACATGGTCTTACATGTCGGTTAAGTTTAATATTCAACATATGTATATGTTATGTTCTATAATCTCTTATGATAATGTTTCATGATGCATTGACCACACTATTGTGATTTTCAAATGCTTTCAAGTTCTTTTACTCGTGCTTTTAAAATATTGATCATACATCATATACTCATATTGTCCATGTCTGATCATCATTGGCTATGCATGATTCTCACATACTTAGTGCATTTCATGTACTAATGCATAATTTTGCCTACATTATATCATAATGTAGGGCCAGATGATCATCATGCACACTCCACTTGTGGCTAGAGTTTGATATACCCTTCCTCTTTTTGGTGAGTCCTCATGATTCGAGGATGATACATTTACTATTTTTAGTTCTTTTATGACTTTTATCTTTTATTTTGGGTGAGCTAGGAGCTTGTCTTATTCCCCAATCTAAACTAGTAGAAGCATGTTAGATGTTATGGAGTCTATGTTGTCTTCTTTCCTTTGGGAGCTTAAGTTTGATTCCTCTTTTATTGAGACATTTATGCTTAGACCTTGGTTCTGCAATTGTGATGTTTCTTGTTAAGTCTTCATTACCTTATGCATGTTGATGAATGATATGCTATAAGGCTTGGTTAGACCCCTTCGGGATTCTAACCATTGTGTCATATCAAGGGTCTAGCTTGGGTCATGACAAACTTGGTATCATAGCACAAGGTTTAAGGTGTACTAGGGAGTTTAACATGATGCGTGAAATGCATCACATCTATGAATAGGAGGTTGTGAGACATTTAGAATACTTCACTTATTTCATCATTCTTATATTGTACGATGGTGTTAAACTTTAAGGCTTTTTCTTCTAATGCTTTCTCTTTGCAATTACAAGAATCATGCCTCCAAGAAGAATCCCCACAAGAAGGAATGTCAATAAGGAACAAAAAGCTCCCCAAGTTCTAAATGAACCCTTGAATGAGCAAGTCTCTCATGCGGAGTTTCGAGAATCTTTCCAAGTTCTTGCTCAAGACATGCTAGCTTAATCCAATAGAGAGGTGGTAGCTCCCTTGAACCTAAATGTGGGTATGATGGTTAGCTAGTTTGTGATGTCTCTAAATGAACCCTCTTAAATTTTATAATTCTAAGGCGTATGAGGATCTGCAAGAATTTATTAAGGGTATTGATAAGATTGTTGACATAATAGGCATTGGTCCAGTAGAGAAGGCGGACTTAGAGGCGTATCAACTCAAGGGGGTTGCACAAGTTTGGTATGATCAATGGAAGAGTGTGAGGGGTAAAGATGGTGGTCCTATTGATTAATAAGAATTCAAGTGCTTTCCTTGACTGCTTCTTTCCTTTAGAGTTAAGGGAAGCTAGGATTCAAGAGTTCATTAATTTAAGGCAAGGCAACATAAGTGTGAGGGTGTCACAACATGACCTAGGGCCTAGTCGTAACACGGCGATCGAAATCCCGAAGGGCTGCAACAAAGCCCCTTGACATATTATTAAGCATCCATGAGGTAAAATAAGTAAAATAAGTAAAATAAGTGTAGAAGTAACATAAGAAGAGTCTAAATCATGAATCATAAAGGTAAAGGAATTGACAACATAGACTCTAAAACATATAACCAACAAATGCCTCTACTAATCAAGAAGGTCCGGGGGATAAGACATGTCCCTAGATCACCCTCCATAATACAAAAATAACAAAGTCTTCTGAATCAAGAAACAACAACTCATAACTAACCCTCGAGATATGAGGACTCACCATTATTCCATCGATAAAAAGCTCAAGTAGCCACGTATATGAATATGATCCTCAACCCTTATATTATGAGATAATATAGGAAATAATATATGTTAGTACTTTGAATGTATTAAGTATGAGAGAATGATATTCAATATGAATAGTATAATGTAATGATTAATCCTTGAAGCATGAAAAGAGGATAAGTAAAGTTATGAAAAAACCATAATGATCAATGTATTTGAAAGACATGGTTAAAAACATAAATATCATAAAGAAAATATACATATGTGGGATAGAAATAATAAATAATAACCGATAATAAGAAAATGCGAGCTATAACATGAAATCCCAATGTCTGCCCATATAATAAAAGAAAGGAGAATCTACTTGCCAAGGTAGACTCTACCCCTCTAGGCGAGTCATGTGCCTATGCTATATGTGGATCCACTAGCTAAGCCATGAAAGCAACCTACTATGGCACGTAGTTTAAGGGACTTGAGTCTTCTACTAAGGCTTTTGGTAGAGCCCCTACCTCAAAGTCACT
This sequence comes from Solanum dulcamara, assembly GCF_947179165.1. Classification (NCBI taxonomy): domain Eukaryota; kingdom Viridiplantae; phylum Streptophyta; class Magnoliopsida; order Solanales; family Solanaceae; genus Solanum; species Solanum dulcamara. Next base: position 34,931,238 of record NC_077241.1, on the reverse strand, counting down.
CGATGCTAAGTCAAATCCCACAGAATACATAACATAATAATCATACTTAGCATATATTATAACCTTTTCATAGACTTCATAATGCATAGAATAGCTCATTTTATTACATAATTGCAATGTGAGTATTGACCTTCCATCATTACAAATCATACTTGCATAATTCATGTCATTTAATTCCTAGGTCACCACATAGGCCCTAAGTCACTTTTCTTTATAACTTACATGAAATTCATTACATGAACATAATTGTAATCCATAATAGTAATTCATACTTTGAATTTAGTGTAAAACTCATATACATAGTCATCCTGAATGAAAATCATGATAATAACTTAAAATCATTGAATTCATAATCATACTTCATAATATCATTATTGAAAATAGCTTCATGCATGTACAATCATAATTAAATTTAAAATCATGTAATTCATGTAGAAACATACTTCTAATGATCATTTATAATAATTTAAAATATAATTGAAACATCCCAATGCAATTCATCAAAATTAGAATTACAAACCCAATTCAAATTCATGAGAGTTTGAGTAAAAACATTGGGACTCCATTGGTGAAAGGGAACCATCCACCACTCCCTACAAACCTTTAATGAGTTTGACCTTTGAATCGAAAAAGGAGACTTGTTCTTGAAGAAACCCTAGCCAAACTTGATGAAGAAGATGAACTCTTGAATGAACCTGAGAGAAAAGTCTTAAAGTTGTTTTTGAAATAATGAGGGAAAAGAATAGGTTTAGGAGTATTTAGAATAAAATCATAATGAATCTAGTCCCAAAACGTCCACATACATTAATGAAAGAATAGGAGAAAGAACGAAATACCCTTCATTTAACTGAAACTGGAACTCATCACGAAGGATCTATCATGGCCCTTGGTGGTGTCCGTGATGTTGGATTTGGGCTTGATATATTGAGAGTTGCAGAGGGAGGTTTTAGAATCTCTTCCATGGAACTCTTCATGGTCTATGAAGTGCATAACGGTCCAGGAAACATGATCGTGGTGCAGGTCCTGCAGGGTGGTCTGTAGGAGTGACCACCACGGAACCCACTACGGTTAGTAAAGAGATCAATGGCCCATGGTGGTCGATCGTGGTCCCTACCTTGGTATGTTTCTTGGGGGACTTAGGGGAGGGGTCACCACGGAGGGCATCACGGCTAGTGGTGGTTACCAAGGTCCATGGTCCCTCATTTTGTCCCTTCCTGTAGGTCTGAGATTCAAAGTTACCACCACAGTAGTTCACCACAAGGTGTGGTGCATACCATGGCCTGTGGGGGCCTTTCGTGTTCATCACCTAGTGCTAAAAATTGCAGATTTTAGAATTTTCATGATTTGATCCTCATTTTTTGACTTACCAAATTTCGAGGTCTTAGAATGTCTCCCATTTAAGAGTATTCGTCCTCGAATTGGACTTAAGCTAGCATGAATGTAATAGGAAAGGAACATAATAACCTATTATGAATGTAAAACATCTCGATAATGCATATAAATATAAAATCTTTAATCTCAAGCAAAAACATGACTTTAAAACTCATTTCATGAATATGAATGCATATGAAACCATGAGAACAATTGAAAGATATGATTTGGGTTGGTTGGATAATGAAGAAACTAAATACCTCAACTAGGCATGTAAGGAAAGAGATGAGGGTATCGAGATATCATATCGGCTTTGGCCTCCCATGTAGCACCCTCAACTTTTTGATTCCTTCATAACACTATAACTGAAGCTATTTATTTATTTCTCAACTTTCTAACTTGCTGGTCCAAAATCTCAATCAGAACCTCTTTATTAGAAAGACTCACTTTGACCTCAATGCTATTTATTAGCACAATGGAGCTAGGATCACCAACAAACTTTCTCAATAATGACACATGGAACACTGGATGCACCGATGCCAATATGAAGGCAAATCTAACTCATAAGCCACCTTACCAATTCACCTCAAAATTTGATATGGGCCAACATAGAGGGGACTTAATTTCTCTTTCTTACCAAAATGCATCACACCCTTCATGGGCGAAATCTTCAAGTAAACCCAATTATTATCTTTAAATTCAAGTTCCCTTATCCTCATATTTGAATTGGACTTTTGTTGGCTTTGGTCCATTTTCAATATTTCTCTAATGATTCTAACCTTCTCCATGACCTAAAAGACCAATTTGGGTCCTATCAAAGTAACTTCACCACCTGAACCAACTGATAGGGGATCTACACCACCTACCATATAAAGCTTCAAATGGATCCATCTCAATGCTAGAGTGATAACTGTTATTATAAGTAAACTCTGTCAATGGCAAATGAATATCCTAATTTCCTTTAAAATCGATGATGCATGCTGTCAACATATCCTTTAATGTCTGAATATTGCACTCAACCTAACCACCTATTTGTGGGTAAAAGGCTGAACTAAGCTTTACTTGGGTACCAAGACCCTTTTAGAAGGATCTTCAAAATTGAGATGTAAACTGAGTACTGCAATCCATAATGATAGACAATGGAATACCATGAAGCTTAACCAACTCTCGGATATACAATATAGGATTGTTCTTAGTTGAATATGAGGTTTAACTGGGAGAAAATGAGCTAACTTAGTTATTCGATTGATGATCAACCAAATGAAATCATGTTGCCTACAAGTACAAGGCAAACTCGTAGTGAAGTCCATATTCAAGGCTTCCTACTTTAAAGTAGGAATCTCAATGTCTTGAGCCAAACCTCCTAATTTTTGATGCTCAACTTTCACTTGTTGACAATTGGAACACTTAGCCATAAATTCCGTAATATCCCTCTTCATGCCATTCTATCAATACACTTCCCTTAAATCTTGATACATTTTTTTAAAATTGAATGAATAGAATATCGTAAACTATGAGCTTTGGATAATATCATATCCTTCAATACATCTATATTCAAAACATACAATTGGCCTTGATATCTCAAAACACCATCTCCCCATTGGGAGAAAGCCTCAATGGCTTTTTTGGCAACCATTTTCTTCAATTCAACCAAAGTGGGCTCACTATCTTACTTTACCTTTACATCTTCCACAAGGGACGATTCAAAACTATTTTATACAATAACACCCCCACTATGAAATCAACCAATCTAATACCTAAATAGGCCAGTCTATGCATATCCCGAACTAGCTCTCTCTTTTAATCCTCAATATGAGAAACACTATTCATGGATAATCTACTAAGAGCGTCAACAACCACATTTATCTTACCCAGATGGTATAGCACACTCATGTTATAATCCTTCAACAGTTCATTACATCTTCTTTATCAAAGATTCAAGTCCTTTTGAGTGTTCACATATTGCAAACTTTAGTGATCGATAAAAACATTCACATGAAAACCATAAAGATAGTGTCTCCACAGTTTCAAAGAAAATATCAGCGTTGCCAACTCCAAGTCATGAGTAGGGTAATTCTTCTCATGTACCTTTAGTTTCCTTGAAGCATAAGCTATCACTTTACCATTTTGCATTAGAACACAACTAAGACCAACTCGTGAAGTATCTCAATACACAACAAACCCATCGGAACTTTTCATTAAAGTTAACACTAGAGGAGAAGTAAGTCTATCCTTCAACTCTTGGAAGCTTTTCTCACATGCCTCAAACCATTGGAATTTCACATTGTTTTTAGTCAAATAAGTCAAGGCCAATGCAATGAAAGATAAACCTTCCACAAACCGTCTATAATAACCGACTAAATGCAAGAAACTCTAAATATCAGAAGGACTCAATAGTCTAGGACCATTCTTAACTACCTCAATTTTTTTTGGATCAACCATAATTACTTCTCTGGAAAAAAATCTGACTGAGGAAAGCGACTAATTTTAACCAAAATTCACATTTGCTAAACTTTGCATACAACTGTCGGTCCTTAGTAATTCTCAACACAATCCTTAAATGATCCACATGCTCTTTCTCATTTCGAGAATAAATCAAAATATAATCAATAAACATGATTATGAACATATTCAAGTATTGCTTAAACACCCTATTCATCAAGTCTATAAAAGCTGCAATGGCATTCGTTAATCCAAAAGATATAACCAAAAATTCAAAGTGACCATACTAAGTTCTAAAATCCGTCTTTAGAATGTCATATTCCCCTACTTGGAGTTGATGATAACCCAATTGGAGATAAATCTTTGAAAAGTAACTCGCCCCTTGCAATTGATCAAACAACTCATCTATCCTCAAAATGGATATTTGTTCTTTACGATAATGTTATTCAATTGCTAATAATATATACACATTCAGAGTGACCTATCTTTCTTCCTAACAAACAACAAAGAAGAACCCCAAGGTGAAATGCTTAGTCTTATGAAACCTTTATCCAATAAATCCTTCAATTTCTCTTTCAACTTCTTAAGTTCTGCCGGAGCCATATGGTAATGAGGAATAGAAATAGGTTGAGTATCAGGAAGGAGATCTATGCCAAAGCCAATTTCCCTTTTGGGAGGGACACCAGGCAAATCATTGGAAAACTGATAACGCTATGGATAGCATGGATCACATAAAAGCTTTAGATGACCTTGATAGAGACCAAATAAAGACATACAATGTGTGAAAGGTCTGTCAAAGTGAAGAAAAAGAAGAAAGAGGCTATGTGTGCAGGTGATCATCTTCAAATTCAAGAATTCACAAAAGAATACAACTAAATAAAGCCCTTATCTCATTAAGGGTAAAATTGTAAAGAAAGTGTCTTCTTTATTTTCTTAGAATATGTAGTAGTCTTTTGTCATTTTGGAAGACTTAGATTATGATGAATTGAATATTTGAAAGCTTTAAAGGTTGTAGTTTCTAGGTGAAGACTTGTATTAGTGTAGTTCTTAGTTGGTAATTGTAGTTGAGTGATTAAGGTGGATTCCAAATATTGCTTGTGTTAACTTCTTCTAGCTTAATTAATCATCGAGTTACCCTCTTTGTGGATTTAATTTGATTTTCTCATTTTTGATTGAGTTTGGGTTATTGTTGTTTGATCAAATTCAATTAAAAGGTGAATGTATAAAGTCCTTTGTTGCTCATAAATTCGATTAGATTTCGATAATTCCACATATCCTTTCCTTTATTTCAATTTTGTGCATTTTGATTCTAGTTCTCCGACTAGGATCATTATCTTTTGGTATCAGAGAATAGGTTAGAGATTCGTATTCATGAATCTCAATCCTAGGTTCATAAATTTAAAAATCCAAAAAAAAACTCCAAAAATTCATCCCAAAAAAATCTGATTTTTTTATTTATTATTTTTGACACTAGATTCTTGTTCCTAATGTTTTTTGAGTCTAGGTTTTAAATTTTGTTCAATTTGGAGTTGTAGAAGCTAAGTTGCCATTGAAGGGTTTTGAGCTTTTGAAACTTTTCAAACTTTGAAAGTGGGTCTTTTGATTGAGGAGTAATTGGAGGTTAATAATTATTGTAGATTGTTCTCTATGCCAAAGGGAAGATAATCCAAAATTTTGAGCTAATTCTGAGTTGATTTGAGGATGTTGACAATTGGTGTGTGTTCTTGAAGATCTTCAAGTATTCTTGAAGAAGAAGAAGGCCAAAAGGTACATTTGATCCAATTTCTTTTAAGTCAAAGTTGGTCAAGTTGTTTCCATGTGGTCTGCCATGTCAGCAGTCAATTGCCAACACAACAGCCACATCAGCGCCAACACAGCGCCACATCAGCAGCTAGACACTCAGTTAGTGCCAACCTTTTCAGACGTGCCATATGGCGCATGGAGCCCAATTTTGGAGACTATGTGTGCAGATTTTGGCCTTAAGAGGCCAAAAATATTCTAAGTATGAGAAGTTTTTTGGACCTAAATTTTTTTCTAAGTGTCCAAACTTCGTAATATTTTTCTACACTCTTTTTTCTTCGATTTCTCAACTATTTAATAATTAATTAACATCTTTAATTACTTTTTAACTAGTTTTAATTATAAAATAATCAAATCAAACTCTTTCAAGTGATGAACTTCTTTGAGGCTTTAAATTTTTTTCAAGTGTCCGAATTCACTTTTTCTTCTTTGAAACTCATTTTTCTTCCATTTCTCAAGTATTTAACAATTAATTAACATCTTGAATTATTTGTTAACTAGTTTTTAAAAATCAAATAAACTCTTTGATTCTTCAAATTAAGTAACAATAAGTAATTTCTTATACTTTTGTTACTTAGTTTTCTTTGAGTCCGATTTAATTTTTTTCGACCAAATTTATTTCTTGTGCGTTTCTAGTTTTATTTCATTGTTAATTTTATTGATTCAAGTCCATTAGTTTTATTTGATTCTTCCTTCATTCAAGTGTCAAAAAGATCCATTCCTCCATAAGAATAGATAACCTTGAATTGATTGAGAAGAATTAGTAACACTATCAATTTGGGGAAGAAGCCATAGAAGGTGAGTTGAGAGCTTAAATAAAGAGTGATGTGAGAATTATTTTCAACTAACTTGTTTTTTGAGCTTTATAGGTATGGGGAAAGGATTATTATAATTTGACTATCAGGATCTTCGTACTTTGAGCACAAATGAGTCGTGAGCTTCAATACAAAGAAATATTGAAAGGTTGATTCAATTAATCATCGAGATGGCACCGATGAACTAGAAAGATTACTGAAGGGTAATACTCATCGTGATGAAGAACCTAAGGAGTTGAACAACCAAGGTGAAGACACTTTGTGTTATAATCTATAAGGTAACAATGTTAATTCTTGCACTTCCTTAAACTTGGAGATTCATTGTGTGGCTAGTAGCCAAATGAGTATAAATTATAGCTTTTTTCATATGAGTTTAATGATTTTTTACCATACAATTATAATGTATTTATTGAGAGTGTTCATACACTAGCTGATCCTATCGATGACCAAAGAGATTCTTCTTGTGTCCACCTAGTATTGACACTTATGCCTTAAATAATAGTACATTATCATGTAGTTCTTTGCCATGTTTTGATAATGTGCATGTTGAGAATGTGGATACACTAGTTGATCCTATTAATGACTGAATTGATTCTTCTAGTAAAATCAATTTTTTTCCACTTAGTGTTGATACATATTCTTTGATTGATAGTTCATTATCAAGTGATATTGGTGTTGATCAACTTATGCGTAATAATCCATTGTTTGATATTGACATGCCTAATGAAGATGAATTGCATAGTGGTGTATCTTGGCATGATAGAAGTGTAGTCCCTCTTGAAGGCTACCAAGTGATTGAGAATCCACTATGGTATCATTAATGAAACACTCTCCAAAGATGGAACTCTCTTTTTGGAAGTTCATAGTACATCTATTGGAGGGGTTAGTAGTTGAAGGGAAAGGAGTGTGTGTTCTATAATGACCCATTCATTCTTGTGTGGTTCCATACTTAGTTAAGGCCTTAACGCTTGTGGATCAAAGGGTGATTCTATTTGTGGGAACACCTTGGATGAAGTTCGTTTATGTAGTACCTTTCTTTGTTACTTGTTTGCATATGATGATCCTTTAGTCAAATGTGTTTTTATGCTTGTGAATCCCAAGGAAAATGTGTCATTGGGAGTTTCCTACATAGTTGCATCCTTGTTTGACATACTTGTGTTTAAGTTGTGTGAACCACAACAAGTGGGTTCTAAGTTTCTTATGTGTTTTTGGGATAGTCCACGGATATTAAGGGCTCCTTGTCACCTTCACAGGTTAGACAAGTTGAAGTTCCAAGTTGGACTGTTGGAAACATGCTTGATACTCTTAGAAACATGCTTAGAACCTTTCTCTACAACCTCTTTGCTTATGATGATAACCAATGTATGGGAATTATTTACTATAAAGGTAGAGGTATATGGGTCTTGCATTTCTTTGACCCGGATGAGCCTTTAAGGGTAATTGGACCACTTTTGGTGAAAACTTATTGTGAGGCTATTAAACAATTGTGTCTTATGGATCCTAAAGCATATCTGATATCATCTCTCAGAATTCTTGATGCCATTAAGATCTGTGTGGTTTCGTTGTCTCATGATGATGCAAATAACTATTTCCTTTATATCTTATTTGATGAATAGAGCTTCTTCAACACAGAGGATTATTGGTTATATTTCAAAGGTGTGCCTCCTTGGTGAGTTGGTATGATTGATAACCCATGTGCTAACCCTCTTGGTATGAGGATATATTTGTTGTTTTTACTTTTCTAAAAGGTTTGGATTTGAGGACGAATCCATTTAAGAAGGGGATGATGATAACGACTTTGATAGCATGGATCACATGGAAGCTTTAGAGAAGTTTGATGGACACCAAATAAAGACATACAATGTGTGGAAGGTCCATCAAAGTGAAGAAAAAGAAGAAAGAGGCTATGTGTGCAAGTGATCATTTTCAAATTCAAAAATTCTCAAAAAGAAGACAACCAAACAAGGCCTTTATCTCATTAAGGGTAAAATTATAAATAAACTGTCTTTTTTATTTCCTTAGTATATGTAGTAGTCATTTGTCATTTTAGAAGACTTTGATTGTGATGAATTGAATATTTGAAAGCTTTGAAGCTTGTAGTTTCTAGGTGAAGCCTAGTGTTAGTGTAGTTTTAGTTGGTAATTGTAGTTGAGTGATTAGGGTGGATTCCCAATATTGCTTGTATTAACTTCTTCTAGCTTAATCAATCATCGAGTTACCCTCTTTGTGGATTCAATTTGGTTTTTTCATATTTGATTAAGTTTAGGTTATTATTATTTGATCGGATTCAATTGAGAGGTGAAGGTATAAAGTCATTTATTGCTCATAAATTTGATTAGATTTCGATAATTCCACATATCCTTTTCTTTATTTCAATTTTCTGCATTTAGATTCTAGTTTTCCAACTAGGATTGTTATCATTAACACATCGAAAAACTCATTAACTATAGGGACCAACTCAAGGATAAGAGTTTTGGAATCAATATCCCTAACTCACACTAAATTATAGATGCACCCTTTGGAAATAATTTTATGAGTTTTAAGACATGAGATGAATTGACCCTTAACCACCAAACCATTACCCTTCCATTCCAGAATAAGCTCATTAGGAAACAGAAACTTGATTCTACAAGTTATACAATCAATACATGCATAAGAGGCATGTAACCAATACATATCGAGAATAATGTCAAAATTAGTCATGTCAAGTTCAATAAGATCACAAGGAATAACCTTATGTAAGACAACATGGGACAATTTCTATAGACTCTTTTATCCATAACCGACCCACCTATGAGAGTATAAATAGAAAAAGGTTTTAACAATACTTTGGGGCACATATCAAACTTTAAAGTCATATAAGGAGTAACAAAAGATAAATTTGCACCCGAATCAATCAAGGCATGAACATCATAGCAAAGACCCATAACATACCAGTACCAACATCTAGAATCTCCTCCACCTCTTGCCTACCATGAAGAGCGTAGAACTAGTTGTTGCGTTCACCACCCTTAGGTTGCACTTGGGCATCATATGGAACTTGGCCTCCTTTGGTGACCTTAAGGATGACCTTCCCTACCTTTGTTGGCAACATGAAGGCACTAGGATTGCCTATGGACCATCTTTCCACATCCAAATCAAGAACCCATTCCCATTAAACATCTCCCTCCGTGGTTCTTTCTTTATTTAGCACACTTGGGAAATGAAGGGCTACTAGCATTCACACCTCCTCCTTGAACCTTAGGGTATGACACCCTATAATTAACAAACTTCTTTCCAAAACCTTAGTCTTGTTAAGAATGGCCACTACCACCATTGGACCTACATTTGAGAGCCAACCTTTATATCGGGCTCTTTTTACAATCTCTTATTCTCACCTCTTTGAGTTTCTCTCCCTTAATTTGTTTGGCAAAAGTCATAACTTGAGATTTTTCAATTTCTTTAACAAGCATAGTGGTACGACACTCCTTTGCAATTGAATCGGATACCCCTGATATGATTTGACTCATTTGGGCACGTGGGTCGGCAACCAATGAAAGAGCATACTTGGATATGTTGGTGAACTTAAGGGCATAGTCCCTCATACCCATGTTGCCTTGTCGAAGATTGATGAACTCCAACACCTTGGCTTCCTTTAGATCAAAAGGGGAAAAGAGATCAAGGAAAACAAGTTTGAAGGTTTCCCATTCAATAGGTACTTCATCCACCCTCTCTATGTTCCATTGAGTATACCATACTTGAGCAAGACTCTTGAGTTGGTAAGCTGCCAAATCCACTTTCTCTTCTGAAGTCACCCCCATAATACTCACTATCTTGTATACCTCATTCATTAACTCTTGAGGACCCTCATTAACTTTTGAACCATGGAACTCCGCAGGGTTCATCTTTACAAAGTCCATTACCCTAGAAGATGGAGTGGGAAAATTAGAAGGGGATATAAACCTTTGGTTGGCCATAACTTGGGCTATCATAGTAAAAGTGGTTTGGAACTCCGCATTCTTCACTTGGTCGGGTAGGGTACCATTGTCTTAAGAGACCGGAGGAACTTGGCCCTCATTAGTATTGAACCCTCGTTGCATCGGTGAACTTCTTGGTGGCATTTTTTGAAAATCGTAAACGACAATCATTAGGGGAAAAAAGACTTAGAGCATACTCTATCGCATGACATAGATTATGAAATAAGTGAGAATTTCCTAAAATTCCTTATAGTCTCCTATTCATCGATGTGGTGCTCTTAAGAACCATGAATAAGACTCTACTTGAAGCGGGATATTGGATATCTTAGAACATATTAAACCTTGTGCTCTAATATCAAGTTTGTCATGACTCGACATAGAGCCTAATCATAACACGATGATTGAAATCTCAAATGTCTCCAATCAAGCCTCTTGACATATCATTAAGCATGCATAAGGTAAAATAAGTGCGGAAGTAACAAAAGAAGAGTCTAAATCATGAATCATAAAGGGTATAGGAATTGACAACATATATTCTAAAACCTATGTCCAACAAATACCTCTGCTAATCAAGAAGTGAGGGGGCTAAGACATGTCTCTACATCACACCTCGATAATACGAAAATAACAGTCTTTTGAATAAAGAATCAATAACTCATAACTAGCCCTCTATAAATAAAGACTCACCACCACTCCATCGATAAGAAATCTCAACTAGCCATGTGTATGAATATGATCTTCAAGCCCTACATTATGAGACAATATAGGAAACAATATGTATTAATACGTTGAATGTGTTAATTATGAGGGAATGCCATTCAATATGACTCGTAGGATGTAATGATTAATACTTGAAATATGAAAAAGAGGATAAGTAAAGTTATGAGAAAACCATAATGATCAAAGCATTTGAAAGACATGGTTAAAAATATAAATATTGTAAATAACAGATACATATGTGGGATAGAAACTGTAACCGACAATAAGATCATGTGAGCTATAACATGGAATTCTGATGTCTTCCCATGCAATGAAAGAAAGGGGAATCTACTTGCGAAGGTAGACTCTACCCCGCTAGGTGGGTCATGTACATATGCTATATGTGGATCCACTACCTAAGATATAAAGTCAACCTACGATGACAAGTAGTTTAAGGGACTTGAGGCTACTATTAAGGCTTTTGGTAGGGCCCCTAACTCAAAGTCCATACGGTGCTAAGTCAAATCTCATATAATACATAACATAGTAATCATACTTAGTATATATCATAACTTGTTCATAGACTTCATAATGCATAGAATAGCTCATTTTAAAACATAATTGCAATGTGAGTATCGAACTTCCATCATTACAAATTATACTTGCATAATTAATGTCATTAGGTTCCTAGGTCACGACATAAGGCCCTAAGTCACCTTTCTTCATAACTTGCATAAAATTCATACCTTGAATATAATTATAATCCATGATTATAATTCATAATTTAAATTTAGATTAAAACTCATATACATAGTCATCTTGAATGAAAATCATGATAATACCTTAAAATCATTGAATTCATAATCATACTTTATAATATCATCATTGAAAATTGCTTCTTGCATGGACAATTATAATTCAACTTAAAATCATATAATTTATGTAGAAACATACTTATAATGATCACCTATAAAGATTAAAAGTATAGTTGAAACAGTCCAATGCAATTCATCAAAATTAGGGTTACAAACCCAATTCAAATTCATGAGATTTTGAGTAAAAACCTTGGGACTCCATTGTTACACCCCACACTCTAGAGCTCGGAATGTATCTTAAGCTTCTTAAAAGTTATCATGTGATCCAGATAATCTACGACGCTATCAAATAACTCTAAGAAAGGGAGAATGTGATACCCTATAGTAGGAAAGGTTTGAAATAGAGTCATGAGAAGTCGGGAGGAGTTGGAGGCCAAGTAATGAGTCATAGAACTTGACTCACCTATGCAAGCTATTAACTTAGAAGTTTTACATACTTGAGCTACTTGACTATATACTAAGCTTGCGTAGCCGGGATTATACGGGTTCTTAAGGTAAGATGAGATTATGAACCCACGAGGGAGAGAAGAGGACGACATGTGGCAACAAGAAGAGAGTGCCACGTGGAAGTAGGAGGAAGTGCCATGTGGTAGTAGCTCAAGCAAGGAGGTGACTCACCTGCCTGCTGGGGGTTAGACCCCACTACCACGTCGCAGCGTGTGAATAGCCGCATGGGCTGAGGTGGTGCCCTAGAGGAATGCCACGTGTCACCTCTAGGGGATGCCACATGTCACACCTAAAGGTATACCACGTGTCACCTCCAAGGAATCCCATATATACATGTTTTATGACTTTTAAAGTCATTCCATATCCAAAAATACTTCAGCCAAGAACAAAGAAAAGGGAACCCTAAACCTAGAGAGAAAAGAGCGACGACCAAGAGAGAAAAATATAAGGTTCCTGATTTCGTTCTGTGAATTAATTATTTAAGGCATCCTATGGTGATATAGTGGTGTTTAATAACGTAAAATTTCATTTTGTTCTAGCAAGGAAGAGATACAAATAGTCCTCTAATTTCCAGCATGTTAAGGGAACTTCCGAGATAAGTTTTAGTAAGTTTTAGCAAGGTATGGATTGGTTCTCTTATCCCACGTTTTGGTAAGGGCTCTTACATGTTATGAGGGTGTTAATGATGCATATTTATGGTTTGGAGAAGCACCAAATGGATAGAAAACAGCCATGACATTTCAGCCGCAACTAGAGAATTTCTGAAGTAAATTTTGGCAAGCTTTGGCCAATTTTGGGTAAGGTAAGGTCTTTCCTTTAATTTTAGAGGTTATGGGGTGGTTTTGGAGTTTATTATATTCCTTTTATGTGGCTGGAAGTATAAATATTTCATAGGGATGCTTGATTATTGAAACAAACTAAATTGGAGTCGCTATAGTTAAATTGTAGTCGAAGCAAGGTGCTGTGCTTGTGGTGTGCGGCTACAGGTGTGTGGTGGTATGTTTCAGGGATGGATCATGGTCTAAATAGGGCATTTTTCTGCTGGTTTCAGCCACACGACCCTCCATTTCGTATAGCTAAAGGTTTTATGAAATAAAGATTAAAAACCCTCTTTTGGTATCGTAGTTTTGGGCGAATTGTTTGGAACTTATATTGCATCGTATTGTGGTATTTCTATGTTGTATAGATGCTGGTTGTTGTGGTTGTTGTGGATTCTAAGGTTTGAGGGTAAAACAGAATTTTTATAGGGCAAGTTATAGGGGAGGTGCTACCCGATTTCCGTTAACTCTGTAACTAACTAATAGACTAGTCAAGAAGAGTAAATAAGGAAATGATTCCTACGGATGCTTGGTTTTGGATTAAGGGATGAAGAGTTGAAAGTTATTAATATCAGTATTAATTTCATGTTAAATAGGTTTAGAGGACGACGTGACAAGCACAATTAAGAAGAATCCATAAGAGGTATGTAAAGCTAACGTTTCCTTCTTTCAGCATATTTTTGGCATAAATATGTAAAGCTTATCTTTCCCTTATTTTGGCATGTCTTCAAGTTAAATAATGAATGATATGAGCTTAAGGGTAAATCTACTCATAATTTCCAAGCATAATTCACGACCCTTATTTACTTCTTAATGAAAGCACTCTAATAGTAATTGAACTAGGACTTCTCAAGCCTTCCATACCTTAGGAAGTAAGGAGTACATAAAGTATATCTTTCTTTTATTTTGGCATGTCTTAGTCTTAAGTGGATTGTGTATAGATTGTGAGAATAATTCCATTCATAGAACCACGAGTAGGATTCGTCAATCTTATTCACTTCTCGATATTAGAACTCCCACGATAGTTGAGTTATGGACTTGTAAGTCTTCTACATGATGAAAAGTATTATACGTGAAGCCTATCCCTCCCTTCTCTTGAAATGGCTTAATGTAAGTAAAATGATATGTGATATGAGTTAGAGATAGTTCCATTTACAGATTCTGGATGTGATTCATGGCTTGTACTCACTTTTGAATGATAAGGGCCTTGAAGTAGCTGAACTACGACCCTTGAGCCTTCTATAGGCTAAATAGTGATCAGATGCGTAAGCTCCTATACCTAAGGGCTGTTGAACATACTTTATGGTGATACCTGAGGGATGTTTGATATATTACCAAGGTTTACGTGCACGTATATACACTATTATATTATATAGGGATTGGATGGAACATTCCTCGGCACTAACCTGTTATATATATGGATTGGACCATATGTTCCTCGGCACTAACATATTATACATATAAGGATCGGGTCATACGTTTCTCGGTACTAACATATTATATGTATAAGGATCGGGCCAAACGTCCCTCGGCACTAACCTGATATATGTATGGATTGGGCCGAACGCTTCTCGGCACTAACCTAATATATATATATATATATATATATATATATATATATATGTATCGGGTTATACATTCCACAGCGCTAATAGTATGCATATGCCTACGATGATAAAATGATGCCTTTATTAGATCGAGTCCCCGAGCGGGCCGGATACGGTATGTGTTAATGGTATACATGACCTTATTTTGTAAGGTACAAGTACAGTACTCTATTAAATTTTATACTTGTCCCCTGCACCCCTATGGTAACTGTAATTTCCTTATGATATTTTGTACTTTACATACTCAGTACATATGTCGTACTGACCCCCCTTTCTTTGGGGGGCTGCGTTCATGCCCGCAGGTACAGACACAGGTTTTGGGAGTCCGCCAGCTTAGGATTCCACTCAACTAGTTTGGAAGAAGCTCCATTGTATCGGAGCCGAGTTTTTGATACTTAGTATTAAATGTATATATTTGCTTACTCAGGGATACGTCGGGGGCCTTGTCCCGCCATGTGATATGGTTGTTGTTCTTAGAGGTCTGTAGACATATGTATGTGGGTCATTTGTATGTTGTTCCAGTTGTGCCTATATGGCGTGTTGTAATATTATTACGTTATGGCAGCCTTGTCGTCTTTATAAACGTCCAACCAGACTACACCATAATATCATCTAAACATCACTCTAGTTTAGTCTTTGATGGGGGCTTAGGACACACTCCATGCTTACCCTAGTAATAGATGAAAGTGTAAACAATAGTAATTATGAATAAAAGTCTTATCCTCGGTAGAATGAGGACTCCTAACTTCTTTAAAATCTAATGCAAATCTCTAACCACGAGTGGGGTGATCGTGAGTGTTGTCCATCTCTATATTATAAGACAATGTAGGTGAAATATGCGTTAGTATGTTTGAATGTACTATATATGCGAGGTATGCATGAACAAGTGAAGAACGTAATGAATATGCCATAGGATGTATGACCAATCATAATGAACATGAGTATAATTTAAAAGCAATTTAAATCATAAGAAACTCTTGGTCAATGCATATCATAAGAACTTCAAATTTCAACCCATAGTTTTAACCTGAACTTGTGTGGGATAGGACCTTTAACCGACAACTAATACCATGAATCTATTACATAGAATCCGATGAATCCTGCATTGAGACAGGCCGATGACTCCTGCATCGAGACAAGCTAATGATTCCTAAATCAAAACAGGAGAGGCTATGTAATGACCCTCAAGGTCATTTTTGGAATTTTTGTAAAATGATCATTTTACCCCTCCCTTTAGTTGTCCTGAGTCATTTTTGATTGGTATCGGGTGTTGATTTTTAGAAATCCTATAAAAAGTTAAGTTTTTGAAAATTTTGAGTTTTCAGAAGTTTTAAGCATTAAAAAGTGGTATTTGGGGTCAATTGGAGCTACAGGTATTGGAATAGAATTTTGTCGATTCCAGTAGCTCTGAAATGTCGAAATTGGCTTGAGAGACATTACAGAATCAGTTTTGGAGTTGTAACAAAGTTTGAGGCCTTGATAATTTAAGAAATTTTAAGCCAAGGTTTGACTTTGGTCAAGTTTTGGAGTTTCGATACTCGAAATAAAATTCCGATGACTTTGTTGGATTTGGGAGATAGTTTTTGGTCTAGAAAAAATGTTGGTTGAAATTTTAGAGGTCCCCGAGTCCATTTTGGTATTTTGAAGGCCTAAGTTAGTTTAGTTGTAAATTTTTGAATTTTGGATCAACGAGATCTCAAATTCAAATTTTGATGGTTCCATCAGCTCTAAAATGATCAAATTAGGCTAAAAGCATCAGTTCAAGTATCGAGGCTGTAACACCCCAATTTTCTTTTTATGTTTTCTTCTAAAAGATTGTCATGTGATCCATGTTATCTATGAAGTTCTATGTGAGTAGTAATGGTTGGAAATAGGTCGAGGGATTTGGAAGGAGTTGGAGGCCAAATAATGGGTCGTGGTAATCAACCTACTTGCGTAAGCTATTGATTGGGATGTCTTACATAATTAAGCTATTTGAGTACACTTCGAGCTTAGGTAAAAAGGATTACATAGGTTCTTAAAGTTACACGAGATTACGAACCCACGAAAGTGGGAAAATTAGGCGTGGTACCTACTTAAAACAAGTAGGTGATGCATCTACTTAGGGTGGACCCCACACTGCCACGTGGCAGCTTTGGATTGGGCGCATGGATGAAGTGGCGCCCTAAGGGCCAGACATGTATCACCCCTAGGGGATGCCACATGTCACACTTTAAGGGAACATATATATACACGTAAAGTTGACTAATCTTTCATCTAGACCTCATTCTATAACTTAGAAAGTAAGAAAAGTTGAGAGGAAACGTAGAGAATCAAGAGAGGCAGCCACGGGTTTGGCTTGAAGCAAGGTAAGTCCTCCAATTTTGTTCCGTAAATTAATTGTCCAAGGTATTCTTCGGTTAATTAATGGTTTTTAACAACATAAAATTTATAGTTGGGGCAGCGAGGAGGTTCTTTTTCTTGTTAACAAACCCATTGTTTTAGATGGACTGTTGTTAGTAATATTGGTATAACTCCTTGTGTAAAGCTTCTTTTTGAGTGATTCAAGATGTTTTGGAAAGATATTTCATAGGGATATAACTTTCATTTAGGCTCTAAAACCCATTTTTTCTTTTAGCTTCTCGAAAAAAGGGTGATGAAGTATAGGGGAGGTGTTGCCCAGATTTTGTTTTAAAAATCCTACATGGACTGTTGTTGGTATTTTGGGCATATCTTTTAGTATAAAATTGTTGTAGGGGTGATTTGAAATTTTATGCGACCCTAAGACATATGTATATAACTTTCATTGAGTATACAAAGCCTGTTTCCCCCATTTACCCCTTCAAAACTGAGCAACAATACAAGATACTAGGCTGTCCAGAATTTCTATTTTGATAGTTTGGGCTGATTTTTATTGATTTCATGTTTAGTTTTGATATGATGAGACTCTTAAACTTAAGTAGATATTTGATTGTGTATTTAATATGTATATACGCTTATACCAGCTAATAGGAACTGTTTGACAAAGTGGATTTTGGTTGGTCTATGGCATAGATGAATTAAACTCCTCGAGTTGTGGTCGAACTTGTTATGTGCTAAAACGCCAAGGTTTGTGTATAAACTTGAACTTGGAATATCTTATTTTCTGAAATTTGAAGTATCATGATGGGTTGTTTCCTTACTCTTTGTCTTGTATTAGGAAATGATTATTATCTCAATTATTGCAAAACGTTTGCTAAACCGTCCACTTGTACAAATTGCTTGATCATTTTGCATTCTTGTTGGGACTATGTCCTTCTTATTACAGTGACTTGTCCTCGATATTGGCATGCCTATCAATTTGTATCTTGCCCATCTTGACTTTGGATTTACATTTAGTATTGACGATGGATTTTTGTCCATTTTTTAGTACGAGTGGAAAGCCACTTTCAACATGGTTCTTGATTCTCTAGATATTGGGTGACGATCCTTCTTGATATGGGCTTCGGTCCTTCTTGATTTTGGGGATTCGGTCCATCTTGGTACTGCCTGTGCTTAGTGTGAAGGCATGACGTATATATTGGGTGAAATTGATTATTTGATAACTCTTTTGAATTGAATTGTAAGCTTTCTTGATACTTTAATCTTCGAATATTAATATTGATATTTTGTAACTCTTGAAGGTTTTTATTAGATACTTTGATATACTTGTTCACTTGGGCTTACTTTTACCCTATTGAGCCACCTGCGACGAACAAGGGAATTGAAGAGTTTAATGGCTCCAAGTCCAAAGTTTATACACGACTAAGTTTTATGCTTAGCGATAGTTTTTTTTATCATAGGTAATATGAGGGACGAGATATGAAGATGGCCATTTGGAGTAGACTTTTGGAGCCCTTGTGAAGATCATATCTGCATATGCATCTAATTTTGTAAATATTTTGGAGACTTGTATAGGATACATGTGGCACTTATGTATGAAATTTTGAAGGCTTGTGAAAACAAAATCAGATGCTTGTAACTTAAACAGGGTGACTAGTTTTGCTATTTTTGGAGTGTGCTTTTAACTCAAGTCATGCCATGTGCTATTTATACCTTGACTTGTCATTATGCACAAAGGAAGATAATAGTTTTGTGATAATTACTAGTTTGAGTTTTGTGTATTTTATGGACCCGCAATGGTGTTGAATTGGAAATGGAATTTCAAAATAAGTTTTCTAAATGTGTTGACTATTTGAGATTATAAAAAAATGATCTTTTACTTCGTAAATGGCATCCTCCCAAAGGGGATGCTATAGAGGCAATCGATACGAGTTTGGGGTCATTTGTGTTTTTTAACTTTGAAAGTTAGCCTACGATTGACTTTGGTCAACATTCTTGTAAAATGCACTCGGATGAAAATTCTGACAGGGTGGTTAGTTCCAGAATTTCAATTTTGGTCTAGTCTCGAGGCCCATTGTGGAATGTGGCTTAAAATGGCACTTGGATGTGGGATCCACTTTTTATTAATATAATCTCGTATAGGAATTCTGAATGTGCCATTGAGTCCAGAATGTTGAATTTAGTGGGGTAGCATATCTGGTTTATTTTTATCGGATTCTGAACGAATTTCGAGCACCCCATTGGAGATTTTGGATTTTCCAAAAATCAGAATTTTGCAACAGCTGGTGCAGATTTTTTTGGGATATTTTCTTCAAATTTAAAACCCCATTACTTGAGTTATATAGCTCCAAATTGGGTAATTCTAAAGGCAAACTTGTGAGATTTTTTATGGAGAAAGCATTGGGGAGCTTGAAAATTGATTTGAAGCATTTGATTCAGGTAAAAATTGTGATCTTATTTGCAGCAGTGTCCATTTTCAAAATGATTTTTTGAAGAACTTTGACAAGTTATTTTTTAAGTTATATAAATCTTATTTTGGTAATTCAAAGGTCTAAATTTAAGAGAATTTCGTGAGGAATCTCGTGGTGATCTCAAAAAAGCGAGGGAAGCTTCATTTGAGATTAAAATGTATATTTAGTTACTAATTTAGTCTTTTTCGAAATGAAATTTTATTGAATTTTGGAAGAATGTATCATGGTCAATATTACTCCATTTTGAGTGATTCTTGAGGCTAGATTATGGGGGTTTTCGCAAAGTTCGTCATACTATAATTTTTTTGGGTTGAAAGGGTCTCGTTTCTTCGAAATTAGTTGATCTTGATGCTGCCATTTTTAGGTCTTTGTTGAAATTTATGTTTTGGTTGCATGCTCTTCCCGCGTAGTTTTTCATCCCGAATTATATTATAAATATGATTTGTGAGCTTGGGGTGACGTTTAGAATCTATTTTGGGGTCAAATCCGGAATTTTGTATATGGGTCCCACATTTTCCATTTTATACCTCAAAATTGGTCCATCTCGAAAAATTATGAAATTAGTGTTTAAATGACTGTATCGACGTCTTGGTTCTATTTTTGACAACGTGGTAGCATTCCGAGGTAGTTCGGAAGGGAAAAGCTCCAGCACGGTGAATTAGAGCCCGCGTATTTAGCCTACAGGTATGCTATGGTTTACCTTTCTTTAGATTGAGATGGAATGTGTGAAAGCATGTTGAAATAGTTAGAATTTTTGTTGGGTAGTTTAATTGTATATCTCAGGTGTTAGAAATCATATTTTAGGCTTGTTATCAAAAAAAAATTGGATATTTAGAAGCATGTGTATCTTGTTGTTATTTATTAGTATTATAAGGAGAGTTGAATGAGCATGTTGTTGATACTGTGGAGTATGTTGTCCTTATTATAAGATGTAAACTTGCTTTAGATACCCTGGTGTCGCTCCGATGGACTTAGATCCTTGTAGAATGATGTAGCGGGCTAGTGCCTGGTATTTTGTCCTTAGTTAGGTGTTACCCTTGCTTTTAAAAATATCCTCATCCATAAATTAGTATAATCGTGACTTTCATGATGCATTGGCAATACTAGATTTCGTGATCGTTGACTTTGGCTCCGGTTCTAGTTTTGGCAGCATATTGGTTGACTTATTTGAGAAAAGATTTTTGGAACTGTTGTATTCTAGTTGGGAAGTAGAATATTTGGCATCATGGGATAAATTATCTGTGAGCATTCGGGTACCATGTCCCGGCCTCCATTCTGAATTATCGAGGAGGATTCGGGTACTCAGCCCCGGTCTCTACCGACTTGCTAGTATGACGAGAACCTGGGTACCCAGTCGCAGACTCGATCATACCGATATATTATAGTGAGCATATGGGTCCCAGTCCTGGCCTCGACCCCTAAGTCACCCCTAGATCGATTGACTCTTGGAGATTCTGGGTTTGGAAATGATACAGTACTTCGCCTCTTGATATCGCAGATTCTTGGTTCCTAGCCTTAGTAGTTGTAGTTATTCTGTGTACTCGGCGGGCTTATGGGGGTTCTTTCGAGTTTTTATTTAACTTGCGCACGAGTGTCCTGGCTGGGCTTATGGGGGCCCAGCTGGTTATAGTTAGTTGTAGTTCTCATAGTTAGTACTCTTTTCCCTTTAGATGCTTATGTTGACTCCTATTTAGGCTATTCCTCTTTTTCATATTGTTTTTACCTTTTTTACTCATTCGGCCTATGATGTCTACTGGGTACCTATTGTCTTGGTACTCATACTATACTCTATATCTACTTTCATAATACAGGATCGAGCACCAGCTACCATCGTAGATAGATCGAACCTGATGTAGTCAGCTTCGAAGACTAATGTGAGCACTTGATATTTTTGGATCATTCTTGACTACTTCAGTATGGATGGCCCGTCTTTTTTTTTTGAGACTAGCCACTTATTGTATATATTTTTGGTCCACTTTCGGGACTTGTACTCGTCTTTTATTTTATAGAAGCTCTTTACTTGTGACTTCCAGGTTTTGGGAGGGATCTTTAGATGTTTATATCATGTTTTGGTTTACTTCCGCTTATTATTTCTCCCTATCTTTATAATTCGCCACTCTTGTTTAGTTTCTGCCCTCAAACACATTACTTGAAGTTCCGAATTGACGGGTTGGCTTACCTACTAGTGGGTTATAGTAGGTGTCATCAAGACCTAAGGAATTGGGTCGTGACAGGCTACCTTGCCAAGACATACTCCAAAAATAACTCAACTCAACTGTGCTATATGTGGATCCACTAGCTAGGCCATGAAGGCATCCTACATAGGCAATGTAGTTTGGGACTTTAAGCTGCTATTAGGATCCCCTTGGGTAACTAAATACATTATCAAATTGAACCCCACCTTGAAGTCCTCTCGATGCTTAGTCAATATCCCAACGGAAACTCATAAACATGATCATAACATAGTAGGGAAAGATAGTAATTGCCTATCGATGTATCTTTAAAACATATTAGGAATAGCTCATCTATTAGGTGATTCATAAGAATCCATAATGTCGGTGAGAATTGTCCTTATCACTATTTTTCAACATCTGATTCGTAAGATTCTATAACTTCGGTGAGAATTCTCCTTATCACCATCTTTAAACATCATTTGATCTTAACTCTGATCATCATCATAACTTTAACTTTAGAATCACAAATCTCAACTTTAGCTCATATAAAACTTTCATTGGAAATCATTTAACTCATGATCAACTCATAACTCATCTTAAAATCACAATTCATACTTGGAAATTAGGGTAAAATATGAATACATGATCGATTGACTTGATAATCATGAAATTGACTTGAAAACATGCATGATCATATACTTTCTATCATCCCATACATAATTCATAAAGATAACATCATTTGGAAGTACAATTGAAAATACCCATAATTCATATCAAGAACCCTAGAGATAAATGTAGGAGAATTCATGGAAAAACTCTTCACTCCAATGCAATAACCATCAATTTATCTTAAAATAGATTCGTAACCATGAGTAGAATCATAATTCATGCAATTTGAATAAAGATCATAAAACCCATAAAATTTCAACTTGAATTTAATAGTAAACATGAGAAATTGATTGGGCTTCTTTGATAAAAGAATCCATGAATCAATACTCACATACCTTGAGTGAGAAGACAAAAGAATTTGGAAGAATTTGAGAGTTTTGGATGGAGAGTTTGAGTGAAATTCTTTGAAGTCTTCAATGAATTCCTTGAGAGCTCTTTTAGAAAGAGAAACATTTGAGTAGGTGAATTCTAAAATAATAAATGGAATTAAGGGTTTAGGGTAGTTTGGAGAGTAGAATTAGGCCCTAAAAATATTCAGATTCATTAACTAACAATTAGAAAAAATTCTAAAGTGCCCTTACTTAAAGATTGAATTCGGGCAAAATTTCTTGCCTAGGTCTGCTTCGTGGAGCTTCTCCCTGATAGGCCAATTTTTAGAAAATAAGATTTTTGGCTAGATTTTGACTCGAGGAAAAATAACACTAAATGGAAACAGGTGAGCGACGCGGAGCTGTCGTGCACCTCACTATTTTGTGCCATTTTTGACAAAATTCATCCTTTGATACATGAGTCCTACAAATCTACCGAGACCATCCCGTTGGTTTTGACCCATATGATCAATATTTCGAAGTCGGATTTGCGAAAATGAATAAGGATAATGTGTTACGCGAGTAGCATATTCCCAAGGCATTTCTGAGACACTTATAAGCATTTTGATGAATGTTACATACTCACTCTCTTATAGACCTCATCAATGAATTCTTGGGGTCGTCATCCACTTTTGCATATCACGTGTCATAGACTTGATACTTGTACTTGAATTGTGACTACTTGAACACTATAACTTATGATATTGAGCTATAGTTAGAGCATTATTTAACTGTTAAAGCATGATTTATTAGGTTGGGCTAATTTTTTATGCAGGTTGTAGTTATGGAGGTTCGGCTGGGTTGGAATGGAGTTCGTGAATTTTAGTAGATTTGCTTAGTTTTATTAGTTAGCTTGTTGTGTACCGTGTTGCTTGGTACTCACTTTCTGAATTTTACACTTGTGTAGGTTCTGAGCCAGAACCGTGATTATTTCTCTTTTATGATTATTCATGGCTTCCAAGAGATTGAGAGAGGTAGTTATTGACATCCTCTACTTGAGAGTTGAGGACATATTAAGACTTGTATTTTTATTTCAATCTTATTTTAGCGGTGTGTACATGTGACAACCAATCTTTAGGGTTATTTAAGTTGAAAGACTTCCCATTTTGTTATTACTTGCTTATTTAAATTGTTTTTTGCTTTACTTTTCATAAATGTTGGGTCTTAGGCTGACTTATCGGGTGGAAAAGGACAGGGGTCATCACACCCGAATTTGGGTCGTGACACTCTGATCAGATTTAATGAGGAGTGTTTTGGGTTTCCCATCCTATGTGCACCTATATTATGTCATTTCGAGGTATCCAACAAACCATATAAATACCTAAATCTTTCAAATTATCACAATTCCATCATTCTCTCAAAATAACTCTAAGGCATAAAGGATTCTCTCCCAGAGGACTTCTCTTCTTCATCAAGCTAGGGTTCTACGGTTCAAAGTTCTTCTTCAAAATTCCAAGTTTGATCTTCATCTAGGTATGTGGAAATTCATCCATGGAGTCCCAAAGTTTCTCTCTCTTTTCTATCAATTTCAAATCTACAAATTCTAGGCTTTTGTCAAATTGCATTGGGTCAATTCAATTATACTTCTACTTAATTTCAATAGTATATTCATGCATGATTTGAGTTAAATTGCATGTTTTCAATGTATTTCACAAAGACCCATGCATTAAGTCATGAATATCCAGTATTATGGATTTTTTATCATGAAGCCTATGAATTTTTATGTATGATTTATGAAAGCTAAGTATGATGATTCAAATATGTTTTCAAGTATAAAAATATGAATTGTGAAAGATTTTCTCACAATATTCAAGATATGATGATTTGAATGTTTAGAAAGATAAGTATCCACAAGTTCAAGTTATGATGAGTTATTCTTATGATGTATTTTCATGATATTGGATTGGTTGATTTACCTTTCCTAATGACATATTTTATGTATTTTATTCTGATTAACTTAGCACCGAATGAACTTTGTGGTGGGATCCATGAGGGAACCCTAGTAGCAACCCTTAGTTCTAAACCTACGTGTCACCGTAGGTTTGCCTTCATGGCTTAGCTAGTGGGTCTACATATAGCTCATGTTATATGTTTATGCTACGGAGTCTACCTTGGCATGTAGTATCTCCCTTCTCGATGTGGGAGTTACATCAGATTCTATGTTATAACTTACATAGTCTTATATATCGGTTAAGGTTAATATCCCACATAAATATGCAATGTTATAAACTCTTAGAATTTTTTATGATGCATTGATCACATGATTATGACATTCACATGTTTTCAAGTTTACTCATGTTTATAAGATATTGGTCATGCATCACACGTTCATATTATTTATGTCTGATTATCATTATCCATACATGCTTCTCAAATACTTAATGCATTTGATGTAATAATGCATACTTTTTACCTACATTGTATCATAATGTAGGATCCGACAATCATCACGCACACTCTGCTCATGGCTAAATATTAAGCTTATTTCCTATTGTTTCTAAGTCCTCGTGAGTTGAGAATGAGACATTTATGTTTTCCATTAATCCTTATAACATTTATCTACTATTTTGGTGAGCTAGGAGTTTGTCCTAAGCCCATCCATAGTATTAGAGGCATGTTAGATATTTATGGAGTCTGTATGTAATGATCCCTAGAAGTTTGAGTTTGATTCTCTTATATCGAGATTTTCATATTGAGAACTTTTATTCCGTATTTATTTTGATCTTACTGTCTTATTTACCTTATTTATACTCATATATGATATGATAAGAGACTTGATTGGGTTCCCTCGGGATTCTAATCCTCGTGTCACGCCTATGGCCTAGCTTGGGTCGTGATAGTGTATTAACACTCCACTTGGATAGTTGTTAATTATTGCTTCACAATGTGGTGTATTGTATTGTATTGTGTTATATTATATTGTATTATATTATTTTAATGAATACAATATTTAAATAGACTGTATTGTTCTACGTCGTCACATAAGGTCACACAACAGAAATTTGAATGATAAACCTATAAGAAAAGTATGATACAGAGTAGAGCTACTATGAAAAGATAGGGTAATGATAAGATAGAATTATTAAATAATAAATAAAGAAAAAATTAGAAAAAAATATTAAGGTAACAAGGATATCACACCAAATTGATCATTACATAAAATGAGATCACACTAAATTGGTCATTACATAAAATAAAACTTTTTGTCATTACGTAACAATGGATTTAAACAATACGATACAATAAAATTTAAGTAACAATATAAAAAAGGGATTTTTACACAAAATATACCAAGAGAGTAAACTATTTACCTAAATTGAACTGAACCCAACTTATTTACCCTAATTGGACCAAAGGCCCAAAGTAATTAGAGAATTATCTGCCCCTTCATAAAACCAAGCCCATATCCCCTTCTTCACGTGACCAGCCCATTCTTCACGTGACCACGCCCTAATTTCCTTCTTTTGTGACCAGGCCCCTTTCTCTTTTACATTACTCTTCTTGAGGCGATTTTGGATTCCAAAAAAACTGCAAAATTGCTATAATAAAATAGCTCGAAAACTCCCCCACTAAATCTAGTAACCTCCAATAGCAGGTATATGCATTCTTCATCTTTTCTTACTTGTTTGTAAATTTTTATCGCACATATATTATTATTACATATATTGAAGTTTTTTTTCTATTTATATGCAACAATAAGCTATATATTTGTTCATCCTGTGTTATTTGTGAGAAAGAAGGATGGGTCACTTCAAATGTGCATAGACTACTAGCAATTAAATAAGATGACCATTAAAAACAAGTATCCACTCCCTAGAATAGATGATTTGTTTGATGAATTACAAAGGGAAAGTCATTTCTCCAAGATCGACCTTCGGTCCGGCTATCACCAACTATGGGTGAAGGAGTGTGACATTCCCAAAATAGCTTTCCGAATAAGGTATGGTCATTTCGAGTTTGTGGTGATGAGTTTTGGGTTGACGAATGCGTCAACGGCGTTTATGGACTTAATAAATAGGGTGTTCAAACCTTACATTGATAATTTTGTGGTGGTCTTCATTAATGATATTTTGATTTACTTTTGGGGTAAGGAAGAACATAAAAATCACTTGAGAGTTGTGCTTCAAATGTTTAGGGATAGGCAATTGTTAACAAAATTTTGTAAGTGTGAATTTTGTTTGAAAGAGGTGGCATTTCTTGGTCACATAGTGTCGGATGATGGGATCAACATTAATCCTATGAAAATAGAGGCAGTCAAGAATTGGCCTAAACCGTTGTCTCCTTCAGATATTAGGAGCTTTTTGGGTCTATTCGGGTACTATAGAAGGTTCGTCGAACAATTTTCTTCCATCTCATCTCCTATGATGAAATTGAATCAAAAGAAAGCTAAATTCATATGGACGGATGAGTGTGAGAAGATTTTCTAGACCTTGAAAGATTGACTTACCTCTGCTCCTATTTTGACTCTACCAGAAGGATTAGAAGGGTTTGTAGTTTATTGTGATGCTTCAAAGATTGATTTAGGTTGTGTATTAATGCAAAACGGCAAGGTCATAGCCTATGTTTCTAAAACATTAAAGATGCATGAGCATAATTACCCTACCCATGACCTTGAATTGACGGTTGTTATTTTTGCACTGAAACTTTGGAGGCAATACCTCTATGGGTGCATGTGGATATGTATACAGATCATAAAAGTCTTCAATATGTGTTCACCCAAAAGTAACTTAATCTAAGGCAAATGAGGTAGCAAGAACTCCTTAAGGACTATGACATGAGTGTGCACTATCATCCGGGTAAAGTCAATGTGGTTGTACATGCACTTAGTAGAGTGTCTATGGGGAGTGTGGTCAATGTAGATAAAGGAAAGAGGGAGTTGGTAAAATATGTTCACCGACTGGCTAGATTAGGGGTGTAGTTGTGTGGTACTGATGATGGTGGTACAGTTTTTCAAAATAGGTCTGAATCCTCTTTAGTGGTGGATGTTAAATAAAAGCAAGATCTTGACCCGACATTTATCGAGTTAAAGAAGTTGGTGAAGGAAAAAAAGATAGAGGTCTTTTTCCAAGGGGGATATGGAATGCTATTATACCAAGGTTAGCTATGTGTTTCGGATATTGATGGCCTAACGAGTTTAATCTTGATGGAGGCTCATAATTCTACATACTCTATTCATCCTAGTTCAACGAAAATGGACCGAGACTTAAGAGAGTTTTATTGGTGAGATAGCATGAAGAAGGACATAGCAAGGTTTGTATCCGAAGGTCTGAATTGCCAAAAAGTGAAGGTTGAAAATCAAAGGGCGGGTGGCCTAGCCCAAGACATTAAAATCCCTAGATAGAAGTGGGAAGATGTGAATATGGATTTGTAGTGGGTTTGCCTCAAACTTGGAAGCGTCATGATTCAATTTGGATAATTATAGATAGAATGACTAAGTTGGCTCACTTCCTATCGGTTAATACTTTCTATAGTGCCAAAGACTATGCCAAGTTATATATTCAGGAGTTGGTGAGGTTGCATGGTGTGCCGTTATCCATTATTTTAGATCATGGTACCCAATTCACTTCTCACTTCTTTTTTCAAGCCTTATTATACATGAAAACAAAAAAATACAAGGAAGGGGACATAAACCTAACCTCCGATCCTATAGTAGTTCATAAGTCAGCTAACCTCCTAAGGTCGGCCAACTCATCCCCGATACAATATGGTGCTTTTATAATACTAGGAAAAAAAGACCCTATGAGTGGACTCTTTTCTATTCACAATATCTAGAAAAGCAATAAATGAGGGAGACTCTCCCTTTTACAATCTAATCATAACTAAATATTCTTAAAGTGTTAAGAAGTACTTAGTTCCAAATTAAACAGTAAAACTGGAGAACTCATGATGTTATCCTATTCGTCTAGAGTCGTCATCGTCTTCTGAATTATCGATTCCATCTTAGTCGAGTTCAAGAAATTCCTAACCTCAAGTTCTTATCTAGTGTTGGAGGTTGCAGTATTTGTACGTGTTTCTCTGCAGGTCAGCATCTCTTAATGAACCAACATATAGTCCCTGGTTTTTACAGGTTGTTATTGTTGTAGGATTGATGCTTGGCCTTACAGGTACAGGATGATGTTGCAACTTAGGAAAATGATGTAGCTCTTTAGTGTGCCTGCATAAAATAATCAAACTAAGAGAGCAAAAAAATAAGAGATGCAACAAATGCTGATGGTCTGTAGTGTGATTGAAGTAGTGCTGCAGTCTGCACTGATATTACTGTAATTCTGTATGTTGGTGTAGGTGTTTGGAGTGGTTA
The DNA here is from genome assembly GCF_947179165.1 of Solanum dulcamara. Lineage (NCBI taxonomy): Eukaryota > Viridiplantae > Streptophyta > Magnoliopsida > Solanales > Solanaceae > Solanum > Solanum dulcamara. The sequence continues at coordinate 34,902,088 of NC_077241.1, read as the reverse complement.
ATGGACTACTTGTTGGTTGTTGCAGACCTGCAGTATACAAGAACTATTGCTCTGCAATGTACCTATAAGAAAGCCCCCATGTCAGGCTGATTAAGGTTGCAATCTGCAACTCCATGAACATGTTGAGTGCTGTTGTTGTTGGATGTTGGTGTTGTGTGTTGCTCCTGGTGATTGTTGTAGTTGTAGTGTAACTATTGCAACTCTTGTTGTTGTTGTGTGTTGCTCCTGTTGGATCTACTGGTCTTCTTGAAGTAGCCTGCACAACATAAGAAAAGGAAAGGAAAATTCCAAATGTTGGTTGAGATGTTGCAGTCCTGGAGTATACAGCTGCAGTTCTGCTAGTTACAGAGTGTTGGATGTTGAAGATGTTGTTGTTGGGTGCTGCATCTTTATTGGTATCAACCTTCAGATTCTTGGACTCTACAGGTACTAGAACCATGTTGGAGCTCCATAACCAAGTGCTGCAACACTTTAGTGTACCTGCACAAAGAAACTAACAATGTATTTCCAAGTGTTGGCTCAAGTGCTACAGATCAGTCATGTACCTGCACAGTAAAAACCAAGAAACAACTACTCTAGTCCTTACCTTTACTGGTAAGTTGATTATTCCAGGAAAGCAATAAACAAGGGAAACTCTCCCTTTTACAAAACTTCTAACTATGAAATTATACATAAAGAGTTCTGTACTACAATTATAGATAAGGTATACAAGTCATGGAGGTTGTTTGATCCTCTTCAGTTTTGTCCTTCTAAAATTTGTCATCTGCATTTTGTCTAATATTTAGTATCATCTTGTTTCCTTTGGAAGTTGTTGAATAATGTAGACTTGGAACATGTTGTCTACACTGTGACTGTGCTTGGAAAGAGTATCTGCAGCAAAATTCTCTATAGATGTGGCTACATTAAAAGTAATCCAGCATTATAATCAGCTCTTGCAGGTCTATGATGTAGTTCTTGATGGTCCAAGGTGGTGTGATCTCTTATTTTAGCCATTTCACAAGTAATTCAAAATCAACCTCCAAGAGAACCCTACTGTAGCCATACTGAATGCACCAAGTGATACCCATCAAAGCAGCCTGCAGCTCAGCTTGGTCATTAGATCCAAATCCAAATGGTGCAGCAAAGGCATAAATGAGCTTTCCTTTGTGATCTCTTAGGATGCCCCCAGCTCCAATTCTTCCAAGATTTTCCAAAGCACTTCCATCAGTGTTAAGCTTAACCAAGTTGTAAGCAGGTTTGTGCCAACTAACTTAGATGATTTTCAGTTCATAGTTGCATCTCTCCACCATAGCTATTAGCCCCTTCCAGTCATTTGGCCAGCTAATATAAGGAAAAGCTGTGAAAATCAGCATATAGAGGTCTTTGATGACTAAAAAACTCACTCTAGTACTGCTTGACTTTTTGCCTCCATATTTGCTAGCACATCTATTCTTCCATAGGTTCCAACCAATAAATATAGGAGTAGCTAGCAATAAGAGTTTATGTACCTCATTATTTGGTTTAGACAGTCACTATTTTATCAACTTACTTCTCATTGGGCTACTGCTGTGTTGTATACCCCAACAGTTAGAAAAATACGTCCATATGTGTCTAGCAATGTGTCTAGAGATAAATATGTAATCTATAGTTTCCTACCCTGTCCTATAACAGCAAGAAAACTGAGCAGGTGCATGACCAAAGTGTTTAATACTTTTATTTGTAGGCAACTTGCTTCTGAGAGTTCTCCAAATAAGAAAGGATATCTTGAAAGGGATATTCGTATGCCATATATTATTGTCAGTCATGGTTTTTTTCCTTTTTTGCTTGATCTGGTTCCAAGCTGAAGCACAAGTGAACTTGCTATTTGAGGTCAGTTTCCAGCAGGCTATATCTGAGAGGTCAGGTTGATACTTGAAGGAAAAATTGAGGATCTTATGTATAAGGTGTTGTGGTGCATGCTATCTCACTTTCTCTTCATTCCAACCTCCATTAACTAAGAACTTAGAGACAATGATATTGTTAAGTCTAGGTAGATGGTCATTATGGTAGGCTAGGGGGCTAATTCCTAGCCAATCATCCCACTAAAAGCTGCAAGAACCTGAATTAATGTGCCACTGTATATGAGGCTCAATGTCGGATTTATTTGTCATCATGTGCTTCCACATAAGTGATTGACTAGTGTACCATTTCTTGATTACTGGATGAGCTCTTTGGCAGTACTTGTTCCTCAAGAAGCTCCCCCATAGAGTCTTTTTATACCTGAAGGTCCACCATTATTTATACTGCAATGCTAGGCACACATCTTTAAGATTTTTCATACCAATACCTCCTTCTTCTGTTAGATAGCTGAGGGTCTCCCATTAAGCCCAATGGTATTTCCTCTTTTCTTTGTCCCATCCCCAAAAGAAGTTTGCTATAAGAGACTTTATTTGTTTGAGGGTAGTGGCAGTAGGAGTGATAGCAGATAGAAGATGAATTGGGAGAGACTGCAATACATACTTCACAAGAGCAGCTCTCCCTCCATAGCTAAGGACTTTGGTCTGCCATCCTCTAATTCTAGAGGTCACTTTAGACACCATACTAGTAAAGTAAATGATCCTTAGTCTTACAATATATAGAGGACATCCTAAATAGGTAATAGGACCATAAGTATGCTTCAATTCAGTGATGGAAGTGATCCTTGACATAATCACAGGATTGGTATTCAAAGGGAGTATGCACTGACTCTTCTCCTTGTTAATAAGCTGACCTGAACTTTTTTCATACCTCTAGAGTATCTTCATGATCAGCTTGAGAGAGTATTTGCAAGTTGAAATAAACATGATTATATCATCAGCAAAGCTCAGATGATTAATCAAGGGGCCCTTCTTCTCTATGTAAAAAGATCTATACATGTAATGTTGATGCAGATTATTGAGCATTCTTGAAAGAACATCAGCACCTATTACAAAGAGGACAGTGGAAAATGGATCTCCTTGTTTGAGGCCTCTTGTAGAATGGAAAAAACCATGTCTACCACCATTCACAATAACTGAATACCAATTATTGGCCGTTAACCTCCAAACCATATCTATAAATATTTCTCCAAATGCCATCCTTCTCATAACCAGGCATATGAATGACTAAGACACTTTGATAGGCTTTGGCCATGTCTAGTTTGATAACAACATTATCACCAATCTTAGGTCTTTTGATGCTGTGAATGATTTCTTGTGCCAATATGACATTTTCAGAGATGTTTCTTCCCTAGACAAATCCTAACTGATTTTCAAAGATTAGCTGAGGAAGAATGGGAGCTAATCTGAGGCATAGAACCTTAGAAATGACTTTATTAGTAAAATTACTGAGGGATATGGGCCTGAAGTCTGAAAGCTTATTAGGATGGTCTACTTTTGGAAGTAGAACCAAACATGCATGTGAGATGAACTTGGGAAGAGAATGACCACAAAAAACGAATTTCACCAAGTTTAATAAGTCTTCACTAATGATATCCCAGCAAGTATGGAAGAACTTGCCATTAATTCCATCTGGACCTACAGCCGATATATCACTAAGAGAAAATACAGCTTCTTTTAGCTTCACTTTAGTAGGCATAGCCTTAAGGGACTGATTTTACTGATCTGTGATGGTGTTGGGAATGCACCTGAGAATATCTTCATTGATGACATCTTCCTTACCAGTAAAGATCTTCTCAAAGTAGTCACATGCTACAGTAGATATATTCTAATCACTTTGAATGGTGCTATCTTGATTATCAGTAATTTGATGGATGAATAATCTTCTTCTCCTTCCTCTTATGATGGAATAAAAGTCTTTGGAATTGGCATCTCCCTCCTTAAACCACTGAAGCTGAGTTTTTTGTTTAAGGAATGATTGCTCAGTCTTCAGGTATTTCATGTACTGAGCATTCACTTGATTTAGCTTGATCTTGTTGTCTTCAGAGTTGTCCTGGATGAGAGCATCTTCTGCTTGCTTTACCTTCTCTTCAAACTCTTTGACAGCTTCATATATGTCTCCATATTGCTGTTTTGACCAAGTACTAAGAGTTTTAGCCACTCTCTTAAGCTTTAATTGGAAAATTCTCATTGGATTACCTTCTATTGGTCTTTCCCAGTAGAATCTAACTATGTCTAGGAAATTCTCATTCTTCACCCAACAATTAAGGAATTTGAAGTATTTGATAAGATTACTTTGAGTCTCCTTGCATTCAAGTACAAAAGGACAGTGGTCTGAACCTTTAGAAGCAAGATGATAGACATCATCTCTAACCACCTATCATTCACCATGGCCCTATCCAACCTCTTCCATATTCTAGCCTCTCTGTCCCTGTTATTGCACCATGTAAAGTTTTGACCATGGAAGCCTAAATCAGTAAGTCCACATGCTTCAATTACACTTATAAACTCAAAACTTTTGTTCATATTGTATGGTTTCCCTCCTAGATTTTCTTCAACATCAGTGATCACATTAAAGTCTCCACTAATGCAGTATGGCTTGTCTGTGTCAGCATACTGCAGCATCTTATCCCAAAGACTTCTTCTCATATAATTCTTACACTTGGCATAAACAAATGTAATAATATGAGAATTAGTATTAGCCACATGTTTGATTTTACAATTAAACTCTTGTCATCTTGATCTAAAATGGAGCAATCCACATCCTGGTTCCAAAACAACCAAATCTTGTTATTGGAATTATGAATGGGACTGTCCATTCTCAATTGATTTCTGTAGTGGTTGAGCTGTGATTGATTGGCAAATAGTTCAAAAATTGCCAGCATAGAAATGTTGTGATAATCCTTAAGTATTTGGAGTCTATCCAAGGCACCTTTAGTATCAATACTCCTTGCATTCCAGCATATTGTATTCATCATCACGATTTCAGAGATTTGGACCTTGTGTTGATGCTACTCTTCCAAGTAGCATTAGCTGAACTGGTAGAGATCTGTTGCTTTTTTTTTCTTCTTCTTGTCCTGCTAATCCCTGGGTGATAAACCCTGTTTCTCAGTGACTTGCAACACTTCATCCTGAGTTGTAGTATTTGTGGTAGCATCCAGTGCTCTCCAAAGAGGGGCACTAGTTTTCTCATCCTCATCATGAGATTGTTCCCTTTGATCTGGATCCTCTTTATCTTCAGATTGAATATGTCACACCCCAGGAGGGTACCCTAGATGTGACCGGCACTCAAAAGCCATTTCTGACCTTCAAGCGAACCACCTGATTCAGTCACACTATCATTCAATCACATTAACTCAAAGGAGGGTTCAATCATAACATACTATTCATAATATAAGGGCCGAGGGCCAATCACTATCAACTCATCAAAACAAATATAATAAGACTTCTCAAAATTAGCATTCCAATCTTCTCACACTCTAGTCTATGCAACCTCTATCAAAGTCTAGAAGGTGCCAACGACAAGCCCATGGCTACCAAAAATCAAAATAAAGTAAACGACGACAAAACTATACAAGAAAGCTCAACATCCTCCGGAAACTAGGAGGACTCACTAACTAGCTGGGAGTGTATGTGGATCTTTAACGGAGTACCGGTTGATGATCTCTAGTACCTGTCTCTGCATCATGAAATGATGCAGGCCAAATGGCGTCAGTACATGGAATATACGAGTATGTAAAATGGTCGGATGAAACAAACATCAAGAAAACATCAATATCAACTCAGGATCTCAACTCATATATATGTACATAACAACTCACTCAAGTGTCCTAAGTCTAACAAGAAATAGTTTAGACGGGACCAATCACAAGCCACTCAACTCAACTGACTCGGAGTACTATCAAGACCTAAATGGAAGTTTCTCTTATCCGACAACCATCACCTATGAGCCAGTGATAGTACAACAATCAGACATTGTTGCCACATCCGTCCATACCTTGCTAGGGCATGAACGCCTCCCTAATCATGGATACCATCGATTAGTCAAGTCCTATCATTTCAGGACAATAAAATGGGAAACATCCGACTTTAACGGTTTGATCCCACGAAGAGCATCCGACTTTAACGGTTCTATCCCTACCTACATTGGCGATATAGTTTCTGGGGTTCGAGTATGGACTATACTCTTACCCGCTTCGGTGCTCGATACTCCTCTCATGACTCCATACTCATAAGACTCCCTCCAATCATCTCAAACAAGCCCTCATGGCTAGTTTCATGTGGGACATTGCCAACTCATCAACTCTATTCTCACTTCAACTCAATTATGTCATAATGGCAAGTCTTATTTAGGACCTCGTCCACTCGTCAATTCTATCCTCCAATCAACTCAATCAAGCCTCATTTAGATAAGTATTTATAACCTCTCATTAGGACTCATCACAACTCTAAGGCTTTAACCCAACAATTCAAGTAGAATAGCACATTCAAGAAAATTGACTTATGCAACATAATCACATGGTTAAAGAGATCAACAAAACATAATAACAAGTCATCTCCATCAACTCATACTAACATGAAGGTTTTAGGAACTTCTTAGCCCAGCAACATCAACACCAATAAAGTCAAATTAATAGGAGACAAAACTAATTCAAACATAAACCATACCAAGAAACTCCATTCTCATGGACCTCTAACCTCAAAGAAAGAGTAGGGCACATGGGTGGACTCAACCCATGTTTTGGATAGCCTTACATACCTTAGAATAGATTATTGAACAAACCTTGTTGTTGGGTCTTCAATAGCAACTTGAATCTTGAAGCTCTTGGAATAAATCTTTGTTAGAAATGGAGAAGAAGAAGAAGAAGAAGATGATGAAGAGAGAATTTTCTAGGGCTTTTATAGAGAGAGAATGGCTAAAAATTATGTTCCCAAATGCTCAAGGATGATACATATATAATTTGGGAAAAATTCCCAAATTTCCCCTTCTCAAAAGTTCTGAAAATAGGCTAAAATGCTCCTAGCTTTCAAGATTTTCCATATCTCATCAATAAAATTTTGGGGGTCTTCATCAACCTTAGAACCCGTGAATGCCGGCGGATTCATTCTCAAAAAGTCTCTGATTCTGGTAGTAGCAGACAGCTCTTGGGAACTAGAGCTAAGAGTTGGCGAACTCTAGTTACCATTTTGGGCGGCTACTAGTTGAGTGAGCATTGCAATTGCCCCTCGAAATTCTGCCTCTAATATGGGTGCAGGTGGAGTAGCTGGCACTTGAGGTGCCTCCGAGTATCTCACAGGTCGGCCTCTAGCCCTTGCCGGCACACCTCAAACTAGGGCGTCCCTGCATTATTGGCATTCCTCTGGCTAGCAGTATATTTCGGAGGCATTATCTGTAACATGTAAATGCACGAATTAGAAAAGAGTTTTATAGAGTTTAACTCTATCGCACGAATTCAGAGTATGAAAGAAGTGAAATAATTCCTAATGTCCTATAGCCTCCTGCTTATCAGTGTGGTGCACAACACACCCATAAGCAAGACTCTACTAGACATGGCTTCATAGACTCCATAGGACTCTAGAACTTTGTGTTTTGATACTATGTTTGTCACGCCCCGGGAGGGTACCCTAGACGTGACCGGCACTCGAAATCCATTTCAGACCTTCAAGTGAACCACCTGATTCAGTCATACTATCATTCAATCATATTCACTCAAAGGAGGGTTCAATCATAACATACTATTCATAATATAAGGGACGAGGGCCAATCACTATCAACTCATCAAAACAAATATAATAAGACTTCTCAAAAATAGCAGTCTAACTTTCTCACACTCTAGTCTATGAAGCCTCTATCAAAGTCTAGAAGGTGTCAATGACAAGCTCATGGCTACCAAATATCAAAATAAAGGAAACGACAAAAAAACTATACAAGAAAGCTTAACATCCTACGGAAACTAGGAGGACTCACAAACTAGCTTGAAGTGTATGTGGATCTTCAACGGAGTGCCAGTTGATGATCTCTAGTACCTGTCTCTGCATCATGAAATGATGCAAGCCAAATGGCGTCAGTACATGGAATGTATGAGTATGTAAAATGGCCGGATAAAACAAATATCAAGAAAACATCAATATCAACTCAGGATCTCAACTCATATATATGTACATAACAACTCACTCAAGTGTCCTAAGTCTAACAAGAAATGGTTTAGACGGGATCAATCACAAGCCACTTAACTCAACTAACTCAGAGTACTATCAAGACCTAAATGGGAGTTTCTCTTATCCGACAACTATCACCTATGAGCCAGTGATAGTACAACAATCAGACGTTGTTGCCACGTCCATCCATACAATGCCAGGGCATAAACGCCTCCTTAATCATGGATACCATCGATTATTCAAGTCCTATCATTTTTGGACAATAAAATGGAAAATATCCGACTTTAATGGTTCGATCGCATGGGAAGCTTCCGACTTTAATGGTTCCATCCCTACCTACGTTGGCGGTGTAGTTTCTAGGGTTCGAGTATGGACTATACTCTTACCCGCTTTGGTGCTTGATACTCCTTCCATGACTCCATGCTCATAAGACTCCCTCCAATCATCTCAAAAGAGCCCTCACAGCTAGTTTCATGTGGGATATTGCCAACTCATCAACTCTATTCTTATTTCAACTCAATTACGTCATAATGGCAAGTCCTATTTAGGACCTCGTCCACTTGTCAATTCTATCCTCCAATCAACTCAATCAAGCCTCATTTAGATAAGCATTTATAACCTCTCATTAGGACTCATCACAACTCTAAGGCTTTAACCCAACAATTCAAGTAGAATAGCACATTCAAGAAAATTGACTTATGCAACATAATCACATGGTTAAAGAGATAAACAAAACATAATAACAAGTCATCTCCATCAACTCATACTAACATGAAGGTTTTAGGAACTTCTTAGCTCAGCAACATCAATACCAATAAAGTCAAATTAATAGGAGTCAAAACTCATTCAAACATAAACCATATCAAGAAACTTCATTCTCATGGACCTCTAACCTCAAAGCAAGAGTAGGGCACATGGGTGGACTCAACCCATGTTTTTAGCAGCGCCAGGCCGATTACACCTAAAAACCTATACAACTTTTAGTGGCGCGCCGCGCCAAGGACCAAACTACTGAGGCATGTTTTTTGGCGCAATAGTGGCGCATCGCGCCCTTACAGCGCCAAGGCCATATTTTCTGGGTTATGGAAATTTGGCTTGAAAACCCTGCACACCTCCCAGTGGCGCGCCGCGCCAGGGGCCAAACTACTGAGGTTTGTTCCTAGCGTGATAGTGGTGCACCGCGCCACTGTGGTGCCAAGCCCAGTTTTCCAGCAATTGCAACCCAGGCCTGAAATCCCTGCCGTGCTAGTTTGTCTTAGGATCGCCATATCTTTTGACTCCGAACTTCAAAATTTACATTCTTGGTGGCGTTGGAAAGAATACTCGATGACCTTTAATTTAAAAGGTCGTGGGCCACCCAAATTGTCATCCTTCAAAAGATAGGGTCGTTAGAAGTCAACCCCATATGCGAACTCCTCTTCAAACTTAGCCACGACGAATCTTTTAGACTTAGCTTGGTCCTAGGGGTTCTTTGTGACCCCACATCACCTCCAACACTCTTCAATTACTCAGGGACTCATCTTAGCTCAAGCATATACTTCACAATAATTGAGTTCGACCCTACACGTATACAAGAAAGGTCCAAATCTTAGGGAAAAATTTTGAGGGGTGTTACAGAATAGTTCTGTATTCATCCTCAAAGTCATATGATATGGCTCTTTTATTAAGCACACACAACTCAGTAGAGCTGGCTTGAATTTGAAGAGGATTCACATGAATCCCTACTTGTTCTTCAACCAATACATAGTTCACTTTATGCTGTGACTTTTCAAACAGATATTTGTTTGTCTTAACTAGATTTTTCTTCAATGCATCCCTCTTCTTCTTACTCAAAGATAGAGTATATATATTATTCGAGAGCTGAGCCACTGTACCCATATTTTGTTCATTGATATTTGGAGATTCAGTACCTCTCTTATCAATTTCATTGAGTGGAACCTGTCCTCTGAAACCTGTTGAACATCAACTTGTTGAACCTACATATTGGACCTTGTATTTGCTGGAAGAGTGGTGGCAGAGGCTCTAGGGACTCTCCAATGGTCAATCAATAGATTTTCCCTCTCCCTGGTTTCCCCTTCTTGCAAATTAGTGATTTTCTCCTATATTTCCCCAACCTCACCTTCACAGACTTCTTCAGCCACAACAGCAATATTGTTTAACACATTAAAATAATTAGGGGAGCCATGAGGGTGTGGGAGCATTAAGTTGATACCTGGGATTTTTCCTTTGGCATTGTTGCATTCCACATTATCCAAATCAGTATTTAGTTCAAACCTGACGGTAATATTATGATCTTTTTGTTTGTCTGCAGGTCTGCTAGTTCCATTAACATGTAAAACCTGCTGCATGAGATTATGGGGACTAGGATCCAATGTTATATGGGGAGAAGGGGGTTGGCTCTGGACTCTAGTGTTAATAAGCATACATGCCTGCTATTGAGTTTTTCCTTTAGTGCTGTTGCTGATATTGTGCTGGGGTGGTACTCAGCTTTCCCTTTTTGACATGGATACTTGTGTTTTATGCTGTTGTAGTTGTTGTTGGTAGTTCTATCCATTTTTTTTGCCTTTCCTTCTTTGAATTTGCCAACCTGCATGTTCTTGGTCTCTTTTTTCATCTTTAGCCCTACTAGTGTTTAGTTGTTCCTTAGTTTGTTTGTCTTCTTGGTGCTTCAGTTCTTTACTCTTGTCATTGTTGGCCTTGTCTTTGTTTCTTGCTTCTTCTTCTTGCTCTATCTTTTTCTTATTATCCTCATCTCTTCTTTTAATAGTACACACATGAATAATGTGACCTTGATGCTTGCAGTGGTGACAGTAGTCTGGCACCCCCTCATAGTGAATAGTCTACCACCTGCCTGCTCCATTTTCATCTTCATCAAAGCCCATCCAGACATGCTGGGGTCTTTGTTTGGTAAGATCAATTTGAACTTTGACTTTTGCAACACTACCCCAGTTTTCTTATAGGTTGCCAAGTCCAAGAACAAGACCTTTCCAATCGGAGATAATAATAGGATTACCACTTCAAGACGATAGCAGTGCCAAGGCAATTCGAGTAAGATAGCCCATATAGGAACTAAAGGAGTTTCTTCCTGAAGGTGGGAGTCCATAGCTGGAGTCTCATAAGTTGGCCATTTATGTACATTTTTCCTTTGGACCATACAGTAGAGTGGTCATACTCATTGTCCAAGTCTATATACAGATGCCTAGAGTTAAAGTGGGTAAGTTTCACTCCTCCTCTAAGCTTTGTTTGCAAGATGAATTCCTTTCTAATGGTTTCCATCTTAGGCATAGTGTTTGTGAATTTGCCTATTAGAGTATACTTACAGTCATTGGCCAACTTCACCATGAAATCTTCTTGTGTAAATACAACAGCTAGATAGCCCTACTTTGTGGTAATTTTGGGAGGGGTAATCTCAATAGTAGCAGTTTTCATAGCTTTTTGGGCTCTCAACTTAATAGCCAAGGTATGAGGGATGACAGAATTAGGAGGGGTTGGAGTATTAGTATTGGGATGCTTGGTTTGTTTGATAGCCAGATTAGTATTGGGAGGTACCACATGATTAGGAGGATTAGGACTATTAAGACTTGGAACTCTAATTTGGTTTGGATTTTTGGAACCTAAATTGCTTTCATTATTCACAGCAGCAGTTTTATTATTGGATTTGAAAACCTCAAAATAGTTAGACACTTTCATAGGATTATTATTAGGAATATAAGGTCTTTGGACAGGTTGGAGGTTCATAGTGAGGTGTGTAAGTTGTTGGTTTATATTGTTGTTTGTTTGCACATTTCCTAAGGATGTATTCCCCTGTTCAGTATTGACCACATTTGTAGTTGTGCCCACTGTTTGCATTTGTGATTGCCTTGCATTCTCATTAGCATTATGATATCGTGGATTCTCTACATTACCAGCTTATTGATCTGCTATGGTAGGTGCTATTGGATATGTATTATTGTGTTGAGCAACCGTCAAAAGTGTATATGGTTGTTCTACTTCTTTGGCAGTAAATCCTTGATTCTTGTCATTTGCTTGAATTTCTAACAAGGCTTCATGAGTAGTTAGACCAAACAAAAAATTAGTTGAACTTAGATTATTCATCTTATTACGACCATATTTTGATATGTCTTTATCAGTTTCGAGCTTGTCGTTTAATGAAACAGTGTACAGGTCCTTTTTCCCAAGAATTGAGGATCTCAAATCTTCATCACCAATTATTGGAGTAGGATAATCTCTATCTTTCATAATAACTAAATGACTACATTGAGTATTATCCAGAATTGAAACATGAATTTTTTCTTCAGAAATCTCAGCAGCATTTTCACTTCCAGTAGGTAAGTTTTTAATATTTGAATTGATAGGCTGAGATTCGATGGATGATACCTGGTGGGGGTTGTTATGCTCTTGAAGTGTCCCTCTTGGCATTGGTTTTGAACTAAAAAGTTCACCAAAGCTCTGCCGCCGACGGCGTCAGTTTGCTCCACCATAATTCCGTCGGCCATTTGGTCTGAATTTTTGGTATGAGGAGCGCTATGGACTAAAGAACAAACCCTAGTGATCAAATTTGCTCGAATATCGCCGGAGGTATCGCTAATTTATGATCGAGTTTCTAGCTGTGCTATTGCGACTTGCACTTGAGCTGACAATGAAGATGTCGAGAATTGCACGGTGAAATGAACTGATTTTTTACTAGTATATAGATTAGGCAATGGATATTCATCTCCAGTGTTTGATTTTACATGAATCAAACCAGATTTCTCTAGTGCAATGATTTTGTGAACCCAGGCGATTTGCTCTTCCGAAAGTGCTACAGTGTTCGTAGGTGTGTTTTGCAGATTAGAGGAGCTGTGGGTTGAATTTTGAGATGTTGCAACTTGAGTCAATCCTGCTTTACTTGAAATTGCTACTGCTTTGTCAATATTTTTTTGCAGTACTCTAAGCTGGATTAGAGGTTGATGTTGCTTGAGCTATGTTCATATTACGGTCCGGTAGTATGTGGAGCTCCACCGATGGTGGTGAAGCCATTCTGGCAGTCTTCTGCTGATGAAGATGATGAACAGTAGTGCTAGTTACCGTTAGGGGAGAGATTTTCTAGAGAGAGAGTATCGGGGGTTATCTTGTTGTATTTTTCTCTTCTCACTTTTGAGATCATTTCAAAAGGGCCTTGGTACTAAGGTAAAATTGAGCAACGCATTCCATCCTTAAATGGATGGGCAAGCCGAAAGGACGATTCAAACACTAGAGGATACTTGAGTAGTAATTATTATTATAGGAAAACTCAATCATCTACCGTTCATTGATTTTTCCTATAATAATAGTTACCACTCAAGTATTGAGATGGCATCGTTTGAGGCTTTTTATGGGAGACGATGTAGATCCCTAATTGGTTGGTTCAAAGTAGGTGAGATGACCTTGTTGGGCCCTGATTTGGTACTTGATATTTTAGAGAAGGTGAAGATCATTAGAAAAAGGCTAAAGATGGCTCAAAATCGTCAAAAGTCCTATTTCAATACTAAAAGAAAGGATCTTGAGTTTAATGTCGATGATTAGGTATATCTTAAGGTTTCCCCATGAAGGATGTGGTTCGGTTTGGTAAGTGAAATTGAGACCTAGTATGTCGGGCCTTATAGAATCGTGAGACGTGTTGGCAAGGTTGCATATGAGTTAGAGTTGCCATTGAAAATGGCCATGGTTCATCCAGTGTTCCATGTGTCTATGTTGAGAAAATGTGTGGGTGATCCTAGTTCCATTGTTCCTTTAAGAGTAGTGAATGATGAAGAAAACTTGACCTATGAAGAAGTTCCGGTTGAAATTTTGGACCGGCAAGTTAAGAGATTGAGAAATAAAAAAGTGTCATCTGTTAAAGTCCTTTGGAGGAATCAACAAATCGAAAGTGCTACATGGGAAGCGGAAGCATATATGATTAAGCGATACCTTCATATTTTTTCCTCTACCCAAACCTAAGGTATTAAGTTGTCCTTTATCAATTACTTGAAATCCTTGTATTTCAACTTTTTTTGTCATATGCATGCAAAATTATGAAATATATTTCGAACGATGTTTTAAATTGCACTATTGAATTAATGATGGTTTGTTAGTTTACACTCTACTCTACTCAAGCTAAGTCTTTCCTCACTCGATAAAAATAATATTGCTTCTGTATTTTGACATAACTTTTAATAGGATTATCCAAATTAGGTGATTCAAATTTTTGAATACCCGAACATCATTACCTATAATTTTTGTGAGACCATATTTTAAGTTTCGGAGATTAAGTAGATCAAATAAATTAATTGTTGTAAGATATAGTGTTGTGACGAAATGGAGTATTTGTAGAAGAAAAATCATATCTCACTGTAAGGTGCTCCAAATTGGTTGATTCTTGAATAATATAAAATAAGACTTCAAGAGCAATAATTCATATGGAAACACCAAATCCTAATGAGGAAGTTATCTTTTTCAAACGCAGCTCCAAAAAATAGTATTTTGTTAAAAGAAGGCTTATCTCACAAACCATGAAAAGATCTAGATCCATTTTACATCACTCATGACATCAATATTCCTCCATTTGACATCACCCATGACATCACAATCTTCCATTAAAATTTCATATTTTTCTTTACAATTATTTCAATTATTGTTAGGTCTTCACACCTATAAATACCCACCTAATTTCATAATTTTGTTCATCAAGCTTTCTCAAGCAACTCTTCTCTCTATACACTCCTTTACTCATTCTCAAAATATAGTTTTAGTTCTTAGTAGTTTAGAAATACTATTTCGGTGATTCATATACTCTGGATAGTACACAAGATGCTCCGGTGAGGAGAAAATGCTAGGATTCAAGACTGTTTATGAAGTCCTTCTGAGTAATGCATCGGATTTCAGGTATGTAAGGCTTCAATTAGAGTATTCCTTCCACTCTCATGTCTAAAGTATTTTGATCATATAATAAATTATGTTTATTTTCTTTAAGCTTTACTCTAAGTTATGTGGTATTTATCCATGAGTCCTTCCACTCATGTAGTTCAAAACTCTTTCAACTAAATATCTTGATTTCAAGTAATATTTTCTTATTGGTAATTCATATTTCTACTTAATAGCATTAATCATGGTTAAACTAATGATTATTGATCTATTTTGATATAAAATGATTTCATATGTATGAATTGATGGTTCACAAGTATTTTCTCTATTTAGCTCATTAAAGGTTCTTGAAATTCATGGAGGGTTGTTTAAAACATGATTTTTAATTGATGAATTTCAAAGTATTTATGTATAATTTCATTTACATTCAGTTTGAAAGTTGAAGTGATTTGAACCCACCTAGTTTTTCCAATGTTTTCAATGAAGTTTGACTTGAAAGCTTTAACTCCAAATAAATATTTATGAAAGTAATATCTATGATCAAAAAGGATTCTTATGAAATGAAAGAATGATGAAATGATATATAAATGATGGATTCTTTATGCAATAAGGACAATTCTTGCATATTTGAATTACCAAAGGTTTTAATGAGCTATTCTACCGAATATGATGTTTTGAATTCTCAAGTTATATGCTATGACTATTTTAAAATATTAAACTATTCCATGGGATTGAATTAGCACCAGATAGGTCATTGAGGTGGAATTCGGTAAGGGAATCATAATAGCAACCCCTTGTCTCATTAACTATGTGTCAATATAGGAGCCCTTGTAGGCTTAGGCTAATGGATCCATGAAAGCCCTTAAAGTTAAAGTTAAAAAAATGAATCAAGTTGACAGAAATCTACCTAGCAAGTAGTCTCCCCGAACAACGTAGTACTTTATGTTGGATTCTATGTAATAGCCTACATGGTCTTAAATATCGGTCATGATTATTTTCCCACAAAATAAATATTTTAAAGGATATCTATATGATTGATTATGCATGCATTGCATTATGTTTCATATTATATAAATGTTTTAATGTTTCCTCAATGTTTATGCATGCTTACATACTTAGTACATTCAAAGTACTAATGCATACTCTTTTGCCTATATTATATCACCATGTAGAGACCGGTGCTCCTCCTCATTCTCCTCCATGTGGCTAGTTGAGATTTCGTTTGAAGACTACTTTTGGTGAGTTCCCATATTCCGAGAACAATACTCTTTTATCTTTCTAGCTTATGATATGTTCAGATCTTTAGACACTTACTATGGCATTTCTTTCTATTATAATTGAGGGTGAGCTAGGCACTTGTCTTAGCCCCATTAAATCTAAAAGTTAGAAGTATTATTGGACATATGTAAGTTGAAGATTTACAATTATGATTTCTGCTTGTTTATTTATTGTCATTACTTATGAAAGGCTAAAAGAATGCTAAGAGGCTTGTTTGAGATACTTTCAGGTTCCTTATTTGCCATGTCACGTCTAGACCCTAGTCTTGGGTCATGACATTAATATTGATGATGATGATATGAATGAATATGGTGAAATGATGCCTTCCTCAAAAATACAAAAGATGTCTTCTAGTGGAAGTACAAAATCCACAGGGCAAAACGTGGCGAAAGGTCCTCTCAATCTCTATTTTTCACAAAAATCACAACAAAAGGAAGGCTTTGAAAAGGGAGCAGGATTTGATGAAACCAAGAAAGTTCTAAGGGACCGTATGGTAAGTGCTTTTGCATTATGGATGTATGATGTGGGGCTCCCTTTTAATTGTGTTAATTACAAATTATTTGATAAATTCATTGAGGCAGTAGGACAACATGGCACCGAAATGAAGCGTCCTACTTTCCATGAAGTAAGAGTTACTCACCTACAAAAAGAGGTGAAGAAAGTTGACAAAATTGTTGATGTGCATAGAGTTCAATGGAGTAAGTTTGGATGTTCCATTATGATGGATAAACGGACGGCATGAAATGGTAAAATGGTCATCAATATTTTAATGAATTCTCCAATCGATAGTTTATTTCTTAGTTCTGTTGATGCTAGCAATGAATCTACTGATTCTACCATAATGTACAACTTATTCGAGAATACTATTAAAAGAATTGGACCGAAAAATATGGGACAAGTTTCATCGATAATGCTAGTGAGAATGTTAAAGTAGGAAGCATGATAATGGGTGTGTACCCAAAGATTTACTGGACTCCATGTGTGGCTCATTGCATCAATTTGATGTTTTGTGACATATTCAAAATTAACCCATATGCTTCAGGTAATATCACTCTTCTATCCTCTAACTTTCAGTAAAGTTAATATTTAATATTTATTAGCTACTAATTACCATAATTATATTATTTTAATAGTTTTAAGAAGGCCATCAAGATCCATTCTTATATTAGTCAAAGGCCATTGTGGTTAAAATTGATGAGGAAATTCACCAATGAAAGAAATTTGGTGAAACCGGCAAGATTTGCAATGGCCTACTTGACTTTGAGAGCTATGTACTATCAACAAAAACTTGAGAATGCTAATCCTCTAAACCGAATGGACTTCAAGTAGATTTGCAAAGAAAACTTTGGGAAAAGATGTTGCCAACCTTTTTATTTCTGCCTACTTTTGGAATGATATTGTTCGGGCACTTAAAGTTTGTGGTCCTTTGATAACAGTGCTTTGTTTGGTGTATGGGGAGAAAAAACCACCAATTGGATATATTTATAAAGTAATGGATAGAGCAAGGGAAACTATTGAGCGGGCCTTTGGTAAAATTAAGAAGCAATATGAGAAAGTGTTTGAAATCATTGATGCGAGGTGGACTGACCAACTCTATCGGCCTTTGCATGTTGCAAGCCATATTTTGAACCCAGGATTATTTTATAAAGCTCATGAAGATGGAACTATACATCGAGATGTGTGGATGAGTTAACATGCATGTGTTGAGAAAATGAACCTCGATATAGCAACATAATATTTACTAGTAGCTGAGCTTCCTAGGTACAAAAATGGTGAGAGATTGTTTGGTTGTGATCAGGCTCAAAGAGCCAAAGACACAAGGTCCCCTGATAAGTAAGTTGATTTAGTTCTTTATAGTTACTTAAGTTATTTGACTTATTTATACTTATTATTAACCTTTAAATTTATTTTTTTATAGTTGAAAGGTGGTCACTATTTGATAGTCAAACTCCAAACTTGCAAAAGTTTGCATGAAAGTATTAAGTCTAACTTGTAACTCATCCAGATATGAGAAAAATTGGAATGTGTTTGAACACGTAAGAAGAATATTTTATATCCTAATATCCATATTATATTATTATTAGTATTTATTAGTTAATATCTATTACTTATGTGCAAATTTATTCTAAAAAGGGAAATAAGCTTCCACTATCGCGTCTCAATGATCTAGTGTACATTAAGTACAATTGCCTTGGATTATATTGGTGACGCAAATGAATGGATGGTTGGATGCCCCGAAGATCAAGAAGATGAACTAGTCTGTGAGGAAGGTGATCTTAATTGGGGTACTGTTGATACGGCACTTGACAAGAGCAAAGGAGTACAAACTGCATCTACAAGTTCAAGTAAGATATCTCGGACACTAATTGATGAACAATCTGAGGAGGAGGAAGATGAGGAGCAATATAATCAAAATGAAGTGGATGTTGATCTTCAATATTTTGATAATCTTGAAGATGAATAGACTTTTAGACTTTTAGCAATATAATCAAGACTTTTAGAGTTCAAGTTCTAGACTTTTAGTATCTACTATTAGTTTTTGAATTGAAATATTTGCTAATATATGTTATTGCTATTGAGATTTTGGATATTTATATATGAAATTAAATATTTTAAGAATTTGGTATTAATTGTCGCCTCAATTCAAAAAGGAAAGCGCCTTGCCCCTTGCCTCTCCGAGTGACAAGACAGGGCCATGTCGTCTTTCGCCGTTCGAAATACTGATCCAACCCCTGAAGGTCATTTTGGTGATGAATTAAATGTGAATGTAAGTTATGTTTTTAATTATTTGTGTTTTATATTAATGGATAATGTGATGGTATATATACATTGTGATAGTATTATGCAATAAGTGATCATTTATTTTCTTAATTTTTTGATTTTGTTGATTTGTTTGTGTACTTTTATCATGTAGAAAGGTAGGTGATTTTTATATCAAAATGGGTGTTGATTACAAGCCAAATATCGACTGCTCTACAAATTATGATATTGATAATGATTTGCATGATGTTTTGTTGGATGAACAAATTAAATTATTTAGACAAACTTGTTTTGCTAAATATCTAGATATTTTATCAATTATGTTGCAAGGGCGCATTTTGCATAATTTATTGATGAGGCAAGTGCATTTTGAGGAGGATCATATGATGCATTTTTGGGTAAGTGGTGTGCATCTTCATTTTGGATTGGCTGAGTTTGTCCATGCTACAGGGTTAAAATGCAAGGATAAAATGAGTATTGCGTTAGTGTTGGATTGTAATCGATTGTTGAAGAGGTATTTCAAAGGTTCTACCAGTGTGACATGGGTGAAATGGAACATTGTTTTAAGAATATGACATATAGAAAGGATTTTGATATTGTGAAGATGACAGTTTTTTATTTTGTAAATACGTTCCTCTTTTGTTTGGCAAAAGTTAAAGCTTGATATGTCATATTTCACTCTAGTTGAGAGTGGAGATTTCAACAATTATGAATGGGGAATTGATGTATTTGAGGTGAAATATAATAGTTGTTATGATAAGTTTAGAAAAAAATCTAGATTCTACAGGCATGGAGGATTTCCGCTCGCATTATAGATTTGGTTCTATGAATATTGTGAAGTGTTCAACGGTTGATTTGCTTTTTGTAATGGTTCTCAAGTGCCCCGTATTTTGAATTGGACCATAGATAAGCAAACAAGCCATGAGTTTGTTTGCTTGAGGATATTCGGCTTGTATGTTGATCAAGTATCTATTATTTTATTTTATTTTGCATTTTTATTGTAATTTTATAATTTTTTCATAGATTTTGTATTGTGTTTGCAGTTGAGGAACATTTTCCCAAGAGATAATGAAAAGATGATATTAGAGTTAGGTGACTTTGTGTTTGAAAATTGTCATGCGGGTACACAATCTCAATACTTTAATGATGAATTTTTTTTGCACATAAGCGCCAAAGGCAGACGTCGGTCCGAGTAGTGGTACTGACGATGTAGCTAGAAATGTTTACTTGAAGAATGAACTCAGTGATTTTTGAAAGCTTGTTGATTTGAAATTTATCGAGATTCTTCAAGTCTTTGATGATTTTAGAAACAAATTTGAAATAATTTCTTAGTAATCATATTATTTTTGTGTTTACGTACTAAAGTTTGACTATAATACCCTATGAGTATATGTATACCCTTTGGTTATCATTAAGAACCAGTAATTTATTTTATATAATATCATCTGAATATATTTATATTTTATGGGTATCATAGAGGACTGGCATCTTTATTTTACATAATATCTTGTGAATATATGTATACCTTTTTGGTATCACAGAGACTGATATTTTTAATCAATTTCAGGCACCACGGAAGGATAAGTCTAACACTTTGAGAAAGGCCATACAGATTTGGAAAGAAATGATCATGAAAATATTGCAGATAGTGTGCCTATTGTTTATGAAGGTGTGGGTGGCGAGAAAATTGCTAAAGCTAAGTATGTTGGTGAAAGTAGTAAAAATATTAATGATAATGATGGTATCTCCCAGTCCTAGTTTGTGTTTGTTTCTATGTCGAAATCTGTCATTGCTGCTATCACTCAAAATTATTATAAGAGAAAATAAGAAGGTGCGAAAGAATTTTTGACTAACGCAAAGTTGAATTATGACCCTTTATTGGATATGAATTTTTTCTTGGATTTAAGTGAGTCAGATATAGCAACGATAACTCAAGTTGTTGTTCATCTAGGTATTGAAATTAAGAAATTTCAAACTATTGGGGATGATAGTGTTGAACATCAAATGACCGATATTGTTGTTAATGCAGATGCAAATGTTGGACATGATGCATCTATACAAGAAGTTGATGATGAAGGAGTTGATATTAGGGGTTGAAGGATAACAGTGTAAGGGTTTGTGTAGACAATAATAAATCCGCAGAAAATGTGCTTGTTCAGGTGTTGATGTTAATTTGCCTGCAACAGATGTTGGTTGTGAATCTCAAACTAATGTTATGGCAAAAAAGGGTAACGTTGGTTTGACAAATATTCATGGAAATCTGAAGTTGATGTCGCTGCAATATATGGTGTGGGTAGCGAATCTGAATCTGAGCAAGCTAGGTATTTTATTTCTGAAGGTACATTAGTCATTCAGATAGATAATGACTTAAAAACACCTAAAGTTTATCGGAGGCAAAAAGAATAGAAAGCCTAGTAAGGTACAACAATCTCTTTTTAATTCTGACTCTAGTCTTAGCAAAGTTGGTTCAGCATCCGTTAAGCAGGTCAAAGGTAGGTCTCCATTAATGCCAAGAATAAACGCTCCTGTAGAGTATGATCTTATGGTGGAATTATCATCCTTTTTTGATAAAAATATAATCACAAAAAAAGTATGTATTCTCTATTTAGATTTTATTTATTTCTTATAATTTACACTAAATAATAAGACATGGTGTATGCTATCTTGTGTAGGCAAAGTTTAGTTGTTTACTCTGATGATGATGACTACTTGGATCCACCGTATGATTTTGAAGTTTATTTGGTGTCATCAAAGACATGATTCCACACGTTAAATTATTCTGCCAAAGCAATATCTTATTTTGTATGTATTTTTTAATGTCCATTTTATAGATTTTGTCCGACTGTTTATTGATTTTTGAAAGTATTTATCATAAAAATAGCCATTTTATAGATTTTGTCCGGCCGTGTTTTTCCCTATTCACATGAAAAATAGCAAGTGGCATTGAATTTTGGGTGTATTATCATTTCATGATAGGTGTTTCTATGTGTATGATTTCCTGAGCAGACCAAAAAATAAGGCAACTATTCGACATTCTGCAGAATTCTTTGTTGTGTTATTGCCATTGTTCTTGATCGAAATCGATTCTATAAGAAAAGAGATGACATTGAATTGGTGGATGGTCTTCATAAGGGCCATCAGTTAGCTGATTCATTGGATATATTATTGGTTGAAAAATCTGCCAACACAAAAAAAATGTATATTTCTATTTTTAATTATGTAGTCTGATCATTTGTTTTATATTTTTCTTATTGACTGGATTATTTTTTGTTTTGTACAGCAATTGTGGTGTGTTTGTTGCATGCTTTGCTGAGTATTACATTGAGAAGCTTCAAATTCCTGTTAATAATTTTGATGTAATTTCATGCGATCAAGATATGGTGTATTATTGTGACATTATAATCGACAGAAGCAACTGAATGGCGAATGCAGTGATTTTGAAAATTTTGAACGAGGGAAGAAATAAACTCGTGGAAGAAACCGCAAGACATAAAAGTGTTATGTGTGTTGCATTTTATTTTGAATATATAGTTTTTTGCACAAACCAGTTGTGTACAGCTGATGTGAATTGTAGGATTTGTATTTCGAATATCAAAACCATGAAATATTAGTGAATGCTATATGTTTTTCATCTGAAATGAGATATGTGTTTTGCTTGTATTGTTTGATATTATTTTAGTTTTGAAATATTTGTGTGTTAGCATAAGTGGTTTTCAACTGAAACTATTATTTTTTAAATTAAATGACTGTTGTTTTTACTCCTTGATAACACCACGGTATATATACACTCTAATGATATCAAGGAATAGTTAAGCATTTTATTTCACTGCAGTGTTATTCTTTACTTGATACCATCAGAGTATATATATATTATAATAGTATCAAGGAATAATTAAGCAGTGTTTTTCACTGTAGTGTTTTTCCGTTCATGATACTATCAGAGTATATACTCTCATTGTATCAAGAAGTAATTCGAAGTTTTTCTAGTGATTAATTGTTTTTTACTCCTTGATAATACCATAGTATATATATACTCTGATGGTATCAAGGAATAATTAAACATTATTTTCACCGAATGTTATTCTTTCCATGATATGATCAGAGTATATATATACTATGTTGGTATCAATGAATAATTGAGCAGTATTTTTCATTGCAGTGTGTTTTTCTTCATGATACTCTGATGGTATCAAAAAGTAATTGGACAGTTTATCCAATGATTAATTATTTTTTCTCCTTTATAGGATCAGAGTATACATGTACTCAGAGGGTATCAAGGAATAATTGAGCATTGTTGGCATTGCAGTATTTTTTCCTTGATACTATCAGTACACATGTATTTTGATAGTATCAAGACTAATTGAGCATTGTTTTTTACTGTAGTGTTTTTTCCTTGATGATACCATCGAAGTAACTGGATAATTTTCTCAGTGATTAATTATTTTTTCTCCTTCATAGAATTAGAGTATACGTGTACTCAAAGGGTGTCAAAGAAAAAATTGAATATTGTTGGCACTGCAGTATTATTTTTTGATACCATCAGAGTATACATGTACTTTGATAGTGTCAAGGACTAATTGAGCATTGCTTTTCACTGCATTATTTTCTTCCTTGATGATACCATCAGAGTGTATATATATATTCTTATGTTATCAAAGAATAATCGAGCATTATTTTTTCATTGCAGTGTATTAATAAAAGACTCAAGCATACATTTATTGTCATTAAAGTAAGATAACCAATAAACATTTAATAGTATCAAAATACGAATTTATATTGTCATGTCAATATGAGAAAACATAAGAAAAAAAATAGAAGAAAGTGTTTATAACTTCTGAGTTAATCAACAACTATAATATTTCAATGTTTCTTTATCTGAATATATCAATAACTATAATATTTCAATGTTTCCTTGAAATTGTATCACATATTCTTCGATTATAAGTTTGTCCTCCACACTTGCAGCATGGTGGGAGAACCACTAGTGAAGACACCTCATTGAAAATGGTGCACATACTGATATCTGAGAAAGGATGCATTGTTGCCTCATAGGTTTTAATCAAAAACTCCCTGGTGTAGTAAGAAGAGAAATATAAATATTTTGGGAGGTGGTAAGGACATATGAAAATTTATTTATTTGAAACTATCCACATGTGCATGTCTTTTTTTGTAGACAGACAATATGTTTGACATCATCATCTGCATAGACATATTGAGTTGAAGGGACAATCTATTTTTTATGTGTTTGATAAAAAATGTAAATTAGTATATGAATATAAAACTAGAAATAAGCAGATTTGAAAGTAGAGTACTAGTTA
The DNA here is from genome assembly GCF_947179165.1 of Solanum dulcamara. Taxonomy (NCBI): domain Eukaryota; kingdom Viridiplantae; phylum Streptophyta; class Magnoliopsida; order Solanales; family Solanaceae; genus Solanum; species Solanum dulcamara. Next base: position 34,877,838 of record NC_077241.1, on the reverse strand, counting down.
ACTATCTCACCACCATCATTTGTGATTCTTTCACAGCATTATTCAACAACATCTCATACTTGTCGGTCAATATTGTATTTGAATACTTTACAACAATATCATTTTTATAATTTCATTTTTGTACCATTATGGTTATAAAGTCAAGTAGATCTATAACTGGAGATCTCTCGCATGTTTGCTTGCTGCATTAACTAACTTTATTATGTTTGATGTCATTGTTGTTGTTCAATTGGTTGTGCAATGTGAGTGGGTCCACTTGTAATAACTAATATTTTGCAAGTATGGTCTAATTTTTTTTATCAATGGCATCTAGTTGTTTGATGAGTGTGTTAAATTCCAGGATAGTGTATGCTCTTGACAGTGTGAAGTATATGTCTTTAATATGTTTTGCACTTTTGTTGAACTTGCCCTTCACATTGTTCCAAAAATAAAACATACACACACAATGTGGAATTTTTGGATAGACTAGTGTAGCTCATTTCGCTATACTCTCATGCCTATCTGAGACTATGCACATTCCTTACCTTTCTAGATATATCTTTTTCAATCGTCTGTAGAACCATTACCAAGATGCATCATTTTCTGAATCAACTATACCATAAGTAATTGGTATAATTTGACTTGTGTAAAAATGCATGACAATCTTTAAAAAAGACGATGACAGTTTATTAAATCTAAGAAACAATCGGCTATGATACCCTAGGGGTATTGATACTATATGAATATCGTAGAGTATAGCAAAAAGAAAACATGTAATATATGAGAATATGTTACCTTTCCCCCTTCGTCGGGCGGTGCTTGTGTGGAGGGTGTGCAAAAGACAAGAATCCCTAAATTTCGCAGAAAAGAACTCACTCCAGGGGGAGTGCATCTTATGTGACAGTTGTTAGCATTGTACCTCTACATGTTGCCTTTAGGAATGTTCCATCGACTAGCATATTAGGTTTGCAATACCTCCACACTTGAATTGGTGCACTTAATACTATAAAAAGATATAAGAAAGAGTCATCCTCCTCGGTGTGTATTCTTGTAACTGTCCCTAGATTTGCATATTGCAACTTGTATAGGTATGTTGGTAATTGTGCTATGCATCTTTTTGGTTGCCTCTTACATTTTGAATTGCCCTTTTCTTCGCCCGTCATGCTTGCATATACGTCAAAATAATACCGTATGCATTTTTGAAATCTCGTTGTATATTTGCTGGTGTGTACACTATTTTTGGATCAACAATTTTTTATTGTACGATACTACTTACAAAGAGTGCAGCGACTTGAGTGTCTGCACAAGATCTTTCATGTAGGGGCATGTGTGGACATCTTTAAACTGTGCTATTAGAAACAAATCTAATCTTTTTATGCTCCTTGATTTATGAGTCCAACAACACGTGTTGTTTGTACAAATAACAACATACCTGGCATAAGATGGATGCTACATGATATCACTTTTAGAGCAATACATGAATGCTACATGCTACATTATTTTTGATACCATCAGAGTATAATATACTCTAGTGATATCAAGGAGTAAATGAGTAGTGTTTCCACTGAAGGACTATTTCTTCATCCTTGATATCATAAGAGTATATATATATACCATGATGGTATCACGAACTAATGAGCAGCTTTTGACTGAAGCATTATATTTTCCTCTTTGATGCCATCAGAGTATGTATATACTCTAATGGTATCAAGGAGCAAAATGAGTAGTGTTTTCACTGAAACTGCTCATTCATCCTTGATACCATTAAAGTATATATATACTATTGTGAAATCAAGTAGTAAATTAGAAGTGTGTTTGTTGAAGGACTATCCATCTATCTTTGATACCATCAGAGTATAATTTACTCTTGTGGTATTAATGAGTAAGTGAGTAGTATTTTAACTGAAGAACTATTTCTTCACCCTTGATAATATAACAGTATATATATATACCATGATGGTATGAAGAACTAATTGAGCAGTTTTTGATTGAAGCATTACATGTTTCTCTTTAATACCATTAGAGTATATATAATATATATACTCTAATGGCATCAAGGAGCAAACTGAGTAAGGCTGGCAACGGACCAGATCGGAAATTATCGGATTGATTTTATCGAATTCGAAATTGGAATTGGTTCTTGTTAACCAGTTTCAATTATTGGAATAGGATCTATTGAAACTGGGTCTACCGATATATTTTTAATGTTCCGATCCGGTCCTATATATAACGGGTTGGAATCGGATGAGACCGGAACCGAGTCATTATCTTTTTAAAAAAATATATATTTCAAATATTTAAAATGTTATTTAAATATTTATTAATAACTAATTAAATATTATAAGTCGTAACTTAGTATTATATTATTACAAAAAGTTTGTAACTTTTTATAAAAACTTTCAATTTGAAACTTGTAAGAATTGTAATTTAAGTAAAGTTTAAATTTAAACAATAAAAAGTAGTAAACAATAGGAACTTTAAATTTAATTTTGTAGTAGGCTAATGTTAAAAAAAAATATTAAAAATTAAACTTTATAACGAGTTGCATACTTGTATTAAATAAAAGAATATTTTAAAAGAAAATCAAGGCGAATAGTTGTTTATTTATTCAAATAAATAAAATTGTTCAATTACAAATACTAGAAAGAGGATCTAATCTACGCAACCATCTTCTAGGAAGGGTTCTGTTTCAACTGTGTCTCAAATATTATACTAATATTTATAATTTTCAAAATATTATTTTCTTAAATTTTCTATTATTTCTTGGAAAATATTATCTGAAACTTGTATTTGTTGTTCTTCCTTCATTGCTTTCATGCCATTATCACTATTTTCTCAAAGTATTTCATCTATTTCGTCTTTTACTTGACTAGATAATTTTGGTAGTCCATAATTCTGTCTTTCGGCAGTAATCTAATCTTTAAACAACACCGATATTTTTAAACTATCTTTTGCTAATGAATGTCGATGTTCTCCAATTAGAAATCTCGTCGCACTAAAAGCTTGCTCCGAAGCTATCAATGATACTTGAATCACTAGCACATCTCAAACAACTCTAGCAAGGTTCTCTACGATTTCTCCATCACTGTAATAGTTGAGGTTTTCCATGCTCATCCCTGATCTTTTTCAGTCCCTGATTAATATATTCATTAAAAATTATTATTGTTAGAAGTTTCAAGACCAAGATAATCATCCATCATATCATCTATATCATCTTTTCTAGGTCTAAGAGATGGAGGTACAACTGGTGGAACATTTATTTCCATGGCTCTATATGTATCATATAGTTTTTTATATTATGCTACTTTTACAATCTTCAACACTAGGAATTTCATCAGGTTGAATTTCTAAATTAGCATAAATTTTTTCAATGCCTTTTAATTTGTAAGATGGATTAAATAAAGTAGTAAGTCAAATAAACTTGAGGAATAGGAAAAAAATATTTTTTGAATTTTTCGATCATAAAATCAATTGATTTTCTAAACTTATCTTTTCTTTTATATTTTGCAAACTGGGATGAAATAGCACAAATATTTACTAAAATAGAAGAAAAAGTTGGATAATATTGACTAGAAATAATATTTGTAGCTATATAAAAGATTCTTTTAAAATCAATAAGTTCTTTTTGCCTCTTCCCAATCTTCTTTACCAAATCCGAAATTTGGGTTCGCATTATGAGCATTAAAAATTAATTATATCGGAGATTGATAAATATAAGCAACTTCAAACATTTCAAATAATGAATTCCATTTTGTAGACACTTCTTTTAAAATTTTTCTATATTCCAAACCACATTCATTACAACGATTTTTGAATTCTGTAATTCTAGTCTTTATTTTAGATTTAAAAATTCAATTATAAGCAATTCTAATTTTGTTACAAGAATCTCCAAATTTAAAAATGCCATCTTTTACTACCAAATTATAAATATATACAACACACTTAATATGAAAAGCATCATTATCAATTGGACAAATTCTAGATTTTAGAAAAGCAATTGCTTTTAAATTATTAGAAGCATTATCTAAATTAACACTCATTATTTTATCACATATTCCAAAATATTGCAAAATATCACTTATTGTTGTGGCTATCTAAGAAGTTGTTTTACTCTCTTCAACATATTTATAACCAATTATTCATTTTTGCATAATCCAATCATGATCAATCTAATGGATAGTAATTATAAAATAATCATTACCATTAGGATTGCGACCCATATCAGAAATAACACTTATTCTACTATCAAAACAAGCAAATAAGAAACGAAGACAATGTCAATGTTCAGTTTGATATTTAAAAATATCATTTTAATAGTATTTATTTAAAAACCTTGAAAGGATGGGTTATAAACTTGTTGAATATAATAAATAAATTCGGGATGTGAAGGAAACTAGAAGGCAAACCACAAACAACAACCATTTTAGCTAATTTTTGACGATCTTTTTCTTTATTATATGTGCACTGTATGCTTGGGCTAGCTGGGTTAGACAATTTAACACACTTTAAACCATGTTAGAACCTCCTGCAAATTCTTCCGATAGTGGTGTACCTCTTTTTTTAGCCCTATTAATAGCTTCTAGACGAGTAAATTCTTTATTACACTATCTCAAATCTGTACTAAGTCGCCCCGTCCTTCCATGTATTTTCGTAGTCAAATGATTAATGACTTTCTTACATTTAATACATTGAGCAGTAGTTTTTTCGGATTTTGTACCAAAAATTATCGAACTAAATATCTTTTAGGACATTTGATCGCGGCCTTAGAAAATGTAGGTAAAGGGGGGAGATCACTTTGTTGTGGTAAATCTATAATTGGACTAGTAGGGGTGTCATCTTCTTCGTGGTCTTGTATTTTTACTTCTTCCTCTAATTCTTCCTCAAAATTAGTATAATATCTATTTAATGTCTCATGGTCTATTTCATTTTCAAAATTAAAATCTATAGGACTTGGACGTGATATAAAAAATATTTCATTAATCTGAGTATAATCATCAGTATTAATTCTAAATCTAGGAGTCAATTGTCTAGAACTGCTTCCACCCTTACTAGTAGATTTTTTCTTGACGGATATTGGTTGTTTTCCTTTGCCACTATTTTTTTGTGAATCCATATTCAAAGTTTAAGATAATTAAAATATAATTAAAACAAAAAATATAAATATAACAAAAAAATATAGTAACTTAATAAATAAACAAATAAAAAGATTAAAGTTGGAATGAATGTATCGAATGTATGTGTAAAAACAGATGTATAACCAAAAGCTAGATTTGAGAGATGCCAATTGAAGCTTGTAAATTACTTTAAAAAAATATCCAAACTCCAATTAACAAATAACACAAATATAAAATTTATAATCAACAAAAAAGTTTGAGAATTGAGAGAATTTATAAGATGTTAATGAAATATTTTGTGAATTTGTGAGAAAAATGAAAGAAAATGGGATATATTTATAGTATTAGGGGGTTAAAGGGGTAGGGGATGTTATGGGGGAGGGGTGGCTTACAGTAGCCGTTAGTGTCCCCCTCCCCAACGGACACATTCACAAAAAATGGCTAAGAGCCGTTGAAACTAAAAAAAAAGTCAAATTTTACCATTAAAATTGGTTTGGAATCGATTCAAAATCGAGTCAACCGGGTAAAAATCTAGGACCCGTACCGATATCTGTTTTGATACCATATATTACCAGTACTTATCGGATCCATCGATACTAGTTTAATCAGAGTTCGAATCAGAATCGAAATCAGTTCGGACCGAAGACCAGCCTTAAAAATGAGTAGTGTTTTTACTAAAACTACTCCTTCATCCTTGATACCATCAATGTATATATATACTGTTGTGGAATCAAGTAATAAATTAAAAGTGTGTTTGTTGAAGGACTATCCATCTATCTTTGATACCATCAGAGTATAATATACTCTTGTGGTATCAATCAGTAAATGAGTAGTGTTTTATGTATGTTTTATTTGTATTCCTCTTTGATGCTATTAGAGTATATATATTTACTCTAATAGTATCAAGAAGGGAAGAGAAAGGTGTTTTCAGTGAAGCACTACTTCTTTGATACTATAAGAGTATATATATACTCTGATGGTATCAAGGATGACGAGACTGGTGTTTTCACCAAAGGATTGCTATGATTGATATTTTGTGCAAATAGCATACCTTCTTTTACAAGATTTTGAGTTCGATATTCAAAATTTTCTTGCACTGAATGTTGTCACAGTGCTTTGATTAGTGTTTGTTTGTCAATGTATACATGTTGAACTTCAATAGAATGCTTACTTGTGTCCATAATGATCTTTTGACCATATATGTGTTCATGATGAATTACAACAATTTTATTAGGATTCGGCTTAATTGCGTCTACAAACTGAATTATCTATGTATTTTTTGATGAGCTTTCAGGGCAGTCAAGGCTGGGCATGCTCGTGGGGCAGGATACTTCAGTGAATTCTACAATCATGGATATATAGTGATCGCAGGATTGTGTTTCTTCAATTCAAAATAGACTTTCAAGCCCATGTTATTCTGAAGTTTCAGCGGTGGAAATTCATGTGATATTGAATATTTATTTCAACATTACTTGCAGCAGGGTCCTTCTGTAGTTGTGTTACTATTGTTTCAACTAGATCTGTGAAATTGATAGTAGAATTGACTAATATTGCGTCAACATGATAATCATTGTAGTGGTTGTTTGAATCCCAAACTCCATTATGTTGGACTAATATTGCAACGTTATCCATTAATGGATTGAAATTTCCAACCCAACGCAATTTGAATTTGATAGTAGAAGATAGCTTGGGGAAGAAGAAGGCAGGTTTGAAAAAAGAAGGCGGCAATTTGCACGTTACTCATTTGGTAAAGAAGGAGGTCAAGTTGCGTATTACTAATTTGGGAGCAAACTCGCGCATTAGTAGTTATACCCATTTTTGGGCATGAAAATAAGGAGGTAGCCAAGAGTAAATAGTTTCTTCTTTTGGTATAATAATAATAATTCCTAAAAAATATTATATTTAAACTAATAATACAATATAATAATAAATGTAGGGGTAAGTAATTGAAGAGCAAGAAAAGGATGTAACCTGGTCACTTAAGGAAACTTTAAGAATGTTTTTTGTTAGAAATAAAATGTTTAAGGACATAGTTTAAGTGGTGATTATAATTTAGGGATGTTTTTGTCGAAAAACTCCCGTTCATATATTGCCAAAGCAGCGGGTATTGGCAAGATTTTGAGGAAAGAGGGAGGAGAATTATTTTATTTTATTTGATATAAATACGAAATTGAGGAATTAGGGAGTGTTGCCTCTTCTTACTTGGTTGCAAATCGGTGCATATACACAAACAGATACGAGGTACTCAAATAGGCGTTATTTGTTCTTGATTTTACCAGCTTAACGTTTATAGGGTTTTTGGTGCTTTCTACTACTCTCTTGTCTACACTAATATTGAAGAGAACCGAATATGTCTAATTTGTTTGTTTTGGGCGTGATGGAAATGTAAATTCGTTATTGTTGGTGCTTTTGTTGCCCTTTTTCCCTTTGTTGTTGTTCATATAAATTTATCGTGTATACATTTTTGGACGGTCTCCTTGTCCTTTGTTTGATTGCAGAAAATGGCTAGCTTGGTGGAGAGACTTCGGGTGCGGTCAGATCGAAAACCTATGTACAATTTAGATGACTCTGATGATGAAACTGATATGATGCCTGGAAAATCTGGGACGAAGAAGCAGGAAATTGAGAAAATTGTTCGAACTGATGTGGTAAATTGCGTCTACATTGGGGATTCTCTTTTACTATTTATTTACTTGGCATTTTTTTTTTGGGTGTTCTTCATCCCATTGCATCTACAACTCTAAATTTCACTTATAAATTGCTCTTGTATATTTGGTTGGTTATTGCTTATTCTTTTACCATTTCTTTCCTTGATTTTTTTTCCATAGCAGGGCTCTTTCTCCCAACTTCAGTATTGATTTTCATTTGTTACATGTGTATATCATCTTCTAATATTCATTTTCAGCTTCAAGATATGACAGAGACTAGACATGACTTGGGCTTTAGCTTGGTCATCATGGGGAAAGTCGTACCCTCTTTTTTTTTCATTTTTTTTCTGGTCTGTCTGCTAAGTTAAGCATAGAAACTTAATCCAGCTTGGTGCGTATGCTCGTTGGAAGATAAATACATTTTTATACTGCTTTTGTTCAAATTGTTGGAGTGGCAACACCAGAGTCAAGCTCAGTTTTGAAATTTAGCAATTTAATGTGCTCGTCTTTGTTTCATGGTGTTTATGGAAGGCTGGGATTCAAGATTGATCTCTGGTTGCATCCTTTCTGATCTGCTAAATTCCTTCTAATTATAACTATTGCACCTTGATCTTCTATTAAAGTACGTGTCCTTGTTGGTGCCTCCTGATTTCTTTCAGAAGGATATGCACTAAGAGAATACATAACATACTTGCTGTAGAAATAGAGAATGCATCCTATCTAGCATCATTAGCGTCATAGCATCCTCCAAGATGAAGAGTTAGGATCATTCCCTCTTAGTCTTATGATTTACCTGAGAACTTTCACTAATAGGTGAACTGATAATGAGGACTATCACGGTCGGTCAATCTAGTAAAGGTTTGGACCATCTGAATATGTACAGTCAAAAATAAAAGAGCAGGTACTCTTTCATGTTCTGCCTGGTAATATGCAATGCATGTTGAGTTTTGTTTTGACAGAGATATCTTGCAGCTATAAGGTGGAAGACTAACTTCTTTATCAAAAGAAGTGGAAGACTAACTTCTTTATCAAAAGAAGTGGAAGACTAACTTGTGAATATTTAACAATAAACAATACAAGAAACTGATGTCTAACATTCTTTCCAAAAAAGAAACTGATACTTAATGATCTTCTTTCTTCGATGGTGTGATCAAAGTGAAAGGAAATTTATTTATATTTAGATTGAGCATCTTTTCTCCTCATATGTTCAATTTGATAATCTTAGTTTCTCAAAAGAATCATGTAGCATAATCTTTGGATTTATTTGAAATTTCTGCCAAATCCAGCTTTTGAGGTCAGATATTACAACTAAAACTCTTCTAAGAGATGCTGGTATAGTAAAGTTGATGAATGTGAAACTAAGCAGGTGCGTTTACCTTATCAAAAAAATTAAGGAGTTTCAGACTTAAGATGGTCATTTTGGAATGTGATTAAACTGCCTCCAAGAAAAGTTTGTTTGACCTCATAGCCCAGAGCTTTCTTATTTTTTAAAAAATACAGAGTCCAAAGCTCTGGCTGCAAAAGTTTGTTGTTTAAATTATCTCTTCTGAAGTTATAAAGTTTTATTCTCTTGGCTTTTATTTGTGAACCATGAAATGTCTTCTAAAGAAACCTACGGTCATAGATTCCACAATCTAGAGCTGAAAAATAAAGGAAGCTCCAGAATTTATTAGTATTTAGTCAAACACATAGCATGCTCTGCATGATAAGACTAACGGTAGCTATTTTGATTAGGAGCCCGTTTGGATGGGCTTAAAAAAAGTAACTTTTATGTATGAAGTGCTTTTAGAACTTTAAAGTGCTGAAAGTTATTTTTATAAATAAGCAGTTGAGTGTTTGGATAAAAGTGCTTAAATGAGGAAAATTATGTGAATTTTAGGGTTAAAAGAATAAAAAGGGTAGTTTGGGAATTTAAATAAAATATAAGGGATATAAAAGTAATTTCCATGGTCAAAGAAAATGACTTTAAGCACTTAGAAAAAAAAAAGTTAGGAATCCTAACTTTTCAGTTTTGACTGACTTTAAGAACTTTCTGACTTAAAGTTAGCATTAGGCAAACACGTCCAAAAGCTGAAAAGGGACTTTAAGTTGGTTTTGACCAACTTAAAGCCAATCCAAACGGGCTCTAGATCCAGACACAAACGAGCTTCTAGTTTACGTATCATAAAACAAATGACCTCTAGTTCGTGCTAAGGGAAGTCTAAGATGTACAAATTTGTATATGTGACCTGTACTCAAATGTTTTAGCTTTGGAAAGTAAAGTATGATACTGAAGAAGTATAGAGAATGATTGATGCAGAAGATGCAGCTGTGACAGGTTCATTTAATCTTAGTACAAGAAGTATACATTTATAGCTTACTAGTTGCCGGGTATGCGCAGACGCATGTCCCCATCTCAAAACCATACTTCTAAAAAATTACATTATTATTATTTAATAATATGTTTGAATTATAAAATAAAAATTAAGAAAAAAAGCTGATTATATAACAGAATTTTGCTCCACTTAACTCCTTAGATGTCTTTTTGTGATATTACTGGAAGTAGTTCTAGAATTTAATGCTACATTAAAGAGTATAATGAAAGATTTGCGTCTATTACTGTTACACAAATTTTATAGGAATGTTCATTTGGAGAGTGATGGGTTTGAGCCGCGGAGCAATTGTAAAGATGTCTTCATGTGACCTATAGGTTATGAGTTTGAGCCGTGGAAGCAACCATTGGTGCTTGCATTAGGGTAGACTGTCTTCATCACACCCTTTGAGGTGCGGCCCTTCCCCAAACCTGTGTTCAATGCTTTGTGCACCAGACTGCCCTTTCTTTTTTTCGTTTGAAGAGAAATGATTGTCCAATTTTCAATCGACATTTTGATTTATCAACATTTTACTTTAGATCTTCTCACATATACTTTTTTTGCATACATAAGAAATTGATAATCAGTAAAAAGTAGAGTATTTTCTTTCTATCATATAAGATATTGCCGAAGGAATACACCAATTAATGATACAATGAACTAATCATAAATGAATTTATCGTCATTCAATGTATCTGTACGACATTCCATATTAGGTTCATGTATACACAAATTATTTGTCTATTTTTATTTTGTATCTTTCTACCAACATATTATGCTTGTTACATAAAGCATCTAGTCTTTTCGCTAAAACCTTTTTGTTTTCACTTACATATAATAAATATAATATTGTGTCATGCATCTACTATTATATGTAGTTTACATAAAGTAGTAACTATTTAATTGTAATCTGCACAACTTTCTTTGTATAATCAGAGGATGTATTTAACCCAGAAAAAAGGATAAATAAATAATATATTATAACAGGATATTTAACAATGAATCCACAAACCACTTACAAGCTATCATCACTTTACATAGAATAGTACCAAAATTTCGATTTGAGTCCTCTTAGCCATAGGGTTTTCTTCCTCGGCTGTAACTCCTCTATTCTTTCATTTTCGGTATGGCTACTTACGATCAAGTTAAAAAAAAAGAGGAAGGTTTTTCTTTACTCGTGGAATGGTAATGTTCCCAAATAGGCCGATGAAGAGGAGTGCTACTGAATATGCCTCCTACGGTTGAATCATATCCTTTCCCTTTGTCTTTGATTGATTAAATCATATCTTGGTTTCTTTAGGGAGTTTGCTCATATATTGGGAATAAACAACGCAATAGATCCATTAATCATAAACACGTGCCAGTACATAGCTATACAAGTGTCGAATTGTTGCATTAGCAGCTTTCCGGAAACATATTCTCTTTTGTAGTGTTTAATTGTAATGATCTTTATCCGTTTTACTTACACCAGAAATAACAATGCAAATTGCCTCTTTTGATAGAAAGACGAGTCCTGTCAAGCATGTGGAGGAGATAGTAATCTTTTGTATTGTGAAACATGTAACTATGCTTACCACCCCAAGTGTTTAGTTCCTCCACTAAAGGCTCCTCTTCCAAGCAGCTGGAGGTGCCCTGAATGTGTATGTACCCATCCTTCTATCAAATTTATATATTTAAACATGGAATTCTGATATTGTCGTCAGTTCCCTTCCCCTCCACCTAGATTTACACTAGATATTGTCATTTTTCTGTAGGTGAGTCCCCTGAATGATATTGACAAAATATTGGATTGTGAAATGCGCCCTACTGTTGCTGATGATCAAGATACTTCTAAGCTAGGGTCGAAGCAAGTATTTGTTAAACAATACCTTGTTAAGTGGAAAGGATTGTCTTACCTTCATTGCACATGGTATTTATTTTTGAACTACTACTTTATTTGCTCTAGATTCTCTTTACACCTATGACAATTTTATAGCAACAAAGATCATCTCGTAGTGCTTATAACCAGTGTAGTCAAAGGCGCGCTTAAGCAAGGCTCAAAGCGTGTTGAGCGCTTCGCCTCACTTTATGTTAGCTTCAGTGTTTTCATCAAGGTTCTAAGGCAAACTTCTCCTTGCCAATGAGTCTCTTTAGAAGAAGGGACACTAAACAATTGATATTTCACTTTATCATAATTGTTTTTCAATTTCTTTGGTCATATATTTGCCAATCATGTTTATAATTATTAGTCTTGGACTAAACATATATAGTTGTATTTTTTTCTCCCTTTGCACCTTTTTTCATTAAAGCCCACGCTTTATTCGTGCTTTGTGCTTGAAGTCCCAACAGACCTTAGAGCTTTTTTGCGCTTTTCACCTTTGATAACACTGCTTATCACTGTCTTCTATGCTTCACCATAATGCTTGTTTGTGTAAATGATCAGTATAATATGTTATGTTATCTCTTTTAGACCTTTTGATATCTTCATTTTTATGTATTTGTAGTCATATTGCGCTTTAACTATTGCAGGGTGCCGGAGAAAGAGTTTGTAAAAGCTTACAAAGCATATCCCCGTTTGAAGACTAAAGTGAATAACTTCCATCGCCAAATGTCATCAGTGACTAACTCTGAAGACGAATATGTCGCAATCCGACCGGAGTGGACTACAGTTGATCGAATTCTTGCTTGCAGGTGCTTTTAAAGAACTGACTTGTAGATATTCAGTTGAGATGCTTTATTTAAAAAAGATGGGAGGTTGAGCTGTCCTCAAAATTTTCTGTTCAATGCATTTTTATTTTTCTTCCAAAATGTTTTAGTTACTTTCCCCTAATGCATGCAAAACTAATAATCTTAGGAGTCGTTTGATGTGAGGGATAAGGAGAGTTAATCAGGGCGAGGAGCTTTGTCTCCAGCACAAAGTTTCACACAGTCCCATAGCTCCTGTTCTTCAAATTCCTTTGTAACATTTGGTTGTCTTCAAAAGTAATTCTGTGGTCTTCCCTGCATCCACCAGATGGTCTCCATGTCTCAGTCTCAGCATATAATCTTTGGTAGAATTCCACAATTTCGTCCTTTATAGCTTCTGCATTTTTTATTGCTTTCGCATTCTCCATTAGTTCATCAATATTGTTATATCTTCTGTCGGCATTTGCTGATCTGTGGAAAAAACTTGGTGTTGTTGCACCCTGTTTCAGCCAATTAACCCTTGATCTTTGCCTCCAAGCTATTTCCTCAAATTTATCTATGTTTTCAAACTCTACAAGGAGTTCTTCTTTTGAGTGTATCTCATCTTCTCTTAGTGCTCTTTGGTCCTGGACTTCTTCTAATTCTGTTAGCTGGTCTAGGATGCTCTGTTTCTGGATTGCTAAATTCCCATGGGAAAGATAAAATCTGGCCTTCACAGACTATAGAGTTCCACCACACATTAACTCTATCCAGAAAACCTTCTGTTTGCAACCACCAATTTTCGAATTGAAAATAAAATTTTCTAGGTTCCCAGTTCCCACTTTGAAGCATTATGGGGGTGTGATCAGAGGTTACCTTGTGTAGAACTGTCTGCTTGATGTTCTTGAATTCCTCATTCCATTCATCAGAAAATAAGAATCTATCAAGGCTGGCTGCAACATCATGTCTATCCCCTTTCCTCCATGTGTAATTGCCCCCTACCAGATGTGGATCTTGTTGGCTCATATCCTCAATGAAATCAGACAGATCATTCATTGCTCTTGTGATTCTAGAGCAGCTTTTCTTTTCTGAGGGAAATCTGACTGTGTTGAAATCCCCACATACTACCCAAGGACCATCAAACAGTCCTCTAGCTGAGCCTACTTCCCACCATATCTCTTCCCTTTCTTCTCTGTTGTTTGAAGCATAGATACCTGTAAGAAACCAAGTGAGGTCTTTGTTCTTTCCACTGAACTTACAGGTTAGAGAATAATCCCCCAAACTACTTACTTCTCCTGTCCATACTTTCTCATCCCATAGAATTAGGATACCTCCCCTTGTCCCACTAGCTTCCAGTTTACAGAATCTTACCCCTCGCCCACAATTCTTTAACCAAACTCTTGATATCTCCTTGAATTTTTGTGTCTTGAAAGCAATAAACAGAAGCTTTCAATCCATGAATTAAATTTTTAATGATACACCTCTTGCTTACCTGATTCAGGTCCCTCTCGTTCCATGATACTATGGAGACTGTCATTGATCACAATTAATATTGTAACCCCTCCTGCTTCTTGTGCCATTGCTTCTGAAATTACTTCCACACTTGAGGCTCTTCAATTCTTTGGATCCCTTTACTGCTGGAGTCATTTTCCAGTTCTTCTCTTCCTTATTCATATTTTTTTTATCTCATGCTATCTATCTTCATGAATAGCATTGTTGCTTCCTCTTTGCATCCCTTGATATCTGTACAAAATTCTTTGGCAAATTTGATGATGTTCTAATGAATCCATATAGGGATATCGAAATCTGGATCTTCCCCTTCCCCTGGGCTATGTTGATTTAAAGGTACTACATCTTCGATTGTTGTCATACCGGAGATGTTTTCTTCACTTCTCAACATAGAGCCCGTTTGGATTGGCTTTAAGTTGGTCAAAACCAACTTAAAACCCCTTTTTAGCTTTTGGACGTGTTTGTCTAATGCTAACTTTAAGCTATAAAGTTCTTAAAGTCAGTCAAAAATAAAAAATTAGGATTTCTAACTTTTTTTTTCCTAGTACTTAAAGCCATTTTGTTTGACCATATAAATTACTTTTATATCCCTTATATTTTAACTAAATTCCCAAACTACCCTTTTTATTCTTTTAAACTAAAATTTAAACACTTATTTTCAACATAAGCACTTTTATCCAAACACTCAACTGCTTATTTATAAAAATAACTTTCAGCACTTCAAAGTTCTAAAAGCACTTCATACCTGAAAGTTACTTTTTTTAAGCCCATCCAAACAGGCTCATAGCAACATCTTGCATGCCACTCTCCTCTAGGATTTGAGGGATTTCAGTTACCCTTACTTCTTTTTCTTTACTCTTTTCTAGAGTATCTTCTTCTTCAATTTCCTCCCGTTCGGGTTTTGCTTCTTTTCCTTCTCCACAGTTCAGTGCTATGATGGACTTGGAAATATAGCTTCAAGTTCGGCTGAGATTGGGTCAATTAAATGAGAGGAGGGCTCATTTACTAGCCCAATTGAGACGAATTAGGGCCAGCAGATCCGGGCCAATATTTTCTTTTTCACTGCAGGTCTGTTCTTTTTGACTGTGGTGGGAAGTGGGGCCTCAGCCACGCGTGCCTTATCTCGTGCTGAGACAGCTGGCCAATTCAAAATATCTGGATTCGTAGAAAAAGCCCATGTGCCCTGACACTTCTATAAAGCCTAAAAGGCTTTCATCTTGTAGTCCACCAGTTCTTTCATCAGACTGCTGGGTCTTTGTGGGTACTTTGCTTCGCGCATCACGACCACCCTCGCTGGCGTTCAATCCAGATTGGAAATTTGAAGGTTAACCCTTTGTGGACCAGTTCGACTGGCTTCGTAACTAAGTCGTTGTCTCCTCTGACCTTCATCCTAGCTCATTTGAGGTGATTTCGTAGCTCTGTTTCTTCTTCAGTTCTGATCCAGCCACTGCATAAGTTTCCAATCTCATGGACAACTCTTTGGGACCAAAGTTGAAAGGGCAAGCCTACTACTCTGATCCAGACCTGGTCCAGCCTATCATGGATAGAGGTTGATGTTGGCGACCATCATTGCATGTTGAATTTGTGGCCAGATGCACTTCCCACTTACAATGTGGTCTTACAATGTGGTCTGCAATTGTTTTGTTGGGAAACTTGAAGAGGAAACACGATCTTGACCCAAATCGTAGATGTTGATACCATGCTTGTGTTTCCATGTGCTTGCCACCCACCATCGAATCTCTGAGAGATAGGCATCTGAAATCTCCTCCGGGAGATTTCCAATCACACTTTTTGCTAGAATTTCATTTTGATTTGTTGTTGCTGCATCTGTAAGAACGAGCTTTTTCCCTTTTTGTTGAATCTTAGCAACATTTGTTTCTCTTGTAGAACATTTATTGTTTCTGGCAGTATTGGAATCTTAGCAACTACTTTCTGGGCCTTAGCATTTATGAATCTCATTATTTTGGTGGCTATGTCTATCCAACCTGAATTTAACGACCACTCGGGGAAACTCTCTTGGGTAAAATAAGGAAACTCTGACAAATCCCTAAAATACGGTCCATAACTATCTTGGGTAAAATAAGGAAACTCTGACAAATCCCTAAAATTAAGGGAAGTCTTGAAATCTTGAAAACAACTTGCAAGTAACTTGGGCAGCATCTCTCCTATCAACGACTTCTTGGCCCTTCTTGGGTAACACAAAAGCCCATTTTAAGGACTAAAGATGTGGCCCAAGTGGGAACTTCATGGGGTGCATGTTTGACACACTTTAGGTGCCTAAATTAGTCTAGAAGTGGACTAATGTGGAACTCCTTCATAGACTGGTTCTGGACCAACACTAAACATTGTCTTGGACCTCAATTTGGTCCACAAAGTAGTCGTAACACTTCAAGAAAAAAGTTTCTCCTTGGCACCAAAATTAGACATTTTTTTCTTTGTAATTGAAGCCCAATCATCTTGTTTTGAAGTCTCTTTGTTTGAGATCTTGTCATAGGTCTTCTAGGAGCTTCCAAAGCTTCATCCAAGTTCCTTAATTGTGCTATGCTTCTGTGGATGTTATCATTTGGTCTTCTTCTAGAGTTCGGTGCAGTTTCCAACTTTAAATAGGTGAGATTTCGGCTATTTTTGTTGGCTAGTGTAGTTTTTTGTGTTGCAGTTTTTAGGATCTGATAAGACTTCCTGGTTTTGTGGTTAAATTTTTTTTGCAGTTCCCCTCAAATCTAACCAACAGAGTTCGTTAAAATAGTTGATGGTAGCCAAAAGTGCTCACTTTTGGTAGACTATAGTGTCACGGACTTAGACTTCACGCTAAGACTTCCGTGCGGCACTTGACAACTTACTCACGAATCTTTCACGATCTTGCAAGCTCAAGTAAGCCTTTATGACTAGATCGCTAAGGGAACGTTAGATTATAAGAAGACAAGAGAGTTTTTATGAAGAAGGCTTTTGTATTGCTTTGGAAGAATGCTTGTTTTCTTGATTTCTGGATGGTTTACAAATGAATGGCCCCTTCTATTTATACTACTCCTAAGGGGCTTAAGTGTAAATAAAAATTACTATACAAGTCCTCCCATATTTACAAAGAAGTCCCTACTCTAGAACTCTCTTTACACTCTAGAGAATTCCAAGTCTTTCAAGACTTCTCTACAAGCTTCTACAAGAATCTAGAGTCTTCCACTAACCTCTCCAAGACTCTAGGTTCTTCTACCTTCTTCAAGATTTCTCTTGAACATTCTAGAGCCTTCTATTAACCTCTCCAAGACTCTAGATTTCTCTACCTTCTTCTAGAATTCTCTTGGACATTCTAGAGCCTTCTATTAACCTCTCCAAGACTCTAGATCTTTCCCCCGTCTTCATGATCAAGTGGCGGGTCATGACAATAGGACCAAAACTGCTCAGGACTGTATTTAAGAGACTACTTTAAACTTACTCCCCAACATAAGGAACCGTTTTTGTCATTTTCTTCTTATTCTGAGTTTCTGATTTGTGAAGACAATTAGTTGGGGGGAGGGGAAGGGTGCTGCTGCATATGCTAATAGTTAGAGGTTATCAAGGTCCTACACAATGTCTAAGTGAGAGATAGAAGAGCCTTAATTGCGAAGTTGTTGCTGAATGCAGAAGAAACTTTACAAGAACCACCTAGTTGTGATTTCTGATAATAGATTGTACCTCAACTTTTATTTTAGTTTCGCTGCATTTGGTCCTTTGGCTTCATTGTTTTCTTTTATATTTTTTCTTCTTTTTATTAATTGAATTATGTGCTTATAAGAATATATTTCTGGATTAAGTTGAGGTTTGGGGCTCAATTTCAAACTTGACAAACTCCCAACCTTATCTCGAAGATACTTGATTTGAGCTTAAGCATGTTAACTATTGTGGGGGATACTCAAGACGTCAAGTATAGCTATCTGAGGAAAAATACGTCTTGTTCAATCATTATGAGTTTGACCTTTTTATATGACCATTGAGGCATTGACAAAAGTGGCACCTAGGAGGTGCCTGTGAGTTAGAAATAAATGTAGGACACTCAGTCTATCTGCATATTTTACAGGCTTAATTTGTGCCAAGAAGCAATATTAAGTGCAGGAAATGACACATGGTGTCCCATTGAAGTTGTAGCTCTACCCACTAGTATTTTAGTTATCCAGAAAGCCATCAACTGCCAGCCACATGTTTTCAAATTTAAAGTAGGAGGGAGTGGCATTACAGTCCCCATTCTCCGGTAAAATGGATCATTCCATTTTACCTTTTGGCTATGCAATTTGTTTCACAGCCTTGAATGAGTCATTCCATTCCAGGGATATGAGGAATCTATCAATTCTGGAAGCTTGTTGTTCTCACCTCTTGACCATGTAAATAGGGCTCCCTACAGTGGTAGGTCAATGATCCCAAGGTCTTGGATTATGTCCAATGTTACCACGACTCTTGATATCCTAGTGCAAGTTAGCCTTTCACTTTCAAATCTGCATACATTGAAGTCTTCCACTATGACCCATTGACGTTCCCAAAGTTCTCTATCCCTGCTAATTCATCCCACATCTCCTCCCTTTCCTGATTAGTGTGTGGACCAGAAATGCCAGTGAAGCACCATCTGTAGCATACATGAGATTGAGTAGCAGCCCAGTAGTGCGTCCATTTACACCCGTCTCTTTTTATCTCAGATCACTATAATATTACCTCTTGTGCTGGCTACTTCAAGTTCCACCAATCAGCCCATCTGTTCCCCCATAGTTGCTGTATTAGTCTATTATTGCAGCCTTGGATTTTGGTTTCTTGTATACATAAAATGTCAACCTTCCACTTCTGAATGAGGGATTCGATTGGGCTTCTCTTCCCCTTCCCATTCAGCCCCCTTATTCCAACTGAGGACTTTCAAATTCATCCAACAGTAATGTGGTGTACTGTACTGCCTGCCCTGCTTCCACTACTTTGTTGTTCTTTTTTGTTGTAATTAATCCCACTATAATCTTTTCCTCTCCCCTTCTCCTCTTCTTTTCTTCCTATTCCTAGATCCCTGTTGCTTTAACTCCTGCTCCTGAACTTGTTTCTGTCTTCTTTGTTCCATTCTTAGAACTAAGTTCAAGAGATCATGTTCAAATCCTATAGCATTGACCCCAAAGGCTTTGCATGCCTTAACCATTGTGATATTTGTCCACCTTGATGTATCGATTATAGTTGGTTCGTCTATAACCTGTGGATTGGGGTTACCTTCATACCAAGCCAATGGTAAAGCCTCTCTTATTTCTATTGAGGGGAAATCTGTATTTGAGCTGGAAAAAGCAACCCGTTCCTTGCTTGAGGTGTGTTGTCGCAGTGACCTGTGGATTCTTTCAAGAGGAATTCTTTCGTCATCTGCATCTGACTGCGCCTTCCCTGATATTTGCTCTGCAGGGTTTGTTTTCATGTGATTATCAGAGACGTTGGGGTCTGATGGGGCTGATAGAGCACTGAATCTATTAGCAGTTGGGGTGGGTTTTTTTAACTTGTAGATGGTTTTAAGTTTAAAGAATTTGGCCTCATTTAAAACTTTATTTTTCCCTTGTCATTTGGGCTTGTTTTGTAATAATTCTGATTAGCTTTAGTCCCAAATGTATTTGATTTGGCACTGGCCCACTCCCAGTAAGATAATTAGATTCTTTGACCTTTGCCCTTTTGTCTGCTGGACAATCCAGACTGTCCCTTTTTGAATTAAAGCTGTCCCCTTGTACCTCCTCATATGATGTGAGGTTCGAGGTACCATCTTCTTCCATCGACTTCCCTTTCTCGAGAACAGTGGCTTTTCTGGTGAGACTAACGACCATGTGCAGTTCCTCTAAGACCATGAGATCGAAACCCCAGTCTTCTTTGAGCAACTCTTTGGACCTGGGATCATCTTCATTTTCTCCTCCCACAGATTTGAGCCAATAGCATGTGTGTTCTGTATATCGTGTCTTCGTCAACTCCGACATAGCCTCCACACTTATCCCCAATAAATTTAAAGGTTTATGATGACCATGCATGAAGTGGAATTCCAAAAACCTTAATCCATTTATGATCTGATATTTTTGAGGTTAGCTTTGAGCCGGCCACTGCCTACCACCATTCAAGAGTTAGCTTTCGGCCCTTCCAGAACCAGTCATCTGCTTTTACCCTACATGCCTCCAGCCTGGATGGAAGCTCAAAAAGAAATTGATTATGGTTAATGGGTGACTTTAAGTCCTGCAGTGACTGCCCACAAACCCTTTTTGGATGATATCTGCATTAGGGCTTGTAGAAAATGGGTCATTAAATTCTTCCACAACACACCTGGAGCGGAAGTGCTCCCTTTCCATCACCACTTTGTGACTGAAATTCCTGCTCCAGAATTGATTGTGTTTGGCCATTTTGGGATCCTTGCTGCCTACATGAAGGATTTGGAATGCTGATCTGCTAAATGGAACCTTGGATCCACAAAAGGGCCCAAATATTTTTGAGATCTTCCCTGCAATATCATCCTATCCCTTGTTGTATCTGTCTTCTGGAATGATGCTGCTTTTTTGTCCCCTAGAATAGTCTCTATTCTCACAAAGCATCCATAACTGTTGAAATTTTGTATTGCTCTATATGAATAAGCCTGGATTTCCCTTCCCCATCTTCTGCATTTGTTGTCTGACTGCAAAGAGGCCTGTTTTAGGGCTTAACATATTCGTCTGAAATGATAGGTTTACCATCATTAAGTGTATGCATGAGAGGAGAGTTGCGAAATGAGAGAAGAGAGAGAGAGCGCTATGTTTCCCAAAAGAGAGCAACAATTTCCAAGGCCAGGGACTATCAAAAAGGGCTCATGGAAAAAGGGGTCAGTCAAGGTCTTTGAAGTTCCTTCTATGACCCAACCCTATGGGCCGTAGATGCTTCTATGGTCCGTAGACCTGCTCGTCCTGTGTACCCTCAATACCAACCTTTGAACTTCACTATACGAACCCCTTATGGTTCGTAGACCACCCTATAGGCCATAGGCCCTTCCGGCCTGCCAATCCTCAAATACCTCTTTTCTAAATCTCATCCTACAACCCTTCCTATGGGTCGTAGGTCCCATCTAGGGACCGTCCTGTTGGTCCGTAGAAAATGTTTTGAAACTTATCTTTTTTCCAACTCAGGATCCCTACCTACAATGACCTTCTATAGACCGTAGGACCTTGTACGGTCCGTAGGTAGGCCTCACAATCATCTTTTAAAACTAGATTTTTCCCAAGTCCTGAACTCATTCCACGACTGGTTTCTACGGCCCGTAGAACCTTCTACAGTCTGTACGTGGGCTCGTAGAACCAGTGCACCAACAATATTTCTGAACTATTTCTTTCCAAATCGACTTTCCGACTTCCAAGGTGTTACAAAAGTTCCTTGAATTTTTCCGTTAGAGGGGTATGTCCAATCCATGGATCTTGCGTGAATTTCAACTAGACTTCAAATTAAAGGTTTGTTTTGAACTCCTCTCTGAGGTGGGACCCACACCATATGAAGAGGGACCACACCAAGAATGGGCATCAACAGTGTCACAAAATAATGAAAACTGTAAGTAGAGCTGATACCACTAGGACAATGTATATCTCAATGGATAATTTCAATTTTAGATGCAACCTAATGTTAATTTGTTTTGGGATAGAGGTATGAGTGTGTTTCCCAAGCTGAAATGACTTGCACTCTGTAGAGGACAAATAAGAAAGAATTATGAACAAGTTCAACAGAGGTAACATAATTAAAAGCAGTGTCTTTGGATTGAATAGTTGGTACAGACATTGTAACTCATGTCCTGTTCCAGTCATATGTTCCATATTCCGGTCTTGCATGACAACAGAGCTAACCAAAACAGTTACAGAGCTATTAAGGTTTTTAGTCAGTTGACTAATGAATATCAGATTATATGGACGTTTTGGTGGAAAACACTGAGGCTAAAAGATATGAATGAATAGGGTGAGCTTCACCTATTCTGTCATTTTACTTTTTGGGTTCATTAGATAAGGTGACATTAGAAAAGATTGCAGAAGGTTTAAGAGAAACAAAGAAAATATTATTGCTACTAGATATATGAGTAAAAGCACCCGAATCAAGAATCCATGGCCCAAATGAAGAACATTGTGTGACACAGACAAACAAGTTACCAGATTAAGTTGTGCAAGCTGTAGATGCGGATAATGCGATCTGGTGCCAAAGATAGTCAAGAAAATCTTCTCTAATCAAGGGTAATATAATGAGATGATTGATCCCTTGATTCCGATGAAGTTAGAATTCCTGCTCTATCAGTTGTGAACCACAATTTTTTTTTGTGGGAATAAGAAAAAAAAGAAGGAAAGGAAATAACTATTTTTAATTTATCTTTTAACTGTAATAAGAGTAAGTGAAGGAACTTTTAGACGAGAGAAAAAATGTTGTTACAGTAGGGACTCAAATCCTTGCCTCTGATACCATGTAAAGAATGAGAAAATAATAGATATTGGGAGTGAATGCTTTGATTATTCCCTAGAGCATGTTGGGTTTAAAATTTAATTAGTGTTTAGAAGTGATCCTGAAAAGGAAAGAAAAGTAGTTCATATTCCTAATTGTCTTTTGGAACAAAAATAAGGTAAAAGACTTTTTGGCCAAAAATTCATTTAAGTTGTGTTATTTTCCATGTTAACTAAAATATGCTCTTGCCATATTAACAGTTTCCTAATTCTTAATAATTTTAAAACTAGAGACCTTTATTAAGAAATATGATTGTGTTAATAAAGCAAGCATATACATGTCAATGCCCACGTGGGGGCGATTAAGTGGCATGTTAGTATAGTAATAGATTTTTAAAGTACCTAATAGTTGAGTTTTTTTATTCCTTAACTTGTTCATTTTATTTAAGATGTGCTATTTTGGGCCTACAAATGAAGTACAAGTTTCAGGTTAAATTGCATTGAATAATATGCTGTTGTTCTTAGGGGAGACGGTGAAGAAAAAGAGTATCTTGTAAAGTGGAAGGAGCTTCCGTATGATGAGTGCTACTGGGAATTTGAATCAGACATTTCTTCTTTTCTGCACGAAATTGAAAGATTTCATATAGTTCAGTCTAGACATAAAAAATCTTCAAGTAAACAAAAGGGAAGGCCTACAGAGACAACTGAATCTAACAAGAAAGCCAAAGAGTTTCAACAGTATGAAAGCAGTCCTGAATTTCTTTCTGGAGGTATATATGGTACCAGTTTTAATTAGTCTATGTATGTTATTGTATTCATCTAGTGAAGTTCCTTAATCTTCTCTATGGTTGAAATAAAGGATCACTTCATCCATACCAGCTTGAAGGGCTGAATTTCCTGCGTTTTGCTTGGTCCAAACAGACGCATGTTATACTGGCTGATGAAATGGGGCTAGGTAGGATTTATTTTGTTCTTCCACTGCTTCTAGTTTTTTCTTCTCGCCTTTTTATCTCATTTGCTTTATCGTATACAACTGCAGCATGGTCCTTTTCTGAATTATTTTTCTCTGTTGTCCTTATTGCATATAGTTTATTCTGCAATACTGCTAGTTCTTTTTTGCTGATGCATTTTCAAGCTTGCAGGCAAAACAATACAGAGTATTGCACTTCTAGCCTCTCTTTTTGATGAGAAAGTCTCTCCACATTTAGTAGTAGCACCTCTTTCGACATTGAGAAATTGGGAGCGTGAGTTTGCCACTTGGGCTCCTCAAATGAATGTGGTAAGTTTGAGATGATATATTTCCTACTATGAATAGCAGAATAATAATTAATAAGATGAATAGCAGATAGATCTTTCTGAAGAGAATTGATCTCTGTAGGTTATGTATGTGGGAGGTGCACAAGCTCGTGCTATTATTAGAGAATATGAACTTTTCTTCCCCCAAAATCTTAAGAAGACCAAGAAAAAGAAATCTGGTCAAATTGTTGGTGAAAGCAAGCAAGATAGGATAAAATTTGATGTCCTCCTTACATCATACGAAATGATCAACATGGATAGTGCCTCTCTGAAGCCAATCAAGTGGGAGTGCATGGTAATTGCCTTCAAATTCCTTAATTGTGCCATTAGCTTTTGTTATTCTTTTTGCCTTATAAAGATGCTTGGCATCTGCATTTAGATTGTTGATGAAGGTCATCGTCTCAAGAACAAGGATTCCAAGTTGTTTTCATCTTTGAAGCAGTACTCTAGTAGGCATCGTGTTCTTTTGACTGGAACTCCTCTTCAGGTTTGTTGCAATAGGTTGCTTTCTCTGCCCCTGGTAGTTCTCCCATTTTTTTTTTTGATAAAGGTAACAGTTTTATAGATTTTAACAGGTATACTACACAAATTGTGTAGTCCCATTTCATGTTTGGATATCTAGTTACATAGAATCATAAGGTGTATACCCGTGTATTTATCCTCATGTTGCATCTGCCATACTAAAATAGTTGGTACAAAATACAATCCCTTCTTTCTTTGATGTTTCTTTGACCTGTCATTCTACTTATGTGGTTATAGTTTCCCCCTTTTTTTGAATGCTTTGCACGTGTAGCCTAGCGATTTGTCAAAGTAATTTTTTTTAAAGTTAAAATTGAAGTTTTGGGATGGATGGAGTGGAAAAAATGCTCTCAGGCACGTTCCCCAAAACACTTCTCTCTCCTACTTCTTAGGGGTGCAGAACACCTTTTCTGGTGACTCTTCAGCTGGGAAAAAAACCTTTATGTCTAATCTCTCTAAGCTACCACCTTCTGTGGTAACTTCCAGCCTTTCTTCTATTTTCCTGTTTCACTCTGGCAACCAGCCGAATGGATAACAAATTATATTTCTGGGTAGGGGATAAATCATATGTCATTGCCGAGAGCTATGCCTCTTCAGAATTCTGGTACGATTGGGTAGAAAGGGATCATTAATAACCATGATTTTAAGCAAGAAAGTTCTACTCTGGCTATGTCATTTAATGCGTTTGGCGTCCAAAGCTAGCGGTAACAGAGTCAATAGATGGAGAATGAAAAATCACCCTTCCAACTACTTTTCTCAGAAATTTAATGGGGCAGGGAGATTCATTTGCATCATAGCAGTCCAGGGTCAATGGAGATCCATCATTATTATACCAGAGTCTGTATTTAATGGGGGTTGGGAGATGTTGTCACCGAGAATTGAAGTATTCATTAATAGGAGGGGTCCCCCAAAACAGAAGGAAATTTTACATCAACCAAAGAGAAGCTCAACCTTTGCAGAAACTATTACAAGGCACAGATGGCAGACAAAAATGGGAATCTGGAAATTTCGAAAAACGAAAACAGATGTATCGAGATTGTTGGTTTTTCTGGTCTTTCGGGGAAGGACATACTCGACAGATGTTTAGTGGGCTGCTTTTATGGTGATTGCTATCTTGTCCCCACCATAGTAGAAGTGAGAAGATGGGTGTTGAGCAAATGGGGTAACACAGTTGGTGTGTTCGACATGAATGGATTTCAATTTCTTTTCGATTTCCCAGCTCGATCCTTAGCAGAGCAAGTCAAGCTTGGCCAGTGGAATATGCAGCAAGCTACACTAGACCTTTCATGGTGGACGCCGATTTCTGGGTGTGTAGATGAGAGGGTCAATCTCGAGTGGTTTTGGGTCAGGATTCTCGGGCTTCCTCTCAGCCTCTGGACCCAAATGTCGTGAAAGAAATTGGAGATTATTGTGGCTGATGGATCGAGACAGAGGAGGAATCAACTCTCAAAAACCATTTAAGATGGGCAAGAATAAAGGTCAAAGCCCACCTGAGTCGATTCCTAGAACTGTGGAGATACAACAGGAAGGGTATCATTATACTCTTCCTCTCTGGGCTGAAACTCCGGCAAGGGTCCGGCAACGCTCATCGGAAAATGTTGCTGCAGAAGCAGGGCCTTTTAGATCCTATGCAGAGGCTAGGGCTAGGGAGGTACAATCCTCGGGAAGAGATGAGGGTTTGAATTTTAAACATCTCTTACGTGGAGAAGAGACAGCAGACACGTGCACACTAAAAGAAGTCCAATTGGGTCAGAACATTTCTGTTGTTGGGCCAGTTTCATTAAGCCCAATTATTAAGATAGCCAACAGCCTAACAACCAAGATAAAAAACCCAGTCTTGAGAAAATAGATCCGACTATTATGTTTAAGTCTGCAAGCTTTTTGGAACCTACGGCAAAATTGTTCGATCCCATGCAATTGAAAGTCTCTTCTTCCCCTTTCTCTTTTCGTTCTCTGGTTCCTGAAATTTATGTAACAGAAAATTAAGTCTCAGACTCTCAATCCATTCAGGTGATGGAAGTCTCTGAACCCATCAATATTGGGGAGACTTTTCATGTTGTTGAAGGGGATTCACAGATGGTATTTTACGGGGAACCATCACCATGCAATCTTGAAGAAAATCCTTCTACAGAAGTTCTCATTGAAAAGGCTGAATCAGAAGCTTCACTGCGGATGCACCTGAATATCATCAAACTTAGCAAACAATTTGGAGTTGACTTTGAAGGGTGCGAAGAGGATGTTCTGTCTCTTTTAATGAAGATCGATAGTAGAAGACAAAAGAAGATGAGAGAATGCTCAGCAGGCACAACACCTGAATTCAAGTCAAAGGGGCAAAAGCAATTGAAAGGTTTGATCTCAGTCATTTAATACAAAGACGGGCAACCAAGGAGCTGGGGGAGGGACAATCTCAAAGTGGATTAATGAAGATAACATTCTATCGTGGAATGTGAGAGGATTGAATGATGGGGAAATAAAGAGGATTGATTAAAGCTTTGCTCAATGAATGGAGATGTGAAGTGGTGGTTCTACAAGATACAAAAATAGAAGGGGATATTACCAACATTGCTAGACATGTACGGGGTAGCAGATGGGTAGATTTTGTCAATCTTGAGGCAATTGGCTATAGTGGAGGTATCCTCATTATGTGGGACAAAAGGGTACTGGAAGGTGAAATGGTTGAGTCTGGTAGTCAAAGTATAACCTGTAAGCTTAACTCTAGACAAGACTTCACTTGGTTCATCACAGGGGTGTATGGATCTAACAACAGAAGGGAGAGGTTAAAATTATGGTGGGAGTTAGCAGCTTCAAGGAGTCTGTTTATAATGGACCATGGGTGATTTGTGGTGATTTCAACACTACCAGATTTTCTAGTGAAAGGAGCAACACTCACAATCTCACTAGAGCTATGAAAGATTCTTCTGACTCAATCAATGAACTAGAGCTAGTAGATCCTCCTCTTACTGGGGGTTCTTTCACCTGGAATAAGGGGAACAACCAAGGTGTTGCTTCAAGAATTGATAGGTTTCTTTTCTCAATTGAATGGGATGAACAATTCAGTAAGATCAAGCAAATTTTGTTGCCCAGAATTGCTTCAGACCTCTGTCGTATCCAGCTGCCTGTGGGGATTGGGATCAAAGGAAATCTTGTTTCAAGTTTGGTGGTTGGAGGTCGAGGGGTTCAAATAAATGTTTAAATCTTGGTGGCTCTCTTTTGCTGTTCAACTAATGCATTTGAGGTTGATCCTTACTGTTTTTGAAGATATCTCCAGCCTTCATGTCCATTGGAGAAAGAGCCAAATATTTCCTGTCAATGAAGTCCCAAATTGTTTAATTCTTGCTGGTATTCTGGGTTGTGAGGTGGGCGCCCCGTCTACTAAATATTTGGGTCTTTCTTTGGGCTCAAAAAAACAAAGCTGTTGAGATATGGGAAGGAGTACTTGATAAGATGTGAAAGGAGGCTTGCAAGATGGAAAACACAATACTTGTCATTAGGGGGAAGGGTCATTCTAGTCAACAGTGTTTTGAACTCCCTCCCCACCTATGTAATGTCTCTATTTCTTATTCCAGACAAAGTGTGAAAAAGTATAGATAAGCTGATGAGAAACTTTATTTGGGAGGGTAATGGGGACAGCAAACGCTTGCATTTGGTCAAGTGGAAGATTCTCACTTACAGTAAGAAGGTGGAAGGACTAGGAATCAAAAATCTCAGAATACAGAATATGAGCTTATTATTAAGTGGCTTTGGAGATGCAACACTGAACTCTGAAGAGCAAGCATTATGGAGACAGGTTATACAGTGCAGGCATGAACAAATGGGTCAGTGGACTACCAAACCAGTGACATCTGCTTATGGAGTGGGGAACTGGAAATCCATCAGGAATCTATGGGAGGTGTTTATAGCAAATACAGGGGTAAGGTTGGGCAACGGGAAGAAAATCTCCTTCTGGAGAGATGACTCGTTAGGGAATGGGCCCTTGATAGATCAATTTCATGATCTGTTCATTTTATCCTCCTCTCCTGATGCTACAGTCGAAGAACTCTGGACTCCACAAGGGTGGAATATTGTATGCAGAAGGCTTCTTAATGATTAGGAGATTCCTAGAGTTACTGGTCTCTTTGGTAAACTTGAAGGTTTTTCAGGCCTAGGAGGAGGAGGATTCTCTCACTTGGATAGGTGGCATCAAGTCTTTTTTCTCCGGCAAAACAGCTTACAACTATTTAATGGATTTGGAGCAGTTCAATGACCTATGTCCATGTAAAGAGATATGGAAAGCAAAAGCTCCTTTCAAAGTGGTTTGCTTTGCTTGGCTAGTTGTTTGGAAAGCTTGTCTCACTCATGATAAACTTCAAAGAGGGGGTTTTCATCTCTGTTCTAGGTGTTTTCTATGCCATCAGGAAGCTGAAACCAACGGCATCTTTTTTTGCATTATTCAAATCATGGATGCTTTACTTACTTTCTTTCTTTCGAACAAATTCTTTGGTTCTGCTACAATGGGATTAGACCCAATCTTCGTTGAAATCTAAGGTGTTAACAGAGGCTGGACCCATGCTTCTCAGACCTCTTCTCTACTTCTTCTTCAAAATTCTCCCCATTCACAGAAATTTGCTGAGTTTATGGAACCCTTACCTGCAAAAATAGAGAAGCGATGATGGGGAGAAGAGACCTGAATGATTGGGAGATGAATAGAATGATTTGAGTTTTTCAAACAGCTGGAAAACTTCACAGTAATCCAGGATGGAGAGGACACACTGAAATGGCAAGGACATAGCAGTGGAAGATTCAGTGTTAATGCATCTTATAAAACAATGAATCAACCTCAACCTCAAGTCATTAATTGACTCTGGAAACATATCTGGAAGGCCAAAAGACCTTTTAAGGTTGCATGTTTCACATGGTTACTGGAAAAAGAGGCTGTGTTTGCACAAGAAAATCTAATCAAGAGGAAGTTGACTCTATACTCAAGATTTTTTTAATGTAAAAAGGAACTAGAGACAGTGGGACATCTATTTTTACGCTAGAATACAACTGATCAGTTATGGAAGATCTTCATTAATCTCAGAGGCATAGAATGGACAATACCTAGAAAGATTACTGAAGCTCTCTTTAGTTGGGAAGCAGCTAGAGCTGGAGATAGAGGCAAATGGAGGATGGTCCTTGCATGCATTTGATGGACTATTTGGAGACAAAGGAATGCTAGGTGTTCTGATAACAGCATCAATACAGTCCAAAAAATCATACTCAACTGAATTATTGTTTTCCTTTTTTGGTGCAACCAAACCTACCCTGAAGATACACTATCTATCCTAGACACATTAGGTTCATGTTAGAAGATAGAGTTATTTCTATACTTTTGCTCACTTGTATAAATAAGGTTTCAGTACACAAGGGTTGTACTGTTTTGTGGTTAATACATACAAAAATGTTATCTTCTGAAAAATAAAATAAAATAGAGGTGATGATTATGGACGTGGTATCAACACCAACTATATAAATTCAACCAATTGACAGAGAGGAACAAATTCAATTGTTCGAGTGTCATAATGATGAACCCATGGGCCAGATTAAATCAAAGGAAGCTGACGCCACCGCATGGGTGTGTGAAATTTTCTGAAACTGAGCAAACAAATGGGGGTTCATCTTTAGGGTTTTGAAACAAGAAGGAATGTAACTATATTCACTAGAATAGACAGTATGAGAATTCAAAGAACTCCAATGGTCTGGTAAGTCCAACAAGTCCAAGGAGGGTTGGGAAAGTTGAAGTAAGAAAATTAGTGTTTAAGGTAAACTTATGAGTAACAGTGAGAGTTGCAAGGGAAGATTACTGGCTTACAGGGTAACCATGAAGCTGGAAATATTTAGCTGGAATATGAGGGGACTTAATAATAGGGCGAAAAGGAGAGTTCTGAAGACGTTGATAGTGGAATGGAGGGTGGATGGTTACTGCTTGCAGGAAACAAACTGAATGTCATGACTTCATCATTAATCAGATAACTATGGCCAAACAGATGGCGAATTTCACATATGTGGAAGCTGAAGGTAGCAGTGGTGGTATACTGATTATGTGCGATAAACGATTATGGAAGGGGTCAAATGTTGTGCATTAGGTCAATATAGTTTAACAGTGCATCTTGAAAAACTTTTTCAGAACTATAGCTAGTACTTAACTGGGATTTACAGAACTGTAGTAGAGATAAATAGTATGTGTACTTTGAGATGGACACAACAAGGGGTGTATGTCATGGTCCGTGGGCACTTTGTAGTGATTTTAATATCACCAGATATGTGGGAGAAAGAAACGGCAGCCAGAAGAACTACTGACATGTTGAACTTCTTTAGATGATTGATGTCAGTATGTTTTGATTCTGCCATCTATATAAAACAATCTACACACTTGCAACACTTCGTATTTTGGTAATAATTATTTTCTTCAACTAGACAAGAACGAGGTTTTTTGACATGCAAAAACTGACTTGCATAAGGATACACGTCTTTATTCTTTCTTTTCTTTCTGTTGGCTGTAGTAATTATTTTTCTATGCATTTCAGAACAATCTGGATGAACTTTTCATGCTGATGCACTTTCTTGATGCTGGGAAGGTCAGTCCCACAACATGTTTCTGGCCAAACATACAAACTTATTTACTTGTTGAGTTATCATGTGAAGTTTCATGGGACCTGATGCCAAATGCAGTTTGGAAGCTTGGAGGAATTCCAGCAAGAGTTTGAGGACATTAGTCAGGAGGAACAGGTTTCAAGACTTCATAAAATGCTGGCACCTCATCTGCTCAGAAGTACGATTCTGAAACTTTTTCCCGTGTCTGTCATTGAATATTTGTTAGTTCGATGATATCTATTGGTGAAATGTAAATCTTATCTACTTTTCCTTTGTTTAGTTCGTCATAATTTTCTTTATTGATTTCTTAATGTCATCCTAGCTATATCCTTGTAAAAGCCTTTCCAGATTGTAATATAGATACTCGTAGTAACATGAAGCTTTTCATTGTGAACGCAAACTTCTGGTGTTTGTCTTTACTGTAAACTATGCCTTATAGTGTTAATCCTCCCAGGGAAAAGAGTTGGTGATAGAATAGGCATTGCCAATTTGTAATTATTCAACTAGGAAATGTCAAACTTCTCCTTTACCATGTCATTAGAAACTCTGATTTGGTAGAGCTGTCTCCCAAATCAGCTGCCTATATTCATTTGACTGGAGGTAGCACTCTCTCTTGATTAACTTTATTGGTCCAACATACACAACTGATTAGGATGATATGATTGAGCTTCTTACAATTCACATATATTTCAACAAAACGGAGGGAACTTGTGAAGCAAAAAGTAATTCCAGCACGTAAATTCTTTGTAGGCCATAGAAATCAAATATTTTTCACTTTATTTGAAATTTTGGAAGATGGTATTGAGTTTTGGTTATATTTTTTTACAAAGGAGAGGAGAGCATTTTATTTGGATTTATAAAGATGGAGTTGGAAAACAGGTTATAAGTTGTTTTTCAAATATGGAATCCAACTTCAAGTTGAATTTGGAATTTTCATGGCCAAGCACTGATTTTCAATAAAGTGAAATTATTCCTGAAAATTATTAAATTATTCCTGAAAAATGAATAATTTTTATGACCAACAGGCCCTTAGTGTAAATCAGTTTATTTTTGTAAAGATTCACAAGGCAGTAGATTGTTTCAAGAAACATGAATTTAGGTAACTTACATCTATTTAAACTATTATCTGTTGCGTGTGTGATATTTCAGGACTCAAGAAAGATGTCATGACAGAGCTGCCTCCTAAAAAGGAACTCATTTTACGTGTGGAATTGAGTAGCAAACAGAAAGAATATTACAAAGCAATTCTGACGCGTAACTTCCAGATACTGACTCGCAAGGGAGGTGCTCAGGTGAGCCAATTTCTTGTCTGAGATACCTTTATGCCACAATAGGAATTCTGACCTCGCTGTATATTTGTGTATCAGATTTCTCTTATAAATGTGGTGATGGAGCTGCGCAAGCTTTGCTGTCATCCATTTATGTTAGAAGGTGTTGAGCCAGAGGACACTAATGAGTTTACCAAGTATGTCATGTTTTTTGATAGTCAACTATATAATTGTTAACACTTGTTTCTGAAGATTGAGTTGTCGAGATTTTTCATAAGGGATCTTTTTCTTTTTGAGTATGTCTTTTGGTTATGCAAAGTTTTGTTTTACCCTATGTAATTCTAGTCACATTGAATTTCACATGCGGTGCTTCAAAAATGGCAGTTTTTAGTCAATTGTTGGTAGAACTATACGTAATATCTTATATTTATAGGTAAATTAAAGTTCAATATATTATTATTTCTCAAAAAAGCAAATGCCATTGGTGAGTGTAATGTTGATAAAATCCCACTTAAGCCCTGAAGCTAAGGTGCAAACGCACATTGAGTACTTTGTCTCGCTTAGGTAGAGCGTTAGGGTAGGCACCAAATCAATTATGCTATGCCCATGAGCTCCATGTTGAAGAGTGAGACATTAAGCAGTAAGTATAACTAGCAAAGCAATATTCCTTGTTAAGTCCAAGCTATAAATGTATATTTAGTGAAAGGAATGAAAAGCAACAATTTAGTATGATGATTAACTGGTAAAGTTGCTGCCATGTGACTAGGAGGTCACGGGTTCAAGCCTTGGAAACAGCTTCTGGCAGAAA
Source organism: Solanum dulcamara (assembly GCF_947179165.1). Taxonomy (NCBI): domain Eukaryota; kingdom Viridiplantae; phylum Streptophyta; class Magnoliopsida; order Solanales; family Solanaceae; genus Solanum; species Solanum dulcamara. The sequence goes on along the minus strand of NC_077241.1, from coordinate 34,844,692 downwards.
TGCAAGGTAAGGTTGCGTACAATAGACCCTTGTGGTTGGACCCTTCCCCGAACCCTGTGCATAGCGGGAGCTTTAGTGCACCGGGCTGCCCTATCTTATTTATTGTCGACTTTTCAATTCTTTGATCCATATAATTATTGTGAATGTATCATCGCTTTTCAATTTCATTTTATATGTAGGTGTTTGACTAGACATGCAGTTTAAAAGAGAAAGAATTTTGGCACATACCCAAACTTGTGGTCTTAAGCATGCCATGCCATTTTTATGGATATAAAGAGCATGCTATTAAGGGTAAAATGAGAAGTGTAAAGTTCAAGAGTTTCAAAGTTGACAGATTTATCAATTCTTTTGGAATAGTCTAAAAATGAAAGAGTGCCATATAAACTAAACACAGGGAGTTGTTACTTTTTCGTATCTTTTTATATTTTTTCTTCTTCTACGTCATTCTTCCTTAAAGCGCCTACAAATGCTCTGTGTTTAAAGTTTTAATAAAACTTTATTGCCTTTGGCAACAATTGGTGAGTGGAATTTGGCATTGTTAGTGAGGGCTGAGAGTGGAGTAGGGGTGATATGGGATGATGAGGGGAAGGTTCTCCCTTGAACTATAGAAGGGAAGATGAAGAGGGAGGCTATAGATTTGCTGATGTTCAAAAACCTCAAAAATGTTGTCAAATTAGAGAGGGTGATAGTAGCCTGGGAGGGATGAGGTACATGTGGGACCAAGGGTTGGGGATCATGAAGAGCTGTTGTGGGCAAACGATTGGAAGGCGAAAAGTTGGATATGGGTTAAGTGATGGGGATGAGGGTGGTGAGGAAAGTGAAGGGTTGTCCTAGGGGTGGTGGTGCCCGATGGTTGCATTCTATAGGGGAAGAGATGATGTGTGGGAGTTAAAACTTGAGTGATGAGTTAACTACAATTTTGTTTCTTGTTCTATTTCACTCCCGTGTAGTGTCTATATATAGGTCTCAGTGTGATGATTTAGATACACAATTCAATAATATATTTTAAAAAAAATATTTCTCACATGATATTAGAGCCAAGTTGAGAAGCATTCGGGACAGAGAAAGTCATCATCGTGCATCTTTCTGGTGACTACTTAGATCTGATTTGCATAGTTTCACTTTTCGTCAGTGTTGTGTGAAAATCAACACCACTAATTGGTCTAGTATCTCCCTATGACCAAACCCCAAATAGCGTTACCACGAACTGACCTCCCACATGCCACCTAGAAGGTCGTCACCTCCGGCGAGATTTAACCATGTGCCGGCAAGTGAGCCTTTTCTAACCAATTTTCTATGATTTTCTTGTCGAGATCTACTTGTCTCTTGATTCGGAGATGACCTATACACTTTATACCAGATTCTGAGCACCTCCCGATGAGAATCACTTTTTCAGCGATTGGCCTTCTGATAATTGGGCATTTAGAATTATTTTCTCCATGGTGATCTTGAGGAAGAAGTTTATACGGATCGATTGAAGTATTTTCTAGGTATAGAAGTTGGTCAGTCCAAATTTGTATCTCCTCTGTATCATCACCTGTTACTATGATGTCATCCACATAAACTAATAATGTTGTCACCTTTCTATTTTTGAGTGTCATATGAACAAGGTGTGGTCTCCTTGACTTTGTCGATACCCTAGCTTGATCATAACCTTTGTAACTCTTACAAACCATGCCGGAGGTGATTGCTTTAATCCAAAGAGTGCCTTCTTCAGTCTACACACCATTCCCTTCTTACGTTCAAAACTAGGTGGCACCTCCATATAGATCTCCTCATCTATGTCTCCATGTAATAAAGCATTTCTTACATCAAATTATTGTAGGTTCCAATTAAAAACCGCAACCTATGATAATAAGATTCTCACTGTATTCATTTTTGCCACTGAGGCAAAAGTCTCCAAATAATCAATTTCATAGATCCGTGTATAACCTTTTGCCACCAAACGAGGTTTAAATCTTTATATGGACCCCCATCTGACATATATTTCACAGTAAACACCCATACACCCATCTGCACCCGACCAACTTTTTCCTTTTTTGAAATTCCACAATTGTCCAAGTTTCGTTTTTCTCCAACGCTTCCATTTCTACCTTCATAGCTTTCTCCCATTCTCTGTTTCCTAATGCTTCAGACAAATTTCCGGGAATAGGAACTGTGTTGAGGTTACAAAGAAAAGCTTTATGACTTGGGGATAGATTTTGATATGTCACGGAAAGGCTTAAAGGGTGTTGTGTGCAAGTTCTGGTTCCTTTAGTGCAATGGGAAGGTCAAGGTTATTAGGTTCTTCGTCATGATCAGTTTGGTTTGGTGTTTCTGATGGTTCAATAGGGTCAGGATGGGTATTAGGAACAGTTACCTGAGGAGATGATTGTAGCTGAGTAGTTTGATCAGTTAGTCTCTTTCTTTCGGAATAAACCTGCAATGGTAGATTATTTTCTTGAATTTCATTATTTGTATCTGGATTAGGAGACTCAGTGAGTTCATTTGGATTTAGAGACTCGGGTGACCGAAGAAATGGTGACTTAGGCAAAGATTTGGCGCAACTAGAAATAGACTAATCAAACAGTGACAAGTCTAGAGGTCCCTCTTCCTTTAGTGACTCCCCCTGATTGTAAGAATGATTAAAAAAGGATGCACTCTCATCAAATGTGACATCAGCTGAAACAAAGAATTTCTTTGATGATGGTTGATAACAGTTGTAGCCTTTTTGAGTAGGAGAATATCCTATGAAAACACACTTAAGAGGACGTGTGTCTAATTTGTCTTTATTTTGAGAATATTATGAACATAGGCAACCTCCCGAAGATTCTAGTAACCAATTTATTGGAAATTTCAAAATTCGGGAAGAAATTCCTAAGAGTACAAGTAGACTTTTAAAGTTCAAAATTCTTGATGGTATTCTGTTACTAAGATGTGCAGCAGTTAGGATAGCTTCCTCCCAATACTCTTTTGTTACCCTTTTGTGAAACAATAGTGATCTAGTAATGTCAAGTAACATACTGGTTCTTCTCTCTGCTATCCCATTTTGTTGAGGAGTATTGACGTATGAAGATTCATGAATAATTCCCTCTTTTTGGAAGAAAATATAGAGGTTTTGATTGAAGTAGTCCTTTTCATTATCAGATCGGAATCTCTTTTAATTAGCACATCATATTGGGTTTTGATCAGATTAAAAAAGGTAGGAAGAATTTGACTAACATATGATTTTTGCTTTAGCAAATAGATACATGTTTCTCTTGCACAATCATCAATGAATGACACAAACCATCTAGCACCAGATATATTAGGAATGTGAGAGGGTCCCCAAATATCACTGTGAATAAGAGAAAAAGGAGTTTGACATCTTTTATGGCTAATTGGAAAGGAAACAATTTGTGTTTTGCAATTTCATAATCATTAGTTGTAGAATCACCTAAATTCCATGTGGGTCTAATTTGCCTTTGATACAATGTGGAAAAAGATAGTTGAATAATTTCATTCATATCTTTCTATGTCATATACATGAATTTATATACATAAGAGATTGTGGAATAGAATCACCTAAATCCCATGAAATCTGGGGATCATATATTTTACATAAGGAGAAAGAATCGTAGATATGATATTCTAGAGTATAACAATTATTTTAAGATCTTAGAGAATCAGATTTTGATATGAAGAATATCTTCCCATCTTAGAGGATCAAATTTTGATATGAAGACTATCTTCTTGAAAATCCTATATCAGCCAACAGATAAACAGACGCTGGTTGGGTAGGATCACCCTCTGATAGATGTTCTACATCTAGATATTATGCTTTTGTAGGAGGTAATTTGGTGTCCTAGAAGAGTATAAAACATAGTGTGGTTGCTCGATTTGGTGCAAAAACAGGATATTGAGCAATGTTTGTAGCAACTTGTGAAAGACCAAATGCCCTTCAAAGGTAGCTTGTTTTACCTTGTTGGTATGTAGACAGGACAGCCTAACTCATGAGGCTTTACAGAAGGGGCTGACAGTTTTTCTGAAGATGTGTCGGATGTGAGCAGGAAACAAAAGTTAATGATAATCCATTCCTTCATTTAAGGCAGCTATGAGCCTGTGGAACATGTTTTTATGTTTGTTAGGATTTTACTGGGTGATGCCCAATACAACAATGGAACTCCTAAGCAGTTGGAAAGGTAGTGGTAACAAAGGAAGAAAAGAAAACTGGTGGAGAACTATCCCAGCATGCATATATGGTGGACTCTTTGAAAAGAAAGGAATTCAAGGTGTTTTGATGGACGGGACTAATTTACAGAAGATTATAATGAATTGTATAAGCCTTTTGTTTTTTTGGTGTAAACAACAACAACGTACCTAGTGAAATCCTACAAGTTGAGTCCGGGGAGGGTAAAATGTACGCAGACCTTATGGAGGTAGAGAGACTGTTTTCGAAAGATCCTTAGCTCAAAGGCAATAATCCCAGATACAAAGAAGAAAATATAGCAAGTCACAAGGAAACAGTGCCATGTCTACCTGAGGGGAGCAACAACAACAACAAAGCAGTGCAATAGTCGAAACACAATAAACAACATACTAGGATAGAGTATTAAAACAATTATTAATAATGATGGATATCAAAAACAAGAACTACAGTGATACAACTAGTACAATGGAAGACACCAACCATCCTAAGCAAGACAACACTACACTGCCTACGAACCTTCTACCCTAATACATGTCCTCGACACCCTCCTATCTAAGCTCATGTATTCAGTAATCTGATGTTGTGTCATATCTTGTCTTATCACCTCTTCGCAATACGTTTTCGGTCTGCCTCTACCTCTTTTCGTACCCTCTACAACCAACCTCTCACACCTACTCACTAGTGCATCCATGCATCTCTTCTTCACATGTCCAAACCATCTTAGTCTCGCTTCTCTCACTTTATTCTAAATATTTTCATTTCTAATTTTATCGCTCCTAGTATGACCACACTTCCACCTCAACATCCTCATTTCCACAACATGCATCTGCTGAACATGCGAGTTTTTGATTGGCCAATACTCCGCGCCATATAACAATGTTGGTCTAACCAACACTTTATATAACTATCACACAAGACTCCAGAGGGAAGCCTCCACTCCATCCACGCCGCACCAATACGATGTGTGATATCCTCGTTGATGTCCCCACTTCCCTGGAGTATAGACCCAAGGTTCTTGAATCTGTCTCTCTTGGGTATACTTTGTGTGTCAACCCTCACTTCCACGGCTTCCTCATGCATCACCTTAATGAATTTAGACTCCACATACTCTATCTTGATTATGCTCAATCTGAACCCTTTAGTCTTCAAAGTTTGCCTCCACACCTCCAGCTTCGCATCGACTGCATTACACGTCTCATCAATTAGTACTATGTCATCTACAAATAACATACACCACGACACCTCATCGAATACCCTTTGGGTTTTGGATGTAAGTTTCCAATTCATCAATTTTTGGATGATGAACTTTTGGTGTGAATAAAAAGTTACCCTTTTCTCAAAAAAAAAACTTGTGAGCTAGTTTGAATTAAATAGTCGCTAAGAGAACTAAAATTTGGAGAAACCAGTCAGATGGAACTTATTCTGATAACAAAGAGGCCTTTCATATCTCATCAAATCTGGTATTTTTATGAGAGGACTAAGCACATTGAGATTGATTGTCACTTTGTCAGGAAAAAGATACTCTTAGGAGATATAATTTTTGAAATCGAGTGATCAAATTGCAGATATTTTCACCAAGTCCCTCACGGTTCTCATATTAGTTACATTTGTACCAAGCTCGGCACACATGACTTGTATGCACCAGCTTGAGGGGGAGTGTTGGAATAGGAATAGTATATAGAATCCTACTTAGATAAGGATTGTAATGTAATGGCTATAAATAGGGCTCAGTGTAATAATGTAGGTACCCAGTTCAATAATATTTTTCTCTTATATTTCTCACATGTCAAAATGTTCTCTTTTTCAGTCGCTTACTTTCTCTGGTTTCTGATGTGCCCAATCTCCATTGAAGTGATATTTAAGATTCTTGTATTTCCTTGTGATACCATCAAAACTTTGACTGAAGTGCTACCTTTGGAAGAAGAAAATCTTTTTTTCTTCTGACCTGCGGGATCAAAGAGGAGTTTGATGTTGTCAGTTTCCCTTAAGTGGAATAATCCACCTATTGAAATTTCAAGTGTTATGCCAATTCTCAACAGTGCGACTCTTGATGACCTGGGGAACATGAAAGGTTCCTTAGTTTAAGAAAGTTCATTGTGCTCTTTCTGTTGACCTCTTATAAATCTGCTCTATGGCTTATTTTTATTTGACAGACAGCTGCTAGAATCATCTGGAAAACTGCAACTTCTGGACAAGATGATGGTTAGGCTTAAAGAGCAAGGTCACAGAGTTCTTATATATTCTCAATTTCAGCATATGCTTGATTTGCTTGAAGACTACTGTAATTATAGAGTATGGATACAAACAAGTTCACTAAATTATTTATCAAATCTACTTCAATTTCTGTCTTCACTATTTGGAGTTTGATACATTTGCCTGTTAACTTTTCAGAAATGGCAATATGAACGCATTGATGGAAAAGTTGGCGGAGCTGAGAGACAAATCCGAATTGATCGATTTAATGCTAAGAATTCTTCAAGATTTTGTTTTCTGCTTTCAACTAGGGCAGGGGGTTTAGGAATAAACCTTGCAACTGCTGATACAGTAATTATTTATGACAGGTAATTTTATTGTTCCACTGGACCATCTCTATATCTCAAAAGTGTCTGCTTTACTGCTTTAGATTGAAATCTTTTCATAATTGTGGGAACCTGAATACACCTGTGTGAGGTTTTCCTCCTTGGGTCATGTGCATTAGCTATTAAAGAAGCATCATCCTTGGATGATGACTTTTGTCCCAGAATAAGAAAATTGATTTCTCCTCCTGATAAAATCTTAGCTAATTTTCTGAGGGCTAACAGATAAAACTCTAAAGCTTATAAAATTTTTCGTGCTTAGCAGGTCTCCATCTTTCCCTCTCTCTATCAGCTGTTTCGTAGAAACTGAAAGTACCTTCTTCTCCTTCTTTGCATCTTACCTTTTCTACAAACTGTAGTTTTCTTAATAAAGTTTTTCAGTCTCAGGGCTAGCAATGCCAGGGAGACACATTATTATCCCTTTCCTTAAGCTAAACACTTCTGTATCTTGTTTTAACAAGTATTTTGAGCGACCACCGTGATTTTACTTTCCCTTTCCATTCCAACAACAACAACAACGTACCTAGTGTAGTCCATTTTCAGTCCCTCTTTGCTTGTTGTTATATTGTAATTGGCCTATTTCTTTTCTCTTGCAAGTAGTACAATGCCAATTTGACGAGCTTTTTGCTTGTAGCAGTGTGGATTAGAAGTCATGTTACTCATTTCGTAATTTAGGATCATAGGTGCAATTAAAAAGTCAACTCAGACAAACTCTTCTATGCCTCTTTAGTGAAGTTTTTTGTCTACTTTGTGTCAATTCTGGATATGGACTTTGATTCGGTTGCCTGCTCGTTTAAATCTTGCTTAGTCAATGGGAGAATTAGTTCCACATTATGAAACTCTAGGAGCACCTGCATGCACCAAATTGTTCCATTATATTTTGATAATCGAGAAATCCCCAAGAGCCAATTGGGCACAGTTCGAAATACGATGGATAATGTCCCCTTTTATACTCTTCTCCACTTAAACTCTAGGCTTTTGTTTGTGTTAGGATTCGGACACGTGAAGATGCACTTAAGCCACACATCCCAAAGCCTTGCGGTCGTTGCACCAAATGGTTTGTGGTAGGCTTTTGTTTGTTTCCTGTTATTCTTCCCAAATTCAGTCCGAGAAACAAACATCATGCGTTTCCTTGAAAACCCTAGGGAGGCATGACCAAACCATTTTCCACCAACTCAAGTAAAGAAGCAAGTGGAATCTCGCCGGTTTACTTTCTTTTGTATCACCGCATATCATCCATTCTTGTCCTACTATCCCCTAGCTAGTAAAAATGTATTTTCTACCTTCTTCCTAACTATATATTAAAAACTTCATTTTATATACCCTCTGTCTTCTTTACCAAAACATTTATGCTTTCTATTCCACGAGCCATACTTTCATTGAGACCAGGAATTGGTTTTTCTTTTTGGGGATAAATAATCCCCGAAATTATATTTTTGGAAAATGAAGTACTATCAAGGCAAAATCCCGGAAATTATATTAAGAATTATATCCTTCAGATTCTTTTTTTTCCTCTCCTTTTCCTTCTATCCTCGATATCCTACATTTATTTGTCTCAAAATCTTTTTTGTGGCTTTTTTCCTTCACACTACTGTTCCTTCCGTTATCTTAATATCTATAGTAGTTGAATTATAGGAGACACTCCTACAAATATCTTGATTTACATATTTTTCCATTCGTCCATAATGACACTATCTCCTCTTATCATTTTGCTTGTTGACTCCACACCTTAGAATTACTCTTCATTTAGAACTAGTTTTAAGCCATCCCATGCATTTAGAACTAGTTTTCTGCAGGGTCTGACTATAAGAAATGAGTGAAAGTTTGCATAATCCCTTCATGTTGTTTAAAAAATGGAACATTAAAGAAAGTCTATTGGCTTCACTGGAGACCATATCATAATTAGCATCTCACTGAGGAGAAGAGATTGCGTCCAACTCGTTTTTGTCTGAAATGAAAAAAAGGTCCTCCGCAAAATCCCTTCCCGCTCCTTTATTACTGATGTTTCTTGTAATTGTGAGTCAATCAACTATTCCCCAATCCTAGTTTAGTTGGGGAGGCTATATGAACCATTGTATTCATCCAATCTATTCAGATTCTTTTTATTCCAGTATTAAATATAAATCAAATTATGGTGATCTAAATGATGTTCTCTAGCTCTCATTCTTATCACTATACATGCATCAAGTCTTTAGCCAGAATAAAAGGACTCGCGACAAGCACCAGATTGGATCGAAGTATATCACAACAACTAGACTTAATCTTCAAAGTTGGTATCATGCGTATGGATCTCTTGTTTCCCTTAGGTTATGTTCTTAGCTAAGTCCGTGTTGATTTTGGAGGATTATAGGCTTTTTGAAACAACTTCCTTCATTTTAGGTTTACCTCATGCTCTATTATCATGTTCAATCATCATATATAGATTGTTGCATCTAGATATCTGTATAGGACATATGCAAATTATTTCAAGCGACATTTTCTCATTTTTTCCTCTCTGTGTGCTACTTGTTGTATTTGTTGTTTGTGATCATTTCTAATCCTATCCATTCTTCTCTGACCACACATCCACATTTGACAACATTTATTTTGTTCTTAGGACTTAGAGGCCCAACATGCACTCCAATAAAACATTGTTGGAGCAAGCAGTGTCCTTATGCTCACTACTCGATCACAATTGTTAGCTTTAAGTAACTCTTAAATTTCTCACTTCTTTGTTTGTCATTGTTAATTTAGAGTATTTGCTTTTATTGGCTTAGCTTTCTGGTTCAACTTTTGCTTCATATCTACTAGAATTGGTTCCCAAATCTGCGAAGTGCGAAGATGAGTAAGTTTGTCAATTTTATAAGTGGGGTTCAATTGAGGTTTTAACTTCATTATATTCATTTTAGGCTTTGGGCTGTCTTCATGGCTGACTTTAGAGCAAATGAATGAGAATAAATAATATTTATCTTTTGTCCTTGTGGGCCTTTGCGAAGCTTCACACAAATGAATGAGCCCCTTTTGTTGGGCAGTGGGCTCACCTCCTCCCTCACCCTTTTTTGCCAAACATTCAGCTTTCTGATTCACCAATATACATTTCATATCAGGTGACCAAAGTCCACCCTTGTCTCTCAGTTGACTTGTCTATATGGTTCTATTTATGTTTTCCTCTTCCTTCAGTTCCAACTTCCTTGTCTGGCTCTTGTCCATGCCATTTCCTTGCCTTTTACTTGGTGGCACTTACCATTAATATCTTTTAAATCTTACTTTCAAAAATCGACATGGATAAGCATTGTAAGAATATTCCTAATCATCCTTTTCACCCTTCATATGTGCCTTTTAATTGGATGTGGAAAAGTTGGCTGCCTCTCCATTGTTATCCCATACCTTTGGTCCCTACTAATATAGTTATCTCCGCACCCATCTTTTACTATATTTCCATTTCATTCTCCATTGATCAAGGGCCAATACTTGTTAGAAATTAAGTATAAGTATTGTAATATAGAGTATTGGAGCAGTCATGTTCTTATATGAGAGAATTTTTTCCGATAATTGAGAAATTTTTTTCTTCTAGTTTTAATTGTTTTTTCGATAATTGGGAAATTTGTTTTTCTAGTTTCAAAATTCAGTGGATAACCTGCTCATTTACCATTGTCCACTTAATACCAGACTTGGATCATAGTATAATGGGAACGGATAATATGCACCTACCACACATCACACCTGTACCACCTTTACCAATTTAACCAAGGTCCTAGGGCTCTTATTTGTTAGTCTCACACTTTTTTTGATAAGGTAAACAATTTTACTCTTGGGAGAACAGATTCCATATACAAGCGATATGCCAAAAAGTAGCGAACTCACATTAAGAGTGTTATGTACGAAGACACCTAATTCTCTTATTCAAACAAAAATCTCATGGGTGCACCAAAATTCACTATAAGCAAAAAGCTATTTTTGAAATATACAAAGTTAGCTTCTATCTCTTTGAATTTTCTGTTATTCATACACGAGGGCTAAAGGAGCAACATCCGATAATATGCGTCTTTTCCTTAATAGTATATCTGTACAACATATCCTTGACTGTGTCTAGCTTGGTTCATCTACAGTCTGAACCATTTTGGTGCTGTCCACCATAAGCTGGTGGGAACATTTTGACACAATAGGAATAATCCATATCTTTGCCAAATCGTCCCACTATGTACAAATATCATATCTTGTATTTAACACATACAAATAAACAGGTGTCCCTTGTATCCAAAATCATCAAGGTTTTAATATACTTTTGTCGCTCTTCTATTATTTGTATGGTATTAGAGCCTTTAATATCTTGGTAGATACTCAAGTAACTGTTGCCTAGTGGGCAATGTTTTTCTTCTTACCTCTTCTCTCCTTTACTGTCTTGGTAGTAGCTCCAGAAGCTTCTGTTTACTGGTGTGCGGCCTTACACTGCTTATTATTCTTATTTCCTCCCTTTTTACTTTTTAGCAATTAGTGCTATCATTTTTCTCTGGCATGCACATCTCAGGCAGCAGCTCCAGCGGCACTTAACTTCTTTCTGGGGACTGTTCTGGCGGCACAATACCTCTTTCTGATGATTGCATCAGCGACATTGCAACTCTTTATGGTGATCCTTCTGATGCGTTCGGTTTTTTTCTGAGCATTATGAAGACACCATGTCTCTTCTCGATGTACATTTCGGTAGCATGGTGACTCTTTCCTGGACAACTTCGGTGACGTTGCACTTATTCAATGATCATTTTGGTAGTGACACAGATTTTCTGACCATTGTTTTAGCAACAAGTTTTCTGAAAGGCAGTGCTTTTCTAATCAGATTTCCTTTGTTTTTGGCGTATTTTTTGAAAATATTTACTTTTTTATGTTTCCAAAATAGACAAACTCAGGTTAGTTTCTCAACTTTGTGTTTGAGGGAAAGTGTTGGAATTAAGTTTCAGAACAGTTATCTTCTTATGTGAGATATTTTCCCCCATTAGAGACAAATACTATATCGCTTGTATTTAACCCATAATAAGTGTTATTGTATTCATCAAATCACTAAGTCCGCAATATATTTTCTTCACTTGTTAGAATCCCATATCAGCCGAGCGTATGACATGTAATCTCCTTGTATGTTCTGTGATCTCCTTATCCAATCTTGAACAATCATTACATGAGGTCGCTTTTGTGGTTGAGTTAGGTCTGATTCAGGTCTATTTTCTTAACATGGTATCAAAGGAAGATCCATGCTTGATGTTATGTTATCCAGTGTTTGGTCCACCTATTTCGGAGGAATTTTACTGGGTCAATTCACCGGAAGCACAGCTTCCTTTTGTCTTACAATACTAGACTACGTTGCTGGGTTTGCTCAAAATCCTTGAAAGATCTGCAAATAAGATAAAGAAGCTAGTGTATGGATTTTCTAAACATGAAGGTCTATACTCTATAACTTGTTGAGACCCATCTAAGAGGATTTTTGTTCTTTGGATAATTTGATGTTGATGAACATCACTCAACTTAAGGGAAATCAGATGGGTGATGCCACACAGCACAAAGGAGGCACTAGACAGTTGTGGTAGAGAAGGAATTCTACCTAATCAGAAAGAGAGGTGGAGGGTTGTCCCAACATGTGCTTGGTAGACTATAGGGATAGAGAAATTAGAGGTGTTTTGAGGAGAAGCAGTGCAACATACTAAATCTGAAGATGAATTTCTTAGCACTTTATTACTTTTGGTGTAAAGAGGAATGTCTAGTACAAACTGAAGATATTTTTGATGTTTTAGACAACATGTAAGAAAGAACATACTCACGAAGTTTCCTATATTTTGTAATTTCTTGGTTCTGGGGACTATAAAATTTGGTATAGACATATAGTATACCTGTTAATATGTAGAGTATTACTAAAAAAAGGGCAGTCCGGTGCACTTAAGCTCCTGCTATGCGCAGGGTCCGGGGAAGGGCCCGACCACAAGGGTCTATTGTACGCAGCCTTACCTTGCATTTCTGCAAGAGGCTGTTTCCAAGGCTTGAACCCGTGACCTCCTGGTCACATGACAACAACTTTACCAGTTACTCCAAGGCTCCCCTTCAATATGTAGAGTATTACTATTCTTAAAAAAATAATCACTCAATTAGGAAAATGATTGTGTAAGATGTTGGAAGAACCGGATTCTCTTTGAATTGGTTGATTAAATCAAACAATTCCTTGGCTGAGAAAGAACTAAGATGATACGATTAGTTGAAATGTCACATATTCTATCTATGGAAATTTATCACGTTGGGTTACTCTTATTTTATCAACATGTAGGCATAGAGCTTGTTGAGACTCTTTCTAAGATGATCGTTAGGTTTTGGATAATTTGATTTCAAAGAACATTGGTCAATTAGGGGAAATGGCTGTGTAAGTTTTTGGAAACACATAATTCTGTTTGAATTGGTTGGATTACAGCAGACAAGTCTCTGGGATGAGTGAGAACTAAGATGCTATGATTAGTCGAAATGTAACATATTCCAGTCTATGGAAATTTATCACGTTTTCTACCCTTCTTTCTTCCTCTGGGTATCCTTAAAAGTAGGCAATAACAAATTAGCTCTCTTGCACCTGGAGTAGGAATACCTTTTATCATTGAGTTACCAATCATTTTTGTCAATTCTCCATCCTTAATTTCCTTTTATTTCCATCCTTCTGTCATGGGAATCCGAATCTCTTCCCTTAAATCCCAGCTTGTTGGAGGTTGTAAGAACATAAAAGAAAACAACCTGTAAGAGCATAAAAGAAAACAATTTGCATTGCTCTTTATTTATCATCTTTTAGGGGTTCCCCTCTGTTTCTTTTTTATTTGTGAGACAGACTGGTTTTAACAGAAATTCTGTGGTCTTACTTGGTCGTTGGAGCCCATAGTGTTGACATATATGTATGAACAACAGTGCAAGAAGACTTGTAATACCTCAATAGAAATTTGGCACAAGAATACAACATACCCAGTGTAATAACTCAATAAAAATGTTGCACAAGAATATTAGAGCTATTTGAGCAATCTTTGTTGCTTTTTCATTCATTTGGTGAGCTTTTTAGTCTGTAAATTCGGAATATGGTTGTAAGAAGAATGATAAGATTCTATTGGTAAGTGGGTTGTTAATTGCAATAAATGTCTATTTGGTAAGCATATAGCAAAGTGATTCTGCACGAAGCTAAAACAATATGGACAATTGGTTCTCCATGTTGGAACTTCATGCAGCTGGTCCATTTCAAGAATTCTCCCTGAAACAGAAGAGTTTGTGGAGGAACAACTTCCTGCCACTTTATTTTCCTGGTGCCTTTGATTACTAGCTGATCTCTTAGTTGGATGTTTATCTCAGTGACTGGAATCCCCATGCTGACCTACAAGCAATGGCTAGAGCTCATCGGCTTGGACAAACAAACAAGGTTATACATCTTGCTCCCCCAAACCCCACCTCCCCGCCAAAATGATTAATAAGCCTTTGAGTCCTCATTTCCATGCCAAAATGGAGATGGTCTGAATTTGCTAGTTGGATTCTTGACCTTTAGATGAATTGATAACTTATATTTTTGGCTGTTGCAGGTGATGATCTTCCGACTCATAACAAGAGGAACAATTGAAGAAAGAATGATGCAGATGACTAAGAAGAAAATGATTTTAGAACATCTCGTTGTTGGACGGCTCAAAGCTCAAAACATCAATCAGGTAGCATATTCACAAGCTTGAATATATGTACATCAAGATCATACAAATGTGCATATGGTATATAAGGTTGATTGTCTTAGATATCTTAGAATAAGGTCCTATTGCAGTCTGATCTTCACCCATTTCACCAGTCACAATGTGCTGAAGGGAGGTTGTGTATCATTGTAGCTTAAAAACCTCTAGTTTTTATGCAAAAGCATTTGGGGGAAATACAAGGCACCCGTTGCCTAGTGGTCAATGAAGTGGGTTGAGAACCATGAGGTCTCATGTTTGAATCCAGACAAAAAATACCATTACCAGGTGATTTGTTTCTATCTGTCCTAGTCTTGTCCTAACCTTGGTGGACAGATTTACCTGGTACCTGTTGCTTGTGGGAGGTGACAGGTATCCCACATAATTATTTGAGGTGCGTGAAAGCTAGCCCAGACACCAGGAGTATCAAAAAAGAAGAAGAAAGATGCCCATAAAAAGTCGCTTTTTCGGTGCTTGTTAATTAACCGGAATGATATTTTAATGCAAGTAGTACAATGGAAGTTATAAAGAGAATTCCAGGGCAGGACTGAAATTACGTGGAATAACATGCAATTTACATTCAAAACTGAGTTGTATTTAACATACGAAGTATGACTCCAATTCTTGTAATTTTTGTTCTCTGTTGGTCATTTTCCTTATTATATGTCTCTTTTATAGTTCTTTTTGTTTCTGTTGAAGAGCCTTCCCTTTGCATGCCTTATGATCACACATCCCCTTTCCTCTCTCAAAACCTGTAGAATGTTCTTCAACGTGGTCTCCTACTTCTCTTGTTTTTGGAGGGGTGGATGGATTGCCATGTAGAAATTGTGAGTTTGTAGTGAAGCTGTATTGTATTGTAGATGATTAAAACTTATTGGAGTCAGCGATGGATATGCTGCTGAAACTAAAGTGCAATCTTCTTTTTTTGATAACCGAGAAATCCGTCTGTGGCCCGCCCTTTGGACCAACCATAACCTTCTAAGCTCGGTGGATAATGGGTCCGCCCCTCTACCCTTCTCCACTTAAATACCAGGCTTCACTTTGCATGGTGTGGGGCTTGAACCTGTGACCTAAGCCACAAATCCTCCACCCTTTGCCACTTGAGCTAGGCCCCGGGGGCAAACTAAAGTCAATCTTAACACCTAGGCATAACCATATGAGGAAGTAGTGCAGTAATTATTTCAGTTTTCTTCTTTCCCCTTTTTTGTGGGAATTTTGATTCTTTTTTGATGAATAATTTGGGTAAAAAGATGAGAAGTGATGGAAAAGCTTGATTAGTTCCTTCCCATGTTTAGTTAAGTTCCACTCCTTAAGCTTTCCTTTCAAAGCTTTCAGTTTACTAGTCAAGATGTAGTCTGGTCTGCCATCCACCTCAATAGATTCCCACTAAATCTTCACATTGAAACCATCAACTCTTAACCACCAATTTTAAAATTTAAAGTAGGATTTGCTGTGGTCCAAATCCTCACTCTACAATGATAAAGGGATGTGGTCTGAGGCTACCCTCTGCAAAATAGACTGCATGACACATTTGAATTCCTCATCCCATTTAGTGGAAGATCCACCAGCTCAATGTCATCTATGATTTTTGATAAGTCAGTCATATTCTGGAGAGGGAAGTGCAATTCTTCTTTTCTGAAATGAATCTGGGAGTGTTAAATCTCCACATACCACCCTAAGATCTCCACTGCTGGATGCTCCAATTTCCTCCTCAATATCATGTCTTATTTTCTGTTGTTTGGTCCATATACCCTTGTTAGATGCCATGTAAAATCTTGAGTCAGTGCCATGAAGCTACAAGTTAGGGAATGTAACCCAGTGCAACAAATTTCCCTTTTCCATACTCTACTGTCCGCATATCGTTAAAATTCCCCCTCTAGTGCCATTTCCCTGCAAACATTCATACTTCACCCATCTATTTGCTTGAAGTTGCTTCACATATTCATCCATATCCTCTTTGACTTTAGTTTCTTGTAGATAGTAAATATCGGCCCTCCACTTGTGTATTTTACTCTGTAAAGTGTTCTTTTCTTCTTTAAAGAAATGAATCTTGGGCCTAACTCAACCCCAAAAGCTAGCTCATGAAGGAAGGATTGCTCAAGATCATATAAGGAGACCACCCATCCTATTAATCACCAATGTGGGACTTCTTAACAACCCCCCTCCCACGCAGGGCTGAACATTTGGAGTGTGAGCAATTTAGTATGGGGCCCAATATTAGGTGAGATGGGTACCGCTCTGATACCACGTAAAGAAATGAATTTTGGGCCTAACTCAACCCCTAAAGCTAGCTTGAGGGAAGGATTGTCCAAGACCATATAAGGAGACCACCCATTCCATTAACCACTGGTGTTTATCAGCCTAAGGCTTTGTTCTATTACCTCTGTCGTAAGCTTTCCCGTCATTGAAGTAAGGTTCAATGCTAAGAAATTAGTGTTTAATGACTCTGCTCCGATTTTCTCTCTTTTTACAATTATCACACATCACTTGCCTAGCTTAGGTTGGGTTCAATTAACATGGAGTGTGGGACTTCTTCACATCCTCCTATTATTTATCCCCCTAACGTTCCATGAGATTGTATTTATCTTCATGGACGTTCAACTGACTGTAACTTGTCCCTGTTTCTGTCCCTATTGCTTCTGAATTTGACATTAACAGCAACTAAATTCATAAGTTCTTGTGAACCTTTCGATCTTGGAATTGAAAGAATCTTTGGCACTAGATTGTTGATCTTAGTCTTGCTATAAGTTTTCTGGAAAAATATTTAAGGCCTCTTTTTCATACCCCTTGACATCCTCTCCAAAATGTTGCTATGCACCCAAAGAGTTGTTTCCATCTCAACAACAACATACCTAGGGAGACCCCACTTAAGGTAGAGTGCACACAGTCCTTGCCGAGGGGCTCATCCACTAACACTTCACCTTTCTCATCCATGATGCACTTTACTAGATGCAGGTCACGAGCTTTTCTCTCTCTCACCTTGGCGAGCTTATACAATCTCTTATCCCTACCTTTTTCCCCTAACTCGACATATAAGCGTTCAAAAGCTGCTGTCTTAGCATTAGTGACCGCCGACTTCGCTTTTTTATAGATATATTTAAGCTTACTCTTCTCCTCCTCATCCACACACTCCAACCACTCCGTATAGGCAACCTTCTTGGCTTTCACTTTGCCTTGTACTTCTCCATTCCACCACCAATCTCCTTGACGACCACCAAAGATTCCTCTTGATACCCCTAGAACCTCGAAAACTGCTTTTCTAATGCACCCAACTATCATGTCCAACATGTTGTTCACATTCCCGCTACTACTCCAGGCCCGTAGACCAATCAACTTCTCCCCCCATCTCCCGAGAAAGGGCGGGAGTTAGGCTCCCCCCCTCATCTAATCCTCGATTAGTCATAAAAGGGTCTTCTTTCTCCTATCCCTCTTAATCTCAGAGTCCATCACCAAAAACTTATGTTGAGTAGTAAGATTTTCACTCGGAATAACCTTGCAATCCTTACAAAGGCCTCTATCACCCTTCCGGAGGAGTAAATAGTCAATCTGAGTCCTAGCTACCGTGCTACTAAAGGTGACCAATTGATTATCCCTCTTCAAAAAACACGAGTTAGTAATAACCAACTCAAAAGCTTTAGCAAACTCCAGGAGAGATACCCTACCTCCATTCCTTTCCCCTAAACCAAAGCCTCCATGGACATTATCAAAACCATTAGAAGTTGTACCGATATGCCCATTTAAATCTCCACCAATGAAAATCTTTTTCGTACTCGGTATACCTTTCACTACCTCATCCAAATCCGCCCAAAAGAGCCTTTTGACTTCTTCATCCAGGCCCACATGGGGTGCATACACACTAACAACGTTCACAATAAGCTTGCCTATAACTAGCTTAATAAACATCATCCTATCATTGATCCTCTTTACCTCCACCACACACTTTCTAAGACCTGCGTCGACTAGAATACCTACTCCATTCCTATCTCTTTAGCCTCTTGAGTATCATAATTTAAATCCATCCACATCTCGTTCTTTGGAACCTACCTATCTAGTCTCCAAAACATAGGCTATATTAATCTTTCTCCTCTTAAGACTCTTCACTAGCTCTATGGACTTCCCTGTAAGCGAGCCTATGTTCCACGATCCTACTCTCAACTTACGAAAACCCGTCTCCCTCTTTCCACTATTTCCCTTCGCCTTCAACCCCAATTGAGGACATGACCCTAGTCCACCATCAGTATCCAAAGCCACTAAAACGATATGAACTACAAAGTGAAAAATTGATAACAAATAAATCCAGAAAATACAAGCAACGAGATAATAATTGACAATATAAAATGTATAATAGAGAAACAACACACACTAGCTAATAGGCAAATCAAGAACACTAAACACTAAGTTAAGAAGAAAAATGAAGAACAATAACTAAAACACTAATGGTAAGAACTAAGAAAGAAGAGCAGTAATCAAACCATCAGAAAGTGATACTAAAATATATATGGGAGCACAAATAATCAGCTGAGGAGAGGAAAGATAGAACCTGGTCTGGGGAAAAATGCGACAAATTCTGAACGTTGTCCGAAAGTTCCCCGGGAGGATCTCGCCCGAAACCACTGGATTGTCCCTGAGGAATTGAAGGTAGAACAAGTTGAATTTGAGTTGTGATGTTTCCTGTATTGTTCGCAGTTAGAATAATCAAGACTTCTATAGATATTCGGTGTGTTTATATCTCAAGAAGCATGGAACTCATATAAGATGTCCAGAGGGTCTTGGGTCGGGCCTGATAAATACTGGCCCAAAGACTTGCGGCTGAGTGGAGCATCGGGTATGGGCGACTTCAAAAAGTCACATGCCTCCTCACGTTGAAATCGCTTGCTTCCTTCGATGTGCCCAAGTGATCTAGGGCCTGATGTGAAATCCATGCCCTTCGTCCCCCTATTTGTAAGATCTGTTGGCCCCATATTTCATAGCTTCTAAGAGGTCTTATCACCCAGATTCTCCGACCGCTGCTCGTCTGAATTTGCTCACCAAATTAGAATAGTGTAACCATATCGGCCGCTTTCAACCTCCACTACCTATGGAATGTTTCCTCCATCTCCTTCAGTTTTATCCTCGCCCATCGCAAATGATTTCTTAAGCTGGTTTCTTTTTCAGTTTCAATACATCCACCACAAAAAAATTCCTTTTTCTTGGAAAACCTTTTGAGACCACAGATTCAGAGAACGCCCCAAAAGGTGAATCCATACCCAGCCTCTATCTGTCGTATGTGTAGCATTAATGAATCTTTGAATCTATAATGCAATCTTACTCCATCCTTCTTTAACGTCCCCTCAGGAATAATTGTTACTGCTCTGCTTTCTCCCTATACAACAATAATGCTGATGTAGAAAGTCCATCAAAAAGATCTGGTCTTTGGTTTCTGCTTGTATTTTGTGGTGCTTATGTATTTTATAGTTGTGTTATTATTGCCTTTGATTATCACATTACTTTGTTATTGTTATTGTTCTTGTGTTGTAAAATTTGCATTGCTTTTCCGTTTTTTTGCCATTATGCTATATATATATATTGTTTTTCTCTCTTACTTGGGACCGTGACTTTTGAGCCGAGGGTCTTCGAAAAAAGCCTCTCTATCTCCATGAGGTAGTGGTAAGGTCTGCATATATCCTACCCTCCTCAGACCCCACTTGTGGGATTTCACTGGGTATGTTGTTGTTGTATGGATAGAGAAGAAGAAAAGGTGTTTTGATGGCATCCCAACTCCCATTTCCTCTCTTAAGGCTAGATGTTTGATTAGTCTTTTTAGTTGGGCCAACCATTTATCAGCTCCATAGATCAATCTTGATAGTTGTGATACCTTTTTTTTTTATTGCCTTTCTGGGGCTGATAATCTCTTTGTAATGCTTGCATCTTCTTGATGCTTTTTGTTAATGATATCCTTCTTATTTCATCAAAAAAATGCTGATGTACCTTCCATCCTGAGTGGTTCCCTAATGCAGGAAGAATTAGATGACATCATAAGGTATGGATCAAAAGAATTATTTGCTGATGACAATGATGAGGCTGGAAAATCCCGACAAATTCATTATGATGATGCTGCAATAGATAGGTAAGTTTTGTTTACCCAGAGATTCCTTCTTTAGTTTCTCTTTTTAAACATAATTTTGGGGTATAACTTCTTAAATTTTGCATTATACATTTCCCACCATCTGATTAAGTTAAACCTTCCTTTTTTGATCGTCCCAAAAATCTGACCTATCCTAAAATGGCAAATATTTCTCCCTTGAGACTTGAGAGAAAATTAATGTGGCATAATACATAAATATGCCCTTTAACTTGGCCTTAGCCTTATTTCACATTTATGCCCTCCAACTTTGGGTGTGCACAAGTAGGCACTTAAACTTGTATAAAATTGAACAAATAGACACATATGTCCTACGTGACGCAATACACGTAGGACGCCACGTAGGACACAAAAACGCTATGTAGGACGCCATGTAGGACGAATGTGTCTATTTGTTCAAGTTTTGGATAGTTAAAGTGCCAACTTATGCACTAGAAAAGGTAGAGGTTATAGTTGCCAGCTGAAGCCAAGTTAAGGGTCATATTTATGTATTATGTCAATTAATATTAAGTGTTAACCTTCTGTTTTATTTTATATGGCACTATAACTTTGGGGAGTCAATTTGCTTTTCTTTGTTTACCGTGATTTTTTTGCTACATTTTAAAAGTATTGTTAATTATAACAAATGATGTAGTGTAGTAGTTTCTAATTATGTATGTTTTGAGTCAAAGAAATTGTTATTCAAATTGAAACGGACACTTGAGTTATTTCTCCGTCATACTCTTAATCCCACCTTTCTTTCCAATATGAAAGTAATATTTTATATTGTTTCTATATTGATTCTACCGTTTTCTGTACTGCTCGGTGTTTCACATTTTAAACTATAATTTTAGCATGACTATCACATTCAATGTACTATTTTTTTTCCCAAACATTTTATTCTGAAATTACAAGCAGGTCAATCTGGGACTGATTTGTTGGGTCTGTGGAGTACCCAAGTATTACTCCCTTTATCCCAATTTATGTGACACCCTTTCCTTTTTAGTCTGTCCCAAAAAGAATGTCCCCTTTTTATAATTAGAAAATAATTAGAAATAACTTAACTTCAAAGTTCTCTGTTACCTTTTAATGAAAAGATTTATAGTCACGCAAACATCCGAGGTTTGTTTTGGACCACAACTTTCAAAAGCCTTTCTTTTTTCCTTAAACTTTGTGTCAAGTGAAACGGTGCAACATAAATTGGGACTGAGGGAGTATATGTTTTATAAAAATTATAATTCAAGTAATTTATTCGTTCTATTTTTTTTAGACTACTTGATCGTGAGCAAGTTAGAGATGAGGATGCTGCAGCAAATGATGAAGAGGAGGATTCATTTCTGAAGGCTTTTAAGGTTTTTTTTTTTTTTTTTTATTTTATATCTATTTTAGCATTTTATGACAGGAAACTGGTTTTGTGAAATTATTCTTGCAATTGACTTGAATTATAGCAAAATTCACTAAAGTTTAAGTGTAGCGACTTATTCCTATATCATGTTTGACAAATTGAAAACTGAAACTTAACTTTGCAATTGAAATTATTCTTCTATGGGCTTGTTCTACTTACATTTTAATGACGTTTGAATTGAGTTGGGGTCAA
Organism: Solanum dulcamara; assembly: GCF_947179165.1. Taxonomy (NCBI): domain Eukaryota; kingdom Viridiplantae; phylum Streptophyta; class Magnoliopsida; order Solanales; family Solanaceae; genus Solanum; species Solanum dulcamara. The sequence goes on along the minus strand of NC_077241.1, from coordinate 34,822,557 downwards.
TATATTATTATGTATTAGATGCTAAGGAGTCGTTTGGTGTGAGGTTTAAGGTATAATACTCCAGGATAAAATGTAGGATTATTTTATCCCACCTTTGGTTTGAGGTATTAGGTACTCCTAAGATTATTTATTCCACCATTTTTTCCATAGTGACAGGATAAGTTATCCCATATACATGGTGGAATAACTTATCCCGAGATAACTTATACCGGGTTAATTAATTCCGGGATAACTTGTTCCCAACCAAACGACCCCTAAAAGTAGTAATGATGGTTGTAGTACCAATGATGATGTTATAAGCACTAACTTCATATATGTTCAGGTATCTTTTGTATTGTTTTTAATTTGTTTTTCACCTCTAAGAAGCATGAACATTAGTTCTCGCTTAAGCACTAGGAGCCTTGTTGCTTCCTTTTTTTTTGGGTCAGCTTTTATTTCATTTAATAACAGTTGCTTACAATTTTACAGTAGCTAAGTTTAGTGCATTAAAGGTTAAATAAATACATTTTTTATCAAAGTAAATTTACTTCCCCCCTCCCGGAAAAAGAGAAAAAGTAATTACATGTTAAATAAACTTCACTTAGTAAAACCGAAAAGCAATTTATGATTAGTCACTGAAGAAGACACTTCTCATAAAGTATAATTGTTCTCTTTATTGTCAACATGTTTATATTGTACCATATGCTAGTTGTATACTTATATTGGTGAGGCATCTTTCAGATGATAAATGTATAGGTCAATATAATTGAGCAAAATAAGTATATTCATTTTTACTAATGGATCTCAGTTGGTTGACGTTGTCTAGTTGTTTGTGGTAAGGTAAAGTATTTTATTAACAATACGGAGAAAACCCCATATACAAGACGTATACCCAAAAAAGTAGAGAAATCTATAGAAAAATATGGTTTTCTCCAAGAGAGGCCCAATCTTCTCCAGAGACAGGAACCTCATGGTGACACCAAAAAGAAACTAGGAACAAAAGACTGTTTTGCAGTTTTACAATATCTTGCTCGACCCCTACAAAAGCTCTCCTATTTCTCTCTTTCCATATAACCAACATAATGGCTAGTGGTGCGACATTTCATACCCTTGGGATTCTTTTCCGCGATCTTAGCTCAACTTTGCAATGCTTCCATCACTATGCCTGACATCAGCCATTGTACTCCACACTAGCTAAGGACCACCGACCACTAATTAGTAGCCACTTTACAATGCAATAGGAGAGGATTCACATCTTCGCCTGAGCATCTACACATTGCACCAGCTCACATAGTTGATCCTTAATTTTCTCAAATTTTCTGCAGTCAAATCACTCCTCTAGTTGCCATCCACGCAAAGTAACACATCTTCTAGGTACACTGGTGACCCAGATAGACCGGTAGGGAAAAGAAGATTCCATACTGGATCTTACAGAGCCTGCTCATGTGCAACATGATTTGGACCTGATCATAGAAAAGTTTCTCTTTAAGCGAACCAGCCTATCCTCACCCCCTAGTAAACTCTGGTAATAGGGATCTCTCGCCATCTCCATATATCTGATGAGTGTGTGTTGTGATCTGCCCATAAAATAGCTCGACCAGGCTCTGAAATTCTCCCATCTCCCAGTCATGAAGGTTCCTCCTAAACTGAAATCCCCCTCCATGGTATCTCAGGATCTCATGAAATGTCAGTACCCTCTGGCTTGTCGAGCTTTTATATTTAGTTTCATGTAAATTTCAAAAAGAAAATGTCAATTCAGATCTAGAACTGTGACTATTAAAACAAAAAAAAAGTCCAGGACAGTGAACTTCATGTTTCTGCAATAAATTTTGGGGATTGGCAGTGTTGACATGATTGGGTCATTTTATTGGGCTGATCAAATATTCCTTCCAGGTGTTCCATTGAGGTTTGCCATCTAGTATAAGGAATTCTTATATATACGGACATGCAGTTTGGAGTTGTGGCCAATAGCCTTTCAATTTAGTACAAGCTGATAGAGTTAAATGAAAATGCTTATAATTTGACTTTTTTGGTTTAACTTCTTAAATGTAGATGAATTAGACACTCTAGTACAGTTTTCTCAGGTCCTTCCAAGTTTAATGTGAACCTGAGTTTATTTAACAGTACATATTCATCACCTACTTAGTGCTGTCCTTGAATGGACTTTTTTGCTTGCATATAAAGTAATTTTTTTTACAAATATTTGGCTTTGAATAAGCACGAAATAATTTGATGGTTTAGATGGTTTTTTGTAAGGATAGTTAATAAACAATGTTATGATGATTGATATACTAAATTCCTGATTTAGTTGTGTAAGTGATACCATTTTAAAATTCGTAATATACAATGTTTGCCGTTGTTCTTCATTTGCTGATATAAACTGATGAATGCCTTAGGTTGCTAATTTTGAGTACGTTGAAGAAGCAGAAGCAATAGCAGAAGAGGAAGCACCAACTGCCCCTGTGGAGAATAAAGCAACTGTAAGCAATTCTGAGAGAGCATCTTATTGGGAAGAACTGCTACGAGATAAATATGAAGTGCGTCAAGTTGAAGAATTCAAGACCATGGGGAAGGGAAAGAGGAGTCGTAAGCAGGTGTGAAATCTTTTGCTTGTTAATTTAATTTTTGTTTGTTCTTTTGAATGAGTTTGATGGGCTATTAAACACTGTGTCATGCGTCATTCCTTTTCATTCTTTGATATTTTCTGGTGGTTGCTCTTTATTGGACACGTTAATCTAGTAATTTCTTGCTACTTTCCCTTTTTGATTCCACGTTTCATATCTTATTCTCTTCCTAGATGGTGTCAGTTGAGGATGATGATCTTGCTGGTCTGGAGGATGTGAGCACCGATGGAGAGGATGACAACTATGAAGCTGAAGCTGATTCAAGTGATGGTGAGACAGCTTCACCGGGAGCGCCAGTTGCGAGGAAGGCTCACAGAAAGAAAGCCCGCGGTGGGATATGGGTTCTCAATCTCATTTTTGAATTTCAGTTCCGACTAATGAAAAGCAATATTTTAGTGAAGAATATATTTTCTTTTGACAGTTGATTCTACTGAACCACTCCCTTTGATGGAAGGAGAAGGAAGATCATTTAGGGTACTGGGGTTCAATCAAAGCCAAAGGGCAGCATTTGTCCAAATTTTGATGAGGTTTCATTTTTTCTGTATTCTTTTTTCTGCTACATTTTTCTTTATATTCTCCTCTCAAGACTTCCTACCATTGAGTTTGAGATTTGAACATAGTTCTTGTAGATGAGTAGTAATAATTTCCTACTATTCTGTATTCACATCTTCTGTACATACAAAAATCTGAAAATGTTGGACATAATTTCTTGTCTTTACAGATTTGGGGCTGGTGAGTTTGACTGGGCAGACTTCACTCCACGATTGAAGCAGAAAACTTATGAAGAAATTCAAGAGTATGTGCATACATTAACTGTGAAGTTTTATATTCCCCGATTATTAGTACATTTAAACTCTCTGTTGCTCTAGGCTGTAGCTATGTCTCAGCCAAAGGTATACGTAGATGAACTTGCCTTCTATGCCAAACCACTACCTCTTTCTGTTATCAAAAGTCGCTCATCATGCATCTTCTTACTCTTCTCCTTCTATCTCTGTCTCTCTCTCTTAAATTTTTTATGGATCTGAATATACTGATTGAATAATTGAGATATCTGTCGGTGATTTGGTCCCGTGCCTTCGCATCAATATGAATTTGATAATTGGTACTACCTCCTTTTCAATTGGTTTGTCCTACTTTCATTTTTAGTCCGTTCAGAAAGAATGTCTCTTTCCTCTTTTGGCAACTCTTCAATTCATCTTTCCTCATGGCATGTTTAAGACCACAAGATGAAAGGGCATTTGGTACATTTTACATATCTTTAATTTAAGACCTACAATTCAAAAGTCTTTTTTAGTTTCTTAAACTCCGTGCAAAGTCAAAACCTGACAAACAAATTGAAACGGACGAAGCACAATTTTTGATACCATATCAATTGTAGTAGACAACTTGATAGGGTATTACATCTTCAATCTATATTATGTTAAAGTTATGGTAATTATAAGTAAAGTTACATCTGCTGTAAAGTTACACTGTGACAAGCCTAACTTATTTCCCCCAAGACACAGATTCTTTTCATGAATCTTTATTTTGACAAATTCCTAGTGTTGTATTTCTCTTATTGGATAGACATGTTAGATCATATGTACTGACATGTTCTAATCACTGTTATACAGTTATGGAGCTCTCTTTTTGTCACACATATCTGAAGAAATCACTGACTCACCTACATTTTCAGGTTAAGAAATTGTATTGATTCTTAAATCGTTGTTTATGATTCTTATTTATAGGCTTCAAATCTCCTTTTCCTCCTGGCGGGTCAGGAAACATTTAAATATTTTTGATTGCAGATGGTGTTCCAAAAGAAGGACTTAGAATACCAGATGTGCTTGTTAGGATAGCTGTCTTGCTTCTTATAAGGGACAAGGCAAGTTTTTCATACTCCAGTGTCCTATATAGCTTTGCAGTATCGAATTCTCACTGGTGTGTGGTTGTAACAGGGTGTATCTCAAACAGGACCTTTGATAGAATGTATTAGATCTTTTCCGATATGCATGTCCTATTTGTTCCCCTTGTCTAGTTATTTACTTCTAGCAACTAATTTGTTTATTGTGGCAACAATAAATCATAACTTAAACTTAATATTGAATACATTTCATGTCTTTATAAATTGCTCCAATTAGCATATCTTTGTTTCACATCCAACACATCATTTGCATCCTCACTTGTGCTACTGCTATTGCAACTTGGTCTTTTGGCATGAAAACACGAGATTCTGTTCTCATGTTTGAAAAGAGAAAATGGAAGTGTCTTATTTCATGGTTAATGCTATTTTGCAATGTGGTTGAGGTATCAGACGTATAAATATAATGTAACTTGTCAGAAATAGAATGGTAAAATGCAGTGCTGTTGCTGAATTTCTTGTGCCTGTAATGTCTAAAATAATTTAGAACTATGACGTTTGCTCGGTTTTCATGTAGTCATCTTGACACTGTCAAATGTTTATATGTGATCTTTAATTTCCCACAAAGCTGAAGCTTTCTACCTCAAGTTGTGTTATCAGATGACAGCAGATCTTCATTAAGCTACAACTATAGAGGTGTATTCATGGTTCAAGGTTGATAAATATGTTCTGTTGTTTCAGGTGAAGGCTTTTTCAGAAAAGACAGGTGGCTCTCTTTTTGCCGAGGATATCATGTCTCGGTTCCCTGGATTGAAAGGTGGAAAACATTGGAAGGATGAGCATGATTTGCTGCTTCTACGGGCATTGATAAAGTATGTAACCTTTATCTCTGCTGATCTCTATAATGAATTTAGGAACTGCTTAGCCAGTTGAAATAAAGCTGTAGTTCTGAAATTGTGCTTTATAAAGAAAGACTAGGACAGGAGTTGATAGATTGCATTTACCAGTAGTGAAAAGCATGTGAAAGTCTATTGAATTAAAGAGATGAAGGCTTTGAATAGATGATCTTTAGTATTGTTCTAGTACTTAATTGGCCTACTTTCTTTTCATCAATCACAACTACTAGAGCCCTTTCCTAAAATTCTAAAAAAGTGAATATGGTAGGTCTGACAAATTTACAGAAAATATAAGATATACCCTTTACTTCAAAACTTGATTGGAGAATTTATCCTGTACTTACAAAAAGTAAAACATGTGAAAATGCTCAAAATCTTTGCTGATTAACGGAAAAGAATTTGCTTTATCAGTTTATGTTCATATCAAAATTTTCACTAATTGACATCTAAGATTGCCATGCTACTCTTTTGCATATGTTCTAGAACTGAACTTGTAACTATTTCACTTTGTCAAGCCCTGGTATTTGCTTACTAATCATCTTATGACAATTTTGTTTGTTCACACCATGTAAACCGTCATTGCCCATTTTCTCCTTGAAACACAAATTAATGTATTTAGGATCACGTCTTTTTCACTGTGCATTTCTATTAACTTCATCTTAGGTTATAAGTTCATCTCTGGATTTGAGGAGCTGGCAGAGCAAACATTAAATTCAATAATTGCGGCAAATTGCTAAGTTCTGCTGATATTGTTTTCGATTTTCTGGGTCTATGGTTATGCAGGCATGGTTACGGAAGATGGCAGACAATTGTTGATGACAAAGAGTTGAGGATCCAAGAGATCATCTGTAAAGAACTCAATCTTCCTGTCGTAAATTTACCCGTTCCTGGAGCTTCTCAGCCACAAGTTCCTCCTGCTCCAGGACCTTTCCAAGAACTGCCAGCTTCCGGAGTTCCCCTAGAACAATTTACTGTTCCTGGAGTTTCTCAACCACCACACGGGGTAAATACAGCTAATGCTGAGTCTGTTGGAAGTCAGGTGAAAGCTACTGGTGATGGGAATAACTATGGAGCTGAACTTTCACATGGGACAAGTGATCCTTCAAACCGACAAATTATCCAAGATTCGTCTTCATTGTATCATTTTAGAGAGATGCAGAGAAGACAAGTTGAATTTATAAAGAAAAGGGTGCTGCTTCTTGAAAAGGGCCTTAATGCAGAATATCAGAAAGAAGCCTTTGTAAGTTGTTTTATCGAACTCTTAAAATACATGATGTTGGATAGCTTGTGATCTGTCATGTACATGTCCAAAGGGTTTATTGATCCCTAATTTTTCTGTCGTTCAGTGTATGTCAAGTCAGTATCAGAAAACTAATCAAAGGAATTTCACATCCAAGTATTTTATACTCTCTGAGATCCAAGTATTTCGTGAGCTAACCTGGTTTGGCGGGTTTAGCTCATGAATGGAACTACATGTTCTCAGCTAGTTTGCACTTTAACTAGTATAGAACCTTGTGAATTCTCAGCTGTATATAAGGATATTCTCCTATAGAATTAATCAGGCCTTGATAATATGACCCCTTTTCTTGAGGAACAACCATTGGACATGTTTGGAACTCAGTACAATTCATTGACTTGCTTAATTGCTTAAAGTTCTTTCAGTGAACTAGTTTATGAAATCTAGGTCACTAAGGGTGGCAGCATCATTGGTTACTTCTGTGGAGCTACACTTGTTCATGTGTTATATTGATCGTTGTGCGTTCCCTATAGGATGATGAAAAATCTCATGAACTGCCCAACGAAGGGATGGTGTGTGATACCAAGGTTGTGGATGAACCAAATCGAAATGTTGAAGAAGTCAATACTGAAATGATTGACCATTTCGCAAGACTAGTAGCAATTTGTAAGTAATCATTTGCCTCCTCAAGCTTCTATTGCATGTCATGTAGTGAATGTACTGACCTAGCAGCCAATCGTGCACTTCTTTGCATGCAGCTCCACAAGGAATCTCTCAAGTTGCTTGTGATCGTAAACCAGATCGTTTAAGTGTTGCAGAGCTTTATAACAAGGTGAATAGTTCACTCCAAACATACTTTGTTTTCATCTATGCATAAATACTTTCCAGTATAAGACAATAAAACCACATTTCTCTGGAAAGTATTCTGAACATGATACATGTATCCTTCTCTCTCTGTTCTGCAGATGTGCCTGGTACTTTCTGGAAATGTCCAAGACTCATTTAATGAGACAGACCCTAGTTCAGGGATGAGAAAGAACATCCTTCCATTGGAAGCTATTTGTCAACAGATGAACCAAATTCTTTCTTCTCCTCATCAAAATACTCCTAATTTTGAGAGGAAACTGGTTCAAGAAGATCGGAATTCTGAAGCTAGTAAATCCAGTTATCCAGTTCCTTCATCTCAAGTAGATGATAGGGTGCTCAATGCTGTGAAAGAACATGAGAGTCTTCCAAAACAACCAGAATCTGGATCCAAGAGTGCTACCAGTTGTACAGTTGGAAGTATGACTGAGAGCCACAATGTTACTCCTGCGGTTCTGGAGACTAGACCTAGTAGTTTATCAACTGGAGAAGCTGATACAGAAATGGTGGACATTTCCACCTCAAATGCCTGGACGAACAGAAGATTAGGTTCTGAGGTTGATCATATAAATGAAGATTAGTAAGTACTTTTGTTGGGTAGTTCCTAGAGCGACTCTTATAATCGACAATTTCCTTTTCCAAGTTGCTAAGTGGGTTATGTAAAATGAGAATCAGCATTCATACTTGAGCGTTCTAGTCTTACCACAAGTTCTACCAGCATAATTGCAGTTGAATGAAGCCTTGATGGATTTCAGAGTTTTCCTGGTTATTCTTGAAAGAAGTCTATTTCGTCGATTTAACATGATGAAAATGTTTTAGTTGTCTTCTAATTTATCATCTTCATCGCTGACATGAAGTGTTCTGCTTCACCAAAATAAGGGAAACTCTATCGGCCTGATTTCCTTTCATTTAAATTGATGTTCTGTATATCATAGACACTCTATGTGCCTGTGAAGCTTGGCAAAGCTTCGGATGCCTCTTATTCACTTGTATCAACATCCTTTTGTTATAGTAAATAGTTTCTCTGCATGTGTGTTGCTTCATCTTATTTTTTCAGAAACTATATGCTTAAAAGTATTTTATACGTAGATAGATATTTCATTTAGTTATAAAATATAAAATCGAAACATAGCACTCTTGCACAATTCTATTTGTGTTTTAGCCATCATTCTGTCAATTAAGTTAATATATTTTCTTTCTAAAATTATTTTTCTACCAGACTGTTGAAAGTCACATTCTTGATAAGATTTTCTATAATCTTCAGAAAATTAAAAGTTAAGCTCCTTAACCGAGATTCAACCCACAAAGTGGTCATACAAAAAATTGTTAGAAAATTAAATCAAGAGAGAATTGATGATGGGACATAAATTCTAGTAGTAGAATGAAGAAGGAATAATATTTATTTACGAAATAACTCAATGTCAAAGGAAATTTTATCATTTATTAAAAGTTTGTTTTGCAGTTTTGTTTTCAAAAGACTAAAAAACGTTAGATTTTTTTTTATAATTAGTTTTCAACAGTAACAACACATTTACACGATCAAATAATTCTCCAAACCCACAATGTATCTATGCAAATTTCTTCAATGTTGAGAGTGAAGAAGGAATAAGCAGTTTAGGAAGAATGAATTGAATTGTTTTAATGCTGTTGGCTGCTGGAATCTCATTTAAATATGTAAGGTCTTCATTTAAAACTAAAGGAATGAATATTTAGGTAATTCAACTTTTTAGTATAAGATTCTGTACTTATAAAACCCAAAGATGTGTTTTTGTCAAATTATTTAGAATGTAGAGGAAATACAAGAATTTTCGCTATCCTTAAATGTATATTTATTTTTTATTATCTCCATTTACAGGTAGAGAAAATCAAAAGCCTTCGTAAAATCTTGCTTGCGAAAGAACAAAAGATGGACAATACCTAAGGATGCGACTATATATATCGACATAATTTTTTAAGATAGTCAATTCTTTCACAAAAATCTTTAAAATATTTTTCTTCGCATGTAACTCACTCAAATGAGCGAGAGAGGACACTTTGAACTTGTGAATATTATAATTTCGTGACAAAATGAAGTAACACCAAAATCTAAGAAATTAGTTGTACTAATAAGCAACTTCACACGTAACCAAAAGTCGAAAATACTAAGGGATTGTTTGGTTTTTGGTTAGAGTTATCTAGGTATTAGTTATGCATGTATTAGTTATGCAAGTATTAGTGATGTTGGTATTAGTTATGTAGGTATTATTTATATAGAATTTAGTTATGTACAAATTAAAATACATAAATTATTGCTTATTGAATTTTTAATTTGTTGTAAATCAATATACATTATTTACAAACAGATAAGTAAACAAATTAAATTGACTCGATCGGTTAAAAATATGTAACTAATGGCCACATTCATATAGTATAATTTAAACTAATTCGTAGATCGATTACTTGTAGGTGGAGAGACTTCTAATTTTTATTTAATTTTTAAAAAAAGATAAAAAAAAAAAGAAGAAAAATAGTATAATTTTAAAAGTGCACATAATTTTAAAAAAAAAAAGATTTTGAAAGTAAAACAATAAGAAAACCAACATTTGTATTGAGGCTGCCGATTTCGTCAGAACCCTAGGTAACATCATTCAATTTTCGATCCACATCTAATATAAATATTTTTCTGTTGGGCGTATATTTAAATAAAACTTCTTTTTTTAAAAAAAAAAAGATTTAAGTAAATTGATGGAATAATTATTGTTATACTGCTCAATTATTTCTTGATATAATTATTCATATATATATATATATATATATATATATATATATATATATATATATTGTATTGTATTGTTATCTAGGAGCAAAAAGCAACTAATCACTGAATAAACTGTCCAATTACTTCTTGATACCATTAAAGTATATACGAGTGTATATATACTCTGACAGTATCATGAAGGTCACGCGAAAACAGACATGGGCGAAGAGGGGCGGGGCAGTGATGTAATTGCTTTTGGCCTTTGGTCCAATCACAGTAAATAAGTTGGGGTAGGTTCAGTTTAAGTAAATAGTTTACTCCCTTAGTTTATTATGTGTAGTTTTCCGTAAATTGATGGAGATAAATATATAATTTATTATTTAAATTTATGTATAACTAATACCCCCATAATTTATTTCATATTCTACCTTGCATAAAATTATACATAGATTTTCTCATAAGTTATGTGAGTATTAATTATGTAGAATAACTAAAACACAACCAAACACCATATAGAATTTACATATTAAAAACTTTCATACAATATATGAAACCTACCAACCAAACATTGTATAAAATTAATAAAAGTTTAACTTTATTTACAAATCAAACAATGCATAAAATTAATACATGAATAATCTAAGTTATTCATTCATTAGGTTGGACTTTAATCAACTAACAAACGATCCTAAACTTGTAAAAATATTGAGAATGCCCATCATTTTTTGAAATGCACATTAATTAATAGAGTTATATCATTCTTTCAATGTATAATTTATATAGAAATTATCCTATAAGCTATGCTTAATACAGCGACATATTATTATGATAATAAATTTAAGAGTTTCGATGTTTCTTCCTCGCTTAAAACAAAAATGAGTTTGCGTCTGAGTATGAAAGCTATGGTTGACAATTTTGGCTACACAGTTGAAATAATCAGAAACAAAAGATTAAAATAAGCACGAAAAATGACAATAATATGGGATATAAATCTTAAATAATTAACAATTTGTTAACTGAGGACGTATGGTGTCTTTGTAATTTGTTGTCTCACAGGTTAAAAAAGAAGAGCAACAACTAATTTAGAGATAATATTCCCGATCATTGGATTGTCTTGATCAAAACAAGTTCTAGTGTGAGTTGAATGTTTGTGTCTATTGACGAAGGAGTACGAAGTAATGCGATTTTCTTTTATAAATAGGATTTGAAAATTATTTAGATGGTACTTATAGTAATTTAACTTTTATCTTTAAGAACTTTCCACTTTTAATGTAATTAGTTTAGTGTAAGTGCGTTGCACATGTGTATCGTGTTTGTCAGTAAAAACATATATAAAAAAATCAATTATTGCAACATAACATATATCGTTGAATACCTATTTTTTTTAAAAAAATTATTACTATACAGATGCAATTATTCGAATTATTTTTTGCATAACGTCATACAGAAAAATCATCATTTTAAATCAGATATAGAATATTTGTAGTTATACATTTATATATATACTAGATAAATATGTCCGTGCTAAGCACGGACCCAACATATTAGTTCATCAAACATATTAATACGTTTTAGCTAATAAAACAGTGACAAAATCATGTAATTCTAGATACGATAGCATGCATTGTTGTGGAGAAAGCACCCAAAATCTTACGTTGTCACGCTCAATTCAGCATGCACAACCTAATACTAAATGCATCAAACTATAATCCAACAATCAAGACAAACTCTTCATGACTGGCTTGAGTTGCCGTCCTTACCCTCTGTACATTTCCTATAGAAAAAGAAAAACACTAATTCAAACAATAGACTCTTTATAACAGCATTTCATTTTAACAATCAATTTTTTTTGGAATAGATGTTGATGGTATATTTTCTATAACAACATTTCACCATTGTAAATAAAAAATATTCATACAAATGACAATGTTATAAAGAAGTTCAACGGTACCTATTATTTGATTCAATAAATATATACCCTTTCAATTGGTCAACTCTTATGTGATACCAATGTATTGTTCATATCACTATATAAAAAAGATGCAGTAAGACTTCAGCAAAAAGTCAGTCAATCCATCATAAATGGAGAGAATATCATAATGTTAAATCTAAGAGTCATGCTAATACATAGGCTCCGTCCCCTCTCTTTTGGATGAATGGGGTGATATAGATGGGGCTTTTAAATTTTCAGTCCCTGAGAGAAAATAGTGATGTCGGTAGTATGGGCCCATCGAAAGAATGAGTCTGACTCAAAATGTAGTGATGATCACATCAAAAATCTTTCAATCTCTAATGATAATTCTTATCCTTCGGCATGTTAATTCTAGTCCAAAACTATTAACAATTGCTTAACTGACCTTAGCATGACCCATTTACTATCGTGGTGACGAAAACATTCGGAGAGTTCCCGTTACATGGCAGTGATCTATTTCCTACCGGACTTCTTCACATATGAAGCACCTAATAAAGATGCTAATTCACCTTGTTCGGGATTCAGATTAGACTATTTTTACAAGATGTTGTCCCCCCCAAAAAATTCATTTTTAGGTGAGCTTAATTTTTCTAGATGAGTCTATTGAATTAGTGACTTGCTCTAGTATTGTCACGACTAAAGCTAGATTCTAGGCGTGACACGGCGATTGAAATCTCAAGGGACTCCAACCAAGCCACTTAGCATACATAAGTAAGTAGAACATCAATGAGAACATAAAGTGAAAGATAAGTCTCAAAGTAGGATCTAGCACAAGGTAGTGTAGGATCTCGGAAGTTGAAAACTCAGCAAATTGAGGTTCAAAGGAAGTTCTCAGAGAAAACTCAGCTTTTTGGCAGTAGACGAGCACCATGAAGGCCATCACTGGTCGTACTTCTCACCACCTCCCGTGTAGAACTGTCGTGGTAGTTCCATGAAATCAGGGGACAGGTTTATGAGGGGGACCACGGCTCGCACCACAGACCATAGTCCCATCCGTGGAGTTGAGTCCCTAGGACCCCAAGTCCTTGTGAGGACCACGATAGGGGCCACGGACTGTAGTGCCCTTGAAGGACTATGTACCCTCCATGGTGGCAGCCTCTCCCAAGTTTAATTTCCCCCTCCAGTTCACAATCATCATCACGACCCATATTGGGCTTCACGGGCCGCGGTGGAGGTTCGTTGAGGTGTTCGAATCCAATTTATGCTGAGGGTATTTTAGTCTTTCCCTATATTTTCATTAATAAATGTGGATGATTTTTGAGAGTGTATTCTAATTAACTACCCTTAACCCTCTTAACCCTCTCATTCTCTCCCAAACACTCTAAATCAAAATTTTCTCTCTAAAAGTGTGCTCTCCAATTCTGCTTCTTCCTCAAGCAAATTTTAAGGATTTCTTCAAGGTCAGGCTTCAATTCTCTGTAATTTAGGGCTTCTAAAAATCAAGGTATGTGGAAATTCATCCTTGTCCCTTTCACCTACGGAGTCCCAAAGATTTCTTCTCAAAATCTCTTATGATTTCTTCTTCTAAAAACCCTAATTTTATGATTTGCATTGGGCTTTCACATCATGTTGCATGATTTCAAGATGGATTTCAAAGACCAATGCTATATGCTAGTTTCAAGCATGATTTATGAGCTATGATCGTGATTTTGAAGTTATTTCAATGAAAGCTTTATGAATGATGTTCAAAGATGCTTTAAGAAAGAAGTTATGAATGATGTTTCAATGTTGCTATAAGCAAAGAAGTTATAGTGCAATAAGGACCATTGTTGCACAATCATATTAAAGAAGTTAAAGGTTATAATGGAATTTCCTCACACATTCATAATGAAGTTGATAGATGAGCTATTCCTATGTTATCTTTGTGAAGATGAATTGATATCTATTATTATCTTTCCTAATGATGTTAATGACTATATTTTTATAAAAGTTCTATTGGGATAAAGACATAGCACCGGGAGGACTTTAAGGTGGGGTTCAGTTTGGTAGCCGTTGTAGCTACTCGAGGGAATCCTAGTAGCAACCATTAGTCCTTAATTACGTTGCCCGCATAGGTTTAAAGATTCCAATATGGCAAAGCTAGTGGATCCATATTTACCAAAGTTAAAGAGAGTACCATGACAGAGTATACCCTGGCATGGTAGACCCCCCTTCTCGATGTGAGGATCATCGAATTCTTGTAATAGCTTGCATGGTATTAAGTATCGGTTAAGATCCTATCCCATACCAAGTTATATGAAAAGTTTTAAAGTTCATATGAAGATGATATTTTGAGCCATTAACCAATAGTTATGATGTTTTTAAGGTTTTCATGGTTTTTATTCATGTTTTAAGATATTGGTCTTGCATCCCATGTTTCATATTGATTATGTCCTATGTTTATTGTTCATGCATACTTCTCACATACTTAGTGTATTCCATATGCTAACACATACTTTTTGCCTATATTGTATCATAATGTAGGGTCCGATGATCACACTCATTCTCCCATTTGTGGCTAGAGCTTATTGCATTGTATTAGTGGTGAGTCCTCATGTTCGGAAGATGTGACACTTTACTTTATTATGAGTTTACCTACAACTTTTGTGGACCATATTTTAATTTTCGAAGGTTAAATAGGTCAAATAAATTAATTATTGCAAGACATGGTGTTGTGATAAAATAGAGTATTTATAGAAAAAAAATCATATCTCACTGTAGGATGCTCCAAATCAGTTGATTCTTGAACAACATGAAAGTACACTTCTAGAGAAACAATTCATACTAAGACACCAAATCCAATGAGGAAGTTATCTTTTTCAAATGCAGCTCTGAAAAAGGGTATTCCGTTAAAAGAAGTTCATCTCACCAACCATGGAAAGATCTAGATCAATTTGACATCACCCGTGACATCAATAGTCCTCCATTTGACATCAACCATGACATTACACTCTTTCATTAAATTTTTAAATTTTTCTTTATAATTATTTTAATTATTGTTAGGTCACTCCTTCACACCTTTAAATACCCACTTTATTTCATCATTTTGTTCATCATGCTTTCTCAAGCAACTCTTCTCTCTATACACTCCTTTACTCATTCTCAAAATATAGTTTTAGTTTTTAGTAGTGTAGAAATACTATTCCAGTAATTCATATACTCCGGGTAGTACACAAAACACTCTGACGAGAAGAAAATGCTAGGATTCAAGAGTGTTTATTAAGTCCTTGAATTCTGAGTAACGCTTCAGATTCCAGGTATGTAAGGCTTCAATGAGAGTATTTCTTCCACTCTCATGCCTAAAGTATTTTGATTATATGATAAATTAAGTTTATTTTTTTTAAACTTTACTTTAAGTTATGTGGGTGTTTATCTATGGGTTCTTCCACCTATATAGTCCAAGAACTCTTTCAATTAAATCTCTTGATTTTAAGTAATATTTTTTTATGGGTAATTCTTATTTTTACTTAATAGCATGAATCATGGTTAAACTAATAATTATTGATCTATTTTGATGAAACGTGATTTCATATGTATGAATTGATGGTTTGCAAGTAATTTGTCAAGTTATCCCTTTAAAGGTTCTTGAAATTCATGGTGGGTTGTTTAAAACATAATTTTTAATTAATGGATTTCAAAGTATTTATGCATATTTATTTACATACATGTTTTCAAGTTGAAGTGATTTGAACCCACCTAGTTTTACTATATTTTTAATGAAGTTTGACTTAAAAGCTTTGACTCTAAATAAATGTTTATAAAAACAATGTCTATGATAAAAAGGGAATCTTATAAAATAAAAAAATAATGAAATGCTATGAATGATGGATTCTTTATGCTATAAGGATAATTCTTGCATATTTGAATCACCAAATGTTTTAATGAGCTATTCTATCGAATATGATGTTTTGAATTCTCAAGCTATATGCTATGACTTTTTGAAGTATTAAACTATTCGGTGGGATGACTTAGCACCGAATGGGTAAGACCTTGTAGGCTTAGGCTAATGGATCCATGAAAGCCCTTAAAGTTAAATTCAAATAAATGAATGAAGTTGATGGAGTTCTACCCGGCAAGTAGTCTCCCCCACCAATATAAGGGGTTATGTTGGATTCTATGTAATAGCTCGCATAGTTTTAAATGTTGGTTATGGTCATTTTCTCACAAAATGAATGTTTAAAGGATATCTATATGATTGATTATGCATGCATTGCATTATGTTTTATATTACATAAATGTTTTAATATTTTCTCAATGTTCATACATGCTTACATACTTAGTACATTCAAAGTACTAACGCATACTCTTTTGCCTACATGATATCACCATGTAGGTACCGGTGCTCCTCCTCATTCTCCTCCATGTGGCTAGTTGAGATTTCGTTTGAAGACTACTTTGGGCGAGTTCCCATGTATCGGGAACAATACTCTTTTATCTTTCTAGCTTATGATATGTTGAGATCTTTAGACACTTACTATGACATTTCTTTCTATTATGATTGAGGATGAGCTAAGAACTTGTCTTAGCCCCATTAAATCTAAAGGTTAGAGGTATTGTTGGACATATGTAAGTTGAAGATTTACTATTATGATTTCTTCTTATTTATTTATTGTCATTACCTATAAAAGGCTAAAAGAATGCTAAGAGGCTTGTTTGAGGTACTTTCGGGTTCAAATAGGACCTTCTTCATAGTTGGAAGCACACCATAACTATGAATAGGAGACTATGAGACATTTAGAAAAGTTTTCACTTCTTTCAAATTCATGTCGTGCCTTAGTATCCTAAGCTTTCCTTTAACTAACGACCCATTTCATTTTCTCTAGATAATGTCGTGGAAGAGCACCTCCAAGAGCAAGGGTTGACAATGAGGACCAAACTCCTCCGGTTCCCAATGCCCTACATCATAAGGAATGGGTAATCCATGCCAAGTTTTGCAACATCATTACGTTGTTGACTCAAGTCGTAGCCAACCAAGGGCATCAAGGTGTTTCTTCTCCCTAAACACAAAATTCGGCCTCTAGAATTTGGGACTTCCAAAGGATGAATCCGTACGAGTTCGATAGTTCTAAACTAGATTAGGATCCTATGGAGTTTATTGATGAGGTATACCGGATTGTGGCTATCATGGGTGTGCCACCGAATGAGAAGGCCGAGCAAGTAGCCTATCAACTCAAAGGTGTGGCTCGAGTGTGGTATGAATAATGGGTTGTTGAGAGGGATGAAGAAATGGGGCCGATAGGATGGGAAGAGTTCAAAGGTGCCTTCCTAGACCACTTCTTCCCATTGGAGCTAAGGGAGTCCAAAATCCAAGAGTTCATCAACTCCGTCAAGGGAGTATGAGCGTGAGTGAGTATGCTCTCAAATTCACTAAGCTGTCAAAGTATGCCCCCTTCATGGTCTCTGACCCAAGAGATAAGATGAGCAAGTTTATTTCTGGTGTTTCAAGCTTGGTGTCCAAGGAGTGCAAAATATCCATGTTAGTCAAGGAGATGGGCATTTCTCAATTAATAACTTACCTAGAGAAAATTGAAGAAGAGAAGTTGAGAGAGAGATGAAGGGGGTTCAAAAAGGCTAGAGTGGATGGTGGAGGGTTTAACCCTCAAAGGTCAAGTTATGGTAATAATGGCAAAGGCCAAGGTAGGCAACTTTTTATGGGACAAGGCTCCACCAATTCTCCTCCTCTAAGGTTCAACAAAGACAAGGGTGCTAAACCAATGGTTCAAATAGAGAATATTGCTGCTCAAACTTTCCCTACTTGCAAGAAGTGTGGAAGGACTCACAAAGAGGAATGCTTAACCGGCTCCAATACATGCTTTAAGTGTGGCAAGTTGGACCACTATGCAAGGGATTGTATAAATTGTGGTGGTAGGCCTCAAGGATAAATTTCCCATGGTCAACAAGCCCAAGGAGGTGTCTAACACACCAACCACTTTTACGCCTTGCATGTGAGATGAGAGGTTGAGGACGCACACACCTAATGTTATTATCGGTATGTTAAGGGTCTTTGGTTTTGATGTGTATGCACTATTAGATTCAGGTGCAAATTTATCATTTGTTACTCCATTCCTTGCTAATAGGTTTGATGTGTCACCCGAAATGTTATTAGAGCTCTATTTGGTGTCTACCCACATTGGTGAGTCGATTATTTCTAGAAAGGTCTATAGGGGTTGCCCGTGTATATTTTGCATAAAGTTATTCCTTTTGATCTCATTGAGCTTGACATGGTAGATTTCGATGTCATTTTTGGGATGGATTGATTAGATGCATCTTATGCTTCCATAGATTGTAGGACTCATCAAGTCAAGTTCCAATTTCCAAATGAGTCCGTTATTGAATGGGAGGGTCGTGATTTAGTAATGAAGGGTAAGTTCATTTCTTATCTTAAGGCCCGAAAAATGATTTCTTAGGGTTATATCAACCATATTGTGAGGGTTAGGGATGTCGACTCTAAAAATCCTCCTCTTGAGTTGGTTCCCATAGTCAATGAGTTCACCGATGTCTTTCCTAATGACCTTCCTAGTGTCCCTCCCAAAAGGGAAGTTGATTTTGGTATATATCTTCATAAGACCAAGTATTTTGCTATAAGACCAAGTATTTTACCATGGGTGCTCCCGTGTTATTTGTGAGAAAGAATGATGGGTCGCTTCGAATGTGCATAGACTACCGACAATTAAATAACATGACCATTAAAAACAAGTACCCACTCCCTAGAATATATGACTTGTTTGATCAATTACAAGTGGCAAGTCACTTCTCTAAGATCGACCTTTAATCCGGCCATCACCAACTACGGGTGAGAGAGTGTGACATTCCCAAAATGGCTTTCCGAACAAGGTAGGACTTGATGAATAGAGTGTTCAAACCTTACCTTGATACTTTTGTTGTGGTCTTCATTGATTATATTTTGATTTACTCTCGGGGCGAGGAAGAACATAAAAATCACCTAAGAGTTGTGCTGCAAACGTTGAGGGATAGGCAATAGTTTGCAAAATTTAGTAAGTGTGGATTTTGGTTGAAGGAGGTGGCATTTCTTGGTCATGTAGTGTCCAGTGATGGGATCAAGGTTGATCCTATAAAAATGGAGGCAGTTAAGAATTGGCCTAGACCTTTATCTCCTTCAGACATTAGAAGCTTTTTGAATCTAGCCGGATACTATAGAAGGTTCGTCGAAGGATTTTCTTCCATCTCATCTCATATGATGAAATTGACCCAAAAGAAATACAAATTCATATAGACGGATGAGTGTGATAAGAGTTTCCAAACCTTGAAAGATTAACTTGCCTCCACTCCTATTTTGACTCTACCAGAAGGATTAGAAGGGTTTGTAGTTTATTGTGATACTTCAAATATTAGTTTAGGTTGTGTCTTAATGCAAAACGGCAAGGTCATAGACTATGCTTCTAGACAATTAAAGGTGTATGAGTGTAACTACCCTACCCATGACCTTGAATTGGCAGCCGTTGTTTCTTCTCTGAAGATTTGGAGACATTACCTCAATGGGGTACATGTGGATGTGTATACCGATCAAAAAGTCTTCAATATGTGTTCACCCAAAAGGACCTTAATATAAGGCAAAGAAGGTGGCTAGAAGTCCTTAAGGACTATGACATGAGTGTGCACTATCATTCGGGTAAAGACAATGTAGTTGTCGATGCACTTAGTAGAGTGTGTATGGAGAGTGTGGCCCATGTGGATGAAGGGAAGAGGGAGTTGGTGAAATATGTTTACCGGTTGACTAGATTAAGGGTGAAGTTGTGTGGTATTGATGATGGTGGTATGGTTGTTCAAAATAGGTCCGAATCCTCTTTGGTGGTGGATTTTAAATCAAAGCAAGATCTTGACCCGACGTTTATCAAGTTAAAGAAGTTGGTGAAGGAAAAGAAGATAGATGTCTTTTCCTAAGGGGGAGATGGGGTGATATACTACCAAGATCGGCTATGTGTTCTAGATGCTGATAGCCTAAGGAGTTTGATCTTGATAGAAACTCATAATTCTACATACTCCATTCATTCCGATTCGATGAAAAAGTACCGAGACTTAAATAGAGTTCTATTGATAGGGTGGCATGAAGAAGGACATAGCAAGGTTCATGTCCAAATGTCCGAATTGCCAACAAGTGAAGGCCGAACATCAAAGGCCGGATGGCCTAGCCCAAGACATTGAAATCCCTACTTGAAAGTAGGAAGATGTGAATATGGATTTTATCGTGGGTTTACCTCATACCCGGAAGCGTCATGATTCAATTTGGGTAATTATTGATAGAATGACTTATTCGGTTCATTTCCTACTGGTTAAGACTTCCTATAGTGCCGAAGACTATGCCAAGTTGTATATTCGAGAGTTGGTGAGGTTTCATGGTGTGCAGTTATCCATTATTTTGGATCATGGTACCCAATTCACTTCTCACTTTTGGAGATCGTTTCAAAAGGGCCTCGGTACTAAGGTTAAATTGAGCCCCGCATTCCATCCTCAAGCGAATGGGCAAGCCAAAAGAAAGATTCAAACACTAGAGGATATGTTAAGGTCTTGTGTGTTGGAGTTTAAAGGAAATTGGGATGATCATATACCGTTCATCGAGTTTTCCTATAATAATAGTTACCACTCAAGTATTGACATGGAGCCGTTTGAGGCTTTTATGGGAGATGATGTATATCCCTGGTTGGTTGGTTTGAACTAGGTGAGATTGTTACACCCCGTATTTTTGTACCTTAGAATGCATTCTTAAGTCTCTTGAAAGGCTCTTAAATTTCTTGGAAGGATTGTAAGCCTCTTAGGTTTCTTAAGGTTTCCTAAAGTTTCTTAAAGCTTCTTAAGACTTCTTAAGAACTATTAAGCTTCTTAAGAGTTTCTATGTGAGTCGGATAATCTATAATGCTATCAAACAACTCTAAGAAAAGGAGAATGCGATACCCCATAGTAGAGAAGATTGGAAATAGAGTTATAAGAATCTAGAAGAAGTTGGAGACAGAATGATGAGTCGTAGCACGACTTATTTACATAAGCTACCAACTTGGAAATCTTACATACTTAAGCTACTGGAGTACATACCAAGCTTACGTAGGATGGATTACATAGGTTCGTAAAGTAAGATAAGATTACGAACCCATGAGGGGGAAAAGAGAGTGCCACATAGTAGCATAAGAGATTGCCACATGTCAGCATGAGAGAGTTCCATGTGGAAGCAGTTGGAGCAAGGGTGGTGTACCCCACATTCCACGTGGTAGCCTGTGATTAGAGGAAGGGGTGTGTTGGCCCAATGAGGGCTTGACACGTGTCACCACTTATTGATATGTGTTACCTCTTAGGGGTTGACATGTGTCACCCCCTTAGGTGGCCTACATATATATTTGTATTAAGACTTGTAAAAGTTCCATACATTTCTATAAAACTAAAGAATAAGAGAGAAAGGAAGAGAAGAAACTAGAGAGGTAGAGAGAGAAGGCCATGGATTTGGAGAGGAAAAAGGTAAGTTCTCCGATTTTGTTCCATGAATTAATTATCTAGGATATACCATTATGTTATGAAGGTATTTATAATGTAAATTTATGTTTTGGAGAAGCCACAAAACATTAACAAACAGCCCCGAAGTTTCAATTGCGCTAAAGGAAATTCCGAGGCGAGTTCCGGCAAGTTTTGGCGAGTTTTGGGTAAGGTAAAGTTTTCCCTTTCGAAATGAGTTTATGATGATGTTATGAGGTATATTACATGTCTTTAATGAGGTTATAAGTGGAAAAATTTCATAAGTACGCTTTTAGAAACAAACTAAATTGAAGTCGTTATAGCTAAATCGAAGTCTAGTAGTGTGTTGTGATTGTGGTGATGTATTTCCATCTGGTTTGGTGGTGTGTTGCAGGGATGGAAAGTGTTCTAAAAAGGGTGTGTGTGCTTCTGGTTTCATCCACACGACCCCCCCTTTTGGTATGGTTAAAAGTTTTACGAAATAAAGGTTAAAGACTCTATTTTGATATCGTAGTTTTGAGCTAGTGGTTTGGAGTTGTATTGAGTAATGTTGAAGTGATTTAATTGTATATATACTGATGGTTGTTGTTGTTGGTATGGTTGTTAACATGGTGGCCGAGTTGAAATCTCAGAGATGTTGAAGTTATAGGAGAGATGCTGCCCGATTTTTGGTAACTTAGGAACTAGTAATGAACTAGTCGAGGGAAATGGATAAGGAAATGAACTCTATGGAGACTTGGTTGTAGAGTTGGAATTGGAAAGTGAAAGTTCATTAACCATAGTATTACTTTCATGTTAAATAGGTATAAGAGACGACGAGGCGAACATATTAGGAGTAATCCGTAAGAGGTATGTAAAGCTAACCATTCCTTCTTTTGGCATGTCTTTGGCATAAGTATATAAAGCTAACCGTTCCTTCTTTTGGCATATATTTGGCATAAGTATGTAAAGCTAACCATTCTTTCTCTTGGCATATTTTGACATAAGTATATAAAGCTAATCTTCCTTTTTGGCATGGTTTTTATGAAACAAGTATATGACTTTTATATGATTCCAAGGAAGTTCCTATTCGTAGAGCCGCTAGGATGGACAACTTCTTGATTTTCCAAAGGATATTTTATCGTGCCTAGATCTGTGTATATGATTCCAAAAGTTCTATTTGGATATAACTCATAGTGATATTCAAAAGGTACTTAATACAAATTGTTTCTTGATTTTTGAATAATAGCTCATTTTGTTAACTCCATCGAGTCTCAAAAATGATTTAAAGTGCATTTAGTTTCTTACTACTCCATTCGTGGATGCCTCAATGCTTTCTTCACCTAGACCGGGTCAAGTTTTGTTATCGTGCATACTTCTCTACATCGTTCACTGTGCCCCGACATGAGGGGGCAGGTACGCCATGTACATAGGTTTGATTTATGGAGTTATGATGTGCCATGTACACATATAATATGATATGATCTGATATGATCATCTGATATGATATGATTTTATACGGAGATATTCCCTACTCTGGAGTTATGATGTGCTGTGGCGCTAGTAACGGGGCGACGACCATGATTTTTTCACCAAGTCCCATAATGGGGCCGAATATGGCATATGTTTTTCTGTATACATTATCTGTGGTTATGAAAAGCATTTTGATATTCTGGATATTTTGCTCATTTTTGCACCTTCTATTCTGGTAATGGCTTTATCTATTACAGTCCATGCATTATGTCACAACCCAACTCCGTATGTAGCGACTGGGGTCCGACCTGGACCCCTGTATACATATTTATCAACTGTGGTCAAGTCGAATTGTAGACACGTAATACATATAAATCAAGTATAGTCAAACCGGACTACAAACAATATGATACGTATATGAAAACCCCCATGGGTTATAACATTTCATATATCTGTAGCCTCTTTCATTTGTATCATAACATGAAAGGCCACGCAAGCCGAAAAGGATGCCATAACATAATAACATATACAATACATTATACAGACCCATCTGAACTGACTAACATACACAACCCACATATACATATCTACAGACCTCGAAAAATATTAACGACAACATATGATGGGAAAGGGCCCCTGCCGTACCCCTGAATAACAAAATAATGATATACATCAGCAGCCAGTGCAAAAAAATTGGCTCCAATACAATGGGGCCTCTTCCAGCTGAGCTGAATGGAATCCTAAGCTGACGGACTTCCAAAACCTGTATATGTACCTGTAGGCATGAAATGTAGCCCCCCAAGAAAAGAACCATAACATAATACAACTGGAAATATATCTGAAATAGAGAAGCAGGGGATAAAATATCAAATCCGAAACCTGTACCTGTATCCTGTGAATCATAAAAGCATGCATACTCAAATCATACAATATAGCCGACCCTGTCAGGGATCTGGTGAATTATATCTATAGGACCATCATAGACCCGGCGCCATCGCCACCTTATTACAATACATCATCATATACATATACATACGTACCCGGCCCTCTAGTGAGGGACTCGGTGAGTTGTTTATGTTATTGCATTATCATATCCTCGTATAGCGTACTCAACCATTTAGTGAGGGACTTGGTGGATAATGCATTAAACTGTGTATGATAATGTACCCGGCCTAGGACTTTGTGATAGAGGGGTTACAGTATGCACGAGTAGAGTAGTGAGTAACCATATGCAATTTAAATCATTATCAGAGACTCGACCATATAAGAAAGTTAAGCTTTTGCCCGAGGACCCGAGTAGTGGTGTAGTCATCTCGAGTGTCCTCTAAATGCCATTATGGGCTATATCAATTGCAATCTCGGGGACCCTAGACACATATTAACATAGGGCCAAATCGTTTATGGAATCAGAAATACTTGTTATCATATAGTCTTCAAGACTTGGAGCCTGTACATTTGGTACCTCTTTAACATATAGAAGTTTCAAGGGAAATAGCTCAACTACTATAGGAGTTCAATATTCAAAAGTAAATAAGAGATGCTTAAGAATGGAATTACCATGGAGCTCATATCATATTTAACTTACAACTAGGACATGCAAAAAAAGAAAGAGAATAAGCTCTATTTAGTTTGTACTTACCTTCATGTGGTCATCATGTATATATTTTGTACCTGGCCCATCCTGGGGCTCGGTAAACAACCATGGCATCATAATCTCATTTTCATGCCAAGTACATATCAATATAAAGGAGAGATAGCTTTCCACACACTACCTTTTAACACGTAGAAGCCTTGACAGGCGATACTCAATTTTTGCAGGGGTTCCAATACCAAGCAATGGACAGGGATTATGAGGCATACTTGGATTTATAGGAATGGAATTACCCCCTAATTTCACATACAATTCACTTAAGGCTAAGACATTCCAAAAGAAAATAAAGATAGCTTTATATACCTATGCCAAAAACATGCCAAGAGAAAGCTTCACATATCTCGTACGAGTGACTCTTTATCACATTCGCCTCATCGTCCTTTGAACCTATTCAACACGGAAGTAATATGAATATCAAACACTCTTGACTTTCCAGCATCTTAAGTTGCACCTTAGTATTCATGCAATCTATTTCCTTATTCGTCTCCTGGACTAGTTCTTTAATTAGTTAAAGCATTACTGGAAATTGGGCAGCACCTCCCCTATAACATACCCTATCCGAATTTCCAATTACATCCCTAAGTACTAAATCTAACCAAAAACAATAACCTGCATCTCATATACACACAAAACATGGGAACATTACACAATACCAACTCCAACCAATTTGCTGAAAATTACGATACCAAATTAGGGTTTCTAATCTCTATTTTGTAAAACCTTTAATTATACGACATGAGGGATTGCGTGGCTGCAAACAAAAGCACCCACACCCTATTTATACCATATTAAAGCCTTTCAACACACCACCACACGCCTGCAGCAGCACACCACAAGCACAACACTTTACTTCGACGATAATTCAACTATAACGACTCCAATTTAGATTATCTTCAACGTCAAGCATATCTATGATATTTTCACATTTCCAGCCACCTATAGGGCGTATAACATACTCCATAACAAAAAAATATAGTCCAAATTAAAAGAAAAAACCTTACCTTACCCAAAATTGGCCAAAACTGCCAAATTGCGACTCGGAACTTCTCCAAACGTGCTGAAATTGCGCGAACTATTTGTATCACTTCCTTGCTGCCCCGAAATGGAATTTTATGTATCAAAAACCATTACATAACCGTGGGACACCTTAAATAATTAATTAATGGAATGAAACTCAGAGGCTTACCTTGGCAGCCCCAAACCCGTAGCCCTCTTTCTTTGGCTTTCTAGGTTTTCCTTCAACTTTCTCCTATCTTTTCCAAGTGTAGGGATGAAGACATGGTTACGTAGGCATCGTAAGATACATATATAAATATCCACATAATTAAGGAATACCTTAGACTATTAATTCGCGGAGAAAAATTGGAACTTACCTTAGACTCTTCCAAGCCGTGGCTGCCTCTTTCTTTTCCTCTAGAGTTTTTTCTCTTTTATTTGCTGAAGTTTTGGATGAAGGACAAGTTATTAGTCACTTAAAATAAATATATAGGGTGTCTTTGTAGGTGACACATGTCATCCCCATAGGGTGACATGTGTCCAACCTTTATTGGACCAATGTAACCATACAACCACTTAGGGGCTGCCATATGGCAGTGGGGTCCACCCCCTAAGCAAGTGGGTCACCTACTTGACCCTAAGTAGGTGGGTCACCTACAGCCACGTTTCACTTTCTTAGGCTTCCATGTGTCACCTTCTCTTGCTGCCACGTGTCGTCCTTCCCTCTCTTCATGGATTCATAATCTTGTCTCATTTTAAGAGCTCATGTAATCCTTTCTACGTAAGCTTGGTATGTACTAAAGTGTCTTAGGTCCGAAATACTTCTAAATTAGTAGCTTACATAGGTAAATCAAGTCCTATGACTCATTACTTGGCCTCTAACTCATTCTGGACTCTCCTAGCCCTATTCCCAACCTTCCCTCTCACGGGGTATCGCATTCTTCTTTTCTTAAAGTTGTGTGATAGTGTAGTAGATTATACGACTCACTTCATAACTTTTAAGAAGCTTAAAAGACAATCTGAGCTCAAGAGTGTGGGGTGTAACACTTTACATACTCGGTACATTATCCATACTGACCCCTTTTCTTCGGGGGCTACGTTACATGCCTGCAGGTACAGATGCTCGGTTTGCTAATCCGTTCTCTTAGGATATTTACCCTATTTGTTGGTAGTGCTCTTTTGTCTGGAGCTATTTTGGTACTAACTTTTCCGTTGTACATTTATACATATTGGTTAAGGGTACGACGAGGCCCTTTCCCATCATATGACTAGGCTATCATTTTGTAGAGGTATGTAGACTTGGGATGTGGGTTATGTATATATGTTTTGGGATTTATTTTCCGTGATGGCCTTAACGTCCCTTTTGTGCTATATCTGTTCTCATGCGCTCTCTAGTGACCCCTTTTTGATTTCTACTTTTGTTTATTCTGCTAACACGCTAAGTGGGTGCCCAACTCGGGCACTAGTCACAGCCGACGGAGGTTGGTCGTGAAAGAGATGACCTTGTTGGGCCCCAATTTGGTACTTGATGCTTTAGAGAAGGTGAAGATTATTAGATAAAGGTTGAAGATGGATCAAATTCATCAAAAGTTCTATTCTGACACTAGAAGAAGGGATCTTGAGTTTAATGTGATCGATTGGGTGTTTTTGAAGGTTTCACCCATGAAGGGTGTGGTTTGGTTTGGTAAGAAAGGGAAATTGAGCCCTTGGTATGTCGGGCCTTATAGAATCATGAGATGTGTTGACAAGGTTGAATATGAGTTGGAGTTGCCATTAGAAATGGCCATGGTTCATCCGGTGTTCCATGTATCTCTGTTGCGAAAATGTGTGGGTGATCCTAGTTCCATTATTCCTTTAAGAGTAGTGAATGTTGAAGAAAACTTGATCTATGAAGAAGTTTCGACTGAAATTTTGGACTAGCAAGTTAAGAGATTGAGGAACAAAGAAGTTGCATCTGTTAAAGTTCTTTGGAGGAATCAATAAATCAAAAGTGCTACATGGGAAGCAGAAGCGGATATGATTAAGTGATACCCTCATCTTTTTCCCTCTACCCAAACTTAAGGTATTAAGTTGTCCTTGCTTAATTACTTGAAATCATTGCATTTCAACTTTTCTTGTCATATGCTTGCAAAATTATGAAATATATTTCAAATGATGTATTTAATTGCACTATTGCATTAATGATGGGTTGTTGGTTTACACTCTACTCAACTCAATCTAAGTCTTTCCTCATTCGAGAATGAATGTTCCCATGGGTGAGATAATGTAACACCCCCTAAAAGCATTGTATATGATATTCCAAATCTCAATGAAAATGATATTGCTTCTATATTTTGGGAATAACATTTAATAAGATATTTTAAATTAGGTGATTCAAATTTTTGAATAACCCTAACATCATTACCTACAATGTTTGTGAAGACCATATTTTAAGTTTCGGAGGTTAAGTAGGTCAAATAAATTAATTATTGCAAGACATGGTTTTGTGATGAAATGAAGTATTTATAGAAGAAAAGTCATATCTCACTATAGTATCTCTAAATTTGTTGATTCTTGAATGACATAAAAGTAGATTTCTAGAGTAACAATTCATATTAAGACAACAAGTCCTAATGAGGAAGTTATCTTTTTCAAACGCAGCTTCGAAAAAGGGTATTCCGTTAAAAAAAGGTTCATCTCACCAACCATGGAAAGATCTAGATCCATTTGACATCACCCATGACATCAATAGTCCTCCATTTGGCATCACCCATGCCATAACAATCTTTCATTAAATTTTTAGATTTTTTTATAATTATTTTAATTATTAGTAGATCCCTCTTTCACACCTATAAATACCCACCTTATTTCATCATTTTATTCATCAAACTTTCTCAAGCAACTCTTCTCTCTATACACTCCTTACTCATTCTCAAAATATAGTTTTAGTTCTTAGTAGTGTATAAATACTATTCTGGTGATTTATATACTCTGAGTAGTACACAAAATGCTCCGGCGAGGAGAAAATGCTAGGATTCAAGAGTGTTTATTAAGTTCTTCAATTCTGAGTAACGTTTTGGATTCCAGGTATGTAAGACTTCAATGAAAGTTTTCCTTCTACTCTCATGCCTAAAGTATTTTGATTATATGATAAATTAAGTTTATTTTCTTTAAACTTTACTCTAAGTTATGTGGGTGTTTATCCATGGGTTCTTCCACCCATGTAGTCCAAAAACTCTTTCAATTAAATCTCTTGATTTCAAGTAAAATTTTTAGTTTTACTTAACAACATGAATCATGGTTAAACTAATGATTATTGGTCTATTTTGATGCAACATGATTTCATATGTATGAATTGATGGTTTGGAAGTAATTTATCTATTTATCCCTTTATAGGTTCTTGAAATTCATGGTGGGTTGTTTAAATCATGATTTTTAATTAATGGATTTCAAAGTATTTATTCATATTTATTTACATACATGTTTGCAAGTTGAAGTGATTTGAACCCACTTGGTTTTACTATGTTTTAAACAAAGTTTGACTTAAAAGGTTTGACTCCAAATGAATGTTTATGAAAGCAATGTCTATGACAAAAAAAGAATCTTATAGAATAATAGAATGATGATATTCTATGAATGATGGATTCTTTATGCTATAAGGATAATTCTTGCATATTTGAATCACCAAATGTTTGAATGAGCTATTCTACTGAATATGATATTTTGAATTCTCAAGCTATATGCTATGACTATTTTAAAGTATTAAATTATTCTGTGGGATTGACTTAGCACAAAATGGGTCATTGAGGTGGGATTCGGTAAGGAAATCCTAGTAGCAACCCCTATTCTCATTAACTATGTGCCAACATAGGAGCCCTTGTAGGCTTAGGCTAATGGATCCATGAAAGTCCTTAAAGTTAAAGTTAAAGAAATAAATGAAGCTGATGGAGTTCTACCCGACAAGTAGTCTCTTCAGCCAATATAGGGGGTTATGTTGGATTTCATGTAATAGATCACATGATTTTAAATATCGGTTATGGTCATTTTCCCACAAAATGAATGTTTAAAGGATATCTATATGATTGATTATGCATGCATTGGATTATGTTTCATATTACATAAATGTTTTAATATTTCCTCAATGTTCCTGCATGCTTACATAATTAGTATATTCAAAGTACTAACACATACTCTTTTGCCTACATGATATCACCATGTAGGGAATTTTGCTCCTCCTATTTCTTCTTCACGTGGCTAGTTGAGATTTCATTTGAAGACTACTTTTGGTGAGTTCCCATATTCCGGGAACAATACTCTTTTTTCTTTCTAGCTTATGATATGTTGAGATCTTTAGACACTTACTATGACATTTCTTTCTATTATGATTGAGGGTGAGCTAGGGACTTGTCTTAGCCCCGTTAAATCTAAAAGTTAGGTATTATTGAACATATGTAAATTGAAGATTTACTATTATGATTTCTTCTTGTTTATTTATTGTCATTACCTATGAAAGGCTAAAAGAATGCTAAGAGGCTTGTTTGAGGTACTTTCGGGTTTCTCATTTGCCATGTCACATCTAGGCCCTAGGCTTGGGTCATATACTCAATCCATGGAGGCTCAAGTGAACCAAGAGGTGGTAGCTCCCATAAACCCAAATGTGGGTACGACGGCTAGCTGAGTTCGTTATTTCACCTGTGTGAACCCTCTTGAGTTTCATGGTTCTAAGGTAGATGCAGATCCATAAGAGTTCATGGAGGGTATTAGTAAGATCGTTGATATCACGGGTGTTATCCTGGTGGAAAAAGTGGACCTAGCGGCATATCAACTCAAAGTGGTCACTCAAGTATGGTATGGTCAATAGAAGAGTTAGAGAGGTAGAGATGATGGTCCCGTTGAGTGGGAGTAGTTTAAGGATGCTTTTATTGACCGATTCTTTTTTTTGGAGTTGAAAAAAGCTAAGGTGCAAGAGTTCATCAATTTACACGAAGGTAACATATGCGTGAGAGAGTATGCCCTCAAGTTCACTAAATTTTCCAAATATGCTCCTTTCATGGTTTTGGATCCAAGGGCTCGTATGAGAAAGTTTGTTTTGGGCGTGTCCAATTTGGTGGTCAAAGAGTGTAGAACCGCCATGCTTATCAAGGAAATGGATATTTTAAGGCTTATGATATATGCTGAGTAAATTGAGGAGGAATAGCTAAAGGAGAGGTCTAAGAGGGAGTCTAAGTGGCTCGAGCCAATGGTGGAAATGTTTCTCATGGTAAGCCCGGAAAAGGTGGCCATCCTCAGTTTCATCAAAGGTATTCAAGCCAAGATTCATATAACACTCCTGCTCCCAAATTTGATAAGGATAAGGTGCCTAATCCTAAGGCATAGGGAGAAGTTCCGAGTGGTCAAGTTTTCCATTCATGCAAAAAGTATGGGAAAACCCACGGGGGAGAGTGCTTAGTGAGATTGGATATATTCTACATATGTGGAAAATGGGGTCATCATGAAAAATAGTGTAGGAGTTAGGCTAGACCCCAGGCTCAGACTCAAGCTACTGATCTTCCGGATTAGTGTGCTACTATT
Source organism: Solanum dulcamara (assembly GCF_947179165.1). Lineage (NCBI taxonomy): Eukaryota > Viridiplantae > Streptophyta > Magnoliopsida > Solanales > Solanaceae > Solanum > Solanum dulcamara. The sequence continues at coordinate 34,791,321 of NC_077241.1, read as the reverse complement.
TCAAGTGGCGATCAGCGCCAAAAAAGATTTTATACCTTTCAAACATGTCAGGAGTTAGAGTATTCCCTCGATGTTGTGACTGGTATGTTGAAAGTCTTCAACTTTGATGTTTATACACTATTAGATTCAGGTGCTACTCTATTATTTATTACTCTCTATTCTATGAGATTCATTGTTAGTCCTGAGATCTTGCTAGAGCCTTTTTTGGTTTATACTCCTGTTGGTGATTTAGTTGTGGTTAAAAGAGTCTATAGATATTGTCCAGTTCTAATTTTTCATAAAATCACCTTAGTTGATCTTGTAGAATTTAATATGATAGATTTTGATGTTATTCTTGGAATGAATTGGCTTCATGCATATTGTGTCTCTATATGTTGTAGAGCCCATGTGGTTAAGTTTCAATTTCCAAATGAGCTAGTCTTAGAATGATAGGGTAGTAATTTTGTTTATTAGGGTCAATTCATCTCATGCCTTAAAGTTCGGAACATAATTTCTAAAGGTTGCATCTATCATCGAGATTGGGTTAGAAATACCAATTCTGAAGCTTCTACTCTTGAGTCAGTTTTAGTTGTTAACGAGCTTCCGAAAGTTTTCTCTAATGATCTCCTAGTCATCTCTCTCAAAAGGGAAATAGACTTTAGTATCGATCTTCTCCTTAATAGCCAACCTATCTCTAATCCCTCTTATCGAATGGCCCCGAAAAAGTTGAAAGAGTTAAAGAATCAGTTGAAATATATGTTGGATAAAGTCTTTATTAGTTCAAGTATCTCTCAACAGGGTGCTCCATTCTCTTTATAACAGAGCAGGATGATTCTCTCTGTACGTGTATTGAATACTGACAATTGAAAAAGGTCACAATTAAGAATAAGTATCCAATTCAAAGGATTGATGACTTTTCTGATCAACTTCAAGGAGCAAGATACTTTTTAAAGATTGATCTTCGATGGTCATCATCAACTTTGAGTAAGGGAATGAGACATTCCAAAGATGGCTTTTAGAACCCAGTATGGTCACTTTGAATTCTTGGTTATGTCCTTTGGACTAACGAATGCTCCTGCAACTTTTATAGATTTGATGAATAGAAAGTTCAAGAAATATTTGGATATGTTCGTAATTGTGTTCATTGATGATCTTTTGATCTATTCTCAGAGTGACGAAGAGCATGCAGATCATTTGAGGATTGTCTTACAAATTCTCAAGGACCTTTAATTTTTTGCTAAGTTTAGCAAGTGTGAATTTTGGCTGAGGTCAGTTGCTTTCCTTGACCATATTGTATTCGATGAAGGTATTATGACTAATCCTAAGAAGACCGAAATGATTAAGAATTTGCTAGATCATTTTCCCCTTCCTATATTTGAAGTTTCTTGGCTTAGCCGATTATTATAGATAGTTTGTGGAAGGGTTTAACTTGTATCGCATCATCCTTGACAACTTTAACTCAAAAAAGGTGAAATTCCAATGGTCTGAGGTGTGTGAGAATAGACTTTCGCATCAGTATTGACTTTTTCAGAAGGTTCCAATGGTTTTTTTTATCTATTTTGATGCTTCACGGGTTGGTCTTGGTTGTGTGCTAATGCAGAATAGTAAAGTGATAGCCTATGCTTCTAGAAAAATCAAGGTTCACAAAAAGAATCATCCAACCCATGACTTATAGTTAGCAGCTGTAGTATTTGCTTTGATGTTGCGGAGACACTATTTGTATGGTGTTCATTTGGATGTATTCATTGATTACAAGAGTTTATAATATGTGTTCACTCCAAATGATTTGAATATTCAATAAATGAGATGACTTGAATTATTGAAGGATTATCACATGCGTGTATGCTATACCATCCAAGAATGGTAAATGGGGTTGTCGATGCTCTTAGTAGATTATCCATGAATAATGTTTTGCATATTAAGGATGAGAAGAAAGAGCTAGTTTGGGATGTTCATAGACTAGCCTGTCTAGGTATTCGATTGGTTGACTTCAAGGATGGGCATGTTATTATGCAGAATGGTTCCAAATTTCCCCTTGTGGCAGATATAAAGACAAAACAAGATAGTGACCCTACTTTGGTTTAGTTGAAGAAGACGGTTGCCAAAAATGCCATTGAGGCTTTATTTCAAGGGGGAGATGATGTGTTGAGGTATCAAGGACGATTATGTGTTCCTGATGTTGATGGCTTGAGGGAAATGATATTGACCGAGGCTTATAGCTCGCGGTATTCTATTCATCCGAGTTCCATGAAGATGTATCATGATTTGAGGGAAGTGTATTGGTGGAATGACATGAAGAGGGATATTTCAGAGTTTATTGCTAAGTGTCCTAATTGTTAACAAGTGAAGGTTGAGCATAAAAACTGGGAGGTTTGGCTCAAGATATTGAGATTCCTACTTGGAAGTGGCAACCCTTGAATATGGACTTTTACTGGTTTACCTTGTACTCCTAGGCAACATGATTCGATTTGGTTCTTGTTGACCGGATAACTAAGTCAACTCATTTTCTTCCTATTAAGACTTCATATTCAGCTGAGGACTATGCTAAATTGTATATCCGAGAGTTAGTTAAGCTACATGGTGTCCAATTGTCTATCATTTTGGACCAAGGTAATCAATTTACATCTTAGTTTTGGAGATCTTTCCAAAAGGGTCTTGGTACTCAAGTGAAGCTTAGTACAGTTTTTTACACACAGATAGATGGTCAGGTCGAGCGTACCATTCAGACCCTACAAGATTTTGAGAGCTTGTGTTATGGATTATAAAGGTAATTAGGATGATTATTTTGCATTGATAGAGTTTGCTTATATGGTAGGAAGTGTAGGTATCCTATTAATTGGTTTGATTTGGGTGACGTTGCCCTGATAGAACCCTAGTTGGTACATGAAGCTATGAAGAAGGTGAGATTAATTATAGAAAGATTGAAGACAACCCATAGTCTATAAAAGTCCTATTCGAATGTGAGGAGAAGGAAACTTGAATTTGAGATTAATAATTGAGTTAACTTGAAAATTTAACCCATGAAGGTTGTGATGTATTTTGGTCAGAAGGGGAAGCTTAGTTCCCTCTATACAGGACTATATCAAGTTTTGAGGTGGATTGACAAGGTGGCATATGTGTTGGATTCGCCTTCTAATTTGGCATCAGTGCATCCGGTTTTCTAAGTATCTTTGTTGAGGAAGTTTGTTGGTGATCCTAACTTTATTGTGCCTTTGGATAGTATTGCTGTGAAGGAAAATCTGTCATATGAGGAAGTTCAGGTTGAAATTCCAGATCGTCAAGTTAGAAAATTGAGAAACAAAGAAGTAGCTTCAGTTAAATTGTTATGGTGGAACCAAGAAGTTGAAGGTGCAGCATAGGAAGCCGAAGACGATATGATGTCTCGATATGCTCATATCTTTCCTTCTGTACCTATTTGAGGTATCTAGTTTCTTCATGATCTATTTAGCCCAAACCATGTGTTTCAGTTATTCCCATATTTTCATATGCATTCATGTTCATGAAAAGAGTTTTAAAGTCATGTTTTAGCTTGAGATTGAATATTTCATGTTTTATGCACTTTTGAGATGGTTTGTATTCTTTTTGGGCTGTTATGTTCTTTTCTTATTCTATTCATTATAGTTTGAGTCCATTTTGAGGATGAATGTTCCCAATGGGGAGATATTGAAAGGCTTCGAAAGTTGGAAAGTTAGAAAGTTAGAAAATTGAGGTTCAAAGGATGTTCTCGTAGAAAACTCAACTTTTTGTCACCAGACAATCACCATGAAAGCCATCACTGGCCATACCTCTCACTACCACCTAAGGAGAACTGCCTTGGTATTTATATGAAGCCAAGGGATAGGTTTATGAGTGGGACCATGGATCATGGTGAGCACCACAGATCGTAGTCCCTTTTATTGAGTTGAGTCCCCAAGACTCCAAGTCCCTGTGAGGACCACGATAGGGGCCATAGACCATAGTTCCATTGAAGGACTCTGGTGCCCTCCAAGGTGGAAGCCTCTCCCAAGTTCAATATCCCTCTCCAGTTCACGATTATCACCACGACCCATATTGGGATTCACGAGCCGTGATGGAGGTCTATCTAGGTGTCCAAATCCAGTTTAAGCTGGGGCCATTTTGGTCTTTCCTTATGTTTTTATTAATGAATGTGGATAGTTTGTGAGAGTGTATTATAACCTATTAACTACCATAACCCTTCCTAACCCTCTAATTCTCAACCTAACACTCTAAATCAAAATCTACTCTCTAAATGTGTGCTCTCAAGGTCTCCTTCTTCCTTAAGAAAATTCTAAGGATTTCTTCAAGGTCAAGCTTTAATTTTCTGTAATTTAGGGCTTCTAAAGGTCAAGGTATGTGGGAATTCATCCTGGGCCCTTTCACCCATGGAATTCCAAAGATTTCTTCTGAAAATCTCTTATGATTTCTTATTCTAAAAACCCTAATTTTATGATTTGGATTGGGTCTTCTTACTCATGATATATATTATGATTATTGATTAAATTATGCATAATTCACATTATGTTGCATGATTTCATGATGGATTGCAAAGACCGATGCTATATGCTAGTTTTAAGCATTATTTATGAGCTATGATCATGATTTTCAAAGTATTTCAATGAAAGCTTTATGAATGATGTTCAAAGATGATTTAAGCAAGAATTTATAAATGATGTTTCAATGATACTATAAGCAAATAAGTTATAGTGCAATAACCACCATTCTTGCACAATCATATTAAAAAAGTTAAAGGTTGTGATGAAATTTCGTCAAACATTCATGATGAAGTTGATAGATGAGCTATTCCTATGTTATCTTGTCACAACCCGACCTAGGGCCTAGTTGTAACATAGTGATTGAAACCCCGAAGGGCTCCAACCAAGCCTCTTGTACATATCACAAGCATTCATAAGGTAAAGCAAAAGCAGAAACATCATAAGAGATCTAAATCATGAATAGAAATTTAAGAATGACACATGACAACATAATCTCAAAACATTTATCCAACTAGATGCCTCTACTCATGAATATGGGCGGGGGCTAAGACATGTCCCAAGCTCACCCTCAATATGAAACATAGAAAAAGTCTTTGAAAATAATAACTAACTCTATAACTAGTCCTCGATAAATAAGGACTCACAACAACCGCTGGATGGGAAAGCTTAACTAGCCACGTAGATGAGTGTGATCTTCAACCTCGATCCCTACATTATAAGACAATGTAGGAAATAAATATGCATTAGTACATTGGAATGTACTAAATATGTGGGTGTGACATGCAACGTAAATCATGAAATGCAATGGTCAAGCAAATCACATGGTAAGATGAGGTAAGTAAAGACATGAGAAAATCATATTGACCAAAGCATTTAAAAAACATAATTTAAAATCATAGCATACATAAGAGATCATACATATGTGGGATAGAAATCATAATCGACAATAAAACCATGCGATCTATAACATGGAATTCCATTGTCTCCCCATACAACGAAGAAAAAAGGGAATGTACTTGCAGAGGTAAACTCTACCCGCTAAGCGGATCATGCACATGCTATATGTGCAATCCTACGGTGGCACATAGTTATGAGACAAAAGACTTTGTATAAGGACCCTGTACTTCGAGCCCACACTTCAAGTCTACATTCGGTGCTAAGTCAAATCCCACGGAATACATACATGGCATAGAAATTATAATCTCATATATTATAGTCATTATCATAGGTTTGAAATCATGGAGTAGCTCATTTTCATAACATATTTGTAATGTGAGAATTGTACTTTTATCATTACAATCATTATTGCATAATTCATCTCGTTTGGCCTTAGGTCACCACATAGGGTCCTAAGTCACCTTACATCATAAGTTGCAAGAAAATCATCCTTCAAAACATACTTATAGTCCATGATCATAATTGAAACATATAATTATAATTCATACTTGAAAATTCATGATCATAGCTTATACTTTAAATTTAGGTAAGCAATGAATGCATGATCAATTGATTTGAAAATTATGTAATTGACTTGAAAACATGTATAATCATATACTTTATATCAGCACATACATAATTCATATAGATAATATCATTAGGAAGTATAATTGAAAATACTCATAATTTTCATCATGAACCCTAGAAATCAAAATATGAGAATTCATGGGAAGACTCTTCAATTCAATGCAATAACCATCAATTTATATCAAAATAGACTCATGATCATACTTTGAATCAAAATTCATGCAATAGGAATAGAGATCATAAAACTCATGAAATACCAAACTTTAATTTGATAGAAAGCTTTGAGAAATTGATTGAGCTTCATGGATGGAAGGATCCATGAATCAATACCTACATACCTTGAGTGAGAACAACAAATAATTTGAAAGAACTTGATAGTTTTGATTGAGAGCTTGAGTGAATTTACTTGAAGTCTTCAATGGTGGCCTTGAGAGTCTTTTGTAGAGAGAGAAATATTTGAGTAGGTGAATTGTAGAAGAATGAATAGAATTAGAGATTTATCTTAATTTATTGAGTTGAATTAGGTCCTAAACAAGTCTAGGTTCATTAGCTAACAATTTGGGAAAAGTCTAAAATGTCCTTACTAAAAATCCAACTCGGCTAGAGAACCCTTGCCAGGTCCGTGATGCAGACTTGTCGTGGACCTATTCATTTTGTACAGGTTTTTGAGAATTCTGTCTTTGGATCTACGGCTCCTAAAAATCCACCGAAACTATATGTTTTTTAGGTTTTGACTCCCTAATCGATATTCTGAACTCAGATTTCCAAAAAGATTAATGATAAGGCGTTATATGAGCGGCGTAATCCCAAGGCATTTCTTAAGGCACTTGTGAGCATTTTTGAGGGATGTTACAATATCTCCCCCTTTGGAAGATTCGTCCTCGAATGAGATTCAACTAATATTGGAAGGACATGGAAAAATGACTAACAACCCAACATCATTATGAGGACACTTTGAAAGATGCATAGAACATGTAAGCTTCATAGTTAAAATAAGACATAGTCCTTTAGAAAAAATCATTTTCATGAATCATGCATTCATATGAATGACATATGGAACTGAAATATAGGAGTTTAATTGATTTAATCATGAAAAATTTAGTACCTTTAGGCTCGAGTGAAAGAAAAGAGATACGGATAACACTTTATTATGTCTGATTCCACTTCCCACATAGTACTCTCTACTTGTTGATTCCTTCATAACACTTTGACGGATGCAACCTCTTTATTTCTTAACCTCTTCACTTGCCGGTCTAAAATCTCAATCGGGACATCCTCATATGTCAAATTCTCTTCAATACTTACATTCTCCATTGGCACAATAGAATTTGGATCACCCACAAACTTCCTCAACATTGACACGTGAAATACCGGATGAAACAAAGCCAACTCAAGTGGCATGTCTAACTCATATGCTACTTTTCCAATGCGCTTCAATATCCTATAGGGTCCTATAAATCTAGGGCTCAACTTCTCTTTCTTACTAAACTGCATTACCCTTTTCATAGGTGAAATCTTCAAATACACCATATCATCCACATCAAATTCAAGATCTCTCTTCCTAGTGTACGAATAGGAATTTTTACGACTTTGAGCCATTTTTAATCTTTCTCTTATGAGCCTTGCTTTATCCATTGCATCAATTACCAAATCTGGACAAACCAATGGCATTTCACCTACTTCAAATCACTCCTCTGGAGACCTACATCTTCTCCCATACAAGGCTTCAAAAGGAGCCATTTGGATGCTAGAGTGGTAACTATTATTGTAGGAAAACTCAATCAATGGCAAATGGTCATCCCAACTTCCTCTAAGATCAATCACACATGCCCTTAACATATCCTCCAAGGTTTGAATTGTTCTTTTAGGTTATCCATCAGTTTGAGGATGGAAAGAGGTACTTAACTTTACTTTAGTACCAAGACCTTTCTGAAATGACTTCCAAAAATATGAACTGAATTGAGTACCTCTATCTAATATAATCGACAAAGGAACACCATGAAGTTTCACATGTTCACGAATGTATAATTTAGCATAGTCTTCGACACCATAAGAAGTATTGACCGGTAGAAAATATGCCGATTTGGTCATTTGGTCCACAATGACCCAAATAGAATCATGTTGTCTTCTAGTACGTCGCAAACTTGTGACAAAGTCCATATTCACATCTTCCCATTTCCATGTAGGAATTTCGATTTCTTGAGCTAGACCTCATGGCCTTTGATGTTCAACTTTCACTTGTTGACAATTTAGACACTTAGCTACAAACTCCATTATGTCCTTCTTCATGCCATTCCACCAATACACTTCCCTCAAGTCACGATACATGTTGGTGGATCCTTGATGAATTGAATATCGAGAACTATAGGCCTCATTCATATCAACTCTCTTAATTCATGAACATTTGGAACACACAAATGACCTTGGTAACGTAGTACCCCATCTTCTCCTAGGGAGAAAGCCTCAATGGATATTTTGGCAACCGACTTCTTCAATTTGATCAAAATTGAATCATTGTCTTATTTATCCTTAACGTCTGCTACAAGAGATAATTCTGAACTATTATGTATAAGAATGCCTGCATCATTGGAATCAACCAAACGCACACCTATACTTGCCAATGTATGGACCTTTTTAACCAATTCCCTTTTATCTTCCTCAACATGTGGAACACTACCCATAGATAATTGACTAAGGCATTGGCTACAATACTTTCCTTACCCGGATGGTACAATACACTCATGTCATAGAATTTTAGGAGTTCAAGCCACCTCCTTTGCCTACGTTTCAAGTATCTTTGACTAAACACATATTGCAAGCTTTTTGTGGTCAGTAAACACATCAATATGCACCCCATAAAGATAATGACACCAAATTTTCAACAGAAACACAACCGCCGCAAGTTCAAGATCATGGGTTGGATAGTTTGTTTCATGCACTTTAAGTGGTCTAGAGGCATAGGCTATAACCTTACCATGTTGCATCAAGACACAACCCAAAAACAACACACGAAGCATCATAATAAATAACAAACCCATCCGAACCTTTAGGCAATCTCAAAATAGGAGCCGACGTAAGACGATTCTTGAATATTTGGAAACTTTTCTCATATTCTTCCGACCATTAGAATTTTGCCTTTTTTGTGTCAACTTAGTTAATGGCGAAGCAATAGATGAGAACCTTTCAACAAACCTTCTATAGTATCCGACTTAGCCCAAAAAGCTTCTAATGTCCAAAGAAGAGAATGGTCTAGGCCAATTTTTAACCGCCTCCATTTTCTTTGCATCTACTTTAATCCTATCACCGTACACCACATGGCAAAGAAATGCAACCTCCCTTAGCCAAAATTCGCACTTACTAAATTTAGCAAATAATTGGTTGTCTCTTAATGTTTGCAAGACAATCCTCAAGTGACCCATATGATCTTCCTCATTTCGAGAATAAATTAAGATATCATCAATGAATAGCACTACAAACACGTCCAAATATGGTTAAAAATTTGATTCATCAAATCCATGAATATAGAGGGAGCATTAGTCAAACCAAATGACATTACTACAAATTCATAATGACCATACTTTATGGTAACCTTATTCAATTGACGGTAGTCTATACACTTTTGGAGTGACCTATTCTTCTTCCTAACAAATAACATGGGAACATCCCATGGTGAAATATTCGGTCTTATAAAACCCTTATCCAAAAAATCCTTCAATTGTTCCTTCAACTCCATAATTCCATCGGAGCCATACAATAAGAAGGAATCGAAATAGGCTGGGTATCGGGAAGGAAATCTATGCCAATGTCAATTTTCCTTTCGGGAGGAATACTGGGAAAATCATTGAGAAACACATCAAAGAACTCATTAACTATAGGGACTGACTTAAGAGTAGGAGTTTTAGAATCGATGTCCCTAACTCGCACAATATGATAAATGCACCCTTTGGAAATTATTTTTTGGGCCTTAATGCATGAGATTAATAGACCCTTAACCACTAAATCATTACCCTTCCATTCAAGAATAGGCTCATTAGGAAAGTGAAACTTAACCACACAAGTCCTATAACATATGGATGCATAAGCGACGTGTAACTAATCGATACCAAGAATGATGTCAAAATCAGCCATATCAAGTTCAAAAAGGTCACATGGAATAAATCTGTCAAAGACCCATACACGACAATTTTTATAAGCCCTCTTAGCTAATACCGAATCACCAATGGGGAGTATAAACTGAAAAGGGTTCTATTAACACCTCGGTCACCCATCAAATCTCATAGAAATATAAGGAGTAATAAAAGATAAGTTGGCACCCGGATCAAGCAATGCATAAACATCAAAGTTAAAGACTCGTAAAATACCCGTGACCACATCGGGAGCCTCATCAACCTCTTATCTAGCATGAAGAGTATATAATCAGTTGTTGCATTGTCCACCCTTAGGTTGAGCTTGGGCGTCTTGTTGCACTTGGTCTCCTAGAGGACGACCTTCTCCACCCTTGTTTATAATAAGAGGACACTCGGATAGCTTATAACCCATCTTGCCATATCTATAGCAAGCACCCGTTCCCGTCAAGCACTTTCCTCCATGATGCTTTCCACACTTTGGACACTTAGGAAAAAAAGGGTTACTAGAATTTACACCTCCTTCTCCTTGAGCTTTAGGGTATGGTACCCTATACTTATCAAACTTCTTCCCCAAGCTTTGGCCTTAATGAGAGCATCCACTACTACCAACGGTCCTAACATTGGAGAACCCACCTTCATACCTGGCCCTCTTAGAATCCCTCATCCTTATTTCCTTGAGCTTGTCTCCTTCAATTTGTTTGGCAAAAGTCAAAAGCCAAGATATATCCATCTCCTTAATCAGCATAGCAGTGCAACATTCTTTATCAACCAAGTCGGACACCTCCTATATGAATTTACTCATTCGGGCATGTAGATTGGCAACCATTGAAGGAGCATACTTGGATAGCTTAGTAAACTTGAGGTCATAATTCTTCATCCCCATATTTTCTTGTCAAAGATTTATGAACTCCAACACCTTAGCCTCCCTTAACTCAAGAGGGAAAAAGTGATCAAGAAACGCAAGTTTGAAAGCTTTCCATTCAATAGAACCTTCATCCACCCTCTCCAACTTCCATTGAGTGTACCATATTTGAGCAACACCCTTAAGTTGGTAAGCCGCCAACTCCACTTTTTCTTCTGAAGTCACCCCCATAATACTCACTATTTTGTAGACCTCATCAATGAACTCTTGAGGATCCTCATCAATTTTTGAGCCATAAAACTTTGGAGGATTCATTTGTGCAAAATACCTTACTCTTAAGGCTGGAGTAGGAACATTAGGAGGAGTCACAACACATTTGTTGGTCACCACTCAGGCTAGTATAGTAATGGTGGTTCAGAACTCCAGATTTGTTATGCCTCGCATTTTGGTATATGGGAATACCTATCTAGCTTCTCTAAAGCTATTATATGATCCACATTATCTATAATGTTACCAAATAAGTCTAACAAATGGAGGATGTAATGCCCCATAATAGTGAAGGTTGGAAATAGAGTTATGAGAATCCGGAAGGAGTTGGAGGTTGAGTAATGAGTCGTAGGACTCAATTTACTTGCGTAAGATACCAACTTGGAAATCTTACATAAATAAGATACTTGAGTACATGCCGAGCTTATGTATCAAGGATTACATAGGTTCTTAAAGTAAGACGAGATTATGAACCCATGGAAGAGGCAGAAGGAGGCATAACACCTACTCAGAAACAAGTAGGTGATGCACCTACTTGGGTGGACCCCATGCTGCCATATGGCAGCCAAGGATTGGAGGCATGGCATGAGGTGGCGCCCTAGGGGCTGCCATATGTCACCCCTAGGGGGTTGCAATGTGTCAATCTCCAAACAAAGGTATATACCCTTATCTTATGACTAATCTCTCATTTTTCAGCATCCTTAAGTTGAAAGAATTGAGAGAAAATTGTTGAGGAGAAGAGAGAGTAGCCACGGCTTGGCTAAGATTAAGGTGTGACCTATGATTCCTCTTCGTAAATTAATTATCTAAGATTTTACTCAATCACATAAAGGTTTTTAATAACGTGAATTAATTATTTAGGGAAGAAAAGAAGTGACGCAAACAATCCGCTAACTTTCAGCATGTTAAGGAACTTCCGAGGCTAGTTTTAGCGAATCTTGGCAAGTTTTGGATAAGGTAAGGCCTTCCCTTTCAAAGTGGAGTTAATAATGTTGTTATGGAATATATTACATGTCTTAAACGGAGCTGGAAGTAAGAAAATTGCATAAGTATGCTTAGCATTAGAAATAAAGTAAATTGGAGCCATTCTAGTTGAATTAAAGTTGTGTGATGTTGTTGTTGGAGATGGTTTTATTGTGTGTTGAAGGGATGGAACACGTTCCAAAATGGGTGTGGTAGCTTCTGTTTTCATCCACATAACCCTCCGATTTGTGTGGTTAAAGGTTTTATGAAATAGAGATTAAATACCCTATTTTGGTATCGTAGTTTTAAGCGAGTTGTTTGGAGTTTGTGTTGTGTAATGTTGAAGTGGTTTACTTGTATATATGATGATTATTTTTGTTGTTGGTTGGATAATAAGGTTTGGGGGTTAAATTTAAAGTTCAGATAGGGCAAGTTATAGGAGAGATATTGCCCATTTCCGTTAACTCCTTAACTAACTAATAGAGTAGTCGAGACTAGTCGAGAAAGACGAATAAGGAATTGATTCCTATAGGTGCTAGGTTGTGGATTTAGAAGCTGGAAGGTAGAAGGTTGCTAACATTAGTATCCCTTTCATGTTAAATACGTTAAAGGAGTACCGAAGTGAGTTTGAATGCTATTAATCCATAACAGGTATGTGACGCTATCCCTTTTTTTCTTTGGCATGTGTTAGATGTAAATTATGATTGATATGTATATGAAATGTGAGGATAATTCCACTCATAAAACTCCAAGTATGATTCATAAGTCTTTTCCACTTCTTGATGTTAGAACTCCTGCAATAGCTGAGTTATTGCATTTAAATCTTCTATGTGATGAAAAGTAGTACATGTAAAGCCTATCTCTTCTTTCCTTTGGAAAGGTTTAATTATAAGTGAAATGATATATGATATGTCTTCAGAGGTAATTCCAATTATGAGCTCCGTGTATAACTCATGACTTGTAGTCACTTCTGAACATTAAAAGTCTAAAAGTAGTTAAACTACTATTCTCAAGCCTTCTATATAGTGAATAGTAAGTGGAGATGCCAGCTCCTCTTCCTAAAGGCTCTACATCGATAAATGTTTCTGATTACATAAGTTGTGTCTTTTCTTGCATAAGCTATGTGGTATTGTCTTGATGCATGTCTGTGATTCCTGAGGCCCCAATTGATGTAATTCCTAATGAAATCTAAAGGGCACTTCAAATAATTGCTTCCCTGGTCTTTAGGTGATGGTTCACGTAGTTGTTTCATTGAGTTTCAAAGGGTGACTTAATTGCATATGGTTTCTCACTACTCTATTCGTGCATATTGTAACCTTTTTTTCTTCTCATCCCACGATGGGCTGAATATTATATCGGGTGCAGCTTTACTATTTCTTTCACTGAGTCCTGAGCTAAGTACATATAGTTCCATGTATGAGGATATGATTCCATACGTGAGGCATGGTAATATATTATGACGATATGATTATTCATCGAGTCTCAGGCCGTTTGTGATATGAGTATGTGTTGTAAGATAATGGTACGTGTGTGATGGTATGTATGGCGAAATAAGGAAGGAATACCGAGTCCCTCCCTAGAGGGCCGAGTATGGTATGTATATATGATGATGGTACGCTATAGACGTACACCACTCCCTTCACCGAGTCCCTTACTAAAGGGATAGATACCTTATGTAGCCATGCATGTGAAAATATAGTGATACAATTATGACCCCGAGCCCTATAATGGATCGAATGAAATATGATGATATATACGACAAGATTATGCCGTATACGATGATATGAGGCCATATACGATGACATGATGAAGTAATATATATGATAAAATAAGATAACGACATGATGATATGATGGTATATTGTTATGATGAAAATATTATAACACCAAGTCCACTAAATGGCCGGTTACAGTATATGATAATGTTTATGACTACATGACTTAAGATGTAGGCATAGTGATTGTTAACTATCATACTTGTTTCCTGCATCCCTATGTCAGTTATTATCTCAGTTATGTTATGCTTTATATACTCAGTACATATATCATACTAGCCCCCCATTCTCTGGGGTGCTGCGTTTCATGCCCACAGGTACAGATGTTCATTTCGAATATCCTCCAGCTTAGGATTTTCGCTCAGCTATGTTAGAAGGGCTACACTGTTCTGGAGCCTAGCTCTTGGTGCTGGTTATTTGATGTCAGCATTTGTTTATTCAGGGGTACGTAGGGGGCCCTATCGAGCCATATGTTACCGTTCCTAACTCTTAGAAGTCTGTAGACATGTGTATGTGGGTTGTTTATAAGTTTATTTTAGCTATGCCTGTATGTCGCGTTGTAAATATTTTTATATTACAGCAGCCTTGTCGTCTTGCATGCCCTTTCATGATATGATATAAATGAAAGAGGCTATATGTACCTGAAAACATTTTGACCCATTGGGGTATTTGTGTGTAGTATCACATCACACATAGTTCAACTTGACTATAGCTGATAGATATGTATATGAGGGTCCAGGTCGGACTCCAGTCGCGGCCTATGGAGTTGGGTCGTGACAGAAGTGGTATCGGAGTAGTTCATCCTTTGAGTGTCTAACGACCGTGTCTAGTAGAGTCTTATTTATCGGTGTGTTGTGCACCACATCTATAAGCAGAAGGCTATATGACATTTAGAATGATACTTTCTTTCATATTTAAGATCGTGCGATAAAGCCGAGTCATAGGGAATGAAATTCCTCATACTAACCTGAGATTTCAACAGAAGGACAACATCGATAGAACAAAGTAACTGACGATATTGGAAGTTATAGAACACGTAGGTAAGGTGTAGAAATATGATTGACACATAAAATTGAAAAGTAGACAAGGAAGTATAACAGGTACAATTCGAGTAGACATACGAGGTAAGTCCATTTTCATACTAATAATTGTGGGCGCCTTGTGTGGCTGGGATATGATATGAGGTGAATACATATGTTGGCCCTCTGCGGCATTATTGGCATTTTCTGCGTGCAAGTGTTAAGATAGTAAGAAATACAGAGGAAACTCTGCCCAAATTTTCCTAGAAATAAGAAGAGAATGAGATACAGGGCTGTAGTATGACTTGAAAGGTCATGCCCATAACAATGATGAGATTTGGTTAAACCACAAGTATGGATGACCCCGAGAAATAAGTTAATTGCTGAATTGACGGTAATAGAAACTAGGAGGTTGATACTGGTATGGTAAAATGAAGTTGGAAAAGATGCATGATCTTGAGAAGATGAATTAGGGGAGACTGAGAGATCTGGATAGAACGATATAGTAAGGTACTGACTGAGTTGATACACAAGGATAAACTACGACGAGCTATAGTTAAAAGAAGTAACAGTATGATTTAGACAAAAGTACAAGGGAAAAAGAATTGCGATGGATATGAAGTATTAACAAGACAGCTTATGGGATATTAAGGATAAGACTAACTAAGAAGGGTAAGTAACCCATAGTAAGAATTGTGAGAAAGGTTAAGAAGCATTATACTAGGGGACCGAATGGGAACAGGATATAATGTGAATATAGAAGATCATTATGAAAATGAGTAAAGCCTAGTAAGAAAGTAACTAAGGGATCTAATGTGGTTTGTGGAAAATAGAAAATCAAATAGAGAATGAATAAGAAAGACTTACACAAAATTATAGGGAGAATTCAGAATACAAGGTCGAGTGGTAACGAAAGTGAGGGTGAGCAACAAGAAAGGATGAATACTAGACATAACTGGTATGCTAAGAACAGATAAAGGTGAACAGAAGATGTTTTGAAAATGAGAAAGTGAGGTTACGTAAAACTAGTGTTTTATGAGGGATATAGGAGTAACATGGAACTCTTTGTGCCCAAAAAACAAATGGACATAGATAAGAAGAGTGAGAGGATTACTATAGAAGGCACTCGAAGTGGACGTGATTAATTAAGTATGAGTATCAGACAAAAAGGGAAATAGACAGCTATGAACTAAAGGTATAGTACGGCAAAATGGTGATAGGACAAGGCCTCTATTAAAATGAAGTTGATATGATTTTGAGTAAAATTAGAAGTTAGCATCGGGTACACGACAATGATGAAAGGCAGGAGGCATAGAAGGGTACTACATGCACATAATCTCACCTCGAAATAGGGAAATCCTTAGGGGACAAGGATAGTAGACTTGAGGAACAAGTGGTGCAATGTGCATCCCTCAAAAAGAAAAAGATGATATAGGCTGGGACAAAAATATTACTTTAAGATAATTTTGGACACTGATCATCGAAATATAAGTGCTGCCTAAGTAGGATTGAAGCGACTACAAGTATTAACTGACTATTAACCAGAATACATAGAATGTGGCTTTGGCTAAATTGCTACATCAATTACATTACTCGAGTACCAACCATCAGATAAGATTTTATATGATATATCGAGAATTTTAAGCACATCATAATTGTATTAGGGTTTCGTATATGGGTAACCTAAAGTATAGGTGATATAAAGAAAGACATGGATATGGTGCAGTATGCCAAATATGTTAGAAAAGACTTATATGTATTTGGAAAGTTGAAAATAAACAGACAATCACATGGATACACCCTAAAGGGGGGAAGTGGATATGATACATACAAGCGTGAGATGAAACCAACCGATATTACAATGTGTAAACGTGAACACTTTAACTTCAAGTGAGATCCTATGTTGGAATAAGTTAGACAGATCTAAAAGCCATTAAGAGGCAGATAACTAATATGGAAACGCTACGGCATCTTTGGAACTGACTAAGTACCTACACATGCTCGTGTAAGGATTTCAATATGACGTGGGGTAAGAGAATTAGAAAGGAAATCTGAGTAAAGGCATATTGGAATATACCTAGAGTATTATAAGTTGGCATAAGAGAAATTATGAAATAGCTTAAACAAGATCGAGCATCAAAAACCCGATAACCTATTACAGGAGATAGAAATCCCGACTTGGAAATGAACAGGCCCAGATATGATCCAGCAAGTTATTGATAAAGTGAAGTTTATTCAGGGAAATACTATTAACAACAAGAGTCAACAAAAGTCATACACAGATAATTGATGTCGACCCATAGAGTTTGAAGTTAGAGATTGGGAGTTCTTAAAAGCCTCACCAATGAAAAGAGTAGTGAGATGCGGCCAGAAAGGGAAACTTATCCCAAGATACATTGGCCCTCATCAAATCAGTTGTAGGATAGGCAGAGCTGCCTATAAGTTGGACCTACCACCCGATTTGGGAGCAATACATCCAATTTTTCATGTGTCAATGCTCAGTAAATATAAACGACCCTTCCAAAGTATTTCCTGTGGATGAGGTCCACATAACACATGAGTTATCCTATGAAGAGAAACCTATCGCCATCCTGTGTCGGCAAATTAGAAGGTTGCAAACTAAGGACGTGGCTTCCATCAAAGTCCATTTTCATACTAATAATTGTGGGCACACTGTGTGGCTGGGATATGATATGAGGTTAATACACATGTTGGCCCTGTGAGGCATTATTGGTATTTTCTGCGTGCAGGTGTTAAGATAGTAAGAAATACAAAGGAAACTTTCCCTAAACTTTCCTAGAAATAAGAAGAGAATGAGATATAGGGCTGTAGTTTGTCTTGAAAGGTCATGCCCATAACAATGATGAGATTTGGTTAAACCACAAGTATGGATGACCCCGAGAAATAAGTTAATTGCTGAATTGACGGCAATAGAAACTAGGAGGTTGATACTGGTATGGTAAAATGAAGTTAGAAAAGATGCATGATCTTGAGAAGATGATTTAGGGGAGACTGAGAGATCTAGATAGAACGATATAGTAAGGTACCGACTGAATTGATACACAAGGATAAACTATGACGAGCTATAGTTAAAAAAAGTAACAATATGATTTAGACAAGAGTACAAGGGAAAAAGAATTGCGATGGATATGAAGTATTAAGAAGACAGCTTATTGGATATTAAGGATAAGACTAACTAAGAAGGGTAAGTAACCCATAGTAAGAATTGTGAGAAAGGTTAAGAATCGTTATACTAGGGGACTGAATGGGAACATGATATAATGTGAATATAATGAAGATCGTTATGAAAATGAGTAAACCCTAGTAAGAAAGTAACTAAGGGATCTGATGTGGTTTGTGGAAAACAGAAAAGCAAATAGAGAACGAATAAGAAAGACTTACACAAAATTATAGGGAAAATTCAAAATAAAAGGTTGAGTGGTAACGAAAGTGAGGGTGAGCAACAAGATAGGATGAATGCTCGAAATGACTGGTATGCTAAGAAAAGATAGAGGTGAACAGAAGATATTTTGAAAATGAGAAAGGGAGGTTATGTAAAACTAGTGTTTTCTGAGGGATATAGGAGTAACATGGAACTCTTTGTGCCCAAAAAACAAATGGACATAGACAAGAGAAGTGAGAGGATTACTATAGAAAGCACTCGAATTGGACGTGATTAATTAAGTATGAGTATCGAACAAAAAGGGAAATAGACAACTAAGAACTGAAGGTATGCTACGACAAAAAGGTGATAGGACAAGGCCTCTATTAAAGCGAAGTTGATATGATTTTGAGTAAAATTAGAAGTTAGCATAGGGTACACGACAAGGATGAAAGGCAGGAGGCATAGAAAGGTACTGCATGCACATAATCTCACCTCGAAATAGGGAAATCCTTAGGGGACAAGGATAGTAGACTTGAGGAACAAGTGGTGCAATATGCATCCCTCAAAAAGAAAAAGATGATATAGGCTGGGACAAAAATATTACTTTAAGATAATTTTGGACACTGATCATCGGAATATAAGTGCTACCTAAGTAGGATTGAAGCGACTACAAGTATTAACTGACTATTAACTAGAATACATAGAATATGGCTTTGGATAAATTGCTACATCAATTACATTACTCGAGTACCAACCATGAGATAAGATTTTATATGATATATCGAGAATTTTAAGCACCTCATAATTGTATTAGGGTTTCGTACATGGGTAACCTAAAGTATAGGTGATATAAAGGAAGACATGGATATGGTGCAGTATGCCAAATATGTTAGAAAAGACTTATATGTATTTGGAAAGTTGAAAATAAACAGACAATGACATGGATACACCCTAAAGGGGGAAGTGGATATGATACATACAAGCATGAGATAAAACCAACCGATATTACAATGTGTAAACGTGAACACTTTAACTTCAAGTGAGATCCTATGCTGGAATGAGTTAGACAGATCTAAAAGCCATTAACAGGTAGATAACTAATATGGAAACGCTACGGCATCTTCGGAACTGACTAAGTACCTACACATGCTCGTGTAAGGATTTCAATATGATGCGGGGTAAGAGAATTAGAAAGGAAATCTGAGTAAAGGCATATTGGAATATACCTAGAGTATTATAAGTTGGCATAAGAGAAATTGTGAAATAGCTTAAAGAAGATCGAGCATCAAAAACCTGATAACCTATTACAGGAGATAAAAATCCCGACTTGGAATTGAACAGGCCCAAATGTGATCCAGCAAGTTATTGATAAAGTGAACTTTATTCAGGGAAATACTATTAACAGCCAGAGTTAATAAAAGTCATACACAGATAATTGACGTCGACCCATAGAGTTTGAAGTTAGAGATTGGGAGTTCTTAAAAGCCTCACCAATGAAAAGAGTAGTGAGATGCGGCCAGAAAGGGAAACTTATCCCAAGATACATTGGCCCTCATCAAATCAGTTGTAGTATAGGCAGAGCTGCCTATAAGTTGGACCTACCACCTGATTTGGGAGCAATACATCCAATTTTTCTTGGCTCAATGCTCTGCAAATATAAATGACCCTTCCAAAGTATTTCCCATGGATGAGGTCCATGTAACACAGGAGTTATCCTACAAAGAGAAACCTATCGCTATCCTGTGTCGGTAAATTAGAAGGTTGCGAACTAAGGATGTGGCTTCCATCAAAGTCCATTTTTATACTAATAATTGTGGGCACCCTGTGTGGCTAGGATATGATATGAGGTAAATACATATGTTGGCCCTGTGAGGCATTGTTGGCATTTTCTGCGTGAAGGTGTTAAGATAGTAAGAAATATAGAGGAAACTCTACCCAAATTTTCCTAGAAATAAGAAGAGAATAAGATACAGGGCTGTAGTATTTCTTGAAAGGTCATGCCAACAACAATGATGAGATTTGGTTAAACCATAAGTATGGATGACCCCGAGAAATAAGTTAATTGCTGAATTGATGGCAATAGAAACTAGGAGGTTGATACTGGTATGGTAAAATGAAGTTGGAAAAGATGCATGATCTTGAGAAGATGATTTAGGGGAGACTGAGAGATCTGGATAGAACGAAATAGTAAGGTACCGACTGAATTGATACACAAGGATAAACTATGACCAGCTATAGTTAAAAGAAGTAACAGTATGATTTAGACAAGAGTGCAAGGGAAAAAAATTGCGACGGATATGAAGTATTAACAAGACAGCTTATGGGATATTAAGGATAAGACTAACTAAGAAGGGTAAGTAACCCATAGTAAGAATTGTGAGAAAGGTTAAGAAGCATTATACTAGGGGACTGAATGAGAACAGGATATAATGTGAATATAATGAAGATCATTATGAAAATGAGTAAAGCCTAGTAAGAAAGTAACTAAGGGATCTGATGTGGTTTGTGGAAAACAAAAAAGCAAATAGAGAATGAATAAGAAAGACTTACACAAAATTATAGGGAAAATTCAGAATAAAAGGTCGAGTGGTAACGAAAGTGAGGGTGAGCAACAAGACAGGATGAATGCTAGAAATGACTGGTATGCTAAGAATAGATTGAGGTGAACAGAAGATGTTTTGAAAATGAGAAAGGGAGGTTATGTAAAACTAGTGTTTTATGAGGGATATAGGAGTAACATAGAACTCTTTGTGCCCAAAAAAACAAATGGACATAGACAAGAGGAGTGAGAGGATTACTATAGAAAGCACTCGAATTGGACGTGATTAATTAAGTATGAGTATCGAACAAAAAGGGAAATAGACAGCTACGAACTAAAGGTATAGTACGATAAAAAAGTGATAGGACAAGGCCTCTATTAAAACAAAGTTGATATGATTTTGAGTAAAATTAGAAGTTAGCATCGGGTACATGACAAGGATGAAAGGCAGGAGGCATATAAGGGTACTGCATGCACATAATCTTACCTCAAAATAGGGAAATCCTTAGGGGACAAGGATAGTAGACTTGAGGAACAAGTGGTGCAATGTGCATCCTTCAAAAAGAAAAAGATGATATAGGTTGGGACAAAAATATTACTTTAAGATAATTTTGGACACTGATCATCGAAATATAAGTGCTGCCTAAGTAGGATTGAAGCGACTACAAGTATTAACTGACTATTAACCAGAATACATAGAATGTGGCTTTGGCTAAATTGCTACATCAATTACATTACTCGAGTACCAACCATCAGATAAGATTTTATATGATATATCGAGAATTTTAAGCACATCATAATTGTATTAGGGTTTCGTATATGGGTAACCTAAAGTATAGGTGATATAAAGAAAGACATGGATATGGTGCAGTATGCCAAATATGTTAGAAAAGACTTATATGTATTTGGAAAGTTGAAAATAAACAGACAATCACATGGATACACCCTAAAGGGGGGAAGTGGATATGATACATACAAGCGTGAGATGAAACCAACCGATATTACAATGTGTTAACGTGAGCACTTTAACTTCAAGTGAGATCCTATGTTGGAATAAGTTAGACAGATCTAAAAGCCATTAACAGGCGGATAACTAATATGGAAATGCTACGGCATCTTCGGAACTAACTAAGTACCTACACATTCTCATGTAAGGATTTCAATATGACGTGGGGTAAGAGAATTAGAAAGAAAATCTGAGTAAAGGCACATTGGAATATACCTAGAGTATTATAAGTTGGCATAAGAGAAATTGTGAAATAGCTTAAACAAGATCGAGCATCAAAAACCTGATAACCTATTACAGGAGATAAAAATCCCGACTTGGAAATGAACAGGCCCAGATGTGATCCAGTAAGTTATTAATAAAGTGCAGTTTATTCAGAGAAATACTATTAACAGCCAGAGTCAACAAAAGTCATACACAGATAATTGACGTCGACCCATAGAGTTTGAAGTTAGAGATTGGGAGTTATTAAAAGCCTCACCAATGAAAAGAATAATGAATGCGGCCAGAAAGGGAAACTTATCCCAAGATACATTGACCCTCATCAAATCAGTTGTAGGATAGGCAGAGCTGCCTATAAGTTGGACCTACCACCCGATTTAGGAGCAATACATCCAATTTTTCATGTGTCAATGCTCCGTAAATATAAACGACCCTTCCAAAGTATTTCCTGTGGATGAGGTCCACATAACACATGAGTTATCCTATGAAGAGAAACCTATCGCCATCCTGTGTCGGCAAATTAGAAGGTTGCAAACTAAGGATGTGGCTTCCATCAAAGTCTTATGACAAGATAAGAATACAGAAGAAATGACCTGGGAAGCCAAAGAAGAGATGGAAAAGAAATAGTTGTCCCTATTCCCAATGTCTGCAGGTGACCTAAACTCCTAAATTGATTGGTTTGATAAATAAGATCACTGTGGATGACAACTATTATAGAGAACTCTCAAAGTCTTTGTAAGACCTTATGAGATTAATTAACATTCGAGGATGAATGTTCTAAAGGGGAGAAGGATGTTATGCCCCACACTTTTGGTACATGGGAACACCTATCTAGCTTCTCTAAAGCTATCATGTGATCCACATTATCTATAACATTACCAAATAACTCTAAGGAAGGGAGGATGTGATGCCCTATAATAGTGAAGATTGGAAATAGAGTTATGAGAATTCGGAAGGAGTTGGAGGTTGAGTAATGAGTCGTAGGAATCGATTTATTTGCGTAAGATACAAACTTGGATATCTTACATAACTAAGCTACATGAGTACATACTGAGCTTACGTAGCAAAGATTACATAGGTTCTTAAAATAGGATGAGATTATAAATCTACGGAAGAGGCGGAAAGAGGCGTAGCACCTACTCGGAAACAAGTAGGTGATGCACCTACTTGGACTAAGTAGGTGATGTACCTACTTGGACAAGTAGGTGACACACCTACTTGAGTGGACCCCATGCTGCCACATGGCTGCCAAGGATTGGAGGCATGGCATGAGGTGGCGCCCTAGGGGCTGCCATATGTCACCCCTATAGGGATACCACATGTCACTCTCCAAAGGTAGGAATATACACCTTATCTTATTACTAATATCTCATTTTTCAGCATACTTAAGTTGAAAGAATTGAGAGAAAAATGTTGAGGAGAAGAGAGAGTAGCCACGACTTGGTTAAGATTAAGGTGAGTCCTCCCATTCCACTCCATAAATTAATTATTTAAGGTGTTCCTCAATAACATAAAGGTGTTTAATAATATGAATTAATTATTTGGGGAAGCAAAGAAGTGACAAAAACAGTCCGCTGACTTTCAGCAGGTTAAGGAACTTCTAAGGCTAGTTTTGGTGAATCTTGGCAAGTTCTGGACAAGGTAAGGCCTTCCATTTTAAAGTGGAGTTAATAATGTTGTTATGGAATATATTACATGTCTTAAATGGAGATGGAAGTAAGAAAATTGAATAATTATGCTTAGCGTTAGAAATAAACTAAATTGGAGCCGTTCTAGGTGAATTAAACTTATGTGGTGGTGTTGCGACTGTGGTGTTGTGGTTGAAGATGGTTTTATTGTGTGTTGAAGGGATGGAACACGTTCCAAAAAGGGTGTGGTAGCTTTCAGTTGCAGACACTTAGCCCTACAGTTCGTGTGGTTAAATGTTTTACAAAATAGAGATTAAATACCCTATTTTGGTATCGTAGTTTTAAGCGAGTTGTTTGGAGTTTGTGTTGTGTAATGTTGAAGTGGTTTACTTTTATATATTTTGCTTATTTTTGTTGTTGGTTGGAGTCTAAGGTTTGGGGGTTAAATTTAAAGTTTGGATAGGGCAAGTTATAGGAGAGATGCTGCCCAATTTCTATTAACTCCTTAACTAACTAATAGAGTAGTCGAGACTAGTCGAGAAAGGAGAATAAGGAATTGATTCCTATGGGTGCTGGGTTGTGGATTTAGAAGATGGAAGGTAGAAGGTTGCTAATATTAGTATTACTTTTATGTTAAATAGGTTAAAGGAGTACCGAAGTGAGTTTGAAAGCGATTAATCCATAACAGGTATGTAACGCTATCCCTTCTTTTCTTTGGCATGTCTTAGATGTAAGTTACGATTGATATGTATATGAAATGTGAGGATAATTCCACTCATAAAACTCCAAGTATGATTCATAAGTCTTGTCCACTTCTTGATGTTAGAACTCCTACAATAGCTGAGTTGTTGTATTTAAGTCTTCTATGTGATGAAAAGTAGTACATGTAAAGTCTATCTCTTCTTTCCTTTGGAATGGCTTAATTGTAAGTGAAATGATATATGATATGGGTTTAGAGGTAATTCCAATTATGAGCTCTGAGTATAACTCGTGACTTGTAGTCACTTCTGAACATTAAAAGTCTAAAAGTAGATAAACTACTATTCTCAAGCCTTCTATATAGTGAATAGTAAGTGGAGATGCCAACTCCTCTTCCTAAAGGCTCTATAGCGATAAATGTTTCTGATTGCATAAGTTGTGTCTTTTCTTGCATAAGCTATGTGGTATTGTCTTGATATATGTCTGTGATTCCTGAGGCCCCAATTGATGTAATTCCTAATGACATCTAAAGGGCACTTTGGATATTTACTTCTCTGGTCTTCAGGTGACGGTTCACTTGGCTGTTTCATTGAGTCTCAGAGGGTGACTTAATTGCATATGGTTTCTCACTACTCTACTCGTGCATGCTGTAACCATTCTTTCTCCGTATCCCATGATGGGCCAGATATTATATCAGGCATAGCTTTACTACTTCTTTCACCGAGTCCCGGGCCGAGTACGTATAATTTCTTGTACTAGGAGATGATTCCGTATATGAGGCACGATAATATGTTATAATGATACAATTATTCATTGAGTCCCGGGCCAGCTATAATATGATGGTATGTATTATAATATAATGGTACGTGTGTGATGGTATGTGTGGTGAAATAAGGAAGAAATACCGAGTCCCTCCCTAGAAGGTCGGGTACAGTATGTATATATGATGCTGGTACGCTATAAATGTACACCACTCCCTTCACCGAGTCTTTCACTAAAGGGCCAAATACCTTATGTAGGCATGCATGTGAAAATATAGTGATACAATTGTGACCCCGAGCCCCATAATGGACTGGATGAAATATGATGACATATATGATAAGATTATGCCGTATACGATGATATAAGGCATATGCGATGACATAATGAAGTAATATATATGATAAAAGGAGATGACGACATGATGATATGATGGTATGTTGTTATGATGAAAAGATTATGACACCGAGTCCACTAGAGGGCCGCGTACAGTGTATGATAATGTTTATGACTACATATCTTAAGATGTAGGCACAGTGATTGTTAACAGTCATATTTGTTTCCTGCATCCCTATTTCAGTTGTTATCTCAGTTATGTTATGTTATGCTTTATATACTCAATTTATATATCGTACTAACCTTTCATTCTATGGGGGGCTGCATTTCATACCCGTAGGTACAAATGTTCATTTTAGAGATCTTCTAGCTTAGGATTTTCACTTAGCTATATTGGAAGGGCTTTACTGTTCTGGAGCCTAGCTCTTGGTGCTGGTCATTTGATGTCGACATTTTTTTATTCAGAGGTATGCCAGGGGCCCTGTCCCGCCATATATTACCGTTTCTATCTCTTAGAGGTCTAACTCATGAATAGAAATTTAAGAATGACACATGACAACATAAGCTCAAAACATTTGTCCAACTAGATGCCTCTACTCATGAATATGGGCGGGGGCTAAGACATGTCCTAAGCTCACCCTCAATATGAAACATAGAAAAAGTCTTTGAAAATAATAACTAACTCTATAACTAGTCCCCGATAAATAAGGACTCACAACAACCGCTGGATAGGAAAGCTTAACTAGCCACGTAGATGAGTGTGATCTTAAACCTCGACCCCTACATTATGAGACAATGTAGGAAAAAAATATGCAATTAGTACATTGGAATATACTAAGTATGTGGGTGTGACATGCAACGTAAATCATGAAATGCAATGGTCAAGCAAATCACATGGTAAGATGAGGTAAGTAAAGACATGAGAAAATCATATTGACCAAAGCATTTAAAAAGCATAATTTAAAATCATAGCATACATAAGAGATCATACATATGTGGGATAGAAACCATAACCCACAATAGAACCATGTGAGCTATAACATGGAATCCCATTGTCTCTCCATACAACTAAGAAAAAGGGGAACCTACTTGCAGAGGTAAACTCTACCCCACTAAGCGGGTCATGCATATGCTATATGAGGATCTAATAGCTAGGTCATGAAGACAATCCTACAGTGGCACGTAGTTATGAGATAAGAGACTTTGTATAAGGACCCCATACTTCGAGCCCCCACCTCAAGTCCACATTCAGTGCTAAGTCAAATCCCACGGAATACATACATAGCATAGAAATCATAATTTTATATATCATATTCATTATCATAGGTTTGAAATCACGAAGTAGCTCATGTTCATAACATACTTGTAATGTGCGAATTGTCCTTTTATCATTACAATCATATTTGCATAATTCATCTCGTCTGGCCTTAGTTCACCACATAGGGCCCTAAGTCACCTTACTTCATAATTTGCATGAAAATCATCCTTCAAAACATATTTATAGTCCATGATCATAATTGAAATACATAATCATAATTCATACTTGGAAATTCATGATTATAGCTTATATTTGAAATTTAGGTAAGACATGAATGCATGATCAATTGATTTAAAAATTATGTAATTGACTTGAAAACATGCGTAATCATAAATTTTATATCAGCCCATACATAATTCATATAGATAATATCATTAGGAAGTATAATTGAAAATACTCATAATTTTCATCATGAACCCTAGAAATGAAAATAGGAGAATTCCTGGGAAGACTCTTCAATTCAATGCAATAAACATCAATTTATATCAAAATAGACTCATGATCATACTTTGAATCAAAATTCATGCAATAGGAATAGAGATCATAAAACCCATGAAATATCAAACTTTAATTTGATAGAAAATCTTGAGAAATTGATTGGGTATCAAGGATGAAAGGATCCATGAATCAATACCCACATACCTTGAGTAAGAACACCAAATAATTTTAAAGAACTTGAGAGTTTTGATGGAGAGCTTGAGTGAATTTACTTGAAGTCTTTAATGGTGTCCTTGAGAGTCTTTTGTAGAGAGAAAAATATTTGAGTAGGTGAATTATAGAAGAATGAATAGAATTTGAGGTTTAGGTTAATTTATTGAGTTGAATTAGGTCCTAAAAATGTCTAGGTTCATTAGCTAATAATTTGGAAAAAGTCTAAAATGCCCTTACTAAAATCCAACTCGGCTAGAGAACCCTTGCTAGGTCCACGATGCGGACTTATTGCGGACCTTTGTATTTTGTACAGTTTCTTGAGTATTCTATGTTTCAATCTACGGGTCCTAAAAATCTATCGAAACTATTCTTCTATAGGTTTTGACCCCTGATCGATATTCCGAACTCGAATTTTCCATAAAAATTACGGATAAGGCGTTACATTAGCGACCTAATCTCAAGGCATTTCTTAAGGCACTTGTGAGCATTTTTGAGGGATGTTACATATCTTTATAAATATGGACTGATATCTATTATTATCTTTCCTAATGATGTTAACGCCTATTTTTTCATGAAAGTTTTGTTGGGATAAAGACTTAGCACTGAGAGCAATTTAAGGTGGGGTTCGATCTGGTAGCCATTGTAGCTACCCAAGCAAATCCTAGTAGAAACCTTTAGTTCATAACTACGTTTCCCACGTAGGTTTAAAGATGCCAATATGGAAAATCTAATGGATCCGCATATAGCACAATTAAAAGGAGTACCATGACGGAGTATACCCTTGCAAGGTAACCTACCCATTATTGCTGTGGAGATCATCGTATTCCATGTAATAGCTCACATGGTATTGAGTGTTGTTTAAATCCCACACCAGGTTAAATGAAAATTTATGAATTTCATATGCAAATTATTTTTTGATGCATTGACCAATAGTTATGATGTTTTCAAGGTTCTGATGTTTTTTTTTCATATTTTAAGAAATTGGTCTTGCATCCTACGTTTCATATTGATTATTTTCTATGTTTATTGTTCATGCATACTTCTCACATTCTTAGTTCATTCCATGTACTAACACATACGTTTTTTCTATATTGTATCATAATATAGTGTCCGATGATCACACTCATCCTTCTATTTGTGGCTCGAGCTTAAAACATTGTATTGGTGGTGAGTCCTTATGTCCCGACGATGTGACACTTTATTTTCTTATGAGTTTATGAAGTTCTTTCATTATTTATATTGGGTGATCTAGGAGCTTGTCTTATGCCCACATCTAGTTAGTAGAGGCATGTTCGATGTTTAGATTCTATGTTATTTTTATTCCGAATTTTGAGACTTATGCTCTTTTTCGAGACTATGCTTCCATGTGTATTCTTTAGCTTATTTTGTTACTTACCTTATGTATGCTTATGAATGATATGCTAAGAGTCTTGATTGAGGTTCTTCCGGATTCCAATCACTGTGCCGCACCTAGGGACTAGCTTATGTCATGACAAGAAGAAACGTAAAGCAATATGTTCAAATAGTCGGAAGTATATACTCGTACTATTCTAAATAGGCCTCTACTAGTCTAGATAGGGGGCTAGAATGGACCCTAGCTCACCCAAAGAAAAGAAAGAAATATCATAATGAAAGAACATAAAACTCATGTTAGTTACACCCTCAGGATTTGAGGACTAACCAATCATGTAATGCTCACAATAGACAACTCTAGCCATGAGCAAGAGGATGAGCGTGATGATCGTCGTACCCTAGAGGTTTCTACTAGAGTTCTGTTTGGTCATTCTAGAGTTTCCGAACTAAACCCCACCTCAAAGTCCTCTTAGTGCTTAGTCAATATCCTAACGGAGGTCATAAATAATAATCATTAACATTATTAGGAAAGGCAATAATAATACTAATCCACATCATAAAGTAGTTATAAGAGTAGCTTATTAAAATGATGAATTATACAAGTATAAGAAAACCTTTCATCTTTATGAATCCATGAGTATATGAGAAAACCTTTCACCTTTAACATGAGTGTGTGAGAAATCCTCTCACAAGCATAGATACTTACTTGAAACATCCTTGAAAGCATCATTCATTATTTTCATGAATCATTCATACATTATTGATAAACTCCATGATCATCTTTCATAATTTCATACTTAAAAAATAACATATTGCATGGTTACTTGATAACTCAATTGAAAACATGAAACTAAAATTGAATCATGCATAATTATATCATTGACATTTAAATAGATCATAATTAAATCGACCCAATACAATTTGATCAAAACCCTAAAATTCATGAATTGAAATTGATTGGAAGAAAGAGAAACCTTTGAGACTCCATGGATGGAAAGGATCCGTGGATTAATTCCCAACATAACTTGATTAATCAAAGAGGTAGATACACTTGACATTAGAAGACTTACCTTGACCTTGAAAATTCTTAGTTTGGAAGAGAAGAAATTCTTTGGGAGAGAGTTTTTGAAAGAGAATTATTGTAATTAGTGATTGGAGAGGGAATGAGGGAGTTTTGAAGGGTTTGGGTAGTTATAGGTTTATAGATAGGTCCAAAATGATGACGAAGATATCCTCACTTGAAATTGGCAAAGACAAGTTGGCAAGATTGGAAGTACTCGCCGATCCAGTCGATGAGTCGCCAATCTCCCCCTCCTTGCCAACTCTTTTCAAAATATGAGTGAAAACCTTTGAAAACTTTAGAGATTTCACCTAGCTCACCAATCATGTCGATGACTCACCAAAGGAATATTACCTGACCAAAACTCTCCCAATTCCTGCCAACTTTTTTTGTAAGATTTGGCAAAGTAGAGCATCTCACCATGACATGTTGGTGAGTTTCCAACCACCCCTCTTTATCGCTAATCTTCCCTTGTGTCAGAGAAAATTCTCTAATTCTTTTGGTGAGGTCCACTAGCTCACCTAACCTCATTATCGAATTGCCAAAGTATTTTCATCTTGACAAAGAGTCCTTTCTTCCTCGGTCAAGTTCATAGGGAACGTTGGCAAGCTCTAGGGTACTTGGCGTGTCGGCAAGCCCACCTGGTAATTCATCGAAGCAACTAGGCAATCCTCAACTTCAAATTTGTCTAGTTTTCCCTTTTAGACTCATCATTTCAAATTTTCAACTTTTAGTGCCTCACAATATCTCCCCCTTGGGAACATTCATCCTTAAAAGGGACTTAACTAGCATGAAAGTAGTAGGAGAAGAGACATAGTATCCCAACATGAATGCAATATCATATTAAAACATAATTGTTAAAACCCATTTTATGATCATGCATGCATATGAAAGAAATAGAAAAGCAAAAACTTAGGAAGTCGTGAGAGTGAATCATGAATGAACTTAATACATCAACTAGAAACAAAAAGAAAGAGATGAGGATAACATGAAATCATATCAACTTCGGCCTCCCATGTAGAAACTTCAATCTCTTGGTTCCTCCATAACACCTTAATGGATGCAACTTTTTTGTTTCTCAACTTTCGAACTTGGCGGTATAGAATCTCAATTGGAAACTCCTCATAGGATAAGCTCTCCTATACTCCAATGCTCTCTAAGGGAATAATTGATCTAGGATCACCAACATACTTCTTCAATAAAGATACATAAAACACTGGATGAACCGATGCCAACTCCAAAGATAAATCCAACTCATATGACTCCTTTCCAAACCACCTCAAGATTTGATATGGGCCAATATACCAGGAACTAATCTTCCCTTTCTTGTGATTTTATATCGGGATAATATTATTGCAAATGGATATAAATACCAAGTAATCCTCATATTAAGTCATTTGAAGTGTTACACAAATGTTATAGGCCAAAAAGAGCATTAAAGAAATGGTTCAAGTATAAAGATTCATTGTGGACAAATATTTTAAATGATCTAATTTATCATATAACTTTGAACGAGTATATCTCATAATATCTAAGGAGTTAGAGGATGTACAACCTATCAAATTAAATTTATTTGAGTCTAGTTTTCAAAAAAAATAAACCTCTCATCAATATGGCTTCGGAGTAGAATGTTATGGGTGTTCTATAATAGATACACGCCAAAAATTGGTGAGTCCTTTTGAAACTTAGATATTTCATTTTATATATTCCTAAAATGTCTAAAGTTCTATTTGTAAGGTCTTTCTTCATAATACATCAAGGGTTGTTCATTTCAAATCTTTCCAAGATTAAGGTAAGTTAATTTCTTCTAGAATAAAGTGTCCTCCTTTCTATAGACCGTAAGATATACTTATCCGAGTGTTTTCTTGAAGGAAAAAGATGTGTTCTTGAGGAACAAAAAGGGGAGGGATATCTTCTCTTAGTCATAGAGGTATGGGTCTTGTTGTATCTCCATAAATAGAATTCTAACAGATATTTTAAGTCCAATTTATGAGTAGGACTCACGGGATGGTGATAAGAAGCCGCAAGTCCATATTTTATCCATTGTAATTGATGTAATTGGTGAGGAAGGAGTATTTAAAAGGATGTATAAGATTGTTTTTGATTAAAGTAGGGTTTGGTTGTATTGTATTGAGGCATCAACTTCCTTATGATAAAATGGAAGGCTAGGTATAGAAAATGTGAGTTTTATAGTTCTTGCAAGTTTGTCGCTCGCCAAGTGTTTGATGAAATGCATAAATTTCAAAAGAATATGTTGTTTTTGTATGAGATACTATTATTATCATAGATCGTAATAGTTCTTGACCAATATAAACTATGAGCTTGCAAGAGAATTTGACTTTATTTGATTAAGAACTCACGGGATGGTGTTCGACAACTATGAGTTTGAGTTTATATATATAATTTGAATGATTAATGGGCTAGTTCATCGTGAAGTATAGATTGGGGAGTAATATTAACCTGATAAGTAATTCATGAGCCCACTTGGAAATTAGATAAAGATAAGGGTGTGGCGATATGCCATTTATCTATCATAATTGTTGATCTTGTCGCTTGTGAATGATTAATGCATTTTTTGGCCTTATTGCACTTCTTTATTAGCTTCTTATACTTCCATATATGATGTTATCTTATAGAAATTAGCAAAGAAGCTTGATGAAATAACATTAGATAGTAAGTACCGAAGTAAGGTATGTAAAGATAAAACATCTTTCGCCATTAAGGCACGACTCGTATATTCCTAATATAAATGTCATACGAGATTACATAATGAACTATTCCTATTTTGAAAATCTTCCCATCTTGGATTCACCTGACTTATACAGGCCTGCGGTCAAACCATACAAGATCCTAAAATGGAGTACCTTAATTGACGTCGTTACCAAGGATATTAGATTTCATGCGTGGTCATGATGTGGGATACAAATTCCATACAGGGTTCACAGTTAGCTGAGAGTAGGACATCACGTGACTCATTGATAGTTAGTTTTACAAATAGCCACAAAGTTATATAATGAAGTAAAGAAATCACTTAGGTAAATTATAGGAATCTTATATATATAAATGAATAAGTCATGTAACGCTACATGAGGACCCTTGATATTAGTCACAATTCTAGGTTTGGATTATGTCTCATACATATGCTCAAATTTGCCTATCTTGATATTTGATTCATTTGAGCATTCCTATATTTTTACTTTTTATTCAGTCTACTTTACATACCAATACATGTTTTATATGTGCTAACATCCCTATTTTTGTGGCACTGCATTTCCATCAATGTAGGCTCAGGTACTCAGGATAACATACATTTCCAGTAGACTATATACTTCCAGTTTAGTAGTGGTAAGCTCCATCTTTACCTAGAGATATCAGATATCTAGAGCCTATATTTTTTTTATGTATGTACATATGTTAGAATGGGTATGTCGGGGCCCTGTACCGACTAGTTACCATATTCTTAGATGCACTCTTTAGAGGCTTCTTAGACTTAGTTTTTTTTAAAGTGTTAGTAGCCTAGTGGGCCCTTTTGTTATCTATGTTTAATATGTTTCTTGGTATATTTTCCACTTCTTATAAGTCTACAATTTTAGCATGAGTTTAATACATATATTAGAAGGTTCTCAGATAAGTCCTCGATGTACACCCTTGTTTAGTTGGGGATGTGACAAAATTTGGTATCAGAGCACAATGTTCAAGTGTCCTAAAAAGTCTATGAAGCCGTCTAGTAGGACCTTTCTGATAAATGTGTTGGACGCCATATTTATAATTTAGGGACTACACAGGAATTTCAAAATTTGACCTTCTTTCATAATCTAGATCCTGCGATAGAGCTCAGTCATAGAAAGTCAATTTTGACATTAGTGATACAGATCATGTGTATTACAATCTAGGATAAAGTAGGCTCGAGGGATACTGCTACCACTACTTAGGAGGCTGGTATTTAAGAGCCAACTCAACTATTAGGTGATCAAACCAGTTCTTAGGAGAGTTTGCCATGTCCTATACTTCTAGGTCCTCAGATTCGTAGGACAGAAGGGTCTTCAGAGGTTTCTACACCTTCAGTAGTGTCAAGAATAGTTCATGTACTGCCTATACAAACTCCAAGTGCCTTTGAGAAAGATTTTAGAGGGGTACTACAGTTGCTCACTCAGTTGGTAGCTGCTATGGTCTAAGGACATAATGCAACTACTCTTAGAACTATCCAGGGAGAGGCAGCTGGATACAAAGTACGTGATTTAATCCATATGAATCCCAGTGCACCGAATCTACTTTGATAGAGGACCC
This sequence comes from Solanum dulcamara, assembly GCF_947179165.1. NCBI lineage: Eukaryota > Viridiplantae > Streptophyta > Magnoliopsida > Solanales > Solanaceae > Solanum > Solanum dulcamara. Next base: position 34,757,070 of record NC_077241.1, on the reverse strand, counting down.
ACAACAATTTATAAATAAGATCAACATAATTTTTAAGGTCATGTATATCTCATAGACTGAGGTAGTTGAATTGGCCTCCTATCAGCTGAAAGATATTGCCATCACATGGTATAAGATGTGGGTGGATTTTGGGGGATCAAATGCTTCTCCAATAGTTGTGAAAGAGGTTTTTAAGACCTTTATAGAGAAACTTTCACCCCAAGAGCTTAGGGAGGTGAGGGTTGAAGAATTTCTAAATTTTTTTAACAAAGCAACCTTAGTGTCAGGGAATATAGCATGCGATTCACTTAGTTGGTTAGATTTGCTCTTGAGATAGTCAGCACCCAGGATGTAAGAAATAATCACTTTATGGTTGGCCTTGGAGATTATTTGATTGTTTCTTGTATGGCTGCAATATTAAATCAGGATATAGATATTTCTAGACTGATGGCACATGCTTAGCAAATAAAAGACTGCTTACAAAACTGCAGAGCTGAGAGAGAAAAAGAATAAAATAAGAGAGTTAGGATAGTTGACATATTTCAGGGAGGTGATAGAGATTATTTCAATAAAGGTCTACAAAGGAAAGCTCAATCAGTAGACCACTCCACAACTTGTGAGTCTCCAAAAGTCAGAGAGTTGGACCCCAAAGGAAATCTTTAAAATTTTCAACTATCTCTAGTTCTACAAGTTACTCTATGACTCATAGCTATTCCTACGAGTGGTAGAGTGCACCTTGGCAGCTGATCATGACCAAGCACTAAAAAGGGGGGGGGGATCTTATGACTTAAGATTACAACTCATAGTCCATTCAACGAGTCATAATAAGGACTCGTAAACAAACTTCAGAGAGTCTTAAACTTGTAGGTTTTGTGACCTACAGGATGGAAAAAGTCCACAACTTGTAGACAAGTTGACGATCCAAAATAAAGACTCATTTTCAAAGACCTATTTTTATGTCTTTTCCAAGACCTATAGGATGAGTTAGTTTGACGACTCGTAGGGGAGATGATGAGTCATGAACTTAACTCGTAAGGCAACACCTGTGGCTTAATTTCCAGTTCTTCTCAGGTACCTACACTATGACTCAAGTCTACGAATTGTAAATTAAAGAACGAGTCATTGAAGTTGATTCGTAGGGTCAAATTCGATGTTTTAATGAAGGGTATTTATATCATTTCCCAATTTCAATTCAATGGACCTAGACATAATTATGGATAAGCTCAACTCTATATCTACCCAATTCTTTAAAATTTCCCTAATTCTAAATTACTTTGCCAAATTCTCTAAGGAAAGAAATAAATTTTCCCAAGGGTTCCTCTTCAAGCTAGGGTTTCAGATTTCACCAAGCTTTCTCCTTCAATTTTGAGTAATTTCAATCAAGGTATATAGAGATTTATCTATGGGTTCCTTTCACCCATGGAGTCCCAATGTCTTCTCAAGTTTCGTTTAATTTTCAATTAAATTATGAATCCTTGTTTTGATGAATTGAATTAGGCTGTTTTAATCTCATTTTGATTTGTTATCAATGGTTATTCTAAGAATATTTCTACATGAATTGATGAGTTTAAATTGAATTATGAAGGCCCATGCATAAAGCTATTTTTAAGTAATGGTTATGAAGTTATAGATGATTTTCATGAGTTGACTATGAGTTTAATGATTTTCAATAAAAGTTCTATGATTTAGAGTAGAGATTTATGATTTAATGATGAAAGTTATGATGATAATCAATTATAATCTAAGAAATTTATTATGGTGTGATAAGTACAATTGTCACACAAAAAGGTTCAAAGATGGTGATAAGTACAATTCTCCTTGAAGTTATGGATTTTTATGAATCACTAAAGTTAATAAACTACTCCTAATATGGTTTATAAAGATGGATTGATAGGTAGTTACTATCTTTCCCTATTATGTTATGATCATGTTTTTATGAGTTTCCGTTGGCATATTGACTAAGCACCGAGAGGACTTCTAGGTGGTATTCTGATGGTTAACATAGTTAGTTACCCAAGGGAATCCTAGAAGCAACCTAACGTCCCAAACTACACTGCCCACAGAGGATTTCCTTTATGGCTTAGCTAGTGGATCCACATATAGCATAGTTGAGTTGAGTATCATGACGGAGTATACCCTAGCAAGGTAGCCTCCCTCTTCTTAGTGAGGGTTCCATCGAATTCCATGTTATATCTTACATGATCTTAGATGTCGGTTAAATGTCTTATCCCACACACGTTAAAAGTTAAACTATGAGTTTTATGATATGCATTGAATATAAGTTTTCATATATTTTGAAATGCTTTTAAGCCTTACTCATATTCATTATGATTGGTCATGCATCTTATGGCATATTATTCACGTTCCTTTACTTGTTCATGCATATCTCACATACTTAGTACCTTATATGTAGTAATGCATATTTTGCAAAGTTAAACTATGAGTTTTAGATGAAGTTTTATAATATGCATTGACCATGAGTTTTTATATATTTTCAAATGCTTTAAAGCCTTACTCATGTTCATTATGATTGGTCATGCATCGTATGGCATATTGTTCATATTCCTTTGCTTATTCATACATATCTCACATACTTAGTACATTCTATGTACTAACACATATTTTGCCTACATTATCTCATAATGTAGGGGTGGACGTCGATCATCCGATCAGGGCTAGAGTGCTTAGTTTTCTCCAAGAAGTTGGTGAGTCTCTATATCATCGAGGACATAAATTTCTACCCACATTGTTTCATTAACTTATTTCTATTATTTTGGGTGAGTTAGGAGCATATCCTAAACCCACTTAACATACTAGACTAGAGGTATATTTAGACGATGTTTAATATAGTCCACTCAGACGTCAAATTGAGTATTTCTATCCCTTGGAACCATTTGTTTGAGCTTTTATTTCCACTTATATTATTATGTTTTTTTAGCTTATGTATGTGATGTATGCTAATATGACTTGGTTGGGGTCCTTCATATCCCGATCGCCATGTCATGGCTTGGCTCTAGTTGGGGTCATGACAAACTTGGTATCTATGTCGTATGGTAGATTTGGTAAGTCTTTCCCTCTAATGCTTATTATTTGCTATTTTCAGAAAAGGCCTCCATGAAGATACCCCGCTAGAAGGAATGTGGTTGAACTAAAGCAATAAGCTCCAAATGATTCCTTGAATGACCAAGTATCCAATGCCAAGTTTTGAACAGCCTTTCAAGTACTTTCACAAACCGTTATGGCCCAAGTTACTCATAAAATAGGCTCTAGAGTTTTGGTGTTCCAAGGTTGAAGATGATCCATAAGATTTTGTTGATTGTATTGACAAGATTGTGGATATCATGGGGGTTAGCCTAGTTGAGGAGGCATAATTGGTCACATAACAATTGAAGGGTGTTGCTCATATTTGGTATAATTAATGGAAAAATGAGAGTCCTATAGAGTTGGATCTTGTGACTTGGATGAGTGCAGATGAGTGTTCCTTGATTGCTTTTTCTCATTGGGGTTGAGGGAGGCCAAGGTAAAGGAATTCACCAACCTTAGGCAAGGTGGTATGAGTGTGATAGAGTATGCCCTCAAGTTTACTCAATTGTCAACATAAGTTCCATTCATGGTTGCCGACATAAGAGCTCGAATGAATAAGTTTGTGTCGGGTGTATCAGATATGGTCTTAAAGGAATGTAAGATGGATATATTTATTTGGGAGATGGATATATCTAGGATCATGGACTATTCAGAGATAATAGAGAGTGAGATGCTAAGGGTGAAAATAGGGAGTCCAAGAGGCCAAGGAATGATTGTGGTGATTTTTCTCATGCTAAGTCCAAAGATGGTAGGCGTCCTCATATTTGCCAAAGGTACTCCGGCCAAGGATATTTAAATTCCACTACTCCAAGGTTTGACAAGGATAGGGTGCCCAACCCTAAGCCTCAAGGAGATGCTCCTATTAGCCAAGTTACTCCCGCATGCAAGAAGTGTGGTAAGAACTAAGTGAGTGAGTGTTTAGTGGGTTTGAATGTTTGCTACCAATATAGTGAGCCGAGTCATCATGCTAAGGAATGTAAGGTAAAAGATGGTCATCCTCATGGCCAAGTTGCTTATGGAGGCCAAGTTTTACAAGGTGCTCAAGTGCAACCAAATGGTGGTCAATGCAATAATTAGTTTTATGCTCTTCATGGTAGGTAAGAGGTGGAAGAGACACCTGATGTTGTTACTAATATGTTACAGGTCTTTCACTATGATGTTTATGCCTTACTTGATCTGGGTGCAAATTTGTCTTTTGTTTCCCCTTATGTGGCTATGAGATTTGATGTTAGTCCTAAAATATTGTTAGAGCCTTTTTCCGTTCATACTCTCGTAGGGGAGGCAGTTGTGGCTAAAAGAGTCTATAGAAGTTTTCTAGTTTTGGATTTCCTTAAAGTTACTCTATGTGATCTAGTTGAGCATGAGATAACCGATTTTAATGTTATTCTTTGTATGGATTGTCTATATGCATGTTATGCTTCTATTGATTATAGAACCCAAGTGGTTAAGTTTTAATTCCCAAATGATTTAATCCTAGAATGGAAGGGTAGTAATTTTGTGTTCAAAGGTCAACTCATTTCATGCTTTAAAGCTCGGAAAATGATTTCCAAGGGTTGTATCTACTATCTTATGAGGGTTAGGGATGAAAATTTTGAAGCCCCTACTCTAGAGTCGGTACCCATTATTAATGAGTTTCTGGATGTGTTTCCCAATTATCTACCTCGTGTTCCTTTTGAAAAAGAGATTGACTTTGGTATAGAACTCCTTCCGAGTACTCAACCAATTTTTGTCCCTCCTTACCGAATAGCTCTAGCGGAGTTAAAAGAGTTAAATGATCAATTTAAAAACTTGCGAGACAAAGGTTTCATTAGACCAAGTAATCCCCATGTGGTTCTTCCATTTTGTTTGTTAGAAAAAAGAATGGTTCACTATGAATGTGCATTGACTACCGGCAATTGAAAAAACTAACCATCAAGAATAAATATCCAATTCTAAGGATATATTATTTGTTTGACCAATTGCAAGGGGCAATCTATTTCTCTAAGATTGATCTCCGTTTCGGTTATCACCAATTAAGGGTGAGTGAGAGTGATATTCCTAAAATGGCATTTCGAACAAGGTATGACCATATTGAGTTCTTAGTTATGTTGTTTGGTTTGACAATGCCCTCACAGCATTCATGGATTTGATAAATAGGGTGTTCAAGTAATATTTGGACATATTTGTAATTATGTTCATTGATGACATTTTGGTTTACTCTCAAAATGAGAAAGAGCATGCTAATCACTTGAGGATTGTGTTGCAAACTTCAAAGGACAAACAATTATTTTCTAAGTTCGATAAATATGAGTTTTGGCTAAGGGAGGTGGCTTTTCTTGGTCACATTGTATCCGATGAAGGGATTATGGTTAATCCTAAGAAAAGTGAGGCGGTGAAGAATTGTCCTAGACCATTGTCCCCTTTAGATATTAGAAATTTCTTGGGCCTGGCCGGATATTATAGAAGATTTTTAGAAGGGTTTTCATCGTTCCCATCACCTTTGACTAAGTTGACACAAAAGAAAGTAAAGTTTCAACAGTCAAAAGCTTAGGAGAAGAGTTTCCAAGAGTTGAAAGATCATCTCACTACCGCTCCTATTTTGACTCTACTGGAAGGGCCCGATGGTTTTGTTGTGTATTGTGATGCTTTAAGGGTTGGTATTAGTTGTGTTTTGATGCAATATGGTAAGGTAATAGCCTATTCCTCTAGGGAACTTAAGGTGCATGAAAGAAATTATCCAACCCATGACTTAGAATTAGTCGCGGTTGTTTTTGCTTTGAAGATTTGGATACACTATCTTTATGGTGTCCATGTAGATGCATTCACCGATCACAAGAGTTTAAAATATGTGTTTAAGCAAAAGGACTTGAACCTTCGACAAAGGAGATGGATTGAATTATTGAAGGACTATGACATTAGTGTGCTGTACCATCCGAGAAAAGCTAATATGGTTGCCGATGCACTAAGTATATTGTCCATACGTAGTGTTGCACATGTTAAAGAAGATAGGAAATAATTGATCAAATACGTTCATAGATTGGCACTCTTAGGTGTGTGTTTGGTTGATTCTAGAGATGGAGGTGTTCTTGTACTTAATGGTTTAGAATTGTCTCTTATAGCGGATGTTAAAGTCAAACAAGACCATTATCCGGTGTTAGTTGAGTTAAAGAAGTCAGTTGCTGAAAAAGCCATTGAGGCTTTCTCCCAAGGGAGAGATGGTGTGCTTTTTTATCAAGTTTGGTTGTGTGTGCCCAATATTGATGGGTTAAGAGATTTGATATTGAATAAAGCTCATAGTTCTCAACATTCAATTGATCCAGATTCCACCAAAATGCATCATGATTTGAGGGAAGTGTGTTGGTGGAATGGAATGAATAAGGACATAGCAGAATTTTTAGGTAAGTGTCCAAATTGCGAACAAGTTAAAGTTGAGCATCAACAACCAGGAGGTCTATCCCAAGACACTAAAATTCCTATTTGGAAATGGAAAGATGTGAATATGGACTTTCTAACGGTGTCACGACCCAAGCCTAGGGCCTAGATGTGACACAACGAATGAAGCACCCGAAGGTACCTCATCCAAGCCTTTTAGCATTCATTGAGTATCTCATCAGTAATGATAAATAAATCAAGCAGAAACATAACATCCTTTACTATGTCCAACCATACCTTCTGTATTAAATACTTGGTGGGGGCTAAGACATGCCCCTAGATCACCCTCAAGATTAGGTCAAAATACCAAAATATAACTTAAGTGTCTAAATATAATATAATCTATATAGGACAAGAGTGTTGTTCCCATAACATGAGAACTCACCAAAGTGGTAGCCTTCAATGATCAACTTAGCCACAGGGAGGAGAGTTTGCAGCGACGTCAGTCCCTACATGGTGATATCATGTAGGCAAAAGTATGCGTTAGTACTTTGAATGTACTAAATATGTGAGTATGCTATGAAATGAAGAACATACGTGAGAGGCATGTATAAAAAATATGAATAAGTGAATGCATCCATGAGAATTCATCATGTGAAATATTAAAACATTCATTTTGTGGGGAAGTGACCGTAACCGACATATAAGACCATGCGAGCTATTACATGGAATCCAATGACTCCTGCATCGGGGTAGCCCGATGACTCCTGCATCGATACAGGGGAGATTATCTTGACGGGGTAGTAAACCATCAACTTTAAACAATCTTCAATGTTAACTTTAACATTTGATGGATACAAAGGTATAGACGACAAGGGCTTCTATGGTGGCACATAGTTAATGTAACATGAGACTTTACTTAAGAACTCCTTCGGTCGAGTTCCAATCTACATGCTACATTTGGTTCTTGGCCAAATCCCACGAAAGAAATTTTAATCATCAATATAGCATAAGCACTATATAAATTTAACATTAAAACATCAATCGGTGGAATAGCTCATTAAAACATTCCATCTGATTTAATGCGAGAATTGTCCTTTCACATTGAAACCTTACTTTGGCTAAGAATTTCTTTCATCAATCAATAATTTCATAAAGACTCCCTTTCATAAGCATTTACTTTATAAAATTCATTTGGAGTTAAAATTCATTTCAACTTTTCTTTATCATAAGAAACTAGGTGAGTTCATTTCATAAAACCTTTCAATGCCTAAAAAGACTTCTTGCATTCATGAGAGTGATGAAAATGCATAAAATACACATTCTTAAAGCAACCCACCATATATATCTTAAAACTTCTTTCAATCCCTCATATAGGTACTTTAATAACATCATAACTTCATGAAATCAAGTCAATATATATCAAAATATGTAAAGAAACATCAAATATATCATAATATATGCATTTAAAGTCATCATATAAAAACCCATAAGATTTCATCATTTTTAATTGAAATAATAGGTTGAGAAAACATTTGGGCTCAATGGGTGGAAGGACCCATGAATAAAAACCCACATACCTTGAGGGAAATAAAATCTCTAAGAATACTTGAGGAAGAAAGGAGACTTGAATGCCTTGAATTTGGAAACCCTAGCCATGCCTTGAGGTTTTTGAGAGAGTTTGGGAAGATAAAATTTGATAGTATTGAGTCTAAGTGTGAATAGTGATGTCTTAAAAGGGTTTAGGGTCTTCATATAAGAAAATTTAGTCCTCAAAATGATACCATTTTGATTTAAAACACAGGAAAAGACTAGAATGCCTCTTTTAAAATCTGGCCTGAAGAGACTTCACGGGGACCCTTCACGGTTCGTGGTGCTCACCACAGTCTGTGGTGGGGTCCCATGATAAAGGACTTAGAGAAATTCAGAAAAAGGACTTGCAGGGTAGTCTCTGAAGTTTCTACATGGACATCTTCACAGTCTGTGAAACGTATCATAGTCCATGAAATGCGACCGTGGTGCAGGTTGTATGGGGTCCAACAGATGTGGCCACCACGGATCATACCACGGTCCGTGAAAATCTCCATGGTTCATGGACCTTAGCTTGGGAAAATTTGTGAGGGCTTTGGGGAGGGCTCACCACGGAGGGCTTCACGACTCGTGGTGCTCACCATGGTTCGTGGTCCTCTATCATGGTTCGTCCTCGGCAGTTTGAGTCTGAATCCCTACCACGGTTGCACACCAAGGTCCGTGAAGGATTCCGTGGTTAGATTCTTGTGCCAGTTTTTTGAAACTTTATGAGATTTCATCTTTGGTTCCTTTCTTTAAGACCTTTCACATTTTCGGGGTCTTACAATATCTCTCTCTTGGGAATATTCGTCCTCAAATGAGAATCATTGACATACAAAAGTATATGGCATGAGTACTTTCAACCTAACATTTATACAGTGATACTTAAAATGTATCAAACATGAAGTTTTAAAACTTGAGCTTAAAATATAACTTTAAAAATTCAACTTCATGTATATTCATGCACATGAAGACTTGGAAAACTGAAACATAAGGGTCTTAAACATTTGAAAATGAATGGCTTATTGCCTTAGGCTTGAGTAGAATGAAAAAGGTAAGGGTAACGTCTCATCATATCCACTTCCACTTCCCATGTAGCACTTTCAACTTGTTGATTCCTCCAAAGGAGTTTAACGGACGCCACTTCTTTGTTCCTCAACCTTTTGACTTTCTAGTCCCAAATTTCAACTGAGACCTCTTTATAAGTCAAATTCTCCTCAACATTCACTACACCCAAAGGTACAATAGAGTTAGGGTCTCCCACATATTTTCTCAACATTGACACATGGAACACCAGATGAATCATGGTCGTTTCCGAAGGTAAATCCAACTCATAAGCAACTTTGCCAACCAACATTAGGATTATATAAGGACTTACATACCTAGGGCTCAATTTCCCTTTCTTACCAAACCTAACCACACCCTTCATGGATGAAATCTTCAAATACACCTAATCATCCACATTAAACTCAAGATCCCTTCTTCTAGTGTTAGAATAGGAATTTTCACGACTTTGAGTTATCTTCAACCTTTCTCTAATGATATTTACCTTCTCTAAATAATCAAGTACAAATTGGGACCTAACAAGGTCATCTCACCCACTTCAAACCACCCAACTAGGGATCTATATAATCTCTCATACAAAGCCTCAAATGGCGCCATCTCAATACTTGAGTGATTAATATAAGCAAATTCAATGAGCGGTAGTTAGTCATCCCAACTCCTTTTGAGCTCCAACACACAAGCCTTTAACATATCCTCTATGGTTTGAATTGTCCTTTCAACTTGCCCATCAGTTTGAGGATGGAATGCAGTGCTTAACTTTACCTGAGTACCGAGACCCTTTTGAAATGATCTCCAAAAGTGAGAAGTGAATTGAGTACCATAATCCAAAATGATTGACAACATCACACCATGCAATCTCACCAACTCTCGAATATACAACTTTGCATAATCTTCATCCCTATAGGAAGTCTTAACCGATAGGAAGTAAGCTGACTTAGTTGTTCCATCAGCAATTACCTAAATCAAATGATGACGCTTTCAAGTGTGAGGCAAACCAACTACAAAATACATATTCACATCTTCCCATTTCCATGTAGGGATATAGATATCTTGGGCTAGGCCACCTGGCCTTTGATGTTCGACCTTCACTTATTGGTAATTCGGATATTCATACACAAACCTTGCTATGTCATTCTTCATGCCATCCCACCAATACAACTCTTTCAAGTCTCGATACATTTTCATCAAACTGGGGTGAATGGAGTATGCAGCATTATGTGCCTCTATCAAGATCAATCTGCTTAGGCCATCCACATCTGGAATACATAACCGACCTTGGTAATATAACACCCTATCTCCCCTTGTGAAAAGACCTTAAACTTCTTTTGCTTCACCAACTTCTTTAACTCAACAAGTGTTGTGTCAAGGTCTTGTTTCAACTTAACATCCACCACCAAGGAGGATTCAGATCCATTTTGGACAACCATACAACCATCACCGGTACCGCACAACTTCATCCCTAGTCTAGCCAACCGATGAACATATTTTATCAACTCCCTCTTTACTTCATCAACATGGGCCACACTCGCCATAGACACTGTACTAAGTGCATCAATAAATACATTGGCTTTACCCAGATGATAATGTATACTTATGTCATATTCCTTGAGAAGCTCTAGCAACCTTCTTTGCCTTAGATTAAGTCCTTTTGGGTGAACATATATTGAAGACTTTTATGATCGGTATACATATCTACATGTACCCCATCGAAAAAATGTCGCCAAATTTTCAAAGAAAAAATAACAGCCGCCAACTCAAGATCATGGGTAGGGTAGTTATGCTCATGTACTTTCAACTATATAGAAGTATAAGCTATGAACTTACCATTTTGCATTAATACACAACGCAAATGAAACATCGAAGCATCACAATAAACCATAATCCCTTATAATCCTTCCAGTAGAGTCAAAATAGGAGCAGAGGTAAGTCGATCTTTTAAAGTTTGGAAGCTTTTTTCACACTCATCCATCCATATGAATTTCACCTTATTTTGAGTCAACTTTGTCAAAGGAGATGATATAGAAGAGAATCCTTGAATAAACCTTCTATAGTGACCTGCTAGACCTAAGAAACTCCCATTGTCCGAAGGAGACAATGATCTAGGACAATTCTTGACCGACTTCATTTTATGAGGATCAACCTTAATTTCTTCGTCGGGCACTGTGTGGACAAGAAAGGCTACCCACTTAAAACAAAACTCACACTTGCTTAATTTTGCAAACAATTGCCTATCTCTCAACATTTGGAGCAAAACCCTCAAGTGATCCTTATGTTCTTCCTCACTTCGAGAGTATATCAAAACATCATAAATGAACACCACAATGAAAGTATCAAGGTAGGGTTTGAACACCCTATTCATTAGGTCCATGAACACCATCGGCGCATTCGTCAATCGAAAACTCATTACCATAAACCCGAAGTGACCATACCTTATCTGGAATGCCGTCTTGGGAATATCAAACTCCCTTGCCCTTAGTTGGTGATAGCCGAACCGAAGGTTAATCTAGGGGAAGTGATTTTCTGCTTGCAGTTGATCAAACAAATCATCTATCCTAGGAAGTAGATACTCGTTCTTAATGGTCACTTTATTCAATTGACGTAGTCTATGCACATTCGAAGCGACCCATCCTTCTTTCTTACAAATAGCATAGAGCAACCCATGGCCTTATGAACCCCTTTTCTAGCAAGTCTTTCAATTGTTCCTTCAACTCTTTCAATTTTGTTGGGTCCATTCGGTAAGGAAGAATAGAGATATGTTGGGTATTGGAAAGGAGATTGATACCAAAATCAACTTCTCTTTTAGGAGGGATACCAGAAAGGTCATCATAAAAGACATCAAAAACTCATTGACTACTGGAACAAACTCAAGAGTAGGAAATTTGAAGTCGACATCCCTAACCCTCATTATATGGTAAATAAAACCCTTAGCAATCAACTTTTGGGCCTTGATACAAAATAAATCTACCCTTCACCACTGAATCATGACCCTCCCATTCAAGAACAAACTCATTTGGGAATTAAAACTTGACTCGATGAGTCCTACAATATGTGGAAGCATAAGATTCATGTAACCAATCCATCTCAAGGATGACATCAAAATCTACCATGTAAAGCTCTATAAGATCACAAGAAATAACTTTATGCAAGATGGACACCGGACAACCCTGATAAACCTTTCTAGCCGCAATCAACTCACCCATGGGGGTAGACACTAAATAAGGCTCTACTAACATTTCAGGGAAAATATCAAACCTAGTAGCTAAGAATGGAGTAAAAAATGACAGGCTTGTACCCGAGTCCAATAATTCATATACATCAAAAGTAAAGATCCTTAACATATCGGTAACAACATTTGGTGCTTCCTCAATATCTTGCCTCCCGTGCATGTCATAGAAATGATTGGTGCATTGGACACCTCTTTGAGCTTGTTATCCATGAGCAACTTGTACTTGAGGTCTATTACCACCACTACCTTTACAATCCTTAGCATGGTGACCTAGTTTGCTGCATTTGAAGCATGCATTTGACCCTGCCAAGCACTCCCCCTTATGGGTTCTTCTACACTTCTTACATGGTGGAAAAACTTGGGCGCCAACATTGTCTCTTGGGACAATTTGATTAGGAGCCTTATTCTTATTGAACCTGGAAGGAGGAGTATTAGTTGAACACTGTCCCATAAACCCTTGCCCACCTTGACCTTTGCCATTTCTACCATAATCTAAACTTTGAGGGTTGAACCCTCAACCATCCACTCTAGCCCTTTTGAACCCTCTAGACTTCTCCCTTAACTTCTTCTCTTCAATTTGTTCGGTATAAGTCATTAACTGGGAGATGTCCATCTCCTTGACCGATATAGCCATTTTTCACTCCTTGCACACCAAACTCGAGATGCCAAAAATAAACTTGATCATCCTTGACCGGGGGTCGGAGACCATAAAGAGAGCATATTTGAATAATTTTGTGAACTTGAGGGCATACTCCCTCACATTCATACTCCTTTGAAGGAGGTTGATGAACTCTTGGATTTTTCCTTTCCTAGGTTATAATAGGAAGAAGTAGTCCCCTTTCTTCATTCCTCTCAATAACCCATTTCTATACCACATCGAGCCACAACTTTTAGTTGGTAGGCCATTAGTTTGGCCTTCTCATTTGGTGGCACACCCATGATATCCAAAATCCGGTATACCTCATCGATGAACTCCATAGGGTCCTCATATAGCTTAGAACCATCAAACTTAAGCAGATTCATCCTTTGAAAATCCAAAATCCGAAGGGTTGGATTTTACACTTGAGGAGGAGGTACACCTTTATGAGCTTGGTGGGACACCTCTTGAGCCAATAATGCAGTGACATTATAAAACTCAGCATGAGTTCCCCTATCCTCATTATGTGGGATATCCGAAATTGGACGATCTTGGTCCTTATTTTCAACCTTTGCTCTTAGAGGTGCTCTTCCATGAGGAATTATCTAGAGAACATAAAATTGGTCGTTAGTAAGGGGAAAACTTAGGACACACTAGGGCATGAAATGAGTTCAAAGAAGTGAAGACTTTCTTAAATATCCCATAGTCCCCTATTCATAGTTGTGGTGAACTTTACATCCATGAACAGAACCCTATTTGATGCATCATGTTGAACTCCGAAGACCATTTCAAAACCTCATTCTCTGATGCCAAATTTGTCACGACCCAAACCTAGGGCCTAGACATGACACGGCGAATGAATCACCCAGAGGTACCTCATCTAAGCCTCTTAGCATTCATTAACCATCTCATCAGTAATGATAAATATATCAAGTGGTCACATAACATTCTTTACTATGTCCAACCATACCTTCTACATTAAAGACTTGGCGGGGGCTAATACACGCCCCTAGCTCACCCTCAAGATTAAGTCAAAATTGCAAAACATTACTTAAGTGTCTAAATATAATATAAGCTAGATAGGATAAGAGTGTTGTTCCCGGAACATGGGAAATCACCAAAGTGGAAGCCTTCAATGATCAAATTATCCACGAGGAGGAGAGTATGGAGAGATGCCAGTCCATACATGATGAATCATGCAGGTAAAAATATGCGTTAGTAATTTAAATATACTAAGTATGTGAGTGTATGCTATGAAATGAAAAACATAAGTGAGAGGCATGTATAAGCAATATGCACAAGTGAATGCATGCATGAGAATTCATCATGTAAAACCTTAAAACATTCATTTTGTGGAAAAGTGACCGTAACCAACATTTAAAAGCATGCGAGCTATTACATGGAATTCGACGGCTACCAACATCGGGGTAAGCTAATGACTCCTACATCGAGATAGGGACACTATTGTCATGATCCAACTCCGTAGGTCATGACTGATGCTCGAGTTGGGCACCCATACATATCCTTAGCCCCACTTAGCATTTTAGCAGAATAGACAAAAGTAGGAGTCAAAAAGGGGTTGTTAGAGAGCGTTTGAGAATAGATATAGCATAAGAGGGCTGTTAAGGCCATCACAGAACAAAAAGCCCAAAACATATATACGTAACCCACATCACAAGTCTACAAACCTCTATAGAATAATAGCCTAGTCATAAGATGGGATAGGGCCCCATCATACCCTTAACCAACATGTACAAATGTACAACAGAAAAGTTAGTACCAAAATAAGGCTTCAGAAAAAAGAGCACTGCCAATAACATGGTGGATGTCCTAGGCGAGCGGATCAGTAAACCGAGCGTCAGTACTTACATGCATGAAATGCAGCTCCCTCCCCCGAAGAAAGGGGGTCAGTACGGAAAATATACCTAGTATGTAAAACATGGACTATAATAAGTTAAGTCATTACTAGAGCAGAATGTGAAAAAATGAGCAAAGTATCCAGAAATATCAAAATGCTTATCATAACCACATATAAGGTATGCAGAAAAATATATGCTATATCCGGCCCCATTAAAGGACTCAGTGAACCAAATCGTGGTCGCCACCCCATCACCGGTGCCACAATACATTATAACTCTAGAGTAGGGAATATCTCCTATAGGAACCAATCCCTTATCCATTTCCTTAGACTAGTTCATTACTAGTTCCTTAGTTAGTTAAGGAGTTAATGGAAATTGGGAAGCACCTCCCCTATAATATGCCCTATCCAAATTTCCAATTACATACCTATTTACCATAGCCAACCAAAAACAATAACCTTCAGCACATATACATGTAATTCACTTCAACATTACAAGATACAAACTCCAAACAACTCGTTCAAAACTATGATACCAAAATAGGGTGTTTAGTCTCTATTTCATAAAACCATTAACCCAATGAAATGGATGGTTATGTGGCTGAAACCAGAAGCATATACACACCTTTTATAACACTTTCCATCCCTTCAACAAACAATAAAACAACTTGCAGGCGCAGCATAACAACCACAACACACTACTCGACTTTGATTTAATTATAACGACCTTAGTTTAGTTTGTTTCTAACGTCAAGAATCCTTGTGCAATTTCTATACTCAAAGCAACATATAAAACGTGTAATACACTCCATAATCACATCATAAACTCGAAATTGAAAGAAAAACCCATACCTGACCCGAAATTGGCCAAAGCTTGCCAAAACTCACCTCGGAAGTTCCTTAATTGCGGCTGAAATGTTGTGTCAATTTTCTATCCATTTTATGATGCTACAAATCATAAATTTACATTATTAAAACTTTCATATAATGTACAAACACTTAACAAAACGTGGGAGAAGAGAACCAAGCCATACCTTGCTAAAACTTGCTAAAACTTGTCTCAGAAGTTCTCTTAACATGCTGAACATTAATGGACTGTTTGTATCGCTTTGCTTCCCCAAAATGAGATTTTATGTTATTAAACACCTCTATATAACCATAGTATATCTTAAATAATTAATTCACAGAGCAAAATCCGAAACCTTACCTTTAATAGAGCCAAATCTGTGGCTCTCTTTCTCTTGTTCTTCACATTTTGCTTTCCCTCTCTCTCACGTTTTATGGTTGTAAAATGAAGTCCAAAGTAAAGTTAGTCATATTTACACATGTATATAACCTTTTTGGAGAGTTACATGTGTCATCCCCTAAGGGTAACACGTGTCAAGCCCTTAGGCAGCCACGTCATTTCTTTATTTCTCTTTCATGAGCTCGTAATCTCGTCTCACTTCAAGAACCTATCTATTTCTTGCTACTTAATCTCGATGTAATAGCTTTCACAAGTAATTCGAGTCCTATGACTCACTACTTAACCTCCAACTTCTTTCGGATTCTTATAACCCTATTTCCAATCTTCTCTCTTATGGAGTATCTCCTTCTCCTTTTCTTAGGATTATTTAATAGCATTATCGATTATACGACTCACATGAAGACTTCTAAAAAACTTATTAGCCTTCCCAGAAACTTAAGAAGCTTAAGAACCATTCCAAGGTACCAAAGTATGGGGTGTAACATCCTTTCCCCCTTTGGAACATTCGTCCTCGAATGTGAACCAAAACCTTCCTCTGGATCTTATACCGACTACATGGAGAGTTCCTCTATCCTATTGCTATAACATATACTTTCATCGAGCAATCAATATCAGAGTTCCAAAGGTTAGGATTACTTGTAGACATAGGGAATAGGTACGGATACTTATGTTTTATTTCCTCTTTCATTTCCAGGAGGGGGGTCACCCATCCTAGTACTACTCTCGCCCAAGAATGCTTAACTTTAGAGTTATGATGGGATCTGATGCATTAGTGCTGGTATGATCGCATCCATACCTTATGGGATCTCATTTGAAGTTTAAGCTTTCCCATTTACATATGATAGCGTCAGTTGATTTTCTCTTATGCTTGAACTTATCTTGTCCACTTCCCCCCTTTAGGGTCTATCCATGTAAGTGTCTATTTATTTCTAACTTTCCAAATACATATGAGTCCTTTCCAACCTATTTAGTATACTGCACTATTTCCATATCTTCCTTTACATCACCTATACTTTAGGACCCCTATACAAAACCTTAATACAATTATGAGGTGCTTAGAATCCTCAATATACAATACCAACTCCAGTCTTGAACACTGGTACTCGAGTAATATCCTTAATGTAGTAGTGCATTTAAAGACACATTCCATTTATCCAAATCAGTAATTAGCTTGTCACTATTTATCCCGGTGTATCAACTCAGTCGGTGCCTTAATATGTCGTTCTATCCAGATCTAGGTGTCATCTCTAAATCATCCCTTAGTCTCACCAGTATTTTCCAAATTCTTTTTCCATACCTATATTGACTTCCTCGTTACTATTACCATCACTTTATTCATTAACTTATTTCTCAAGGTCAGCCTTACTCGTAGTTTATTCAAATCTCATTCTTATTATGGACAAGGCATACTACAACCTTGTATCTCCTTCTCCTTTTATTTCTAGGAAAATTTGGGCAGAGTTTCCTCTGCATTTCTTACTATGTCAACACCTGTACGTAGAAAATGCCAACAATGACTCACAGGGCCAATATGTATATTCATATCATATCATACCGCAGCCACACAGGGCACCCAATATCAACAATAGTAAAAAAAATAATGGACTTACATCATTTGCCCAACTTAAACTGCACCTGTTACCCTGCCCTATCTACTTTTCCTTTCTATTTTTAAGTTTTGATGTCAATCGTACTTCAATACCTCACTTGACATATATCTTTTGTTCCTTTTCTTACCTGCGTGCTTTTTAACTTCCAATATCGTCAGTCACCTTCTTCTAACGATGTTGTCCTTCTGCTGAAACCATTGGTTAGTATGAGTAATTTCATTCCCTATGACTCGCATCTATCTCACGATCTTAGATATAAAAGAAACATAACATCCTAAATATCCTGTAGCCTCCTGTTTATAGATGTGGTGCACAACACACCAATAAACAAGACTCTACTAGACACGGTCTGTAGACACTCTAAGGACGAACTGCTCTGATACTACTTTTGTTACGACCCAACTCCGTAGGTCGTGACTAGTGCCCGAGTTAGGAACCCATATGTATCCTTAGCCCCACTTAGCATGTTAGCAGAATAGACTAAAGTAGGAGTCAAAAAGGGGTCGCTAGAGAGCATATGAGAACAAATATAGTACAAAAGGGTCGTCAAGTCCATCACGAAATACAAAGCCCAAAACATATATACATAACCCACATCACAAGTTTACAGACCTCTACAGAATGATAGCCTATTCATATGATGGGACAGGGCCCCATCATACCCTTAACCAATATGTACAAATATACAACAGAAAAGTTAGTACCAAAATAAGGCTTCGGACAAAGGAGCATTGCCAACCAACAGGGTGGATGTCCTAGGCGAGCTGATTAGCAAACCGAGCGTCTATACCTGTAGGCATGAAATGACCCCCCCCCCAAAGAAAGAGGGTCAGTATGGAAAATGTGCCTAGTATGTAAAGCATGAACTGTAATAAGTAAAGTCATTACCAGAGCAAAATGTGCAAAAATGAGCAAAGTATCCAAAAATATCAAAATGCTTATCATAACCACATATAAGGTATGCAGAAAATATATATGTCATATCTGGCCCCATTAAAGGACTCAGTGAACCAAATCGTGGTCGCCGCCCCATCACCGTCGCCACAGCACATCATAACTCCAGAGTAGGGAACATCTCCTTAACAGATCATATCATATCAGATCATATCATATTATATATGTATATGGCACGTCATAACTCCACAAATCCCATGTATAGGTCGTACCTTCCCCTTCACATTGGGGCATTGAGAACAAAGCAGAGATGTATGCATGATAAAATATCCTGGCTCGGGCTCAGTGAAAGAAGCATTGAGGCATCCACGAATGGATTAGTGAGAAACTAAATACAATATAAAATACAAAATATTTTCAGAGACGCGATAGCATAACTCCAATGACAAGTCATATAAGAGAAATTTAGCGATAATCATAGTGCATGTCCTTCAGATGGCACGATGGTCTATGTCAAAATAGTCTTTCTAAAATCATTTCCATATTTCAAAATATATTATGTGGCTCAGTGGAATAATTAAATTAAAAAATCGTTTAATATTTGGAAGTGTAGCAGAAAGTTTCCTTTGAATTCAACTCAACATAAGTCAAATGGAATAATTAAAATAAGCTATCGTTCAAAATCAAGAGAAGAGTCATATCAAGTACCTTTTGAAAGTCACTATAGATTACATCAAAATAGAACTTCTGGAATTATATAATCATATCAAATCGTAATAAATGTCTTTTGGAAATCAACAAACTGGCCATCCTAGTGGCTCTAGGAATAGGAACTTCCTTAGAACCATATAAAATTCATATATTTGTTTCTATGCCTAAAGAAAGATTAGATTTTCATACTTATGTCAAAACATGCCAAGAAAAGGAATAAGATTTACATACTTATGCTAAAAAATGCAAAAAGAAGAAAACGTTAGCTTTACGTACCTCTTACGGATTACTCTTAATACGTTCGCCTCGTCGTCTCTTGAACCTATTTAACATGTAATTAATTCTAAGGTTAGTGACCTTCGACTTACCATCTTGTAATTCTACAACCCCTTACCTATAGGAACCAATCCCTTATCCATTTCCTTAGACTAGTTCATTACTAGTTCCTTAGTTAGTTAAGGAGTTAACAGAAATTAGGCAGCACCTCCCCTATAACATGCCCTATCCAAACTTTCAATTACATACCTAATTACCAAATCCAACCAACAACAACAACCTGTATCACATATACATGTAATTCACTTCAACATTACAAGATACAAACTACAAATAACTCGTTCAAAACTACGATACCAAAATAGGGTGTTTAGTCTCTATTTCGTAAAACCTTTAACCCTACGAAATAGGAGGTTGTGTGGATGAAACCAGAAGAATATACAAACCTTTTAGAACACTTTCCATCCCTTCAACACACAATAAAACCACCTGCAGGCGCAGCACAACAACCACAACACACTACTCGACTTCGATTTAATTATAATGACCTTAGTTTAGTTTGTTTCTAACGTCAAGCCTCCTTGTGTAATTTATATACCTCCAGCCACATATAAAACGTGTAATACACTCCATAATCACACCATAAACTCCAAATTTAAAGAAAAACCTTTACCTTTCCCAAAATTGGCCAAAGCTTGCCGAAACTTGCCTAATAAGTTCCTTAATTGCGGCTGAAATGTTGTGGCAGTTTGCTATCCATTTTTTGATGCTCCAAACCATAAATTTAAATTATTAAAACCTTCATATCATGTAAAAACCCTTACAAAAACGTGGGGGAAGAGAACCAAGCCATACCTTGCTAAAACTTATCTCGGAAGTTCTCTTAACATGCTGAAAATTAACGGACTATTAGTATAGCTTCCTTGCTGCCCCAAAATGAGATTTTACATTATTAAACACCTATATATAACTGTATGATATCTTCAATAATTAATTCATGGAGCGAGATCCGAAACCTTACCTTTAATTGAGCCAAATATGTGGCTCTCTTTCTCTTGTTCTTCATGTTTTTCTCTCCCTCTCTCTCACGTTTTTTGGTTGTAAAATGAAGTCCTAAGTAAATATTAGTCATATTTACATATTTATATAACCTTTTTGGAGAGTGAAACATGTCATCCCCTAAGGGTGACACATGTCAAGCCCTTAGGCAGCTACGTCATCTCATGCAACCAATCATATGCTGCCAAATGGCGTGTGGGATCCACCCCAAGCTGCTGCATCACATACTTGAATTTAAGTAGGTGCATCACCTACTTGCTTCGAGTAGGTGCGTCGTATTCCTTGCTACTTAAGCTCGATGTGTACTCCATCAACTTTAAGCATTCTTTAATGTTAGCTTTGACTTTTGATGGATACAAAGACCTATACAACAAGGGCTCCTATGGTGGCACATAGTTAATGCAACATGAGACTTTACTTAGGAACCCCTTCGATCGAGTCCCTATATACATGTTACATTCTGTGCTAGGTCAAATCCCATAGAATAATGTGTAAACATTAATATAGCATAAGTAATGCATAACTTTAACATTAAAATATCAATTGGTGTAATAGCTCCTTAAAACATTTAATTTTATTCAATGCGAGAATTTTCCTTTCACATTGAAACCTTACTTTGTCTAAGAAGCCTTTTAATCAATCAATTATTTCATAAATACTCCCTTTCATAAGAATTTACTTTATAACATTTATTTAAAGTCAAACTTTATTTCAACTTTTCTTTATCATAAGAAACTAGGTGGGTTCATTTTACAAAAATCAATGCCTATAAAGACTTCTTACATGCATGAGAATGATGGAGATGCATAAAATACACATTCTTAAAGCAACCCACCATATATGTCTTAAAACTTCTTTCAAGCCCTCATATAGGCACTTTAATAACATCATAACTTCATAAAATCAAAAGTCAATATACATTAATAAATATAAGGAAACTTCAAATATATCATAATCTATCCATTTAAAGTCATCATATAAAAGCCCATAAGATTTCATTATTTTAAATTGAAATTCTAGGTTGAGAAAATATTTGGGCTCCATGGATGGAAGGACCCATGAATGAAAACCCACATACCTTGAGGGAAATAAAATCCCTAAGAATACTTAAGGAAGAAAGGAGACTTGAATGCCTTGAATTTGGAAACCCTAGCCTTGCTTTGAGGTTTTTGAGAGAGTTTGGGAAGAGAGAATTTGACATTCTTGAGTCTAAGTGTGAAAAATGAGGTCTTGGAAGGGTTTAGGGTCTTCATATAAGATAATTCAGTCCTCAAAATAATACCATTTAGATTTAAAACATAAGAAAATACTAAAATGCCTTAAAAATTTGGCTGGAAGAGACTTCATGGGAACCTTCACGGTCCGTGGTGCATACCACGGTCTGTGATGGGGTCTTGTAATAAGAGACTTAGAGAAATTTAGAAAAAAGACTTACAGGGTAGTCTCTGAAGTTTCTTCATAGGAACCTTGACAGTCCGTGAAATACGGCCGTGGTACAAGGCCTGCGGGAGGCCTGTAGAAGTGGCCACCACAGATTACACCGCAGTCCATGAAAATCTCCACGGTCCATGGATCCTAGCTTGGGAAAATTCCTGAGGGCTTTGGGTAAGGCTTATCACGAAGGGCTTCATGGCCCGTTGTGCTCACAACTATCCATGGTCCACCATCATGGTTCATCCCCTGCAATTTGAGCCTCTGAATCCCTATCACAGTTGCACACCATTGTTTGTGGTGCTTCCCATGGTCCCTGAAGGCTTATGTGGTCAGCTTCTTCTGCTAGTTTTATGCAACTTTTTGAGATGTTTTCTTTGGTTCTTTGGTTTAGGACCTTTCATAATTTTGGGGTCTTACAATTGGGTTTGCCTTGTACTAAGAAGCAAATGATTCCATTTGGGTTATTGTAGATCGGATGACTAAGTCGGTTCATTTTCTACCGATTAAGACTATTTATGGTTCCAAAGACTATGCTAAGTTATATGTTCATGAGTTGGTAAGACTTCATGGTGTTCCTGTATCCGTTATATCGGATTGAGTTTCTCAATTCACTTCACACTTTTGGAAGTCATTTCAAAAGGGATTTGGTACAAAGGTTAAGTTAAGTACCGCTTTCCATTATCAAACCGATGGTTAAGCCGAAAGAATGATCTAAACTTTAGAGGATATTGTGAGAGAATATGTTACTGATTTTAAAGAAAGTTGGGATAAATATTTTCAATTGATTGAGTTTGCCTATAATGATAGTTATAACGCTAGCATCCTAATGGCTCCTTTTGAAGCATTGTATGGGGGAAGATGTAGATCCCCAGTGAGATGGTTTGAAGTAGGTGAGATTCCTTAAGTGGCCCTAATTTGGTAATAGATGCTATGGAGAAGGTGAGGCTCATAAGAGAGAGGTTGAAGACGACTCAAAGTTGTCAAAAGTCCTATTCGAATGTTAGGAAGAGAGAGATTGAATTTGAAGTAGATGATTGGGTCTACTTAAAGGTTTCACCGATGAAGGGTGTAATGCATTTTGGTAAGAAAGGAAAATTATGTATTAGATATGTTGGACCTTATAAGATAGTGAAATGTGTTGGTAAAGTGTCCTATGAGTTAGAGTTGCCATTTGAATTAGCTATGGTTCACCCGGTGTTTCATGTATCTATGTTGAGTAAGTTCGTAGGTGATCCAAATTCCATTGTACCATTGGAAGATGTGAATATCAAAGATAACTTGACTTATGAGGAGGTTTCGGTGGAAATCTTTGACCGGTAAGTTAAGAAGTTAAGAAACAAAGAAGTTGTGTCCGTCAAAGTATTGTGGATGAATCAACAAGTAGAAAGTGCTACTTGGGAAGCGGAGGTGTATATGATGAAATGTTACGTATACCTTTTTCCCTCTACTCAATCCTAATATAGTAAGTTGTTATTATTCAAGATAATTGAACTCTTACGTATTCAGTTCCTCCTATGTCATTCATATGCATGTATGTTCATGAAGGTTGATTTTTTTAAAGCCATGTTTTATGTTAAGTTGAGATTTTAACATTCTATGCATTTTAAAGTGTCGTTATATTCATGTTGGGTTTCTAGTTATCTTTCCAGGTCTTTCCTATGATAAGTTAATCTCATTCAAGGATGAATATTCGTAAGGGGGAAATATTGTAACACCCTAGATGTTGGAGAGTTGGAATCCAAAGGAAATCTTCAATATTTTCAACTATCTCTAGTTCTATGAGTCACTCTATGACTCGTAGCTATTCCTAAGACTCATAGAGATGAATCGTAAAGTGCACCTTGGCAGCTGATCATGACCAAATACAAATGAGGGGTCCTACGACATAAGATTATGACTTGTAACAAGGACTCATAAATAAACTTAGAGAGTCTTAAACTTGCAGGTTTTGGGAGTTGTAGGACGGATAAAATCTACGACTCGTAGACAAGTTGACGAGTCATAATAATGACTTGTTTGCAAACTTTAAAAATCTATTTTTAGGTCTTTTCTAAGACTTGTAGGACGAGTCAATTTGACGACTCATAGAGGAAATGATGAGTCATAAACTTGACTCGTAAGGCCACTCTTGAGGCTTAATTTCCAGGTCTTCTCAGGGACTTGCACTACGACTCAAGTCTATAAATCATATACTTGAGGATGAGTAGTAAAAGTCTATTCGTAGGTCAGATTTAAAGTTTTAATAAAGGGTATTTATGTCATTTCCCATGTTTGGTTCAATAAACCTAGAGATAATTATGGCTGAGTTCAACTCTATATTTACCTAATTCTTTAAAATTTCCCTAATTCTAAATCACTCTCCCAACTTCTCTATGGAAAGAACTAAATTCTCCCAAAGGGTTCCTCTTCATGCTTCAAGCTAGGGTTTCAGATTTCACCATGGTTTCTTCTTCAATTTTGAGTAATTTCAATCAAGGTATGTGGGAATTGATCTATGGCTTCCTTTTACCCATGGAGTCCCAAAGTTTTGTCAAGTTTCTTCAATTTTCAATTGATTTATGAACCCTAGTTTTGATGAATTACATTGAACTATTTCAATTTCATTTTGATTTGTTATCAATGATTATTATAAGAATGTTTCTACATGAATTGCATGAGTTAACTATGAGTTTAATGATTTTGAAAGAAAGTTCTATGATTTAAAGTTGAGAATTATGATTTAATGATGATCTATTATTATCTAATAAAGTTATTATGGTGTGATAAGTACAATTCTCACACAATCATGTTCAAAGATAGATAAGTACAACTCTAATCGAAGTTATAGATTCTGATGAATCACTAAAGTTAATGAGCTACTCCTAATATGTTTTATAAAGATGGATTGCTAAGTAGCTATTGTCTTTCCTTATTATGTTATAATCATGTTTCTATGAGTTTTCATTGGGATAGTGACTAAGCACTGAGAGGACTTCTAGGTGGGTGTAAGACCCCATAAATGTGAAAGGTCTTAAACTAAGGAGAAAAGGATGAATTCTCAGAAAGTGTAGAATACTTGCACCAGGAGCTGACCAAGGAAGCCATCACAGGTAGTGGTAAGTAGTAAAGATCGTGGTAAGCAATTGTGGTAGAGATTTAGAGACTCAAACCTATAGGGAAGGGACCACGATGAGGACCACGGACCATGGTGAGAATCACAAACCGTGAAGCCCTCCGTTGTGACCTCTCCCCAAGACCCTTAGGAAATTTCCCAAAGAAAGGTCCATGGACGACCACCACGGATCATGGGACCATCTATAGACCATGGTGTGTCCTTGTGGAGGACACTCTGCAAGTTCACTTTCAGAACCTGCATCACGACCACCTTTCATGGCCCGTAGTGCCCTGCACGGATCGTGAAGGGGCTCCATGGTGAAACTTCAGAGACTACCTTGCAGACCCTTTCCTAATATTTTTTTCCAAGTACATTACAACGGGACTCCACCATGACCACAACAGACCATGAAGGGTCCACATGAATCCAGTTTTGATTTGCTTTTAAAGGGGATAGTTTGGTCTTTTCCTGCATTTTAATTCAAAGTGGTGTCATTTTTGAGGGTATACTTCACTAATCTAAAGATCCTAAACCCTTCCAAGACCTCATTCTTCACACTTAGACTTAGAAACCTCAAATCCTCTCTTTCAAACTCTCCCAAGAACTTCAAGGAATCTTAAAGTCTCCTTTCCTCCTCAAAGCTTTAATAGAGATTTTATTACCCCAAGGTATGAGGGTTTCATCCATGGGTTCTTCCACCCATGGAGCCCAAATAAGTTCTCAACTTGATATTTCAAATTCTAAATGATGAATTCTTATGGGATTTTGCATAATAACTCTAAGTGAATAGATTGTGATATATTTTAAGTTTATTTATATATATTAATGTATATTGTTTCTTAATTTCATGAAATGAATGATTTGTTAAAGTGCCTATATGAAGGCTTGAAAGTGGCTTTTAAGGTATATATGGTGGGTTGTTTTAAGATGAGTATTTTGATACATTTCCATCATTCTCATGCATGCAAGAATTCCTTCAATGCCATTGAAGGTTTTATGAAATGAACCCACCTAGTTTTCCTTATGTTAAACTAAAGTTGAAGTGAAAGCTTGACTCCAAATGAAATTTAATGAAGAAAATGATTTATGCTAAGGGAGTCATATGAAATAATTGATTGATTTTCAAAGGGATTCTTATCCAAAACAATATTTCAATGTGAAAGTACAATTATCCCATTAAATCAAGTGAAATATTTTAATAAGCTACTCCACCGAATGATGATTTGATTATCAGGTTATATAAAGATGACGTTATTATGATATCTATATGTATTCCATGGGATTGACCTAGCACCAACTGTAGTATGTAGATGAGAACTCGACCTAATAGGTCCTTAATTAAAGTCTCATGTTGCATTAACTATGCGCCAATATTGATGCCCTTGTTGGCTATTTAGGATAGTGGATCCACTATTAGCCATTAAAGTTAAAGTTAAAGAAATGATTAATGTTGATGGAGTTCTACCCGACAAGTAGTCTCCTCGTGCCAACTTAGGGGGTTATGTTAGATTCCATGTACTTGCTCGCACGGTCTTAAATGTTGGTTATGGTCACCTTTCCACAAAATAAGTGTTTTAAGATTCATATGATGATTTCTCATACATGCATTCTTTTATGCATATTTCTTATAAATGTCCCTTATGTTCTTCATCACATAGCATACTCACATACTTAGTACATTCAAAGTACAAACATATAATTTTGCCTACATGATACCACATTGTTGGGACTGGCATCGCTCTATACTCTCCTTCCTGTGGCTAAGTTGATTACATTTATGGCTATCACTATTTGGTGAGTTCTCATGTTTCGGGAAAAATACTCCTATGTTTGTAGCTTATATTATGTGTAGAATCTTGAGTTATATTTTAGCATTTTTAGACTAAAACCTTGAGGGTGAGCTAGGGACATGTCTTAGACTCAGCCAAGTCTTAATGTAGAAGGTATGGTTGGACATAGTTAAAGATGTTTAAGATGACTTAGACTCCAATTCTATGTGGAATTCCTTAGTCCCGTAATACCTTATATTTTCATTTGTTTGATTATCATTACCGATGAAAAGCTTAATGAATGCTAAGAGGCTTGGATGAGGTACCTCTGAGTGCATAATTCGCCCTATGACGTCTAGCCCCTAGGATTGGGTCATGTCAAACTAGGTGACAGAGCTCAATGTTATTAAATGGTTCTTATAGTCCAACATACCATGTCAAATAGGGTCTTGTTCATGGATGTGAAGCCCACCACAACTATAAATAGGAGATTATGAGACATTTTGGAAAGTTTTCACTTCTCTCAAATTCATGTCATGCCTTAGGATGTCCTAAGTATTCCTCTGACTAATGACCTATTTTGTACTCTCTAGATAATGCCTCAAGGAAGAGAACCTCTAAGAGAAAGAGTTGACAATGAGGATCAAGCTCCCATGGTTCTCGATGTCCCACATCATGAGGAAGGGGTAACCCATAAGGTGTTTCCCAATATCATCAAATTGTTAGCACAAGCCATAGCCAACCAAGGGAATCAAAGTGTTTCTCCTCCCCAAGTGCAAAATCCAACCTCTAGGATTTGGGATTTTCAAAGAATGAATCCGCCCGAGTTTGATGGTTCTAAAATATATAAGGACCCTATGGAGTTCTTCGATGAGGTGTAGCAGATTGTGGCTATCATGGGTGTGCCTCAAAATGAGAAGGTCGTGCTAGTAGCCTATCAACTCAAAGGTGTGGCACGAGTTTTGTATGAAAAATAGGTTATTGAGAGGGATGAAGAAATAAGGCCGATAGGATAGGAAGAGTTCAAAGGTGCTTTCCTGGACTGCTTCTTTCCATTGGAACTAAGAGAGGCCAAAATCCATGAGTTCATCAACCTTTGTCAAGAGAGTATGAGTGTGAGAGAGTATGCCCTCAAATACACTAAATTATCAAAGCATGCTCCTTTCATGGTCTCTGAACCTCGAGCAAGGATGAGCAAGTTTATTTTTGGTGTCTCAAGCTTGGTGTCAAAGGAGTGCAAGATGTCCATGTTAATTAAGGAGATGGAAATCTCACAGTTAATGACTTACACAGAGTAAATTAAAGAAAAGAAGTTGAGGGAGAGATCAATAGGGTTCAAGAGGGCTAGAGTGGATGGTGGAGGGTTCAATCCTCAAAGGTCCGGTTATGGTGACAACGACAAAGGACAAGGTGGGCAACGGTTTGTGGGACAACTTTCCACCAATACACCTCCTCCCAAGTTCAACAAGGACAAGGGTACTAATCAAATATCCCCAAGAGATAATGTGGGTGCCCAAGTATTCCCCTCTTGTAAGAAGTGTGTGAGGACTCACAAAGGGGAGTGCTTAGCCGACTCCAATGCATGCTTCAAATGCAAAAAACAGGGTCATAATTCTTGGGATTATAGAAGTGGTAGCAGTGGTATGCCTTAAGGCCAAATTTCTCATGGCCAAAAAATTCAAGGAGGTGGCCAACTCACCAACCGCTTCTATTTCTTGCATGGGAGGCAAGAATTCGAGGAAGCACCAAATATTGCTACCGGTATGTTAAAGATTTTTACTTTTGACATATATGGATTATTGGATCAGGGTGAAAACTTGTCATTTGTTACTCCGTTCTTAGAAAATAGGTTTGAGTTATTTCTAGAAAGGTTAGTAGAGCCTTATTTGGTGTCTAACCCCATTGGTGAGTCGGTTGTGGCTAGAAATATTTATAAGGGTTGTCCCGTGTCTATCTTGCATAAAGTTTTTCCTTGTGATATTATAGAGCTTGACATGGTAGATTTTGATGTTATACTTGGTATGGATTAGTTACATGCATCTTATGCTTTCATAGATTGTAGAACTCATCAGGTCAAGTTTCAGTTTCCAAATTAGTCCGTTCTTGAATGGGAGGGTCATGATTTAGTAGTGAAGAATAAGTTCATTTCTTGTATTAAGGCCTGAAAATTAATTTCTAAGGGATGTATTTATCAAATCGTGAGGGTCAGGGATATCGACTTCGATAGTCCTTCTATTGATTCGGTCCCCGTGGTCAAGGAGTTTTCTGATGTCTTTTCCGATGACCTTTTCGATATCTCTCTTGAAAGGAAAGTTGATTTTGGTATCGATGTCCTCTCTAATACCCAACCTATCTCAGTTCCTCCTTATAGAATGGCCCCGGTGAAATTGAAAGAATTGAAGGAACAACTAAAGAACTTGTTAGAAAAGGGGTTAAGGCCAAGTATTTCACCATAGGGTGCTCCCGTGCTATTTATAAGGAAGAAGGATGGGTCACTTCGAATGTGCATAGACTACCGATAATTAAACAAAGTGACCATTAAGAACAAGTTCCCAATCCCTAGAATACATGACTTGTTTGATTAATTGTAAGGGAAAAGTCACTTCTCCAAGATCGATCTTCAGTCCAGCTATTAGTAACTAAGGGTGAGAGAGTGTGAAATTCTCAAAATGGCTTTCCAGACAAGGTATCTCCACTTTAAGTTTGTAGTGATGACTTTTGGGTTGACGAATACACCGACGATGTTTATAGACCTAATGAATAGGGTGTTCAAACTCTACCTTGATACCTTTGTTGTGGTATTCATTGACGATGCTTTGATTTATTCTCGGGGAGAGAAAGAACATAAGAATCACTTGAGGGTTGTGCTCCAAACATTAAGGGATAGGAAATTATTTGCAAAATTTAGCAAGTGTGAATTTTGGTTGAAGGAGGCGACATTTCTTTTTCACATAGTTTTCGGTGATGGGATCAAGGTTGGTCCTAAGAAAATGGAGGCGGTCAAGAATTGGCCTAGTCCATTTTGCTTCTTGGGCCTAGCCTGTTTTATAGGAGGATCACTGAAGGGTTCACTTCAATCTCATCTCCTATGATAAAATTGACCAAAAAGAAGCTAAAGTTCATATGGATGGACGTGTGAAAAGAGTTTCTGAGGTGAGGTTTGTGATTATTTTTCATTCTTTTCTACTAGGTATTCCCCGTCTTTAGAGAAAAAAAATAAGAGAAAGAGGATCGTTATCAAGAGAAGGATTTCTTCGAGTTGCAGGTTCCATAAAGGAGCATGATCTCTTGCTTTAAATTTTATAAATTCAAGATCAGAATGATACTATAGGATGTAGTAGAAAGGGGTGTAACAAAACATGTGGCGAAAAGAACTGAAACAAACTCCAAGATCTCCTTCTTTAATAGAAATATCACTACCAAAGACACTACCGAAAGGCGAGATAGGACTTTTCATTGCCCAAAAAATCCAAAAATCAATAAAAAAGAATTTTGGAAGCTGAACATGCTCAAAAGATGCTAACTTTGAAGGATCGACTTACATCCACTCATATTTTGACTCTACTAGAAGGATTAAAGAGGTTTGTGATTTGTTGTGATGCTTCAAAGATTTGTTTGGGTTGTGTCTTGATGCCAAATTGTAAAGTTATAGCCTATGCTTCTAGGCAATTGAATGCACATGAGCACAACTAACCTACCTATGATATTGAGTTGGCGGTCATTGTTTTTACTTTGAAAATTTTGTGGAACTACCTCTATGGGGTATATGTGGATGTGTATACCGATCATAAAAGTCTCCAATATGTGTTCACCTTAAAGGACCTCAGTCTAAGGTAAAGAAGGTGGCTAGAACTCTTCAAGGACTATGATATGAGTGTGCATTATCATCTGAGTAAAGACAATGTGGTTGCCGATGCATTTAGTAGAGTGTTTATGGAATGTGTGGCTCTTGTAGATTATAGATGAAGGCAAGAAGGAGTTGTCAAAATATGTTCACCGATTGGATAGATTAGGGGTGAAGTTGAGTGGTACCGATGGTGGTGGTTATGGTTGTTCATAATGGGTCCAAATCCTCTTTAGTGGTGGATGTCAAATCAAAACAAGAGTTTGACCGGACAATTGTTGAACTAAAGAGGTTGGTGAAGGAAAAAATTGTAGAGGTCTTTTCACAAAAGGGAGATGGGGTGCTATACTATTAAGGTCGATTATGTGTTCTGGATATGGATGGCCTAAGTAGTTTGATCTTGATGAAGGCTCATAATTCTTCATACTCTATTCATCCTGGTTCGACAAAAATGTACCAAGACTTAAATGAGTTCTATTGGTGGGGTGGCCTGAAAAAGGACATAGCAAGGTTCGTGTACGAATGTCTAAATTGCCAACAAGTGAAGGCCGAACACCAAAGGCCGAGTGGCCTAGAACAAGATATCAAAATACCTACTTGAAAGTGCGAAGATGTAAATATGGATTTTGTAGTGGGTTTGCCTCATACTTGAAAGTGACATGATTCGATTTAGGTAATTATTGATAGAATAACTAAGTCAGCTCATATCATACCGGTCAAGACCTCTTATAGTGCCAAAGACTATGCTAAGTGGTATATTTGGGAGTTGGTGAGGTTGCATGGTGTGCCATTGTCCATTATTTCAGATAGAGGTACCCAATTTACTTCTCACTTTTAGAAATCATTTTAGAGGGGACTTAGTACTAGGTAAAGTTAAGCACCGCATTCCATCCTCAAATCGATGGTCATGATGAAAGGATGATTCAAACACTAGAGGATATATTAAGGGCTTATGTGTTAGAGTTCAAATGGAGTTAGGATGATAATCTACCTCTCATCGAGTTTGCCTATAATATTAGATACTATTCAAGCATCGAGATGGCACCGTTTGAGGCTTTGAATAGAAGACGATGTAGATCTCTAGTTGGTTGGTTCGAAATAGGTGAGATGTCCTTGTTGGGACTCAACTTGGTACTTGACGCTTGATGCTTTAGGGAAGGTAAAAGTTATTAGAGAAAGGTTAAAGATAGCTAAAAGTCGTCAACAGTCCTATTGCGATACTAGGAGAAGGGATCTTGAGTTTAATGTGGAGGATTGGTGTATTTGATGGTTTCACCCATGAAACATGTGGTTCAGTTTGGTAAGAAAGGTAAATGGAGGCCTAGGTATGTAGGGACTTATAGGATCTTGAAGTGTGTGGGAAAAGTCTCTTATGAGTTGGAATTGCCTTCGGAAATGGCCATGGTTCATCTGTTGTTCCATATGTCTATGTTGAGGAAATGTGTGGAAGATCCTAGTTCTATTGTGCCTTTGGGGAGAGTGAATGTTGAAGAGAATTTGACCTATGAAAAGGTTCCGATTGAAATTTTGAAACGTTAAGACAAGATATTAAGGTATAAAGAAGTTGTATCCATTAAAGTCCTATGGAGAAATCAGCAAGTTGAACGTACTACATGAGAAGCAGAAGCGGATATGATGAAATAATACCCTCATCTCTTTCATTCTACTCAAGACTAAGGTAACAAGTCATACATGATCAAGTGTTTAAGACACTTATGTTTTAGTGTTCCAAATCATATGTATGAATATTCATGAAGTTGAATTTTGAAGTTATGTTTTATGCTAAAATTTAAAGATCTTATGTTTGATGCATTTAAAGTGTCATTGTATTCATGTTGGGCTGCCAATCCTCATACCATATCCTTTTTTATGTTGGTAATTCTCACTTGAGGATGAATATTCTCAAGGGAGATATATTGTAAGAACCTATAAATGTGAAAGTTTCTAAACAAAGAGAAAAGGATGAATTGTCAGAAAGTGCAGAAAACTATCACCAAGAGCTGACTACGGAAGCCATCACGGGCCGTGGTAAGTACCAAGGACCGTGGTGAGAAACTATGGTAGAGATTCATATACTCAGACCTACAGGGAAGGTACCACGATGAGGACCATGGACCGTGGTGAAAATCACGGACCATGAATCCCTCTGTAATGGCCCCACCCAAAGACCCTCAGGAAATTTCCCAAGGCGAGGTCCACAGATGACCTCCATGGATTGTGGGACCCTCTACATACCGTGGTGTGTCCTTGTGGTGGATACTCTACAATTTCACTTCCAGGACTTGCACTAAGACCACCTTTCACAGCCCCTACTTTCCTTCACAGACCATGAAGGGGCTCCATGGTGAAACTTCAGAGACTACCCTACAGGCCCTTTCCAAATATATTTTTCAAAGTCCTTTACCAAGGGACACCACCACAAACCGTGCTGAGCACCACAGAATGTGAAAGGTCCCCTTGAAGCCAGTTTCGGTCTGATTTTAAAAGGAACAGTCTTTTCCTGCGTTTTAATTTAAAGTGGTGTCATTTTCAGTGTAGAATTCACCCATATAAAAACCCTAAACCCTTCCAAGACCTCATTGTTCACACTTAGATTCAAAACCCTTAAATGCTCTCTTCTCAAACTCTCCCAAGAACTTCAAGGCAAGCTAGGGTTTCTTTTCCAAGTCATCTTCAAGTCTTCTTTTCTCCTCAAAGCTTTCATAGGGATTTTACTCCCCCAAGGTATGTGGGTTTCATCCATGAGTTCTTCCACCCATAGAGCCCAAATATTTTCTTAACTTGATATTTCAAATTCTAAATGATGAATTCTTATGGGCTTTTGCATTATAACTCTAAGTGAATAGATTGTGATATATTTTAAGTTTATTTATATATATTGATGTATATTAACTCTCAATTTTATTAAATGAATTATTTGTTAAAGTGGCTATATGAAGGCTTGAAAGTGGTTTTTAAGGTATATATGGTGGGTTATTTTAAGATGAGTATTTTGATGCAGTTCCATCATTCTCATGCATCCAAGAATTCCTTAAATTCCGTTGAAGGTTTTATGAAATGAACCCACCTAGTTTTCCTTATTTTAAAGTAAAGTTAAAGTAAAAGCTTGACTCCAAATGAAAGTTTATGAAGAAAATGATTTATTCTAAGGGAGTCATATGAGAAGATTGAATGATGTTCAAAGGGATTCTTAGCCAAAGCAAGGTTTCAATGTGAAAGGACAATTCTTGCATTGAATCAAATAAAATATTTTAATGAGCTTCTCAACCGAATGATGATTTGATGATTAAGTTATATAAATCTTATGTTATTATGATATCTAAATGTATTCCATGGGATTGACCTAGCACCGAATGTAACATGTAGATGGAGACTCGACATAAGGGGTACTTAAGTAAAGTCTCGTGTTGCAATAACTATGTGCCAACATAGGAGCCCTAGTCATCTATTTAGGCTAGTGGATCCACGAGTAGCCATTAAAGTTAAAGTTAAACAAATGATTAAAGTTGATGGGGTTCTACCCGGCAAGTAGTCTCCTCGTGCCAACTTAGGGGGTTATGTTGAATTTCATGTACTAGCTCGCATTGTCTTAAATGTCGGTTATGGTCTCCTTCCTAAAAAATGAATATTTTAAGGTTTGATATGATGATTTTGCATGCATGTATTTTCTTATGCATATTTCTTATAAATGTCCCTTATGTTATTCATCGCAAAGCATACTCACGTACTTAGTACATTTAAAGTACAAACACATACCTTTGCCTACATGATATCACCATGTAGGGAATAGCATCTCTCTACACTCTCCTCCTCATGGCTAAGTTGATTACATTGACGGCTACAACTATTTGGAGAGTTCCCATGTTTTGGGAACAACACTCCTATCTTTTTAGCTTATGTTATGTATAGACTCTTGAGATACATTTTAGAAATTTTTGACTAAAACTTTGAGGTTGAGATAGGGACATGTCTTAGCCCTCGCCAAGTCTTCAAGTAGAAGGTATGGCTGGAAAAAATGTTTTATGTTTAAGATGACTTAGACTCTTATTCTATGTGGAATCCCTTAGTCCCGTTATCCCTTATATTTCTATTTGTTTGCTTATCATTACCTATGAAAAGCTTAACAAATGCTAAGAGGCTAGGATGAGGTATCTATGGGTGCTTCATTGACTATGTCAGATTTAGGTCCTAGGCTTGGGTCATGATAATGGGATTCAGTCCGGTAATGAAGTTAGTTATCCAAGGGAATCCCAAAAGCAACCTAAAGTCCCAAACTATGTTGCCCGCATATGATTGTCTTTATGGACTAGCTAGTGGATCCACATATAGCACAGTTGAATTTAGTTGAGTTCAGTACCATGACAGAGTATACCCTAGCAAGGTATCCTCCCCCTTCTTGATGAGGTTTTTATTGAATT
Source organism: Solanum dulcamara (assembly GCF_947179165.1). Taxonomy (NCBI): domain Eukaryota; kingdom Viridiplantae; phylum Streptophyta; class Magnoliopsida; order Solanales; family Solanaceae; genus Solanum; species Solanum dulcamara. The sequence continues at coordinate 34,721,946 of NC_077241.1, read as the reverse complement.
CCATGTTATACCTCGCATGGTCTTAGATATCGGTGAAAGGTCTTATCCACACAAGCTAAAATTTAAACTATGAGTTTTATGATGAAGTTTTATGATATGCATTGACCATGAGTTTTCATTTATTTATAAATAATTTTAAGCCTTACTTATGTTCATTATGATTGGTCATGCATCTTATGGCATATTTTTCATGTTCATTTACTTGTTCGTGCATATATTATATACTTAGTATTTTCTATGTGCTAACATATATTTTGCCTATATTATCTTATAATGTAGGGGCAGACGTTGATAGTCTAATTTGTGGCTAGAATGCTTAGTATTCTCTAAGAAGTTTGTGAGTCCTCATATAATCGAGGACTGCCACCACAACCTTCTCGCAGACAGTGTGGTATGTCTCATTTAGGAGATTGTCAATATGGCTCTACCACTTGCTATTGGTGTGGAGTTGGGGATCACAAAATGCGTGAATGTCCTAGCCTTGGAGTTGAGGGTATAGGTGATAGGACATAGTATACTGGATCTGCAGGAGCATTCTCATGATCAACATCTTTTTCAACACATAGTCTTCAATTATTAGCATGTAGAGGTTCAGGCAAAGGCAAAGGATCCGATCCTAGAGTTGGCCCTAACTGCAGGTATGCATTAGCTGGTCGACAAGATTCAGAGGCATCCCTTGATATGGTTATAGGTACCTAATCTATTTTCTCTTATAATGTATATGCATTTATAGGGCTACTATGTGCGATGCTATACTTTGCACATAATTCAGATAGATCCAGTTGGAATTTCTCATCGTGGATTCACTTGACTTATATAGGCACCATAAATGAGACCAAAGGGCTTACCTTGATAGACCTCATTACCCAGACTACGAGATTTCATGCGTGGTCATAATAGTGGGATAAGAAGCCTCTAAAGAATGGATTTGAGAATCTAATTTTCCTAAGTGATATCTTTACTTTGTTATATAACTTTGTGGCTCTTTGTAAAACTATCTTTCAAGGTGTCACATGATTGCTTACTCTTAGAGATCTATGAACCCTGTATGGCATCTGTAGCCTACTATTCATCCATGTGTGAAATATCTTAGTCTGGGTAATGAGGTCTATTAATGTAAGCCCCCTTAGGCTCCTATATGGTCTACCCACAAGCCTGTATAAGTTCGGTGAATCCATGATGGGAAATTCTAACTGGATCTATTTGAATTCTATACACAGAATAACATCACACGTAGTAGCCCTAAAAATACCCACCCCACACTACTGAGTAGGCTATAATATCAACTTGCATGCAAATGCTTGTTATAAGTAACTTATGAAACATAGAACTCATGAAACACTTGTTGATTATTTTATTTAGCGTAAGAATCATATATCTATGTGATCTATACACATATGTATAATCTATGGCCAATTGCTTCATTTATCTTTATGATACACATGTACCTTGTAACTTCTGGGAGTTTCAACTGAATACCATCTGTAACTTCTTGGAGGTTCATTAATTACATTAATTACAATAGGTAAAACATGGAATCATGGCTTCCTATAATCGTCTCGCGAGTCCTACCAATAAATTGAACTTAAAATGTCTTTTATAATTATATTTATGGAGATAGAACAAGAGTCATATCTCTCTAACCAAGAGAAGAGATCCCTTCCCTTTTTGTTCCTCAAGAACACACCTTTTTCCTTCAAAAAACACTCGGCTAAGTATATCATACGGTCTATAGAGAGGACACTTTATTCTCGAAGAAATCAACTTACCTTAATCTTGGGAAGATTAGAAATGAAGAACCCTTGATGTATTATGAAAAAAGAATGATAAGACTCTTAGGAAACTAACCTTATACTTTTAGGAATATATGAAATGAAATCTCTAAGTTTCGATATAAAACATAACTTTTGACCGAGTTCCTTCCTTAAAGTGTCACGTGTCCTCAATGATTGGGCAGTGCATGTGTCTATTGTAGAACAATGATAATATCTTACTCCAAAGACATATTGATGAGTGGTTTATTGTGTTAGAAACTAGACTCAAATAACTTTTATTTGATAGGACGTAAGCCCTCTAACTCCTATATATTATGAGATATGCTTATTCAAAGTTATATGCTAAATTAAAATATTTAAAATATTCCTCCATAATGAACCTTTAAACTTGGAACTTTTCTTTAATGATGTCTTTGGCCTATAACTTTGGTGTAATACTTCAAATGACTTAATATGAGGATTAGTTGGCATTTATAACGATTTTTAATAGTATTCTCCCAATATCACATCGATGCATCATCTTTTATGAGTCGTAGACACACTTTAAGCTATGGGTCATTACATTTTCACCCTCTAGGGAATTATTCATCCTCAAATATAGGTTGTACGTTAAAATGATTCTAACTCTATTAGTTTACAAAAACTTTGGCTGAGTTTCCTTTGTAAATGTACCTATCATAAACCTGTCAGCGAACCAAAATATATACAATATGTTTCATAGAGAATCACAATAAAATAATATTCATTGATATCCACGGGGATATACTTGGCCTTATATGAATGGAAGATGAACTAACTAATATAACATACCTAATACTAAGGGCATCTCAACTCCGAGGAACATATTGAATACTGATATTATATGTCTGTAACAGGTACCTGAACCTTTAATATATGAATTATGTAGTGCTACAACTGATACTCGATTAAAAGGAGTGATGACTTTAAGAAACTTTGGAAAGCTAGTGAAATAAGTAGGGATACTTAGCACTCACGTCAGCCTCTGCTTTGCAAGGGACTTCTTATACATTTTGACTTCTCCAAAGTATCTTAACCGATGCTATGTCTTTGGTCCTCAACTTCCCAACTTGTAGGTCTAATATTGCCACTGGGACTTCTTCAAATGATAACTCTTCTGAGAGTTCAATATCTTCTATGGGAATAACCTATGTAGGGTCTCCTAAGCATTTGCGTAACATAGACACATGGAAGACCAGATGTACTACCACGAACTTTGGAGGAAATTCTACTTCATAGGCTATCTGACCAACTCTTCGTATAACTTTGTATGGTCCAACATACTTGGGGTTCAACTTACCTTTGTCAGCTTTGAGAAATCTTTAAGTTCTCCTCTATCAATTTTACTTTCTCAATCATCTTGGTACATGAGATGTGGTCCAAATATTGAAGTTTCACCTACTTCAAACCAACTGATAGGCGATCCACACTGTCATCCATAATGAGCTTTAAATGGGGCCTTGCCGATCCTGGAGTGACAACTATTATTATAGGTAAATTCTATTAATGGCATATGATCATCCCAATTGCCTTTACAGTCTAGAACACACGATATTAACATATCTTTTAGTGTTTGAATAGTGCGCTTTGCTATGCCATCTATCCTTGGGTGGAATGTGGTGCTAAGGTTCACCAGTCTGCCCAAACTCTTCTGGATGACCTCTAGAAATATGTGGTAAACTAGGAACTCCTATTTGAAATAATGGATAGTAAAGTACTATGCAAGCGAACAACTTCACTTATATATAGCTTGACATACTCTTCATCTATGCTGTAGATTTAACTGGCAAAAAGTGGGTTTACTTTATCAATTGATCAACAATAACCCAAATGGAATCATTTCTCTTAAAAGAGAAAGGTAAAGCTATAAGAAAATCAAAATTAATAGCCTCCCATTTCAATATTGGAATGTCCATAGTCTGAGCTAGGCCACTAGGTCTCTGATTTTTTGCTTAACTTGTTGGTGATTGGAGCATTGTGCAACATACACTGATATTTTTCTCTTTATGTCATTCTACATTTATACCTCCTTAAGATCATGATACATCTTTGTAGAGCCCAGATGAATTGAGTATCAGGAATAATATACTTCGGCCATAATTTTCTACCTTAGCCCATTTATATTAGCAATACATAGTCTGCCTTGGCTTTTCAATGTGCCATTTTCTGCCAGCTCAAATGCTGTAACTTGGTGTTCTTTAATCCCTTCTCTATACTGGAGTAATAAAGGATCAGCATAGTATCATTTTTTCGCTAATTCCACTAATGATGACTCCATAGTATTTTGCACAACTATGCCTCCATTTTTAGATTCTAGTAATCGGACTCCTAGGTGGCTAATCTATGAAAATATCATATTACTACTTGTTGTACCAGTAGTAAATATACTAGGCTGCCCATAGATAATTGACTGAGTGCATTCTCCAGCACGTTAGCTTTACGTGGGTGGTAGAGAATGTTCACTTCATAGTCCTTCAACAACTCTAGCTACTTTCTTTGCCTCAAATTTAACTCTTTTTGCTTGAAAACATATTGGAGACTCTTATGATCTTTAAATATATATCAACATGTACCCCATACAAATAATGATATCTTAAGAGCAAATACAACCTTTACAATCTCCAAATAATGAGTTGGATAGTTTTGTTCATGTTTCTTCAATTGTCGAGAAGCGTATACTATAACCTTTCCATGCTGCATCAAGATGCACCCTAGGCCAATTCTTAAGGCATCACAATAAATTGCATACCCTTCTATACCCTCTATAAGGCAAATATTGGCGTCATAGTCAATTTATCGTTAAGATCTTAGAAGCTTCTTTCACAAGCATCTGGCCATTGGGACTTCGCTGCCATCTACATCAACATAGTCAGTGGGGGAAGAAATAGAGGAGAAGCCCTATACAAATCTTCGATAATAGACAGCTAGCCCTAAGAAACTACACACGTTTGTCGGAGTAGTAGGTTGAGGCCAACTCTTCACAACCTCAATCTTCTAGAAGTCTACACTAATTCCTTTAAAAGACACTAATTTGCCAAGAAAAACCACTGAGTTCATCCAGAACTCACATTTAGAAAACTTAGCATATAGTTGGTTCTCTTTGTGTGTTTATGGGAATGATCTTAGATAATTTGCATATTTTATGGAATCACATGAAAATATCAAGATATCATCTATAAATATAATCATGTACAAATCAATAAATGGCTAAAACCCTATTTATCATATCCATAAAGGCTGTGGGGGAATTCATTTATCCAAATAACATGACGAGGAACTCAAAGTTCCCATATCTCATCCTGAAGGTTATTTTGAGAATATCTACTTCTTGAATATTTAGTTGAGGACATATGAATCTCAAGTCAGTCTTTGAAAAGCATTTAGCTCCATACAATTGATCAAATAAATCATCTATCCTTGGAAAAAGGTATTTGTACTTTATCATTACTTTATTCAGTTGCCTATAATCTACACACATTCGCATGGTGCCATCCTTCTGTCACGACCCAACCCCGTGGGCCGCGACTGGGGTCCAACCTGGACCCCCATTTACATAACTATCGACTATAGTCAAATTGGACTATGTATAACGTGATACTGCTTACAAAAATCTCAATGGGTTAAACCTTTTTCATGTTCGTATAGCCTCCTATATATATGAACTAAACACATGAACCCAGTGGGTGATAAAATATCCATACATATGTGGCCTCTTTCATTTGTATCATGTCATGAAAGGGAAAGCCAACCGAGAAGGCTGCCACAACATAATAGCTTTTACAGTATATCGCATAGGCATAACCAAAATAAACTCCTAAATAACCCACACACATATGTCTACAGACCTCTAAGAATAGGAATGACAACATATGGCGGGACAGGGCCCCCGCCTTACCCCTGCATAAACAAATATATACATCGCAGGACTAGTACCCAAAAGCTAGGCTCCGAAATAGTGGAGCACTTCCAATATAGCTGAGTAGAAATCCTATACTGGCAGATCTCCGAAATGAACATTTGTACCTGCGGGCATGAAATGCAGCCCCCCCGAAGAAAGGGGGGTCAGTACAATATATGTACTGAGTATATAAGCATAACATAACTGAGATAACAACTGAACCAGGGGTGGAGGAAACCATGTATAACATTTAATAGGGTACTTTACCTGCACCTCACAAAATAAAGTCATGTATACCACTATCATATACTGTATCCGGCCCGCTCGGGGACTCGGTGTTATAAATTTATCTTTATGTCATCATAAGCATAAATATACCATAACCGGCCCTTTAATGAGACTCAGTCTACAATTATGTCGTCTTATCATTGCATTCACATAGCATACCCGGCCCTTGGTGGGGCTCGGTCATACCCGACCTTTTTTGGGACTCGGTGAATATGTATATCATCTTATATCATACCCGACCCCTTTTTGGGACTTCGGTCATACCCGGCCCTCTATGGGACTCGGTAAAGATATGTAAACCATTTACACAAGTAGAGTAGTAAGTAACCATATGCAAGCTAGATCATTATCTTAGAGATCGTATCATGTTTAACTTATAGCTAAGATGTGCTAAAAGAAGAAAGAGAATAAGCTCTATTGAGGATTCACCTTGAGTCACTCCTGATAGGGAGATAGATTTTGGAATGTATGTTCTTTCCGATAATCAGCCTATTTTTATATTCCATTATATAGAATGGCTCCTGCAGATTAAAAGAGGTAAAATAGCAGTTGAAAGACCTTCTAGATAAAGGGTTCATTAGGTTTACTGACTCACCTTGGGGTTCTCCTGTCTTATTCGTGCGTAAGAAAGGTGATTCCTTAAGTGTTTGTATCGACTACTTCAGCTGAACAAGGTTACCATAAAGAATAAGAACCTTTTTTTCCAGAATCGATGACATGTTCGACCAACTTTAGGGTGCCACTAGTTTCTCTAAGGTGGACCTCAGGTCAGGCTATCATCACTTGAAAGTAAGAGATGTGACATCCCAAAGATAGCCTTCAGAACTAGGTATGGTCACTATGTGTTCCTAGTTATATCCTCCGGTTTGACTAACGCTTCTGCAGTATTGATGGACCTCATAAATAATGTGTTCAATCAGTATTTAGACATGTTTGTTATCATGTTTATCGATGACATCCAGATCTATTCGAAAAGTTCGGAGGAGCATGCCAACCATCTTAGAATTGTTCTCCAAACTCTAAAGGAAAAGGATTTATATGCTAAGTTTCCTAAGTGTGAGTTTTGGCTTACATCTGTGGCATTCCTAGGCCATATTATTTCTGGTAGTGGGATTCTAGTAGATTTGCAAAAAATTGAAGTTGTTAAGAATTGTCCCAAACCCACATTCCCAACTGATATAAGAAGTTCTCTATGTTTGGCTGGTTATTATAGGAGGTTTTTTGAAGGATTCTCCTCCATATCATTTCCATTGACCAAGTTGACTCGGAAGAACACTAAGTTTCAATGGTCCGATGCTTTTGAGAAGAGTTTTCAAGATTTGAAAATGAGGTTGACTACTAAAACTATTTTGTACCTACCCGATGGAATAGATGGTTTCATAATCTATTGTAATGCGTCCAAAGTTGGGTTGGGTTGTGCTTTGATGCAAAATGGCAAAGTCGTAGCATACGCTTCTGGACAGCATAAGATCCACGAGAGGAATTATCTGGCTCATGATCTAGAATTAGTAGCGATAGTATTTTCTCTAAAGATTTAGCCTCGTTATCTTTATGGCATACATGTAGATGTGTTCACTGACCATAAGAGCCTGCACTATGTGTTTAGTCAGAAAGAGTGGAACCTGAGGCAGAGGTGATAGCTTGAGTTTCTCAAAGATTATGACATGAGTATTCTCTACCATCTAGGTAAAGCTAATGTTGTTGTTGATGCTCTTAGAAGGTTGTTCATGGGAAGTACCACTCATGTTGAGGAGGAGAAGAAAGAGTTGGACAAAGAAGTGCATATACTTATATGGTTGGGAGTTCATCTTATGGACTTTGATGAGGGAGGAATGATTGTTCAGAATGGGGTTATCTTCATTGATTATTGAAGTAAAGGAAAAGTAAGATCAAGATCCTATCCTCCTTCAACTGAAAGACGATATTCATAAACAGAAAGTTATGACTTTCGCCAATGGGGGAGATAGAGTGTTAAGGTATCCATGTAGATTATGTGTTTTGAGTGTTGATGGCCTTTGAGGCAGAATTATGGCAGAAACCCATAGATCTAGATATTCAATTCATATGGTCTCTACAAAGATGTACCATGACTTGAGATAAGTCTATTGGTGGAATAGAATTAAAAGAGATATAGTAGAGTTTGTGTCCAAGTGCCTGAATTTCCAGCAAGTCAAAGTTGAGCACCGAAGGCCTCATAGGGTGGCTCAGAATATATATTTTTCAAAATAAGAGTTGGATATGATTAACATGGATTTCATTATGGGTTTATCATGGTTTCATAGATAACATGATTCTATTTGGGTGATTGTAGATAGATGACTAAATCAGCCCACTTCTTGCCCGTTAAGAGTATAGATTTAGCAGAGGATTATGCAAGGTTGTATATTTGAGAAATAGTCAGATTGTATGTACTTCCCTTGTCTCATCTTAGACAAAGGTACCCAATTCACTGTGCAATTTTGGAAGTCCTTTCTAAAAGGTTTGGGTTCAAAGGTAAATCTTAGCATCTGTTTTCATTCACTCCCAAATGGTCAGGTAGAGCATACTATTTAGACTCTTGAGGATATGTTAAGAGCCTATGTTATCGATTTCAAGGTAATTGGGATGTCCACTTGTCGCTTATAATAACGACTTTCGTTCAAGCAATTAGATGGCTCTATATGAGGCTCTTTATGGAAGGAGATGTAGATCATTAATTAGTTGGTTTGAAGTTGGTGAGGCTGCGTTGATAGGGACTGACTTGGTTCATCGAGCTATGGAAAAGGTGAAGATCATTCAAGAAAGGTTGAAGACTGTGCAAAGTCATCAAAAATCCTACACTAATGTTAAGATAAGAGACTTAGAGTTTGAGAAAAATAATTCGGTGTATTTGAAAGTTTTGAACATGAAAGGAGTTATGATATTTGGGAAGAAAGGGACGTTGAGTCCCCGATACATTGTCTTACTAGATTATAAACAGAGTTGGCAATGTCGCCTATGAGTTAGAGCTTCCACTAGAGTTAGATGTCGTTCATCTAGTGTTCCATATCTCCATGCTTAAGAAATGCTTGGGAGACCCTTCACTCATTATTCCTACAGAAAAAATTAGATTGAAAGATAGTTTGTTCTATGAGGAGATTTTGGTCCAAATTCTTGATCTTCAGATTAGTAAATTAAGGACCAAAGAGGTCTCTTTAGTCAAGGTTTTATGGTGAAATGAATTTATTAAGGAGGATACATGGGAAGCCGAGGAAGATATGAACGTCAAGTACCCACATCTATTTGTTCCTCTTAATATTGATGTTGAAGGTAATATTCCTATTCCTAACTTTGAATTAGTACCTTCTTAAGTTTGATGTTTTAAGTTCTTGCATTGTATTCGCGCCTTGAGTAGATCCTTAGCTTAGTCATCATTCAAGGAAGAATAATCTCAAGGAGGAGATATTATAACACCCCGTACTATTTTAACTTAGATAAATTCCAAGAACAAAGAGAAAAATTTTAGAAAAATGAGTTGTCGGAGGTCGATGACCCAACTCTATGAATAGTAGAGTATCCTACGAACCGTAGGAAGGGCAAGTAGAACCCCCAACACTTAGCAAAAATTTCATGTCTGTAGGGCCCTTTCTATAAGCCTTGTTACGACCAGTAGAAGTCTTACTATCTATAGAAGTGATCATAGACTTTAGTGTCACATTCTAGTAGCTACTGGAATATGCACAAAGTTCCTACGAATGAGACTTATGGCCCGTAGGAAATGTTACAAGCCATAGAAAAGGGGTCTGCAGACCCCAATCCTAACCTCCATAGAATCCTACGAGTGTTCTTCTACTACCATTCAAAAGGTCTACGATCTGTAGAAGCTTGGTCATAGATGTTACACCCCGTACTTTGGTACCTTGGAACGCTTCTTAAGCTTTTTAAGTTTCTTAGAAGTCGTCATGTGAGTTGGATAATCTATAACGCTATCAAACAACTCTAAGGAAGGGAGAATGTGATGCCCCATAAGAGTGAAGGTTGGAAATAGGGCTATAAGGATTTATAACGAGTTGGGGGCAAAAATAACAAGTCGTGGGACTCGACTCACTTGAGTAAGCTACCAACTTGGATGTCTTACGTACTTAAGCTATTGGAGTACGTGTGGAGCTAAAGTATCAAGGAGTGCATACGCTCTTGAAATAAGACGGTATTACGAGCTCACGAAAGAGAAATAAGGAAACAACGCGCCTACTCGAAGCAATTAGGTGATGCACCTACTTGGACCAGCAGGTGATGCACCTACTTAGGGTCAAGTAGGTGATGCAGCAGCTTGGGGTGGACCCCACTGCCACATGGCAGCATGTGATTGGCCGAATAAGTTGAGGTGGCACCCTAGGAGGCTGCCATGTGTCACCCTAGGGGCTGCCACATGGAACCTTCTAAATAGGTATATATATATGTGTTAAGTGACTCTTAGTCACATATTTTCATCCAAATCTACAGCCAAAAGAAATAAAAAAATGTAAAGAACACAAGGAACAAGGCAGCCACAATTTTGAGAAATTAAAGGTAAGTTCTTCAATTTTTCCTCCGTGAATTAATAATCTACGGTGTTCCTCAATTACGTGGAGGTATACATATGTATATTATGATGCCTACGGAACCATGGTTGCAGTTTACACTTGGAAAGAAACAAGGAGAAAGTTGAAGGAGAAAATGTTAAGAACTAATTAACAAACCCGTTTTTGGAAGGGACTGTTGTTAGTAATATTGGTATAACTTCTTGTGTACAGATTCGTTTCGAGTGATTTCATATGTTTTGGAAATTTATTTCATGGGTATATAACTTTCATTCATACTCCAAAATCTAGTTTTACTTGTATCAGCTCTAAAAACGGTGATGAAGTGTAGAGGAGGTACTGCTCAGATTTGGTTTGGGAAATTCTACACGGACAGCTGTAAGTATTTTGGTCATATATTTTCGTACAAAATTTTTGTAGGGGTAATTCAAAATTGCTTGATACCTTGATACACATGTATATAACTTTCATTAAGGCCACAAATCTTGTTTCCTTCAATTACCCCTCCGAAACTAAGCGACAATATAAAGCAGTGGGCTGTCCAGATTTCGCGTTTTGATAGTTTTGGCAAGTTTGACAAGTTTAACATAACATAAGGTTTTTCCTTTCAATTTGAAGTTTATGGTATCGTTATATGGTGTATTACACCCCTTGTATGCTGCTGGAAGTTTAAGAATGTCGTAGAAATGCTCGACGTTCGAAATACACTAAATTGGAATTGCTATAGTTAAATTGTCGTCGAAGGATAGTGTTGTTCGTGTGAGGTGCTGATGCAGGGGTTTGATGTGTTTTTGCAGGGCCTAAATATGTTCTAATGTGATTTAGGGTGCTGCTATTTGAATCCACACGACCCCTTGTTGCATATAATGAAAGGCGTTACAAAATAAAGGCTTGACGACCTATTGTGCTACCGTATTTTTGAATAAGTCGTTTGGAGTTTGTGTTATATATTATTGGTGTGAATTGATGCAGGTTGTTGTTGGTTGGCTGTAGGTCTTAGGGACCTAATTGGAAATTCGGATAGGGCACATTATAGGGGAGGTGCTGCCTAATTTTTGTTAACGCCTTAACAAACTAAAAGACTAGTCGAGGAAACGACTAAGGAAATAGATTCCATTAACATTAAGGCATAATCCAAGATGCTGGAAAGTTAAGAGTAGTTGATATTCTTATTACTTTCATGTTGAATATGTTCAAAGGACGGCGAGGCAAGCAGGATAAGGAATAATTCAGACAAGGTATGTAAAGCTTTCTCTTGGCATGTTTTGGTATAAGTTCGTACAACTATCTTTCTTTCCTTTTGGCAATGTTTTGCCTTAAGTGAATTGTATATGAAGTGTGGGGATAATTCCATTCCCAGAATTCCGAGTATACCTCATAACCCCTATCCAATATTCAGTATTAGAGTTCTTGTGAAGATTAAGTATTGCCTAGTAGGGCTTCTATGTGTCAGAATATAATGTGTGGGAAGCTATCTCTCATTCCCAGTGAGATGTATTTGATACGAAAATGAGATTACAATTCCATAGTAGTTCACCGAGCCCCATGAAGGGCCGGGTATGAAATATGTATATAAAGATCACCTGAAGGAAAGTACAGACTGTGTAGAGTTCATTCTCTTTCTTCTTTTGGCATACCTTAGCTATAAGTTAAACATGATACGATCTCTGAGGTAATGATCTCGCTTGCATATGGTTACTTACTACTCTGCTTGTGCATATGGTTTACATATCTTTACCGAGTCCCATAGAGGGTCGGGTACGACCGAAGTCCCAAAAAGGGGTCGGGTACGATATAAGATGATATAAATATTCACTGAGTCCCAAAAAGGGCCGGGTATGACCGAGCCCCACAAAGGGTCGGGTATGCTATATAAATGTGATAATAAAACGACATGATTGTAGACCGAGTCCCTTACTAAAGGGCCGAGCATGATAGATAGGCATGCATATGAAAACATAACGGTGTATTTGTAACGTATGAGATGATGTCGTATACGATTGTATGATGCCGTATACAAACATATGGAGACACCGAGTCCTACAGTGGGCCGGGTACGGCATGTGAGGATGATATACATGCCCTTATTTTACAAGATGCAGGTACAGTGAGTAGTTAAATGTTATACTTGTTTCCTGTATCCCTACTTCAGCTATTATCTCAGTTATGATATGTATGCTTTATATATTCAGTACATATGTCGTACTGACCCCCTTTTCTTCAGAGGGCTGCGTTTCATGCCCGCAGGTACAGATGTTCATTTCAGAGATCCATCAGCTTAGGATTTCCACTCAGCTATGCTGGAAGTGCTCTACTATTCCGGAGCCTAGCTTTTTGGTATTAGTCCGCCTATGTATGTATTTGTTTATTTAGGGGTATGGTGGGGGCCCTATCCCGCCATATGTTGCTGTTACTATTCTTAGAGGTCTGAAGACACATGTATGTGGGTTGTTTATGAGTTTATTTTAACTGTGCCTATACGGTATATTGCAAATGTTATTACATTGCGGCATTCTTGTCAGCTTGCGTGCCCTTTCATGATACAATATGAAAAAAGGAGGCTACATGTACATGAAAAAAAAGTTTTAACCCGTTGAGGTTTTGGTTAGTATCATCACATTATGCATAGTCCAATTTGACTATAGCTGACAGATAGGTACACGGGGGTCCAAGTTGGAACCCAATCACGGCCCACGGGGTTAGGTCGTGACAGGAGTGGTATCAGAGCAGTTCATCCTCAGAGTATCTACAGACCGTGTCTAGTAGAGTCTTGTTTATCGGTGTGTTGCGCGAAGGCTACAGGACATTTAGGATGTTTCCTTTCTTTCATATCTAAGGTCGTGCGATAGAGCCAAGTTATAAGAAGTGAAATTCCTTATATAACCTCTGATTTCAAATGAAAGACAATGTCGATAGAAGAAAATGACTGATTATATGGGAAGTTACCAAGCACGCAGGTAAGCGAAGGCACGAGGGAGGTGTGCTAGGTAAGGTATGGAAATACGATTGACATGTAAAGTCGGAAATTGAAAAGAAAAAGTAGATAAAGTTGAAAATTGAAATGAAATATGGACGGAAGGTCTAACAGGCACAGTTCAAGTTGGACATGTGAGGTAGTCCCTCATTTTATACAATTGTTGATATTGGGCGCCCTGTGAGGCTGCGATATGATGTGATATGATATGTATATATGTATCTTTATGCGTGCTGGCCCTGTGAGGCACTGTTGCTATTTTCTGCGTGCAGGTGTTGAGATAGAAAAAAATACAAAAGAAACTCTACCTAAATTTTCCTAGAAATAAAAGAAGAATGAGAAACAAGGCTGTAGTATGTATCAAAAGGTCGTGTCCACAATAATGATGAAATTTGGATAAACCAAAAGTATGGCTGACCTTGAGAAATAAGTTAATTGCTGAATTGATGGCAATAGAAACTAGGAGGTCGATATTGATATGGTAAACCGAAGTTGGAAAAGACTTGTGACCCTAAGAAGATGATTTAAGAAAGACTTACACAGATTTATAAGGAATGTTCAGAATAAAAGGTCAAGTGGTATCCACTGGAATAAGGCTAGTATTATGATAAAACTTGAAACACAAGTATCCGTACCTATTCCCTACATCTACAAGTAATCCTAACCTTTGGAACTTTGATATTGATTGCTCAATAAAAATATGTTATGGCAATGGGATAGAGAAACTCTCCATATAGTCGGTATAAGATCCGAAGCAAGGTCTTGGTTCACATTCGAGGACGAATGTTCTAAAGGGGGGAAGGATGTTACACCCCGTACTTTGGTACCTTGGAACGCTTCTTAAGCTTTTTAAGTTTCTTAGAAGTCATCATGTGAGTCGGATAATCTATAACGCTATCAAACAACTCTAAGAAAGGGAGAATGTGATGCCCCATAAGAGTGAAGGTTGGAAATAGGGCTATAAGGATTTGTAACAAGTTGGGGGCAAAAATAACAAGTCGTGGGACTCGACTCACTTGAGTGAGCTACCAACTTGGACGTCTTATGTACTTAAGCTATTGGAGTACGTGTGGAGCTAAAGTAGCAAGGAGTGCATACTCTCTTGAAATAAGACGGTATTACGAGCTCACGAAAGAGAAATAAGAAAACGACGCGCCTACTCGAAGCAAGTAGGTGATGCACCTACTTGGACCAGCAGGTGATGCACCTACTTAGGGTCAAGTAGGTGATGCAGCAGCTTGGGGTGGACCCCACTGCCACATGGCAGCATGTGATTGGCCGAATAAGTTGAGGTGGCACCCTAGGAGGCTGCCACGTGGCACCCTAGGGGGCTGCCACGTGGCAACTTCTAAAGAGGTGTGTATATATGTATTAAGTGACTCTTAGTCACATTTTTTCATACAAATCTACAGCCAAAAGAAAGGAAAAAACGTGAAGAACACAAGGAACAAGGCAGCCACAATTTTGAGAAATTAAAGGTAAGTTCTTCAATTTTTCCTCTGTGAATTAATTATCTATGGTGTTCCTCAATTATGTGGAGGTGTACATATGTATATTACGATGCCTACGGAACCATGGTTGCAGTTTACACTTGGAAAGAAATAAGGAGAAAGTTGAAGGAGAAAATGTTCAGAACTAATTAACAAACCCGTTTTTGGAAGGGACTGTTGTTAGTAATATTGGTATAACTTCTTGTGTACAGATTCGTTTCGAGTGATTTCATATGTTTTGGAAATTTATTTCATGGGTATATAACTTTCATTCATACTCCAAAATCTAGTTTTACTTGTATCAGCTCTAAAAACGGTGATGAAGTGTAGAGGAGGTACTGCTCAGATTTGGTTTGGGAAATTCTACACGGACAGCTGTAAGTATTTTGGTCATATATTTTCGTACAAAATTTTTGTAGGGGTAATTCAAAATTGCTTGATACCTTGATACACATGTATATAACTTTCATTGAGGCCACAAATCTTGTTTCCTTCAATTACCCCTCTGAAACTAAGCGACAATATAAGGCAGTGGGCTGTCCAGATTTTGCGTTATGATAGTGTTGGCGAGTTTGACAAGTTTAACATAAGGTAAGGTTTTTCCTTTAAATTTGAAGTTTATGGTGTCTTTATATGGTGTATTACACCCCTTTTATGCTGCTGGAAGTTTAAGAATGTCGTAGAAATGCTCGACGTTCGAAATACATTAAATTGGAATCGCTATAGTTAAATTGTCGTCAAAGGATAGTGTTGTTCGTGTGAGGTGCTGCTGCAGAGGTTTGATGTGTTGTTACAGGGCCTAAATATGTTCTAATGTGAGTTAGGGTTCTGCTAGTTGAATCCACATGACCCCTCGTTGCATATAATGAAAGGCGTTACAAAATAAAGGCTAGACGACCTATTGAGCTACCGTATTTTTTAATAAGTCGTTCGGAGTTTGTGTTGTATATTATTGGTGTGAATTGATGTAGGTTGTTGTTTTTGTTTGGCTGTAGGTCTTAGGGACCTAATTGGAAATTTGGATAGGGCACATTATAGGGGAGGTGCTGCCCAATTTTTGTTAACGCCTTAACAAACTAAAGGACTAGTCGAGGAAACGACTAAGGAAATAGATTCCATTAACATTAAGGCCTAATCCAAGATGATGGAAAGTTAAGAGTAGTTGATATTTATATTACTTTCATGTTGAATAGGTTCAAAGGACGGCGAGGCAAGCAGGATAAGGAATAATTCAGACAAGGTATGTAAAGCTTTCTCTTGGCATGTTTTGGTATAAGTTCGTACAACTATCTTTCTTTCCTTTTGGCAATGTTTAGACTTAAGTGAATTGTATATGAAGTGCGGGGATAATTCCATTCCCAAAATTCCGAATATGCCTCATAACCCCTATCCACTATTCAATATTAGAGTTCTTGTGAAGATTTAAGTATTGCCTAGTAGGGCTTCTATGTGTTAGAATATAATGTGTGGGAAGCTATCTCTCATTCCCAGTGAGATGTATTTGATACAAAAATGAGATTACGATTCCATAGTGGTTTACCGAGACCCATGAAGGGCCGGGTACGAAATATGTATATAAAATCACCTGAAGGAAAGTACAGACTCTGTAGAGTTCAATCTCTTTCTTCTTTTGACATACCTTAGCTATAAGTTAAACATGATACGATCTCTGAGGTAATGATCTAGCTTGCATATGGTTACTTACTACTCTGCTTGTGCATATGGTTTACATATCTTTACCGAGTCCCATAGAGGGCCGGGTACGACCGAAGTCCCAAAAAGGGGCCGGGTATGATATAAGATGATATAAATATTCACCGAGTCCCAGAAAGGGTCGGGTATGACCGAGCCCCACAAAGGGTCGGGTATGCTATATAAATGCAATAATAAGACGACATGATTGTAGACCGAGTCCCTCACTAAAGGGCCGGGCACGATAGATAGGCATGCATATAAAAACATAACGGTGTATTTGTAACATATGAGATGATGTCGTATACGATTGTATGATGCCATATACAAACATATGGAGACACCGAGTCCCACAGTGGGCCGGGTACGGCATGTGAGGATTATATACATGCCCTTATTTTACAAGATGCAGGTACAGTGAGTAGTTAAATGTTATACTTGTTTCCTGCATCCCTACTTCAGCTATTACCTCAGTTATGATATGTATGCTTTATATATTCAGTACATATGTCGTACTGACCTCCCTTTCTTCGGGGGACTGCGTTTCATGCCCGTATGTACAGATGTTCATTTCAGAGATCCATCAGCTTAGGATTTCCACTCAACTATGCTGGAAGTGCTCCACTATTCCGGAGCCTAGCTTTTTGGTATTAGTCCGCCTATGTATGTATTTGTTCATTCAGGGGTATGGCGGGGGCCCTGTCCTGCCATATGTTGTCGTTACTATTCTTAGAGGTCAGTAGACACATGTATGTGGGTTGTTTATGAGTTTATTTTGACTGTGCCTATACGGCATATTGCAAATGTTATTACATTTCGGCAGCCTTGTCGGCTTGCGTGCCCTTTCATGATACAATATGAAAGAAGGAGGCTACATGTACATGAAAAAAAAAAGTTTTGACCCGTTGAGGTTTTGGTTAGTATCATCACATTATGCATAGTCCAATTTGACTATAGCTGACAGATAGGTGCACGGGGGTCCAGGTTGGAACCCAATCACGGCCCACGGGGTTGGTTCGTGATAATAGACCTAATACACCTTTAACCAGTGAGCTCTGAAATTGTACTTAGGTTCTACGACCGTCCTTCTATGGTCCATAGAAATGTGTGTAGACGGCCAAGAGTCAATTTTAATAAGGGTTAGTTTGGTATTTTCTAACCTTTTCCAAACTAAACCCAAGCTGTTTTGGAACAAAAATTAGTCCCTTATCAGTACTTAACAAGCCTTTTCTCTCATTAATATATAGAATATTTTGAAACCAAGGATTGGGGAGAAAAAGAGAAGTGAGGGTTCAACAGCTTCAAGCTAGAGTTTCATGTTTTGCTTAGATAATCATTGTTCCAGGTAAGTAAGGCTATCATAACTTTTAGTGCCCTATATCTTCATACAGTCAAGTTAAGCTTTAAGTTTGAGTTTTCCGATAAAGTGAATTATTGAGTATTATTAATGTTCCCTATTGAATTCTAGCATGTATATTCGATTATACTTTGATGAGTTTAAGTCTTTGAGATTATGGATTCATGTGTGCATTCACATTAACCATAGTTGAGTTTTGCATTTAATATTTTATGCATTGTTTAAGTAAAGAATAAGTATTTACACCATTTAATCAAGAAAGAGTTTGAGAAGGTAAGTTGAAGAAGTCTCTCAATACTTATTTTGAACATGAGTATTTCATATATAAATGAGTTGAGTTTTATTAAATTTAAAACCTATTTTTGAGATTATGTTGAGAAGGTAAAGTATAGTTTTAAATGCTTTATTGAGATGGGATTTTCACCAATCTCAAAGAGAAGAGATCAGTTAAGCAAAGTTAAGTTTGAGCTACGTCCAAAAGAGACTAAAAGAGTTAAATTTAGTAAGTACACTCACTACATATATGAGCAGGGCAAAGTTACTTTGGGAGTAGTATCGAGCACCGATGTGGGTACGAATCTAGATAACTCCAACCCTATAACCTATACCGCCAGGGTAGATAGGATCGCACTGTTCATTAGGGTGACTCCTCATAGTCCCAAAAATGGACTTTTTAGATGGATCCATAGTTCAGTTATTTTCCTATACCCAGGCAAGGTATAGGATGGCTCTGCAACATAGGCAGAATCTTGAATCATCACGAGGCTCATACTGATGGTTTTTTTTAGAGAAACTCCCTAAGAAGTAAAGTGGTATACTTAATATACTGAGTTGCATTTACTATTGCATATCTTTTAAAGAATTTTTTTTATTATATTGCATTATTTATTAATTTGAGCCATTTTCTGATTGAGTTCCTTGAGTTTAGTATCTTGTGAAAGAATCCTTTCGTCTATTTTATATACCATACATTTCATGACTGACAACATTTAGTGTTGCATATTTTTATGATGCAGACACAAGTGATAGAGATCCTTAACAGGCGCACCATTGAAGATCAGCTTTCTACTCAGCTTTATTGAGACCTCTTTGCTTTCAAGGAGCTCTCAAGTCTTATTTTAGTCCTTTATTTATCAGTTGAGGTAGTCGTGGGCCTGTTCCGGTACTTATTTTAGAATTAGTATTTTATAGGCTTCATAGACTAGTCAGAAAGTGTTTAGTTAATTCTAATAAGTTATTTCAATCTTTTAGTTATATTTCATAATTTATATGATTGAGTATTGAGACTTATTTTTGTAAGGTTAAGATTATGCATTTATTATGCCCACCTAAGTTTCTTGTCATAAGTTAAGTCTTCTGCTTAGTGAGTCCGCCACGCCAAAGGTTTTCTTAGGAATTAGCATGGTTTTCTAAGTGTTGGCCATGCCTCGGGTGCATACTCGGGCATTGACATATCTACAAACCACTCTACGATCTGAAGATTAGTCTATAATTTTGTGATGACCCAACCTAGGTCGTAGTCATTACACGGCGATCGAAATTATTACACCCCGTACTTTTGTACCTTGGAACGTTCTTAAGTTTCTTAAGTTTCTTAAGCTTCTTAAGTTTCTTGAAAGGTTCGTAAGATTCTTAGAAGTTACCGTGTGAGCCAGATAATCTATAACGCTACCAAACAACTCTATGAAAGGGAGAATATGACACCCCATAGTAGGGAAGATTGGGAATAGGGCTATAAGAATCCGAAAGAAGTTGGAGTCCAAGTAATGAGTCGTAGGACTCGACTTACTTACATAAGCTATCAACTTGAAAATCTTACATACTTAAACTACTTGGGTACATACCAAGCTTACGTGACAAGGATTACATAGGTTCATAAAGCAAGATGAGATTACGAACCCATGAGGAGAAGAAGAGAGAGACACGTGGTAGCAAGAGGGAGTGCCATGTGGCAGCAGCTGGAGGTTCCACATGGCAGCAGCTGTAGAGAGGGGTGGGCCCCACCTTTCATGTGGCATCCCAAAAGGGGTGATGCGATGTGTTGGCCCAA
Organism: Solanum dulcamara; assembly: GCF_947179165.1. NCBI lineage: Eukaryota > Viridiplantae > Streptophyta > Magnoliopsida > Solanales > Solanaceae > Solanum > Solanum dulcamara. The sequence goes on along the minus strand of NC_077241.1, from coordinate 34,701,866 downwards.
CAAGGACTTGACACATGTCACCACTTAAGGGTTAACATGTGTCACCCCATAAAGTAGCCTATATATGTATGTTTATGACTTTTTATTTCCATTCTTATCTCATAAGTCATCTTTATCAAAAGAAAATTCTAGAAAGAAGAAGAGAAGAGAGAACTTAAAACTAGAGAAAGAGAGCTACGGTTTTGGGAGGAAAAAAGAGGTAAGTTCTCCGATTTTTTTCCATGAATTAGTTATATATGGTATACCATGATGGTATGAAGGTGTTAGTAATGTAAATTTATGGTTTGTATCAAACCCAAATGGACAACAAACAGCCACAAAGTTTTAGTCGCGCTAAAGGAACTTCCGAGGTGATTTTTGGCGAGTTTCGGGCAAGGTAAGGTTTTCCCTTTCAAATTAGAGTTTATGATGATGTTATGGGGTATATTACATGTCTTAAGTGAGGCTGGAAGTGGGAAAAATGTATAAGTATGCTTGACGTTAGAAACAAACTAAATTGAAGTCGTAGTAGGTAAATTGAAGTCGAGTAGTGTGTTGTTGTTGTGGTGCTTCAGGTTGGGGTTGGTTTAATTACGTGTTGCAGGGATGGAAAGTACTCAAAAAGGGGTGTCGGTGCAGATGGTTGCATCCACACGACCCTCCGTTTCGTATGATAAAAGATTTTACAAAATAAAGACTAAAAACTCTATTTTGGTATCGTAGTTTTGAGTTAGTTGCTTGGAGTTGTATTGAGTAATGTTGAAGTTATTTGATTGAATATATAGATGCTGATTGTTTTTGGTAATATGGCTGCTAAGATTAGCAGTTGGATAGGGCAAGTTACAAGGGACATGCTGCCCGATTTCCGGTAACTTCGGAACTAGTAATAAACTAGTCGAGGAAAATGGATAAGGAAATGATTCCTATGGATACTTGGTTGTAGAGTTGGAAGTTGTAAAGTGGAAGGTTATTAACTTAGTATTGCTTCCATGTTAAATAGGTTCAAAAGATGATGAGGCGAACGTGGCGAAGGGTAATCCATAACAGGTATGTGAAGCTTACCCTTTTTTTCTTTTGGCATGTCTTAGCCTTAAGTGATTGATATACGAAATGTGGGGATAATTCCATTCATATAACCCCAAGTATGACTCATAAGTATTATTCACTTATCGATGGTAGAATTCCTATACTAGTTGAGTTATTGCCTCTCAAGGCTTCTATATGATGGAGAGTAGTAAGTATGTGAAGCTACCTTCTTTCTCTTGGCATGTTTTTGGCATAAGTATGTAGAGCTATCCTTCGTTTATTTTGGCATGTATTAGATATAAGTTATGAAAGATATGTATATGAAGCTTGGGGTAATTCTATTCATGATCTCGGAATATGATGCATGACTCATAATTCTAGTTTACTTCTGAATGTTAAGGCTCTTAAGGTAGTTGAGTTATCACCCTAGAGTCTCCTATATGATGAATACTAATTGAATGCATAAGCTCTTATTCCTAAGGGTCTCTACGATGACGAACGTCTCTAATTCCATAAGCATTTTAGCTTTTTCTCGATACATGTCTATGATTCCTGAAACTCCAGCTGATATGATTCCTATGATATTTAAAAGGTACTCACGACGATTATTACTCCGGTCTTGAAGTGACGGTTCACTTGACTATTTCATTGAGTCTTGGATGATGTTTAAGTTGCATATGGTTTCTCACTACTCTACTCGTGCATGTTGTAACCCTTCTTTCTCTGTGTCCTACGATAGGCCAGAAATTATATCGAGCGCAGCTTTACTACTCCTTCACCGAGTCCCGGGCCAGGTATGTATATGTATGTATGAAGTATATAATGATAAAATGTCGTATAAGATGAAGTTGAAGCATACGATGATGTCGTATGTGATGAAGTTATTCACCGAGTCTCGGGCTAGATATATATATACGATGATATGATGAAAATACGGATTGGGCCATCCCGATGGATTCAATAAATATATCAATTCATCTCTCCATTTTCTGTGAAAGGGGGACAGGAATCGAATCAACCCGAAATGGGCTTTCATTTCTTTCTCATCATCTTAAACCAGCCGAAAGGTTTACGCCCTTGGGTACTTTACATAATCTGAAATAAGGAAACTCCTAATCCGAAGGTAGACTCCGGTCTTCTTATTCAAGTAGTTAACATTTCCTCGATATATTTTATTCTAGAATCGGGCCAAACGTTCCTTGGCATATTTTACTATATGATAATGGTACCGAGTCCCATAATGGGCCGGATATGGTACGATATGTACACTACTCTTTTCATCGAGTCCCTCACTAAAGGGACGAATACGCTAGATAGGCATGTATATGAAAACATAGTGATGTACTTGTAAGGTATGAGATGATGCCATATACGATGGTATGATATCGTATACAATGATATAGTAACACCGAGTCCCATAGCCGGCCGGGAGTGATATGTGAGGATGATATACATGCCCTATTTTCATAAGATGCAAGTATAGTAAATTGTTAATGGCTATACTTGTTTCATGCTTCCCTATCTCAGTTGTTGTTTCAGTTATGATATGTTATACTTTATATACTCAATACATATACCGTACTGATCCCCTTTTCTTCGGGGGGTTGCATTTCATGCCCGCAGGTACAGATGTTCATTTCAGAGATCCGCCAGCTTAGGATTTCCGCTCAGCTATGTTGGAAGTGCTCCACTACTTCGGAGCCTAACTTGTTGGTATTGGTCCTCCTATGTGTATATTTGTTTGTTCAGGGGTACGGCGCGGGCCTTGTCCTGCCATATGTTACCATTATTATTCTTAGAGGTCTATGGACATATGTATATGGGTTGTATATGTATGTATGTACAGTTTTCCTCATATGCTATGATAGCCTCGTCATCTTATATGTAATCTTGCCTGTTGATACATTATAACTCAAATCGGAGATAGATTTACTTATAGTTAGCAGGGGTATATGTGAGTATCCAGTTTGGGCACCCATTATGGCCTATGGGGTTGGGTCATGACAGAAACACCAAAGGGCTCTAACTAAGCCTCTTGTACATATCATAACCATACATAAGGTAAAGTAAAAGCGGAAATATCATAAGAAAGTCTAAACCATGAATAGAAATCGGAGAATGTCACATGACAACATAGACTTGAAACATTTATCCAACTAGATGTCTCTACTCATGAATATGGGCGGGAGCTAAGATATGTCACTAGATCACCCTCAATACGAAATATAAAAAAAGTCTTTGAAAACAATAAACAACTCGATGACTAGTCCCCGATAAATAAGAACTCACCATATACACCACCGGATAGGAAAGCTTAACTAGCCAGGTAGATGAATATGATCTTCAACCTCAACATAAATCATGAGATGCAATGGTTAGGTAAAACACATGATAAGATGCGATAAGTAAAGACATGAGAAAATTATAGTAACCAAAGCATTTGAAAAGCATAATTTAAATCATGCCATATATAAGAGATCATACATGTGTGGGATAGAAACCATAACCGACAATAAGACCATGCGAGATATAACATGGAATCTTGTTGTCTCTCATACAACAAAAAAAGGGGAATCTACTTGCCAAGGTAGACTCTACATGCCTAAGTGGATCCACTAAGCGGTTATATAAACCGGGTACTCACCCCTAGATTTTAGACTCGGGTACTCACCTCTTAGAGATTTGGGCATTCTTCTCTAATCCCCTTATTCCTATGGTGGCACGTAGTTCTAGGACAAGAGACTTTATATAAGGACCCCATATTTTGAGTTCCCACCTCAAGTCCATATTCGGTGCTACGTCAAATCCCACAAAATATATACGTAGCATAGAAATAGTAATGAACATATATCATAGTCATGAACATAGGTTTGAAATTATAGAGTAGCTCATTTTCATAACATAAGTGAAATGCGGGTATTGTCCTTCCACATTACAAATCATACATACATAGACATAATTCATACTTGGAAATTCATGATCATAGCTTATACTTGAAATTAGGGTAAGACATGAATGCATGATCAATTGATTTGAAAACCATGAAATTGACTTGAAAACATGCATAATCATATACCTTCTATCAGTCCATACATAATGCATAAAGATAATATCGTTTGGAAGTATAATTGAAAATACCCATAATTTACATTATGAACCCTAGAGATCAATATAGGAGAATTCATGGAAAAACAATTCAATTCAATGCAATAACCATCAATTTATATCAAAATAGACTCATAATTATAATTTGAACCATAATTCATGAAATTGGAATACATATCATAAAACCCATAAAATACCATACTTTAATTTGATAGAAAACTTGAGAAATTGATTAGGCTTCATGGATGAAAGAATCCATAAATCAATACCCACATACCTTGAGTGAGAAAACCAAATAATTTGGAAGAACTTGAGAGTTTTGATGGAGAGCTTGAATGAATTTACTTGAAGTCTTCAATATAGTCCTTGAGAGTCTTTTGTAGAGAGAAAAATATTTTAGTAGGTGAATTATAGAAGAATGAATAGAATTGGAGGTTTAAGTTAATTTATAGAGCTGAATTAGGTCCTAAAAACGTTTAGGTTCATTAATAACAATTAGAAAAAACTCTAAAGTGCCCTTGCTAAAAACTAAATTCGGCCAAAAAATATCGCCAGGTCCGCAATGTAGACTTGGCGTAGACTTTACTATTTTGTGCAATTTCTTCAAAAAAAATTATCTTTCAATATACGAGTCCTAAAAATCCATCGAGACTATTATTTTGAAGGTTTTGACCCCCTGATCGATATTCTGAACTCAAATTTGCCAAAAAGATTAAGGATAATGTATTACATGAGCGGCCTATTCCAAAGGCATTCTTAAGGCACTTGTGAGCATTTTGAGGAATGTTACAAATTCGTAGACTAACCCATCCTATACATTTTAATCTATGAATTTCAGGACTTGATCTACTGATCAAGTCTATGGCTTATAACTTTGATCGTTGCAACCTCTTTCGTCCTCAACTTATGAACCTAACGACCAAGAATTTGCTCCTAATACACGCTATCCTTCACACCAATACTCTATGTGGTAACAATGAGTGAAGGATCTCCTAATAACTTCTAAAGCATATATATGTGAAAGATTAGATGAATAACAACTAACTTTGATGGTATATCTAACTCATATGCTACATTACCTATCCTTTTTGAAATCCGATAAGGACCAATATAATGAGGACTAAGCTTCCCTTTCTTCCCAAATTTGATGACACCCTTCATGAATGATGCCTTCAAATACACCCAATCGTTAACTTCAAAGTCTAAATCTTTTTGCCTAACATCAGTGTAGGAGTTCTAATGACTCCACACAGTTTTCAATGTATATTGGATAATCTTCACCTTTTCCATATCCTTATGAACCAAGTCTGTCCCTATAAACATAGCTTCACCAACTTTGAACCAACCAATCAGAGATCTATATCTTCTCTCACAAAGAGCCTCATAAGAAGCCATCTGAATACTCGAATGATGACTATTATTGTACATAAACTCTATGAGAGAAAAGTGGTCATCCCAATTAACATTAAAGTCTATAACATAAATCTCAACATGTCTTCTAGAGTCTAAACTATACACTCTGCTTGACCATCTATCTAAGGATGAAAAGCAGTACTAAGGTTCACCTTCAAACCCAAACCTTTCTGAAATGACTTCCAAAACTTAGCAGTGAATTAAGCACCCATATTTGAAATTATGGATAATGGAACTTCATGAAGTCTGAATATTTGTAGATGTACATTTTGGCATAGTCCTATACTGAATCAATAGTCTTTACTACCAATAAATAGGTTGAATTAGTCCTATAATCTACAACAACCTAAATTGAATTATGTTGATCCATATTGATCAATCCCACTTCCACTCCAGAAGAACTATATTCTGAGTCACACCACATGTCCTCTAGTTCTCAACTTTGACTTGTTGGTGATTTGGGCACTTAGCAACAAAGTCTGCAATATCTCTTTTCATGTCATTCCACCAATAAACTTCTTGTCATGATACATCTTGGTGGAGCCTAGATGAATTAAATATCTAGAATTGTGGGCTTCTTCCATGATCCTCTCTCTAAGTCCATCAATATTTGGAACACATAATCTACCTTGGTACCTTAACACATCATCTCCCCGTTGTTCAAAATTCATCACCTTCTTCTTATGAATATCTTCCTTTAACTGAAGTAGGATGGGGTCCTTGTATTTCTTTTCCTTCACTTCCACTACTAACAAAGATTCAACCCCATTATGCACCATAAGACCACCTTCATCTGAGTCCATCAGGCAAATTCCTCAACATCCAAGTCTATGCACTTCCTTTGCCAACTCTCTATTTTCTTCCTCAACATGAGAGGTACTCCCCATGGATAACTTATAAGAGAATCAGCAACAACATTAGCCTTACTTGGATGGTAGAGAGCTCCTATCATAGTCCTTGAGCAAATAAGCCATCTCATCTATATCAGGTTTAGCTCTTTCTGACTGGAGGCATACTAAAAACTCTTATGATGACTATACATATCCATATGCATGCCATAGAGATAGTGACACCATATCTTTAAAGTAAATACCTTCGCCGCCAACTTGAGATTATGATTCGGGTAATTCCTCTCAAGGATTTTAAGTTGTTTGAAGCCATAAGTTATTACCTTAACTTTTTGCATTAGAACACAAACAAGTCCAACTCTGGATGTATTGCAATAAACCACAAAACCCTATGTACCCTCTGGTGGGGACAACACTAGAACAATAGTCAATTTGGTTATTCAATTCCTAAAAGCTTTTCTCACAAGCTTCAGATGATCGAAACTTAGTCTTCTGCTGAGTCAACTTAGTCAATGGGGATAAAATAGATGAAAATCCTTATACAAACCTTCTGTAGTAACCAGCAAAACCCAGAAACTCCTTATGTCAGACGAGGGTGTAGATCTCGGCTAATTCTCTACTACCTCTATATTTAGAGAATCAATTCGGATACCTTCACTAAATACTATGTATCCTAGGTATGCTACAGATGCTAGCAAAAATCACACTTTGAAAACTTAGCATCTAACTCCTTGTCCTTGAGAATCTGGAGAACAATTCTGAGATAGTTGGCATGTTCCTCCATGTTTCTGAAGTAGATCAAGATGTCATTGACGAACACGATAACAAAAATGTCCAGATACTTCTTAAATAATGTGTTCATAAGATCCATGAATTTTGCAGAAGCACTAGTCAAACCAAAGGAGATAACAAGGAACTCAAAATGACTATAACTATTTCTGAAAGCTATCTTTAGGATGCCACTTTCTCGCACTTTTAACAAATGAATAGCTGAATCAAAGGTCTATCTTAGAGAAACATGTGACGCCTCGAAGTTGGTTGAACGGGTCATCGATTCTAGGAAGAGGATACTTATTATTGATGGTGACCTTATTCAACTGACAATAGTCAATACACATTCTATAAGAGCCATCTTTTTTCTCACAAATAGGATAGAGCGCCTCAAGGTAAGACACTTAGCCTGACGAAACTCTTATCAAGGAGATATCTCAACCACCCTTTTAATTTTTTCAACTCGGCTAGAGCTATTCTATATAGAAGACTAAAGATGGGTTGCATATCAGGAAGAACATCTATCCCAAAGTGCATCTCCCTATCAGAAGAAACTTTGGGAAGATCATTGGGGAAGGTTTTTGGGAACTCGTACACAACTGAAACTGATTGAATGGATGGAGTCTCAACACTAGAGTCTCTTACTCTAACTATGTAATACATACACCTCTTGAGGACTAACTTTCTGGCCTTAAAGTATGAGATGAAATGACCCGTAGGCACTGCTGGACTATCCTTCTACTCTGTAACTGGTTTATTAGGAAACTGAAATTTAACCATTCAAGTTCAACAATCGATTATGGCATAACAAGCATAAAGCTAGTCCATGCTTAGAATGACATAAAAATCCATCATATACAACTCAACTAAGTTGGATGTAGTGTTTTTATGGAAGATTGAGATGGTTCAATCTCTATGGACTCTATTAGCAAGAATAGACTCATCAACAGGAGTAGAAACACCAAAAGGCTCTAGAAGGCATTTGGGAAAGATCCCAAATTTCATGTCTATATAAGTAATCACAAAACATAAGTTAGCACCTAGATCAAGTAAGGTATATACATCAAGAGTGAAAATTTTAAGCATACTAGTGATAACGTCTGGTGAGTTCTCCTGATCTTAGTGACTAGACATAGCATATAAATGGTTTGTACCCCTGCCTATCCTTGAGATGTTACCCCTCTGGGTGATAGAGCCGATGATGAATACTAGCCTTATTTTCCTCATTTCATTGTGTCCACATTGAATAGTCTTTTAAAAAGTAACCTTTTTTTCAAAACTTATAGCAACTGCTTATTCCATCACGATACTCCCCCAGATAGGGCCTACCATACTTACTACAATGTGGGTTTTGAGAATATCCCTGTGCCAGACTACCTTGCGACTAAGAACTTGAGCTCTGAAATTTTGATTACTCTAAAACTTCTGATAATTTTGTTACTTTGTGCAGGTGCACTTGTTGACAATGGCACTTTACCAGATGACCTTTTTTAGAAGAAGGACCAATAACCACTCCTCTGTTGTCTGGACTTATGTTGCGCTGACTTTGACCTCTTGTTCTGGTGTTCTTCTCTATCTCTCTTCTTATCTTCCTCTACATATTCTTCATACACCATAAGCTTGGAGATATCAATGTTTGAAATTAGCAGAGTAGCTTTGCATTCTTTCTTCACAGGTTGGCCCAATCCAGAGACAAACATCCTCATCTTTGATATCATATATAAAAATATCTTTGGAGCATAGCAGGGAAGATGGATGAATTTAAGACTATACTCCTTCACTGTCAACCCTTCTTTCTTTAAGTTTCTTCTACCTTTGCCTCCCTCAGTTTTTGAGAAATAAGTGGTCTAAAAATTCTCCCTCAAACTCATCCTAAACTGCTGGCTCAGTACCTTCACCATAACTCTCCACCCACTAATTGTCCCAGATATTTTTTACATCCTTGAGTTGATAAGCAGCAAGCTCAACTACTATGTCTTAGTAGCATGCATCACCTTAAGTATCTTCCATATCTCATCAATAAATATTTTTAGGTCCTCTTCAACCTTGGACCTGGTGAACACTAATGGATTCATTGATAAGAAATCCTTGATCCTAGTCATTGTTCACAACTCTTGGGGATAGGTACTAGTGACTGGAGGGACTTAACAGTCTGACTGGGTAGTCACCAGCTGAGTAAGAATTTGAATAGATACTCTAAAAATTACCTCTAAAGAGAGGAGAGGATGAGGAGTAGGGGTCGGTTGCACTCTTATAGTGCTCTCGGGCACACCATGAGCTCCATTTCTGGTCTGCATTTTTGAAGGTGGAGGCATAGTTCTTGCATTTATTCCAATTAGAACCTCAATGCTAGTGATGTTCCTCTGGCTAGCGGTACACTTTAGAAGCATTACTAAAAATATGTGAATGCACAAGTTAGAAGAAACTTTTATTGAATTAAACTATATTGCACGAAGTGGAGTACAAAATAAGGGTGATATTTCTTAATATCCTATAGCCTCTCTCTTATATATGTGGCACTTCACATCAATAAGTACTCTACTAGAGACAGCTTCATAGACATCCTAGGGCTCTTGAACTAGGCTTAGATACCAAATTTGCCATGTCCCGAATATACACCCTAGGTATTTGGCACTACAAAACCATTGTTAGGAGTCTAGGTGTTTCTATAATTGTATTTTAATTGTATATCATCTATTTTACTAAGTTGTTTCATGTTCATATTTCATATAACTAGAATTATTCATATAATTCTACTAGTACATGGTAGTTTATGTATTAATACTGCACTTACTTTTTTTATTGGGAATAGGGTATATTCTATCACACCCAAGTCTATACCCTAGGTATGGCTAGTACTCAAAAACCATTATTGGTCCCAAGCAAACCCTTGGCTTGGCTGACTACTGAGCGGAAGACTAAGCATGAATACAAAAGCTTTAAAAGATGAGCATTTAAAGCGTAAATGGTATACTTATGCAATTGTTTGAAAAATAACTCTGAATATAATAGAAATAATGTTTAAAACATAATTCTGAAAGGACTGAACTAACTTAACTCCATCTATGAAGTCTCTACTAACTATGAATAGGTGCTGAGATAAGACCCACAACTACCTCAAAAGTGTCTAAACACTATTAATACTGAAAAGCATAATAAATGGAGCCCTCCAAAAGCAAGGAGGTCTCACCAAAAGCAAATAAAGTATGATCTCAATGGAGATCCCATTGATGATATTGAATACCTGTATCTGCATCATAAAATAATGGAGCATTGAAAGATGTTAGTAATGGAATGTACAGTATGTTATAAATCTGAATGAAACAATAACAGAACTAAATACTCATGTTGAAAGGATCATTGAAAATAACTTGACTGAAATATAAAGCACGAATGTAAAATAAAACATATAAAGCTTCACAACTAAGACAATGCAATGTATATTCTGAAAATAAAAACTTTACTTCTTGGAGAGTTTCTCTAACCGACAACAAGCACTATGGTCCTTGTGAAGATACAATATTTAGCCCATGTTTCCAGAGTCATCTAATACCTTGCCATAGTATAAGACAATAAAATTAAAATATGGATCCATATAAAAAGTCCTACCAGGGACTAAGGTAATGAGTCACCCGAACCAATGGCATGATCCTATTTATGTTGGTGGCACATATTATGGAGTTTGAGTTGTCTTAAATCATACCCAAATTGATGCTCAATTCTTTTTCTAAAACATACATTATTCCCAATAACTTTAAAAGAGGTCCCACTTTAGGAAAAACTAAAAATCTAATACTTGGAGTCTATGCTCAAAATAATTTCTTTAAACTGAACTAAACTAAACTTTAACTAACTGAAATTTCTTTCTCAATACTGGTAATGATTTCTTTAAAAGTAGTCATTCTTTTTTCAAAATAAAGTAATGTGTTTGGAACACTCAAGTTCCCTTAAAACTCTTCTTCGACTAATAGCTTAGAAATACTTGAACTTTACTTAACTGAATATAAATCATTATAATAGCAATATAAAATCTTCAAACTACTCTTAGCTAAATAGAGTTCATGGGGAAAATAGGCATGATCATAACCATGAATAAGGACTACATGAAAAAAATCATAACTTTAATGATAAGCATCACAATTTGATGATAAGGAGTAATGGAAGAACTCGAAATTAAAGAAAATTTGGGTTAAAATCCTGGTTAAACTCTTATTTACTAAATTTAGATATAAGGTATACGGATGAACTTAATCAAACACTATGAATAGCATTACATACCTAAAAGAACTAGATTCTTAAAAAACTTGAAGAAGACATTCAAAACCCTAGATTTTCTCCTCTTGAATCCTTTCTCTAAGTCTTGGGAATGATTATAGGAGTATTAGGGTTAAACTAAGCACATAAAAATCCTAAATATAAACCAAAACGTCGAGGCTTGGACTTAGAAAGGGTGGAAAAAGATCAAAATACCCTTCATTCAAAACTTCCAAATTCCGTATACAGGCCCATCTACGATCCACAAAAACTTCTATGGGTCGTAGAAGACAAGTTGACTTTTTCAAGTTTCCGAGCTTTGGGTTTAGAAAACCCTTCTACGGGTTGTAAACCCTTCTACGGTCCATCCTATCCAGCCATAGAAAGGTACTGAGACTTGGGGATTTCAAGACTTTGGGTTTATGCGACCTTTTACGGTCCGTAAACCCTTTTGGGGTTGCATTAATGGTTCATAAAGATTAGAAAATTTAGAATTTTTAGAAATTCAACCTATGAAAATATCAAAGTTTCAAGACTTGATCTACGATCAAGTTTATGATTCGCAAAAGTTTCTATGTCTTGTTTCACTAGGTTCAGAAGTTTGACTCCACGAGGCCATCTAGGATCCGTGGATGATTCTATAGGCCATATATGGTGTCCATAAAACTCACTTTCTGAGGAATCTAAACTTTATTTTTGGGCTTTTCTTATTTAATCTGAGCTAGAATATTTTGGGATGTTACATATTCACACGACTGTTGAGAGACCTCAACTGTGAGTTTTCTACTAATCGAATCTAAGGGTGAGCTATTTCATTCAGACTATCTTAGATTCCTCTTAGTTGTTTTGTTCGTCTTTTCCTACACAGATATTTTAGACTTTGATTGTGTTTTTTTGTTGGGGTTTCATCCCCTTATTATAGATTTTAGTTAAAGTTTCTGTATTATGGCTTTCATATTCTAGAGGACATATTTTCGCAAATTTTTTCATTATATTGGTTGAGCTTATAGGGACTCAATCTTTTTATTTGTCATAAACTGTTTCATAGTGATTCTACATAGTGTCTTGCTTCCTAAAAGGTTTAAGTTAACTTGGGTTGATAAATGGTTCCCCCACCGAAGGGTTAGCGTGGGTGCCACTCACAGTGGTTCAGAATTGTGAAAAAGTTGGTACTACAACCTAAGTTCGTTGATCTCATTGTATCAAAATGAGTCGAGTAGAGTCTTGTCGAATGATACGGAGATGTCTGTACTTTTCTTTGAGAGGCTACAAGACTCTAACTTCCTTCACTCTTCTATCTGTAGATAGTTAATACTCGATGGAACGGTACATGGACAATAGTTCCAACAGTGGATCTAGGTTGAGGTAGGTGAAGAGGAAGGGTCATAGGCAGAGCACCCGTTAGGGGTAGAGCTCTGCGGTATTTTAACCTAGGCAAGTGACCCCTCCCCACCCCAGAATAATATTGAGGACGAGGTTAAGACTAAGTTTGAGGAGGAGGCTAAGCCAGAGGTAGCGGTACAGATGGGGTAACAGGTCCTCCCCCTATGTCTTCTAAAGTGGTCCAACAAGTGTTATCTTTTCTGAGGGAGTTGGAGGGTACTAGAGCCACACCCACTGCAGTGGTTGCTCAAGCTCTAGATTGTCATGACCCAACCCCGTAGGCCGCGACTGGGGTTCGACCTAGACCCCCTTATGCGTATCTATCACTTATACTTAAGTTGAATCGTGTGCGGTGTAATACTATACATAAAAACCCCAATGGGTCAAAATCTTTTTCATGTTTATAGCCTCTTTCGTTTACATTAGATCATGAAAGGGCACACAAGCCAACAAGGCTGCTATAACATAATAGCTTTTACAACATATCATATAGGCATAACTGAAGCAACTTACAAATAATCCACATACATATGTCTACAGACCTCTAAGAATAGTACGATAACATATGGTGGGATAGGGCCCCCGCCATATCCCTGAATAAATAAATACATATATTTGCAGACCAGCACCAAAGGCTAGGCTCTAGAATAGTGGAGCACTTCCAACGTAGCTGAGTGGAAATCTTAAGTTGGTGGATCCCCAAAATGAATATCTGTACCTGCGAGCATGAAACGCAGCTCCCCGAAGAAAGGGGGTCAGTACGATACATGTACTAAGTATATAAAGCATAACATATCATAACTGAGACAATAGTTGAAGTAGGGAGGCAGGAAACAATTATAACAATTAACAAATTACTGCACCTGCATCTTATGAAATAAAGTCATATGTACTATCGTTACGTACTATACTCGGCCCGTCCGGGGGCTCAGTGTAACAACTACATCATTCTATCATCATAAGTACATATGTATTATTAGCATTGTGGAACGTACAGCCCAATCCATGTATATAGCAAGTAAGCGCCGAGGAACGATGGCCCGATCCATATATCGTATAATAATGCAGAGGAACGACGGCCCGATTCGTGTCTCATAAAATAATGCCGAGGTACGATGGCCTGATCCGTATCATATATAATAATGCCAAGGTACGATGGCTCGATCCTTATAATATAATGATGTCCAGGTACGACGGCCCGATCCGTATAATATAATAATACGAGGTACGATGGCCCAATCCATATAATATAATAATGTATATACGTGCACGTAAAACTCAATAGCATATAAGACATCCCTCCAATATCATAAAGTATATCCAAGAGCCTCTAGGTATAGGAGCTTACACCTCTAATTACTATTCGGCAGATAGAAAGTTCGAGGGTCGTAGTTCAACTACTTTAAGACCCTTACCATTTAAAAGTGGGTACAAGCCTTGAGTCACACCCGGAACCTATAAATGGAACTACATCTAACTCATATTGTACATCGTTTTACTTACGTTAAACCATTCCAAGAGAAGGAAGGGATAGGCTTAAAGTATATTACTTTTCAGCACGTAGAAGACTTTCAAGACAATAGCTCAACTATCGCAGGAGTTCTAACATCAAGTGAATAAGATTAACGAATCATGCTTGGGGTTCTAAGAATGGAATTATCCCCACATTACATACACCCACCACTTTTAGCTAAGACATGCCAAGAGAAAAGAAGAAAGCTTTACATACAATACTTTTCAGCATATATAAGACTTGAGGAATGGGAGCTTAATTACTTTAAGAGTCTTAACATTCAGAATTGAACATGAATTATGAATCATGAATCATGTTCAGAGCTTATGAATAGAATTACCTCACGCTTCATACACATATCATTTCTCACTTAAATCTAAGACATGCCTAAAAGAAAGAAAAGATAGGCTTTACATACTTATGCCAAAATATGCCAAAAGAAGGAAACGTTAGCTTTACATACCTCTTACGGATTACTCTTTACCGTGTTCGCCTCGTCGTCCTCTGAACCTATTTAATCATAAAAATAACACTCATATTAATAACCTTCGACTCTCCATCTTCTCAAACTACAACCAATCATCCATAGGAATCATTTTCTTAGGAGTCTTTCTCAAGTAGTTTATTAATCAGTTAAGAAGTTAACAGAAATCGGGCAACATCTCCCTTATAACATGCCCTATTAGAACTTCCAATTACATACCTAATTACCACATCCAACCAAAAACAACAACATGCATCACATATACAAGTAATTCACTTCAACATTACAAGATACAAACTCCAAACAACTCGTTCAAAACTATGATACCAAAATAGGGTGTTTAGTCTCTATCTCATAAAACCTTTAACCCTACGAAATAGAGGGTTGTGTGGCAGCAACCAGCAGATCCCACACCTCTTTTTGAAAACTTTTAAGCACTGCAACACATCACCATGCACCTGCATCCACACACCACAAGCACAACACCTTGCTTCGACTACAATTTAACTATAGCGACTCCAATTTGGTTTGTTTCGAACATCAAGCATATTTATGGAATTTTTATATTTCCAGCCACTTACACAACATATAATACACTTCATAACCACACCATAAACTCCAAATTGAAAGAAAACCCTTACCTTAACCTAAACTTGTCAAACTCGCCAAACTATCAAAATGTGAATTCTGGATAACCTATTATCTTGTATTGTCGCTTAGTTTCGAAGGGGTAATTGAGGGAAACAAGATTTGTGGCCTCAATGAAAGTTATATACATGTGTCTTAGAGTCACATACAATTTTGAATCACCCCTACAGCAATTTAATACAAAATGATATGCCTAAGATACCAACAGCAGTCCATATAGGATTTCCAAAACAAAATCTGGGCAGCACCTCACCTATACTTCATCATCCTTTTTCGAGCAGATAAAAGAAAAAATGGGTTTTAGAGGCTAAATAAAAGTTATATCCCTATGAAATAGCTTTCCAAAACATCTTGAATCACTCGAAACGAAGCTTTACACAAGGAGTTATACTAGTATTATTAACAGCAGTCATATTTAAAAATGGGTTTGTTAACAAGAACAAAAACCTCCTCGTTGCCTCAACGATAAATTTTATGTTGTTAAACATCGTTGCTTAACTGAAGGATACCTTAGACACTTAACATACGGAATGAAATTAGAGGACTTACCTCAAAGCCATGGCTGTCATAGCTCCTTTCTCTCCTCCTCAATGTTTCTCATCTTTTTTCCAAGTGTAAAAGGATGGAAAATGAAGGCTTAGTCATAAGATTAAGGATATATAGCCTTTCCTAGGGTATGACATATGGCATCTCCTAGGGGTGACACATAGCAGCCCCTTAGGGTGCTACCTCACGCCATGCAACCAATCATGCGCTGCCACGTGGCAGCATGGGGTCCACCCTAAGTAGGTAGGTCACCTACTTAGCCCAAGTAGGTGTGTCACCAGTTTGATTCATTTTCATGGGTTCGTAATCTTATCTCACTTCAAGAGCCTACGTATTCCTTGCTACTTAAGATTGACGTGTGCTCCAGGAGCTTAATTATGCAAGACGTCCAAATCGATAGCTTACATAAGTAGGTCGAGTCTTGCGACTCATTACTTGGCCTCCAACTCCTTCCAACTTCTTATAACCCTATTTCCAATCTTCTCTATTATGGAGTATCTCATTCTCCTTTCCTTAGGATTATTTGATAGTGTTATAGATTATTCCGACTCACATGACGACTTCTAAAAAAACTTAAGAGCCTTCCCAGAAACTTAAGAAGCTTAAGAAGCGTTCCGAGGTACCAGAGTACAGGGTGTAACATTCATACTCATCCCATTATTTCTATGTCCCCCAGGATGGATGAGTCTTCTGGTACTAAGTGGTTGTTCCTTCTGTTGATGGGCCTTGTGATGACTGGCATAGAACACGAGATGCTGACTAAGTTTCTAAAGCTAAAGACTCTCGTGTTTTAGGGTACATAAAGTGAGCATGCATTGGAGTTCGTCTTGGACTGTTAATAGGATTGCACAAGTTGGGCATTGTGTACCAACATAGGGTCGAGTTTGAGAATTTTCAGTTGTAGGGTGAAGCCAAGAAATTGTGGAGAGAATATGTGGAGTTTCTGTAACACCTCAAAATTTTCTATGCCAAGACCCGAACCATTCTTCAAAGGTGTATAGGCTTGAACTCATCGAATTCTAATTTTACATATGAGTTAGGATCATTTCCTAAGTATTTAAAGTATATTAGATATACTTTAGGGTCATAAGGGATCTCTAACACCAAGTTCGGTCCAAAGAATTTTTATCGGCTAAGTTTTTGTATGAGTACGGAATAGGGACAAATTCAAACGCCCATATCTCCTATTTTGACCTATCTAATTAAAGGTATTTGAGTCTTCTTTCCAAATCTACCAAGTTTTCTTCATTCTGAGTTCAGAGTCAAAAGTTATGATCATTTTACCAAAGACTACCGCTGCAGCAATTTACAGTCTTGGCGCGGCGCGCCACTATAGCGCCAACAGGGTTTGAGGTCCATTTTTCAGATTTTATTTGATGAAGGTCACTCTAGACTTTTCCCTAATTAATAGTTAATAAACCTACACGTTTTTAGGACCTAATTCGACTCTTTAAATTGACCTAAACCTCTAACTCTATTTATTCTTCTACAATTCACCTACTCAAATATTTCTCTCTCTACAAAATACTCTCAATGGCTCCATTGAATACTTCAAGTAAATTCACTCAAGCTCTCCATCAAAACTCTCAAGTTCTCCCAAATTATTTGGTGTTCTCACTTAAGGTATGTGAGTGTTGATTCATGGATCCTTTCATCCATTAAACCCAATCAATTTCTCAAGTTTTTCTATCAAATTAAAATATGGTATTTTATGGGTTTTATGATATCTATTCCTATTGCATGAATTATGATTCAAAGTATAATCATGAGTCTATTTTGATATAAATTAATGGTTATTGCATTCAATTGAAGAATTGTCCCATGAATTCTCCTATTTTGATCTCTAGGGTTCATAGTGCAAATTATGAGTATTTTGAATTATACTTCCAAGGGATATTATCTATATGAATTATGTATGGGCTGATATAATGTTTATGATCATGCATATTTTCAAGTCAATTGATTATGCAATTGAGTTCTACTCTAAGTTCAATGTATGAATTTCATGATAGTTATGAAGTAAGGTGACTTAAGGCCCTATATGGTAACCTAAGGCCTAAAAGGTGACTTAGGGCCCTATGTGGTGACCTAAGGCCTAAAGATATAAATTATGTGAATATGATTATAATGATGAAAGGACAATTCTCACATTAGAAGTATGTTATGAAAATGAGCTACTCTATGATTTCAAACCTATGATCATGACTATGATATATGTAATTATGATTTTTATGCTATGCATGTATTCCATGGGATTTGACTTAGAATCGAGTGGACTTGAGATGGGGGCCCTACCAAAAGCCTTAGTAGCAGCCTCATATCCCATAAACTACGTGTCACCATAGGTTGCCTGCATGGCCTAGCTATTGGATCCACATATAGCGTATGTATGACCCACCTAGCGGGGTAGAGTCTACCTTGGCAAGTAGATTCCCTTTTTTCTTCATTGTATGGGGAGACAGAGGGATTCCATGTTATAGCTCGCATGGTCTTATTGCCGGTTATGGTTCTTATCCCACATATGTATAATCTCTAATGTATGTTATGATTTTAAATTATGCTTTTTAAATGCTTTGGTCAATATGATTTTCTCATGACTTTACTTACCTCATCTTATCTTGTAATTTACTTGACCATTGCATTCCATGATTTACGTTGCATGTCATGCCCTCATACTTAGTACATTCCAATGTACTAATGCATTCTTTTTGCCTACATTGTCTCATAATGTAGGGATTGAGGTTGAAGATCATACTCATCTACATGGCTAGTTAAGTTTTCCTATCCAGCGGTGTTTGTGTGGTGAGTCCTCATTTATCGGGGACTAGTTATCGAGTTAGTTATTATTTTTTAAAAATTTGCTATATTTCATATTGAGGGTGATCTAGGGACATGTCTTAGCCCCTGCCCATATTAATGAGTAGAGGCATCTAGTTGGACAAATGCTTCAAGTTTATATTGTCATGTGACGTTCTTAAATTTCTATTCATAATTTAGACTCTCCTATGATGTTTCCATTTTTGTTTTACCTTATGTATGCTTATGATATGTATAAGAGGCTTGGTTGGAGCCCTTTGGGATTTCAATCACTGTGTTACGACTAGGCCCTAGATTGGGTCATGACAGTTTAAATCATCAATATTGACTCCGCTAACTTGGACCCAATATACGCTTTATTTCTAGGAAAGTACATACCTTGTACTTTGAGAGATCGCAACAAAGATGAATTTTTGTCTCTGGAGCAGAGCGGTAAGTCAGTGGAAGCCTATGAGGCAAAGTTTTATGTTTTTTCCCGTTAAGCTACTTATCTTGTGAGTACTAATAAGGAGAGAATTCACCTTTATGTGAAGGGGTTGCACCGATTTGCATGTCTTGTTTGTGCATATGACTTTGGCTGGTAAGATCTTCAGCAAGGTGTTAGATTATGTGAAGAAGATCAAGAGAGTTTGACAAGTTGGGTAGGCTAAGGCACTGGTTAAAAGGTCCAAGAATATGGGGAATTTTGCTGGTTCTTATTCTAAGGTTTTTGGACAGTAGGTGTATTCAGCTCATCCAGTTCAGTCTGCATTGCCCGCTTCTATTGTTGGTTATTCAGGGGTCCCATAAAAGTCTCTAACTTAGGGTAGTTAGGGATCTTCTTATTCTACAGCCAACAGGCCATCCGTAACCGTGTATATTTTAGTTGTGGAGAGTAGGGACACTTTAAAAGGGAATTCCCTCACCCATTAACAGTTGGACAGATGCAGCAGTAGGTTAAGGATGTGGTACTAATGGGTGGAGGTAATAATGGTGGAAGATCAACAGGGTGGTCGAGGAGGTAATCATGGAGGCCGTAGAGGCTCAGGAAATGGTAATGCAGGGAGAGGAGTGAGCATCCAGGTAGAGGGATTGCTCATAATGAAAATAAAGCTAAGTGTTATGCTTTTTTATGCAAGACTGAGCTTGAGGCATCAGTTGCAGCTATTTCAGGTACTATTATTTTCTGCAACTGGATGGCAACCATTTTGTTTGATCCTGGTTCTACATATTTGTTAAGTTTTCTTTCATTCTTGACTTAACATGTGGTATTTTTGACGCCTTGATTCATGTATCTACCCGGTATGGAGAGTCTGTAGTTGTTACCCGTATATATCATTTATGCTCTATTATGTTTATGGGTGTTCATACTTGGATAGATTTATCATATTGGATATGGCATATTTTAATGTGATCTTGGGTATAACATGATTGTCCCCTTATGTTGTGCTAAATTGCAATGCTAATATTGTGACTCTAGATATCTTGGGTAGGGAAATATTAAAGCGGGAACAGGTGTACAAGCCTAAGCCAGTAAAGATCATATCCTTCTTTCGGTCTAGAAAGCTAGTGGGAAAGGGTTGTTGGTCCTACCTAGATCATCTTCGAAATGTTAGTATAGAGTCCCTTTCCATTGAATCTATCCCTATAATTTTAGAGTGTTAGGAAGTGCTTCCTACGGACTTGCCTGGTATGCCTCCAGATAAGGACATGATATCTGCAATTATTTAGAGTCGGGCACTCGCCCAATTTCTATTCCACCTTATCACATGGATCCGACAGAGTTGCGGGAACTTAAGACAGCTTCAGAAACTCCTTGATAAGGTTTTTATTCATCCTAGTGCTTCTCCTTCGGGTGCTCCAATTTTGTTTTTAAGGAAAAAGGGTGGTTGCTTGTGGATGTGCATAGACTATAGACAGTTGAATAAGGTTACCATTCCAAATAAGTACGTCTTACCTTATATTGATAATTTATTTGACCAGTTGCAGGGTGCTTCAATTTTCTCTAAAATTGACTTGAGGTCGGGGTATCATCAGCTAAAGATTAGGCTTGAAGACATACTTAAAATGGCCTTCAAGACTTAATACGAGCATTATGAGTTCTTGGTAATGTGATATGGGTGGAGTAATGCGCTGAAAGCTTTTATGAGCTTGATGAATGGCTGTTCAAACCATTCTTGAATTCTTTTTTGATCGTGTTTATTTATGACATCAAGATCTACACCAAGAGTAAGGAGGAGCATGCATATCACCTTCGTATAGTTCTGGGTATCCTGAAAAAATAGAAATTATATGCTAAATTCTCCAAGGTGAATTCTTGTTGTCTTCGGTTGCCTTCTTAGGGCATGTGCTTTCAAAAGATAGGGTGATGATGGATCCCTAAAAGATTGAGGCGGTTAAGAATTGGGCCCGGCCTAGATTGTGTTGGCAAAATCTCATGGTTTGTGTTATTTGATTAATCTGGTGTAACCAAGATGTAGGGGGCTTGAGGTAGCTTGATTAGTGGCCTAGGATAAAGAGAGACACAACAGAGTATGTACCTAAGTGTCAGAACTATCAACAAGTAAAGTGTGAGCACCAAAGGCCTCAAAGTTTACTTCAAAGAATGTCCATTCCTGAATGGAAGTGGGAAAGGATAGCCATGAATATTTTGGTGGGTCTTCCAAAAACGTTGGGCAAGTATGACTCCATCTGGGTTATTATTGACAGGTTGACAAAGTCAGCTCATTTTATTCTGGTTAAGGTGGACTATAACTCCCAACAATTGGCTGCAATTTATGTCAAAGAGATAGTAAGTCTGCACGGGGTGCCCCTTTCAATCATATCCGAAAAAGGCACTCAATTTACTTCTAAGTTATAGGTAAGTTACATGAAGTGATAGGCACTCAAGTCACCTTCAGCACAGCATTTCATCCTCGGGCGGATGGTCAATCGTAGAGAACTATTTAGGTGCTAAAGAACATGTTAAGAGAATGCATGATGGACTTTGGAGGTCATCGGATAAATTCTTACCTTTGTGTGAGTTTCCTATAATAACAATTATCACTCCAGGATAAATATGGTACCATTCGAGGCACACTATGAGAGGAGATGATGATCGCTTATAGGGTGGTTTGAGGGTGGTGATGTGGAACCTATGGGTGTTGATCTGGTGAGGAAAGCTCAAGAGAATGTAAGAAGCATTCAAACTAAGTTATTGGAAGCTCAGAGCATACAGAAGGAGTATACAGACCGTAAGGTAAGAGATATGGCATTCCAAGATAGTGAACAGGTTTTGTTGAAAGTGTCTCCAATGAAGAAAGTAATGAGGTTTGGTAAGAAGGTTAACCTTAACCTTTGTTACGTTAGTCTATTCAAGATTCTTGATAGTGTGGGTTCAGTGGCTTATAGGTTAGCACTGCCACCCAATTTGTTTGGAGTCCATTCAGTCTTACATATATCAATGCTGAAGAACTACCATGGGGATGGAGACTATATTATCAAGTGGGACTCAATAGTACTAGAAAAGGATTTATAGTATGAAGAAGAACCGATTGCAATTCTTGATCGGTATGTCCAAACGTTGAGGACAAAGGAGGTTAAATAAGTGAAGGTTCATTGGAAGAATCGTCTAGTTGAAGAAGCTACTTAGGAAACCATAGGGAAACATGGGATAAGCACCTTCACTTGTTTGAGGATTCAGGTACTACTCTCTTTCTGACTTAGCCTGATTTGCCTTATTTGATCGCTCGAGAAAGAGCGATGGGTAAATTGTTATCTATTGTAATGATCCTTTTCAGTCGTTATAGGAAAGCCAATAATGAAAAGATTTGGGCTAAATAACTTTTGTGTATTAATTTGAAAATTTTCAGGTTAGGCTAGTCTTAGATGAAATCTGAGCAAGATGAGGTCTAGGGAAATCCGATAAAGGATTGGAGACAATGTCTAAGATTGGATTTGCTTTTCTAGTATCAAAGACATAAAGGAGTCTGTAGGACTTTTTCAAATCAAATTCGGGTAAGTAGAACTCCTGATATCAGACTTGGCGTGAATGGATTAGTTTGGAACGTCAAGGTTCGAAAGTGTGTTGGAAAATGGAGTCTTGGGGGAGAATTTTTGAGGTTGTATCTCCACGCAAGCCTCCATAGCGGGTGGAATCCTAAGAGCTTCAGATTGGATTCAACACTACATACGATATTCCATTCCGGCCTATGGTGGCGCCGCTATAGCAAGCGGGTGGAATCTCGCCATGATGGGGCCGTTATAACGAGCTGGTGACCACTATAGCGGGCCAATCATAGATTAAATATAGAAAAGTCCCAAAATCACTCTTTATTCTGCAACTTTGTTTTTGCGAAAATAAAAAGGCGACTTAGGGCTATATTCTCTGGTTTTCCATCAATTTCTTTAGTAAAGGTGAATTAATTACTCTCCTTACTTGTAATTTGTTTCTTGGACCCTAGAATCTATGGTAGTTATCTTAGGCGAGAATGTTTAACTTGAATCTATGGTGCACAAAGGCCTAGTTTAGGTAGAATGATCAAGAAATGGACCTAAGGTTAGGATAAGTAATAATCCAGGTTTGATAGGTCATTGTTCATTGATTATTGTACCTTTACTTTTGATTTAGACCAAGAATGAGTCAGGTCATTGCAAAATGGGAAAGCTCAGGTTGTTTAGAGCATTCACAAATATTTTGAGATGGTTGTTATTTTTTGTTTATGTTATATGTGCTAGTCAATTGCTTCATTAGTATTGCATGCATGATATATGATTAGGGTAAAGGAAAGAACATGACTTGAAATGATAACTATTGACAATTGCATGCAATGAATGTGCTACTTGGATGTACAAGTGTGATTAATATTCATTGTGATTGTTATTGTGATGTGTATTGATGATTGGGATCAAGTTTCACACCGGCACATGCTATTGATTGGATCGTGTACCAAGCCGGTATATTTGGATCGGGTACCACGTTGGTACACTAACTAATGTTGAATCGGGTACCATGTCGGTACACTAACAGTTGTGTGAGAGTTCCATGATAGAACCAGTTGGCTGTTGTGTTGTTGTTATTCCTTGTTATTGTGCATATCGTTTTAGAATAGGGATTGGGAGTCCGCTTGTTGCTATAATTGTATTTTAACTATATATCATCTGTTTTACTAAGATGCGGTTGTCTGTTCATATTTCATATAACTAGAAATAGCTATATCATCCTACCAGTACATGGTGGTTTGTGTACTAATACTGCACTTGTTTTTTCTTTGTTGAGTACGGAAAATATTCAGGCGACTGTTGAGAGACCTCAACTGTGAGATTTTTGCTAATCGAATCCAACAGTGAGCTATTTCATTCAGGTTATCGTGGATTCCTCTAAGTTTCTTGTCCATCTTTTCGGACACAAATATTTTAGACTTTGATTATGTTTTTTTGTCAGGGTTGCATCCCTTTAATCTAGATTTTTGTTAGAATTTTGATATTATGACTTTAATATTTTAGGGGGTATATTTCTGCAAATATTTTCATTATATTGATTGAGTTTATGGGGACTCGATCTTTTTACTTGTCTTAAACTGCTTTCTAGTGATTCTACATAATGTCTTGTTTCTTGGATGATTTTTATTAGTTAAGTTGGGTTGATAAATTGTTTTTCCATCAGAGTGTTAATGTGGGTGTCACTCATAATTGGCCATAAAAACAGAAATAATAAAAAGTGTAGACCATAAAAACATAAAGGAGATAATTATTGTTATACCCCAAAAATAAAAACTATTTATCATCGATACTCCCATTACTTTTATGCCCAAAAAGGGAGTTTGCGCGTCTTCTTAATACCATCAGAGTATATATATACTCTGATAGTATCATGAAAAGAAAAACACTTCTAATTTATTTCTTAATACTATCATATTATATATATATTCTGACAGTATCATGAAGGTATCAAGATCTGAATAACACTGCAATGAAAATGTTTAACTGTCATTGATACCTTTAGAATATATATATATATATATATATATATATATATATATATATATATGTATGTATGTATGAAGTATACGATGATGAAATGTCGTATATGATAAAGTTGAAGCATACGATGACGCTGTATGTGATGATGTTATTTACCGAGTCCCGAGCCGAATATATATATACGATGATATGATGAAAACATGGATCGAGTTGTAAGTTCTGCGGTATTGTTTTAAATTATGGATCGGGCCGAACGTTCCTCGATATATTTTACCATGTGATAATGGCACCGAGTCCCTCCCTAGAAAGCAGGGTACGGTATGTATATATATGATGATGGTACACTATAGACGTACACTACTCCCTTCACCGAGTCCCTCACTAAAGGGTCGGATACTTTACGTAGGCATGCATATGAAAATATAGGGATACGTTTGTGACCCCGAGCCCCATAGTGGACCGGATATAATATGATGATATATACGATAAGATTATGCCGTATATGATGATATGATGCCATATACGATGACATGATGAAATAATATACATGATGGAAAGAGATGATGACATGATGATATGGTATTATGACTAAATAATTATGACGTCGAGTTCCTTAGCGGGTCGGGAACAGTGTATGATGATGTATATGATTACGTGTCCTAAGGTGCAGGTACAGTAATTTGTTAATTGTTATACGTGTCCCCTGCATCCCTGGTTCAGCTATGGTCTCAGTTATGATCCCTGGTTCAGCTATGGTCTCAATTATGATGTGTTATGCTTTACATACTCAGTACATATATCATATTCATCTCCCTTTCTTCGGGGGGCTGCATTTCATGCCCGCGGGTACAGGTACTTACTTTGGAGATCCGCCAGCTTAGGATTTCCACTCAGCGATTTGGAAGTGCTCCGTTGTGCCGGAGCCCAGATTTTGGTACTGACCCTTGATGTATATGTTTGTTTATTCATGGATATAGCGGAGGCCCTGTCTCACCATATGTTACCATCGATATTCTTAGAGGTCTGTAAACATATGTATGTGGGTTGTTTACAAGTTTGTTTAATCTGTGCCTATACGACGTGTTATAATTGTTAATATGCTATGGCAGCCTTGTCGGCTTGCACGCCCTTTCATTGTAAGATAAAATGAAAGAGGCTACATGTATGTGAAAATATTATCAACCACTAGGGTTCTGGTGTATAGTTCTTATATCAGATAGTTATGTATACGGGGGGTCCAGATCGAACCCCAGTCGCGGCCTATGAGGTTGGATCGTGACAGAAGTGGTATTAGAGCAGTTCATCCTTGGAATGTCTACAAACCGTGTCTAGTAGAGTCTTGTTTATCGGTGTGTTGCACGCCACATCTATAAACAGGAGGCTAAGGGACATTTGGGATGTTACCTATCTTTCATATCTAAGATCGTGCTATAGATCCGAGTCATAGAAAAAATCCTTATACTAACCTTGGACTTTAGCAGGACGACATCAACATGAGGAAGTAATTGATGACATTGGAAGTTACAAAGCACGCAGGTAAGCAAAGGCATGAAAGATATCTGTTGGGTAAGGTATTGACATATGATTGACATACGATTGAAATGTTAAGTCGAAAACTGAAAGGAAAGTAGACAGGAAAGTGTAACAGATACAGGTTGAGTTGGACACACGAGATAAGTCCATCATTTTCATACTATTGTTAATATTGAAAGCCCTGTGTGGCTGCGATATGAGATGATATTGAAAGCCCTGTGTGGCTGTGATATGATATGAATATATATATAATGGCCCTTGAGTCATTGTTGGTATTTTCTGCCTGCAGGTTTCGGGATAGTAAGGAGTATAGACGAAACTCTGCCGAAATTTTCCCAAAACAAAAAAAGGGGAATGAAACATAGATTCTTAATCTGTCTGGGAAGTTGATACCAAGCACCCCTATTATGTTGAACTAAAGCTATACGAGGTACTCTCCATGTCGTCAGTAAAGGGCACCCTTTTTATTTGGGGGAAATTTTATCACAGAAAAAGCCTATCTGAGCAGTAAAGTTTAGACCACGGTATCTCCAGCCGTACTTTGCCTTAGGAAAAGCTCATGTTGAGGGGCAAGATGCCCGATGATGGAGTTTCATTCTTGTTGGGAAGTACATAACCCTCAACTATTGTTGGAGGACTAGATAAGTTGTTCACGACTCAAGAATAAACCTGGAGGGAGACCATGTGAGTCAAGCACTAAGGAGCACTGTGATGCTCATTAGATTCTAGTTCCCTTCTGGTGGTGATTGGAATATGCTTCAGGATAACACTTTATTAGCCCTTCACCAACTAATTGAAGATGGAATTTATGGAAGGAAATTCTAATAGAAGCACCCTAGATAGATGTCATGAACTGAATATGAGTATGAACAAAAAAGGGAATATGTAAGTATGAATTTAAAGGTGTGGTACAACAATACGGGATAAGGTAAAACCGCTAGCAAGGCGCACTTGGTATGTGTTGACTAAGTTAAAATCCTGTGTTGGGTGCACAGTAAGGGCAAAGGGCATAAGGTATAAAGGAATGATGCGTGCACACAATGTCGCCCCGAAAATAGTGAAACCCTTAAAAGACAAACACGGCCAACTTAAGGAATAAATAGTGCAACCTACATTCACCCCAAGGAATAAAGGATATAGGTTGAGATAAAGCTACTACTCCAAGAGAATCTTGGACAATCATTGTCGGAATACAAATGTTGCCTAATTGAAATTGGAACGACTACAAGTGGGAATTAACCTTTGATAAAGATAAGTAGAATGTGGCCTTGGATGAGTTGTTTCATGGGTCACCTTATTCAAGTACAGATTAGCAGATGAGATATCACATTATGTACAGAAAGGTTCTCATCACTTCGTGATTTAGCCAAGGTTCTGTATGTGGATAATCAGGTTATAAAATATACAGAAAGATGGGGACATGATACAGTGCCAAGTAGATTGGGGAAAGAGATTAGACGAATTTGAGACTGTACATAGAAACATAGAGCAAGGTATAAGCGGATAAAGGTATAAGTACACTCTAAGGGGGGAAGCAAGTGAGAAAACTGCAAGGGTAAGATGGAGGTAATTGATATGACAACATATTTGAGATGGATGCTTAAACTTCAGTAAGATTCCTGGCCGAAACTACTTAGCGAGATCTGAAAGCCAGCAATGATTGGACAAGAAGTCAGAAAAGTATTGGAGGTAGTGTCCTTTTGTAGAAGCCTGCAATGACAAGCGAATGGTATCGAATAACTCAAGAGATACTAGGAAGGATAACGATACTGTGCTAGAGCAAAAGCCAAGATGTTGGCTATACAGTTGGTCGCAAATGATGTTGCAATAGGTAAATAACCAAGGCGAAGGAATAGAAAACCCCCTATGATAGGAGATGAGATATGCAAAGATGGGTTCAGCCAAACTACTGAAATGGAATTCGAGTTAAGAGCAAAGTAAGACATGGCCACGGTTGGACCAAAGATCTACCCCAACATCGATTGTAGGATAAGGCAGAAAAGGCAAGGTAACACATGAGACCTAAAGAGACGACGCTAAGATATTTCTCAGGTTAAGTTGAGCACCTTCTCATATTCTCGTCAAGGTAAAGAATGACAC
This sequence comes from Solanum dulcamara, assembly GCF_947179165.1. Lineage (NCBI taxonomy): Eukaryota > Viridiplantae > Streptophyta > Magnoliopsida > Solanales > Solanaceae > Solanum > Solanum dulcamara. The sequence goes on along the minus strand of NC_077241.1, from coordinate 34,673,506 downwards.
TAGATAACGTATCTAGAGTGGTACAAGCTGGGACAAGCTGGGATAAGGAAATTGCGAAATGATTTAACCAAGAGGAGCAGAACTAGCTGGTTACTAAAGATGGCAAACTTGTATGCCAAATTCCTTCGGAATAATGCCAGCTAATGATAGATAGAGCTCAAAGCGGCTATGAAAGTTACTATATGAACGAACTTCAGCGCTACTCAGTAGCCAACCCTAAGGACTGGAAAAATAAAGAAAAGGAGAAACCCAAAAGGTAGAGTACCAGTTAAAGTCTTCAAAGGAAGTTAAGGAGTAATACATGAGGTCTCCACAGCTACTTTCTCGAGTAAAGAGGCTTAATTTATAGCTAGCGTTTAGATATCAGCCCAAGAAGAGATCGGGAACACAGGTAGGTCTTAGTACCGCCTTTCACCCTCAAAGCTGATGAATAGGCTAAGCGTACTACTTAAACGCTAGAAGATATGTCGTGAGCTGGTGTTGTTGACTTCGAAGGTAGCTGGGACGATTATCTACCACTTATCAAGTTGCCTACAATAATAGCTACCACTCTAGTATCCAAATAGCTCCGTACAAGACTTGTAGGGCAGGACGTGTAAGTCCCCTATTGGCTGGGTCGATGTTAGAAAGACTAAGCTAGTAGGCCCAGACATGACAGAGCAAGCTATTAACTAGCAGCCCAGAGTCGGCAGAAATGATATGCAATTAATCGATGTCGACATTCAGAGTTCAAATTGATGATTGGGTGTTCTTAAAGGGGTCACCCAGGAAGGGAGTAATAAGATTCGGCAAGAAAAGGAAACTTAGCTCAAAAGACATTAAACTTTATCAAGTTGCTCGTAAGATGGACAAAGTTACCTGTAAGTTGGACTTACCACCTAATTGGGAAACTATACGCCCAGTCCGTCAGATATGGATGCTTTGCAAATATACTGGTGATCCACCCAGAGTATGTCCCATAAATGATGTCCACGAAATGGAAGTGTTATCCTATGAGGAACAGCATATTGCCATCTTGGATCGGCAAATTAAAAGGTTGAGAACTAAGGACGTGACTTCCGTCAAGATATTATGGCAAAGTAAAACCCAGAGAAGGGATGACTTGGGAAGTCAAAAAAAGGAGATAAAGAAAAGATATCTGTACTTGTTCCCTATATCCAAGGGTAATCTGAACTCCTACATGGAGTGGATGGCAACTATTATAGAGAACGCCCGAAATCCTTGTAAAACCCTATGAGACAAGTTAACATTAAAGGATGAATGTTCTAAAAGGGGGGAAGGATGTTATACCCCGCACTTTTGTACCTTGAAATGTGTTCCTAACCTTCTTAAATGCAACCAAAGATGTTATACCCCGCACTTTTGTACCTTGAAACATGTTCCTATGAGACAACTCAGTTTGTGATAGTCTGTTTAAAGAACTAGGTATCATACATCAAAATTCTTGCCCTTACACTCCTCAACAAAATGGTGTTGCTGAAAGGAAACATAGACATCTGCTTGAAGTCATAAGAGCTTTAAGATTTCAAGCTAAAATTCCTATAAAGTTTTGGGGTCACTGTGTACTAGCTGCAGCTTATCTTATTAACAGACTTCCTAGTAGTGTGCTTGAGTTTCAAACTCCTTATGAAAGACTATATGGTGTAAAACCAGTACTATCTCACTTGAGGACAATTGGTTGTTTGTCCTTTGCAAAACATCTTCCTGAACATGATAAATCCATGCCCAGATCAAGGTCAGTTGTCCACATGGGCTATTCTAAAGTGCATAAAGGGTATATCTTATTTGATTTGCTCAACATGTCCTTCTTTGTTAGTAGGGATGTTATCTTTAGGGAGGATATCTTTCCATTTGCCACAGATGATAGGTCTGTCCATCAGCAGATATTTGTAGATACCCTGCAAGGGTCAGTTGTAGCTGATCAAGATTTTCATCAAATGGCTCATGTGATCTCACCAAGTACTGATCAGGCTGCTATATCAGAAAGGGTACATACAGATGTTGAGCAGACTGAGGTAACTCAAAATTTATCTAAAGTGCAGCTGCATTATGATACCAGTATCTCTGACGTGTCTTCTGTTCCAGTGGTTCCACAAGTCACTAGAAAGTCTACAAGATCTAAACAGCCCTCTCTCTGGCTGAAAGATTTTGTTTCCATAAATGCAACCAAAGATGTCCATTATCCTCTGTCTAATTATGTCACCTACTCTCATGTATCACCCTTTTATCAGTGCTACATTGCAGCTACCTCCACTGTGACAGAACCTACTAGCTATACAGAAGCTATCAAAGATCCTAGATGGGTTGAGGCTATGCAGGCAGAGATCCAGGCATTGGAGAGCAATCATACCTGGAAGATTACTCCATTGCCTGCAGGCAAGAAGCCTATTGGTTGCAGGTGGATTTATAAGGTTAAATATAAGTCCACAGGTGAAATAGAAAGGTTCAAGGCCATGTTAGTTGCAAAGGGGTATAGCCAGCAAGAAGGGATTAATTACAAAGAGACATTTTCTCCAGTTGTTAAAATGGTAACAGTGAGGACTGTTCTATCCATTGCAACATCCAAACAGTGGCACATCCATCAGATGGATGTCTTCAATGCATTCCTTCATGGAGATTTAGAAGATGAAATCTATATGCAACTTCCTCAAGGTTTTGTCAGTCAAGAGGAGAAGGTGTGCAGACTGACAAAGTCTTTGTATGGCCTCAAGCAAGCTCCAAGACAATGGAATCACAAACTCACTGAAGCTCTCCTAAGTCTGAAGTTTAAACAGAGTCAATATGATTACTCCTTGTTCATCAACAAATCAAAAGAAGGAATTGCAATAGTACTTGTGTATGTAGATGATATGTTGATCACTGGCAGCAGCTTGAAGTTCATAGAAGAAACTAAGGAAGCTTTACAGAAGGCTTTCAAGACGAAAGACTTAGGGGAGCTCAAATACTTTTTGGGAATTAAATTTACAAGGTCCACAGAAGGGATACTTATGCATCAGAGGAAGTACACACTTGAACTCATAGCAGAAGTGGGAATGGCGGCAGCTAAACCAGCAAGCACACCCATGGATGTGAATATCAAATTGACATCAAGGCAGTATGATGAACATGTGAACAAGAAGCAATAGGAATCAGATGATCCTTTGACAGATCAATCAGCATATCAAAGGCTTATAGGTAAACTATTGTATCTCAATATGACAAGACCATATATATCCTCCAATACTCAAACATTGAGTTAGTTTCTAAATCAATCTAAAAAATTTCACATGGAAGCTACACTAAGAGTAGTCAGGTACTTAAAGAGACAAACCTAGACAGGGCATACTACTCTCAAACTGCTCAGACAACCAGGTTAGTGCATGTTATGATGCAGTCTGGGCTACTTGCCCTCTAACCAGGAAATTTGTCACTGGTTACATGATAAAAATTGGAAAGTCCCTGATATCATGAAAGGCCAAGAAGCAGACAACAGTGTCAAGGAGCTCAGCTGAAGCTGAATATAGAAGCATGGCTTTAACTCTATCAGAGTTGGTGTGGCTGCTGGGATTGTTAAAAGAAGTGGAGGCTGAAGTTGAGTTGCCAGTGCAAGTGTATAGTGACAGCAAAGCTGCAATTCAAATTGTTGCCAATCCAGTGTATCATGAAAGAACAAAGCATATAAAAATAGATTGTCACTTCATTAGAGAAAGGCTATAACAAGGTTTAATTCAAGTAAACTACCTACCAACTCAACAACAACCGACAGATATACTAACCAAAAGATTGTCTAGAGCCCAACATGAATATCTTTTATCCAAGCTAGGAGTGCTGAATATCTTTACACCTCCTAGCTTGAAGGGGAGTGTTATAACCTAAGAAGTATAAGCAAGGGTCTTTTAGTCTTTTGACAAAAAGCAGTTAAAACTACTTAACTAACTAATCAGTTAGTTAATTAAGTGTGTTTGTTAGAGCTAAGTGGTGGTTAGAACTAATCACTGCTAAATGAATAAATAGCAGTGTTTGATGTATGTACGGATAAGCAAAAAAGAAAACAATGAAATGAGCTGAGAAGCTCTTCTTCTCTCTTCTTCTTCTCTCTTCTTCTTCTCTTCTGTTCTTCACTTTCACCTATTTTCTCAATAACTCTAGCTTAGTATGAGTTTGTTCAATCTAGTTGTTGTCAAGCGATATACCAAACCAAATCAAATATTATTAGATTTTTTAAATTTACCGCCAAATCAAACAAACTGCCCTAAGAAAAAAAAATTATTGGTTCGACTTGATTGGTTGGTTAGGCTCGTTTTACAATTCCATTTGAACACCCACGGGTGTAAGCAAATTAAAGTAGACTAACATTTAAAAAAAATAACTTTTGCCGATGAAAGCAAGCTGACAGAACATTATGCGTTGGGATGAGAGAGGGAATGCTAGAAAGGAACATCTCAAATAAATACTTGTATATATATTCTTCGCCTATGAATGAACATACCATTTTCTAATTTTAACAACAGCAATCTTACAAATTCAATGCTGATTCACTCTTACCTTGAGCTTGTATGGAAAAAATGAATGCAATTCACAAAGACCCTACTATGTGATGAAGAATGACCAAAACAAAAAAAACACATACATACAAACCTTCACATCTCAAACAAACCAATGTCTTCAAAATCCAATACACTCAGCTCTTTGCTCCTAAAGCAAAAATATGACCATGAAGAAATAATTAACCAAAAAAAACCTGCAGAGAACATGACAAAATCGAGTTAATAAGTAGATTAAGCATTTCAGGATGGAATAGGTTTACAGTTAAAATGTATATGAATATATTACACACAGAGGATAATTTCGAATGGACCCTTTACCAATACACTGATGAAGTAAATGACAATCCACCTCCAGAAATAAAATAACAAGGAAAAGATGTTTCTAAAGTTGCACACAAATTATTTTGGCGGAAATCAAGCTCAGATGTTACACAAGCTAAAAGGAACAAAATGCACCATATTCAGCTGCAGAAGAGCAGAAGGTAACAATACTGATGTCAATATTATAATGAAAGCAGCTAAATAAGGTTCTGCATAGTTCCTGATGACTTTGTCGCTAAATCTTGATTCTATTCACACAGGCAATGCACATCCTGATATGTGCATAATTACACTTTTGAATGCAAAGCTATACAACCCGAGACTAGTCACTTGAATAGCAGGGGGAAAAGGTTACATGTACATGGATTATGCAACAAGCTAATCAAATTGACAGATAATTGGGCCTAAGACACTACACTGCATTATATTAGCTACAACTCTTCTATATGAGATTATCCTTCCACAACAAATATGTAAAAAAGAAAGTTATTTTTCTCTTCCTTCACCTCTAAATGGAGTAATGGACTGAGGTTTCTCCTAAACTCTTCCTCTGAAAACCCAGCTATTTTGTTTTGCAGGGGGGATGTAGTAACCCATGTAGTTTCCATTTCTTGACAGCACAACAATAAGGTTTATTTCAATAGACGAGAAAAGTACAATCCAAATTAGATATGACAATTCTTCCCATCTGTTTTAGACTTGATGAACAGAGTTTACTGATACATGTTGCATGTGGGAGGTGACATGTATCTCGTGGAATTAGTTGAGGTGCATGCAAGCTGACCCGGATACCACGGTTATCAAAAAACATTTCCAGATATAACAGAGGCTAGCTGACAAATGTTTTGATGAGGTTCTAACCATCCAAAACATGAGTTGCAAGAGATATAGAAAAGCGATTTTACATAGTTTGGCATCTGTAAAAGAAAAAATGGATCTTAGACCTAACTCAACCCCAAAAACTAGCTCATGAGGGGAGGATAATCCAAGTCATATAAAGAGACAAAATTCCACATTCTTTAGCCGATGTGGGATACTCAAGACCCCTCTTCATGCCCAGAACTGGACATCAGAAGCGTGGCAATTTAATATGGAGCACCACCATTGGTAAGTTATGAATTGGAATGGACCTGACTCTGATACAATGATAAATGGATCATGGTCTAACTCAACCTCAAAAGCTAGCTCCGAGAGGAGGATTGTCCAAGTCATATACAGAGACCAATCCCCCCCCCCCCATTTCTTAAACGATGTGGGAGACTCAACAACATCTTTGAGATAGCTCAGCTTGAGGAATAAGAAAAAGATAACCTAGACCAAAGACATTATAAAATCTTAATTTACTGGTTCAGCACTCAATCGCAGGCTACTCCATAAACTTAGCCCCTGTCTGCTACTTCAACCACACAACTTAAAATAGAATAAGATTTATCATTTGGTCCACATGTAGTGAAGTCGTCAGGAGAAAATGCTTGGATATTCATAGGCCATGATCTTTAGATTATTATTCTTAGAGGCGGTTTGGATTGGCTTATTTTAAGTGCTTTTGGATTTTAAGTTCTTTTTTTTATTTTTTGTGGTGTTTGGGAAAGATAAAAAGTGTTTTTAAGCACTTACTTTAGGCCAAAAAAGTACAAAAATAAGCTAAAAGCTAAAAGTTGGGTATGACCAACTTATGACTTTTAGCTTATAAACTATTTTAAAAAAAGTCAATCCAAACACGCTTAGTCTACTATGAAAATTCCAGTTCTATATTTAAACTGTATGATGGAAACATGGTCCTATAGTCTTGCCTTCAAATGGACACCCCCAGAAAGATCTAGTGCAAAATCCTTTACAAGATGAAGTTCAATCACACAATTACTTCTTTTTTTCTCTTCTTTTTTTATGCAATCACACAATTACAACATATGGATAGAGGGCATATAGCTAGTCGCCTGTAAATTGACAAAATCCTGAAGTTCTCTATCAGGTAGATTCTCTAGTGCTTTTGGTTGGCCAACAAAATGATGAACAGTTTCCATAGTTCTTATAAAGTTATAATGCTCATCCACCAGAAGCCTCCCACCATAATTTTCCATCATATTTGGAGAGCATTAGTAGATACTTGAAAAATGACATGACTACTACGGGTCCTTACATGGCCTGGTAAATGATATGGAAGACCGATGTACCTCCTAAAGTTGACTGCTTTGGATGGATAGCAGCTAATGAGGCCTGTTTGACTCACGATAGATTCCAAAAGAGAGGTTTTTTTCTATGTAGTAGATGTTTCTTCTGGGAGAACTACATGGAAAACACCAGTCATTTGTTATTCACTGCAACCAAGTAAATGTGGTCTCTTTTTCTGAACCTTTTTGGATTGTGTTGAGTCATGTCAATGGATGTTAATATTTTGGTATTTCGGTTCGGTACTCTGTATTAATTTTCAGTAGTACCAAAATATTTCAATGTTAAAATTGCTAGTTTAATTTAGGCCTAGAGTCACACTCACTCACTCAATTTTAAACCTAAGCCCAACTTCAGTTCTCATTACAATTACAAGTTAAAACCCTAGACCTAGAGTCACACTCACTCACTCGGACAGTCAGACCTCTCCCACTTGCAGCTTTCCTTACAGAATACACAGACACACATCACACTAGACCGACGAGGAAGCGATGACAGCAATCATGTCTTCACAGTGACTGGACCAAGGTACCTCTCAATCTCTTCTCTTTTTTCTTTGAGAAGGTAATAGTTTGTATATATTTATCAATACAACACCTAGGTTGTGCTGAAACCATATTTACAAGTGAAAAAGAAGAACAAACGCTTCATCAACCTAACAAAATACAAGGGTGTTTATCATTGAAGCAATATCTTCTATGTATCTCTAGTTAGCCCCAAAACAGAAAGTCTAAAGCAGTTCAACTTAATCCTCTGAACTGAACTGCTAATGTCTTCAAAACATCTGGAATTTCTCTCTTTCCAGATTGTCCACCAAATGCAGGTTGGGACAATCCTCCATCTATCTCACTGTCTCAATCATGTACCTGCTTCTTCCCTGCTGAGCACGACCTCCATAATCTTTCTTAGCATTGTCCAAACAATACCTCTGAGGCTAATAAAGATCTTCCATAGCATATCTGTGATCCTACAATTTAGGAATAGATGGCTGACTGTCTCAATTTCTTCACCAGACATGTAGCACTTTGAGCATAGATTGAAATTTCCCTTGCTAAGATTTTCATGTGTCAACACCACTTCTTGAGCTAACAACCAGTTGAACTATGCCACTCTATAGGGTATTTTAACTTTCCATATGTTCTTCCAAGTTCAGTTATCCATCTGTTGAATGTCTCTATTGAGAAGCTTATAAGCTGAACTAACTACTGTTTATTTTCCACCAAAGTCTATCAGGACCTTCCTTTGTGCCTTTGAATTCTTACCTATGCTGACCATGCTCCTTCTATTGTTTTCTCTTGTTGTAGATCTAGGCTATAGATGTTTGGAAAGAGATCTTTTAAACAAGAATTAGCAGGCCATTATCCTTCTAGAAAGATGTTCTGCAGCCATTAACTACCCTGATAGAGGTGTGAGCCTATCAGAGGCCAAGGTATTCTTATGGATCTCCATAAGCTCACTCCATAAGGGAGTTTACTTCCTTTGTTATCCACTTGTTATCCTCACCATATTGAGCTCTTATTATGTCCACCAGTAAGCTTGAGGATCCTGAGAGTATCTCCAAAGCCATTTCAATTTGAGTGCTTTACTCAGCCATTTTAAATTCTAATGCCTAACCTACCCTGTTTTTTCCCATGCATCGCCTTGCACCATATGACTAAATGGAACCCTTTCATCCTTGTTTCCATTCCAAAGAAAATCCCTCCTAATCTTATCAATCCTCTACATAACCCTATCTGGAATGGGGAATAAAGACATCACATATATTGGCAAAGCATCAAGCACTAAACTGATATGCCCCCCAAAGATAAGTATTGAGCCTACCGCCCTGTCAGTTTCTTTTCACACTTCTCAATTACTGAATCCCAAATTCCTTTAGAATTTGATTTGGCTCCCAAAGAAAGTCCTAGGTATGTACTTGGCAGCATACCTACATCTCCTCCCAAGACCTAAGAAAAAGCCTTCAAGCCCTCTATTTATCAGAATAAGAATTTGCCAATCGAGATACAATAACTAACCCATTTGATTCATTTCTCTCCAAAACCCATACATGCTAAAACCTTGAGTGGAAACTTCCAATTACATGGTCATATGCTTTCTCAATGTCCAGCTTACATAAGATCCTTGGTTTCTCTTGATTGATTCTGGTGTCTACTGCTTCATTAGCTATCAACAATGCATCCATTATTTATCTCCCCTTATTAGAAGTCATTTGTTGATATTCAACCAGCTTGTCAATCACCTTTTTCAACCTTTTTGTCAACACCTTGGACAAATCTTATAAACACTGCCTATCAAACCTATGGGTCTGAAATGTTTTAGTTCCTTTGCCCCTCTACATATGTGACATTGTAGCTTTTCTCAAAAATTCCATATGTATGGAAGCTATGCATAGTGTCCATGATGTCCTGTTTCACTACTTCCCAACATCTGATGAAAAAACTCATAGTAAACCCATCAGGGCCGGGGTCTTTATCCATGGCACATATCTTCAAACTTTCAAAGACCTCTTTCTCATCAAAATTTCTCTGTAAGGACTCCTTTTCTTCTACAGAAATGGTTGGGTTGTTAACAAGATCGCAGGAAGTTCTCCAGTTTTCTATTTCTGTAGAATTCAGTAATTTTCTTTTTGATTCTTGTAGGCTGTTGCACTGTTCTTCATGTATCTGCAGTTGACTAATATTTTTGTTCTTTGTGAGTATTAGGCAATTTATGAAGGAAAAAAATAGTGTTCTCATCTCCTTCCTTTAGCCAAAGAGCTCTAGATCATTGCCTCCATGCCACTTCTGCATTCTTGATATGTTCTTAATATTCCCTCAAAAGTGATGCCTTTTGTGTTGATTCTTCTTTAGTAAGAGCTCTATTTAGTTCAATAGAATCAAAGGAAGCAAGATGATTCAAAATTTGAATTTTCTGTAAGCCCAAATTCCCTTGGTTGCTTCTGCTCCATTCCTTTAATTTAGCTTTAAGTGCTTTGAGTTTGCAAGCGAGAATATAGTCCGGTTTCCCAATGAATTCAAAAGATGTCCATCAACCCTTAATTCTATCTCCAAAATCTTCAATCCCACCAATTTTCAAACTTGAAGTAAGATTTTTGTTGTACTCCCAAACACCACATTGCAATGAAATTGGACTGTGATTTGACCCAAATCTTTGAAGTATGCTCTATTTGATGTTCTTGACTCTATCATCCCATTCTTGAGAAAGAAGAATTTTGTCTTCTCTTTTTCTTTAAGGCGACGGAGTTCCAATTTTTTTCTATAACTCAGATCTCTTCTCGATCTAAGTTTTGATTTTTATGTAGTTTGCTTGATTTCTGGCTTGAAACATGAATTCTTCACTTTAATTTGTTCAACATTTGATTTTTTTCGTCCTCATTGAATAATGTGGTCAACTGAAAATCGTTGTAGTTATTGGAGTCGCCTCGTCGCAAATTTGTATTTTTGTGTTTGACTTAGCAATGTCTTTCGAAAATAGTCTCTACCTTCATGAGGTAGTGATAAGGTCTGCGTACGCTCTACCCTCTCTCGACTCTACTTAGTGGAATTTCACTAGATATGTTGTTGTTGTTATTCGACTAAGCAATTATTGTTACTATTTTTGTATTATTTTTTTCCATAACTATTCTATCTTCACTGCTTTTTTTCTTTCACAGGTGAAGTGCTGAAAGTGTTGTCCTATTTAACAATTGATCTTTAAAGTTTAGATAACGATGATAATTATGAACAAGACTAGTGACTGAGATCAATTACTATTAGTGGACTGCGGTGGTTGTTGTCATTGCTGTATAGAGGACTGTGTGTTTGAATTGTTTGCTGAATTTAAATTCTCCTTGTGATCTCATAGTTAGTATTTTTAATTTTTCATAGATGGCGGATTGATCTTTAACGTTTAGATATATGATCATTATGAACAAGATTAGTGACTGAGATCAATTAGTATTAGTGGACAGCGGTTGTTGTTGTCATTGCAGTGTAGAGGACCATGTGTTTGAATTGTTTGCTGAATCTGAATTCTCCTTGTGATCTCATAGTTAGTCTTTTTAATTTTTCATAGATGGGGGATGAAAGTAGAGTAACCAAGGCCGATTATTTACCTAACAAAAAAAAAAAAAAAGGTCGGTTCAACTAATAGCTTACCTAATACAAATGATAGAAACAACACACTTGGAACCCAAATTACAAAGAAAAGAAATCTAGATCAGATTGTTGTAAATGGCATTGGTAAAGCGAAGTGTAAATATTGTAAGAAGACTTATGCTGCTAATACAACTACAAACGGAACAACAAGATTGAAAGGCCATTTGGGAAGGTGCCCAGTATATAAACCTATCGCTGAAACTTCTAGTGGTCAAACAAAAATATCCTTTCCATCTAAGGATGGGCCACTTTCTCTTCAGAGCTTTGACCAAGAAGTAACTAGGAGGGCTTTAATTGCAATGATAATTATTGGATGAACTACCTTTTAGATTTGTAGAAAAGGAAGGCTTCAAGAAGTTTATGAGTAAAGCACAACCTCTTGTTCGAATTCTTTCTCATAACAAGGGCAGTGTTTTGGACAGCGAAAGGTGACAACGGTCTTCCTCGCCTTGCGGCGAGAGGCGAAGCGCTTGCCTTTTTAATGTGAGACGCTAATTAATACCAAAAATTTAAAATATTTAATTGCATGTATAAATAACCAAAATCTCAATAGCACTAACATATTAGCAAATATTTCAATTCAAGAAATAAAAGTGGATAGTAGATACTAAAAGTCCAAAACTTGAATGACTTTATAATTTAAGACAAGCAATCCATAAACAGAGGAATTAAAACGAAGAAACTGGGCGGATTGCAGATTGAGAAATAACAAAAAATTGTCTTACTGGTTAATGAGAAATAAGAAAGACAGCCACAAAAGTCGAAAGAGAGGAGAAAGAAGAAGAAAAGGCGTACTTGAAGTCGCCTGAGCTCTGAAGTTTGAAGAAGAAAGTCGACTTTGAAGTTTGAGGTGTGTAAGTCACAATAAATCCTAATTTTACATTTGAAGTTTTAAATTGCTAAGTCCATTGTTTAATAAAAGTGACGCCTCTATCGCCTCGCCTTTACAACCTTGCCTCACCTCGCCTCGCCTCGCGCCAAAGGCATTAAGGCGAGTGCCTTTCATAATACTGAACAAGGAATTGTTATGAAGTTTACAGTGAATTGAGAAACAATCTAACTAAGTCTTTTAGAGAATTGCAACCAAAAAATTTCCTTACCACAGACACATGGACATTGGTGCAAAGAATTAATTATATATGTTTGACTGCTCACTTCATTGATAGGGATTGGGTGTTGCATAAAAGAAAACCAAATTTTCACCCTATGAATAGACATAAGGATGAGCAAATGGTAGAGGTTATTAGTAATTGTTTGCTTGAATGGAATTTGGGTAAGGTGTTCTTTGTTATTGTTTTTCTTTTGAGAACTGGTAACATTTGTATTGAGATTAGTACTTACTGGAGGAAACATTATTTACAACAGAGGAAGGTAAAAAAAAAAAATCCAGAGAACTGATCCTAACTCTAGAGGGACCCTAAAACATCTAGAATTGACTCTGTCTGATTAGAGTAAACATTTGTACACCAAAAGCAGAACAACAAAATACATTTAAGTTTAATCTCCTGCACATTGTTGCTCCTGTTTTCAAAACATCTATCATTCCTCTCCCTCCATATAGTCCACCAGATGCAAGAAGGAATAATCCTCCATCTCTCTCTGTTTCTAGCTACAAAACCAGCTCCTTCCAAACTAAAGAGAGTATCATCAATCTTACACAGCATTATCCATGAGATGCCTCTGAGATTGAGAAAAATCTGCCATAGTTGGATAGTGACTTTACAATGTAGGAAGAGATGTCTAACTCTCTCAGCAACCTTTCCACATAAAGGACATATGTTGCACAATGAAATTCCCCTCTTTGCCACATTGTCAAGAGTCAAAACAGTCTCATCAGCTAAAAGTCAAATGAAAAATGCCACTTTGTGTGGCACTTTGGCTTTCCAAATGTACTTCCAAGGCCGCTTAATAACTTGAGCTCCAGTTCAGTTTGTCAGCTTGTAACCCTTTTACACCTTATATATGCCTTTGCTATGCCCATTCCACCATAAGAAATCCTCTCCTCTCTGTAGTCCTTGAAAGTTCTCCAAAAACTTGTATAATTCAGTCACTCTTGGAATTTCCCAATCATTTAAATGTCTTCTGAGGACCAAATTCCAGCCTTGTTGTGTCCACATTTCAGCAACTGTCTTATGTTGATGTTGAGTCAAGGCAAAAATGTCAGGAAATAAGCCTTGTAAACTATCAGAACCCATCCATTTGTCTAACCAAAAAGGAGTCTTGTTACCATTTGTACCTTGATAGTAGATTGACTTTTAAGGAATGGCAAGAAGAGCCTAATGGATATCCAAAGACTAACACCGTAAAGGGTAGTGACTTCTTTAGTTACCCAATAGTCCAGCTCCCCATAATTGTTTTTAATGACATTAAACCATAAAGCTTGAGCCTCATCTGGGTAACTCCATAGCCATTTCGCCTTAAGAGCTTTGCTCTGGTTCTTAAGGTTCTTAGTGTCTAATCCACCTTGCCTTTTGCTTCTCATGATATTCCTCCATTTGACCAGGTGGTATCCTTTCTTCTCCTTATTGCCTTGCCACAAAAAATTTCTCCTGATTTCATCCTACCTTTGAACTACTGTTTGGGGTATATGAAATAGGGACAACATGTAAGTTGGTAGAGCATCTAGGACAGAGTATATCAAAGTTAGTCTACCTCCAAGTGACACATACTGTGATCTCCATCTAGACAATTTCTTCTCACATTTCTCCAAAATTGGGTTCCAGATATCTGTGGATCTTGACTTTGCTCCCAAAGGCATGCCAAGATATATTGATGGCAATGTGCCCACCACTCCTCCCAGAATCTGTGATAGGTGTTCCATATTAGGGACCAAATTAATCGAAAAAAGGTGACTCTTATTCCAGTTTATATGTAGACCAGAAATGGCTTCAAAATAGACCAATATCAACCTCAGTATTAGCAATTGTTCCTCCTCAGCACCACAAAAGATTAGAGTGTCATCAACATATTGAAGATGAGTGATCTCTACACTGCTCCCACTGTCTTTGGCAACTTCAAATCCCTGGATCTTTCCTCCTGTCATAGCAATATTTAACATATTGTTTAGACCCTCCATTACTATGATAAACAGAAAAGGGGATAAAGGATCCCCTTGCCTAATCCCTCTATGTGCACTGAAAAAACCTTTTGCAGACCCATTAATAAGGATGGAGAATTTCACAGTGGAGATGCAAAATTTAATCCAGTTGATCCACTTCTCCCCAAAACCCATTTGTCTCAATATACTAAGAATGAACTCCAAGTTGACATGATCATAGGCTTTCTCAATATCAAGTTTGCATATAATGCCAGGTTTTCCTTATGAGATTCTAGAGTCAATTGCTTCATTTGCTATCAATACCGCATCCATTATATGTCTTCCTTTAATGAAAGCCATTTGTTGTTTGTCCACTTTATCCACCACCCTCGTCAGACCTTAGAGATCAGCTTGTGTAAAAGCTTCCAATCAAACTAATAGGTCGAAAGTCTTTGAGCTCCTTTGCCCGACTTCTTGGGAATCAGGACAATGTATGTTGCATTAAAACTTTTTTCAAACATTTCATTTGAATGAAAATTGTGAAAAGCCTCCATTGTGTCTTTCTTTAGAACCTCTCAACATTTTAAATAGAACCCCATTGTATACCCATCAGGGCCAGGAGCTTTTTCGACAGCACACATCTTCAAATATTCAAAAACCTCTTGCTCTTCAAAATTAGCCTGTAATGCCTCTTTTTCAACATCCGTGATTGTTGGGTGGTTGCTAATATTTTCAGTGGGTCTACATTCTTCAGCTTCTGCGTATAACTTCTTGTAGAAAAAAATGATTTCCCCTTTGATTCTGCTAGGCTCAACTATAGTGTCTTCATGTACTACAATTTGATCAATGAGATTATATCTCGTGAGTAGGGCTGAACACAAAAAATAAAAAAATCAAACCAAACCGATAACCAAACCAAACCGGAAAAAAAACCCGACATTTATTTGGTTTGATTTGGTTTGGTTTTTAAATTTAAAAACCGACTATATTTGGTTTGGTTTTGGTTTCAAGTCTAAAAAAAACCGAAAAAACCGAACCAAACCGACTTTATATATACATATTTTAAAAATTAAATTTGTATATATATGTGTGTATATTTTAATTTTTTTATAAAAAAAATATAATTTATATTGAGTTTTTATATTTTTGATCTTGGGCCATTCTTTTGAATTATACTAAATAAAGTAAAAATAAATAAAATGTGGACTTCATACGCAGAAAAGCTACTCACAATTACAAATAGTAAAACTTTAGGTGAGTCATTCTCTATTATTAAACATGTATGCGTCAATCTTGGCTAGTAGCTACTGGCTACAATGAAATTTATAATAAGAAAATACTTTTGAAATTTATTTTCTGTTTATTCAAATAGTGACTACAAGGTATATTAAAAAACCGACAAAAACCGAAAAAACCGATAAAAACCGACAAAAACCGAATAGTAAAAACCGATATAGTTTGGTTTGGTTTGATTTGACAATTTGAAAAACCGACTCAATTGGTTTGGTTATTTTTTAAATAAAAACCGATCCAAACCGAACCGTGAGCACCCCTACTCGTGAGCATTAGCAGTCTAGTGGGAAAATTTGGTGTTTCTGTCCCCCTCCTTGAGCCATTGAGCGCTTGATATCTGTCTCCAAGCCACTTCTTTATTCTTCAGACACCCTTCATATTCCATGAATAAATTGGCTTTCTTAGCAATTTCCTCCTCTTGGTGGAAAGTCAATGCTCCTAGATTCCATGTTCTTTAAGAGTTGGCCCGTGATGTGTTGACTATTGCAATTTCTACTGTGGCATCGAAATGTGCATTTAGAATCAGTGGTCATATTCTTGATCCATTTAGAAGCTCATTAACTTCTAAGGGGTCGTTTGGTGTGAAGGATAAGATCAAATAGTCATAGGATTAAATTATGATGCCACTTAATTTGTTGTTTGGTTGACAAGTCTGGGATAACTTATTCCGGAATTAATAATTAGCACCGGAATAAGTTATCCCTCCCCTTGGGTGGTATAGTAATTCTGGATAACTTATGCAAGGATAAAATAGGTAAAATGACAGAGATGTTCCTTTAAACCCTTTTTATACATCACTTTTCGCATTCATGTATATTCACATTATTTTTAATATCATGTATAATAATATTCACAACCTTTACTAATCCTTATTTTTATGATAATTCTTCATATTTTTCTATTAAAAATTAAACTATATAAATATAATTTTTATTTATGAATTTGTTTGACTAACTCTTATGTTTATTTATATTTTTATTTCTCTACTAGTGAATTACATATTTTTAATTATATATTCTTTTAGTCACTTGAAAGATTACAACAACAACAACCCAGTGAAATCCCACAACATGGGGTCTGGGGAGGGTAGAATGTACGCAGACCTTACTCCTACCAAGGTAGGACGGCTGTTTTCTGGAGACCCTCGGCTCAGTAAAAGCATAAATGCATAAAAAATGTTAGATAAGAATAGAAAATTAAAAGCTTTATGAGAAAAACAACAAACAAATAACGAATAGATAACAAATAAATACAAATAAATAAATACAAATAACAAATAACGATTAAATAAATAATGAAAGCATCACAGGTAAAATAGAGTAATCAAAGCATAGAAAGCAATAAATAATAACAGAAATCAGAAGTCAAAGCGCAAGAGATCGTAATGCACTACTACGCCTATGAATAGAGAAGAATAACGAGACTATGAACTAGCCTTCTACCCTAATGTGGGTCCTCCACACCCTCCTATCTAAGGTCATGTCCTCCGTAAGCTGTAACTGCGCCATGTCCTGTCTAATCACCTCTTCCCAATACTTCTTCGGCCTACCCCTACCTCTTCTGTAACCATCCATGGCCAGCCTCTCACACCTCCGCACTGGGGCATCTGTGTCTCTCCTCTTCACATGTCCATACCATCTCAGTCGCATTTCCCGCATCTTGTCTTCCACCGAGGCCACTCCTACCTTGTCCCGAATAGCCTCATTTCTAATCCTGTCGCTCCTGGTGTGCCCACACATCCATCTCAACATTCTCATCTCAGCAACTTTTATCTTTTGAATGTGAGAAGTCTTAACTGGCCAACACTCCGCCCCATACAGCATAGCCGGTCTAACCACCACTTTGTAGAACTTGCCCTTAAGTTTTGGTGGCACATTCTTGTCACATAGCACTCCGGAAGCGAGCCTCCATTTCATCCACCCTACCCCAATACGATGTGTGACATCATCGTCAATCTCTCCGCTGCCTTGCATAATAGACCCAAGATACTTGCAACTACTTCTCTTTTGGATGGCCTGAGCACCAAGCCTAACTTCAACGTCAACCTCCTGAGGTGTCTCACTGAACTTGCACTCTAAGTACTCTGTCTTTGTCCTACTCAACTTAAACCCTTTAGACTCCAAGGTATGTCTCCAATCCTCCAGCTTAGCGTTAACTCCGCGGCGAGTCTCATCGATCAGGATTATGTCATCCGCGAAAAGCATACACCATGGCACCGCACCTTGAATTTGTCGCGTCAATCCATCTATCACCAAGGCAAATAAAAAAGGACTAAGAGCTGATCCTTGATGCAACCCCATCACCACTGGGAAGTGCTCTGAGTCCCCTCCTACTGTCCTTACCCTGGTTTTGGCTCCCTCGTACATGTCCTTGATCACCCTAATGTATGTCATAGGTACACCTTTAGCCTCCAAACATGTCCATAGTATTTCTCTTGAGACTTTGTCATAAGCCTTTTCTAGGTCGATGAATACCATATGCAAGTCCCTCTTCCTCTCCCTATGCTGCTCCACGAGTCTCCTCATAAGATGGATGGCTTCTGTAGTTGAGCGTCCCGGCATAAATCCAAACTGGTTCTCTGAAATAGACACGTCTCTCCTCACCCTCATCTCTACCACTCTTTCCCACAGTTTCATAGTATGGCTTAGTAGCTTAATACCTCTATAGTTGTTGCAACTCTGGATATCCCCTTTGTTTTTGTATAGAGGGATCATTATGCTCGACCTCCATTCTTTGGGCATCGTTGCCGTTTTAAAGATGACATTAAATAACCTAGTCAACCACTCCAAACCTACCGAGCTCGTGCTCTTCCAAAATTCCCCAGGAATCTCGTCAGGTCCGGTTGCTCTTCACCAGCGCATCCTACGAACGACACTCTTAACCTCCTCGACCTTAATACTCCTGCAATACCCAAAATCGCAATGCCTCCCTGTATGTTCTAAATCTCCCAACACAAAGTCTCTGTCCCCTTCCTCATTCAAGAGTTTATGGAAATAGGACTGTCATCTCTGTTTAATGAGGGTCTCGTCTACCAATACTTTTCCATGCTCGTCCTTAATGCAATTCACTTGGTCCACATCGCGTGCCCTTCTCTCCCGCGCCCTGGCTAGCCTGAACAATTTTCTATCCCCACCTTTCTCTTCTAGTTCAGCATAAAGGCGTTCAAAAGCTATTGGTTTTGCCGTCGAAACTGCCGACTTCGCCTCCTTTCTCGCTATCTTATAAAGTTCCCTATTCGTCCACTTCTCCACCTCATCTGTGCTTTCTATCAACTTTGCGTACGCCATCTTCTTTGCTTCCACCATTTCTTGCACTTCTCCATTCCACCACCAGTCTCCTCGATGTCGACTACGACTACCAATCGAGACTCCCAACACTTCCCTTGCCACAGTCCTAATACAACTAGCCGTCCTATCCCACATACTGGTCGCATCCCCATTACTATCCCAGGCCCCCATGGCCTTCAACTTCTCTCCCATCTCCAGGGCATTTGTAGTGGTCAAACTCCTCCATCTGATCCTAGGTCGATCATCCCCGACCCTCTTATTCCTCATCATCTTGATCCTTAAATCCATCACCAAAAGCTTATGTCGGGTTGTAAGGTTGTCTATCGGAATGACCTTACAGTCTTTGCACAGACCTCTATCGTCCTTCCTCAGGAGTAAAAAGTCTATCTGAGTCTTAGCCACCGAACTATGGAATGTTACCAAGTGGTCTTCCTTCTTTGGGAAACTCGAATTGGCTATGACCAATCCAAAAGCTCTTGCGAATTCCAAAAGTGAAAGGCCTCCTACATTTCTGACCCCGTAGCCAAAGCCTCCATGCACATCATCATACCCTCCTGAAATAGACCCGATGTGCCCATTGAAATCCCCTCCCACGAAAAGCTTCTCAGTAGGTGGTATACCTCCCACTAATTCATCCAAATCCTCCCAAAAGCGCCTCTTATCCTCCTCTCTTAAGCCCGCTTGTGGCGCATAAGCACTAATAATGTTGAATGTGCTCCCTTCAACGACCACCTTAATCGACATAATCCTATCGTTGAATCTCCTAACCTCCACTACCTGATCCCTTAGATCATTGTCTACTAAAATGCCTACTCCATTCCTATATTTCGATCTACCTGAAAACCAAAGCTTATACCCGTCTACCTCCCTAGCTTTAGAACCTACCCATTTGGTCTCTTGGACACAAGCTATATTAATCTTTCTCTTCTTTAGAATTTTAACTAGCTCTATGGATTTTTCCGTTAACGTTCCAATGTTCCAAGAACCAACTCTCAGTCTAGACGCTCCTTGCCCATTGTTGTTGTTGTTGTAGTCACTTGAAAGATTGTATTTTATATATCAATTAAAATGAAGATAACTTTAATATTTTATAATTTAAGAGTGATATGTGCTTAATTGAAGTAATATAAATAATGAATCCTCTTTTACTTTAACAAACTTAAGATGAAAGTTCTATTTTTAAGCTAAATAAGATCAAAGTTTTATTTTTAAATACATACGGTACCATCATGGGAATGCACACAAAAAAAAATTTAAGCTAAATAAGATGAAAGTTTTATTTTTAAGAATGAATAACTAAAGCTTGCAAAGAAAATATAAGAAAAAAACTACATAAAGTGAAGGGTATCTTTGTAAACTAACAACTTGTTCTTAAAATTTATGCAATGCATATTATTTTTAATACAACAAACAAAACAGTCAATAAGAAATAATCTTAGTATAACTTATCTCATTATAACTAATCCCAACATAACTTTCATCATAACTAATCCCAACACAACTTTCATCATAACTAATCTCATCATAACTTGTATTTAAACCAAACGACCCCTAAATGTGTACAAACTCTTGTTTGTGTCCAAGATTGGCTAAGAGAAGAGACTAATCCTATTATTGCTAAAGAAAACTTGGAGTATCTTGAGCAATTCGAAATTGGTAGGTTTTGTAATATTTTTTGGGCGCTATAGTGCAAAATAATATACATGATTATGTTGTATGACATATTTGATTAAATTATATTTAGAGATGGCAAATAATGGAAGAGAATCTTGCATTGTTGATGTAGGATTGCATTTTGCTACAAGTGGTGAGTTCAATACTTTATTTGTTAGGTGATATCCTTTCGCGCTTTGTAATTTTATTCATTCATCTTGAAAGCTATATTATAACATTTGGTTTTATCTTACTTTTTATTAGGTTCAAGGTATCTTACATTTTATTAGGTTCAAGTTCATGCCGCCTAAAGTTCACTCCTTGGTTTGGGAACATTTTGTCGTGGTTCAAGACTATGAAGAAGGGCGGAAAGCATGGTGCTTGACATGTGGTGTGATACTTAATTGTCATCCAAGAGCTAATGGGACAAGTAATTTAAAAAAAAACATCAAAAGATGTGTTGAGCATCGTATCTATCAATAAAGGCTGATTCATAATTAACCTTATGATTTGAATTTGGTGATTTTAGACTTAATTTGTGATTTCTTGTGTTTGATGATGGATTTAATACATTTGTATTTGGCTGGTTCTAGTTTTTTGCCTTAGCGAGAGGCAGTTGTTAGTTGTTTGGCTGCTTTTTTTTTTTGCCTTAGTGACTAGTGAGGATGCATTTTCATTTTAAGACAAGGTATTCACCTTGACTGAATTTTGTGCCTGCAAAGTTAAGCTGCTGCAGACCTGCAGTGCTGCTGGAATTTAAGCAGGCTGTTGCTAATTTTAAGCTGTTGTTTGTCTTGAGCAATTAGAAGTTATATTATACACTAGTTGTTTCATTTAAATAAATATCGATGAACCAAATCAAACCAAACTGAATTAGTCTGGTACAGTATTTGGTACACAGTATTGAAAAAACCAACAACAACAACATACCCAGTGAAATCCCACTATTGAAAAAACCGAAAACCAAAATACCGAACCGAAGTACTGAATGCCCACCCTAGTCTGATTCTATATTGTGACCTGTTCAAAATGAAAGCTAGAATAACATTTTGACTGGTAAATGAAATGACTGCATGACAAAACCTCAGCCAGGCAAGAGCAGTCACTCAAAAGACTTCTGATAACTAGTTCTGTTTTAAGTGCTTAATATATATTTTTTATAGCCATGGTGTCTGCCCAGCTTACGCGCACCTTGGCTGATTCCACAAGATATGGTACCAGCCTACCAAGTAACTCTGTCCACCAAGTCTAGGGCAGATATGAAAAAGAATCATCCACTGTTTTTGTCTCTATTGGGATTTGGACCTGAGACCTCATGGTTCTCAAACCACTTCATTGACCACTAAGTCACATCCTTGGATGCTAGGTGATTAATATTTTACGTAAGACAAAATGACATTCTACTGCAATTAGTATGCATCTATGAAATATTTTGTTCTCTTTATCTTCCCTACAATTTGAGTACACTTATGTTTTCTGCATAATAAATCTAAGGGATGAATGAATAGACAGCAACATATCATACCACAATTGCACTGTGCTTCAACTTCCTCTCACAAAATTTAGCAATACAGCATGTAAAAGATGAAGAACTTATTGTAAAAAACCAAGAAAATGGAAAAGCTGACTGACCGATTGACTTGGCAACATACAGCCAGACAAAATTGAGAGGTAATGCCAGACATCCTTTGCTCCAACGTAATGATCAATCACAGATATTGTAACTCAAAGATTTTCCAATACAGTATGGAGATTTGAAACACGACGACGGAATAATGGTTCTAGCCTGAAAGCTGGCACCCCAGTCTGCCATCTATTAGTATCATACATCTCTTTCCATGCCTGCACTATCTCATCGACCTTAAAACCTGGAAAGGAACAGGTGAAAGATGGCAAGGAAATATATCACTTAATTCAGCATAAAACATATGTAAAATATAAAGAAAAAAAAATTGTTCATATTATACCTTCAAGAGCAGTTTCATTGGAACAGTGGTTCTTTATCATAACCGCGATATCAATTTGAGATGCTCCAGCTAGCTCAAACTTTTCCATTGCAACCTCCAAACATTCTTCCCAAGTTGGTAATCCCAGCTTAAATTCCACCACAGAACGTTCGTACAGAATGGTACCCCATAAGAGGTAAATCTGAGACCTCATGTTTGCAGCTTGCTCTTCAGTTTCTTCAGCTGGTTTATCTTTTAGTAGACCATCCAATCCCATTTTCTGCAATAGAGCTTTATATTCTTCATTTTTGGAGAGTCCATTAAGACGTTGTTCTTCCATCTCCTCCCACATTTCTGTTCCTCTTTCCATGCTATCTTCAGCCTTGTTATACAGCTCCAAGATCTCTGCACAAGTACCCGTTTCTAACTCAACTTTGCTTCCAATCAAATAGTACCAGGAGAGTTTTGCGTGTTCAAACTGCTGCTGACCAAGTGCAAGAAGGCCTTCATAGAAATCTGGCTTGAGCCTAAGAGACGCTTCATACCTACTTCCTGCCATTTCATATTCTTTTTCTGCCCATTCATATGCAGATTTAACCTGTTCCAACAGAGACTCCCGAGAACCGTTTTCAGTAAAGTATACCCGCTTACTTGCTCTGGACATATGAACATTTCCCCAATTAAACAAAGACAATGCTGCCATCTCTTGGAACTTAGCTGCAGCAATTTCAAAAAGCTCTTGTGCTTCTTCACTTGTAACAGTGTCCTTCATAGTTTCAGAGTAGAGTTTCATCCCTATTTCATGAAGATCCAGATATGGGTCGCAATCAAAGCCAACATGAGTTTTGTACAGCCGTGCAAATTGGATGATCCAGTCTTCAACACAAGTTGTCCCTTTATTCAGTTGCCTTTCTTTCTCCAGATGTCCATCATCTGTGACTATAGTTGATTTGTAACTGCTGGAATTCATATCTTCTTCACCACTCATTCCCTCATATACAGGTTCTTTATCTGGCATAACTTGTACAATGTAGAGTCTTAAAGAAGTCTGAGGAGCAGCAGATGACTCAACCAACCTAAGCTCATCAGTGGTGGTTATAGTAATTAGGTCACCTTCTTGATCCCTATACTTGATAAGTGCACCCTTCAAGTTTGGGAATCGATCAAGAACAATGTCTCTCACAAGTCTAATACTGCAATCCACTGGTAACTGCGCCCATCTAATATCCTCCTCAAATACCAATTTGACTGTTCTTGTCACTATCTTTTCTTCCTTAACAGTTGTTTTCTCCTCCACAACCACCTTGTTTTCCTCAACTTTCTTTCTGTCAAATTTGTTGCTCTTCTTCTTTTTAGACTTTACAAGGTTGGTAGAAAGTGGAGGCTCAACAATTTCTGAGGGTAATATTAATTCTTCAATTTTTAGACCTTTCTGTTCCAATGCCCCAGCAATGTCGAGTGCAGTCAAATTATTGGGTTCAATAGTCAAAACACGTTTGACATCCCTTAAAGTCAAGTCAAGCCTATTCAGTGAGTGATAACACTTTGCTCTCTTCAACAAAGCTTTAGTATATTTTGGAGCAACTTGAAGGGCCAAGTTGCATTCAGTTATTGCTCTTGGGTATTCACCAAGGCCAATTTGCATATAGCAAGCAGCCATATTGGTATGCAAATAGGCAACATCAATATGGTTGGGTGGAAGCAACTTGAGAGCTTTCTCATACTTCAACATAGAACCCTCGTGATCACGCTTCTGAAAGAGCCTGTTCCCTTCTTCCTTCAATTCTTGGGACATACTGATGAATACGGCAGTGTCTTCATCAAATGCTTTAGAGGTGCCATGTTTCACATTTGCAGATATCACTTGACTTTTCTTCTTCCCAGTGGGCTTTCCCATGCTCCTAAAAGCAGCAATTCAAGTTCAACCAAATCAGATCAGATGTTAAAGCTACAGTTGAAAAAACAACCCACAAAAGGAAAAAATCTTACCTCCAAATAATATGAAAGAATCAGGATTCAAAGAAAGAAGCCGAATTTGAGAAAGAGAATTTAGATTTGGAAAGCAAGCAAGAAAGAGAAACTGAGAAACATTTAGCTGAAACAAAACGGCGAATGAATGAAAATCCCTTTCCCTTGCAGTAGGAATAGGGTTTACTTCCATATCTGCGTCAACGTTCACTTTCAACTACAGCGCCGTCACTTACACATTTTCCTCTTTTATTTCTCTACTCTATTGGTTATTGTACCAGGGGTGATTTTTTTTTTCTCAAAGTACCACCGCTCGGCGGTCGACTCGAAGTCAACTTCAACCTACCAACACATTTCATACTTAGTCTAATTTCCTATCAAAGACACACACAATATAAACAAAAAAACGCAACATACAGGCAATTGCCCAACCTTTATTTATCTCTCACTCAGATATACAAAGAAACTCACGTATTTGAAAAGGCTCACAACTCTTGCTACTTGCCTTAGCCAACTATGCCTATATATATACAAGATGCCAAGGGCAGTTTACAGCACTACAAGGGGGAGGGACGTTCATGGTCATGTGCCAGCACTTACATGAGAATCATGGGAGATCATGGCATACATTATAGGCCCTATAATTTCGGCCACGTTCACAAAGCCTTCAGAGAATCGGGCATAACTGTCGCATGTGCCTCGCGCGTGGCTCCTCTGCATGTGCCGCGCGCATGCCTCGTTCACGTGCCTCGCGCGTGCCTTAGCATAATCTTCGCCTCCTGCCTTTGTGCCAATGCCATGCCATCGCCATGCCAATGCCCATGTCAACACCATGTCAACGCCTTTCCATGTCCATCTTCCTTGGCCTCGCCAACGCTTGCCATGCCCCTCTGCCTTGGCCTCAGCACGCCCATGCCAACACGCATGTCTGCCGATCCCAATCCCCTTGCCTGCACATATGCCCGCCCGGTGCCATCGGCATGCAACCCCGCACATTGCTTGCCACAGCCGCATAGGCCCGTGTCAAGGGGCAATGTACAAGTCCTTGACACTGCCCTCGCCCGCCACATGCCTAAGTTCGAACTTGGGGGTCTAACAGTTACTTTCCTTCATTACTAGTAAGTAGTTGAATTTACATAAAAAATATTTTAAGGGTGTATTTGGAAAGCCACCGGTAATTGAAATTAGTGTAATTAATAGAGTAGTAATTATCAACCTAGTAATTATGATGACCTATTTATTTATCACAATATGATTATAGTGTAATTATAATTGCACTGTTTGGTTGCACAAATATAATTACAAGGTTATATTAAATTTTAAAAAATAAAAGTTAATTATCTAAATTTAAAATTTATATTAGACAAATAAGGATCTTTATAAATGATATTAAATTAAATATTTAAGATATATATTGTCTTGTAAAAATATATTAATTAATAAAAATATGTTCTTACAAATACTATAAAAATAATTGATTTATATTTTTAAAAATTAGTATATTTTAATTAATTAATCATAAAAACTAAAAATACAATATTTCTTTGAACATCATGAAATGCATGTTTGACAAAAATATTGATATTATAAATAAAATGTCATAAAATTATTAAAACATTTGACAAAAAGATAATTTATCAAGTCTAACTAAAAAATAAATGACTTGCAATGTGAAATATTATGTCAATACTATAAAATAAATGAAACTGAAAATATAACATAAATTTCAAATTCAAAATAAAATTTTAAACACAATGTTATTCTTATGTCAAATTTCAACATAACGTACATAAATATGATTTTAAAATAAAAAAGAAAAACATAAATCTAAAACTTTATTCAACAATGACTTCTACTTTAATCTAAAAATTATGCTAATAAAAATAATAAACATAAAATAAATAAAAAAGTAATTCAAAAAATTGCATAGAATCACATGAAGTAAATGTTGAGAAAGAGAATGAAATAAAATTTAAATTAAAAAATATATTTTTAATTTTTTAGAATAATAAAAAAAATAACAATTAAAATATTAATAGAAAATAAATTAAAATGAAAAAATAAAAATAAAAGGAAGAAATTAAAAATGAATCAGCTTGTAATTACACCAATTCACAGCCTTCCCTAGAAAATTGTAGAGTTAATTACCCCCCGCCAATTACACCCAATTACTTGCTGACTAAGTAATTACATGGTCAACCAAACATGTCAGATAACGTAATTACATCAAATTACACCAAATTCAATTACTAGGGTGGCTTTCCAAACAGGCCCTAAAAGTACTCACAATTCAATTACCCCTCCCGACTACCAATTTGTGGTGGATGCAAGATTTTCATTCAAAGAGTTCGAAATATGAAAAAGTAAATATGTAAAAATTATAGGATGAAAAGTAATGTACCTGCTAAATTTTAATCTGCCTTATCATGACCTTTTAATATTTATTTCCATTTTTTCTTTCCGTCATTTTTTAAAAATGTTATGCCTTTTTTTAAATCTCACTTTGCAATGCCCTTTTTTATTTTAAATTTTTTCCTTTTAAATTAATATCCCTAAAAACACATTTTTTATAAAAAAGGTGTTACGATTAAATTATTAATACTATAATACACATGTTGTGCTCAATAATGATAAAAAATAAAAATAAAAAGTATTAACAACATTAATATTTATAGGTTGAATGATAAAAAGATATAGCTGAAAAGAATAAGCTATATAACTCAATAACATAGATTGTAAAAATTGACAAAATACAAAAATCTTGTATATATAAAACTAGTCAAATATGAAAATATTTTAAACATAAAACGTATAAAGAGAGCTGTATATTGTCACGTTCCAAGATACCCCCTAGACTTAACATGACGAATGGGATCCGAAAAAATGCTAAACAAGACACTTGACATTAGAATGACACTAGAT
Organism: Solanum dulcamara; assembly: GCF_947179165.1. Classification (NCBI taxonomy): domain Eukaryota; kingdom Viridiplantae; phylum Streptophyta; class Magnoliopsida; order Solanales; family Solanaceae; genus Solanum; species Solanum dulcamara. Next base: position 34,646,248 of record NC_077241.1, on the reverse strand, counting down.
AAGCAACATAAGCAAGTCAATCGAAAAACGGAAGGTAAGTCTCAAAATAGCAATCTCAACATACGAAGAATCTGAGCATAACAACTAAAAAATGCGAAAAATCATACTAATGTGACAACGAGCCTCTACTATCATAAGTGTGGCATAGGACAAGCCCTATCTCACGAAATAACTCTGAAAATTGAATGAAATTTAAAAGAGACATAAAAGAACCCATAAGATGGTCATGCCCTCAAACCATGAGGACTCACCAAAGAAGTTCAACGCCGATAAGATCCAATACTAATCGCGGGTGTGAGATGGGGCATCGTGACCTATATTATAAAATAATATAGGCAAAGAAAATATGTGGTCAGTACTATGGAATGTACTGAGAATGGAGAATATGCAATGCATGACATAAAACATGATAATACAATGACCAAGCTAAAACATGACATAGTCCTTTAAAAACATCTTTAGAAACATGAAACATGGTCATTCGTAAGGAAATCATAAGCTTGACATAATATAAATGAAAATCATAAGTCTTTGTGAGAGATACTGTTAACCAACATAAATCATGTGAGCTATAACATGGAATTAGTATCTTCCCACACCAAAAAGAGTTGTCTACTTGCCAGGTAAGAACCATGACATGAGCTATATGTGGATCCACTAGGTTAAGCTGATTTTTCCAATTAGGACATCCTACGGGGGCACGTAGTTATGGGACTAGGGAATTGCTACTAGAGACCCGTCATCTACTAATGGGAGAGCCTCCATCCCAAAGTCTTCTCGGTGTTAAATAAACTCTCAACGGAATATCAAACATAACATATCATAGTCTTTGAAATGGTAACAACCTAGTAATACCAAATTAATCATAACATACATAAATCATAAGAATAGCTCCTTTAAAATATCATGATTTCATAACACATTCATAAAGGACACTTATCTAAGGCATTTAAGTCATGATAAGCTTTTTCAAAAATCATGAAAATCATTCATGATAAGAATACTTCACTTTGAATCAACCTTGTTTTCATAAAAATTGACACACCTCTATTCCCATTAAGATGGACAGGCACCTGATGTTGTAAAGGCTTGGGAGAACTCACATATAACATGTGCTTATCATGCATAACTGTGATTATAAAGATTTGATAAGCATATATAAGCTATAGTGATAAAACCAACATAGATAGGCTCAAAACATATATACATGACTTGCCACTGAGACCACCGCTATTAAGGATCCAAACATAACCCCACTTTATACATTAGTCTACAAAGCCTCTATAAGATAAACAAACTTAGTCTAGGTCGGAACAGGCCCCACCGTAGCCTTAACTACTATATAATACCAAAATGCATTTATTAAAGACTCGTTATAGCCCTGAACCAACTTGGAGCTCACCAAAATCAATTGAGTGTCGTGTGTTTCTATTGAGGAGGTCTGCTAACTAGAGTACTTGTACCCATGGCATGAAACACACCATCCCCCATAAGGGATGTCAGTACAAAAAAATGTACTGAATATGCAAGGCATAAAATAACCATATGTAAATCAAGAGCTCAAATGAAAACATGTAGCAATGCGTGAATGTGAAGAAAAAAATAAAAGACCACATTTGCTTACACTTGTGGGATAACATACATTACATTCATTTCTTTGCTTTTGTTTTCTTTACTTCATAAACTTATAAGGCATATGATACAAATGACCAGCTGATCAGTGGTAAAAGAGGATAACCCATGCTAGGCATTTTAACCCCTGGATATTGTCCTCATAAATATCCAAATTGGGCTTGACCTATGCTAGACTTTTCCCCCTGGACGTAAATATCCAAGGTAATCCTAGTAGTAACCTAAAGTCCTAAACTACATTACCCATGTACGTTGCCTTCTTGGCTTAAATAGTGGATTCACATATAGCAAAGTTAAGTTGAGTACCATGACGGAGTATACCTTGGCAAGGTAGCCTCACCCTTCTTGATGAGGGTTACATCAGATTCTATGTTATATCTTGCATGGTCTTAAGATGTCGGTTAAAAGTCTTATGCCACATAAGTTGAATATTAGGCTATGCCATTTACTATGAAGCTTATGATGCATTGACCACGAGTTTCATATGTTTTCAAATGTTTTTAAGCCTTGCTCATGTTCATTGTATTGGTCATGCATCTCATGTCTTGTTGTTCATATCGTATTACTTGTTCATGCATATCTCATATACTTAGTACCTTTTATGTACTAACACATATTTTGCCTACCATTGTCTCATAATGTAGAGGCAGACATCGATCATTTGATTCGTGGCTAGAGTGCTTTATATATCAAAGAGTTGGTGAGTCCTTATTCCATCGAAGACATGACTTTCTTTCCACAATGTTTCATTGAATTTCTTCTTATGTTTCGATTGAGCTACGAGATTGTCCTAAGCCCCCATTTAAGATTAGACTAGAGGCATATTTAGATGCTATGTCATGTAGTCCGATTGTACATCTATTGAGTTTTCTATCCCTTAGAACCATTCCCTTGACTTTTGCTTCTTCTTATTTACTATGTTTCTTTACCTTATGTATGCGATGTATGCTAAGACGGCATATTAGGATCCCTCGTAATCCTAATTATTATACCATGGCTTGTCCCTAGTTCAGATCGTGGCAAAATTGGTATTAGAGCGCAAGGTTTAGAAGAGTCTTGAGAGTCTAACATGCCGCATTAAGTAGAGTTTTGTTCATTAGTGTGAAGCGCGCCACATCCATGAATAGGAGGCTACGAAATATCTTAGAGAAATCTCACTTCTTTTATTATCTATGTCGTGTGATAGAGTGGCTAAGTCTTTCCCTCTAACAATTGTTCTTTGTAATTTTCTGAAAATGCCTCCATGTAGATAACCCATTAGAAGAAAGATGGTTGAAAAGGAGTAACAAACTCCAAATGATCCCTTGAATGGCCAAGTCTCTAATGCTGAGTTTCGAGCGGCCTTTCAAGTACTTTCTCAAGCCATTATGACTCAAACCAATCCTGAGGTGGTTGATTCCATGAACTCGAATATGGGTACAATGGCAACAAGAGTTTGTGAATTCATGAGGATGAATCCTCTTGAGTTTTGGGGTTCTAAAGTGGAAGAGGATCTACAAGAGTTCATTGATAGCATTCATAGGATTGTGGATATTATAGGGGGTTAGCTCGGTTAAAAGGGTGGAATTGGCTACTTATCAATTGAAGGGTGTTTCCCAAATTTAGTTTGATCAATGGAAAAGAGAGAGGCCTAGAGAGGCGGATCCCATAGCTTGGGAGAGTTCAAAAAAGTGTTACTTTATCGCTTATTCCCATTAGAGCTAAGGGAGTCCAAGGTGCAAGAATTCATCAACCTAAAGAAAGGTGGTATGTGTGTTAGGTAGTATGCCCTCATGTTCACCCAATTGTCAAAATATATGCTCTATTCATGATTGCCGACTCAAGAGCTTGTATGAGCAAGTTTGTGTCGGGTGTGTCAGATATAGTCTCAAAGGAGTGTGAGATGGCCATATTGATTCGGGAAATAGAAATCTCTAGACTTATGACTTATGCAGAGTAAATACAGAGTGAGAAGCTAAGGGTAAAAAATAGGAAGTCCAAATGACCAAGGACCGATGGTGGTGATTTCTCTCATGCTAAGTCCGGAGGTGGTGGGCAACCTCATTTTCACCAAAGGTACTCTCGACAAGGATCTTAAAATATCACTACTCCAAGGTTTGACAAATATAGAGTACCTAACCCTAAGCCTCAAGGAGGTGCTCCTATTGTTCAAGTGACCCCCGCATGCAAGAAGTGTGGCAAGAACCACAAGGGTGAGTGTTTAGCAGGTTTGAATGTGTGCTACCAATGTGGTAAGACGAGCCATCATGCTAAAGAGTGTAAGGTTAAAAATGGTCATCCTTAAGGTCAATATGCTCAAGGTTCTCAAGTGCAACCAAAAGGTGGTTAACATAATAATCGATTTTTTACTCTTTATGGTAGGCAAGAGGTGGAGGAGACTCTCGATGTTGTTACTAATATATTATGGGTCTTTCACTATGATGTTTATGCCTTACTTGATCTGGGTGCAAATTTGTCTTTTTTTACTCCTTATGTGGCCATGAGATTTGATACTAGCCCCAAAATATTGTTAGAGCTTTTTTCCATTTACACTCTCATAGGTGAGTCGGTTATGGCTAAAAAAGTCTATAGATGTCCGATTTTGGTTTTCCATAAAGTTACTCTATGTGATTTAATTGATCTTGAGATGATTGATTTTGATGTTATCCATGGTATGTATTGGCTATATGCATGTTATACTACTATTGATTGTAGAACCCCAGTGGTTGAGTTTCAATTTCCAAATGAGCTGGTCCTAGAATGGAAGGGTAGTAATTCCATGGTCAAAGGTCAGTTCATTTCATGCAGTAAAGCTCAAAAAATGATTTCCAAGGGTTGTATCTACCACCTTGTGAGGATTAGGAATGCAAATTCCGAAGCCCCTACTCTAAGGGTTGTCCCCCTCTCAATCAATGCTGTTCTCCCTCTATTTCCTTCTTCCAGTGGTTGAGCGAGTCCGTTCTTCGTCCTTTTCAAACGTTAGTGCTTGGTTGTTGTGAAACAAACCCAGTTTCGGTAGACGGGAGAAGAAGAGGAATCAAAATTAGAATCGAAATCTTGTTCTGAGAAAGGGTATGTTGCAGGGGAATCTGGCCCAGTTAATTAGAGTCGGTCCCTATTGTTAATGCGTTTACGGATGTGTTTCCCGTTGATCTACCCGGTGTCCCTCCCGAAAGAGAAATTGACTTTGGCATAGACCTTGTTTTGGATACTCCACCTATTTTTATTCCTCCTTACTGAATGGCTCTAGCAGAATTAAAATAGTTAACGAATTAATGAAAAACTTGTTAGATAAAGTTTTCACTAGACCAAGTATATCCCCATGGAGTGCTCCCATTTTGTTTGTTAGAAAGAAGGATGGTTAGCTATATATATGCATTGACTACTGATAATTGATTAATGTAACCATTAAGAATAAATATCCAATTCTGATGATAGATGATTTGTTTGACCAATTGCAAGAGGCAAGTTACTTTTCTAAGATTGATATCTATTTCGATTATCATCAATTGAGGGTGAGGGAGAGTAATGTTCCCAAGTTGGCATCTCAAACAAGGTATGGATATTATGAGTTTTTAATTATGTCATCTAGTTTGACCAATGCCCCGCAACATTTATAGACTTGATGAATAGGGTATTCAAACAATATTTGGACATGTTTGTAATTGTGTTTATTGATGATATTTTGGTATAGTCTCGAAATGAGGAGGAGCATGCTAATCACTTGACGATTGTGTTGCAAACTTTAAGGGACAAGCAATTATTTGTCAAGTTCGATAAATGTGAGTTTTGGCTAAGGGAGGTGGCTTTTCTTGGTCACATTGTATCCAATGAAGTGATTATGGTTGATCCTAAGAAAACTGAGGCAGTTAAGAATTGTCCTAGACCATTGTCCCCTTCGGGTATTAGAAGTTTCTTTGGCCCAACCAGATACTATAGAAGATTTATAAAAGGGTTATCATCGATCTAGTCATATTTGACCAAGTTGACTCAAAAAAGGTAAATTTTCAATAGTTGGAAGCTTGTGAAAAGAGTTTCCAAGAGTTGAAAGATCATCTTACTACCGTTCCTATTTTGACCTTGCCGAAAGGGTCTGATGGTTTTGTGGTGTATAATGATGCTTCAAGATTTGGTCTTGGTTGGGTTTTGATGCAATATGGTAAGGTGATAGACTATGATTCTAGGCAACTTAAGGTGTATGAACAAAATTATCTGACTCATCACTTGGAGCAATCGATAGTTGTCTTTTCTATTCCAAATCGAGAGGTCAGGAAGCCATTTTGAAGATTTGGAGACACTGTCTTTATGGTATCCATGTGGATATGTTTACCGACCATAAGAGTTTACAATATGTGTTTAAGCAAAAGGACTTGAACCTTCGGCAAAAAATATGGCTTGAGTTATTGAAGGACTATGATATGAGTGTGTTGTACTATCCGGGAATAGCTAAGGTAGTTGCTGATGCTCTTAGTCGGTTATCTATAGATAGTGTTGGACATGTTGAAGAAGGTAAGAAGAATTAGTTAAGGATGTTCATAGATTGGCACGTTTAGGTGTGCGTTTGATTGATTCCAATGATGGAGGTGTTCTTGTGCATAATGGTTCAAAATCGTCTCTTGTGGTGGAAGTTAAGGCCAAAAAAGATCATGATCCGGTGTTAGTTGAGTTAAAGAAGTCGGTTGTCGAAAAATCTATTGAGGCTTTCTCCCAAGGGGGTGATGGTGTGCTTTATCATCCAGGTCGGTTGTGTGTGCCTAATGGTGATGGTTTAAGGGAGTTGATATTGAATGAGGCTCATAGTTCCCAATATTTGATTCATCTGGGTTCCACTAAGATGTATTATGATTTGAGAGAAGTGTATTAGTGGAATGGCATGAAGAAGGACATAGCCGAGTTTGAATCTAAGTGTCCAAATTGCCAACAAGTTAAAGTTGAGCATCAAAGACCAGAAGGTTTAGCCTAAGACATTGAAATTCCTACTTGGAAGTGGGAAGATGTGAATATGGACTTTGTAACGAGTTTGGCTTGTACTAAGAAATAACATGATTCTATTTGAGTTGTTGTAGATCGAATGAATAAGTCAGCCCATTTTCTACCGGTTAAGACTTCTTATGGTGCCGAAGCTTATGCTAAGTTGTACACTAGTGAATTGGTGAGACTTCATGATATTTCCTTGTCTATTATATTGGAATGAGGTACTCAATTCGCTTCACACTTTTGGAAGTCATTTCTAAAGGGTCTTAGGACAAATGTTAAGTTAAGTACCGCTTTCCTTCCTCAAACCAATAGTCAAGCCAAAAGAACAATCCAAACTTTAGAGGATATGTTGAGGGCGTGTGTTATTGATTTTTAAAGGAGTTGGGATGAACATTTGCCATTGATTGAGTTTGCCTATAACAATAGTTATCACTCTAGCATCCAAATGTCTCCTTTCAAAGCATTGTATGGGAGAAGATGTAGGTCCCCAATAGGATGGTTTGAAGTAGGTGAGATGGCGTTGATTGGTCTTAATTTAGTAATAGATGCTGTGGAAATGGTGAGACTCATAAGAGAGAGGTTGAAAATAGCTCAAAGTCATCAAAAGTCCTATTTGGATGTTTGGAGGAGAGAGCTTGAATTTGAGGTGGTTGATTGGGTCTATTTAAAGGTTTTGCCCATGAAGGTGTAATGCGTTTTGGCAAGAAAATGAAACTAAGTCCTAGATATGTTGGACCTTATAAGATATTGAGACGTGTTGGTAAGGTGTCTTATGAGTTAGAGTTGCCATTTGAATTAACTATGGTTCACCCGGTGTTTCATGTATCTATGTTGGGAAAGTTTGTGGGTGACCCAAATTCCATTGAACCATTGGAATCTGTAAGAGTTGAAGAGAATTTGACTTATGAGGAAGTTCTGATGGAAATCTTAGACCGGTAAGTTAAGAATTTAAGAAACAAAGAAATTGTGTCCGTCAAAGTATTATGGAGAAATTAACTAGTAGAAAGTTCTACTTAGAAGGCGGAGACAGATATGATGAAACGATACCTGTACCTCTTCCTCTCTACTCAAGCCTGAAGTAGTAAGTTGTTCTTATTCAAGTTAATTGAACTCTTACATATCCAGTTCCTCCTAGTAAGTTGTTCTTATGCAAGTTAATTAAAATCTTACGTATCCAGTTCCTCCTATGTCTTTCATATGCATGTATGTTCATGAAAGTTGATTTTAAGTCATGTTTTATGTTAAGTTTGAAAATTTTATGTTCTATGCATTTTTAAGGTGTCATTCATTTGTATGTTGGGTTGCTAGTCCTCATTCCATGTCTTTCCTATGATAAGTTACTCTCATTTTAGGATGAATGTTCCCAAGGAGGAGATATTGTAAGACCCCAGAATTTGAAAAGTTAGAATAAAGGAGAAATCTCAAGAAAGGGAACAAATTTCAGACCTATGACCTATTCTACAATTTGTAGAGGTTCCTACGACTCGTTCTCGTAGAAACGAGTAGTAGAGGAAGTCCTTGGACTTGTTCAGGACAAGTCTCTGAGGGAGTTCCTATGACTCAATAGGATGAGTCGTCATCCTGTTTACGAGTCATAAGGATGTCCCATTTCAAAACTTTAGACTTACAAACTTGCAAGTTTTCAGGACTGCAAGACGAGTTTAGATGACGACTCGTACGCATAATGATAAGTCGTAATGATGACTCGTAGGTTCACTTCAGAAGCTCCCCAAATCTCAAAAATTAGGACCTGCAGGATGGATTAAACCTACGACTCGTAGACATGATTACGAGTCATAATGATGACTTGTATAGAAAGTTCAAAAACTCGATTTTTAGGTCTTCTCAAAGACCTGCACTATGAGTCAATCTATGAATCGTAGACTTGAGGACAAGTCGTAGGAGTAGATTCGAGGTCAAATATCCCAATTTTTAATGAGTGGTATTTGTGTCATTCCCTAAGTTTGGTTCAATGAACCTAGACACAATTACGGCTAAGTTCAAGCCTATTTTATCCAATCATTTGAAATTTCCCTCATTCTAAATCATTATCCAAAATTCCCTAAGGCAAAAATATATTTCTCTCAAGGATTCTTCTCCAATCTACAATCTAGGTTTTCAGATTTTCTTCAAGGTTCCTTCTCAATTTTAAGTGATTTCAATCAAGGTATGTAGGGAATGATCCATGGGTTCCTTTCACCCATGGAGTCCCAAAGTTTTGTCAAAGTATCCTTTAATTTTTAATGGTTTATGAACCCTAGTTTTGATGAATTGCATGATTTTAAGTTGAATTATGAATGCACATGCATAAAGCTATTTCCAAGTTATGATTATGAAGTTAAAGATGATTTTCATGAGTTGATTATGAGTTAATTTATTTCAAGGAAAGTTTTCATGATTTAAAGTTTACATTATGATTTTAATGATGAAGTTATGATGATGATCAATTATGATCTAAGAAAGTTATTATGGTGTGATAAGTACAATTTTCACATAATCATGTTTAAAGATGGTGATAAGGACAATTCTCACCAAAGTTATGGATTCCTATGAATCACTAAAGTTAATGAGCTACTCCTAATAAGTTTTTATAAAGATGGATTGATAGGTAGTTACTATCTTTCCTTATAATGTTATGATCATGTTTTATGAATTCTGTTAGGATATTGACTGAGCACCGAGAGAACTTATAGGTGGGATTCAGTCCGGTAACGCAGTTAGTTATCCAAGAAAATCCTAGTAGCAATAGAAAGTCCCAAATTATGTTGCCCACGTAGGTTGCCTTCATGGCATAGCTATTGGAACCACATATAGCATAATTGAGTTGAGTACCATGATGGAGTATACCCTGGAAAAGTAGCCTCCCTCTTCTCGATAAGGGTTACATCAGATTCTATGTTATAGCTCACATGGTCTTAAGATGTCGATTAAAGGTCTTATCCCATACAAGTTTAATGTTAAGCTATGAGATTTACTATAAAGTTTATGATTCATTGACCATGAGTTTCATATGTTTAGAAATACTTTTAAGCCTTGTTCATGTTCATGATATTGGTCATGCATCACATGTCATGTTGTTCATGTCCTATTAGTTATTCATGCATATCTCATATACTTAAGACCTTCTATATACTAATGTATATTTTGCCTACATTATCTCATAATGCATGGGCGGACATTGATCATCTGATTCGTGGCTTGAGTGCTTTAGATATCAAAGAGTTAGTGAGTCCTCATTCTATCGAGGACATGACTTTCTTTTCACATAGTTTCATTGACTTTCTTTTTCTATTTCGGCTGAGCTAGGAGCTTGTCCTAAGCTCCCATCATAGATTAGACTAGAGGCATGTTTAGATGCTATGTAATGTAGTCCGGTTGGACATCTATTGAGTTTTCTATCCCTTAGACCCATTGCCTTGAATTTTTCTTCTGCATTTTTACTATGTTTCTTTACATTATATATTCGATGTATGCTAAGATAGTTTGGTTGGGATAACTTGTAATCCTGATCGCCTTGTCACGACTTGGCCCTAGTTCAGGTCGTGACACTTGAGCACCAAGACTCTTTGAAAAGATCTCCAAAATGAGATGTAAATTGAGTACCTCGGTTTGAAATGATAGATAATGGAACACATGAAGCTTAATGAAGTCACGAATACAAAGTCTAACATAGTCCTCGATCGAATAAGAAGTCTTGATGAGAAAAAAATAGGCCAACTTAGTCATTTGGTCAACAACAATCCAAATTGAATTTTGTTTCCAACAAGTACGAGGCATACCTGTAATGAAGTCCATATTCAAGTAGGAATCTCAATATCTTGAGCTAAAGCTTCCGAGTTTTGATACTCAACCTTCACTTGTTGACAATTAGGACATTTGACTACAAAGTCCACACTATCCCTTTTCATGCCATTCCATCAATACACCTCTCTCAAATCTCTATACATCTTTGTAGAACCCGGATGAATCGAATACCGCAAATCATGATCTTTAGACAATATCATTTCTCTAAATCCATCAACATCGGGAATACATAAATGGCCTTGATATCTCAATACACCATCTTCCACTTGGGAGAAACACTCAAAGGTATTTTCAACAAATGCTTTCTTCAACTTAACCAAAGTAGTATCACTATCTTTATTTGCTTTAAAATCTGCCACAAGAGATGATTCAGAACTATTTTGGAGAACAAAACCACCATCCTTTGAATCAACCAAGTGAACACCCAAAAGAGATAGCTTTTGAACATCACGAACTAACTCCTTCTTTTCATCATCTACATGGGCAATACTATTCATAGAAAATCTACTAAGAGCATCGACAACCACATTCGCCTTACTCGGATGGTACAACACACTCATATCATAATCCTTCAACAACTCAAGCCATCTCCTTTGTCGAAGTTTTAAATTCTTATGGTTAAACACATATTTCAAACTCTTATGGTCGGTGAATACATCAACATAGACACTATAAATATATTGTCTCCAAATTTTTGAGGCAAACACAATCGCTGGCAACTCCAAATCATGGGTCGGATAGTTATTCTCATACACCTTAAGTTGTCTAGAAGCATAGGCAATCACCTTTCCATTTTGCATAAAACACCACAAAGACCAACACTTGAAGCATCACAATAAACCACAAACCCATCCGGCCCTTCCAGTAAAGTCAACAAAAAGTCAACAACAGAGCAGATGTAACTCTAACTTTTAACTCATGGAAGCTTTTTTCATATGCCTCGGACCATTGAAATTTTACGTTTTTTTGAGTCAAAGTAGTCAAGGGTGATGCAATGGATGAAAATTCTTCCATAAACCATCTATAATAACCATCTAAGCCCAAGAAACTTCGATATCAGAAAGAGACAAAGGTCTACACCAATTCTTAACCGCTTTAATTTTTTAGGATCCACTGTAATAGGTTCACTAGAGATAATATGGCCAAGAAAAGCAACTGATCTTAAGCAAAACTCACACTTGCTAAATTTTGAGAACAATTAACGATCCTTGAGGAGTTGCAACACAATCCTCAAATGATCGGCATTCTCCACCTCACTCCGAGAATAAAGCAAAATATCATCACTGAACACAATAACGAACGTATCCAAATATTACTTAAATACCCTGTTCATCAAATCCATAAAAGCTGCAGGACCATTTGTTAGTCCAAAAAACATAATCAAGAATTCAAAGTGACCATATCAAGTTCTAAAAGCCATCTTCGAAATGTCATATTCTCTTACTCGAAGTTGATAATAACCCGATCGAAGATCAATCTTTGAAAAGTAACTCATTCCTTGAAGTTGATCTAACAAGTCATCAATTCTTGGGATAGGGTACTTATTCTTAATTATGGCCTTATTCAATTGTCGATAGTCGATATATATTCTGAGAGAACCATCCTTTATTCTAAAAAAGAGGACTAGAGCACCCCATGGAGAGAGACTACATCTAATTAAACCCTTATCCTATAAATCTTTCAACTGATCCTTCAATCTTTAAGTTCCACCGAAACCATTCGGTAAGGATGGATAGAGATAGATTGGGTATCAGAGAGAAGATCAATACCAAAGTCTATCTATCTTTCCGTAGGGATACCAAGGACATCATAAAGAAATACTTTTGAAAACTCATTAATAATTGAATCTGACTCAAGAGTAGGAGCTTCAAAATTTGTATCCCTAACCCAGACTAGATGATATATGCAGCCCTTGAAAATTGTTTTTCAAGCTTAAGGCACAAGATGAGTTGCCTATTAAACACGGAATTGCTACCCTTCCATTCTAGGACTAGCTCATTAGGAAACCGAAACTTGACCACAAGGTTCTAAAACAAATAGAAGCATAACATGCATGTAGCCAATCCATTCCAAGGATATCATCAAAATTGGTCATTGAGGTGATTTTAATGAAGACTAAAAATGGGCATTTTCTATAAACGCTTTTAGCCACTACTGAATCACCAACAGGAGTATATACCGAAAAAGGCTCTAACAAGATCTCGGGACTAACAAAAAATTTTATAGCAAGATAAGGAGTAACAAATGATAAAGTAGCACCCAAATGTAGCAATGAATAAACATCAAAGTCAAAGACTTTCAACATACTTGTCACAACATCGAGGGAATCCTCTAACTTTTGACGAGTCTCTAAAGCATAAAACCTGTTTTGGCATGACTGCCACCCAAAGTAATACTCTGCTGAATCGAATGAAAGCTCTACAATGTATTCAATCCCACCAATCATTCTCCTTTGTGGTTTCTTCCACACTTCTTACATGGAGGAATGACTTGGATACTCGGAGCTCCTCCTTGAACCTTAGGGTTAGACACCCCCTCTTTTTAAAACTTTGGAGACAAAGTGTTTGAAGAATTTTGTCCCTAATACCTTTGGTAAAATTGAGGACGACCACCATTTTTGGACCTAGAGCATGAGAAGTCACCACCATCGCCCTTGTTCTCTTGGGCTCCTCTGCCTTCTCCCTAAGCTTTTCATCCTCAATTTGCTCAGCATAAGTCATGAACCTTGAGATATCCATTTCCCTAATTATCATAGCAATCTTGCATTCCTTTGACACCAAGTCCGAAACACCCGATACTAATTTGCTATTATGGGCTCTAGGGTCGGATACCACAAATGAGGTGTACTTTAATAATTGGGTGAATTTGAGGGCATACTCCTTCACACTCATGCTACCTTTTTTCATGCTAATAAACTCTAAAATCTTAGCCTCCCTTAGATCCAGAGGGAAGAAAGAATCAAGAAATACCTCTTTGAACTCATCCTAAGTAATAGGATCTGCTTCTCTAGCCCACTCAAACCAAATTCTAACAACACTTTTCAATTGATAACCGATCAATTCCGCTATTTCTACCGGACTAACCCCCATAATCTCCATAATATTGTGAATACTTTCAATGAACTCTTGTGGATTCTCATCCACTTTGGACCCATGAAACTCCAGGGGACTCATTCTCATGAACCCTTGTTGCCGCCTTACCCACATTTGGGTTCACGATAGCAAATACCTTTATATTGGTTTAAGCCACCACCGCTTAAGCAAGCACTTGGAAAGTGTCTCAAAACTCCACATATGAGACTTGCTTATTTAGAGGGTCATTTGGAGCTTATTGCTCGTCCTCAATATTCCTTCGCATGGGGATTATTCATGGAGGCATAGTTCTAAAATTGAAAAGAGAAAGTGTTAGAGGGAAAAGCCTTAGAGTTCAAATCTATCACACAATAAGATCATGAAAGAAGTGGAATTTTCTAAAATACCTCATAGCTTCTAATCCATAGATGTGGCGTGCTTCACACCTATGAATAAGTCTTTACTTGATGTGGAATATTAGACTTTCTAGGTCACTTTAAACCTTATGCTCTAATACCAAGTTTATCATGACCCAATCTAGGCCCAAGCGTGACACAATGATCGAAAACCCGATGGATTCCAACCAAGACTCTTAGCCCATATCGCATAGATAAGGTAAGTAATGGATGTAACAATAAACCTTATAAAAGAAGAAATAAAGGTCTAAACATAATTGTCCCGGTAAAAGAGGAACCAAACTCAAACTTTAAAATAAAGAAGATAACATAGACTCCATAACATCTAGCATGCCTCTACTAGTAGATGGGGCAAAATAAAATAATATAAGACACGTGTTGGTTACGCCTTCGATACTTAAGGAATCACCAATCAAGTAATGATAGTAATATAAGACTCTAGCCATGAGTGGGAGATGCGTGATTGTCGACCCTACATTTTGATATGATGTAGGCAAAAGTATGCACTAATACATGGAATGCACTAAGTATATGAGAAGTATGAATGAACAAATATAATAGGACACAAGCAATATGAATATGGGATGCATAAACAATATCATAAAGCATTAGTAGAACTTGAAAATATTTGAAAGTCATATCATAGTCATGTGGTCAATGCATCATAAACATAATGGGAATTTATACCTTTACATGTGCCTTTTGTGGGATAGGACCTTAAACTACACTTAAGACAATGCGATCTATAAAATGGAATCTAATGTAACTCCCACATCGAGAAGGGAGAGGATACCTGCTTAGGAAGACTCCATGAGAATATCTTAACTTGAGCTATTTATGGATCCACTAGCTAGGCCATAAAATCAAACCTATGCGGGCAACATTGTTAGGGACTAAAGGTATATAATAGGATTTCCTTGGTTCGTTACTTGAGCTTCCGAACCGAACCCCACCTTAAAGTCCTATCGGTGCTTAGTTATTATTCCAACAGAATTTATTAAAACCTACTCATTAACATCATTAGGAAATGCCTATAATAAATAGCAATCTAATATCATAAAAGGGTCATAAGAGTATCTCATTAACATGATTGATTCATACAAAAATGAGAAAACTTTTTAATCCTTATGAATCCGTGATTAGGTAAAAAAACCTTTCACCTCTTTAACATGAATGTGTGAGAATTACATACTTGCTTGAAACATCATTAAAAAATCATAATTTCATCATCATCATAAGTTTTCATAAATACTTTATTAATTCGAATCATAACTTCATAATTCCATACTTGAAAATAGCATAATGCATGGGCCCATGGAAATCAACTTGAAATCATGCAATTCAACATAATTCATGCATAATTAAATCAATGATAGTGAAAGAAACTATAATTGAATTGACCCAATGCAATTTCTTAAGATTTAAGGCTTAAAAATAGAGTTCATAAAGAAGAAATTTGAGAAAATCTTTGGAGCCCTAGAAGGATCCATAGATGACTTCCCACGTACCTTGACTAAATCAAAGCCTTAAATGCACTTGAATTGGAGGCTTGAGTTTGACCTTGAAAACCCTTAATTTGAACATTGAAGAAGAACTTGAGATGGTCCTTTTAGAGTGAGAATTATTGGGATTATTGATTTGATAAGGAATGGGGGAAGTTTGAAGGGTTTGGGAAGTTTTAGGTTTTGAATATAGGCTTAAAATGATATATCTTAGGGACTAAATTAGTTGAAATTGACTAAAATACCCCAATTAAATAATTGTCGGGTTGAAATGGGTGAGATAGTCATGCTGGCCGACTTAGTCGATGAGTCACCAATTCTCATTGCTTTCGATCTTATCTTCTTGAACTCTAAAGGAAAATCCTCTAATGATCTTGATGAGATCGACTTAGCACATCGACCTGGTCAATATTTTGCCGATCATGCTCCCCCCTCTCCCAAAGCCTTCCTCCCATGCTAAAATCTCTAAACTTCTTGGCAAGGTATATTATCTTGTAGAATATTGTTGGCGAGTCGTCAACCTGACCCTATGCTCGCCAAGTCCCTAGTTCCCTAATCATGATCTTCAAAAAAATTTGGCGATTCCTTATGTTACAACCTGTACTTTTGTACCTTGGAACACGTTCTTAAGTCTCTTGAAAGGTTTTTAAGTCTCTTGAAAAGTTTTTAAGTCTCTTGAAAGGCTCTTAAGTTTCTTGGAAGGATCGTAAGCCTCTAAAGTTTCTTAAGGTTTCCTAATGTTCTTAAAGCTTTTTAAGACTCCTTAAGAAATCTTAAGCTCTTAAGAGTTACCATGTGAGCTGGATAATCTATAATGCTACCAAACAACTCTAAGGAAGGGGGAATGAGATACCCCATAATAGAGAAGATGGGGAATAGAGTTGTAAGAATCCGGAAGACGTTGGAGACTAAATAATGAGTCGTAGGACTCGACTTACTTACGTAAGCTACCAACTTGGAAAGATTACATGCTTAAGTTACTCAAGTACATACCAAGCTTACGTAGCAAGGATTACATAGGTTCGTAAAGTAAGACGTGATTACAAATCCATGAGGGAGAAAAGAAGGTTCCACATAGAAGCATGATGGAGTGCCACATGGAAGAAGCTGGGAGTGACACATGGCATCATCTGGAGTAAGGGGGTGTCCCCCCACATTCCACATGGCAGACCATGGTTGGAGGTGTGGTGCGTTGGCCCTATAAGGGCTTGACACATGTCACCACTTAGTGGTTGACCTGTATCACCCCTAAAAGTGGCCTATATATAAGTTTTATGACTTTAGTTCATACTTATCCTCTATTCATTCTTATCAAGAGACTTCTAGAGACAAAAAGAAGAGAAGAGAAATCTAGAACAAGAGAGAGGAGAAACCTTAAACTTAAGAAAGAGAGCCACAGATTTGGAGCCAAAAAGGGGTAAGTTCTCCGATTTCATTCCGTGAATTAATTATCTAGGGTACACCAAGATGTTATGAAGGTGTTATTAATGAAAATTTATGATTTGTATCAGCCCAAAATGTTATCAAACAGCCACAAAGTTTTAGGTGCGCTAAAGGAACTTCCGCGGTAAGTTTTGACGAGTTTGACGAGTTTCGGGTAAGGTAAGGTTTTCACTTTCAAATTGGATTTTATGATGTTTTTATGTAGTATATTAAATGTCTTAAAAAAGTTTGGAAGTGGAAAAATTGCATAAAGATGGTTGACGTTAGGAACAAACTAAATTGAAGTAGTTGTAGTTAAATTAAAGTAGAGTAGTATGTTGTGATTGTGGTGCTGCGGTTGCAGCTGGTTGGATGGCATGTTGCAGGGATGGAAAGTTTTCTAAAATGGGTGTGGGTACTTCTGGTTTCATCCAAAAGACCCTCCATTTCGTATTGTTAAAGGTTTTGCGAAATAAAAATTAAAAACTCTATTTTGATATCGTATCTTCGGGCGAGTTGTTTGGAATTTGTATTGTATAATATTTAAGTAATTTACTTGTGTATATGATTCTGGTTGTTTTTGTTGGTATGGTTGTTGACACTGTGTCCAAGTTGAAATCTCGGGGATGTTAAAGTTATGGTGGAAATGCTGCCCAATTTTTTGTAGCTTCGTAACTAGTAACAAACTAGTCGAGGGTAATAGATAGGAAATGACTCCTATTAGTACTTGGTTGTAGAGTGGGTTATTGGAAAATGAAAGGCTATTAACCTTTGTATTACTTTCATTTCAAATAGGTTAAGGAGGTATCAAGACAAGCCGGATTTCGATTAATCCTTGAAAAGGTATGTGAAGCTTACCCTTTCTTTCTTTTGGCCTGTCTTAGCCTTAAGTGATTGATATACGAAATATGGGGATAATTCCATTCATATAACCCCAAGTATGAATCATAAGTCTTATTTACTTCTCGATGGTAGAATTTCTATACTAGTTGAGTTATTGCCTCTCAAGGCTTTTATATGATGGAGAGTAGTAAGTATGTGAAGTTATCTCCTTTCTCTTGGCATGTCTTTGGCATGAGTAAATATAGCTATCCTTCTTTCCTCTTGCTATGCTTTTGACATAAGTATTATGCTATTATGCTATAATTATTCACTGAGCCATGATGGGCTGGGTACGATATATGCATATGATGACCCCATGAGGGAAAGTAGAGAGTATGTAAAGCTTATTCTTTCTCTTGGCATGTCGTTGGCATAAATATGTAAAGCCTATCCTCTCTCTTCTTTTGGCATGTCTTGATATAAGTATCATATGATGAAAGCTTTGGGGAGTATCCCATCCATAAATCTCCGAGC
This sequence comes from Solanum dulcamara, assembly GCF_947179165.1. Lineage (NCBI taxonomy): Eukaryota > Viridiplantae > Streptophyta > Magnoliopsida > Solanales > Solanaceae > Solanum > Solanum dulcamara. Next base: position 34,628,089 of record NC_077241.1, on the reverse strand, counting down.
AAGATTTATGAGTCTTACCAACTTCCTAATGTTAGAACTTCCATAATAATAGAGCTATAACTCTCAAGCCTTCTATGTGATGGAAAGTAGTAAGTACGTAAACTAACCTCTCTTCTCGTTTGGCATATCCTAAAAGTAAGTGATATGTATACAAGCTGGGGTAATCTTATTCTTATGTTCCAAATAGGATTCTTGTCCCTTACTTATTTTCTGGTGTTAATGCTCTTATGGTAGTTTAGCCACTACCCTCGAGCCTTCTGTACGTAAAATAGGAATTGGGGTGTAGAAGACTATATGCTCATAAATGCTATAGTGACCCATGTCCTTACTTTGATAAGATCCTATTCCTAAGGACTCTAAGACGACCAATGCCTTTGATTTCATAAGACGTTTAGCATTACTTGATAAATGCCTATGATTCCTGAGACTCTAGTTGATAAGACCCCTAATGACACTTAGAGGGAACTTGGGATAAGTACCATTCTGAACCTCAAAGGATAGTCCAGTATGATCGTTTTATTGAGCCTCAGATGATAATAGGATGATTATGACTCCGAGTCCCATAAAGGGCAGAGTATGGTATATGATGATTATAGCACCAAGTCACATAAAGGGCTGGGTACGGTATATGATAATTATGACACCAAGTCCCATAAAGTGCCAAGTACGGTATATGATGATATGATGACACTGAGTCTCATAAAAGGCCTGGTACGGTATATAATGATATGATGACACTGAGTCCCATAAAGAGCTAGGTACGGTATATGATAATGTGATGACACCAAGTCCCATGAAGGGCCGAGTACGGTATATGTATGCAATGATATTATATGATGATGTAGTGTTGAGGTATGATATACGATTATGGCCCCAAGCCTCATAATGGGCCAGGTGCAATATATGAGGAAGTGCCATATGGCAGCAGCTGGAGTAAGGTAGTGGGCCCCCACATGCCATGTGCCATCAGACACAGGTACAGTGCCTTATTGAGTATCATATTGTTTCTTAGATCTCTACTTCAGATGTGACTTCGTTTATGAAATGTTATGCTTTATATACTTAGTACATATATCGTACTGACCCCTTTTTCTTTGGGGGGGGGGGATACATTTCATGCCTGCAGGTATAGACACGCAACTTGAGGATCCACCAGCTTAGGATTCTACCCAGCAGGTTTAAGAATAGCTCCATTATATCGGAGCCTAGATTTTGGTACCGACCATTGATGTATATATTTGTGTGTTCAAGGGTATAGCGGGGGCCGTGTCCCACCTTATGTTTTTGTTTCTTTTTACTCTTAGAGGTCTGTAGACATGTATGTGGGTTGTATATATATATGTGAATAGTTGTACCTATATGTTACAATAGCCTCATCGGCTTATATATATTGTCTTTCCTATTGGCACGCCATGACTCAAATAAGAGATAGGTTTCCTTATAGTTAGCAAGGGTACACACAAGTGTCCAGTTCGGGCACCCGTCATGGCCTACGAGGTTGGGTCGTGACAAAAGTGGTATCAGAGCGGTGCTTCCTATAATGTCTATAGACCGTATCTAGTAGAGTCTTGTTTATCGATGTGTTGTGCACCATATCTATAAACAGGAGGCTACAGGACATTTAGGATGTTATCTTTCTTTCTTTCTTAGATCGTGCGATCGAGCTTTGTTCTTAGGATGACCTTTCACTAACCTACCATTATGTTTGCAGTAATGCCTCCAAGGAAAGTAACAACCGCCCAGAAGGGCAAGTCGGTGGCGGGGGAAACCAGTTAGGCCCTGAGAGTTACTAGGGCTCGTGCCCAATCTATATTGAGGATTGTGCTCCAGTCGGCAAGCTTTACTATGCTTCCACCTTTAAAGGAGCTTAGGGAAGCAACAACTACAGATTCGGAAACCCCAATACCGAAGCCTCTATCCCCACAGCCAGGGGCAGAAGAAAGGACTATGAGAGATATAGTGCAACTTCTAACCAAATTAATGGTAGGGCAGGCTCGGAGACATGGGCTGGATGGTGCAAATAGGCAATATAGTTAGAGGGTTTGTGACCTCCTGGATTATAACCCCCCGAGTTTTATGGGTCGAGACATATAGATGACCTGCAGGAGTTCATTCGGCAGATGCAGCGTACATTAAGAGTAATTAGGGCCTTAAAAACTGCGTCTGTTGAATTGGCGTCATATCAGTTGCGTGATGTAGCCATTAATTGGTATAGGTCTTGGGAATTATCGAGGGGCGAGGGTGAGCTTATAACAGAATAGGACGAGTTTGTAGAAGCTTTTCTTGGCCACTTCCTAGCTCCAGAAATGTGATGGGCCAAAATTGATAAATTTTTACAGCTAAGGCAGAATGGTAGGAGCATTAGAGATTGCAGCCTTGAGTTTGACTTGTTGGCGAGGCATGCGCCCACTATAGTAGCTGATATGGTTGATAGGGTGCATCGCTATGTGATGGGTCTAGACCATTACTTAATTGTTAGTTGTATGGCCATGGCTTCTCAGCCAGGCATGGATATTGCCCGGGTACAGGCATACGCACAAGGGGTGGAAGATCGGCATCGGGGGTGTCAGCTCGATAAAGATTATAATGGAAGCCAGCAGAAGAGAACTAAATTAGCTGGGTATTATGGCGAGCTCCGAGGCGGGCAGCCTCAACAGTATAGTAGATATCCTCCTCAGTCGGCCTAGAGTGCACCCCCGCAGTTCCTAGGTAGAAGATTTGGCAGCAAAAGGTATTCAAGAGCCAGTCAGAGCTTTAGGGTTTTAGGCTTACAGATAAACAGGGGTTCACGTCAATCGAGGTTATCTTTGTCTTGGTGTTCTCATTATGGTAGGTTTCATTTTACGGAATACCATTTTGCAACCAACGCTTGCTTTGCTTGTGGCTGTCAAGGCCATGCTATGAGAGAATGCCCATGTAAAGGTAGTCTAGGAGGTGTAGTTCAACCTACCAGGTCAGTTGCCGTTCCTTCTTCTTCTGTGGCTATGCTCCCTATGGAGCGGGGTATGCAGGCACCAGCAGGTCATGGTGGAGGCCGGGGCGAAGCTTCTAGTTTTAGTGGTCCTTCGAATCGCATATATGCCTTGGTTGGTAAACAGGGCCAGAAGGTGCTATCAAGCTTGGTTACGGGTATATTATTAATCTTCTCCCAGGATGTGTATGCATTGATAGATCCAGGCCCTACCCTATTGTATATATATATATATCCTTTTGTTATTGATATTTGGCGCCCTATGTGGCTGTGATAGACTATGATATGCATATATGTGTTGGCTCTGTGAGGCATTGTTAGTATTTCCTGCGTGCAGGTTTTGAGATAGGAAGGAGTATAGAGGAAACACTGTCGAAATTTTCCTAAGAAGTAAAAAAAGAATGAAATATAGGGTTGTAATATATCTTAAAAAGGTCGTATTCATAGTAATGGTAATTAGAGAATCAATACTGAGATGGTAAGAAGAATTGAGACGGATATAAATGCCTTAGGACAGTTGGTGGAATATGTAAAATGGAATAAACCAGGAGACGAAAAGATTATGTCTACCTTATACAGGTTGTATTAGAATGGTTATGCAACTTATGAATATGTATATGTTGAGTATAAGGTCAAATGAGAACTACACGATAAAAGGAACTAGAATGTTTTGGATACATTCTAGAGAGATGTCAAAATGGATTAGACCAAACTACCGAGATGGGGTGAGTACTAAGGGAAAAATAAGACCTAGCCATTGTGGAACTAAAGATCTACCCCGATACCATTTGTAAGATAAAAGAGGAAAGGGCAAGGAGAAACATGAAGACTAGCGAGATGAGGCTAAGGTAAATCTTAGGCTAAGTTGAGTGCCTTGTATATTATTGCAAGTATTGCAATGAAACGTGACACGAGGACTTCTCGGGGGGTCACTTATCCTAGTACTACTCTCGCCCAAGCAAGCTTAACTTCAAAATTTTGGTGGGATCTGGTGGGTTAGTGCTTGTATGATCGCACGAGATGGAAGAATCCAAACTAGCGGCGAAGCAATGACACAAGATTATGTACCTAGAGTGTTATAAGTTACGTTAAGGGAATTGTAAAAGGGATTAAGCAAAACAAGCAGGATTAGCTGATTACTAACAGATGGCACATATGTATGCCACAGTTCTTCAACATAATACTAGTTAATGATAGGCAAACCACAAAACGGCTATATAGGCCATTGTGTGAGGGAATTTTGACACCACTTGGCAGCCAACTCTAAGGGGAAAAAAGCAAAACCCAAAAGGTAAGAGTACCAGTTGTTGTCATCTAAAGAAGGTAGGAAGTAATATACGAGGTCGAAGATTTCATAATATGACCTTAGCTATAAGACTCACTTTGCACTCCATGGACAGATGATTCTGGAGGGAATATTACCCGTAGATTAATAATATCAGCCCATGCTCCTTCAATCAAAGACTACCTACTCAGCCGAGAAGGTGTGAAATTATAGGTTAAGAGGGTGATAGGACCTTACGGAGTCCCTATAGCTATTATCCCAGATGAAGGAGCCCAAGTTACAGTTAACTACTGAAGATCAGTCCGCGAAGAGATTAGGAAGATAGATAGGTCTTCATATACCATTTTACCCTCAGATTGATGGATAGACTAAGCATGGTAGCTACACGGTAGACGATATGTTGCGGGCCTATACGGTTGACCCCATAGGTAACACAGACAATTTCCTACCACCTGTCAAGAGTACTTACGATATTAACTATCATTCTAGTATCTAGGTGGCCCCATATAAAACTTTGTATGGCAGACAGTGTAGGTCACCAATTGGTTGGTTTGGTGTTAGTAAAACACGACTAATAAGCCCAGACTTGGTTCAATAGGTGGTATAGAAGGTGAAGCTTATTCAGGAGAGATTATTAGCAGCACAAAGTCGATAGAAGTCATACGCGGATAATATACATCGACCTCTAAGGTTTCAAGTTATAATTAAGCACTCTCGAAAGTGTCGCCCACAGAGAAGGTGATGAGAGCCAGCAAGAAAAAGGACCTTAGTTCGAGATACATTAGCCCTTATCAGATCCTCCGCCGAATAAGTGAGATTGCCTACGAGCTAGACTTACCAGCGGATCTGAAAGCAGTATATCCAGTCTTCCATGTGTCAATGCTTCGGAAATATATTAGGGATCTATCCCGAGTATATTCCTTGGATGATATCCAGGTCACAGAGGAGTTATCCTATGACGAGCAACCTATCTCCATCCTGGATCGGCAGATTAAAAGATTGTAGACTAAGGACGTAGCTTCTGTCAAGGTGCTGTGGCGAAATGAGAATTGCGAAGAAACAACCTGGGAAGCTGAAGAGGAAATGAAACATAAGTATCCGTACCTATTCCCTACGTCTGCAGGTAATCCCAAATTTTGAAACTTTTATATTGGTTACTTGATGAAAGTGTGGGTTATTGCAATAGACAAGAATTTCCCTGTAATCTGTATAAGATCTTAAGAAAGATTTTAGTTCACATTTGAGGACGAATGTCCTAAAGGGGGGAAGGATGTTACACCCCATACTTTTATACCTTGGAATGCATTCTTAAGTCTCTTAAAAGGTTCTTAAGTCTCTTGAAAGGTTCTTAAGTCTCTTGAAAGGATCTTAAGTTTCTTGGAAGGATCGTAAGCCCCTTAAGTTTCTTAAGGCTTCCTAAAGTTCTTAAAGATTGTTAAAGCTTCTTAAGATTCCTTAAGAACTCCTAAGCTCTTAAGAGTTACCATGTGAGCCGGATAATCTATAACGCTACCAAATAACTCTAAGGAAGGAGGAATGAGATAGCCCATAATAGAAAAGATGGGAAATAGAGTTGTAAGAATCTGGAAGACGTTGGAGAATAAATAATGAGTCGTAGGACTCAGTTTACTTACATAAGCTACCAACTTGGAAAGCTTACATGCTTAAGTTACTCAAGTACATACCAAGCTTGCGTAGAAAGGATTACATAGGTTCGTAAAGTAAGACGAGATTATGAATCTATGAGGGAGAAAAGAAGGAACCACATGGCATCATGAGGGAGTGACATGTGGTAGCAGCTGGAGTAAAGTAGTGGGCCCCCACATGCCATGTGGCAGTCCATGGTTGGAGGTGTGGTGCGTTGGCCCTATAAGGGCTTGACATATGTCACCACTTAGGGGTTGACATATGTCACCCCTAAAAGTGGCCTACATATATGTTTTATGACTTTAGTTCATACTTATCCTCTAGTCATTTTTATCAAGAGACTTCTAGAGACAAAAAGAAGAGAAGAGAAATCTAGAACAAGAGAGAGGAGAAACCTTAAACTTAAGAAAGAGAGCCACGGATTTGGAGCTAAAAAAGGGTAAGTTCTCCGATTTCATTCCATGAATTAATTATCTAGGGTGAACCACGATGTTATGAAGGTGTTAGTAATGAAAATTTATGATTTGGAGTAGCCCAAAACGTTATCAAACAGCCATGAAGTTTTAGGGGCGCTAAAGGAACTTTCGAGGCAAGTTTCGATGAGTTTGATGAGTTTTGGGTAAGGTAAGGTTTTCCCTTTCAAATTGGAGTTTATGATGTTTTTATGTGGTATATTACATGTATTAAACAAGGTTTGAAGTGGAAAAATTGCATAAGGATGGTTGATGTTAGGAATAAACTAAATTGAAGTCATCGTAGTTAAATCGAAGTCGAGTAGTGTGTTGCGATTGTGGTGATGCGGTTGCATCTGGTTGGATGGAGTGTTTCAGGGATGGAAAGTGTTCTAAAAGGGGTATGGGTACTGCTGGTTGTAGCCACATGACCCTCCGTTTTGTATTGTTAAAGGTTTTGTAAAATAAAGATTAAAAATTCTATTTTGATATCGTAGCTTCGGGCGAGTTGTTTGGAGTTTGTATTGTGTAATATTGAAGTAATTTACTTGTGTATACTGTGCTGGTTGTTTTTTTGGTATGGTTATTGACACAGTGGCTGATTTGAAATCTCGGGGATGTTAAAGTTATAGGGAAAAAGCTGCCCAATTTTTGGTAGCTTTGAAACTAGTAACAAACTAGTCGAGGGTAATGGATAGGAAATGACTCCTATTAGTACTAGGTTGTAGAGTGGGATATTGGACAATGAAAGGATATTAACCTTAGTATTACTTTCATATCAAATAGGTTAAGGAGGTATCAAGATGTCATGACCCCCCATGGGCCGCGACTGGTTCCCTATCTGGACACCCAAACAAACTTACATACCAAATTATCATATTACGGAATAATTCAAATTTAATACTTATTTTTCAATCAGAATAATAGGCAATCATTATTTTAGATAGTCACGCATGCGGAAAATATCATATCAAACCAAAAAGAGCGACAGAATACGCATCGCCGGATATGTGCATATATATGAACATATGGTCCGTCTTGGCCGTTACAATAGAAGGGATGTATTAGGTCACAAGTAATAACTAAACACGCATACACGACCCGTGACCCACACCAATGTCTATAGGCCTCTACCCAAAACATAATGGAAACATATGATGGGACAAGGCCCTGCCGTACCCAAATGGTCAAATATACAAGAGTATGTACATCAGAAAGAAATATAACAAAATGCGGGCTCTGAGTCAAAGGAGCACTCTGTAGTAGTAAAAGGTGTGTAACTTACGCTGACGGACCCTGAATGTCTGTACCTGCGGACATAAAATGCAGCCTCCGAAGAAAAGGAGGTCAGTACGACATGTGTACTAAGTATGTAAAGCATGAAGTATATAGAATCCAAACCGTAACTAAGAGGAAAAGTACAAGGAGTACTTACCAAACCAGGACATCCAAAATCTGTACTGAAATATATATACAAAATGCAAACAAAAAAAACATGCATAAGGCTCAGGACCGTGGTCACCATCCCGACGCTGGTACCACAACACATCATACTCTAGAAGGTTTCAAGTCTCCGTACAAATCCCGAACACATCATATCATCACAACATGTCATATCATCAGAACATCTCATATGCCATATCACATCATGACACCATAAATGGTACCCGGCCCTATGGCGAGGTCTCGGGACCCGTGACACATCATACTGCCAAATAAATTATAGGGCGCACGATTACAAAGCCAGCTGGGGTTCCGGCGAATGATGTCATAGTAGTATGCACGAGCAGAGTAGTGAGAAACTAATGCAACACATATATATATCAAGCATTTCTGAAATTATATTTACAGTCCCAAAATGGGTATTAGAACATAAGGGGATGATTAGAATATTATTCTTTAGTAGGAAAAATCATAGGCAAAAGTAATCCCTTTATGTTATAACAGAATAAACTAAATAGGACAAACTATGCGAGTTTCGGAGTTAGTTGGCCCACCTCTGGCCAAGCCGAGGTGGCGTACATGAATTTCAAATATTTGGCTTTACGGAGTCATCTATCAAGGTTGTAGGATGATCCATTCTCATAAGTAGAAGTTATGGATATTTGCACGTTTCTTTCCAACATACATGGGTTTTTAATTCAATTTCACTGAATGGATATATAGGAAATTTAAGTTCGAATTTCCATGAGCAGAATTTTTTCAGAGACTCAAATTACAACCTACTACACTTAGGATATGCCAAAAGAAGAAAAGGAAGAGGTTTACATACCTTATCCGCCGCTTACACTCACCCCAACTCAACTCCTGTTTTCTCCAAAATCTACAAATGGTCACAATTACCAATTGTAAGTTATGAACCTTTAAGAGTTTAATTTTTTTCTTACTTGTCTACAAAAATTTGGGCAGCACCTCCCCTATAAATTTACATCCCCGAGAATTTAACTCCGCCAAAATATCAACAACAACATCCACAACAATCACTACAAAATACATTGTAACATCAATAGTCTCCCTTTTTACATAAGGCAACCAATTCTACACCCACTTTACACCTTCCAACTAATATCAGCATTTTCATGTCCATTCACTAATTCAAGACCACCTAAACATAATTCGAAAGAAATTAACATTATTCCATACAATATACAAAAATTCCATCAAAACCATAATCCACCCAAAACTTCTACGAACGCAACGAAACTACCAAATTGCATTGTCTTCTTCCAAATTCATTAAGAATAACAATAATTCCCATATTAGAATTCCACTTCCATAATTATATAAAACTATACTAAAATCACATAATTCCGTATAACAACTTATAACCAATTTTAAGGTCGTCTTGAATTATTAAACTATTAATTACACCATAACCGCCATAACGCCACAACTAACAAGCTAAATAAAATTCAATTCCTCTTCCCCCAACCATCACACCACACAAACATACCCACTTGCACACCCATATGATCACACACACACATACATCACAATTACATGATTTTCATGTAATTCTAACATTTACAACACATACACTTCTTCCATAATATAGAAAGATAGAATTCTTACCTTTTTCTTCCATTTCGACTTGCCACAAACGTAGTTTTCTCGCTTACCCAATTATACCACGTTAACGAGGACCTTTAACTTAACAAGAATTCAAGAAGGACGAGTTTTTTTGGATCAAAATTGAAGAACTTGGAATTTTTTCCCTTTTTCCCCATGGGTTCGGCCCCTTATGCTTTCTTTCTCTCTTTTGATTTATTTTCTATCTCTTGAATGTTCTATATATATATATATATATATATATATATATATATATATATATATATATATATATATATATATATTATCTCCTAATTATTTTCTATATATATATTACCTGCTAATTAGTTATCACATGGAACTAATTTTTCCATGGGCTTGGGCTAACCATGGCCTTTGGGCCTCAATTTCTTTTATTAATATTTTTTTTGAGCCCAACCTACAAGTCTTATTTTTTGTAATTCACAACTAATTTCCAAAATTTCCAATTTTTACCTTCGGCCTTCCTCCGTATTTCCACATCAATTTATTTTTCCATGAATATTACACCGGTATTAAATAAAATAAATCACAATCCTTATTTCTTGCTAATCAATTTTTTTCTAAATACGCAAAAGTGCGAGATGTAACATCCTCCCCCCTTTAGCACATTCATCCCTGAATGTTAAATTAGCCTTATAAGTCTTAAAAGTATTCCGGGAAGGATATTCTATATGGGTGGCGTACATAATTAATTACTAATTAATATAATCAATTACAGAATTTAAGTTACCTGATGACATAGGAAACATGTGAGGATATTTCTTCTTTATCTCGCCTTCTGCCTCCCAGGTTATTTCTTCTCGGTTATTGTTACGCCACAAAACCTTGACAGAAGATACATCTTTGGTGCGCAATCTTCTCACCTGTTGATCTAAAATGGCTACGGGCTGCTCTTCGTAAGATAGCTCCTTCGTTATCTGCACATCTTCTATAGGGAATATTTTGGAGGGATCACCAACTCATTTACGAAGCATAGACACATGAAATACCAGGTGCACTACCTCCAGATCGGATGGTAAATCTAGCTCATAGGCGACTTCACCTATCCTCCAAGTAATCTGATAAGGTCCGATATACCACAGACTAAACTTACTCTTTTTGCCGAACCTCATCACACCCTTCATAGATGACACCTTTAGGAATACCCAGTCGCCAATCTAAAACTCTAGTAGTCGATGTTGCTTATCTGCATATGATGTTTACCGACTCTGGGTGGCCAATAACCGCTCCTGAATAAGCTTCACTTTATCAATTACTTGCTGTACCACGTCTGGCCCAACTAATTTCATCTCTCCCAAATCAAATCATCCAATCGGGGATCTACACTTCCTACCATACAGGGCTTCATACAGAGCCATCTAAATTCTAGAATGGTAGCTATTATTATAACCAAATTCAATAAGTGGCAAATGATCACCCCATCTGCCTCTGAAATCAATTACATAGGCCCATAATATATCTTCCAGTGTCTGAATAGTGCGCTCAACCTGTCCATTGGATTGAGGGTGAAAGATGGTTCTAAGACTCACCTGAGTCCCTAATCCTTCCTGGAATGACCTCCAGAAGTTAGCCGTAAACTGGGCACCTCTGTTGGTTATAATAGATACAGGAACTCCATGAAGCCTTACTATCTCCTTAATATACAATCTAGCATAATCCCCGGCCAAATACGTAGTCCTGACAGGAAGAAAATGGGTAATTTCGTCAGTCTGTCAACAATAAACCAAATAGAATCATACATGCGTGTAGTGCGCGATAATCTTGTAATGAAATCCATGTTAATTCTTTCCCACTCCCAAGCAGGAATTTCCATTTTCTGTAGTAGTCTAGTGGGCTTTTGATGCTCGATCTTAACTTGCTGACAGTATGGACACTGACCAACAAACTCTGTAATGTCTCTTTTCATCCTGTCCCACCAATACAAACATTTGAGGTCATGATATATTTTAGTGGATCCAAGATGAACAAAATACTGAGCATTATGTGCCTCGCCCACATATCCTACCTTCACATAACAATACCCCATCAGACAAAAATTTGAACTGAGTCATTTCCTTGTTAAGAGCCACATCTCTGTACTATAGCAGATTGGGGTCCTCGAACTGATGCCATTTTACCTCTTCCATAGGTGACGATTCAGCAACATCTCAGATAGAAATCTTGGTATCTCTAGAGTCGGCCAAACAAACTCCAAGACTGGCTAACTGATGAATCTCATGAACCAATTCTTTCTTATCTGGTGGAATATCAGTCAAACTGCCCATGGACTTGCGGCTAAGTGCATCAGCTATTATATTGGCTTTCCCCGGATGATACAAAATATTAACATCATAATCTTTCAATAATTCAAGCCATCTTTTCTACCGCAAATTTAGCTCTTTTTGCTTAAAAATATATTGGAGGCTCTTGTGGTCTGTATAAATATCCACGTGGACCCTATATAAGTAATGCCATAATATCTTCAAGTCATGAATCACTACGGCCAATTCTAGATCATGAGTGGGATAATTTCTCTCATGCGGTCTGAGTTGCTGGGAAGCATAAGCTATGAATCAACTGTGCTGCATTAACACACAACCTATCCCAATTCCAGAAGCATCAGATTAAATGACATACCCCTCTGACCCCTTTGGAAGAGCTAAAACTGGAGCTGTAATCAACTTTTTTTTCAGCAACCGAAAGCTGCGTTCACAAGCGTTAGTCCAATGAAATTTTGCTGCCTTCTTAGTTAGCTTTGTTAAGAGAGCCGTAATAAAAGAAAAATTCTCTACAAATCTTCTATACTACCCGCTAACCCTAGAAAATTGCGTACCTCTGTCAGTGTAGTAGACCTGGGATAATTCTGTACAGCATCAATCTTTTGTGTATCGACCCAAATGCCATCAGCTCCAACAATATGCCCAGGAATGCCATGTAGGTTAACCAGAATTCACATTTGGAGAATTTAGCATATAATTTTTGTTGCCGAAGTATGCCGAGTACTATCCTCAGATGATTGGAATGCTCTTCTGCTGATTGTGAGTAAACCAAAATATCATCAATAAATACAATCGAAATACCTGATTCATCAAATAAACACCACTGGAGCATTAGTCAGCCCAAAAGACATCACCCTGAATTCATAATGGCCGTATCGGTTCCTGAAAGCAGTCTTCGGAATATCTGCCTCTCATACCCTTACCTGATGGTAGCCTGAACGTAAATTGATCTTCAAAAAATATTTGGTATCCTCCAACTGATCAAATAAATCATTAATCTGGGGGAGAGGATATTTATTCTTTATAGTCACCTTATTTAATTTCCTGTGGTCAATACACATCCGCAGTGTCCCGTCTTTCTTTCTTACAAATAATACCGGCGCTCCCCAGGGCGATGTGCAGGGCCTAAAAAAGCCTTTGTATAATAAGTCTTTCAGTTGCTCCTTCAATTCCTTTAATTTCGCCGGCGTCATTCGATATGGAGGGATGGATATAGGTTGATTATCCGATAGCAAATCTATTGTGAACTCTACCTCCCATTCAGGGGGAAGACCTGGAAGCTCCTCCGAAAATACATCTGGTAATTTATTGACTACCAAAACTGATGGGAGAGTAGGTGTCTCGGCTTTAGTATCGTGTACACGAACTAGATGATAGATATAGCCTTTTTGAATCATCTTTTTAGCCTTGAAGTATGAAATAAACTTACCCCTCGGTGATGCTGTACGCCCTATCAACTCTACCACTGTTTCCCCTAGAAACTGAAATTGAACTACCTTTTTCCTGAAGTCAACAGTAGCATAACAGGAAGCTAACCAGTCCATACCCATAATAACATCAAATTTGATCATATCTAATTCCACCAAATTAGCATTAGTACAACGATCACATATAATCACAAAACATTCATTATATACTTGCCTGGCTACAATAGAATCCCCAACTGGTGTAGCTACTTCAAATGGCTCTATCAATTCGGGAGTTATCCCAATTTTACTAGCAACAAGCGAAGAGATATATGATAAAGTAGATCCTGGATCAATTAGTGCATATACAGATTGAGAGAAAACCAATAATGTACCTGTGATAACATTTGGCGATGCCTCCTGATCATGGCAGCTAGCAGATGCATATATATAGTTCGAAGGACTGCTAGAATTAGAAAATCGACCACGACCTCGACTACGGCCCACCGGTACCGGCACACCTCATTCCATAGGACGTGCAGCTGAAGGAGTAGACGATAAACCAATAGCTGATCCTGTCGGCTGAGCTGCGTCACCTGAACCGCTCACCAATGGACAATATCGCATGATATAGTCATGACGTCCACAAGAAAAACAGGCTCTTATAGCTCGATAACACTCCTCAAGATGTGATCTCCCACAATAAGAACACCGAGACATAGGGGGCCTGGAATAACCATAATCTCTGCTCGTCTGCGAACCTGATGCTCTAAAACTTTAGCTCGCCCCAGATGACCCTGCACCATCAAGTCATCTGCCGATGGACTCCGTACCCCGGCCTAACAGAGGAAGATATCTACCGAACTGCTGCTGAAGCTGCCCGCCTTGAAAATCTCCAGAATACCCCACTGATCTGGTCCTCTTGGGCGGCCTCCTATCACGATCCCTACTAAACGGATCCCCCCTTATGTCGGTCCTCATCCCTTCTGCGTAGGCCTATAGTCGGCCAATATCCATGCTGATCTGAGATGCCATCGCCATACAGCTATCAACCGAATAACAATCCAACCCTACCATGTACCAATGCATCTTGTCCTCCATATCAGCTACAATAATAGGTGTATATCAGGCCAGAGAATCAAACTCCAAGCTATATTCTCAGACACTTCTACCTCGCTACTTCAGCTGTAAAAATCTATCAACCCTCACCCACCGCAGCTCTGGGGGCAAAAAGTGGTTGAGGAAGACAGTTACAAACTCATCCCATATAGCTGGGGGAGCACCCTCTCCTCGAGACAGCTCTCAGGACTCATACCAATTAATCGCAATATGCCATAACCTGTGTGAAGCTAACTTAACAAACTCAGTTTCAAAAGCCCTGACCAGTCTCAATGAGGGCTGCATTTGCCGAATAAAATCCTGGGGTCCTCCTCAGGCTTAGACCCAAAAACTCTGGGGGATTACATGTGAGGAAATCACGGAACCTCAAGCTATCACGCCTATTATCCTTATCTCCTCTCTGCCCATGTCTATGAGTCATCCTAATAGCACAACTCTATTGCACGATCTAAGATTTAAAGAAAGGTAACAACCTCAATATCTTGTAGCCTCCTATTTATAGATGTGGTGCACAACACACCGACAAATAAGACTCTACGAGACAAGACCTGTAGACATTCAAAGGACAAACTGCTCTAATACAACTTTTGTCATGACCCAGCCCCGTGGGCCGCGACTGGTCTATCTGAACACCCAAATGCACTTAAATACTAAATTGTCATATTACGGAATAATTCAAATTTAATATTTTTTTCAATCAGAATAATAGGTAGTCATTATTTTAGATAGTCGCGCGTGCGGAAAATATCATATCAAACCAAAAGGGGCGGCGAAATACGCATCACCGGATATGTGCATATATACGAATATATAGGCCATCTTGGTCGTTACAATAGAAGGGACTGTATTAGGGCACAAGTCATAACCAAACACACATACATGACCCGTGACCCACATCGATGTCTACAGGCCTCTACCTAAAACATAATGAAAACATATGATAGGACAGAGCCCCATCATACCCAAATGGTCAAATATACAAGAGTACATATATCAGAAAGACATATACCAAAATGCGAGCTCCGAGTCAAAGGAGGATTCTGTAGTAGAAGAAGGTGTGTAGCTTACGCTGATGGACCTTGAACGTCTGTACCTGCGGGCATAAAATGCAGCCCTTAAAGAAAAATAGGTCAGTACGACATGTGTATTGAGTATGTAAAGCATGAAGTATATAGAATCCAAACCGTAACTAAGAGGAAAAGTACAAGGAGCACTTACCAAACTAGGACATCCAAAACCTGTACTGAAATATATATACAAAATGCAAACAAAAAAAACATGCATAAGGCTCAGGACCGTGGTCACCATCCCGATGATGGTACCAAAGCACATCATACTCTAGAAGGTTTCAAGTCTCCGTACAAACCCCAAACACATCATATCATCACAACATGTCATATCATGAGAACATCTCATATGCCATATCATATCATGACACCATAAATGGTTCCCGACCCTATGGCGAGGTCTCGAGACTCGTGACACATCATACTGCCAAATAAATTATAGGGCGCACAATTACAAAGCCAGCTTGGGTTTCGACGAATGATGTCATAGTAGTATGCACGAGCGGAGTAGTGAGAAACTAATGCAACACATATATATATCAAGCATTTCTGAAATTATATTTGCAGTCCCAAAATGGGTATTAAAACATAAGGGGATGATTAGAATATTATTCTTTAGTAGGAAAAATTATAGGCAAAAGTAATCCCTTTATGTTATACCAGAATAAACTAAATAGGACAAACCTCCGGCCAAGCCGAGGTGGCGTACATGAATTTCAAATATTTGGCTTTACAGAGTCATCTATCAAGGTTGTAGGATGATCCATTCTTATATGTAGAAGTTATGGATATTTGCACGTTTCTTTCCAACATACATGAGTTTTTAATTCAATTTCACTGAATGGATTTATAGGAAATTTAAGTTCGGATTTTCATGAGCAGAATTTTTTTAGAGACTCAAATTACAACCTACTACACTTAGGATAGGCCAAAAGAAGAAAGTAAAAGCTTTACATAACTAGGCCAAAATATCAACAACAACATCCAACCAATTCTACACCCAATTTACACCTTCTAACTAATATCAATATTTTCATGTCCATTCACTAATTCAAGACCACCTAAACATAATTCGAAAGAAATTAACATTATTCCATACAATATACAAAAATTCCATCAAAACCATAATCCACCCAAAACTTCTACGAACGCAACGAAACTACCAAATTGCATTGTCTTCTTCCAAATTCATTAAGAATAATAATAATTCCCATATTAGAATTCCACTTCCATAATTACATAAAACTCTACTAAAATCACATAATTCCCTATAACAACTTATAACCAATTTTAAGGTCGTTTCGAATCATTAAACTATTAATTACACCATAACCGCCATAACGCCACAACTAACAAGCTAAATAAAATTCAATTCCTCTTCCCCCAACCATCACACTATACGGCCACACCCACTTGCTCACCCATACGATCACACGCACACATACATCATAATTACATGATTTTTATTTAATTCTAACACTTACACCACATACACTTCTTCCATAATATAGAAAGATAGAATTTTTACCTTTTTCTTCAATTTCGACTTACCACAAACATAGTTTTCTCACTTACCCAATTATACCATGTTAACAAGGACCTTGAACTTAACAAGAATTCAAGAAGGAAGAGATTTTTTTGGATCAAAATTGAAGAACTTGTAATTTTTTCCTTTTTCCCCCCATGGGTTCGGCCCCTTATGCTTTCTTTCTCTCTTTTGATTTATTTTCTATCTCTTGAATGTTCTAGTAGATGGAAGATATATAAATATATATATACTGGACCCTCCTAATTAGTTATCACATGGAACTAATTTCTCTATGGGCTTGGGCTAACCATGGCTTTTGGGCCTCAATTTCTTTTATTGATATTATTATTTTTTCTGAGCCCAACCTACAAGTCTTATTTTTTGTAATTCACAACTAATTTCAAAAATTCCCAATTTTTACCCTCGGCCTTCCTCCGTACTTCCACATCAATTTATTTTTCCATGAACATTATATCGGTATTAAATAAAATAAATAAAATAGATCACAATCCTCATTCCTTGCAAATTATTTTTTTTCCGAATACGCAAAAGTGCGAGATGTAACACAAGACAAGCCGAATTTTGATTAATCCTTAAAAAGGTATGTGAAGCTTACCCTTTCTTTCTTTTGGCATGTATTAGACTTAAGTGATTGATATACAAAATGTGGGGATAATTCCATTCATATAACCCCAAGTATGACTCATAAGTCTTATTCACTTCTCGATCGTAGAATTCCTATACTAGTTGAGTTATTGCCTCTCAAGGCTTCTATATGATGAAAAGTAGTATGTATGTGAAGTTATCTCCTTTCTCTTGGCATGTCTTTGGCATGAGTAAATAGAGCTATCTTTCTTTCCTCTTGGTATGCTTTTGACATAAGTATGATGCTATTATACTATAATTATTCACCGAGCCATGATGGGCCGGGTATGATATATGCATATGATGACCCCATGAGGGAAAGTAGAGAGTATGTAAAGCTTTTTCTCTCTCTTGGCATGTTGTTGGCATAAGTGTGTAAAGCCTATCCTCTCTGTTCTTTTGGCATGTCTTGATATAAGTATCACATGATGCAAGCTTTGGGGAGTATCCCATCCATAAAGCTCCGAGCAAGATTTATGAGTCTTACCAACTTTCTAATATTAGAACTTCCATAATAATGGAACTATGTCTCTCAATCCTTCTATGTGATGGAAAATAGTAAGTACGTAAACTATCCTCTCTTCTCGTTTGGCATATCCTAAAAGTAAGTGATATATATACAAGCTAGGGTAATCTCATTCTTAAGTTCCGAATAGGATTCTTGTCTCTTACTCATTTTTTGATGTTAATTCTCTTATGGTAGTTTAGCCACTACCCTCGAGCTTTTTGTACATAAAATAGGAATTGGCGTATGGAAGTCCATATGCTCACAGACGCTATAGTGACCCATGTCCTTACTTTGATAAGCTCCTATTCCTAAGTAATCTAAGATGACCAATGTCTCTGATTTCATAAGCCATTTGGCATTACTTGATAAATGCCTATGATTCTTGAGACTCTAGTTTATACGACCCCTAATGACACTTAGAGGGCACTTGAGATAAGTACAATTCTGAACCTCAAAGGATAGTCTAGTATGATCATTTTATTGAGCCTCAGATGATAATAGGATGATTATGACACCGAGTCCCATAAAGGGCCGGGTATGGTATATGATGATTATGGCACCGTGTCTCATAAAGGGCTGGGTATAGTATATGATGATTATGACACTGAGTCTCATAACGGGCCGGGTATGGTATATGATAATATGATGACACTGAGTCCCATAAAAGGCTGGGTATGGTATATGATGATATGATGATACTAAGTCCCATAAAGGGCCGGGTATGGTATATGATAATGTGATGACATTGAGTCCCATAAAGGACTGGGTATGCTATATATATGCAATGATATAATATGATGATATGGTGTTGAGGTATGATATACGATTATGGTCTCGAGCCCCATAATGGGTTGGGTGCGATATATGATAATGATGTGCACTATGTGTCTCATCGGACACAGGTACAGTGCCTTATTAAGTATCATATTATTTCCTGGATCTCTACTTCAAATATGACTTCGTTTATGAAATGTTATGCTTTATATACTAAGTACATATATTGTACTGACCCTTCTTTCTTTAGAGGGCTATGTTTTATGCCCGTAGGTACAGACATGCGACTTGAGGATCCACCAGCTTAGGATTCCACCCAGTGGGTTTAAGAAGAGCTCCATTGTGTCGGAGATAAGCTTTTTGTATCGACTATTGATGTATATATTTCTGTGTTCAAGGGTACGGCGGGGGCCCTGTCCTGCCTTATGTTCCTATTTTTTTTACTCTTAGAGGTCTGTAGACATGTATGTGGGTTGTATATGTATGTGTGAACAGTTATGCCTATATGTTACGATCCTCATCGGCTTATATATATTGTCTTGCTTGTTGGCACGTCATGACTCAAATAGGAGACAGGTTTCCTTATAGTTAGCAAGGGTACACACAAGTGTCCAGTTCGGGCATCTGTCATAGCCTACGGGGTTGGGTCATGACACCTGAGCCCCTTTGCCAGACACCAAACCCTACTTGCGAGTTACCAAGGTAGTTTGGCAAGCACTAGACTCCTACATCTCACAGTTTTCCTTATTAACTCAAAATTGACCATCCAACTTCCGAGGCCTCACAAATCGGCACTTGGAACCACAAGTAGCTTTAAGTAGACCTTTACATAGCAGGTCTATAGAGAAATATATATGAAAACTAAAGAGAAATCTATAAATTAAAAATTATAACTAAAATATGAATTCAAATGAAACATGTCTAATACAAACTGAATAACTAATGTCTGGAAGCCTCTAAAAACTAAATAAGTAAATTTGTAGGGACAAGGCCCTGATACTAACTATAAAATAAAATATCATCTATCAAAAAGAAACTATGAAGTTCTATCATTCTACATTTTCGAACAAAGAGGACTTACCAATTGCTCAATAGGAATCTGCAATTATCTACCAACGAGCCTAAGAACGAGCACTAGAGTCTACATCAACAAAATAATGTAGCGTAGAAAAAGTATGCAATTAGTATATGAAAGATATTGAGATGAATAATGCTGGACAATTATAAATCATATCAAAAACTTGCTTTAGGAACTAAAATAGGTTTTCATAAGTAAATTTAACAAGATAAGAGTATATGCAGTTATATCCATCAAGTTAGAATTTCTAAAGATGCATATCCAAATAATATTGTCTATAACTACAAAAATGATCATGTCAAATAAGATTTCAAAATAAAGTTAAGTCTTTAAGTGGGAGTTTCTTACAATCGACATAGATCACGTGAGCCCATGATATGCAACGTTAACCTAGTTGGAAGGGTTAGTCTGACAGTGTATAAAACTTGTCTTCTAATGTGGATCCACTACTAAGTCTTTTAGGATAAAGAGAGCTAACAAATTTGTGATGCACTTAATTCTTACGGTGAACATAGTTATGAGACTTGAATTTGCTAGAACTGTATCCTCTCGATGCTAAATAATCCTCTTGAAATTAATTTTGTAACATATGTTCATATAATATAAGAATTTTTGTCTATTTGAAGGTAAAGTATAAATCTTTACTTAAAAATTACCCTTTCAAGAACTATGCTCAAAACAACTCTTTTATGAGTCTATATCAATTTTTTTAACTTAATGATAACTAAATCATTTCTTAACATATGCTATGAAATAAGATTTAAAGAAATGGTGTGAAAAGCATATCCAAAATTCAAAAGGACTAGAAAGTGAACCTTTTAAATTCATAACCTCTTTCAAACTCATGCTAAGATATCAAGCGGTACTAAAGATTCTAACTTTTATATAATTTTGTAATTTTTTCAAAGCTAAGCATCAATAAAATCAACCCAATATGTAAAATAAGGAAAATATAAACATGGATGTAAAAATTCTAACATTAATCTTCTACATAACAAGCTTTTGAAGTTGTTGGCTTGAGGATGGAAGGAATTCCTCATTGAATTCTTCCATACATTATTTGCTTTTCAAGAATTATAAAAGGAACCCTAACTTGAGAAAGTCAAGAACCTAGTTCTTGAAATGTTGATTGATTTTTTTCCCTAAAAACCTTAGATTTATGGTGTAGGATTTCATTAATAATCCCAAAAACATAATGGAAATACTTAAAATTTCTTAGAATTTCACAGGAGAAACTTACCATTAGAATGGAGGATAAGGAGAGGAGAGAATACCAACCTTAGGATTCAAAGGAAATCAAAACAATAAATTATTCAGAAGAAAGCACACTTAAATATATTTTTTATCAAAACCTTTTATTGAGTAGTGTGCGGTCCGCACAATACAATGTGCAACTGCACAACGGCCACACAAGGCTTCCAGCAAACTTGATAAATAATTATTCTCCACCATTTATTGTGCTTTGGGTGTGAAGAATGCACAATATGATGTGCGACTAGTGTTGCAGTGATTTAGTCAGATCGCTACTTTTTGGTAAAATAGTCATAACTTTCTACTCCATAATTGTATTAATGAACAAACAGTGGAGTTTAAAACAAGACTCAATGTAAGACCTCGTGTAATGACCCTCAGTGTCATTTTCTTTATTTTCCAATCTTTTCAGCATTTAGAGCTTTCTTGTAGTGAACCCAAGTTATTTATGACTTGCTGGCACTGACAGTTTTATCACCTAGTCGTTCATTTAGGTTTTATGATCATTTCCCTATTTTAGAGCTCTTGGTATTTGAATGGTTGACTTTGGTTAAAACTCTAAGAAAATAATCCCAAAATAGAATTTTGTTATTTCCATTAGCTCTGAAATGGCCAAATTAGGCTAGTAGCATAGCCGGTACAAGTATCGAGGCATTTGGTATGAGTTTGGGACCATTTGGCTCTTTAGCCTTTGAAATTTGGGTTAAGGTTGAGTTTGGTCAATATTCTTGGAAAATGCACTCGAATTGAAGTTCATTAGCGCTGTTACCTTTGAAATATCAAGTTTGATCTAGAATGACCTTTCATGTGGTTCTCAAGGATTTCAATCTCATTCTGACCCTCTTTGTGAATTTTGGCTTAAAATAATACTTGGGTGTGGGACCCACTTTCA
The DNA here is from genome assembly GCF_947179165.1 of Solanum dulcamara. Lineage (NCBI taxonomy): Eukaryota > Viridiplantae > Streptophyta > Magnoliopsida > Solanales > Solanaceae > Solanum > Solanum dulcamara. The sequence continues at coordinate 34,606,118 of NC_077241.1, read as the reverse complement.
GTCAAAATGACCTTGTATAAAAATTTTGATTATGCCATTGCATCCAAAATATCGGATTTGGTAGGGTAGTATAGAACATTTGCACACACAGGCTGCCAAATGAATCCGAGCACCACATCAGATATTTTAAAAATGAGAATAATCTGCTGGTGCACTGTATATGGTGCACCCTCGCCTATAAGACAACCATTTTCAGGTTTTGTTATTTTAAAGTTGAACATCTTGAGCTATATAGCTCCAAATTGGGTGATTCAAGAGGCTAGGTTGTGAGATTTTTTGCGGACATCACGTTGCTGCTTTAGAACCTTCGTTTGAGTTAAATTTTCATTTTCACCAGCTGCCATGGATACTTTGTGAACTCAATTTGTGGAATATTTTGGGACTTGATTTCTCCCTCATTCTAAGTCCGAATTTTATGATTCTAGTGGCTATTTTGAGCGTTTTTAAGAAGAACATCGTGGTATTGTCAATATTCACTATAGACCTCCCGTTTCTGGTAAATTTATTGATTTAAGTTGCTGTACCATTTGTAGTTCTTGAAAAAATCTAGGTTTTGTTTGCATGTTGATATTGTGATGTTATCGAACTCAGAATTGTGTCCTATTTTAGGACATGAGATCGGGAAACTTATTAGGAGCTATTTTTGGAGTTAATTCAGAAATTTCTAGTGCAGGTCCCATATTCTTGTTTTTTACTCCAAAATTGGTGTCTCTAATTTTTTTGTTTTTAGTATCTAAACCACCGTATTAATATTGTGAAACTATTTTTATAGTGTGGTGGCATTGAGAGGCCGTACAAAAAGGGAAATTTCCGGCACAGTGATTTGGAGCGCACGTGATCAGCCTACATGTAGGCTATGGTCTCCCCCTTTTGACTGAGCTTTATTAGATATCATTTAGTAGTTACTACATGTGACTTAGGTTGATATTTACCGAGATTAGAGTTTTTCTCCTTCTATTCTATTTTCTCAATTCCCGGTTGGAGATTAGACTAGATTGGTCCCGTGAAACTCTTAGTTTAGGTTGTGGGCCTAATTTATGGTATTGACTTAGTGTTATTATCCTTTTTAGGATTGATAGTGATGTCCTTAGGATAGGTTGGAAACTTAGGTTCTTTAAGAGGTGTTCATTCCCTTGTAAGCTAGGCGTAGACTCTGGTAGGGCTTGTTATGGTTGGTGTACGTTGCTATTTCTTGAGACCTTCGAGGCTCGTTGTAGACGTAAGTTTGTCTTAGCTTCTCTCGTTGTGAGATGAGATGGCATATTTTGAGGCAAGGCATCGATCCTAGAGATATTTCTCCCTTATTTAATTCTGAGAAATATCTTGATTATTTCAATTTGTTAGTAGTAGGCTTATGATGCCAATATATCTATTATCTATTAATTGGCCTGAGGCCGTGTTCAAGGAGCAATTATATCCTAGGTTAGTTCATTTGCCTTGATAGTATGATATAACTTGATATTACTGTTTGGATTATGTGTCTGACTTGTTTAGATGCTAGTGATGGCATGCTTGCATTGATTGAGCATATTCACTCATTTTGTGGTACGACCCTGGTGTTGTCATTGTATTTTCACTATTGTTTTAAGAAGGATTTCTCACACTTTTACTACTTTTAGTTGGTTTTTAATAGGAGTCGTACCACCTGAGATATTTGGACAATGGTTTTGAGATTTATGAGGCATAAAGGGCATTTTACACTAATAGTTTTAGAGGTATCGATGATGTGCTAAGTTTTTATTGATATTCAGCGCGACATCGCCTTTTTTATACTTTGGCCACATCTGGGATGCCTTTAGCATGTACTTGATTATCTAGTGCGGCATCGCCCTTTCTATATTAACTTGGACACTCATTCCCGGCACCACTACCGAGATACTATTTTTCATGTAAGACTTGGTTCAGGCCCAGACAATATATAAGGACTTCCCGCGTCCCCTATAGGCCCCTCTATCCAGTGCACCACTGAACTAGATAAAAGACTACATGGGTCCCATCTGACAGGTTGAGGGACATGGTGGATGTATACACTTGTTGATAATCGCTGAGATCCACCAATAATGATATTGATTTTTACTACAAACTTGCATTTATTAATGTCGCCGATCACCAGTATACTTATTAGGTATGGTCCCCTGGTTTATGGGGGCCAGAGGTATGTTTGTCAATGTTATTACCTTCTGAGAGTATAGGCGTCTGATCGATTTTGGTCTGATTTTACCTGTACTTATCTCTTATCGTATTTGTAGTTGGTTTGCAGGGTGCCTTAGTCTGGGTTGTTATTGGTATTTCTAGTTAGTTTTAGTTGGTTTAGTCCTTACGTGGATTTGTTATGAGCAGTAGAAGTCAATGCTTTTGTCCTTGGTTTGTTGACTCCGTTAACGCCTAGTTATTGTAAATAGGTTGTGGCTTGCCTATGTTAGTGCATTCTTTGATTCTATCTCCTTTATTTATATATATTCTAGTTCTTTATTCTCTTTTCCTGCATTATCTTTTATTAGATCTTATTTTTTTGCTTGTACTATATTAACTTGACTACCTGTGATTTATACTTGTTTTATCTGTGGAGCTCAGTTGGCCTATGTCTGCTTTGTACCATTCCTTTGGTACTTATACTACACTTCTGCCCCTTGCAGATTATAGTACGGGTTATTGCCATTGATTTGGACTGGTGTGGACCAACTTTTGATTCAGAGATTTGGTGATCTCCTGACATTTAGAGTTGTGATTTCCATCCATGCTTGATTAGGACTAGTTTTTACTTTCTTTCAAAGATTTTCTATATTTATATTTTTATCTTGAAAGACTTGTACTCCTATTTTGGTTTAAATGCTCGACTACTTACTAATGTTAGGTCTAGGAGTGGTTCCTTATGTTTTTGTTCAGTTGCTTTTTTTCTTCTCATTTCTATCCACCTTTCGCTTCACTTATGTATCTTTCGCTTGATAGTTCGTTGCCTCTGGTTTTGGGCTAAGTGTTAAGGGTTAAGCTTCTCTACTAGTGGGTATTGGTAGGTGCCATCATGAACTGAGAAATTAGGTCCTGAAAAGTTGGTATCAGAGCTCTAGGTTGACTGGCATTATTGTTATGAGGGCAATGTCTAGTAGAGTCTTGAGGATCAGTGCGGAGATATTCGTATCCTATTTTTCGAGGCTATAGGTCATTTTTAGGGAATTCTATTCTTGACTCCTTATTGTGTGTCCCTACTTTCAATAATCTCTAAATTGATCATTTGGAATCCATTCTGTTTTAGATGGATAACATGAGTTTTTCGATGGACTCGGTTGGAGCGTCAATAGGTTCTACTAGAGTTTTAGTAGATGGTTCTCAGACCAGAGATGGGTTGGTAGTTCCTAGTATGGCTCATCTTCAGTCTTGAAGTATTTCATAGAATTTCTTGAGTGGTTGGGAATAACCCCACATCATCCCCTATGGATCAGTATATGAGCCGACTTTGTCAAAGGGTTGTCTTTGCCAATTTAACTGGCATTGGAGCATTTGATAGCAGTTGGGTCTACCTTTCCCCATATTGTCATCCATGTGAGTGTAGTGGATCAGACATGCTTTAAGGCATACACAAATAGTGGTAAGAGGCCCTGCCATTAGTACAGTGGTGAAAACATCCCTCTTTAGGGAAAATATTATTTCAGCAAGGGTCATCTTCCTTCTCGACCTATTAGGCGTACGATGGTAGCACCTCAGGTTTTAGGATATTTTGAGATAGGTCATGGATCTTACAGCAGACAAGGTTCAGGTCATACTTCTTAGGGTGAGCATATTAGGCCTTCAGCTGTTGAAGCTTATTCTATCCCTCTTGGGTTATTTCAATGGGATGCTATTACTGATTGTTGCTATGAGGGTGGAGAGGAAGGACACTTTTTTAGAGGATGTCGTTTGACCTTGGTGTAGTTTGTTAGGGGAAGGGATAACTATTGTAGTCAACCTCGATAGGGTAGTTCTAGTGTGGGCCAGAGGTTAAGGGGATTAGATTCGCTCCCTTCAACTTTAGGGTGTTATGGCTATGGTTTACTTGACCACTGGTCCAGGAGTGCCCGAGGAGAGATTTGATATTTCAGAAATTTTAAACTCATCCTACTCACCAGGATAGAGCAGTTAGACCTTACCGTATCTATCAAGAGCTTGGTCATCGATCCAGAGATTGTCCTCAGAGTAAGACCCATGCGCAATTTGCTCAGCCAGGTCAGTATCATCATTATATGCTACCTCTAGTTAGAGGAGTGCTTAGAGGGTTGCTGGTGATGCTTGAGGTATTCTGATCAAAGTCGGTCATGATCCATTCCATGCTTCTACATGTCAGCCTGAGGCCGAGGATCCAGGTATCGATGTAATTACTTGACTTTCTTATTTTGCAATGTATTGCTCATTTTGTGTGGTTTTGTGGGTTTTCATACCTATGTGTGCCTATTTGACTTTTTATTTATCTCTTGACTGTGGTAGTATCTTACTTGGACTTTTGTTTATTTGTTTCAGTGATATAGCTGATTTCTTTTTATTAGGGATCGACTAGGTTGAGTTTCTATGATGAGTAGTGGTGGTTGAGCAACTCCTCATGCCTTTTCCTTGGTGATTTTATATGAGATTGTAGCTGGGCTAGTTAACTTTCTTTTGTCTCCCTTACCGTCGATTCGGCTGTGCTGTCAATCCTTGTTAGATAGGTGTCTAGACTAGCTTTGTTAGTTCTGAGAGTTTTGGTGTGGGAGGATCTATTTTGCATTGACATTCGCCTTAGTTTCATGTTATCCCATTGTGTTAGTGGTTGAATGGTTCCTTATATCTTTGTGCATAGCTAATGTTGCCTTGACTAGTATTTCTCTCTGACCATTCTAATTTCCTTAGCTTAGACGCTGTGTTTGTTGCTTGGCATTGTTTTGGTTCGATCCTAAGGGTGGCAGGTTGAGGTTGCTTTGTTAGCCTACTTGGTTAGTTTCTTTATAGCTGTCTTGGCATTTGCGTTCAATGATAGTTGGGAGTTGTGTGATTGTGGGAGTTGAGAATAAGGTAGAGTAACCTTTTGTGGTGTTGTGGTATTCCTAGTTGGCCGTCTCATTCCATTTGCCTTAGTCTTGTTCTCAGTTGCAAAGTTGTGGTTCATCCGTTCAATATTTTGAAGTTGTCTCTTTTGAGGGTTTTGGGGCCAGCTATGGCTAGTTGAGAATTTGGGAAATATGGTCTCTCGTTGTGCCTTATTGTTGTTGTGGTTGGTTCTTTGCGGTTGGGTTAGTAGCTCATAAGGTATTGGTTGTATTTTGGAGCTGGAATGGTGGTGTCCCTTGGCGGTTTCAGAATTTAGCTTTTGTTAGAGAATTAAAGGTTTCTTAAAATATTCAGTTACAGGATGGAGTCAAAGTAATTCGTACAATCCGTGATTCTAAATTTGTTAAGGATGTAAGGTCTTCCTTTGTCGTATTTTATAGCTTGTAGTGTTGTGAGTGTGAGTTTGTTTCCTTGGACCATTACTGATCGATTGTCCATGTTTGTGCATTGCCTATCATCTTGGTTTTCCTTGAACTAGTATCGTTGGCTCAGACTTAAGGCGGCAAAGTGGGTTGTGGGCATGTAGTGTAGTGTTTTGGAAGTTCCTATGGTAGAAGCAAGTCACTGGTGTTGGGATTAGTGCATCCTTGTCATTCGTGGTATAATATCCTTTGGGAATAGAGTGTTAGTTTCAGAAGGTTGTGCTTAGCTTGGATTGTTGGTTTTTGAAGTTAAAATTGGGGTTTTGGGCTTTGACTCGAGTTGTTTTCCTCTCTTTGAGTGTTGTCAGCCTTAGAGGTTTAGTTGATATATATATCTTCTTTGAGGTTTGTATAGTATGGTCAAGTAAGAAAGTTTCATAGGGTGTTAGAGGTATTCAGGATAGCTAAGGACCGACATAATGCCCTTGGTGGCTAGAAGAAAAGGGATTTGGAAGTATAAGGCAAGTATTTGGAATTTTGAGTTGAGCTGTACCTGCCATGGTCTTGTATTTTTGGTCAAGTTCTAACTAAGAGAGCGAGAGTTGTAGCCCAATAAGGAATTAGAGGAGTTTTTGGAGTTGGAAGTGAATTTGAGGATTCTCCTTCAGCATGAATTATGTGATGGTGTTGTTCGACTCAAGAGGTGTTTAAGGTTCTGGCAGAGCATGCTGGCTTAGTACCCTTGTCCTTTCATGACTTTAGGTTGTGACTGTCCTTCTACTTTCGAGGACAAAAGTCCTTTTTAGTAATGGATATTGTAATGACCCTCCTTGTCATTTTCTTCATTTTCCTATTGTTTTAGCATTTAGAGCTTTCCTATAGTGACCCCAAGTCATTTATGACTTGCTGGCACTGATAATTTGGTCTCTTGGTTATTCATTTGGGTTATATGCCTGTTTCCCTATTTTGGAGCTCTTGGAGTTTGAACAGTTGACTTCAGTCAAAACTCTAGGAAAATGATCTTAGAACAGAATTCTGATCAGCTCTGGAATCGCCAAATTAGGATTGGAGCATGGTCGACATGGGTAATGAAGCATTGGGTGTGAGTTTGGGATCAGCTCTAGAATTGCCAAATTATTTTCTTCTACTATTCTTCTCTTAATTTATATTCTTAAGCTTCCTTTGAGTGATATTTCTTTCGTGAGTCATAAAAATTTATTCCACCATATTAGTGATCTTATGAATTGATTGGGCAAAGGTAGTTCTCTATCAACTTTGGAAAGACACTTTAGGTAGGTGAGTGTGAGTTTAAATACGAGAGGCGTAAGGACATTAACCACTAACCTTGTTTGATAATTTTTGTAGGTTGGTACAAGTTGATAACAAGAAAGAATTTTATCTGTAACTTTCGAATATTGTGGGGATGACATTAGTGAATATGCTTGTAGCAATGCGAGCTATGAGCATGGTGAAAATAAGTCTTGTGAGGACTATGATGGTCCTTATGAGCATGGTAATGGGGCTCATGAGTATGATGGTGAGTCCTATGAGGGCTATGATGGTCCATGGGATAATGAACAACATGGTGGTGAGAATTAATACTCCGGGGACTATTATGAGATGAATGGAGCTTATGGCTCTTGTGATGATGTTGAAGGGGTAGAAGGACCTTATTGTGTATACCATTGTAAAGATGAAGGTTCTCAAACTTCACACCATGGTTATGATGGCAATGTTATATACAATACTTTCTCCCATAGGTCTTATGAATACTTTGAGCAAAATCTAAATGGAAATGAAAGTTGTGAGGTTGAATTCCCTTTCTTATCTTGTGCTACACCCTATCCTAAGAAACAAAGCATAGATGTATGAGTGGGAACATTTCAATATCATTGTGTGGATCATAGAAGAGGTACATTCCCTACTTCTCAGATATTTAATAACTTATTCTTCTCATCCTAGTTCTAATATTTCTTGTTCTCCGTATGGTGATGAGGTTGGAGGTAGAGTGGGAGGAACACTAAGCAATGAAGTAGTAGAGTTAAGGGAATCCTTTACCACATTGAGGCAAGATTTTGATGATTGCTTCAGGATGTTTGAAAAGGTCAAGTCTATGGTACAAGAGAGACAAACTACTCATCATGAAGTTGAGCCTAAGGAGTTGCTTTTGGAAACAAAGCAAGATACTTCTTGTGAAGATAAACAAAAGGAGTTGCACATGGAAGTCAAAACACCCACTTCTTGTGCATCAAAGTGGAAGCTAGACTTGAAGGGATCTTTTATCCCTTCATAAGGAATCCTTGACACTTGTCCTACTCCCATAAAATTAAGAGACAAAAGATTGAGAGGAGTAAGGGTGTGAAAAGTGACAACTCTAGAGTGAAAAAAAAGAGGTTGTGTGGAGTGATGTGAGAGGGTTGTCACAACCTTATCCTAACTCATGTAAATTTCCTTTCTCTAGTTGCTTTAATGATTTTGTAGGTATCCTTAGAAGCAAGCCTAGTGAAGAACTTCAAAATGTAAAGAATCATGAAGTCCTTGAAAGCTTCCAAATGGAGAAAATGTGTTCCAATGTTGGAATCAAGGTGAAGACACTTCTTCCTATGAGCTAAAAGGTAACAATGCTAACTCTTCTACAAATCGTAGAAGAGTCTATGACTCCTAGAGACAAGTCGTAGGAAAATTCCTGAGGTTCAGTTCATAGGGTTTTATCATACCCTGAAAGATGAGTCATTTATACAACCCGTTGACCCCACTACAAGTCGTAAGGACCAATTGTAGGGTCTATTCGGCTCAGTTTTAAAAAGGATATTTTAGTCCTTTCCTATGTTTTATTAAGGAAGGGTGGTCATTTTGGGAATAAAATCAACCCTCTCTAAGGACCCCGAGCCTTCCCAAGATCCTCATTTCTCACATTAACTCCCCTACACAAAAACTTTTCCTCTCAATATTTTTCACAAGGTCTCCTCCATCCCCAATCAAAGTTCTAGGGTTTCCTAAAGAAAGATCAAGTACACTCTTCCAATTTTAAGGAATAATTCAGTATGGTATGTGGGTATTCATTCATGGGTCCTTCCACCCATGGAGCTCAAGTATTTTATAACTTAGTAGATCAAATTTCAAATTGTGAGTTTTTTGGTTTTTCGTATCATGATTACAAAATCATGGATTATTGAGTATTTAAAGTTTATTTACCTATATTATATTATATTGGATCATAATTGCATTGAATTATTGATTTGTCAAAGGTCCCTATATGAAGGTATGACAGGGTTTTAAAATGAATTGTTGGGTTGTTTAAAGTATGGTTTAAATTAGTGCATTCCATTGCTCTCATACCTGTTAGCATTGATTTTTAATGATTTGAAGTTTAATTGGTTAAACCCACCATGTTTTACCATGACTTTCTAAGAATGTTTGAGTTGATTGAAAGGGGGTTTAACCCAATTATTTATGAAGGCTCATTTGCTGCGAATGTGAAGGTTCTTAAAGAATGATCGAATAATGATAAAAATAGGCTTCTTGGCCAAAGAAAGGATTCTACGTGATGAGAAGAATTCTTAGATTAGAATCATCAAGTTTTAAGGATCTATTCTACCAAATGATGATTTGATGTCTAAATATACGAATCTTTATGTTATTATGATATTTATATACTAGATTTTACCTAGTACTGAATATAGCATGTAGATGAGGACTCGACCGAAGGAGTCCGTAAGTAAAGTCTCATGTTACATTAATTGTGTGCCACCATAGGGGCCCTTATAGGCTATTTAGGCATGTGGATCCATGTATGGCATCTAAAGTGAAAGTTAAAGAAATGAATGAAGTTTGATGGAGTTCTACCTAGCAAGTAGTCTCCCTATACCAACATAGGGGGTTATGTTGGATTCCATGTAATAACTCGCATGGTCTTAGATGTCGGTTATGGTCCTTTCCCCTAAATATATACTTTAAATGCTATTTATCTATTGCTCATGCATGGATTGTATTATGTTCCATACTACATAATGTTCTAGTGTTTCTTCAATCTTATCACATGCCTACTTACTTAGTACATTCAAAGTACTAATACATACTCTATTGCCTCATGTTATCACCTCGTAGAGACTGATTCTCCTCCTCATTATCCCCCACGGGGCTAGCTCAGATTAGCTTAAAGGTTGCTTGTTGTGAGTTCCCATGTTTCTGGAACAACATCACTTTTTATTCTAGTTTATGTTATGCAAAACATTAAGACTTCTATTATGGCTTTTCTTGATACTTATTTTAAGGGTGAGTTAGGGATATGTATTTGACCCTGCCAAGTTTATTACTAGAGGTATGTTTGGACACAAATGTATGACGATCTAAGATTTATAATAACTATTATTCTATGATATTCTCCCTTAGTCCCGTTTTCCCCTTTTATTTCCACTTAATGTTCATCATCATTACTTATGAAGGCTAAATAAATTCTAAGAGGTTTATTTAAGGGACCTTCGGGTTCTCCATTCGCCGTGTCATTTCTAGGCCTTAGGCTTGGGTTGTGACTAGTACAATAAGCTAGGGGTGGTCCTTTTAGTGTTGTAGGTTATATTCAATTTGGTAGAGGTACCTAGGGCAGCTCGTCGCATCTTTCCTATCAGACTTTAGCCTATGTGGGTTGTCTTGCTTGTAGGGGTATTTTTTACTGATCTAGAGAATGTCACCGATGTGGGAGCATTGCTTTGTCATCTGAGTTTGATCAATCTTTGGGGTTTGTGGTACCCTTTGTCACAGGTGGTGCCCTTGATGTTATAGGTGGTAGTGTATATGTTAGGTTCTAGGTCAGACACAATCTATTTTATGCTCCTACAGGTAAGCTCAGGGCTGAGGCTCTAGGTATCACTAGTTTGAATGTGATCTCGTGTTTCTCTTTGCTACCTCCCACTTTTATAGTTTATGTTGTGTGGATTTGGGTTTTCATACCCTGACCTTCTTATATGCATTGATGACTATTTTCTATTTATTTTGAAATCCTTAATTAGCGTTATATGTTTATGTTTATAACCCATAGATGATTTCTTTTAGTAGTGGATCATTTTGGTGTTTTTTATGTTTTTGGAATTATGGTTTGGTTGGTCTTTTATTCTTATTCATAACTATCTTTCCTTTTATTAGTATTTGTTTTTTGCTTTTCTGGTTTGCTTGACTTAGACAAATACCTTTGTTTCTTAGCACCGTTTTGTTGGTCGGTAAGAGGTTGGTTATTAACATAGTGTGTGAAGGTAGGTGTAACCTATTTATGGTTTGTGATAGATCTTGCTTGTCGATTCTTTCCTATGCCTTAAGCATATCTTTATTTCATAAGGCCACTAAGTTGAGATCTCTCTTTTTACCACCGGGTTGATTATTTTATGGAAGTCTTGGTGTTGGATTTAGTCTTAGGTAGGAGATTTTTGGCTGTTGAAGTTGTGAGAAGGGTCATATAGCCTTCTGTAGTTTTATAGTAGCTGGGATGAGGTCTTGGAAATCAGAGTATCCATTTTCCCTCTATTTTGACTGGAGCTAGTCTTGATATTGTTTTCAGAGATTGATGTGTATTATATTTTCATTGTGCTACGTCCAAATGCAATGCAAGTGTAAGCAGTTGTGCAAGTAATATGGCTCTTTTTAGGAGCCGAATGTCAAACCTACAAGGAATTGTTGATTAACTATTTTACTAAGTTATATTAGGTCTAAGTATTAATTTAAGCGAGATAGAAACTACTATTAAGATTTTATACTAAAAATTGCAAGAATTAAATATAATCAAAACAATTAACTTACAAAGATTGGGGAAATTCCAAGGCTGCAGTATACTAAGAAATCATGCTTTAGATCTCTTTCATGGATTTAAGAAGGTTATCGAATCACTAATTTACAAGGTAATTATTATAATCATGATCTCTCGACCTTTAATCAACTACCCAAGTTGACCATCTTCTTACATCGTTGAGCGGTGATAGAGAAAATCAACTGTTGAGCATTTATATTTCATCCTGTTTCGTAACCAAACACAGTATATTAGGTATATCTCTATCCTAGATACTAGTCAATCTAAGTTCTAACATAGAATGAACACGCTCCTTGCCTTCCACGTTTTATCCCTCTATTCCTCTCTCGATCTCAGGAGAGGACAATAAATATGTTCTAATGGTAGCTAAATGTGAAAATAGTAATTCAAGAATACAAGAGTAATTTACATAATAGTCAACTTCATCCATAAAATTAATGTTCAACAATCATTCGTAGCTGCAGCCCCAGAACAATGGTCTTTACCTGTTAATTTTAAGAAAAGAAGAAGTAGAAAAAAACCTTGGTCAAAAATTCATTGTCCCCCAAAAACTGATTTTATGGAATATTTATAGGTGCAGGGAAATTTTCTAAATAAAATAACTGAGTCCAAAACTAATTGAGAAACCCAAAATCAAAAGGAATAGGGTTCCAGCTGCGGGAAACAGTGTTGCCGTCTCCATAATTTTTACTGTCGCTTTCCTCTTCCCTGGCTGCTACATGCCCATTGCAGTTGAAATTGCAATTGAAATTCCAAAAGAATATATATTATTTTGTAAACTTTAATACATTAAGTTGTCTGCTTGATTTCCTTGTTTAATATTTCATCTTTAATTTGTTTTGGCTTCAAATTTTTTCTTTTTCACGTTACATTAATTCTACAAATAAAATACACAATTTAGCACAATCCATAAAATTTATTCTAAAAAGGACAAATAAAAATTGTAAATGTGAGGATAATAATGACTAAATAATAGTATTTTTTGCCTCATATCACATTGTACTCCTCTTTCTAATTAGTTGCTCAAATACCAATTGATACCAAGTTCGGGGTGTACTTTATGTATTTAGTTTATTCTCTCTGCCACGACCCAATTTCTTAGGCCGTGATGACACCTGCTAACACCCACCCGTAGGTAAGCCTAACTATTAAACCTTAGCCCTGGAACCAAAGGCAAGGGGCTATCAAGCGGAAGTTGAATAAATAGGAAGAAAGTCAGTAATAATGAGAAGAAAGAGGACAACTGAAACAATTACAAGAAACCACCCCACGAGCTGGCATCAGTAAGTAATCAAGCATTTAAAATAAAACAGAAGTACAAGGCTCTTATAAATACAATATGAGTACAGACATTCTTCGAAAGCAAGTAAAGACTAGTCGTAATCTGGCATCGATGAAAATCGGCAACTACGAATGCCAAGAGCTCACCAAATCTCTGAGTAGAAGCTGCTCTGCACCAGTCCAAATCAACAGAGATGACCCGAACTATGATCTGTTGAGGGCAAAATTTAGTATGAGTCAAACGAAATGTACTTAGTAGGCATAGGACGATGAGCTTCACAGATAAATCAAGTATAATTAACATATAATCTAGTAAAACTGCACATGTAACTAATCAGAATTTATCACAGGAATGACAGAGAGATAATGCAAGAAGAATGGAAACATAAATAAAGAAATAGAGTTAAAGAATGCACCTGAAATGCAATCCAACAACCTATTAACGGGAAGAAGGCATCATAGGAGTCTACTAATGAAAATGTAGTGCTAACCAACAACTCTAACCACATAATCACATAAGAACTATTCCGATTGAGCCTAGCAGAAATTACCAACCCTAATCTAACTCAAATTCCACTTAAACTATCTATCAATAAAACCAAAGGTACCAACTACAAGTATAACAAGAGATAAGAACAAGTATAATCAGATAATAACCAACCGGATGCCCATACCCCTGAAAGGTACAAACAATGAAAAAATATGCTGGTGATAGAAGATGTTAATGAATGCAAGTATGTACTAAAAACCAGTGACATCATCGGTGGCTCTCACAGAACAACAACAAAAAGTATATAGACCCACTCGGCTCTCAGCCTGACAGGTGGGACCCATGCGACACCCTCATCCAGTTCAGTGGTGTACTGTCCAGAGGGGACATTGAGGATGCCAGAAGTCCATATATACTGCTTGGGCTAGAACCAGGTCTTATATAGACAAACAACATCCCCGTAATGGTTTTGAAGAGTGAGTAGACAAGCAATATAGAAGGGGCATCGCCGCGCCAAATATTAGCACCCTCAAGAGGGGCTGCCCACTAAGACAGTAAACTCCCAAGGGAATGAACTAGCTAGCAAGAGTAAACTTAGGGGAATCAGTGGGCTAAGAAAGGGCTTCGATGCGCCGAATAGACAAGTAAAACTGAGTGCATCCCAGATGCCTCTAATTCCTTAAGTAGAAAAAGGAACATGTCCCTGACGCCTTATAAATTTCCAAAACTAGTGACCAAGTATCCAGGTGGTACGATTCCAGTTAAAACCAATTTAAAAGTAGAAAAAGTGTGAGAGATCCTTCTTAAAACATTAGCTCAAAACTAATGAAAAACTAGGATCGTACCATAAAATGAGTAAATATGCTCAAACAATGCAAGCATGCCATCACCAGCATCCAAACACGATACACACAACCATAACGAATTACCAGGTCGTAGCATATAACAAGTCAAGGGACTAACCTGGGATCCAATCGCTCCTAGGAGACTGCCTCGGGACCAATAATAGATAATAGATAAGATGGCATCATAAGCCTACCACTAAACAAAAGCGAAACAACCAAGGCATGGCTTCAAATCATAAAGAGGGAGAAATATCTCTAGATATGATTCCTTACGCCAAAATAAGCCACTTCAGCTCCTAACCATCAATGCTAAACTAAACCTATGGCTACGAAGAGCCCCAAAGGTCTCAGGCAATAGCATAAAGGAGGGGTTTCTATCCATAATAAGCCCTATCGAAAACTACGCCTAACTAAGAGGGAAACAACCACATGATAAGGCACCTAAGGCTCAAACCTATACAAAGGACAACAATATCAATCCTAAAAAGGATAATAAAAGCTAAGTCACCACCACAACCAAAGCTTACAACCTAATCTAAGGATTTAACGAGACTATTCTAGCCTAAGGCTTACTCGGGAATAAGAAAATGGGATCGGGTGAGGAGAATGCTAATCTCAGGAAATAATCACCTAAGTCACATGTAATGTATACTACACAATACCTAATAGATTTCAGTCAAAAGAGGGAGACCGTAGCCTATCTCAAAGCCGATCATGCATGCTCCAAATCCACCACAATGAAGCTTTCATCCTCTAAATCGCCTCCAATCGCCGCCCTGCTAAAAATATTAATCACATTGTCAATATGATCTTTATGACACTAAAATTATTGAATTCAGAGACGGGCCAATTTCAAGGTCTAAAATGGGAAAAGTGGGACCTACATCTAGAATTCTAGAATTGACCCCAAAATAGGTTCTAATTATCACCTCGAGCGCACAAATTAACATTATAATACAATTTGCGGTTGGGAAACTACGAAAAATGAGCATGTAATGAAAATTCTTAAAAATCCAAACTAAAGAAGAAAATGGCAGCTTCTTGATCATCTAATTCCAAAAATATGAGACCCTTCCAACCTAAACAAATTACACTGCAATGATCCTTTCGAAACCCCCCATAATCTGGCCATAAAAATTACTCTAATCGGATTTAAATTGATAAAGTTACAGCCTCCATAATTTCAATAAAATACAACTCCGAAAATTACTATAGCAGTGGCTAAAAAATAAATCCTATCTCACACAAAGTTTCTCCTCGTGTTTCCAAGCTCACCACTAGATTCCTCATAAAATTCCCTTGAAATAGGACCTTTGAATCGCCTAATTTGACCTCAAGATAATAGAGAAACAACGTTTAAAGTTTGGAAGACAAAATGAAATTTTTCTTGATATTCATTAAAAAGACCAAGTCAATGGCTTTCACAAATGCAGCTACAATGCTCTGCGAATGCAGAGGACAAGAAACTTGACCTTCGCGAACACGACAAGAGGTCCACGATTAGGGAGGCAAAGCTATCACACCTCTGCAAATGTGACCAAGGCCCCATGAATACAGAGAGTAACTTCAAGGACCTTTGCAAACATGGCTAAGGGCCCACGATCATGGAGAAAAAAAATCCTTGCACCAGATTTCAGCTAAAAAGCTGATATTTCTCAAGTTTAAATATTCCAACGGGGTGCTCGAAATTCAATCTTATTCAAAATCTAATTTCTTAGGCCATGCTGATACCTACTAACACCCACACATAGGTAAGCCTAACCCTTAAAGCTTAGTGCAAAACCCAAGGTAATGGGTTATTAAGAGAAAGATGAATAAATAGGAAGAAAGTAAGTAATAATAAGAAGAAAGAGGATGACTAAAACTATTACAGGAAACCACCCCAAGACTTG
This sequence comes from Solanum dulcamara, assembly GCF_947179165.1. Classification (NCBI taxonomy): domain Eukaryota; kingdom Viridiplantae; phylum Streptophyta; class Magnoliopsida; order Solanales; family Solanaceae; genus Solanum; species Solanum dulcamara. Next base: position 34,590,396 of record NC_077241.1, on the reverse strand, counting down.
GCATCAGTCAATAATTGAGTTTCTAAACCAAAATAGAAGTACAAGACTTTTACAAATACAATTTGAGTACAGACTGTCTTCGAAAGAAGGTAAAGTCTAGTTCTAATCTGGCATAAATGGAAATCGTCAACTCCAAATGCCAGGAGCTCACCAAATCTCCGAGAAGAAGCTGCTCTGCACCAGTCCAAATCAATAGAGATGACCAGTATTATGATCTGTAGGGGGTAGAAGTATACTATAAGTACCAAACAAAAGGTACTCAATAGGCATATGCCGACTGAGCTCCACAGATACAGCAAGTATAATTAATATATAATCAAGTAAATACTGCACAAGTAACTAATTAGGAATTATCACAAAAATGGTAGAAAGATAAGGCAAGAAGACTAGAAACATAGATAGAGAAATAGAGTCAAAGAACGCACTTGAAATATAATCCAACAACATATTATCAGAAAGAACGCATCATAGGAGTCTACAAATGCAAACTCTAACCATATAATCACCTAGGAACTATTCTAACTTAGCCTAGCCAGAATTACCAACAATAATTCAACTCAAATTCCATGTCAGCCATCTATCAATACAACCAAAGGTACCAACTACAAGTACAAGAAAAGATAAGAGCAAGTATAATCAGATAATAACCAACCGGACGCCCATATCCTCGGAAGGTACAAACAAAGAAAAACATACCCCCGCCCCCCATAAAACTGTGGCACCACACCATATAAGTATGTTGGTGATAGGCAATGCTAATGAATGCAAGTCTGTAGTAAAAACTAATAACATCATTGGTGTCTCTCACAAAACAACAACAATAAATGTATAGACCCACGCTGACACCCGACCTGCCAGGTGGGACCCATATGACTCCCTCATCCAGTCCAATGGTGCTTTAGCCAGAAGGTCCTATAGAGGATGTAGGAAGTCTGTATATACTGCCTGAGCCTGAACCAGGTCTTACATAGACACAAAAAATACCTATAGTGATACCGAAGAGTGAGAAGCCAAGCCAATGTAAAATGGGCATCTCCGTGCTGAATAGCAATAAACCAATAACCTCAACAGTGACCTCCCTAAAAAGGGGCTGCCTATCTAGCAAGTAAACTCCTAGGGGCATGGACGAACTAGCAAGAGTAAACCCGGGATATCAATGGGCTATGAATGGGCTTTGATACGCCGAATATCAAAGTAAAATTGAGCACATCCTAGGAGTCTCTAATGCCTCAAGTATAAGTAGGAGAACGTTCCCGACTCCTCATAATTTTCCAAAACCAGTGAAAAAATATCCAGGTGGTACGACTCCCATTAAAACCCAATTTAAAAGTAGAAAAATTATGATAAATCCTTCTCAAAATAGTAGTTAAAAACAAATGAAATACTGGGATCGTACCAAAAAATGAATGAATATGCTCAAACTATTCAAGCATGCCATCACCAACATCCAAACAAGATACACATAACTATAAGGAAATACCAGGTCCTAGCACACAATAAGTCAAGGGACTAACCAAGAATCCAATCCCTCCTTGGAGACGGCCTTAGGCTCAAGGATAGATAATAGATAAGATGAAATCATAAGCCTACCTCTAAACAAGAACTAAGTAATCGAGGCATGGCTTTAAATAATAAAGGGGGATAAATATCTCTAGGTACAACGCCTTACCCCAAAATAAGCCACCTCAGCTCCTAACCAGCACCGCTATGCCAATCCTATGACTACAACAAACCCAAGAAGTCTCAGGCGCTAGTATAAAATGGGTATCTTATCCATAATAAGTTCTACCGAAAGCTACGCCTAGCTAAGAAGGAAATAACCATATGATAAGGCACCTAAGGCTCAAATATAGCCTAAGGACATCAATATCGATCTAAACAGGATAATAAATGCTAATTCACCACCACAACTGAAGCTTCCAACCTAATCTAAGGATTTCACGGGACTATTCTAACCTAGGGCTCACTCGGGAATAAGAAAATAGGATCGGGTGAGGGAAATGTTAATCTCGGAAAATACTAACCTATGTCACATGTAAAGTATACTATACAATATTTAACAGTATTTAGTCAAAAGGGGGTACCATATCCTACCTTGAAGATGATCACGCACGCTACCAGGGTTGCCATATATTTCCTATGAGTTGCTTGTATTTGTGCATCGTTTTGTTTATGTTTTGTTATTGCTTAAGGACAAGAAACAATTATAAGTTTAGGGTGTTGATATTTCACAAAAATACGACATTTATGACACTTTAAACAAGGTTTTATTATAAGTTCTCAAGTGGATTTTGTATTTTTGATATGTGTTTTTTGTTAGTTTTTAGAAAACTTAAAGCACGCTTGAGTTGATGGTATTTTTTATGGTTCATATGAAAATTTGATTGATATTAAAGGATGCTGGTAGATTGGTGTTGTGGTGATGCCAAAAGTGAAGTAAAATTTCACAAGAGGTGTTCAAACACTTGAGTTTGGCAAGGTTTCTTACAACTTAAAAGGAGAACTCAAAGAATGAACTTTATCGGGACTTGAAGGACCTTGGAATGGGTGTTGGGAGATTAAATAAACATTTTATGATCATGTATACCCACCAAGACAGCCAATACGGCCATGGTAGGCAGTACTGGCCTTGTAAAGCACCTTCAATTCGTGAAGGAGGCTCTCTAGTAAGCTGCTAAGAAATTGGCTAAGGCGCACACCAACAAAGCCTCACCATGAGTTGTGGTCCTCACCACTGGATGTGGTGGGCGCCATGGTGGTGTGTCTAGCCATCAAAATGCAAAGTCAAGTAGTGGCAAGGACAAGTCAATCACCAAGACCCAAAGCAAGGAGCAATATGGCAAAGGCAACCATCAACGGCCTCACCATGAATCGTGGCCCTCACCACTAGCCATTGTGGGTGCCATGGTAGGATTTCCAACCATAAAAGTCTAATTCAATCAACAAGGAAGGCCATTACGAACTGTGGTGGGTCCCCGTCCAAAGCAATCCGAAGTCCATTAAGTTTCCTTTAATGCATTCTCCATCCCACATTTCTCCTACTATTTGAAGGCTATTATACACGACCTAAACTATATTTTGAGTCATTTTTTCGTGAAAATACACGCTGCGTAGTTTCTAAAGGAGACATGCGATAACTTATATTTCTTGGCTATCTTTGGAGACTCTAATCAAGGTTTGCTTGCTAGTTTAACTTATTTTATTCTTGAGTTGATTTCCTATCACTTTGTAAGTATTTTTTCATGAATTATACATAAGTTCTTGTTGTTTTACTTATAATTATTCATAGCTAGTCCCACAGCTAGGTTTATGAAAACCATGACAACTTAACTAGAATAGGAAAAAGTTGGATTGATATTCGTGATTTATTTTTACATGTATTGTGATTTCTTAATTGAAAAGTCATTCTTAGTGAGTGAACACATTAAGAACTTTCCATATTCATTGCTTGCCTGGGAGGGAGGTAGTGATTAGGAAAATAATTTCACAACATAAATTCAAAGAGTCTGACTTCAAAACAAGTGATAGACATTATTTAAATTATTTCAGACCGGGAGGAGATAGTACTCTGGGAAGGGGAGAGTCTCCCTCATTTATGCTTTCTTAGTCGACTTGTATCAGGAGGAGTCCTCTCATAGGTTTACTGCTTTCTAGTTATAGTTAGCCCTTTTTGTATTGGGGATGAGTTAGCCGACCTTAATAGGTTAGCCGACTTATGAACCACCATAGGATCGGAGGTAAGGTTTATGTCCCCCTCCTTGTATTTTTATTTTTGATTATTTATGTTAAGGCTTGGGGGTGTTGCTTAACCCCTGACTGTGCACGAGAGGTGGGAGCCTCGTGTAGGGTCTCTTCCCAAAAAAAAAAAAAAAAAAAAAAAAAAAAAAAGGGCGCGGGTTAGTAAAGTATACATTCTGAGATTGGGGGGAGATGAATCAGATATGTCTAAGAAGGACAAGAGTTAAATTAGATGTTAGCTAACTCGCTAGAATATGATTAGCCTATTAACTAACAAGTCATGGGGAACAAAATCCAAGTCTAGCCTTTATATTTTTACAATTTTAATCTTATTTACTTTTCTTTGCATTGTTACTTTTTTTAAACTAAACCCAAAACCCCCACTTTTACTTCATGCAAGTTTATTTTTGGAAAGTAGTACCTACGACTGAGTAGTGATAGGTAATAGAACTTATTTCAACCTATTCTCCATGGGTTCACCTCCAACTCTTAGTTGGGTAAAATATACTTCTAACAATCGTCTATATCTCTTTATAGAGTTGTAATAGAGCGTTATCAAAACCCCATCCAATGGAACGTTGAGGAGGACCAATAGGCTCCGAATGATACCTTGAATTTGTAGGTTTCTAATGCAGAATTCCAAGCCCATTCCAAGTACTTGCGCAAACAGTGGAGGATCAAGCCAACCAAGAGATCGTTGCTCTCGTGAAACCATATATGGGTACAACAATAACAAAGATTTGTGATGTCATGATAATGAGTCCCTTGAAATTTTATGGGTTGAAGGTTGATGAGGATCCACAAAAGTTCATTGAAGGCATTCATAAGGTTGTGGAGATTATGGGGGTTAGTCTGGTAGATATGGTAGAGCTGGCCGCGTACCAATTAAAATAGGTTTCAAGGATTTAGTTTGATCAATGGTAGGTGGAGTGTGCTAGGGAAATAGATCGTATTTGTTAGGAAGAGTTCAAAAAAGTATTTCTTGATCGTGTCTTTCCCCTTGAACTACTGGAGACTAAAATACAAGAGTTCATCAACTTGCAGCAAGGTAACATGAATGAGAGAGAGTATGACCTCAAGTTCACACAATTGTCAAAGTATGAACTATTCATCATATATGACTCAAGAGCCCAAATGTGTGAGTTTATGTTGGGTGTTTCGGACTTGGTGTCTAAGGAGTGCAAAACCTCTATGTTAATTAGAGAGATGGATATCTCAAGGCTCATGAACTATGCAAAAAAAATTGAGGACGAGAAACTTAGGAAAAGGGCAAGAGATTCTAAAGGGAAAAGGACCGATGGTTGTAACTTCTCACACTCTAGGTTCGAAAGTGGTGTTCTTCAATTTTGCCAAAGGTATTTGAGCCAAACCTCATCTAACTAAAAAATTCAAGAAAGAAAAGGTGTCTAATGCTATGGTATAAGTAGGATCCTTGAGTGGCCAAGTCATCTCTATATGCAAGAAGTGTGGGAGAACCCATAAGTTAGACTGCTTAATGGGTTCGAATACATGCTTTAGGTATGATAAGTCGGGTGATAAAGCTAAGGATTGTAGAGGAGGTGGTTGATTCTAGGCTCAGACTCAGGCTATAGGCTGTTCGGCTCAATAATGTGCTAATACAAGTTTGAGTGCTAACCAATCTAAAAAATGATTTTATGCTCTTTAGACAAGGCAGGATTTGGAGGACTCTCCTGATGTTGTGACAGGTATATTGAAAGTCTTTGACTTTGATGTTTATGCTTTACTATATCTGATTTTTACTCTATCTTTTGTTATTCCTTATCTTTCTATGAGATTTGTTGTTAATCCAGAGATATTAATAGAGCCTTTTTTGGTTTATACTCTATTTTGTGATTTAATTATGGTTAAGAGAGTTGGTAGAGATTGTCCGGTCTCGATTTTTCATAAAGTTACCCCATGTGACCTATAGAGCTTGATATGTTTGAAGTTCAATTCATCTCGCGCCTTAAATATCAAAAAATGATTTCCAAGGGATGCATCTATCATCTAGTTAGGACTAAGGATACAAATTTTGAATCTCCTACTTATGACTCATTTCTAATTGTTAGTGAGTTTTTGGAAGTTTTTCCGGATGATCTCCTAGGTTCCCCTCTCAAAAAGGAAATAGACTTCAATATCGTTCTTCTCCTCGATACCCAACCTATCACTATTCCTCCTTATAGTATGACCCTCACAGAATATAAGAAGTTCAAGTATTAGTTAAAGGACTAGTTGGGTAAGGGTTTTCTTAGATTGAGCATCTCTCCCTAGGGTCCTCTGGTCCTCTTTGTTAGAAAAAAGGATGGATATCTTTGAATGTCCATTGGCTATCAACAATTAAACAAGTTCACTATTAAGAATAAGTATCCCTTTTGGAAGATTGTTGATTTGTTCGATCAACTTCAAAGAGTGAGTGACTATTCAAAAATTGATCTTTGATTGGGTTATCATCAAATCCAAGTAAGAGAATGTAACATTCTTAAGATGACTGTTAGAACTCAGTACGATTACTCTGAATTCTTAGTTATGTCTTCTGGGCTAAAAAATGCTCCAACAGCATTTATGGATTTGTTGAACAGTGTGTACAAGAAATATTTGGATATCTTTGTAGTTGTATTCATTGATGATATTTTTTTTGTACTCTAGAAGTGAAGAGGTACATACCAATAATTTGAGGATTGTGTTGCAAGTCCTCAATGACCGACAATTGTTTACTAAGTTTAGCAAGTTTGAATTTCGATTGAGGTCTGTTTTGTTTCTTAGCAAATTCACTCTTGGGATCAGGGCATTCTGAGGAGGGGGGTCCACCACTGCTTTTCTCTTCTTTAGAATACATTATTTTATCCGGTTAAGGTATTATGGTTATCCTAAGGAGATGGAAGCGGTTACAAATTAGCCTAGAACTTTATCTCCTTTATTCTGAGTTTCTCGGGCTTAACCGGTTAATATAGATGGTTTATGGAAGGTATCTCTTCCATTGCATCCCCTTGACCATTTTAATTCAAAAGAAGTTGAAATTCCAATTGTCCGAGACATGTGAGGAAAGTTTACAAGATTTGAAAGATAGACTTACTTCTACTTTGGTGTTTACCATACCAGAAGGCTCTAATGGATTTTTTGTGTATTGCGATGCTTTAAGGGTTGGGCTCTGTTGCGTTTTTGATGCAGAACGATAAAGTGATAACCTATGCTTTTTAGAAACTCAAGGTACATGACAAGAATTACCCGACCCATTAATTAGAGTTAGCGGCGGTGGTTTTTGCCTTGAAGATTTAAAGGCAATACCTTTATGTTTCCATGTTGATGTATTCACCGATAATAAGAGCTTGCAATATATTTTCAACAAAAAATATTTGAATCTTTGGCAAAGGAGGAGGCTTGAATTTTTGAAAGACTATGATATGAGTGTGTTGTACCATCTAGGTAAGGTGAATGTGTTTGTCGACGCTCTTAGTGGGTTTTTTATGAATAATGTTGCCATATTGAAGATGGTAAGAAGGAGTTGGTTCCTGATGTTTATTGACTACCTCAATTAGGTGTTCGTTAGGTAGATTTGCAGGATTGTGATGACATGTCCAAAATGGTTCCGAATCGTCTCTTATGGGGGATGTTAAGGTAAAGCAATATAGTGATCCTACCTTTGTTGAGTTGAACAAAGTGGCTACCGAAAAAGCCATTTAAGCTTTCTCCCAGGGGGAGATGGTGTTTTGAGATATCAAAGCCATTTATGTGTCCCTGATGTTGATGGGTTGATAGAAATGATATTGTCCGAAGCTCATAGTTTGCGGTATTCTATTCATACGGGTTCCTCAAATATGTATAGATATTATAGGGAAGTATATTGGTTGAATGGAATGAGAAAGGATATTACGAAGTTTGTGGCCAAATGTACTAATTGTTAACAAGTGAAGATTGAGCATCAAAAACCATAGGCAACATTGAGATTCTTACTAGGAAATGGGAAGATTTGAATATGAACTTCATTATGGGTTTGCCTCATACTTGTCACGACCTAACTCCATAGGCTGTGACTGGTGCCCGATTTGGGCACCCATACGTACCCTTAGCCCCACTTAGCGTGTTATAATAATAAACAAAAGTAGAAATCAAAAAAGGGTCGCTAGAGAGCGCATGAGAACAAATATAGCACTAGCGGGACGTTAAGGCCATCACGGAACACAAATACCAAAACATATATACATAACCCACATCACACATCTACAGACCTCTACAGAACGATAGCCTAGTCATATAATGGGACAGGGCCCCATCGTACCCTTAACCAACATGTACAAATGTACAATAGAAAAGTTAGTACCAAAATAGGGCTCCAGACAAAGGAGCACTGCCAACCAACAGGGTAGATGTCTTAAGCTAGCGGATCAGCAAACCGAGTGTCTGTACTTGCGAGCATGTAATGCAGCCCCTGAAAAAAGGGGGTTAGTACAGAAAATATACCGAGTATGTAAAGCATGGACTATAATAGGTAAGGCCATTACAAGAACAGAAGGTGCAACAATGAGCAAAATATCCAGAATATCAAAATGCTTTTCATAACCACAGATAATGTATGCAGAAAAACATATGCCATATCTGGACTCATTATGGGACTCGATGAACAAATCATGGTCGCCGCCCCATCACTAGCGCCACAATACATCATAACTCCAGAGTAGGAAATATCTCTGTAACAAATCATATCATATCAGATGGTCACATCTGATCATATCATATGACATGTGTACATGGCACATCATAACTCAATAGATCAAACTCATGTACAGGGCGTACCTGCCCCCTCACGTCGGGGCATGACGAACGATGCAAGGAAGTATGCACGATAACAAAACCTGACTCGAGCTCGTTGAAGAAAGCATTGAGGCATCCACGAATGGAGTAGTGAGAAACTAAATGCACTTTAAATCATTTTTGAGACTCGATGGAGTTAACAAAATGAGCTATAATTTAAAAATTAAAACAAGAGTTGTATCAACTACCTTTTGAATATCACTATGAGTTATATCCAAATAGAACTTTTGGAATTATATACACCTATCTAGGCACGATAAAATATCCTTTGGAAAATCAAGAAAATGGCCATCCTAGCAGCTCTATGAATAAGAACTTCCTTGGAATCATAGAAAAGTCATATATTTATTTCATAAAAACCTTTCCAAAAAGGAAGATTAACTTTATATACTTATGTCAAAATAAGCCAAGAGAAAGAACGGTTATCTTTACATACTTATGCCAAATACATGCCAAAAGAAGGAACAGTTAGCTTTACATACCTCTTACGGATTACTCCTAATACGTTCGCCTCGTCGTCTCTTGAACCTATTTAATATGAAAGTAATACTATGGTTAATGACCTTTCACTTTCCAATTCCAACTCCACAACCAAGTCTCCATAGATGTCATTTCCTTATCCATTTCCCTCGACTAGTTCATTACTAGTTCCTAAGTAATCGAAAATCGGACAGCATCTCCCCTATAACTTCAACATCCCCAAGATTTAAAATTGGACACCATGTCAACAACCATACCAACAACAACAACCAGCAGCATATATATAAGTAAATCACTTCAAAATTACTCAATACAACTCCAAACCACTAGCTCAAAACTACGATATCAAAATAGAGTTTTTAACCTTTATTTCATAAAATCTTTAACCATACCAAATGGCGGGGGGGGGGGGGGGGGTAATGTGGATGAAACCAGAAGAACCCACACTCTTTTTAGAACATTTCCATCCCTGCAAAACACCACCAAACCAGCTGCAAATGCAGCACCACAATCACAACACACTACTCGACTTCGATTAAGCTATAACGGCTTCAATTTAGTTTGTTTCTAATGTCAAGCGTCCTTATAAAATTTTTCCACTTACAACCTAATTAAAGACATGTAATATACCTCATAACATAATCATAAACTCCATTTAACAAGGGAAAACTTTACCTTACCCGAAACGCGCCAAAATTTGTTGGAACTCACCTCAAAATTTCCTTTAGCGCAGCTGAAACTTCGGGGGTCTTTGTCAATGCTTTAGGGATTCTACAAACCATATATTTTAATTAAAAATACCTTCATAACATCATGGTATACCCTATATAATTAATTCATAGAACAAAATCGGAGAACTTACCTTTTTCCTCTCCAAATCTGTGGCCTTCTCTCTCTACCTCTCTAGCTTCTTCTCTTCCTTTCTCTCTTATTCTTGAGTTTTCTAGAAATGTATTAAACTTTCATAAGTATTAAGACACATATATATAGTCCACCTAAGGGGGTGACATATGTCAACCCCTAAGTGGTGACATATGTCAAGCCCTCATTGGGCCAAATCATCACCTCCTCTAATCCGAGGATGCCATGTGGAAAATGGGGACCACCCCTTACTCCAGCTGCTTCCATATGGCACTCTCTCATGCTTCCATGTGTTACTCTCTTATACAACCACTTGGCATCGTCTTTTCCCCCTCGTAGGTTCGTAATCTTGTCTTCTTTTATGAATTTATATAATTCTTGCTATGTAAGCTTGGTACGTACTCAAGTAGCTTAAGTATGTAAAATTTCCAAGTTGGTAGCTTACGTATGTAACATATCCAAAGTAATAGCATACATAGGTAAGTCGGGTCCTACGACTCACTACTTGGCCTCCGATTCCTTCTAGATTCCTATAACTTTATTTTCAATCTTCCCTGCCATGGGGTATCACATTCTCCTTTCCTTAGAGTTGTTTGATAGCGTTATAGACTATATAGGGTATAATATCCTTCCCTTCTTTAGAGAATTTGTCCTTGAATATGAACCAAAACCTTCCTCCGGATCTTATACCAACTATATGGAGAGTTTCTCTATCCCATTGCCATAACATATACTTTCATCGAGCAATCAATATCAGAGTTCCAAAGGTTAGAAATACTTGTAGACATAGGGAATAGGTACGGATACTAGTGTTTCCTTTCCTCTTTCACTTCCTAGGGGGTCACCCATCCTAGTACTACTCTCGCCCAAGTACACTTAACTTTAGAGTTTTGATGGGATCCGATGCGTTAGTGCTGGTATAATCACATATATCCCTTAAGGGATCTCATTTAAAGTTTAAGCATTCCCATTTACATATGATAGTGTTAGTTGAATTTCTCTACGCTTGTATTTCTATTGTCCACTTTCCCTCTTTTAGGGTGTACCCATGTTATCCTCTATTTATTTTCAACTATTCACACACAAATAATTCTATTCCAAGATATTTAACATGCTGCACTATGTCTACACACTCTGTTAGATCATCTATACTTTAGGTTGCCCTTATAAGAAACCCCAGTACAACCATGGGGTGCTTAGTATTCTCAATAGATAGTACATAATTTAGTCCAAGTACTGGTACTCGAGTCATATAACTAATATAGTAGTTTATTCGAGACCACATTTCATTCATCCTAATTTTTATTAGCAATCAATGGAGAAATATATGATGATGTAAAGCCTGGATCTATCAGTACATATACAGTCTGGGAAAAGGTCAATAATGTACCTGTGATCACATCTGGAGACGCCTCCTAATCCTGTCGGGTGGCCAAAGCATAAGTGCGGTTAAAAGGACCGCTAGAACTAGAGACCCCGCCACGGTCTCTACCACGGCCTGCTGGTGTAGCTTCACCCTACCCCATGGGGAACATAGCTATCGAAAAAAATGATGACCCAGCAGCTGATCGGGTAGGCCGAGCTGCACCGCCCAAACTACGCTTATATGGACAATCTCTCATTATATGGCCTTGACGACAACAAGAAAAACAAGCCCCTATAACACGATAGCACTCTCCTAGATGGTACCTGCCACAATAAGAACATTGAAGCCTGGGTGGCCTCATCTGACCAGAGTCTCTGTCTGGCTATAAACTGGAAGCCTTAGAGTTTGAACCTTCTCCAGAATATCCAGTGCCGTCTGGTCTCCGACGTAGGGACTGCAGAGGTGTACTCCACACTGGCTGGGTGGACTGTCTGCTATCTAGCTGCGGAGATGGTCTGCTCTAGAACTCTCTAGAATACCTAGCTGATCTGGCTCTCTTGGGATGACTTATCTGTCCTTCATGCCCTGAGCATGTTGCTGTATACGAGCGATATCCATCCCTGGCTAGGCATCCATCACCAAATGACTATCAACTAGATATCGATCTAGGCCCATCACATATCTGTGCATCCTGTCAGTCATGTTAGCTACCAAAGCAGGTGTATATCAGGCCAATGAGTCAAACTCCAAACTATACTCGCAAACACTAAGGCCATGCTGCCTCCGATTTTTTCCAGATTCCTATAATTTTATTTCCAATCTTCCCTGCCATGGGGTATCACATTCTCCTTTCCTTATAGTTGTTTGATAGTGTTATAGAATATCCGTCTCACATGGTAACTTCTAATAAGCTTTCAAGAACTTAGGAATCTTTCAAGAAACTTAAGACGCTTAAGATTTTTTTTTTAAGAAACTCAAGAACCCTCAAGGTACCAAAGTCTTTCGAAGTGCAAATTTATGGGGTATAACATCCTTTCCCCCTTTAAACAATTAGTCCTCGAATGTGAACCAAAACCTTCCTACAGATCTTATACCGACTATATGGATAGTTTATCTGTCCCATTGCCATAACATATACTTTCATCAAGCAATCAATATCAAAGTTCCAAAGGTTAGAATTACTTGTAGATGTAGGGAATAGGTATGGATACTTGTGTTTCGTTTCCTCTATCACTTCCTAGGGGTCACCCATACTAATACTACTCTCGCCAAAGCACGCTTAACGTTGGAGTTCTGATGGGATCTGGTGAGTTAGTGCTGGTATGATCACATCCATCCCTTAAGGGATCTCGTTTGAAGTTTAAGCGTTCCCATTTACATATGATAGCGTCAATTGATTTTATCTTACGCTTGTATTTTTATTGTCCACTTCCCCCCTTTTAGGATGTACCCATATTATCCTCTATTTATTTTCAACTATTCACACGCAAATGATTCTATTCCAAGATATTTAACATGCTACACCATGTCTACACGCTCTGTTAGATCATCCATTCTTTAGGTTGCCCCTATAAGAAACCCTAGTACAACCATGGGGTGCTTAGTATTCTCAATAGATAGTACATAATTTAGTCCAAGTACTGGTACTCGAGTCATATAACTAATATAGTAGTTTATTCGAGACCACATTTTATTCATCTTAATTTTTATCAGCAATCAATGGAGAAATATATGATGATGTAGAGCTTGGATCTATCAGTACATATACAGCCTAGGAAAAGGTCAATAATGTACCTGTGATCACGTCTGGAGATGCCTCCTAATCCTGCTGGGTGGCCAAAGCATAAGTATTGTTCGAAGGACTACTAGAACCAGAGACTCCACCATAGTCTCTACCATAGCCTGCTGGTGTAGCCGCGCCTTACCCTATGGGGTACATAGCTATCGAAAAAGATGATGACCCATCAGCTAATCTGGTAGGCCGAGCTGCGCCACCCAAACTACCCTTATACGGGCAATATCTCATCGCATGGCCTTGATGGCCACAAGAAAAACAAGCCCCTGTAACATGGTAGCAATCTCCCTGATGGTACCTTCCATAATAAGAACACTAAAGCCTGGGTGGCCTCATCTGACCAGAGTCTCTATCTGGCTACGAACTGGAAGCCCTAGAGTTCGGACCTACTCTAGAATATCCAGTGCCGTTTGGTCTCCAGCCTAGGGACTGTAGAGGTGTACTCCGTGTTGGCTGAGTGGGCTGTCTGCTATCTTGCTGCGAAGATGCTCTGCTCTAGAACTCTCTAGAATACCCGGCTGATCTAGCTCTCTTGGGCTGACTCCTACCAATATCCTGGTCAGACTGTTGTCCTCTATGTCTGTCTTCCATGCCCTAAGCATGTTCATGTATATGGGCGATGTCCATCCCTGGCTGGGCAGCCATCACCAACCAACTATCAACCAGATACCGATCTAGGCCCATCATATATCATAGCATCCTATCAGTTATGTCAGCTACCAAAGCTGGTGTATATCAGGCCAATGAGTCGAACTCCAAACTATACTTGCGAACACTATGACCTGGATACCTCAACAGTAAAAATCTGTTCACCCTGGCTCTCCGCATGTCAGGAGGTAGGAAATGACTAAGAAAAGACTCCGCAAACTCATCCCATATCGCTGGAGAAGCGACTCTGCCCTTGGATAACTCCCAGGAATCATACCAGTTAGCCGCTACCTCATGCAGTCTATACAAGGCCAACTGAAATGACTCCATCGCAAAAGCCTTAATTAGATGCAATGTACGCTGTATCTCTCTAGTAAACTCTTGGGGATCCTTCTTGGGCTTTGTCCCGAAGAACTTTGGAGGATTATAAGTCAAAAACTCATGAGCCCTCGAACTATCTGACCTGAGTACCTAATCTCTTCCTAAACCTTATCTGTGCTCCTGGCCTACCACTAATCTAGTCAAAAGCTGGACCACATCCTGTATAGCCCTGTCCTTAACTCCTGGATATGGAGCTAGAGGCTCGGGTACTAGGGCTCCGAAAATTGGTGGTGAAGCCTCCCTCTGATCTGCAGCTGATGCCCAAAGCTCCTTTGATACTGATGGTATTGCAGAACTGGCTGTCGGGGGGCACATTCCCTTGCTCAAGCTGAGGTCGGGCCTTAGTAACCCTATTGGCCTGACTAGACTCACTAGGCGCTACTGATTTTCCCTTCTGTGCAACTATCACTTTCCTCGGTGGCATTACTGAAAACTATAACAATTCGTTTCATTAGGGAAGAATCATCCTAATAATACAGTTTTATCGCATGATCTAAGACAAGAAAGAAAGGTAACATCCTAAATGTCCTATAGCCTCCTATTTATAGATGTGGTGCAACATACACCGATAAACTGGACTCTACTAGACACAGTCTGTAGACATTCTGAGGACCAAACTGCTCTGATACAACTTTTGTCAGGACCCAACTTCGTAGGCCATGACTAGTGCCTGGGCACCCATACATACCCTTAGTCCCACTTAGCATGTTAGAAGAATAAACAAATGAAGAAATCAAAAAGGGGTCGCTAGAGAGCGCATGATAATAGATATAGCACTAGAGGGTCGTCAAGGCCATCACAGAACACAAAGCCTAAAACATATATACATAACCCACATAACACGTCTACATACCTCTACATAATGATATCCTAATCATATGATGGTACAGGGCCCTATCGTACCCTTAACAAATATGTATAAATGTACAACAGAAAAGTTAGTACCAAAATAGGGCTCGGGACAAAAGAGCACTGCCAACCAATAGGGTGGATGTCCTAAGCGAGCGGATCAGCAAAATGAGCATTTGTACTTGTGGGCATATAATGCATCCCCCAAGGAAAGGGGTCAGTATGAAAAATATACCGTGTATGTAAAGCATGGACTGTAATAGGTAAAGCCATTACCAGAACAGAAGGTGCAACAATGAGCAAAATATCCAGAATATCAAAATGCTTTTCATAACCACAGATAATGTATGTAGAAAAACATATGCCATATCCGACCCCGTTATGGGACTCGGTGAAAAAATCGTGGTCGCCGCCCCATCACTGGCGCCACAACATATTATAACTCTAGAGTAGGGAATATCTCTGTAACAAATCATATCATATCAGATGGTCATATCTGATCATATCATGTGTATATATATATGTCACGTCATAACTTTACAAATCAAACCCATATATAGGGCGTACCCGCCCCCTTACATCAGGGCACGTGAATGATGTAGAGAAGTACGCATAATAACAAAACCTGACCCAGGCTCGATGAAGGAAGCATTTAGACATCCACGAGTGGAGTAGTGAGAAACTAAATGCACTTTAAATCATTTTTAAGACTTGATGGAGTTAACAAAATGAGCTAATATTCAAAAATCAAGACAAGAGTTGTATAAAGTACCTTTTGAATATCACTATGAGTTATATACAAATAGAACTTTTGGAATCATATACACGTATCTAGGCATGTAAAATATCCTTTGAAAAATCAAGAAGATGGCCATCCTAGCGGCTCTACGAATAAGAACTTCCTTGGAATCATATAAAAGTCATATACTTGTTTCATAAAAACCATGCCAAAAAGGAAGATTCTTTATATACATATGTCAAAATATGCCAAGAGAAAGAATGGTTAGCTTTACATACTTATGTCAAAGACAGGCCAAAAGAAGGAACGGTTAGCTTTACATACCTCTTACGAATTACTCCTAATACATTCACCTTGTCGTCTCTTAAACCTATTTAACATAAAAGTAATACTATGGTTAATGACCTTTCACTTTCCAATTCCAACTCCACAACCAAGTCTCCATAGAGGTCATTTCCTTATCCATTTACCTCGACTAGTTCATTACTAGTTCCTAAGTTACTGAAAATCAGGCAACATCTCCCCTATAACTTCAATATCCCCGAGATTTAAATTGGCCACCATGTCAACAACCATACCAACAAAAACAACCAGCATCATATATACAAGCTCAAAACTATAATATCAAAATAGAGTTTTTAATCTTTATTTCGTAAAATCTTTAACCATACCAAATGGGGGGAGGGTCATGTGGCTGCAACAATAAGCACCCATACACTTTTTAGAAAACTTTCCATCCTGGCAACACACCACCAAACCAGCTGCAACATTACACAATAATCACAACACAGTACTCGACTTTTATTTAGCTATAACGACTTCAATTTAGTTTGTTTCTAACGTCAAGCGTCCTTATAAAATTTTTCCACTTACAACCTCATTCAAGACATGTAATATAACTCATAATATAATCATAAACTCCAGTTAACAAGGGAAAATTTACATTACCCAAAACTCGCCAAAACTTGCCGGAACTCACCTCAAAATTTCCTTTAGTGCAGCTGAAACTTCGGAGCTATTTGTTAATGTTTTAGGGATTCTCCAAACCATATATTTTAATTAAAAATACCTTCATAAAATTATGTTATACCCTATATAATTAATTCACAGAACAAAATCGAAGAACTTACCTTTTTCCTCTCCAAATCCGTGGCCTTCTCTCTCTACCTCTCTTGCTTATTCTCTTCCTTTCTCTCTTATTCTTGAGTTTTCTAGAAATGTATGGAAATTTGATAAGTCTTAAGACATATATATATAGGCCACCTAAGGGGATGACATGTGTTAACCCCTAAGTGGTGACATATGTCAAGCCCTAAGTGGTGACACATATCAAGCCCTAAGTGGTGACATATGTCAAGCCGTAAGTAGTGACATATGTCAAGTCCTCATTGGGCCAATGAATTACCTCCTCCAATATGGGGCTTCCATATGGCATGTAGGGGCCCACCCCCTCGCTTTAGCTGTTGCCATGTGGTACTGTCTCATGCTGCCACGTGGCACTCTCTCATACTGACATATGTCACCTTCTTTTCCCCTTCATGAGTTCGTAATCTCATACTCTTTTATGAATCTATGTAATTCTTGCTACGTAAGCTTGTTACGTACTCAAGTATCTTAAGTATGTAAAATTTCCAAGTTGGTAGCTTACATATGTAACACATCCAAAGTAATAGCTTACACAAGTAAGTTGGGTCCAAAGAACTCACTACTTGGCCTCCAATTTTTTCTGAATTCCTATAACTTTATTCCCAATCTTCCCTGCCATGGGGTATCACATTCTCCTTTCCTTATAGTTGTTTGATAGCATTATAGCCTATCCGACTCACATGGTAACTTCTAAGAAGCTTTCAAGAACTTAGGAATCTTTCAAGAAACTTAAGAAGCTTAAGATTTTATTTGTTTTTAAGAAACTCAAGAACCTCTCAAGGTACCAAATTCTTTCAAAGTGCAAAAGTATGGGGTATAACAGTACTCATAAGATTCATGATTTGGTTTGGGTTGTTATTGACTGAATGGCTTAGTCAGCGCATTTTCTTCCCATTATGTTGGGATATATATATTCATGAGTTGGTTAAGATTCACGATGTTCCTTTGTCTATCATTTTGGATCGAGGAACACAATTTACATCTTAGTTTTGGAGGTCCTTTCAAAAGGGACTTAGTACTAAAGTTAATCTAAGTACCACTTTTCACCCTCACATTAATGGTCAAGCTGAAAGGATGATTTAAACTTTGGAAGACATGTTGAATGCATGTATTATTGATTTCAAGGGAATTGGGAGGAATATTTATCATCGATTGAGATTGCCTATAATAATAATTACTATTCTAGTAACTAAATGACTCAATTTGAAGATTTGTATAGTAGGAGATATAGGTCTCATGTTGGGTCGTTTGAAGTTGGTGAAGTTACTTTGATGGGTCCTGAGACTGTAAATAAGGCTATGGTAAAATTTAGACTCATTATATAGAGATTGAAGACCACTTAAAGTTAACAAAAGTCCTATTTAAATGTAAGAAGAAGGGAACTTGAGTTCGAGGCTAATGTTTGGGTTTATTTGAAAATTCCCCCATGAAAGGTGTCATACATTTTGTAAATATGGGGAAGCCTAGTTCGCGTTATATATGCCCATATCAAATTTTGAAGATATTTGGCAAGGTGGCATATAGTTTGATTTTCCTTCAGAGTTGGCATCTATACATCCGGTCTTTCATGTGTCTTTATTGAAGATTTATCTTGGTAATCCTAGCTTGATTGTGACTTTGGATAGTTTGGGTGTCAAGGACAGTTTGTCATATGAGGAATTTTTGGTTGAACTTCTAGACAGGCAAGTTCGATGGTTGAGGAATAAGGAAATTGCATTCATTAAGGTGTTGTGGAGAAACAAAGAGGTTGAAGGCACTACATAGGAGGCCCAAGCCAATATGATATCACGATATCCTTATCTCTTTCCTTTCATTCGTAGTTGAGGTACTATATTCCTTCAATGATCACTCCTTCAAAATCAAGCGTCTAAGTCATTCTTATGATTATCATATGTATGCATGTTCATGAAGCTTATTTTTAAATCTATGATTTATGTTATGTTGAAATTCTCATGGTTTATGCATTTCAAGTATCATGTCGCATTCATGTTGGTCTGCTATGTTTCTTTTTCTACTTGTTTCATTCTAGTTGAGTCCCATTTGAGGATTACTACTCACAAGAGGGGGAGATATTATGAGGCCCCAGAAGTTGAAATGTTTGAACTTTTATATAAAAGAGGGAATAGTGAAAAAATTAGAAGTTAGAGCTCGCAGATGGCACTTGGTGACTCGCCAAGTGGTCGAACAACTCTCCCTTTGCCCTATGAGCTCACTAAGTCAACATGAGTGGAAGTTTTAGGGTTCGGGGAGGTTTGGTGAGCTACAAGTCAATTTGGAGACTCACTTAAATCAGATCGACGAGGTGGAGACCTATGCCTTTTGTTTAGAGAAGGTTACAGCTTTGGAGGAAAATTGGCCGAGAGGAGGATTATGATGGCAACCCATCTAATTGGACATGCGAGCAGGCTGAGCTTGTACAATACTTCATAGAAGGTAGTAAGGATTGAGTTTAAGGAGCAAGGAGAAATGGTAGAACAACGATACAACGAATGGATCTGTGAGCCAGGCTATCTCGCCAATATTCTTTAAGGTTTCCTGAGTAGTAGCTTAGGGTGATTGGGGGATAAGACAGAGTTCAACAACTTGTAGAACCAAAATGTGATCTCAATCAACCTTTTCGAAAGTCCTCTAACAGTTTTAAGTAAGGGCATTTTTGTCCTTTCTAGCTCGTTAAAATTCCTAGACTACATTATTTTAAGCATATGACCTAAGACTATAACAACCCAAACCATTTGAATTCCTATCATTCACTCTCCAATCCTTTATTAGAATAATCTTCTCTCTAAAACATTCTCCCAAGGGTTTCATCTTCAAAGCAAGTTAGGGTCCAAGGATTCTATGGCTCAAAGACTCTATAATCTTTGCACTAAGGCTCTATGATCATCTATGTGGGAATTCACATATGAATTCCCTTCAACTGTTAGGTCCCATATATTGAGCATATTCACATGTTTTGTGATTCGACCCCTATAATTTGATTGGATTTTCACTAATAATTTTGAGAAGGCTTTGTCACCCATTTATTACTTTTAAATTGGTTTTAACGGGAGTCGTACCACCTGGGACATTTGGATAATTTATTTGAAATTTATGAGGCATCGAGAACGTGCTTTTTTATATGGATAGTTTTAGAGGCATCAAGGATATGCTCAGATTTTATTGATATCTAGCACAACATAGCCTTTTTTATACTTTGGGTCCATCTAGGATGCCTTTAGCCCCTACTTGATTATCCGGTGCAGCATCACCCTTTTCTACGTTGGCTTGGCCATTAAATCTCTGGTACCATACTATATATCTATGTAAGACCTGGTTTGGGTCCAGACAGTATATACGGAAATCCCACATCCCTTATGGTCCCTTTTGGCTAGTGTGCCACTTCACTAGATGAGGGAGTCACATGGGTGCCGCCTGGAAGACCAAGGGCCAGGGTGGGTCTATACACTTGAGTAGTTGTTTATTGTAGAGAGCTATCGATGATGTTAGTAGATTTTACTATAAAGTTGCATTCATTAGCATCGCTTATCACCAGTATATATGTTTGGTGTGGTCCCCATGTTTTTGGGGGCTAGGGGTATGTTTTAACTATTTGTGCCTTCAACTAGTATGGGCGTTCAGTTGGTTATTATCTGATTATACTTATTGTTATCTCTTGTTGTACTTGTAGTTAGTTTTCAGGGTGTTGTACTATAGGTTTTTGTTTTGGGTATTTCCCGTTAGACTCAGTTAGTTTGGTCCTTAGGTGGCTTCTGATTAGCTGTGGTAGACAATTCTTTCATCCTTGATTAGTTGGATCCTTTAGTTCCACTTTACTGTAAATAGGTTGTGGCTTGCACGTGAAAATTTTATCTTTGACTTTATCTCCTATATTTATATATATCCGAAATCTTTAGTATTATTTCCTGCTATACCTTGTGTTAGATCTTGTTTGTTTACCTATGCTATATTTAGCTTATTACCTGAGATTTATACTTTATTTAATGGGCCTATGGCTATTGAGTACCATTCATTTGGTACTCATACTACACTTATTCCTCTTGCAGATCATATCAAGGATTTTTGTCATTTATTTTGAGTGGTCAACTCTTGGTTTGAAAATTCAGTAAGCTCCTCGAGTTCAGAGTTGCCATTTTCCATCTATGACAGACTAGGACTAGTCTTTACTCTCTTTCAAAGACTCTCTGTACTTATTTTTTATTCTAAAAAGGCTTTGTATTCATACTCTCATTTAAAAGCTCAATTAACGATTGATGCCAGGTCTTGGGTGGTTCCTTGTGATTTATATAAGTTGTTCTCCTTCTTCTTATTGATTATTATCTGCTTTATTATTTATCTTCTACTTGATAGCCTGTTGCCTCTTGTTCCAAGTTATAGGTTAAGGGTTAGGCTTATGTTTTGGTGGGTGTTAGCAAATGCTGTCACAGCCTACGAAATTAGGTCATGACAGTTGGTATCAGAGCTTTAGGTTGACCAGTATAGTTGGTATGAGGGTAATGCCTAGTATAGTCCTGTGACTCGATATGGAGACATACGTGTCCTATCTTTGAGAGGCTATGAGGCATATTTAGAAAACTCTGTTCTTGACCCTTTATTTTGTTTACTTGTTTTGAATAACTTCTAAAACTAATCATTTGGAATATACTCTCTGTTAGATAGATAGCACGAGCTTTCCAGTGGACCCGATCGGAGCGTCAACATGTTCTACTAAAGCATCGACAGATTGTTCCTAGGCTAGAGATGGGTTGGTGGTTTCCCAACAGGGTTCATTATCAGTATTGGAGTATATCATGGAATTTCTTGAGTGGGCTGAGAATAAATTCATATTATCCCTTATAGATTGGGCTATGAGTTTGGAGTTTGTTAGCGGGTTGTATTTACTACTCAATTTGGCATCAGAGCATTTGATAGTTGCTGGGTATACCTCTCCCTAGATTATCATACACGTGAGGGAAGTGGAGCAGGCATGCTTTATGGTAAACAAAAGTAGTGGTAAGAAGCATTACTACCAGCATAGGGATGAAAATATCCCACCTCAGGGTGAGTATGCGAGGACCATCTTCCTTATTGACCTAACAGGACTATGATGGTGGATCCCCAAGTTTTAGGATATTTTGAGGTAGGATATAGGGCTTAAAGCGGATAAAGTTTAGGTCAGGTTTCTCTAGATTATCACATTTGGCCTTTAGGTGTTGGAGCTTATCCTATTCCATTTGGGTGCTTTTAGCGGGATGTTATTGCTGACGGTTGCCATAAGTCTGGTGAGGAAGGCCACTTTATTAGACAACGTCGCAGGGCCCTAGTATAGTAAGTTTGGTGAAGGGACACTTATGGTAGCCTACCCCATAAGGGTAGGTCTAGTGCATGTGCATGCTGGGGATCAAATTTGCTCCCTTCCTATTGTGCTTGGATTATTATAGGGCATTCAATTTCAGGATGTTATGACTATGGTTATCTTGACCACTAGTCTAGGGATTGCCATAGGAGAGGGTTGATCCTTCAGATGCTTATGACTTCTTCTATTGCCTAGACCAAAATTGTTGCACCGTTTCCCATCTTTGGAGTGCTTGGCCATTGATATAAAGGTTGTCCTAGTCGTGGGACCTGTGTACAGTTTCCTCAGCCAGTTCAGTATTATGCTTTTATTCCACCTTCAGTTAGGGGTAGTGCCCAAAGTTATTGTTGGTGCTTCAGGTGTTCATACCGAGGTCGGTCATAATCCGTTCTATGCATCTATGAGCCCGGTAGAGGCCGAGGATCATGATATTTATTATTTTTGGTGCAAATTCATTATTTTTTCATTCATTGCTTGTATTGTGTGGTTTTGGGTTTTCATATTCGTACGTGCCTATTTGACTGGTTATGTATGTCATGATTGTGTTGGCAGCTTTACTAGGACTTATGTGTGTATCTTTTGGTGTTGTAGCTGATTTCTTTTAGAACTGGATCGACAAGGCCGACGTTTTGTGTAGAGTAGTGGTGGTTGAGAAAATCCCTATGCCTTTTCCTTGGTGATTATATATGAGGTTGTGGCTGGGCTAGTTATCTTTCTTTGGTCCCCTTACAATCAAATTTATTGTTGTACCGATCCTTGTTAGATAGGTTGCTAGACCAATATTGTTAGTTGCGGTAGTTATGGTACGAGAAGATCTGGTTGTCATTGAGGGTTGCCTCAGTTTCATATTATCCCTTTGGGTTAGTGGTTGAATGGTTCCTCTTATCTTTGTGCATAACTAGTGTTGCCATGACTAGTATTTCTCTCCGGCTATTATGGTTCCCTTAACTTAGACAACTATAATCATTGCTTTGTATTGTTTTGCTTAGTCCTTAGACTATGAAGTTGAGGTTTTCTCTATTACTTGGTTGGATTCTTTCTAGTAATCCTAGTTAGTCTTCTTTTATCAGTTCCTTAGACTTGTTTTTAGTTGTAAATTTATGGTCCGTTCGTTTAATCTTTAGGGATCGGTCTCTTTTGAAGGTTTTAGAGCTTGGCTGCGATGAGTGGATAATTTTTAATGTGTGATCTCCAGTTGTGCCTTGTTACTGTTGTTATTAGTTCTCTGCGGTGGTGTTGGTAGCTACTGAGGTTTTGGTTGTCCGTAAGAGTTGCAGTAGTGGTATTTCAGGTTTGCTCAAATGCATTGTAAGTTGGAGGATGGGAAGTCGGTAAGAAGTACATCTACATGATGGGGTGAAAGTAATTCATGGAATCATATCCTTATTTCTTGATCAGGGTGCGAGGTTCTTATGAATCATTATGGCTAACAGGCCGTATTCCTTGTGGTGTTTCTTGCGGTGGCTCAATTTTACTTGTGGTCACCCTTTAAAATTGCCTGTATACTTGTTCGCTACGTAACAATTCAGTTTCTATTGGATTATTGTTGTTTACTCATATTTACACTAGTGGAGTGATAGGTGGACTCATGGCATTAGTTTTGATTGCTTTTGGGTTAGATTCTCATTATTTTGGTTTTCTAGAAGTGTCATTAGCAGCAAAGTAACATTGCGCTTGGTCTCAGTGTTGTTTTTCTACCCGTGGATTCATTTGTCCCTTGGAGTAGACTTTTGAATTTTTAAAGATAGAATTTAGACTAAAGTTATGGATTTTCAGAGTCATTGGGTTAGAACTTTGTACTTATGCCCTGAGCAGAGTTGCTTATTTTGAGTTCTTGCCTATATTGCTCAGTTTAATGGTTATGGTTTAGTTTGGTCATCCTTAGTTCAAATCTAGTATTTTTGGTCATTTTTAGGCTAAGAAAATGAGAGTTGGAGCCCAAGAAGGAATTAGAGGAGTTTTTTGAGTTAGAACAGAATTTGAGGATTTTCGTGGTAGTTTAAGTTCTGTGATGGATTGCTCAACCCGAGAGGGTTCCGAGGGTATGTCTATGACTGTACTTTTAGTTTTTGCAGATGAAAGTTCTTTTAGTAATGGATGTTGTAATTACCCTCCAGGTAATTTCTTTTCTCTTTCGACCTTTTATGCTTTGGGATCTTTCTTGTAGCGACCCCATATCATTTATGACTTGCTTGCACTGACTGCTCCTTCGCCTGGTCATCATTTGGTTTTAGGTTCATTTCTCTATTTTAGAGCTTTTATCACCTGAAAAGTTGACTTTGGTCATGACACGAAAACAATCTCAGAATAAAATTTTGACAATTCCATCAACTCCATAATGGCCAAAGTTGGCTACAATCTTGGTTGGCATGAGTATCAAGGCAATTAGTATGAGTTTGGGGCCATTTGGAGTTTTGCATTCGAAATGTGGCCTATAGTTGACTTTGTTCAACATTCTTGGAAAAGACGCTCGATAAAAACTATGTCCATGCAGTTAGTTAAAAAATGTCGAGTTTGGTCTATAACAACCCTTCGTTCGCTTCTGGTCTAATTTTGAGGTCCATTATAGAATTTAACTATAAATGGCAGTTGGGTGTAGGACCTACTTTCATTAAAATAACCTCATATGGAATTTTTGAATGCGCTATTGAGTTCCAAACAGCCATCCTACCTTGGTAGGAGTAAGGTCTGCGTACACTCTACCCTTCCCAAACCCGACATTGTGGGATCTCATTGGGTTGTTGTTGTTGTTGTTGCTATTGAGTTCCAAACATCAAATTTAGTACAATAGCATATCTTGTCTGCGCGCACAGGGTCCCAAATGAATCTCGAGCACCTCTTGGAGACTTGGACATATGAAAGTCCATATTGCACCAGTTATGTCTGGTGCCATCACTTTTATGATCCCTAGTCGCTAAAGCGACTATCAATAAAGTTACCAGGGGGATGCTAAAGAGACCTTGTCACCAGGGGTGGAGGTCGCTAAAGTGACTGACCCTAAAGTGAAAGGTCTCATAAGTGACCTATAGTCGCTAAAGTGATGCTACCTCGTGGTGTGTGCCACTTCAGTGATCATCAGGGTCGCATTTACAACACCTAAGGTTTATTTTTGGGTCACATTTTTAGTTATATTCATAAATTTTGAAGCTCATTTTCTCTCTTAACATTAATCCATTTTGAGTTATTCCAAAAGCTAAAGTGCGGGGTTTTTCAAGGGGAATTTAGGTGGTGTACTCAAAATTCAGTGTAGAAGCTTTTTTAGACGTAATTTCTTGCATTTTCCTGTGGATCTTTCTTATTTTTGGGACAAATTAAGAATGTAAATGCATGTTGGTGTTGTGGCTATTTTGAATAGTGAATTATGACCCTTTATAAATACAAGCTTGGGGTAGCATTTAGGACCTATTCTCGGAGTCAATCTCATAAGTTATGGAGCAGGTCCCATAATTCTTGATTTTGACTATGAAATTGGCGCCTCTCCTAATTCATTAATTTTTGTATCAAAACAAACTTATTCATATCATGATCAATGTTTTTCTAGGGTGGCAATAATTAGAGGTGATTCAGAGGCAGAGATCATCAAGTTGGTAGATTTGGGGCGCACGTGTTCGGCTTCAAGGTAGGCTATGGTATCCCCTTTTGACCGAGTTCTATTAAATGTCATTTACTCTATATTTCATATGATTTACATTAGTGTTGATCGGGTTTTGGACTTTTCTCCTTTTATCCCATTTCCTTGACTCTAGTTGAGCCTTAGACCAGAGTAGTCTCTAGAAACCCTTATTTAGGTGTGTGGTTTCGATTATATTAGGGTTTGGTAAGATTAACCTTCTTAGGATTGGTATTGATGACTTCAGGCTAGGTTTGAGCCTTAGATGCTTTAGTTTGGGTTGAAGTGCCCATATACCTAAGCGTAGCTTTTGAAAGGGTGTGTGATGATTGGTGTGAATTAGTGCTAGTACTGAGGACCTCTAGGGCTCATCGTAGCCATAGGTTGGGCAGAGTTATGCTTATTTTGAGTGAAGATGGCATAATTTAGGGTAGGATGTCATTCCTAAACATATTTCTCCCCCTATCGGATTCTAGGCTATGTCTTAATTGTCGCTTTTCATTAGTGGTAGGATTTTGCTTCCCTATATCTATATCTATTATTTGGTCTGAGGTTGTGTTCAAGGAGAGATTAGATCGCAGGTTAGTTCCTTGCCTTGATAATGTGGTATAGTTAGATGTTACCATTTGGATTTTCTATGTGTCTTGTTTGGATGTTGGTGATAACATGCTTGCATTGATTGAGCATATTCACTCTTTCGTAGTATGATCCCTATAGTTTCATTATATTTTCATTACTAATTTTGAGAAGGCTTTCTCACCCTTTTATTACTTTTAAATTACTTTTAACGTAAATCGAACCACTTAGGATATTTGGATATTTTGTTTGAGATCTATGAAGCATCGCGGAAGTGCTCTTTTTATTCGGGAAGTTTCATAGGCATGCAGGATGTGCTCATTTTTTATTGATATCCGATACGGTGTCTCCTTTATTATATTTTTTCTGCATCAGTGATGCCTTTAGCCTATACTTGATTATCCAGCGCAGCATAGCCCTTTTCTACATCATCTTTGCCATTTTTTCTCCTGTACCTCTACGTGGATACTATATGTCTATGTAAGGCCTGATTCAGGCCCAGGCAGTGTATACAGACTTCTCGTATCCCGTATGGGCTGCTCTATCCAGTGCACCACTGAACTGGATCAGGGAGTCGCATAGGTCCGTCCTAGCCAGCTAAGGGTTGTGGTGGGTTTATACACTTGTGTTGTTGTTGATCATTTAGATCCACTAATGATGTTACTATTTTTTACTACAAACTTACATTCAGTAGCATCACCTATACCCATATACTTTTTTGGTATGGTCCCCCAATTTTTGGGCTGGGGTATGTTTCTCATTGTTTATACCTTTTGGGTGTATGTGTGTCTGGTCGGTTATTATCTCCTTATAACTGTTCTTATCTCTTATCGTACTTGTAGTTAGTTTGCAGGGTGTCGTACTCTGGGTTGTTGTTGCAGGTGTTTCCTGTTAGACTCAGTTGGTTTGGTCCTTAGGTGGCATGTGATAAATTGTGGTAGACATTGCTTTCTTCCTTGATTTTTTTGGCTCCTTTAGTGCCTCCTTACTATAAATAGGTTGTCGCTTGTGCATGCAGGTGCATTCTTTAACTCTGTCTCCTATATATATAAATATATATATCCTACCTCTTTACTCTCATTTCCTGCTTTACCTTGTGTTGTATCTTCTTTGTTTACTTGTGCTATATTTACCTGATTACCTAAGATTTATACTTTCTTTATCTATGAAGCTCAATCGGCCTATGGCTACTGAGTAGAATTCGTTTGGTACTCATACTATACTTTTGTTACCTCTAGGTCATAGTATAGGTTTTGCTGTTGATTTGGACTGGTGCACAAAAGTGATTGGTTAGGAGATTTGGTGAGCTCTTGGCTTTCGAAGTTGCCAATTTCCATCTATGACAATCTAGGTCTAGTGTTTACTTTCTTTCGAAGACTGTCTGCACTTATTTTGTATTTTACAAAGCCTTGTGTTCATAATTTCATTTAGATGCTCGATTACCGACAGATGCCAGGGCTTTGGGTGGTTCCTTGTGATTTATTTCAGTTGTTCTCCTTCTTCTTATTGCTTATTTTCCGCTTTATTATTCATCTTCCTCTTAATAGGCCATTGCCTCTGGTTTTGGGCTATAGGTTAAGGGTTAGGCTTACCTACTAGTGGGTGTTAGCATGAGCTATCACGGCCTGAGAAATCAGTTTGTGACAATATTATAGAATGGCTTTCCATAATTGTGAAGCATAGAGTAGAAAATAGACATTGAATAAGATTTTACTTGCTGAAGAACAAAACCAAAAATTGTACTTATCCAAGCTTGGATCTGAATTTTGTTACTAATTATGGAAGGAATGGAGTATTTATTTGTTGGTATATCCTCCATTTTTTTAAATTATAAGTACCTAAATGTCTAGCTAAGGGTATGTGTCATGATGTTGGTGTAAACCTTATTGGGTAGTGACTAAAATGTTCTAAAATCAATTGTTATGCATGGATCTATTGTTGTCTTCAAATTTTAATCTAAAAATCAGTGGTTGCAAACATTGGTTGAATTCTCCAACCTATTTTGACTATGGAAAGTAAAATAGGGTTGGGTAACACATTATTAGTGAGGACATGCGAAATTTGTCATTGCATAGAGCTAGATATAGTCTAATCTGATGGATTTCTCATTTAATTATATAGTCTAACCCACTGAATTAATGTTTGATGTTTTGTTTACATGGTCTTGAGGCTCGAAAGAACCCATGATATACATATACATTAGTTCACAAGAATATTTGATGTAGTATAGACCAAATGATATCCATGTGTTGGTTGATTTGAAATTGATTAATCATTGTCTATTGCATTGAAACCCCATCGATATTGCACACCCTTTAGTCATTCCCAACTTGCTGATATTCTCTTATGTTGATATATTGATATTGTTACTTATAGTTTAATTAAATTAGTTTTCCAACTCTCACCGATTTTACATTTTTATTTTGGATTACCTCGTGGTAGTTAGTCTTGGGTTGAAAATAAAAATAAACAATAATTCTTTTTTCCAATTCTCTTGGTTTGACTTTTTTATGACCCAATTTGTCAGGTCGTGATGGCACATACTCCAACCCACTAGTAGGTAAGCCTAACCCATAGCTCTAAGCTAGAAGCAATGGGCTATCAAGAGGAAGATAGTCAAATGAAGCAAGAGAATCATGAATAATAAGTAAGGGAGCAACAATAATATATCTATAAACACCCATCCCTAAGACTTGGCATTAGTCACTAATCGAGCATCCAAAAAAAAAAAGAGTACAAGGCTTTACAAATAAAAAATAGATATAGACAGTCTTGCAAAGCAAGTAAAGACTAAGCCTAGCTAAAATAGATGGAAATCATAAACTGCAGACACCAGGTCTTTAACCAATCTCGAAATTCAAGCTTCTCCGCACAAAGTACAATCACTGACAATAATTCGTACTATGATCTGTAAGGTACAAAAGTATTATATAAGTACCAATAAATGGTACTCAGTAGGAATAGGCTGACTGAGCTTCATAAATAAAGCAAGTATATATAAGATATAACAATGTAAATACAATATAAATAACTAATCTGGAGCTAACACAAGACCCTACGTTGTAGGATTTGACTGGGTTGTTGTTGTTGTTGTAATCTGGAACTAACACAAGGTAGTGAAAGGAAAAAGTGGAATGAAGTAGGATACATAAAGAGAAGAACAAAGTCAAGAAATACGTGTGGAAGCACAAGCCGACAACCTATTTCCAATAAGAGGTCATCGCTAATCACATAGCTATCTATAGACTAACCTAACTCAGCCTATCCTTGAGTACCAATCAACCAATTAAGATTAAGATCCCCATGTAACCATTGCATATAAAACAATGGATAAGTACAAGTATATTTGGAAAATACTGACAGGATGCCCATACATCCATAAGGTAAAAATAATAAAAAACATACCCCCGGCCTCTATAAAACTGGGGGGACTAAACAACAAAAAAGTATGTTGGTAATAGGCACTGCTAGTGAATGCAAATCTGAAGTAAAAACCAGTGACATAATCGGTGGCTCTCAGAGATCATCAACAACAAGTGTACAGAACTAGCCCGGCCCTCAACCTGCCAGATGGGAACTATGCAGCTCCCTCATCCAGTTCAGTGGTGCACCGGTGATGTTTCACCAAAATACGACATTTATGATGCTCAAAACAAGGAGTTATTATGAGTTCTCAAGCTTATTTTGTTAGTTTGATATGTATTTTTAGTTACTTTTTAGGAACATTTAAGCATGCTTGGGTTGATGGTATTTGGCATCGTTCATGTGAAAATTTGATTGATCTTGAAGAATGTTGGTAGCTTGGTGTTGAGGTGAGGTAAAAATTAAAGGAAAATATGCAAGAAGTTCTAGGTGGACTAGAGTTTGGCAAGATTTCACAACAACTTGAAAAAGGACATCACAACCCAAGACTAGGGCCTCGACGTGACATGATGAATGAGGCACCCAAAAGCACCTCACCCAAGCCTCTTGGCATTGATCAAGCAATTCATCGGTAATGATAGTCAACAAGGGAAATCATAAAGGGGATACTCGGGACTAAGGTACTTCACATTACACAAGAGTCAAAATCAAAATAATGTCACTTACTATGTCCAACAATACCATCTACATTTTATGACTTGGGGGGGGGGGGATAAGACATGTCCCTAACTCACTCTCTAGATTTAATCAAAGATACCAAAATGAAACTCAATGTCTAAAGATAATATAATCTTGAAAAGGGTAGGTGTATTGTTCCTGGATCATGGGAACTCACCACTAGTAGTAGCCTTTGACGATCTATCCAGCAATGAGGAGGAGAGTGTGGGGCAATGTCAGTTCCTACATGGTGATATCATGCAGGCAAAAGTATATGTTAGTAATTTGAATGTACTAAGAATATGGGCATGCTAAAATAAAGAACATTAAGTCATGTATATATAAGCAATATACATAAATGAATGCATGCAAGAGAATCATCATATGAAACCTTAAAACATCAATTTTTGTGGAAAAGTAACCGTAACCGACATTTAAGACCATGCGAGCTATTTTATGGAATACAACATAACCCCCTATGTTGGCACAGGAGAGACAACTTGCTGAGTAGAACTCCATCAACTTTATCATTCTTTCACATTAACTTTAATGGCTAATCGTGGATCCACTAGCCTAAAATAGATGACCAGGGCCCCTATGTTGGTTCATAGTTAATGCAACAGAAGACTTTACATAAGGACCCATTAGTTTGAGTCTCCATCTACATGCTACATTGGGTTCTAGGTCAATCCCATGGAATAACGTTTAGACATCAATATAGCATAAGCATAATATAACTTTAGCATTTACAACATCATTCAGTGGAATAGCTCATTAAATCTTTCATTTGTTTCAATGCGAGAATTGTCCTTTTGCATTAAAATCCCACTATGGCTAAGAAGCCCTTCCATCAATCGATCATTCATTTCATAAAGACTCTTTTTACATAAACATTTACTTCATATCATCCATTTGGCATCTAATCTTCATTTCAACTTAATTTAACATAAGGAAAGTGGGTGGGTTCATTTCATAAAAACCTTCATATGTAATTAAGCATGAATGAGAGTCATGGAATTGCATCAAAATACATATCTTAAAACAATCCACCATATAAGCCTTAAACCCTTTCCAAGCCTTCATATTGGAATTTTAGCAAATCCGATTGACTTCTCATTTAATTGTATAGTCTAACCCACTAAATTATATGTGAAGCGGAAGCTTACACAAGAACATGATTACAATATGTGAATGACTAAGAGAAATTTGTTGTAAAATTTTTTGATACCATGGAATGAAATATTATAAGTCTTTTTATAGGTTGAAAAGAGATAAGAGGAATCTAAAAGCTTTGCTCTGATTGGCTGCCTCTAATTTTCTTATCTTTTGAGAGAGTCCACTTATCTGTGTCCCATTCTTTTGTTAAAGTATTTTGCTTTTAAAAATTTGTCTCTCTTTTTTTGTATAGTTGATGGCCTCTTTTTCCAAATAGGAAGAAGTACTTTCGGTGTAGAGGGTCCCATTTTGATTATCAAAAGAAATTCCGTCTCTTTGAGACTCTTTTTTTTCTTTCTAAATAATTTTGATATTTTATGCCTCTGTGTGAAAGACTAGTTATTCCAAGTTTTAATACTCTCAACTAGGATTAATCATCAAATATAAGCAAATATGATTATTCTAAAGCTTTAGCGTTTAGCATATCACCATTGTCATCACTTTGTGATGAACCTTCTTCTAGAATCTGATAGATTTCTTCTTTATTTGAATTATCATCTATTTCAGATAATGTCTTTTGAAGTCTTTTCTTTAAATCAGTTTTAGGTGATTTCTTTGTTGAAGATGGTGAACCTTTCTGAGAAGGTTGTTGAATCTCCTTTGGAGCTGGTGATCATCCTTTCATAAGGATTTCTTTGGACAAGTATTTGATCCTGTCAAATTCTGCAAGACGAAAGTCCAACTAATAATAAATGAAATTCTTTTCTGAATGAAATATATGCACATTTGTATGTGCTCAGGCAAAGCAGAAATTCCTTAATCAATTTGGAATTGGCCGAATTTTTTTAAAAATAGTTTAGGCATAGATAAATGGTTTCCATCAAAACAATTCCACCATTCGTAAAACCACTTGATGATTATGGATTTGGAAAATTCTGGACTGTATTTTATGTACCAAGTATGAGTTGAAGAACGTAAATACATAAAATTGAATCAAGCATTTTTATAATCATACCAATTATAAGTTTAGGGTCTATGCTCCCTAGAGAAATTAATGGGAGTGTGTAAATGGTCAACTTTCCATTCAAAAAGAGTTAATTTTTTTTAATAGTAAATTTTGAATAGGCAATGTTATTTGGATCTGCTTTATCGAATAGTTCATGCTCTATTTCCATAGAGGCAGTATCTACCAGAATGAATTCATAGTACTTCCTGATTTTGAGTGAATTTTCAGAATCCAAGTAATTCCTGTTAGTCTAAATAGGCTTAAAGATATATTTTATTTCATAATTCTCATACTACTTATCCAGAGCTAATATAGGGATAACCTGCAAAGAAACAAAGTCAAATTTCTCTTTTTCTTTAGGTTTAGAATTGGGTGATGGAGTTTCTATTGTGGGTGTTACAGCTTCAACAAAGCTTTTTGGAGCTTTCATGGTGTAAATGTCTTTGGTCAGAGTTTGGGAAAATCTTTATTTTCCTGAAGGAGAAAATGAACTGGTCTCTTGGGATTGAGCGAAGGGCTTTTTCAATATCAACATATTCGAAGGGTACTCAGAGGAAACGGAGGGTAAGTAGTAGGTTTATTGGCGATAATTGTGCCAAGGCTGAGTATCTATTAGATGGAGGACCAGTTAACTCTGGCCTGATGCTGAACGGCTTTACCAAAGCATTTTTTTCCACTACTTCTTTACCTTTGAAGAGATTTCTTAGTAGTGTTCCTGGCCTCATGCTTTTCCCTTCAAAAATTCCCTTGTTAGGAAGTCTGGGAGAGAATTGTCTTCTCCCTTGAGATATTCAATTTGAAAATCAAAACTGAATAACAAGGCTTGCCACCTAGCGAATATTTGTTTAGAAATAAGATTTTTGACATCCTTTTGAAGGATATCTTTAGAAGATTTACAATCAACACAAAGCATAATTTTTTATTAATTAAATCATCCTGAAACTTAGTAATACACAAAACTATAGCAAAAACTTCATTCTTAACCGTACTATAGTTTTTCTGGGCAGAATTCCAGATTCTAAAAGTAAAGTGAACTAATTGCTCCTTTGATTCTGGGGATTTTATTTGTTTGATAATTCCCCCATAACAAGATGCATCAGTCTCGATAATCATAAACCAATACGGGTTAGGGATGCCCAAACAAGGAAGGCTTTTGACCATTTCTTTAATTTTGATCACTGTAGTGGTTTGATCTTTTTCCCATGGAGTAGGGTTTTCTTTAGCCTCTCATAAAGAGGCTTACAGATTTTTCTAACATTAGGGATAAGGTCTGCTACATTGTTAAGGCTTCCAAGGAACCTTTGCAATTGGGTTTTATCCTGAATAACATCTGAAAACTTATCAGAAAACTCAATGGCCCTGCAGATTGGTTTATAAGTTCCTTGATATAAATCATGTCCAAGAAATCTATTTTTTTTTGAAATAGATTGATCTTTTTGGCACTTACCACAAGACCGTTTTTCTTAATAATGTTATAGAAAATAGTTAGATGTTTGAAATGAGAATAAATGTCCTCCGAAAAGATTAGTACACCATCAATATAAATAATATATGACTGATATGATTAAAATAGAGTTTATAATATTTTAAAATTCAGAAGGGGCATTTTTAATCCAAAAGGCGTTATATTCCATTAATATTTTCCAAATGGGACATTAAAAGTTGTTTTATATTTATCTTTTTCAGAAATATGAATATGTCAAAAGCCTGATTTCATATCAAATTTAATATAGATATTGGCTTTAAAAGTTCTTCTCAAAAGATCCCTTTTGTTAGGAATCAGACATCTAATCCACTTCAAAGTAGTGTTCAAGGATTTATAATTAATAACAAGCCTGGGAAAGCCTCTTTCTTTTTTCGCTGCATTGTTAAAATAAAAGGCTAAACAGCTCCAAATCTAAAATATAAGATTTTGCCTGAGTAATGAAAGGTATACCCAAAATAATTTCTTCATTAATGTTTTTTGTAATGACAAAATTATTAGAAAGGCAAATACCATTATTACAGATATGGGCATTGGATAACTTGTAGTCTATTAATATACACTCTCCAGTAGCATTGTATAATTTAGTAGTACCCTTGGTAAGGTATTTTGTAGGAATCAGACCTTTGATAATGCAATTCCTATTAGCACCACTGTCTAACAAAGAAATTTTGTTAAGCACAAAACTATTGTTAATAACTAATTTAACTAAGATGTGAGAAATTTATGGTCTAATCTTAGTAATAGCTTTTAATCCTGCTTCTGATTAATACTTGGGAGTTTCAGAATCAGTATCATCATGATCTGATTCACCTATAAGAATGTCCTTAGAAGTTGTTCCTTCTTGATAGTCAATTTTCTTGAGAACCTGTGTTGTGAGGGCTTCAATCTCAATTTTTTGAAGTCTTTCCTTCACCTCTCTGATTTCATTTTTAAGAAGTTTGACTTCTCCTCTTAATTCTTCCAGAGAAGGTTCTTCCCTTTTTGAATCAAATCTACTCATGATTTGTTTCATGCTGAAAGGGATAATTTCAGGCCTTTCTTCCTTTTGCCTGGTAACTAATTTATGTAGTTCAATGAGGTATTTTCTCCTAGCATCTTCATCTTGGATGTGTTCAATGGTGGAGAATAAGGTCTCTATTGAATTTTCAGAAATAACATAGATAGTTTTACTATCACACATGCATAATGTTCCACTGCGATTGCATTCTAACTCTTCTCCTTTAGATTCTGAGTTGTGAGCCACGTTAAGGAATTCATCATCACTTTGTTCTTCTTCAGAAGAGTATTCAAATTTAGATTCTTCTTCTCCTATAATAGAGAAGAGTCTTTCCTTGATTTCTTTATCAACTTCAACAAGATTTACCTTCTTCTTCTTCTTATTTTGGGGGCATTCATTGGATCTGTGGCCCTTCTTGCCACACATCCAACAAGTGTCTTTAGAAGAATCCTTAGAAGAAGTTTTTTCTGTAAACTTTCTTCTGGGATTTTCTCTGTGATATGTTCCTTTCTTGGAAGATCTTTTCTTTCGATAGTAACTTCTCGTATTTCTTTCCTTTTTGCCTGCTTTCTTTGCAGAAGGAGTTTTTAACACTAGGAACTAAAAATCTTGACAAAAACTTCCAAGTTCAGTTGAGTAGTTCTTTTGATCTCTTTTAAGTTATTCTTTCATCTTAAGATGAGTGCAAGGTTCCATGGCCACAACATTGATAAGACTAATAAGGTCTCCATAGGATAGATCAGGGTATGGGATTTTCCCATCACACCTATCTCTTATTTTAGACCAAACCTTTTTAGCAAAATGAGGAGATAAACCACCAAGAAAGCGTTTCTTGCAATAGTCACTATTACAGTCTAATCTGATCATGACTTTTGTTATGAACATATCCTTATACCATCTAAAGTCGGTTAACCTTTTACAGTATAAATTGTTTAGAATTTCAAGAATTCTATCTTGGAAAAGATGAGGTTCACCTAAAAAGTGTTTGGTTATATATTATATTAACATAGCAGTAGCATCTTCTATAATTTCCTCAAAGGTAGCTTTAAAACCATTTTCACTTTTTACTACTCTTTTGGTAGCAACAGCATTTTGGACTTCTACCCTATGATGCTCTTGAGATAATTATCCCACCAATTTTTTAGGGTGCATGTGAATCCTGCAATAAGTCTTTTTGCAACTTGCTTATCACTGGCTCCTCTCATTTTATAAGTCGTGATGTTCATTCCTATTTCTCAGAGTTTTCCATAGATCTAGCCTTCAACCATTAGTTACTATAAATATATCATCAACTGTAGCATAATCAAAGGCATATTCTCTCTCATGAATAAAAATCAACATACTGTTAATAGTATTAATTTATCTATCTCTAAGGTAGAAAATGATTTACAAAATTGGTATATTCACAAAGAACCTGTTGAAAAGATTTACCAGCTAGGTAATTTTTCTATGTTTTAAAAATCTAATATCAAAACTTGTGAATCAACAATTGCTATTAATAATACTCTTGAAACAATCAAGTTAGTAATTGCTGCTGATATTGATAGATATGAGGTATTTAAGTTCCTTCATATTGGCCTTGTTCAAGTAGTTGTTAAACCTCCTTTCCATAAAGGTTTAAATATCCCTATTTGTTTTTTTCTTAGAGATGATAGACTACTTTATTTTGATGACTCTCTGCTAGGAGTTCTTGAAAGTAACCTTGCCAATGGTCCGGTATACTTTAACTGTTACCCCAATTTTTTGGTGGACATCCATGATCCAAACATTAAAGATACCTTGACTCTTAATGCTAAAACCAAAAATATGAATAGCAAGAAAGATACCAGAGAAATAGTTGTAATATATAGGGTATATTACAAGCAAATGATGACCACTATAGCCCCAAAAGCTATAGCCATAAGTGTTAAGGGAGTAACTATGCTCATTAAAGCAAAACCAAGAGCACAGTACTACCTTCGTCCCTAGACTCCTCAAATGGAATGACATCCTTACTGATGAAGAGTGGAAATTTGACTCTATTACTAACTCCTTGCCTATTCAATCCGAACGGTCTCAAATCGACAGGGTTATTCAATTTCCATATAGATCTATTAACCTTAAATTTTTATGATCAAACTCTTTTAGCGGAGAAAGATGATTCATCCAAAGAAAACCTTGAACATGAAAAAATTCATGGCGTAGACTTTTACAAGACCATCCCAAAGGTTTATTATGAGGCTACAACCCCTGAAAGTCCTACACTCAGTGACATGAAACCTAAACATAATAGAAAATATTCTATCGGAGTCCTTACCTCAGATGAAGAATTTATTCCTGATCAAAGAAAGTTACAAAAATGGTGGTAACTTCCTCAACATCAATGAAAAGTAAAATGGTATAAAGCAACTTATTCGTTAAAATAAAGAACCGCTTTTAGAGATAAATGTTTTAAAGATATGGAAAGATTCAAAACTAAAATTGAGTTTTTCAAATGGTTTGAATATTCCGGGCAGATAGATGACACCAAATCATCCCTTCTAGTCCTTGTTAACAGATGGTACACCAAAGAATATGTGGTTGAAAGTGTTACACCCCTATTGAAGGACTTAGTATTCCTTATAGGAAAGAAATCCTTAAAGCCTCGCCTTTCAAGAAACCCCTTGAAAAGGATAATTCCCTGATCAGTCGTAGATGTTAACAAAATCTTTGAGCTGAATAACTATACCAACCAAATCCTTCATTTAGTTTCCTAGCAAATACAAAAATCTAAAGGCAACTACAAAGGTATAAGCCAAATTGGTGAAAAACCCAGTACCTCCAAAACTAATCCCCTAACTGAGACTAACCCAATCTTCAAAATCCCTGAGTTGTCCAAAGAAGAATTCCCTAAGTTAGCTGATTGGTTTAGCCAGCCCAATGATCTTCTACAAAGAATCAATGACCAGATTTCTAAGATCAACATTACCAAAGGGGATAGACTTAGAACCCTTAGGGATGAACCTTCTACCATGGGAGGACGTTACCCTAATAAAAGAAACTATTAACCCATACCTTCCTTCCCTGATGTCCAATTTGAGGAATATAACCTTCACCCTGTAGCCATGACTGATGGAACGGGTATACAAGAATGGAACATTGATGAAATAGCTGAAGGTCAGATCTATGGAAAACTCCAAGAAATGGGAATGAACATCATGGCTTACAAAATAAGAGGAAACAATGATAAGCAAGCTGTAAAAAGACTTGTTGAAGGATTCACAGGCACCCTAAAAAACTGGTGGGATAATTATCTCACAGATCATCATAGGGCAGAAGTCCAAAATATTGTTGCTACCAAAAGAGTAGAAAAAAGTGAAAACAATGTTGAAGCTACCATTAAGGAAATCGTAGAAGATGCTACTGCTACCTTAATATACTGCATAGCGAAACACTTCGTAGGTAAACCTCGTCTTTTCCAAGATAGAAGACTTGAAATCCTAAACAATTTATATTGTAAAGTGTTAACTGACTTTAGCTGGTATAAGGATATGTTCATAACCAAAGTCATGATTAGACCAGACTTTAATAGTGACTATTGGAAAGAATGCTTTGTTAGTGATTTACCTCCTCATTTTACTGAAAAGGTTAGGTATAAAATAAGAGATAGGTGTGATGGGAAAATCCCATACCCTGATCTATCCTATGGAGACCTTATCAGGCTTATCAATGTTGTGGCCATGGAACTTTGCACTGATCTTAAGTTGAAAGAACAGTTTAAAAGAGATCAAAAGAACTACTCAACTGAACTTAGCAGTTTTTTTCAAGATTGTGGGTTCCCAGTGTTAAAACCTCCTTCTTCAAAGAAAGTAGGAAAAAAAGAAAGAACTACGGTAAGTTACTACCAAAAGAAAAGATCTTCCAAAAGAGGAAGAGATCACAGAGAAAAACCCAGAAGAAAGTTTGAAGAAAAAACTTCTTCTAAGGATTCTTCTGAAGACACTTGTTGGACGTGTGGCAAGAAGGGCCATAGATCCAATGAATGCCCCCAAAATAGGAAAAAGAAAAAGAAGAAGAAGGTAAATCTTCTTGAAGTTGATGAAGAAATCATAGAAAAAACTCTTCTCTATTGTAGAAGAAGAAGAATTTGAATCATTATACTCTTCTGAAGAAGAACAAAGTGACGATGAATTCCTTAACGTTGCCCACAACTCGAAATCTGAACGAGAAGAGTCAGAATGCAATTGCAGTGGAACAATTTTCATGTGTGATAGTAAAACTATCAATGTTATTTTTGAAAATTCAATAGAGACCTTATTCTCCACCAT
Source organism: Solanum dulcamara (assembly GCF_947179165.1). Lineage (NCBI taxonomy): Eukaryota > Viridiplantae > Streptophyta > Magnoliopsida > Solanales > Solanaceae > Solanum > Solanum dulcamara. Next base: position 34,551,056 of record NC_077241.1, on the reverse strand, counting down.
TGAACAAATCCAAGATGAATATGCTATGAGAAAATACCTCATTGAACTACATAAATTAGTTACCAGCAAAAGGAAGAAAGGCCTGAAATTACCCCTTTCAGCATGAAACAAATCATGAGTAGTTTGATTCAAAAAGGGAAGAACCTTCTCTGGAAGAATTAAGAGGAGAAGTCAAACTTCTTAAAAATGAAATCAGAGAGGTGAAGGCAAGACTTCAAAAAATTGAGATTAAAGCCCTCGCCACACAGGTTCTCAAGAAAATTAATTATCAAGAAGGAACAACTTCTAAGGCCATTCTTACAAGAGAATTAGATCACGATGATACTTATTCTGAAACTCCCAGGTATGAATCAGAAGCAGGATTAAAAGGTATCACTAAGATTAGACCACAAAGTTCTCACATCTTAGTTAAATTAGTTATTAACAATAATTTTATGCTTAACAAAATTGCTTTGTTAGATAGTGGTGCTGATAGAAATTGCATTATCGAAGGTCTGATTACTACAAAATACCTTACTAAGGGTACTACTAAATTATACAGCGCTATTGGAGAGCGTATATTAATAGAGTACAAGTTATCCAATACCCATATCTGCAATAATGGTATTTGCCTTTCTAATAATTTTGTCATTACAAAAAACATTAATGGAGAAATTATTTTGGGTATACCTTTCATTACCCAGATAAAACCTTATATTTCAGATTTTGATGTTATACGCACAAAAATTTTGGGAATTTTTTTTTTATTTCCTTTTATAAAAACTCTTTCTCGAGAAGAAAGTAAATTTTTACATAAATAAAATACTTTTAAAATAAACCTTATTTCTCAGCAATTTTATTTTCTCAAATATGATATTAAAATCAAAAAAAATGAGCAAATTTTAAAAGCTCCGGGAATGGTAACTAAGTTTGCCAATCTCCAAAACACTTTTGAAGATGTTATTTGTCAGATTTTCCAAATTCTTTTTGGGAAAGAAATATCCATATAGTTGATCTTCCATACATTGATGGATTCAATGAAAAGGCCATTTCTACGAAAGCTAGGCCTATTCAAATGAACCACGAATTAATGGAAATCTGTAAAAAGGAAATTAATACTCTCTTGGCTAATAAGATTATTAGACCATCTAAATCCCCTTGGAGCTGTTCAGCCTTTTATTTTAACAATGCAGCGAAAAAAGAAAGAGGCTCTCCCAGGTTTGTTATCAATTATAAACCCTTGAACACTGCTTTGAAGTGGATTAGATATCCGATTCCTAGCAAAAGGGATCTTTTGAAAAGAACTTTTAAAGCCAATATCTATAGTAAATTTGATATGAAATCAGGCTTTTGAAAATGTCAGATTTCTAAAAAAAATAAATATAAAATGGCTTTCAATGTCCCATTTAGAAAATATGAATGGAATGTAATGCCTTTTGGGTTAAAAAATTCCCCTTTTGAATTTCAAAATTTTATGAACTCTATTTTTAATCATATCAGTCATATATCAATTGTTTATATTGATGATGTACTAATCTTTTTAGGGGACATTGATTCTCATTTTAAAAATCTAAATATTTTTTATAACATTGTTACGAAAAAAGGTCTTGTGGTAAGTGCCAAAAAGATCAAACTATTTCAAACAAAATTAGATTTCTTGGACATGATTTGTATCAAGGAACTTATAAACCAATCTGCAGAGCCATTGAGTTTTCTGATAAGTTTTCAGATGTTATTCAGGACAAAATCCAATTGCAAAGGTTCCTTGGAAGCCTTAACTATGTAGCAGACCTTATCCCTAAGGTTAGAAAAATCTGTAAGCCTCTTTATGATAGGCTAAAGAAAACCCTTATTCCATGGGGAAAAGATCAAACCACTGCAGTGATAAAAATTAAAGAAATGATCAAAAACCTTTCTTGTTTGGGCAATCCTAACCCGGATTGTTTTATGATTGTCGAGACTGATGCATCTGATACTAGTTATAGAGGAATTCTCAAACAAAGAAAATCCCAGAATCAAAGGAGCAATTAGTTCACTTTACTTCCGAAATCTGGAATTTTGCCAAGAAAAACTATAGTACGGTGAAGAAACAAGTTCTTGGTATAGTTTTGTGTATTACTAAGTTTTAGGATTATTTAATTAATAAAGAATTCCTTCTTCATGTTGACTTTAAATCTGCTAAAGATATCCTTCAAAAGAATATCAAAAATCTTGTTTCTAAACAAATATTTGCTAGGTGGCAAGCCTTGTTATCCAGTTTTGATTTTTAAATTGAATATCTCAAGGGAAAAGACAATTCTCTCCCAGACTTCCTAACAAGGGAATTTTTGAAGGGAAAAGCATGAGGCCAGGAACACTACTAAGAAATCTCTTCAAAGGTAAAGAAGTAGTGGAAAAAAATGCTTTGGTAAAGCCGTTCAACATCAGGCCAGAGTTAACTGGTCCTCCATCTAATAGATACTCAGCCTTGGCACAATTATCGCCAATAAACCTACTACTTACCCTCCGTTTCCTTTGAGTACCCTTCGAATATGTTGATATTGAAAAAGCCCTTCGCTCAATCCCAAGAGACCAGTTCATTTTCTCCTTCAGGAAAATAAAGATTTTCCCAAACTCTGACCAAAGACATTTACACCATGAAAGCTCCAAAAAGCTTTGTTGAAGCTGTAAAACCCACAATAGAAACTCCATCACCCAATTCTAAACCTAAAGAAAAAGAGAAATTTGACTTTGTTTCTTTGCAGGTTATCCCTATCTTAGCTCTAGATAAAGAGTATGAGAATTATGAAATCAAACATCTACTTAAGCTTGTTTACACTAATAGGAATTACGTGGATTCTAAAAATCCACTCAAAACCAGGAACTATTATGAATTTATTCTGGTAGATACTAGCTCTGTGGAAATAGAGCATGAACTATCCGATAAAGCAGATTCGAATAGCATTGCCTATTCAAAATTTACTGTTAAAAAGATCTTAACTCCTTTTGAGTGGAAAGTTGACCATTTACACACCCCCATTAATTTCTATTGGGAGCATAGATCCCAAACTTATAATTGGTATGATTATAAAAATGCATGATTCAATTTTATGTATTTACATCCTTCAACTCATACTTAGTTCACAAAATACAGTCTAGAATTGTCCAAATCCATCATCCCCATGTGGTTTTATGAATGGTGGCATTGTTTTGGAGGAAACCATTTATCTATGCCTAAATTATTTTCTGAAAAATTCAGTCAATTCCAAATTGATCAAGGAATTTCTACTTTGCCTGAGCACATACAAATGTGCAAATATTTCATTCATAAAATAATTTCATTTATTATTAGTTGGACTTTTCATCTTGTAGAATTTGACAGTATCAAATACTTGTTCAAAGAAATCATTATCAAACGATGGTCACCAGCTCTAAAGGAGATTCAACAACCTTCTCAGAAAGGTTCACCATCATCAGCAAAGAAATCACCTAAAAGTGATTTAAAGAAAAGACTTCAGAAGGCATTAATAGATGATAATCCAAATGAAGAAGAGATCATTCAGCTTCTAGAAGAAGATTCATCACAAAGTGATTAAAATGGTGATATGCTAAACCCTAAAGCTTTAGTACAATCATATTTGCTTTCATTTGATGATTAATCGAAGTTGAGAGTATTAAAACTCAGAATAACTAGTCTTTCAAACAGAGGCATAAAATGTCGGAATTGTTTAGAAAGAAAAAGAAGAGTCTCAAAGAGATAAAATTTCTTTTGATTAAAATCAAAATGGAACCCTCTCCACCGAAATTACTTCATCCTATTTGGAAAAAGAGGCCATCAACTTTACAAAAGAAAATAGATGGCCGATAATTTTTTAAAAGCAAAAGACATTAAGAAAAGCATGGGACACCTCAAAGATAAGTAGACCCTCTCAGAAGATAAGAAAATCAGAGGCAACCAATCAGAGCAAAGCTTTAACATTCCTCTTATCTCTTTTTAGTATATAAAAAGACTTGTAATATTTCATTCAATGCCATCATAAAATTTTATAATAAATTTCTCTTACTCTTTCACACATTGTAATCATGTTCTTCTGTAAGCTTCCGCTTCAAATATAATTCAGCACTCATTTATGAGTAAGTTCTATTATTTACTGCACTTATTACTTATTGCACTTACGATCCGTTAAATGGTATCAGAACCATGTTGTTATTATTACTAGCCATTTATAGCTAAACATCATTGCCTAGATTATGCTTATGTTCTTAATATGTGCATAGTTACTTAGTGTCATAAAAAGGTTATCTTCATCTTTCTGCATATTAGTTTCTTGTTCTATAACAATAAAAATGGAACTTGTATCTGGTGGTTAAGGTAAGGTGTCAAGATCTTGTAAAATAGTTCCGATACCGACAGGCTGTCGTTTAGCCAAAAATATAGACATTTAGACTGCAAGGTAGTTTATTTGACAAACTTGTGTAAAATCCAAGATCCCTTAGTGTAATATCCTCGATGCAATTCCATAATTACTTTTGAAGATCTAGAAACTTGTACACAAAAATCTATAGATAGCCTTACTAAGAACATAGTTACTATAAACATATCATCAAATGTAGCATAATCAAAGGCATATTCTTTCTCATGAAAAACAATGAATATACTGTTAATAGTATTAATTTGTCTATCTCTAAGGTAGAAAATAATTTATAAAATTGGTCTATTCTCAAATAACCTATTGAAAAGATTTACCAGCTAGGTAATTTTTCTATGTTTAAAAAATATAATATCAAAACTTGTGAATCAACAATTGATATTAATAATACTCTTGAAACTATCAAGTTATTAATTATTGCTGATATTGATAGATATAAGAAGGAGTTTAAGTTCCATCAAATTGATCTTATTCAAGTAGCTGTTAAACCTCTTTTCCGTAAAGGTTTAAATATCCCTATTTATTTGCTTCTTAGAGATGATAGACGCTTCATTTTGATGACTCTCTGCTAGGAGTTCTTGAAAGTAACCTTGCTAATGGTCCGGTATACTTTAACTGTTACCCCAATTTTTTGGTGGACATCCATGATCCAAAAATTAAAGATACCTTGACTCTTAATGCTAAAACCAAAAATATGAATAGTAAGCAAGATACTAGAGAAATAGATGTAATATATAGGGTATATTACAAGCAAATGATGACCACTATAGTCCCAAAAGTTATAACCATAAGTGTTAAGGGAGTAACTATGCTCATGAAAGCAAACCAAGAGCACAGTACTACCTTCGTCCCTAGACTCCTCAAATGGGATGACATCCTTACTGATGAAGAGTGGAAATTCGACTCTATCACTAACCCTTTGCCTATTCAACCCGAATGGTCTCAAATTGACAGGGTTATTCAATTTCCAGATGGATCTATTAACCTTAAGTTTTTACGATCCAACTCTTATAGCAAATCTTTCTCAAGTAGATGAATGTCTTCGACTAGAGCTTCTTCTTTTAACCCCTGGGAGAGAGATGATTCATCAAATCAAAACCTTGAACATGAAAATGTTCATGGCGTAGACTTTATGGTAAATAAGATTGTCAATCTCCAAAACACTTTTAAAGAAGATATTTGCTCAGATTTTCCTGTAAAGCAAGTAAAGACTAATCCTAGCTAAAATAGATGTAAATTAGAAACTACGGACACCAGGACCTCGACCAATCCCAAAATTCAAGCTTCTCCGCCCCAAGTACAATCACCGATGATAATTCATACTATGATCTGTAGGGTACAAAAGTGTTGTATGAGTACCAAAAAATGGTACTCAATAGGAATATGGCGATTGAGCTTCATAAATAAAGCAGTATGTATAAGATATAACAATGTAAATACAATATAAGTAACTAATCTAGATCTAACACAAGACTCCACATTGAGGGATTTCACTAGGTTATTGTTGTTTTTGTAATATGTAGCTAACACAAGGTAGTGAAATGAAAAAGAGCAACAAAGTAGGATACATAAAGAGAAGAAAACAATCAAGAAACACGTGTGAAAGCACAAGCTGACAATCTATTTCCAATAGGAAGTCACTGCTAATCACATAACTATCTATAGACTAAGCTAACTAAGCCTATCACGGAGTACTAATAAACCAATCAAGACTAAGATCCCCATGTAACCATTGCATATACAATAATGGATAAGTACAAGCATATTTGGAAAATACTGACAGGACGCCCATACATCCATAAGGTACAAACAATGAAAAATATACCCCCGACCTCTATAAAACTGGGGGACTAAACAATAAAAAAGTATGTTGGTAATAGGCAATGATAGTGAATGCAAATCTGAAGTAAAAACTAGTGACATAATCGGTGGCTCTCGGAGATCATCAACAACAAGTGTATAGAACCAGCCCAGCCCTCAAGCTACTAGATGGGAACTATGTAGCTCCCTCATCTAGTTCAGTGGTGCACCGGTGATGTTTCACCAAAATACGACATTTATGATGCTCAAAACAAGGAGTTATTGTAAGTTGTCGAGTGCATTTCTTTAGTTTGATATGTCTTTTTAGTTATTTTTTAGGAAAATTTAAGCACACTTGGGTTGATGGTATTTAGCATGGTTCATGTGGAAATTTGATTGATATTGAAGGATGTTGGTAGCTTGGTGTTGAGGTGAGGTACAAATGAAAGGAAAATATGTAAGAAGTGCTAGGTGGACTAGAGTTTGGCAAGGTATCATGACAATTTGAAAAAAGATGTCATGACCCAAGCCTAGGGCCTCGACGTGACATGAAGAATATGGCACCCAGAAGCACCTTAGCCAAGCATCTTAGCATTCATCAAGCAATTCATCGGCAATAATAGTCAACAAACGAAATCATAAAGGGGATAATTGGGACTAAGGGACTTCACATTACACAAGAGTGAAAATCAAAATAATGTCACTTACTATGTCTAACAATAACATCTACATTTTATGATTTGGCAGGGGATAAGACATGTCCCGAGCTCACCCTCAAGATTTTCTCAAAGATACCAAAATAAAACTCAATGTCTAAAGATAATATAATCTTGAAAAGGGTAGGAGTGTTGTTCCTGGATCGTGGGAACTCACCACTAGTAGTAGCCTTTAACGATCAATCTAGCAATGAGGAGGACAGTGTCGGGCAATGCTAGTTTCTACATGGTGATATCATGCAGGCAAAAGTATACGTTAGTACTTTGAATGTACTAAGTATATGGGCATGATAAAATAAAGAACATTAAGTCATGTATGTATAAGCAATATACATAAATGAATGCACACATGAGAATCATTATATGAAACCTTAAAACATCCATTTTTGTGGAAAAGTAACCATAACCGACATTTAAGACCGTGCGAGCTATTTTATGAAATCCAACATAACTCCTTATGTTGGCACGGGGAGACTACTTGCTAGGTAGAACTCTGTCAACTTTATCAAGTCTTTAACCTTAACTTTAATGGCTAATCGTGGATCCACTAGACTAAAATGGAAGACAAGGGACCTTATGTTAGTGCATAGTTAATGTAACAAGAGACTTTACGTAAGGACCCCTTAGTTCCAGTCTCCATCTACATGCTACATTCGGTTCTAGGTCAATCCCATGGAATAATGTTTAGACATCAATATAGCATAAGCATAATATAACTTTAGCATTTACAATATCATTCGGTTGCATAGATCATTAAACCTTTCATTTGTTTCAATTCGAGAATTTTCCTTTCACATTAAAACCCTACTATGGCTAAAAAGCCATTCAATCAATCGATCATTCATTTCATAAAGACACCTTTTACATAAACATTTACTTCATATCATCCATTTGGCATTAAATCTTCATTTCAACTTTAATTTAACATAAGGAAAGTGGGTGGATTCATTTCATAAAAACCTTCATATGTAATTAATAATGCATGAGAGTCATGGAATTGCATCAAAATACATATCTTAAAACAATCCACCATATAAGCCTTAAACCCTTTCCAAGCCTTCATATTGGCAGTTTAGCAAATCATTCTTTTGATGAAATTAATCGCCAATAGACATCAATATAGGTAAATAAAATTGAAATAAATCAAAATATATCCATTTAAAATATGATATAAAAGCCCATAACATATCATCATAAAAAAGTTAAAATTTCAAATTGGAAATTCATTTCGGCTCCATGGGTGGAAGGACCCATGGATGAAAGACTCATATACCTTGAGGGAAACAAAATCCCAAGGAAAACTTGAAGAAGCAAGGAGACTTGATTTGCCTTGAGGTGAAAACCCTAGCTTTGTCTTATGGTTATTGGATAGCTTGAGAATAGAGGTACTTTGTGTTTTGAGTCTGTGTAGAGAATGAGGTCTTGGAACGGTTTAGGGGTTTTAGATGGGTGGATTCTACCCTCAAAATGATACCATTTTGATTTAAAATGCAGGAAAAAACTAAAATTCCCCCATTAAACATTTGATTGGAATGGACCCTATGGGGACCCTTCACGGTCCGTGGTGGAGTCCCATGATGAGGGACTTAGAAAAACTCTGAAAAGGGCCTGCAGGGTTAGTCGTTGAAGTTTCACCATGGGAAATCTTCACGGTTCGTAAATATCATTACGGGCTGAGAAATATGATTGTGGTGCAGGTCTGCTAGAGAACCTGCAAAGTGTCCACCACAAGGACTCACTACGATAAGTTGAGAGTTCCATGATCTGTGGTGGGAATCTGTAGACCTTGCCTTAAGAATATTCTTGAGGGTCCTGGTGAAAGGCTCACCACGGAGGGCTTCACAACCTCTGGTGATCACCATAGTCTGTGGTCCTCCATTGTGGTTCGTCCCCTGCAGTTTGAGTTTCTGAATCTCTACCACAGTGGTTCACCACGGACTGTGGTCCTTACCACAGTCCGTGATGGCTTCTGTTGTTGGCTTTAGGTGCCAGTTTCTAAAACAACTTTGAAAGTTCATCCTTGGTTCCTTAGTATACGAACTTTGACATTTTCGGGCTCTTACAATATCTCTCCCTTGGGAACATTCGCCCCGAATGAAAACCATAGACATGGAAGAGGACATGGCAAGAGGAATAGCAACCCAACATGTATACAATGACATTATAAATGCATCAAACATGAAATCTTTAAGGTTTAGCATAAAACATAACTTTAAAATTCAATTTCATGAATATGTATGCATACGAAGACTTGAAAAACTAAAACATAAGTCTTAAATAGTTGAGCATGGAGAACTTATTACCTTAGGCTTGAGTAGAATGAAAAAGATGAGGATAACGTTTCATCATTTCCTCTTCTGCTTCCCATGTGGCACCTTCAACTTATTGATTCATCTGAAGCACTTTAACGGATGCAACCTCTTTGTTTAAGAATATCTTGACTTGCCGGTCTAAAATTTCAATCGGGACCTCTTCATAGGTCAAGTTCTCTTCAACATTCACTACCTCCAAAAGCACAATGGAACTAGGATCTCTCACATATTTCCTCAACATAGACACATAGAATACCAGATGAACCGTGGACATTTCCAAAGTTATTTCTAAGTCATAAGCTACTTTACCAACCCACTTTAAAATTATACAAGGCCCCACATACCTAGGGCTCAATGTACCTTTCTTGCCAAACCTAACCACACCCTTCATGGGTGAAACCTTTAAATACACCCAATCGTCCAATTTAAACTCAAGATCCCTTCTTCTAGCATTGGAATAGGACTTCTAACGAATTTGGGTCATCTTCAACCTCTTTCTAATGACTTTGACTTTTTCTAAAGTATCAAGTACCAAATAGGATCTAACAAGGTCATCTCACCAACTTTGAACCATCCAACCAGAGTTCTACATCATCTCCTATACAAATCTTCGAATGGCACCATCTCAATACTCGAGTGGTAGAAATTATTATAGGCAAACTCGATTAGCGGTATGTGATTATCCCAATTTCCCTTGAGCTATAACACACAAGCCATATCCTTTAGTGTTTGAATCATTCTTTTGGCTTATCTATCGGGTTGAGGATGGAATGCGGTGCTTAACTCCACCTTTGTATTGATGCCCTTTTAAAATAATCTCCAAACGTGAGAGGTAAATTGGGTACCACGATCTGAAATAATGGACAATCACACACAATGAAACCTCACCAACTTCAATAATTACCCAAGTTAAATAATGAGACTTTCGTGTTAGAGTCAAACCCACTACAAAATCTATATTCACATCATCCCTCTTCTACGATAGGATTTCAATGTCTTGGGCTAGACCACCCGGCCTTTGATGGTCAGCCTTCACTTATTGGCAATTCAGACATTCGGACATGAACGTTGCTATATCCTTATTTATTCCACCCAACCAACAAAACTCCCTTAAGTCTTGGTACATTTTTGTCGAACAAGGATGAATGGAGTATGAAAAATTATGAGCCGCAACCAAGATCAAATTCCTTAAGCTATCCATATCTGAAACACTTAAGTGACCTTGGCAGTACAATAACCCATCTCCCCTTTTTTGAAAGAACTCTACCTTCTTTTCCTTCACTACCTTCTTCAACTCAACAAGTGTTGTGTCAAGGTCTTGTTTTGACTTGACATCCTCCACCAATGAGCATTTGGAACTATTTAGGACAACCATACCACCATCATCGGCAACAGAGAACTTTACCCCTAATGTATCCAACCGATTAACATCTTTCACTAACTCCCTCTTCCCTCTATCAACATAGGCCACACTCCCCATGGATACTATACTAAGTGTGTTAGCAACAACATTGGATTTACCCGGGTGATAATGCACACTCATGTCATTGTCCTTGAGGAGCTCTACCAACTTCCTGTGTCTTATATTGAGGTCCTTTTGCATGAACACATATTGAAGACTCTTCTGATCGGTATACATATCTATTTGCACCCCATAGAGGTAATGCAGTCATATCTTTAAGGCAAAAACAATAGCCGCCAACTCAAGATCATGGGTAGGGTAGTTACGTTCATGCAACTTTAATTGCCTAGAAGCATAGGCTATGACATTTTTGTTTTGCATTAAGACACAACCCAAACCAATCTTCGAAGAATCATAATAAACCACAAATCCTTCTAATCCTTTCGGCAGAGTTAATATAGGAGTGGAGGTAATTCTATCTTTCCATGTTTGAAAACTTTTTTCACACTCTTCCATTTATGTGAATTTTTCTTTCTTTTTGGACAATTTCATCATAGGAGATGAGATGGAAGAAAACCCTTCCACGAACCTTCTATAGTACCCGGCTAGACCCAAGAATATCCTAATTTTCGAAGGAGTTAATGGTCTAGGATATTATTAATCGCCTCCATTTTCTTAGGATCAACCTTGAGCCCATCACCAAACACTATATGACCAAGAAATGCCACCTTCATCAACCAAAACATAAACTTGTTAAATTTATTAAACAATTGACTATCCCTCAACGTTTGGAGCACAACCCTCAAGTGATTCTTATGTTTTTCCTCACTCTGACAGTAGATTAAAACATAATCAATGAAGACCACAACAAAAGTATCAATGTAGGGGTTGAACACCATATTCATTAGGTCCATGAACACTACCAACACGTTAGTCAACCTAAAACTCATCACTACAAACTCAAAGTGACCATATCTTGGTCGGATAGCCATCTTGGGAAGGTCACACTCCCTTACCCTTAGTTGGTAATATACGAACCGAAGGTTGATCTCAGAGAAGTGGCGTGGCCCTTGCAATTGATCAAATAATTAATTTATCCTAGGTATTGGATATTTGTTCTTAATGGTCACCTTATTCAACTGTCGGTAGTCTATGCACATTTGGAGCGACCCTTTCTTCTTTCCCACAAATAGCACAGGAGCACTCCATGGCAAAATGCTTGGCCTTATAAACCCCTTTTCTAACAAATCATTTAATTGTTCCTTCAACTATTTCAATTTTGCCAGAGCAATCCGATAAGGGGGAATAGAGATAGGTTGAGTATTGGGGAGAAGATTAATACCAAAATCAACATCCCTTTTGGGAGGGACACCGAGAAGGTCATCGGGAAAGACATCCAAAAAATCATTCACTATAGGGACCAACTCAAGAGGAGGACTTTTGGAGTCAACATCTCTAAACCTCATGATGTGTTAAATACAACCCTTTGCAATAAAATTCCTTTGTCCTTAAGTTTGGAGGTTTTGAGTAGTTAGGTATCCTACTACTAATTCCTAATGGTATGATAAATTCCTTTGGCCTTAAGTTTGGAGGTTTTGAGTGCATTGGGGACAATGCACAACTTTTAGTTGGGAGTAGGGCATCCTAAAACCCTTTGGAGTTTTTCTTTCCATGTCTCTTTTCTCTGAATGTGTATTATCTAGAAGAACTAGCATGTTTAGGTTATTTGTGTGAATGAAAGAATCTACAGGAGTTTGTAGCAAGACCGTGAAAAATATTGGCCCCTATTAAAAAAATTATGAATGATTGTGTGATTGCATCTAAAATGTGATAACTAATTTGCTAGGATCTTTGTAACATTGTACATGGTGATTTCCTAGTTATGACTGTGTTAATTAGTGCTAAATAACATAAGATCAGTGCCATGTGTGGGTCAGCTAAATTTGTATAGTTTGATTTAAGAAATTATAAGATAGAACTTTTGTATTTAGTCTCACTAAAATAATTGGATAGATGGATTAGGACAGGATCATAGGCCTTTGTTGATAATGAGTAACTTAACCTAAATTTAACCATTCAAATGAAATTGTACCCTTTGAACAAAAAGTTTGATCTTTAATTGTCACGACCTAACCCCTAGGCCATGACTGGTGACCAAGCTGGACACTCATGCATACTCCAACTAAATATAAGTAAACCACGCATAATTTATAACTTAAGGAAATAGAATATTTTCTCAAACTGTCACACATACACCTATTGACATAACCTATCTCCCGAGGAGTCACAACTTATCAATAGGTAACATAGTACATAAGCCAACGAGGTTGTCATGGCATGCAGGGTCATCCTGTTATAGACATATACACAGGCCAACAAGGCCAGTACTAGGAATGAGAATGTCCTAAAACATAAGTCATATGGATACAACTGAACACATATACACACAACCATACACATGTCTATAGATCTCTAAAAGTGTCAACAGTATCATATGGAGGGACAAGGCCCCGGCTGTACTCTTGAATAAAAGAATATATACATCAAAAGATCAGTACCAAAAATCTAGGCTCCGGCATTATGGAGCACACCCAAAATTGCTGAGTGGAAATCCTAAGCTGGCGGATCCCCAAAATACATGTCTGTACCTGCGGGCATAAAATACAGCCTCCTGAATAGAGGGGGTTAGCGCAGAATACGTACTGAGTATATAAAGCGTAAGACCATTATGCATAGATGAATCATGAAAACAGTTTCAATAATTGAATGTATTTATGGCCAACATGTGATAATATCTACATAACTCTATATAACTGAATTTACCTTTATAGTGTATGGAAGGCATAGACTATAGTATAACTGTTGGTGCTATGGAATGTATAGCTCGATCCATATATAATATAATAGTGTTGAGGAACGGCTAGTCCGATCCATAAATATATCATGTTAGTGCCAAGGAACGTGCAACCCGATCTATATATAATATAATAGTGCCGAGGAATGTATGGCTCGATCCATATATAATATAATAGATATACGTGCATGTAAAACTCGGTAGCATATCAGACATCCCTCGAATATCATCATAAAGTATGTCAAAGAGCCTCAAGAATCATAGTCATGTGTTACTATAGTATGAAACATCTTATAGAAGTCCTAATACTAATTATCATAGAGTTCCTAAGAATAAAACTGGGTATATATCGACTATTATCCAACGTATAGAAAACTAGAGGGGGAGGCTCAATCAATTGAGAGTTGTAATATGAAGAAGTGGATAAGGATCATGAAGCACACTCAAAGATTATGAATTGAATTACCCCAAATTTCATATACATATCATTCCTTACTTATATCTAAGACATTCCAAAAGAGAGGAGGGATAACTTTACATACCTGATACAGATCAACCGCAACCAAGCTTGCTTCGTTACCCCTTTAACCTATTTAATACGAAAGTAACACTATTATGAATAAACATTGACTTTCCAGCTTCTAAATTTACAACCAATTACCTATAGGAATCACTTCCTTGCTCACACTTATCGGCTAGTATATTGATTAATTAAGAAGTTAACAAAAATTGGGCAGCACTTCCCCTATATAACTCCCCCAATCTGGGCTTCCAATTAACCTTCAACTAGCACAACCACCCCAACAACAACAACCACCATCCATATATAATAAAACTACCTCAATATCATTCAATACCAATTCTAAACAGCCCACCCAAAACCATGACATCAAAATATGGTTTTTGATCTTTACTTTGTAAGACCACAACCACATGGAAAGGAGCATAACGTGGGTGCGAACAGAAGAACTTATACTCATTCATGACTATACACCCAGCCGTTCAACATACACCAATTACCTTCAAATACAATACTATAATAATTACAACAGTAATCAACTTTAATCCAGCTAGAACTACCTCAAGTCTGTCCATTTAAAACATCAACAATAACCATGTAATTTCCTACCTCCAACCCTACCTAATAAAAAGTAAACTTTCCATTACAACATCATTAACTCCAATTAGAAAAGAAGAAACCTTACCTTAGCAACTTGGCTTCCCAACTCGGCTGAAAGTTGATGGCTTCATGTTGGACCTTCTTGTTGCCCCAATGATTAATTTGAATTTTTAATCACCTTCACTTGATCAAAGAATACCTTAGATAATTAATTTACGGATAAAGATTTGAGGCCTTACTTTGCTGCATCTATGGTCGTGGCACTCTTTTTCTTTTTCTCGAGGGTTTTTAAGGTTGAAGATGAGAAAATGAGATCCTTAGTCATTAGTTTAGACATATATACACCACCTTTGAGAGTGAAACATGTCATCCCCTAAAGGTGACATGTGTCCAAATCCTACACATCCACCTAATCTATGCACCCATCCAGTTGCTGCCATATGTCTTGGTGGGGTCCACCTTAGTAGGTGTATCACCTATGTATTCTACATAGGTTCATCACCTACTTGAAGTAGGTTCATCATCTACTTGAAGTAGGTGCATCACCTACTTGAAGTAGGTGCATCACCTACTTACTTTTTTTCGTAAGTTCGTAATCTAGTCTCACCTTGAGAACCTATGTGATCTTTGCTAGTTAATCTTGACATGTACTCAAGTAGCTTAATTATGTAAGACATCCACATCGGTAGCTTACGCCAGTAATTCTATTACCATGAATTATTATTTGACCTCTCACTCCTTTCAACTCCTTCCAACCCTATTTCCAACCATCGTTACTCACACAGAACTTCTGGATAAAATGGATCACATGAAAACTTTTAGAGAAACTAAAAAAGAATGTTCTGATGTACAAAAATATAGGGTATAACATTCTTCCCCATTTAGAACATTCATTCTCAAATGTGGACCAAAACCCTCCTCAAGATCTTATACCAACTATATAGAGAGTTTCTCTGTTCCATCGCAATAACACATACTTTTACCAAGCAATCAATACCATAGTTCCAAAGATTGGGATTACCTGTAGACGTAGAGAATAGGTATGGATACTTGTGCTTTATTTCCCTTTCAGCTTCCTAGGTCATTTCTTCGCGACTCTCGTTTCTCCATAACACCTTGACGGAAGCTACATCCTTAATTCACCACCCCCTACTCCGTTGATCTAGGATGGCGATCGGTTGCTTCTCATAGGATAACTTCTCTATGACTTAGATATCCTATGCAAAATATACTTTGGATGGATCACCAATACATTTGCAAAGCATTGATACTTGGAAGACTCGATGTACTACTTTTGGATCCACCGGTAAGTCCAACTCGCAGGCAACCTTGCCTATTCGGCGAAGGATTTGATAAGAGCCAATGCATCTCGGACTAAGGTCCTCTTTCTTGCTGGCTCTCATCACTTTCTCTGTGGATGACACTTTTGAGAGTCCTTAGTTATAACTTAAAGCTGCTAATAATCTCTCCCGAATAAGTTTTACCTTCTATAACTCTTATTGAACAACATCTGGGCATATTAGTTGTGTTTTACTACCATCAAACCAATCAATTAGCGACCTACACTTTCCTCCATACCAAGTCTCATACGGGGCCATCTGGATACTAGAATGATAATTAGTATCTTAAGTACTTTTGATAGGTGGTAGGCAATTGTCCGAGCTACCTTTGGAGTCAACTGTATAGGCCCACAATATATCGTCTAATGTTTAGCTAGTAAGCTTAGTCTGTCCATCAGTCTGAGGGTAAAATGATGTACGAAGACCTATATGTCTTCCCAATCTCTTCGTAAACTGATCTTCGGTAGTTAACTGTAACTTGGGCTCCTTTGTATAGGACAATAGCTATGGGATTAGGTTATATCTACATGGGTCCTTTTTATTATGATTCAATTTATGTTATTATACTTTATTATTCATGATTTGACTAAATAAAATGATTTATAATAGGTTTTATATGGAACCATGCATTATGCTTTGAATTTTACATACGAACTACGAACTATGATTATGAATTTGATGAAGGGTTTATAAGTGTTTTATCAAAATAATAACTATGTTTAAGGATACTTCTGATTAAGTATCACTATTTTTGAAACATTTTCTCACAACATGAAAGAAATCATTATTTAGATGCTTTGAAAGGGAAATTTCTATTTTAATTATGTTATGAATTATAATTTAAAAGAAGTTACTCTTATAAGATTTTCTGATCTGTATTGATAAATGATTATTTTCATTCCTAATGTTGTGTTTTGATAATTGACATTACTATTCCATTGGGATTTGAATTAGCACCTCAAGGGCTTGAGGTGGAGAACTTTGTAAGAGGGTCTCTTGTAGCAACCTCTAGTCCCAAACTATATGCCCCCATATGTTATCTTAAATGACTTAGATAGTGGATTCATAATAGCATTAATGAAATGATACTGAGTCTAACTTGACAAGTAGTCACTCTTTTTTGTGTGTAGGAGTTACACCAGATTCCATGTTATAGGTTACATTGTCTTAATATTGGTCATAGTTTATATCCCATAATGTCTTTTAAGTAATGCATTGACTTATGTCATGAGTTATGATTCACATTTAAGCTCTTAAAGGATTTTTTATCATACATTTCATGTTTATTCCTACTATGATCTCTTATTAATGTTATCCATATCTCTCACATACTTAGTACACTTTGTTTACTATTGCATTCTTTTACTGCATTGTCCCATAATATAGGATTTGACGTTACTCATAACTCTCATGGCTAGTATAGGTTGTTGTTGACACTACACAGCTTGGTGAGTCCTCATGTATCAAATGCGAAACCATGATTGTTTAGCATGTCTTTATTTTCATGACATTTAAACATAGATTTTTTGGGTGAGCTAGGGCTTGTCCTACTCCCCATCTTTGACTAGTGGAGGCGATGTCAAACATAGCATATTTTTGTATTCACAAATGTTATTTCATATTTCTTTTATATTGAGAATGCTGGATTTGAGACTTATATTTTGCTTTCAGTTTTAGTATGTGTGTGTTGTTTATGCATCATTGATGCTTATGTTAAGAGGCTTGTTTAGGGTCTTTCGAGATTCTATTCACCATGTCACTTCTAGGGTCCAGCTTAGATTGTGACATGAAGGAATATTTAAGAGGTATAATTAAGAGATTTTTAGAAAGAGGCTTCTATTTTACATATCACAAATGATTTTATATGAAGAAAAACGTAAAAAAAGAAGATAAATGTAATTGGACACCATAGACAGGTGTCACATCATCTTATCTATATCTATCTTTATATTATAAACCGATATAGATATTTTTGGATATTTTATAACTTTTAGTATGCAAATGGTTAGTAATCATAAAAAAGTTTACATTTGTTATTCATACGATATTATGCTTTATTATTTCATTTATTATTGTTTACTTAAATTTTGAAGCAGATAATATTTACAATAGTTTAAAATAGTGTTCTACATGATTTGACATTCACATGCAAAACACACACACACACACATATATATATATATATATATATATGGGGGGGGGGTGAGAGAGAGAGAGGAGAACTCAAATAAAAATGGAACAAAGGCTACATAAGGTTTGTTGTATGCTTTTAGGATTTTAAAAAAGTAATTAATATGTATTAAAAAGGTTTAAATTCACATGAAGGTGGTGTTGCACCATTAAAAGAAGGTTTGTTAATATGCCATAATATAGCTAAAAAATGCCTCATTAATATGATCTTAAAAGAATCAATTTAGTCAAAATTATGAACTCTTCTTTTTGACATATTAAATTACTTTTCCAACATCTTTGACACTACATAAAGGAATTTGTCCAACCATCAGAAGTTTGATAATGCTCAATTATACCTCACAATTAAGGTATAGACGGTCGAGTGTAAAAATAATACCCAACAGTCTGAAATGACCCTACAGGTCATTTCCTCAATTTTCGGATCTTTTCAACGGTAAGAACCTTCTTGCAGTAATCCCAAATCAGTTATTACTTGTTGGCACTAACAGTTCTGTCGCCTAGTTATTTATTTGGTTTTATGCCCGTTTCCCTATTTTGGAGCTCTTGGAGTTTGAGTAGTAGACTTCCATTCAAAATGTAGGAAAATGACCTCTGAATGGAATACAGATGATTTCAATAGCTTTGGAATGTTCATCTTAGGCTAGTAGCATATTTGTCTTGAGTCCCATGGCATTCGATGTGAGTTTGGTCAATATTCTTAGTAAACATACTCGAATTGGAATTCTATCAGTGTGGTTAGCTCTGGAGTGTTGAGTTTGGTCTAGAATGAACTTTCATGTCGCTCACAAGGCTCTTGACCTCATTCCCAGCCTCCTTGTAGAATTTTCCAAAAATGGCATTTGAGTGTGGGACCCACTTTATGTTGAGATGAAATACAATTGAAATTTCAACTGCATTATTGAGTCTAGAACATCAAATTTTGTTAGGTAGTATAGTTCGTTTGCATGTACGAGATTACGGATAAATCTTGAACACCATACTAAAGTTTTAGACTGTGGCCAAAACCAGCAGAAGTGAATCTGCTTGTGTAGACCCATTTTGGTCTTCATATTCGCACCACTTGGTTTGTGTTCGCAAAAGGCATGGGACTGGGATTTTCATTCGCAAATATGGGTCCGCATTCATGAAGGCCAAAGGGATTGGCTTCCATGTTTTCAAGGTCCCTACCACTTTCGTAGAGCCTTATGTATTTTACTTATGAATTGACGGTGGCCCGACAGTATTTGCGAAGCTTGAAGGGCTTAGCCTCCACATTCGCAGAACTTTTCCTCCATATTTGTGGAGAGCAATTTTTTCTGGTCTTTAAGTTAAAAGACAGACGCGACTCAACTTTGATCCATTTAATTTTCTTGTAATTTCTTGAGTTTGGGAGCTAGATTTGTGGAGATTTCAAGTGATTTTTTGTGGCATTGATCAAGGATATGTTGTGGAGTGTTTGGCGGGACTCAGAAGTCATCGTATTGAGGTAATTTTGTGCCCATAGGAACTGCTCACTCTCTTTCTTTACATCTTTAATGGTTAATTGATGTATGAGTTGTTTTCTTCATTTTTGAGTAGCGAATTGGGTCTTAATTTGGAATACAAGTTCAGTAATCTCACATGAAACTTATCATAGGGTCAATTTAGGGATTTTCCCCATGGGTTCCTCAATCCCATTTTAGACCCGATTTTGTGTCCATCTCTAAAAAATATTATTTTGGTGTCAAAACTGTCACAAACCAACTCCATAGGCCATGACTGGTGACCGAGTTAGGCACCCATACGTACCCTTATCCCCACTTAGCATGTTAGCAGAATAAACAAAAGTAGAAATCCAAAAAGGGGTCGCTAGAGAGCGCATGAGAACATATATAGCACAAGACGGTCGTTAAGGCCATCATAGAACACAAATCCCAAAACATATATACGTAACCCACATCACAAGTATATATTTCTCTAAAGAATGATAGCCTAGTCATATGATGGGACAGGGCCCCATCGTACCCTTAATTGACATGTACAAATATATAACAGAAAAGTTAGTACCAAAATAGGGCTCCGAACAAAGGAGCACTGCCAACCAATAGGGTGGATGTCCTAAGCGAGCAGATCAGCAAACCGAGCATTTGTACCTGCGGTCATATAACACAGCCTCCGAAGAAAGGGGGTCAGTACAAACAATGTACCAAGTATGTAAAGTATGGACTGTAATATGTAAAGCCATTACCAGAACAAAAGGTGCAAAATGAGCAAAATGTCCAAAATATTAAAATGCTTTTCATAACCATAGGTAATGTATGCAAAAAAATATATGCCATATCCGGCCCTATTATGGGACTCAGTGAACAAATAGTGGTCGCTGCCCAATCACTGGCGCCACAGCACATTATAACTCTAGAGTAGGCAATGTCTCTGTAACAACTCATATCATATCAGATGGCCATATCAGATCATATCATATCATATGTGTACATGGCACATCATAACTCCACAAATCAAACCCATGTACAGGGCGTACCTTCCCTTTCATGTTGGGGCATGGAAAATGATGCAGAGAAGTACACACATTAATAAAACCTGACTCGGGCTTGGTGAAGGAAGCATTGAGGAATCCAAGAGTGGAGTAATGAGAACTAAATGTACTTTAAATCATTTTTGAGACTCAATGGAGTTAACAAAATGAGCTATTATTCAAAAATCAAGACAAGAGTCGTATCAAGTACCTTTTGAATATCACTGTGAGTTATATCCAAATAGAACTTTTGGAATCATATACATGTATCTAGGCACGATAAAATATCCTTTGGAAAATCAAGAAGTTGGCTATCCTAGCGGCTCTACGAATAAGAACTTTCTTGGAATCATATAAAAGTCATATACGTGTTTCATAAAAACCATGCCAAAAAGGAATATTAGCTTTATATACTTATGTCAAAACATGCCAAGAGAAAGAACAATTAGCTTTACATACTTATGCCAAAGACATGCCAAAAAAAGGAATGGTTAGCTTTACATACCTCTTACGGATTACTCCTAATACGTTCGCCTCATTATCTCTTGAACCTATTTAACATGAAAGTGATACTATGGTTAATGACCTTTACTTTCCAATTCCAACTCTACAACCAAGTCTCCATAGAGGTCATTTCCTTACCCATTTCCCTCGACTAGTTCATTACTAGTTCCTAAGTTACCAAAAATCGGGCAGTATCTCCCCTATAACTTCAACATATCCAAGATTTCAACTCATCCACCATGTCAACAACCATACCAAAAACAAAAACCATCAGCATATATACAAGTAAATCACTTCAACTTTACTCAATACAACTCCAAACAACTAGCTCAAAACTACGATATCAAAATATAGTTTTTAACCTTTATTTTGTAAAGTCTTTAACCATAACAAATGGGTGGGGGAATGTGGATAAAATCAGAAGAACCCACACCCTTTTTAGAAGACTTTCTAGCCCTGAAACACACCACCAAACCAGCTGCAAACGCAATACCACAATCATAAAACACTACTCGACTTCAATTTTGCTATAACGACTTCAATTTAGTTTATTTCTAGCATCAAGCATCCTTATGAAATATACCTCATAACATCATCATAAAGTCCAGTTCAAAAGGGAAAACTTTACCTTACCCGAAACTCGCCAAAACTTACCGGAACTCGCCTCGGAATTTCCTTTAGCACAGCTGAAACTTCGGGGCTATTTGTCAACATTTTGGGGATGCTACAAACAATAAATTTATATTACAAATACCTTAATAAAATCATGGTATACCCTATATAATTAATTCACAGAATGAAATCGGAGAACTTACCTTTTTTCTCTCTAAATCTGTGATCTTCTCTCTAGTTTCTTCTCTTCCTTTCTCTCTTATTCTTGAGTTTTCTAGAAATTTATGGAACTTTGACAAGTATTAATACACATATATAGTCCACCTAAGGGGGTGAAACGTGTCAACCCCTAAGTGGTGACACATGTCAAGCCCTCATTGGGCCAACGCATTACCTCCTCCAATCCGAGGCTGCCAGGTGGCATATGGGGCCCACTCCCTTGATCCAGCTTCTACCACATGGCACTCTCTTATGATTCCATGTGTCACTCTCTTATTCTTCCACATATCACCTTCTTTTCCCCCTCGTGGGTTCATAATCTCGTCTTATTTTATAAATTTATGTAATCCTTGCTACATAAGCTTGGTACGTACTCAAGTAGCTTAAGTATGTAAAATTTCCAAGTTGGTAGCTTACGTATGTAACAAATCCAAAGTAATAGCTTACACAAGTAATTCGGGTCCTACGACTCACTACTTGGCCTCCAATTCCTTCCGGATTCGTATAACTTTATTTCCAATCTTTCCTTCCATGGGGTATCACATTATCCTTTTCTTAGAGTTTTTTAACAGCGTTATAGCTTATCCGCCTCACATGGTAACTTCTAAGAAGTTTAAGAACCCTTTAAGAAACTTAAAAAGTTTAAGAAGCTTAAAAATCTTTCAAGAAACTGAAAAACCTCTCAAGGTACAAAAGTCTTTCAAGATACAAAAGTATGGGGTATAATAAAAACATTCGTATTGATGTCGTGATAAATATTTTGTTAGTGTGCAAAACAATAGGAGGTGATTCATAGGTGGAAATCCTCAAATTGATAGATTTAGAGTGCGCGTGAGTAGCTACGAGTTAGGCTATGGTCTCCCTCTTTGACTGAGCTTTATTAGATATTGTTTAGTATATATTACATGTTATTTAGGTTAGTATTTTATGAGATTAGAGTTTTCCTCATCCTATTCTATTTTCTTGATTCTCGATTGAGAATTAGACTAAAATAGTCCCGTGAAACCCTTAGTTTAGGCTATAGGCATTGCTTTAGAATTATTATCCTTTTAGGATTTATATTGATGGATTTATATAAGGTTTGGGCCTTAGTTGATTTAGTGTATGATTTTTTTCCCTTATAGTTAGGTGTAGCTTTAGGTAGGGCATTTTATGGATGGTATACCTTTATGCTAGTTCCTATACCTTTGTGGCTCATCGTAGCTATAGGGTTCTCTTAACTATGCTCATTAGGATCCATGATGATGTATTTTTGGGTAAGGTATTTATCCTAGAGATATTTTCTCTCCCTATCTGATTTTGAGTCCTCTACCAATTATTTTGTGTTATGTTTAGCAGCAGGCTTGTGATACATTTATATCTATTATATATTGATTGACCTCAGGATGTATTCATATAGATATTGGATCCCAGCTTAGTTGCTTTGACTTGATAGTATAGTATAAATTGATGTTACTTTACGGACTATGTTTGTCTTTTTTAGATGCAGGTGATAAAATACTTGCATTGATTTAGCATTTTCACATATTTTGTGATACAATCTTGATTCTTTCACAGAATTTTACTACTATTTTTGAGAAAGAATTCTTAGACTCTTTACCATTTTAAAACTGGTTTTTAATAGGAGATGTACCACCTAGTTCATTTGGGCACTACTTCTGAGACTTATGAGGCATTGAGGATGTGCTCTTTTTTATACTAATAATTTCAGAGGCATCAAGTATGCGCTCGGTTTTTATTGATATAGAGCACGGCATCGCCCATTTTCTACATTAGCTGCATCTGGGATGCCTTGTCCCCATATTTGACTATTCAGGGTGACTTTGTTCTTTTCTTCATCCATTTGACTACACAATTTTTGGTACTACTATGGGGATGCTATATGTTTATATATGGAATTCCCATGTCCCCTATAGGTCCCCCTAGTCAGTGCACCACTAAACTTGATGATGGAGCTGCATATGTTCAACCTAGTAGGCTGATGGTCAGGGTGGGTCTACACACTAGTTGTTGATGATCTATGAGATCCACCAGTCATGTTACTTGTTTTTGCTATGGATTTTTACTAATTAACATCGCATATAACTAGCATACTTGTTTGTTTTTTGGTCCCCCAATTTTATAGGGGCAGGGGTATGTTAGTCATTGTTTGTACCGTCCGGAGTTACGGGTGTCCGATCAGTTATTTTCTAATTGTACTTGTATTTATCCATTATTATAAATGCAGTTGGTCAAAGCGGGGGTCTTAGTCTGGGTTGGTTGAATTGTACTCCCTTCTAGGTTGAGTTGGGTTAGTGTCTAGATAGTTATCTGATTAGCGGTGATAGTCAGTACCCCATTTTTGTTTAGCTGACTTCTATATTGTCTTTTTATTGTAAATAGTTGTCAGATTGTGCTTTCAAGTGCGTTTCTTGACTCTATTCTTTTCTCTATGTATCTTATCTTCTTGCTACCTTATTATATATTGTCTACACTTAATGTATTTGTGGAGCTCAGTCGGCCTATGTCTAATAAGTACCATTTGTTTCGTACTCATACTACACTTCTGCACCCTACATATCATAGTATGGGTTATCTCTAGTAATTGGACTTGGTGTAGAGTATCTTGCCTTTGAAGGATTGGGTGAGCTCCTGACGTCTGGAGTTACTGATTTTCATCTCGTTTGGGCTAGGACTAGTCTTTAGTTGCTTTTGATGGTTGTCTGTATATATTTTGTATTTGTAAAAGCCTTGTACTCTTATTTGGTTAAGATGCTCGATTAGTGACTAATGACAAGTCTTGCAGATGGGTGTTTATAGGTGTATTATTATTGCTCCCTTTATTATTCTATTTATTATTATTGATTCTCTTGCTTCTTTTAACTATCTTCTGCTTGATAGCCCATTACTTCTAGCTCTGGGCTATGGGTTAGTCTCAACTACTAGTTGGTTGGAGTATGTGTCATCATGATATGAGAAACTGGATCATGATAAGTTGGTATCAGAGCTCTAGGTTAATCGGCATTATTTATATTACAAAGATCCATAGTAAAGTCCTGCAGATTGATATGGAGACGTCTGTTTCCTATCTTTCGGAACATATAGGGAATTTTTAGGAAATTCTATTCTTGACTCTTTATATTATGTCCTTACGTTTGAATAACCTCTAAAACTAATCCGTTGAAATACACTCTCTCTTAGATGGATAACATGAGGTATTCGATGGGCATGGATAGAGCGTCAGCATATCCTACAAGAGTTCAACACTTGGTTAGACTAATAGGACTTAATCAAGCCTAGATCTTGAGGTCAAAGGTGTTCTTCAGCAAACCGAGTGTTTAGGGGCAGCCTAGGCTTTGACGGTCTCAATATCTACCTTGGCCTACCGAAGATCCGTATCTGGAGGCTCGAGTTACTTCGAGGATACACCACCGATAAGTGCAGATCTTAGTGAAGCAGGTCCTTTTTGGGATATAGTTAGGTTGGGTTAGTCCTCAGTAGGTTTTGTCGTCAGTATCGGAGATGCTCTGCGATTGTTGGAGTGGAAAGGGCTTACCCCCATATTATTCCATATGGATCGGGATATGGGCCAGAAGTTTGTTAGGGATTTTTTTGGTCACTCTGTTTGGCATCTGAGCACTTAATAGCAGCTAGTTCTACCTTTCCCTATATTATTAGCATAGTGAGGGTCATGTAATAGGCATGCCTTGAGGCGTACAGATATAGAAGCAAGAGTTCGAGCATTCAGCGCAACGGTGGCAACATTCCTCTTCATCATGGATATCAGTTCACTAAGGGTCATAGAACTATCAGACCTATGGCAGCAACACCTCGAGGTTTAGGAGTTTTGGAGTCAGGTTCTGGTGTATGCAGTGGATAAGGTTTTGTCTTGTGATATCCGGGTTAGCATTTTGGAAATTCAGAGAATAAGGCCCCGATGAAGCCATTAAGGGGTAGGGACCACAATGATAGTCTTCACCAGAGGTTCTAGATGGGTCAATCTATCACGACCTGGGGTCCGACCTGGACACTCGTATACATAAATCTCAACTATAAGAACTATACACAAGAATTCAGAGGGTGATAGCAAATTCATCTGCATATAGCCTCTTTTATTTGCACCATGTCATGCAAGGGCCGAGAAGGCTGCCTTAACATAATAACATTTATAATATGCCATATAGGCACAACTGAATAAAACTCGTAAACAACCCACCTACATATGTCTATAGACCTCTAAAAATATTAATAGTGACATATGGCAAGACAGAGCCCCCGCCGTACCCCTGAATAAACAACTATATACATTACACAATAAGCACTAAAATCTAGGATATGGAATAGTGAAGCACTTCCGACATAGCTGAGTGGGAGTCCTAAGATGGCGGATCTCCAAATTAAGTATCTGTACCTGCGGGCATGAAACGCAGCCCCCCTCCCCGTCGAAGAAAGGGAGGTCAGTACGATATATGTACTGAGTATGTAAAACATAACACATCATAGCTGAGACCATAACTGAAACAAGGATGCAGGGGACAAGTGTAACAATTAACAAATTAATGTACCTACACCTTAGTACACATAGTCATATACATCATCATACGCTGTGCCCGGCTCGCTAAGAAACCCGGTATCATAACTATTTCATCATATTACCATTTCACCATATCATCATCCCCTCTCATCATGTTTATTATTTCATCAGGTCATCGTATACGGAATCATGTCATTATATATGGCATAATCTTATCGTATATGTCATCATAGTACATTCGGTCCACTATGGGGCTCAGAGTCATAAGTGTATCCCTATATTTTCATATGCATGCCTACGTAAATATCCGACCCTTTAGTGAAAAATTCGGTGAATGAGTAGTGTACATAACGTACTACACCCGGCCCCTTTATGGGACTCGGTGCCATTATCACATAGTAAAATATACTGAGGAATATTCGGCCTGATCCATAATTTAAAATAATGCTGAGGAACGTACAGCTCGATCCACATTTTCAACATATCATCATATATATATATATATATATATATATATCAAGTCCAGGACTCGGTGAATAACTTCATCACATATGGCATCATCGTATGCTTCATCTTCATCATATACGATATTTCATCATCGTATACTTTATACATACATATATATAGCCAGCCCGAGACTCGGTGAAGGAGTAATAAAGTTGTGCACTATAACTTTCCTAGCCCATCATGGGACTCGGTGAAAGAAGGGTTACCATATGCATGAGAAGTGAGAAACCATATGCAACTAGTTTATCTCTTGAGAGTTAATGAAAAAGTCAAGTGAACGGTCACTTGAAGACCGAGGAAGTAATTCTCCGAGGTACCCTTTAGATATTATTGGGGATTTCATCAATTAGGGCCTCAGGAACCACAGGCGAGTACCAAGATAATGCCACACAGTTTATGCAATCAAATACACAATTTATGCAATCAGATACATAGCTTATGCAATCAGAGATACAACTTATGCAATCAGAGACATTTATCCTCTCAGAGCCTTTCAAAATAGGAGATTATATTTCCACTTATTATTCAACATATAGGTGGCTCGGGAATATTAATCTAACTACTTTAGGACCCTTAATATTCAGAGGTGACTATAAGTCACGAATTACGTCTGGAACCTCTAAATTGAATTATCTCTAAACTTATATCAGACATCATTTCCCTTACCTTAAGCCCCTTTCAAAGAGAGAAATACGCAAGCCTTATATGTACTACTTATCATCCTATAGAAGACTTGAAAGGCGAGGACTCCACTTATTGCAGGAGTTCTAACATCCAGAAGTGAACATAGGTCTTGACTCCTAGTCAACGCTTTATGAATGGAATGACTCCCAAATTTTGTGTATATATAACTTAAGGCTAAGACATGCCAATAGAAAAGAAAGGGTAAGCTTCACTTAGCTTTTGTGGATTAATTGTAATCCAGTTCGCCTTGTTACTTCCTTGACCTAATAACATGAGAGTAATACTGAGGTTAATGACCTTTTGCTTTCCAATTTCCGACTCTACAACCAAGTACCCATAGGAATCATTTCCTTATCCAATACCCTCGACTAGTTTGTTACTAGTTCCAAAGTTACCAAAAATCGGGCAGCATCTCCCCTCTAACTTTAACATCTCTGAGATTTCACTCAGACAAAATGTAAAAAACCATACCCAAAATAACAACCAACAGCATATATATAAATAAATCACTTCAACATTTCCCAATATAACTCCAAACAACTAGCTCAAAACTATGATACCAAAATAGAGTTTTTAACCTTTATTTTGTAAAACCTTTAACCATACTAAATGGGGGGTCGTGTGGCTGAAACCAGAAGAGAACAAACCCTTTTTAGAACCCTTTACATCCCTACAACACACAACCACACCAGCTACAACCGCATCCCACAATAATAGCATCGTACGCGACTTCAATTTAGCTATGACGACTTCAATTTAGTTTGCTTCTAACGTCAAGCATACTTATGAAATTTTTCCACTTCCAACCTTATTTAAGACATTTAATATACCTTATAACATCATCATAAACTCCATTTTGAAAGGGAAAACCTAACCTTGCCCAAAACTCACCAAAACTTGCCTTAGAAGGTCCTTTAGCGCGACTAAAAATTTTGTGGCTGCTTGCTAACGTTTTGTTGCTGCTCCAAACCATAAATTTACATTAATAACATCTTCATAGAATCATGTTATACCCTATATAATTAATTTACAAAACGAAATCGGAGGCTTACCTTTCTTTCTCCTTGGCCGAACCTAGTCTCTCTCTAGTTCTAGATTTTTCTTCTCTTCTTTCTTTCTCTAGAAGTTTCTAGAACCAGGAAGATAAATGAATTTCTTGTAGATAAGAATGAGTCATAATATATATATATATATATAGAGAGAGAGAGAGGCAACTTTAGGGGGGTAACACATGTCAACCCCTAAGTGGTGACACATGTCAAGCCTTAAGTGGTGACACATGTCAAGCCCTCATTGGGACAACACATCCCTTCCTCCTACCATAGGCTGCCAAGTGGTAGGTGGGGTCCACCCCTTTCTCCAGATTCTTCCATGTGGCACTCTCCCTTGCTGCCATATGGCACTCTCCCATGCTTCCACGTGTCACTCTCTTTTACTCCTCGTGGGTTTGTAATCTCATATTACTTTACGAACTTATGTAATCCTTACTACGTAAGCTTGGTATGTACTCAAGTAGCTTAAGTATGTAAGATTTCCAAGTTGGTAGCTTACGTAAGTAAGTCCAGTCCTACGACTCATTATTTTGTCTCAAACTTCTTCCGAATTCTTACAATGCTATTTCCAATCTTTCCTATCATTAGGTGTCCCATTCTCCCTTCCTTAGAGTTGTTTGATAGAGTTATGGACTATCCGGCTCCCATGTTAACTTCTAAGAAGTTTGAGAATCTTTAAGAAGCTTTAAGAATCCTTCCAAAAACTTAAGAACCTTTCAAGATACTTAAGAAGCTTAAGAACATTCCAAGCTACAAAAGTACGAGGTGTAACATCCTTCCCCCCTTTAGAACATTCGTCCTTGAATGTGGACCAAAACCCTCCTCAAGATCTTATACCAACTATATAGAGAGTTTTTCTGTTCCATCACAATAACACATACTTTTACCGAGCAATCAATACCAGAGTTCTAAAGATTAGGATTACCTGTAGACGTAGAGAATAGGTACGGATACTTGTGCTTCATTTCCCTTTCAGATTCCTAGGTCATTTCTTCGCGACTCTCGTTTCTCCATAACACCTTGACAGAAGCTACGTGCTTAATTCACCACCCCCTACTCCGTCGATCTAGGATGGCGATCGGTTGCTTCTCGTAGGATAACTTATCTGTGACTTTGATATCCTATGTGAAATATACTCAAGATAGATCACCAATACATTTTTAAAGCATCAATACTTGGAAGACTGGATGTACTGCTTTCGGATCCGCCGGTAAGTCTAACTCGCAGGCAACCTTGTTTATTCGGCAAATGATTTGATAAGAGCCAATGCATCTCAGACTAAGGTCCTCTTTCTTGCGGGATCTCATCACTTTCTTTGTGGATGACACTTTTAAGAGTGCTTAGTTATAACTTAAAACTCTAGAGATCGATGTCAATTATCCACGTATGACTTCTGTCGACTTGAAGCTGCTAATAATCTCTCC
This sequence comes from Solanum dulcamara, assembly GCF_947179165.1. Lineage (NCBI taxonomy): Eukaryota > Viridiplantae > Streptophyta > Magnoliopsida > Solanales > Solanaceae > Solanum > Solanum dulcamara. The sequence goes on along the minus strand of NC_077241.1, from coordinate 34,520,925 downwards.
TGAATAAGCTTTACCTTCTATAACTCTTATTGAACAACATCTGGGCGTATTAGTTGTGTTTTATTACCATCAAACCAATCAATTAGCGACCTACACTTTCCTCTATACCAAGTCTCATACGGGGCCATCTGGATACTAGAATGATAATTAATATCTTAAGTACTTTTGATAGGTGGTAGGCAATTGTCTGAGCTACCTTTGGAGTCAACTGTATAGGCCCACAACATATCGTCAAATGTTTAGCTAGTAAGCTTAGTCTGTCCATCAATCTGAGGGTAAAATGATGTACGAAGACCTATATGTCTTCCCAATCTCTTCGTAAACTGATCTTCAGTAGGTAATTGTAACTTGGGCTCCTTTGTCTAGGACAATAGCTATGGGAACTCCGTAAGGTCCTACCACCCTCTTTTATGCTTATGATATGTACAAAAGGCTTCTTTACCTTATGCTATTATACTTTATTAGAAATTCTAGAGATAACCGCACTAGAAAAATTCTAGAGATAACCGCGCTAGAAATGTTTTAATCTAAGATCATTTTCCAAGAATGTTAGCTAAGGTAAAACATAGTCCAAATCTTAAATGCTAAAACATCTAATACTTTAAGTTCGCACTAAAAGACTTGGGACTCAAGCCGACGTTGCCACTAGCCTAAAATGACAACTCAGGAGCTAATGGAAACATGAGAATTTCATTATGTTTTCATTTACCTTATGTTCTAACTGAAGTCAACAATTTATGTTACAAAAGATCCTAAATAGGTAGATGGGCATGGATACATAATAAACGACCAGGTAATCGAACAGTCAGTATTAGCAATTCATAAATTACTTAGGGTCATTATAGGAATTATCTAAAGGCTAACAAAATGCATTTATACTTAAATAACCTGGAGGGTCATTATAATATCCACTACTAAAAGAACTTTAATCCTTGAAAGTAGGAGTCAAGAAGTACCTAAAAGCTCAAGTAAGCATGAGAATGTCTCCCGCATATCCTGTTCCATCTCCCAAGTATCTTCCTTGACTAGATAATGACTAATTCGGACCTTAACTATAAGAATGACTTTGAAATGCAATTGACTTACATCTTTAGCTAGAATGGCAACTAACTCCTCTACAGAGGTCAAACAATCATCCAACTACACTGAATCATATTATAACAGATGAAACTCATCTGTAACTTACTGGTGCAGCATCGAAATAGGGAAAAAGGATAGATAGATGAGAATGGTGAAGGTAGGGTTAACTCATAAAAATCATCTTCGATTGTCTTTAATATCTCAAAAGGCCCTATATACCTAAGGCTAAGATTACCCTGCCTCTCAAATCTCATCACACCCTTCATGGGTAATAATTAGAGGAATAATCTATCACAAACTACAAATCTCAATAGATGATCCTAAAACACTCTCACAAGATCTAAGTCCTCTTAAATAAAGTCTATACTATAGGCCTAGGCTCTGTAAACTAAAACAAATAAGCTGAAAGCGACAATGCTTACAATATAAGGCCTTGAACGAGGCAATTTGAATACAAGAATGGTAGTTGTTGTTATAAATAAACTCTACCAAAGGCAAAAAAAATTCCCATTGACCTCCAATATCAAAAACACAGGCCTGCAACAAATCCACAAGAACCTGAATAATGTGCTTTGACTAGCCTTCAGTCTGCAGGTGAAAATTTATGCTAAGGTCAATAAGGGTGCCCAACTCCTTCTTAAAAGTCCTCCAAGCTAGAAGTGAATTATGGACCCCAATTGGAGAAGATAAATATAGGAGCACCATAAAGATGGACCACCTCCTAAATGTAGATATGTGTCAATCTCTCATCACTGAAGGAATTATGAATGGAAAGGAAGTATGGTGACTTGGCCAATCTTTTCATGATGACCCAAGTACTTTCAACACCTCTATGAGGCAACCCTGACAATAAAGTACATAATGATAAGCTCCCACTTCCACTTCGTAATGGTTAATCTCTAAAACTCGCCAACATCTCTTAATTGCTTGCTCTTCACTAGCTGACAACATAATAATCGATTCACATAATTTGCTATATCTCTCCTCATGCTGCTCCACCAGTAGGGTTGTCTCAAATTATAATACATCTTCATTGTACCTAGATGGATAGAATACCTGTAATCATGGCCCTCATGAAGGATCAGCTAAATCAACCCTCTAACTCTCAGAACATAGATACTACTAGCAAACCTGAAAACCCCATATAAATCTAAGGTAGACTGACCGGCATAACCTCCCAAAACTCAGTCTTTAACAGAAGCTAAGCCATCATCCTAAAACTAACGATTGCAATCCCGATCCAATAAAGATGATTCAACTATCACATTAGCTAACACCTGCCTGGAAAAAAATATCATGTCCAATCATCTTGTTGGCCAAGGACTGAATATCCAAAGACATCTTTGCTACCTAATAGAAAGGAAGGCTAAACTAACTATAATTACCGGCTTTTGATTTAAGGTGTCTGCTACTGCATTCCCCTTGCTCAAATGGTAAAGAATAAAGAGGTCATAATCCTTTTCTTCCTCGAATTAAGGTCCTTTTGATTCATAATATACTGAAGGGTCCTATAATTAGTATATATCTCAAAATAACTCCATACAGGTAGTGCCTCAAAATCATAAGCAAAAGAACTACCACTGCCAACTTCAAGTCATGAGTGGGGTAGTAGCACTCATGTAGCTTAAGATATGTCGATGCATAAATGATAACCCAGCCTTGCTACATCAGTACACAACCTAAACTAATGCTAATCACATCATAATATACCATGAATCCCTCGCCCTCAACTTGAAGAGTCAATATAAGAGTAGTGGTAAGCAACATATTGAGCCTCTGAATGCTTATCTCACACTCCTCCAACCACTCAAAAGGAACATCCTGGCGAGTGAACCAAGTCAAAGTTATTGCATTAGTAAAGAATACCTCAAAAAAGCATCTATAGTAACCCACTAATCGAAGAGAGCTACTAATCTCAGTCATTGGGTAGGACAAAACCAATCATGAATAGCCTCAAATTTTGCCGGATACACCATAATGCCATCCATTAACACCACATGCCCGGAGAATGCTATACTCAAGAAAACACTAATATTTTGATAACTTGGCATAAAGTCGTTGATCTCAAAGTCTAGACTACTATCATCAAATGTTGCTCATGCTCACTACGTGTAAGTAAAAAGGTTTAAATAAGGGAGGATTTCAAGAAACTATGACTCTCCGAAGAGTCTACAAGTTGACCTACAAGTCATAGTTACTTTAGTAATTAGACTAAGTAAGGAACTTTGTCTACGAGTTTATGACCCCATAAGTTGAAAAGTCGAAATGAAAGAAAAAAATTAGGAATTAGGTTGGATTCAAGTTCTACAACTCAATCTATGAGTTGTAGAAACTCCTATGAGTCATAGAACTGACTCATAGGACTGAGATTGAGGTTGAGAATTGGGCTAAGTGTGAGAATGGGTGTATGAGCTGAAGTTACAACTCATACAAGTAAAGACGAGTCATAGTCATGACTCATAGGTAAATTTCAAAGACTCAGGGTTTGCAGGGTTTCTGACTTGCAGGATGAGTCAAGTTTATAACTCTAAGAAAGTATTATGACTCATAGAAATGAGTAATAAAGAAAATTCAAAGGGTTGGTTAGTCAAGGTCTTCTTAGAGCCTACAACGATGAATTCTATCTACAACTTTCAAACTTTCTACAAACCGTAGGGTCAACTCGTAAGGTCAATCTAGTCAGTTTTAAGAGGGATATTTTTCTCCTTTCCTACATTTTAACATTAAAGTAAGGTTATTTTTGGGACTGAATCTGGCTATCTAAAGACCCTAAGCCTTCCCAAGGCCCTCATTTCTCACTTTAACACCCCTGCACAAAATGCTTTCCTCTTAAGGTTTCTCCCAAGATTTTCAAGTCTCCATTTTCAAAACTTACATTAGGGATTTATTTATCATGGTATGTGGGTTTTTATTCATAGGTTATTCCATTCATGGTGCCCAAATATTTTTAAAACTAAATAGTTCAATTTAAATTGTGGATTATAAGGGTTTTCACATTTATGTTTCCAAATTTATGAATTGTTGAATATTTGAAATTTATTTATCTATCTTACCTTATATTGGCACTAAATTCATGGAATGGTTGATTTTTTCAAAAGCCCTTATATGAAGGCATGAAAGGGTTTTAAAGTGAATTGGTGAATTGTTTTAAATTTGTTTTAATTGGTGCATTCCATTACTCTCCCACATGCTAGTATCAGTGTTAACAATTAGAAGGTTTAATTGAATATAACCCACCTAGTTTTACTAATTTATCATTCAAGTTTGACTTAAAAGCTTTTTACTCCAAATGCACATTTATGAATATAATGTCTATGATCAAACGGAGTTTTATGAAATAAAAGCATGACGATATGATTATGAAATAGCTTCTACTTGTGAAATGCCCATTCTCATTTATGTTAATCAAAGAAGGGTTTTTAACAAGCTATTCTATTGAATGATATTTTGATGATCTAAAACTATGTAAAATGATTATGTTCTTATGTTATATGAACTATTTCCATGGAATTTGACTTAGCACCAAATGAGGCTTGAGGTGGTGTTCTGTAAGGTAATTCAAGTAACAACCTCTAGTTTCTTGAACTATGTGCCAATATAGAAGCCATTATAGGTTAGACTAGTGTCATGACTCTGCCTAGGTCCTAGTCATAACACGGCGATTGAAACCCCAAAAGGCTCCAACCAAGCCTCTTGTACATATCATAAGTATAAATAAGGGAAAATATAAAAACGAAAACATCATAAGAGAGTCTAAAACCATGAAGAGAAATCTAAAAATGTCTCATGACAACAAAGACTCAAACATATATCCAACTAGATGCCTCTAACCATGAGTACGGGCGGGGACTAATATATGTCCCTAGCTCACCCTCAATATACAATATAAGCAAAAGTCTTTTGAAAAGAAAGTAGTAAGTAACTTGAAACTAGTCCTCTGTCAATGAGGACTCACCACAATACCTTCCAATAGAGCATGCCTACTAGTTATGTGGACAATAAGGATCTTCAACCTCAACCCCTATATTATGACATAATGTAGGCAAAAAGTATGCATTAGTACGTTGGAATGCACTAAGTAAGAGGGAGTGACATGCAACATAAATCATGGAATGCAAAGGTTAAGTAAAATACATGTTAAGTTGGAATACGTAAAGTCATAAGAAAATTATATTGACCAAAGCATTTAAAAGAATAAGTTCGAAATCATAACATACTTAAGAAATCATACATATGTGGGATAGGAACCATAGCCAACAATAAGACCATGCGAGCTTTAACATGGAATTTGATGATACCCACATCGAGAAAGAGGAGGCTACTTTGCCAAGGTAGACTCCTAATCATGAACATGTGCTATTTGTGGATCTACTAGCTAGGCCATCAAGGAAACCTACGGTAGCAGGTAGTTTATAGGACATGAGGCTGCTACTAAGACTTTTGGTAGGGCCCCTAGCTCAAGTTCACTCGGAGCTAAGTCAAATCCCACAGAATATATACATAATATAAGATCATAATATAATATATCATAGTCATGTTAATAGGCTTAAAATCATGAGTGTGATAGAATATTGCTTCAAGTTCACTAAATTATCTAAGTATAATGCTTACATGTTCTTCGACCCAAGGGATAGGATAAGCAAACTTATCTCCGGCATTTCTAGTTTAGTATCCAAACAGTAAAAGACAGTCATATTGGTCAAAAAGATGGACATCTCTTGACTCATGACCTATGGGGATAAATTGAGAATAAAAAGATGGTTGAAAGGTCAACAGGGTTTAATAAAGCTAGAGTTAATGGTGGAGGGTTTAATCATCAAAGGTCCGATTATGGTGGTAGTAGAAAGGATCAAGGTGGGAAATAATTCATGGGGCAAGATTCCACCAATGCTCCTATTCCAAGGTTCAACAAGGACAAGGGTGCTAATCTGGTGGTTCCTAGAGAGAATATTAGTGCTCAATCCTTTCCCTCTTGCATAAAGTGGAGGAAGACTCACAAATAGAAATCTTTAGCAGGATCCAATGCATGCTTCAAGTATGGTAAACGAGGTCACCAAGATAGATATTGTAGAAGTTGTGGTTGTAGGCATTAAGACCAAATTACTCATGTTCAATAAGCTCAAGGGAGTGTCCAACGCACCAACCGATTCTATGCCTTGCATGGGAGATAGGAGATTCAGGAAACACCCAATGTTTTTACCGGTATGTTAAAGGTATTTGTTTTTGATGTGTATACATTGTCATTTCTTACTCCATTCCTTGCAGATAGGTTTGATATATTATCCAAAATATTATTAGCACCCTATTTGTTGTCAACCCCCATTGGTGAGTCAGTTGTTGCTAGAATGGTTTACAAGGTTTTCCCGTGTTTATCTTACATAAAGTTGTTCCTTGTGATCCCATTGAGCTTAACATGATAGATTTTGATGTTATTCTTGGGATGGATTGGTTGCTTGTATCTTATGCTACTATAGATTATAGAACTTATAGAGTCAAGTTTCAATTCCCAACTGAGTCTATTCTTGAATGGAAAGGTTATAATTTGGTAGTAAAGGATAGGTTTATTTCTTATCTTAAATCCCAAAAGTTGATTTCTATGGGTCGCACCTACTACATTATGAGCGTTAGATATGTCGAATCCAAAAGTCCTTCTCTAAAGTCGATTTCATGGTCAATGAGTTTACCGATGTCTTTCTCGATGATCTTCCTGATGTCCCTCCCGAAAGGGAAGTTGACTTCGGTATCAATATTGTCCTCTATACCCAACCTTTCTCTATTCCTCCCTACCAAATTTCCTTGGTGGAATTAAAGAAGTTAAAGGAACAGTTGATGGACTTGTTGGAAAAAGGGTTCATAAGGACAAGTATTTCACCATAGGGTGCTCCCATATTGTTTGTAAGGAAGAAGGATGGGTAGCTTTGGATATGAATAGACTACCGACAGTTGAACAAGTTGACCATTAAGAACGAATGTCTGATTCCTAGGATAGATGATTTATTTAACCAATTGTAACGGGCAAGTCATTTCATAAATATTGATCTCTGGTTCGGTTATCACCAAGTAAGGTTAAGGGTGACTGCTATAGCCAAGACGTCATTTCTAACATGGTATGGTCACTTTGAGTGTTTGTAATGTCATTTCAATTGACAAATGCTCCGTTGGTGTACATGGATCTAATTAATAGGGTTTTCAAATTAAACATGCTACTTTTGTGGTGGTATTCATAGATGACATCTTGATTTACTCTCGGGGTAAGAAAGAGCATAACGATCAAATGAGAGTTGTGACGTAAACCTTGAGTGATATGCAATTATTTGTCAAATTTAATAAGTGTGAATTTTGGTTGAAAGAGATGGATTTTCTTGGTCACATATTACCTGGTGAGGGGATCAAGATTGCTCTTAAGAAAATAGAGGCGGTGAGGAATTGGCCTAGAACGTTGTCTTCTCAGAAATCTGTATCTTTATGGGTCTAGTTGGGTATTATAGAATGTTTGTTTAAGGGTTCTCTTCCATCTCATCTCCTATGAAAAAATTTACTCAAAAAAGGCAAAGTTCCGATGGACGGATGAATGTGAGAGGAGTGTCCAAACCTTAAAAGATCAACTTACCTCTGCTCCCATTTTAACTCTTCCGGAAGGCTTTAAGGTGTTTTTAGTGTATAGTTATGCTTCAAGGGTTGGTTTGGGTTGTGTCTTGATGCAAAACAACAAGGTTATAGCCTATGCTTCTAGGAAATTTAAGGTGTACAAGAATAACTTCCCTACCTATTATCTTGAGTTAACAACTGTGCTTTTTGGTTTAAAGATTTGGCGGTATTACCTATATGGGGTACATGTGTTTGTGTTTACCGATCACAAAAGTATTCAATATGAGTTAAATCAAAAGGACCTTAATCTAAGGCAAATGAGGTGTCTTGAACTCCTTAAGGACTATAACATTGTGCATTATCATCCAAGTAAAGCCAATGTTGTTGCCGATGTAATTAGTAGGATGTTTATGGGGAGTGTGGCTCATATTGATGAAGAGAAGATGGATTTGGTAAAGGATGTTCACCGGTTGGCTAGATTGGGAGTGAAGTTGAGTAATTCCAATGATGGTGTTATGTTTGTGCAAAATGGGTTCGAATCATCTTTGATAGTTGATTTTATGTCAAAACAAGGTCTTGACCCAAAAATGGTGGAGCTAAAGAGATTAGTTAAAGAAAAGAAAGTAGTAGTCTTTTCACAAGAGGGATATGGGGAACTTCATTACCAAGGTCAATTTTGTGTTCTAGATGTGGATGGACTAAGGAGTTTGATCTTGAAGGAGGCTCACAATTCTTCATCTTTTATTCACTCCGGTTTAACTAAAATGTATCGATACTAAAAAGAGCTTTATTCGTTGAGTATCATGAACAAAGACATGGATAGGTTTGTGGCTAAATGCCCAAATTGCCAATAAGTTAAGGCTGAACACCGAAGGCCGGGTGGCCTAGCACAAGATATTGAAATCCTTTTTTGGAAGTGGGAAGATATAAACGTATATTTTGTTGTGGGTTTGCCCTGTACTCAAAAACATCATTACCCGATTAGGGTAATTGTTTATATAATGATAAAGTCGGCTCACTTTTTACCGGTCAAGACTTCCTATAGTGCTAAAGATTATGCTAAGTTGTATATTTTGGAATTGATAAGGTTGCATGGTGTGCTTTTTTTGATTATTTCGAATCATGGTACCCAATTCACTTCTCATTTTTTGAAATCATTTCAAAAGTATCTTGGGGACAAAATGAAGCTAAGTACTACATTCTATCCTCGAACCAATGGGAAAGATGAATGGATAATTCAAACACTAGAGGATATATTAAAGTCTTGCGTGTTAGAGTTCAAAGGGATTTAGGATGATCATCTACCACTTGTTGAGTTCACCTATAATAATAGCTACCACTAAAGTATTGAGATAGTGCCATTTGAGGGTTTGTATGTGAGATGATGTCGGTCTCCAGTTGGTTGGTTCGAAGTGGGTTAGATGACCTTTTTGGGTCCCGATTTGGTCCTTAATGCTTTAGATAAGGTCAAAGTCATTAGAGAAAGGTTCAAGAAGGCTCAAAGTCGCCAAAAGTCCTATTCTGATACAAGAAGGAGAGATCATGAGTTTAATGTGGATGATTGGATATACATGAAAATTTCACCCATGAAGAATGTAGTTCGGTTTGGTAAGATGGGGAAGTTGAGCCCTAGGTATATGGGGCCCTATAAGATCTTGAGACGTGTTGGCAAGGTTGCTTATGAGCTAGAGTTTCCATTGGAAATGGCTTTGGTTCATCTTGTATTCCATGTGCTAATTTTTAGGAAATGTGTAGGGGATCCAAATTCCATTGTACCTTTAGGAGTAGTGAATATTGAACAAAACAGAATCTATGAAGAGGTTCTGGTCTATTTTTTGACTGAAAAGTTAAGAGATTGAGGAACAAGAAAGTTGCATCCATCTAAGTCCTTTGGAGGAATCAATAAGTTGAAGGTTCTACATGGAAAGAGGAAAATGATATGTTGAAGTGATACACTCATCTCTTTCATTCTACTTATGCCTAAGGTACTAAGCTATTCATGTGTAAAGTCTTTATATGCATGCATGTTCTTAAAGTTGAGTTTAAAGTCATGTTTTCTGTTAAGTATGGAAGTTTTTGTTATTTATGCATATTTAAGTGTCATTATATTCATGTTGGGTTGCTAGTACTCATTTCATGTCATTTCTATGCTAGTTAGATCACATTCGAGGACAAATGTTCTCAACGGGGATATATTATAACATCCCATAAGTTGAAAAGTAGAAATAAAGGTACAACTTTGAGAATTGGGCTGGATTAAGGTTCTAGGACTCAGGTTGAGGTTGAAATTTGGTCTAAGTGTGATAATGGGTCTACGAGTTAAAGTTACAACTTGTTTAACTGAAGATGAGTCGTAGTCATGACTTATAGGTAAACTTCAGAGACTCAGGGTTTGCATAGTTTCCATCCTAGAGGATGAGTCAATTTTATGAATCATGGAAAGTATTATGAATCATAGAAATAAGTCATAAGGAAACTTCAGAGGCTTGGTTAAGAAGGTTTTTCTTAGAGCCTTCAAAAATGAGTTGTTTCTGTGACTCCTCAAACTTTCTATGAACCATAGGGTGGATTCGTAGGGTCAGTCCAGCTAGTTTTAAGAGGAGTGTTTTTGTGTTTCCCTACGTTTTAAAATTAAAGTGAGTTCGTTTTAGGGACTTAATCTAGCCCATCTAAAGACCCTATGCCTTTCCACGCCCCTTATTCCTCGCATTAACTCCCCTACACAAAATCGTTACCTCTCAAGGTTTTTCCCAAGGGTTTCATTTTCCAAGATTGGATTTTATTCCCAAGATCTTCAAGTCTCCATTTTCAAATATTTCATAAGGGATTTATTCACCAACGTATGTGGGTCTTTATTCAATTGTTCTTCCACCCATGGAGCCCAAGAATTTTCAAAACTAAATAGTTTAATTTAAATTGTGGACTTTAAAGAGAATTGATGGATTGTTTTAAATATGTTTTAATTGGTGCATTCCATTACTTTCACGCATGCTAGTACCAATGTTAATGATTTGAACGTTGAATTGAATTGAACCTACCTAGTTTTACTAAGTTCTCAATGAAGTTTAACTTCAAAGATTTTGACTCCAGATGCATATTTATGAAAGTAATATCTATGATCAAAAGGAGTCTTATGAAATGAAAGGATGATGAAATGATGGATTCTAGTTATGAAAGGCCAATTCTCACTTGTGTGAATCAAAGAAGGGTTTTTAATGCGCTATTCTATTGAATGATATTTTGATGATATAAAGAAATGTAAATGATTATCTTTTTTTATTATACGAACTATTTTCGTGGGATTTGACTTAGTACTAAATGAGTCTTGAGGTGGGCTTCAATAAGGGAATCTTAGTAACAACCTTTAGTTTCTTGAACTATGCGCTAATATAGGAGCCCGTAGTCTAGGATAGTGGATCCACAAATAGCCCTAAATATTAAATTAATAAATGAAGTTGATGGAGTTTTACCCGATAAGTAGTCTCCCCATGACAATGTAGGGGGTTATATTGGATTTCATATAATAGATCGCATGGTCTTAGATGTCAGTTAGAGTCATCTTCACACAAATGAATATTTCAAATGTTATTCATATTGATTGTTTATGCATGTATCTACTTATGTAGTTTACCCTGAAATACTTTAATGTTTTTATTGAATTGCATGCCTATATACTTAGTAAATTCAAAGTACTAACACATACTCTTTTGCCTACATGATATCACCATGTAGGGACTGGCGTTTCTCCATATTCTCGTCCAAGTGGCTAGTTGAATTCACTGAAGTCTATTATTTTGGTGAGTTTTCATGTTTCGGAAATAATATTCCTTTCCTTTTGTAGTTATGTTATGCAAAGACTTTTGGATACCCTTCATCGTACATATTTCCATTTCAATTAAAGGGTGAGAAAGGAACATGTCTTAGTCCCCGCCAAGTCTAAATATTTAGAAGTATTGTTGGAGCATTATGATAATTCTTGACTATTATAGTGGTTCTTTTTGTTGTCTTCCCATAGACCCTTTCCCCTTTTATTCCCGCTTATTATTGATTGTCATCACAGATGAAAGGCTAAATGAATGCTAACAGGCTTGTTGCGGTACCTCTGCATTCCTCACTTATCGTATCACATCTAGGCCCTAGTATTGGGTCGAGATAATGAGCCAAGTTATGACTCATAGAAAAATTGAGGAGTCTTAGATAGGACTCGTAGAGAAACTTTAGAAACTTAGGTTTTACAAGTTTTCAGAAATTGCAATTGCAGGATGATTTGGGTCTATGACCCATAAACCTTTTGATAAATCATAAGAACGAGTTGTAGGGATGATTTAGAGACTCAATTCTAAGGGCTTTTCAGACTCAATAGGTTGAGTCATTTGCATGACTCATAGACCAAATGACAACTCGTAGAAACCCATTAGTAGGGTCTCCCTATGGAGTATAATGAAGCGTAATATTGTCTTTTCCCTATTTTTGTTCAATGGAGCTAGACACCTTTAGGAGAAAGTTCAGAACCTATAACTACCCAACCCTTCAAAATCCCCCTATTCCACTTCATTCTAAAAAATTCTTCGAAGGCAATCAAGGGAATTTTGTCTTTGTCTTCTCATACAATTCTAAGCTAAGATTTCAACAATATAATTCTCCTCTCCAATTTTTGAGTTTAATTCACCAAGGTATGTGAGATTTTATTCATGGGTTCCGTTCACCCATGCAGTCCCAATGTTTTCCTCAAAACAAAAGTTTCTCAATTTCAATTGCTTTCTAACCCTAGAATAATGTTATTGCATTGGACTATTTCAATTATGTTTTATTTATCTATAATGATTATTATAAGCATGCTTCTATCTTAATTTCATAATTTCAATTTTTTTATAAGTGTCCATGCATAATGCTAACTTCAATGATGATTTTCATGAATTATGATTATGAATATCAATAGTTTTTAAAGAAGGCTTTTAAATAAGAAGTTTGAGACTTACTAATGATTGATGAAGCTTATAAATGAAGTTTCTGTGATGTTCAAGAAGTTTATTATTGTCTGATAAGAATAATCCTCAGACAATCATGATTAAATGGTGATAAAGAAAATTCTCACCATGTTTATGGATTCTTATGAATAAATAAAATTAATAAACTATTCTTATGAAAATTTTCATGATGATTCTATTGATAATGTATTGATGTCTTAATAAATTGGTTCTTCATCGTCTTTCTTTCTCGTATGTGGAAGAGGCCCCATCTTCTCTCTTTGTTATTTTGAGATATGGACTAAGCACATAGAGGACTTTTAGATGGGGTTTGTTTTGGTCTGGTACCCAAAGGTTTATTAACCAAGGGAATCCTAGTAGTAAACTGAAGTCCCAAATTATGTTGCCCCCGTAGGTTTCCTTTATGCCTAGCTAGTGGATCCACATATAGCTCATGATGTTTAAGATATTCTCATAGAGTCTACCTTGGCAAGTAGCCTCTCTCTTTTATCGATGTGAAAGTTACATCAGATTCCATATTATTTCTAACATGGCCTTAGATGTTGGTTAAAGTTTTGATCCCACACAAGTTATATGAAATGATGTAATTTTTTCTATGATGTTGATGATGTATTGTCCATAAGCATTCAATATGATTTCAAACTCTTTTAAGTCGTATCTATGCGTTCATTACATTGGTCATGCATTCTATGTCCATATTGCATATGGTCTATTTCTTATTCATGCATATCTCATATACTTAGTACTTTCTATGTACTAAATCATACTTTTCCCTATATTTTCTCATAATGTAGGGATGGACGATCATGTTATACATCCTATTTTATGGCTAGATGTTACCATTACTTCAAAGTTTTTAATGAGTCCTCATTTGCCGAGGATGATACTTTCTTTTCATATTGTCCACTTTTGACTCTTTTATGTTAGAGTGAGCTAGGATCTTATCATAATACCACATCTAATTATATAGGAATACTTAGACATATAGTGATGTAGTCCATTTTGGACATATGATTTCAGTTTCCTTCCACTCTTAGACTGCTATTCTGCATGCTTCTATTATATTTTACTTGACCTTATAAATGCAATGTATTCTAAGAGTCTTTGTTGGGATCCTTCAAGTTTTCGATCGCCGTATCACTCCTAGAGACTAACTTAGGATTTGTGTCATGATCCGACCTAGGGCCTAATTGTAATATAAAGATTAGCATCCCGAAAAACTCCGACCAATCCTCTTAGCACAACATTAATGAGAATACATAAGGAAATAAGCAATCAAGCTAAATTAATTTACAAAAGCAAAATCCTCAATAAGAACATAAGTCTTAAAACTATGGAATAAGAGACAACATAGACTCTCACTATCTAACATTCCTCTTATACTAGATGGGGGCATGAGACAATCTCTCAGCTCACCCAATGGACAACATAGAATTATGAACTATAAATGTCAAATGTGATATAAAGGTCATGTCTTTGAACTGTGAGAACTTACCAATCAAGAAGCTAATAGTAGACTCTAGCCACGAGCGAGAGAAGGATTAACGTGATCATTGAGCATTGATTCATGGCACATGTACATTCAGACAGTCCAGATAAAATTATCATTAAAATCCAGGTAAGTGGGCTAATATGGGTGTTTAGTGATTGTTTACGCTCATTAGGACTTATAGTAATTGTGTATTGTTTGTAACAACTTAGCTTTTGGGGGCCAGGTCAGATTATACTTGTTATGTGTTATATTGTACTATTATAGAGAGATAAGCGATTGTACTTTTGTTTCACCCATGCCTTTTCATTCAATACTTCTACTTTAGTTTCAGCTTTCTATTTTTCTTTCATGCTCGGTACATTATTCAGTACTGATGCCCCTTGACTAGGGGAACTACATGCATGCCTGCAGGTTTTGAGTGGCGATCAGACAGACTCGCCGAGTAGCATAGCCGAGCTTCAGGAGTTTGGTTGGATACTTTCCTTTTAGGGGTTTCCATAGTCTTACAGGTTTGCCTTTTTGCTATTTATAGTTTTTGGTTAAGTTGGGCCCTTTCCCACCAAATATTGTATTCAAAGAGGCTTGCAGACTAGTCTATTGGGTTGTATAGCTCCGATGGTGGCCATTTTAGGCTTTTATGTTTATTAGCTACATCTTGTTAGCTAATTGGTCCTTATTGTTGTGCTAGTATAAGCTAGCAGCTTAATGTCCTAGTTTACATTGTGTATTCATGTTTTTAGTTCTTATGTAGAGATTATGGTGGCCTTGATGGCCCGCATAGAATTTATTCTTTTCTAGATATCATGGCGGCCTCGACAGCCCAAACAGGACTTATGTGCCACTTGCTTATTTCTTTATATGAACTATTGGTACTAGTTGTTTTCTTTCTATAGCTATTGATAGGGGCCTTGCTTGTCATGGAATTATTTTTAAGCCAAGAAATACTTGTTTTTTTTCTTGATTGTATATGACTATTATGTACCTTTAGAAACTAGCTCAATAAGGTTGGCTTTGGTTTGAGTTTTGGCAATAGGTGCCAGTTACGCCCATGAGTTTAGGGTATGACACCCACATACCTTGACCTTGATTATTCCTTAATTTAAAAGAATGGAGGCTTGACCCTGAAGAAATTATGTTGAATTGCTTGTGGAAGAAGAAGATCTTAGAGAGAAGACTTTAAAGAAAAGGTTTTGTGATATTAGGGATTTTGTAGAGAATCAGAGGGTTAGAGTACTTTAGGGTAGTTAATAGTTAGGAATTTATCCTTAAAAACCACCCACATTCATTAATGAAATTTAGGGAAAGGACTAAAATAACCTTACTTAAAAACTAGATATTTGGGCTCACAGAGGACCCACCACAAACTGTATAACTCACCATGGTATGTGGTGATGATCGTGATTAATACCTTGTAGTTTGAGAAAAGGGGAGATCTTCAGGACTTCCTTCAAAGAGATCATGATAGTTCGTGAAGGTCACCACTATTCGTGGTGAGGTTCGTGGTGAGCATCTTGCCAAAAGGGTCTTTAAGGGAAAATCTTCAGGACTTCCTTCACTAAGATCATGATAGTTCGGGAAGGTCACCACTGCTCGTAGTGAGGTTCGTGGTGAGAATCCTGACAGAAGGGTCTTTAGGGTAACCATCATGGAGCCCACCACAATTTGTGTACTTAAATATAGCTCATGGTATTCAGGCGTGGTCCTTGCCTTGGAAATAATTTCTAAGGATTTTGTAAGAGGGTTACCACAGAGGACCGTGGTGCTCACCACAGGCCATGGTCCCTTGTCTTGGTCTCTTCCCTACAAGACTAAGTTTCAGAATCATGACCACGGTGGCACATCACTAAAAGTGGTCATCACTTTGTGCCAAAAAGTTGCATAATCTTGAATTTCATCTTTTGTTCCTCATTTTCCAACTTTTCAACTTTTCGAGGCTTACAATATCTCTTCCTTGGGAATATTCTTTCTCGAATAAGACTCAAGCTTGCATAAATGGAATAGGAAAGGAACATGAAACCCCAACATGAATGCAAAAACATCTCAATAATGCATAAAACATGAAATCTTTAAATTTCAAGATAAAACATGACTTTTAAAATCATTTCATGAACATGATTGCATATGAAACCATGAGAACAACTGAAAGACATGATTTGGACTTGTTGGATCATGAAGGAACTAAATACCTTAACTAGGCACGGAAGGAAAAAGACCAGGATATCAGGATATTATATTGGCTTTATCTTCCCATGTAGTACCCTCAACCTTTTGGTTCCTCCATAATTCTTTAACTGAAGCTATTTCTTTGTTTCCCAACTTCCTTTCCTGCTGGTACAAGATCTCTTCTGAAACCTCTTCATATGAAGGATGCTCTCTAGCCTTGATGCAGTCCAATGGCACAATGGAGCTAGGATTACCAATAAATTTCCTTAATAATGACACATGTAACACCGAATGCACCGATGCCAAATCTGAAGGCAAATCTAACTTATAAGCCAGCTTACCAATCCTCCTTAAAATCTGATATGGGCCAACATAGTAGGGACTTAGCTTTCTTTTTTTACCAAAATGCATCACACCGACTAGGCTTTCCTTTCTTACCAAAATGCATCACAACCTTCATGGGTGAAATGTTCAAGTAAACTCAATAATTAAACTCAAATTCAAGTTCCCTTCCTTTCACATCCGAATAGGACTTTTGTCGACTTTGGGATATCTTCAATCTTTCTCTAATGATTCTAACCTTCTCCATAGACTCAAATACCAACTCAGGTCCTATCAAAGCAACTTTACCTACTTCAAACCAACCGATAGGGGATATAAACCGCCTATAATACAATGCCTCAAAATGATCCATATCAATGCTAAAGTGATAAGTGTTTTTATAAGAAAACTCTATAAATGGCAAATGATCATCCCAATTTCCTTTAAATTCAATCATGCATGATCTCAACAAATCCTCTAATTTCTGAATGGTACACTTGGCCTTACCATCCATCTATTGGTCAAAAGTTTTACTAAGCTTCACACGAGTACCAAGACCTTTTTGAAATATCTCCAAAACTAAGATGTAAACTGAATACCTCGATCCGAGATGATAGGGAATGGAACATCATGAATTTTAACCAACTCATGGACATGCAAAATAGCATAGTCGTTGGCTGAATATGAAGTCTTAACTTGAAGAAAATGAGCCCACTTAATCATTCGGTAAACAATCACAAAAATAGAGTCATGTTTCCCAATGCCCATATTAGAATGCCCTCACATCAAGGAAATGATTCCATTCCATACTCTCAAAATGCTATTCACAGGTTATAGTATAGGAATCACACACTACTCTCATACTCACAATGATAAAAGCATGCATAACTCCACCCATAGGCTTGCCCTTATTTTCCAACCAATAAAACAATTATATCATATAAGATCAAAAAGGGCTTTTAGGTCTTGTAATGGAGTTGAATGCAAGGTATGATCATTTTGATTTAGTAAATTTTCTTCCAAGAAGCATGGATCAATTCCAAGCATCTCCATTCTTCCTTTCTTTTTCTCTTTTCAAATCACCGGTTACCTTTTTTCATTCGTGGCACTTTTGAATCTTTTACTTGTTCATTTTCAACCCTCCCTTTATATTCCCAACTTGAAAAGACTAAATTATTTGCCTCTTTTTGTTTTGTTTTTTATATATAGAGGGATTCTATTTTCTTCTATCGATCATCTAAGGGTGATCTCTGACAAATAAATTCCCCAATCTTTTTCCCAATCTTACCACACCCCCTACTTAGGCTTTTGGCCTAAGGTGGCTATTCAACATATCTAATGCTCCAAAGAGTTTATTGGTAGTTATAATAAAGGGATTTCAAAAGTTGATTCAGTAGTTTAGATATAAGTTTCATTCAAGGAAACAGTTAGGCAAAAATAGTGCCAAGCTGGGTTCACACTCTCAAAAGGGAATCACAAAAGATTAAGGTTGTTTTAAGATCACTCATAGAAATTATGCAGAAGACATCATTTTTTTCAATCACCGATCATAACTAACTAGACTAACAGGCAAGTTCTAGGTCTCCTCATTCATGTCTTCCAAGTAGACCTCACCACACATGACATTCTAATTATGAAATTGAATATAACTCTACAATTTCATCTCACATGTACCGATCATTGTAAGACTCACACTTGAAATTCTATTAGTAACAACGAGATTCTAAGAGTTCACATAAGATTTATGTGTTCTCTTTTTTCCTCATTGGAATGGCACAAAACATGTCATTCATCAAGAGCATTATTCAAGTCTTCAATATTGATCAAAATTGATTCTCAAATGTGTAAGTGAAAAATGGACACAATCATTACAATTTAAGTAAAGTTGCAACCCACAAGATTGCGACCAAATTACCAAAAACAAATATATACAAAGAATCGACTTAACAAAATATTATTTATAACCCAAAATGGAAAACTTCACAAAATCACTAAGAGAAAATGGTTTAGGTACCTATGATACCCTAACCCCACCAAAACAAATACATCAGCGTCCTTAATGCGAAAATTAAAAATAAAAAGTAAAGAAGATAGAGATAAGCATTTGTAATGATCCTCAGGGTTATTTTTGAATTTAAGAATTCATTCTGTCATTTTGAGAATTCCTGTAGTGACCCCAAGTCTTTTATGACTTGCTGCCAATGATGATTCCATCTCTATTTTGGAGCTTTTATAACTTAAAAAATTGACTTCAATCACAACTTTAAGATAATTATCTCATAACAGATTTCTGACGGTTCCATTAGCTATAGAATGGTCAAATTAGGCTAGTAGCATGGTCAACATGAGTATTGAGGCAATCGATATGAGTTTTGAACTATTTTGAGCTTTTGCCTTTTAAATTTGGCCTATTGTTGACTTTGGTCAATATACTTGAAAAATACACTCTAATGAAACTTATGAAAGCACGATTTGCTCTGAAATGTTGAGTTTTTTCTAGAACAACCCTTCGTTCACTTACCAAAGCTTACGATCTAATCTCGAGGCCCGTTGTGGAATTTGGCTCAAATGGACCTTAGGTGTGGGATCATCTTTCAGTCATAATGTCCTCGTATGGGAATTTCGACTATGCTATTAAGTCTGAAATATCGAATTTTATGGGGTAACATATCTCGATCACACGCATGGGATTTCGAATAGATTATGAGCACTATTAGAGTATTTGAACTTGAGCAAAACCAACTTTTTAGCTGAGACATTTCCACGTTCTAGGAGGTATGCCTTTTTTGCCTCTACATTTGTGGGCCTCTGTTAGCATT
The DNA here is from genome assembly GCF_947179165.1 of Solanum dulcamara. Lineage (NCBI taxonomy): Eukaryota > Viridiplantae > Streptophyta > Magnoliopsida > Solanales > Solanaceae > Solanum > Solanum dulcamara. Next base: position 34,501,474 of record NC_077241.1, on the reverse strand, counting down.
CCTGAAGGCCAAAATTGAGCACCTCCATGTTCGTGGGCCACTTAGGTTGCGTTTACGAAGGCCAAAACCATGGTCTTCTATTAAAAGACCTAGGATGAAATCAACTTCACATTCTAACTTCAAGCCTCAATATCTCCTTCATTTATCAACCAAAATTAGTGATTTAAAGGTCTAAACTCAAGAGAATTTCGTGGAAAATCCATTGGACAGCATGGAAACCTATTTAGGAGCTTCGTGGGAGTTAATTTCTAATTTGCTGTTGTTATTATTATTTTTTGAGTTGGAATGTTATGAAACTTTGGAGGATTGTAGATTGATCATTTGAGCTTCATTTTTAGTAATTCTTAAGGCTAACTTGTGATTTTTCTACAAGGAACATTGTAGTATATTTTGTTTGTTAGAAATTACTGATCAAAGAGGATTCCTTTTTTATCTTTTTAGCTTAAAATTTGGGAATTTATTGCATGATCGATTCCTGTCATTTTCCATCCCTGGGTTGTTGCAATTTGATTGGTAAGCTCCAGGTGCTGTTTTGGACTAGTTTTTGGGGACAATTCCAAAATTTTAAATGTGAATCACACATTTACAATTTTAGATACTAAAATTGACCCATCTTTAAAAATTATAAAATTAGTTTCTAAACAACCGTGATGACATTCTGATTCTATTTTTGACAGCATCACAACATTTTGAGGTCGTTCAAACAGGAAAAGCTCTGCAATAGTGAATTGGAGCGGGTGTTCATTCTACAGGTAAGCTATATTTTCCCCTGATTTGACTGAGAATTTTTAGGCAAATGTATATTGAATTGTATAAGTTGGAAGGAATGGGGTGTCAAGCATGCTAAATTCTCTAGGTAGTATTTTGGTAATTGTTAGACTATTTAAGCATGACTCATGTCGTTGTTGGTTATCTGTACCATATGGTGTGTGCTGTGCCTTTGGTTTATATATGTTGGAAGCATGTTTGGCCTTAGTCTAGGCTTAGACTAGTTTTTCCATAGACTTGTACAATTATTGTTTCGTTGGGACTTATAACTTCTCCAATGTCATTTCGGATAGTTAGCTCCTCGTAGACTGACATAGAAGACTGAGTCTGATAGTCTTATCTTTAGCGAGGTAGTAACACAGCTTATGACCTTACCTCTATAATACCCGATTCTCCTAACGTTCCTATATTGCTTGGTTCTTAATTCTAGAAGTATCCTGAATGATTCAGTTTGTATATAGTTCAGGATGGAGTAATGTGTTGATGACACTAAGTTTGGGGGTACTCCATGTGACACTCGGTTGGTCACTAATTCTGATTTGATTCAATCTCTTAGTTACAATTACCCAGCTCAAGCTCGTGGTCTAGATTATTTGTGTTCGGCTCCTTAGCTATAGATACTCGATTGATGTCCGTGTCTATCTTACTTTTGTTCAGTCTCCTTAGTTATAATTATCTAGTTGAAGTCCATGGTCTAGCTTACCCGTGTTCAATCCATTAGCTACAGTTACCTAGTTGAAGTCCGTGGTCGATCTTATTCGTGTTGACTAATTAGTTATAATTACCCAATTAAAGTCCATTTTTAGCTTACACGGGGTTCTAATCCTGATTCCCTAAGGAATATTTGGTTAAAGTCTTCATTTACCCTCAGCATTGGGTTAAACTTCAGGCCTTAAGGATGGTTGGGTTTATGGGTATCCTTTGACTCAGTTCCCTTTTACTTCAACTATCCTTGAACCTGTCGGTCTTATGGGAGTTCATTCAGGTAGTTAGCTTATACATGTGCACGAGAGTACCCGTCAGGTTTATGGAAGCTCAAAGGATTTAGTTAGATTCTTTTTTTTATTTGTTACGTACCCTCATGTGCATACCTACATTTACTTCTTTCCCTATCTTTGGTTTTGAAAATTTACGCTCACTTCAGTTTAATTTTGCCTATCTTACTCAGTTTGCCAATAATGCCTACTGAGTACCTATTTTTTTGGCATTAATACTACACTCTGCATCTATTTTCATATATAGGTGCAAGTAGTAGCTACCGGTGTGGTGACTATTCATATGTGTGACACTAGGTTTGATCTCATTTTGCTAGATATAGTGGATTTTAATTTAATTTTCGGCATTAACTAGTTATCCTCTCACTATGAGGTCTTGGATTTCTATGCCAAGATCATTACCTTAGCAATGCCTAGTATCCGCCAGTGGTGTGGCAGGGCTCTTGTAGTCATACATCGGTTGTGGTGATTTATTTTTTTAGGGCTCATAGGTTAGTGGCTAGCGGATATTTGGCATACTTGTGTTGTGTTAGAGATGTGAGTAGGTAGGGCCTTGCAGTTGATTCAGTACCTACAGTCCATGAGTTTGCAGATGTATTTCCTTCCAATTTTCCTGGCCTCCCTCCTAATCACGATATGGACATCACTATTGATGTATAGCCGGGTACTCATCCTATTTCCATATCACTATATTGTATGGACCCCACAGAGCTCAAGGAGCTTAGTGTTCAACTTCAGGATCTCTTTGATAAGGGATTCATTTGGCCTAGTGTATCGCCTTGGGGTTTCCCAGTCCTATCTGTTAAGAAAAAGGATGATACTATGCGGATGTGTATCGATTATATACAATTGAACAAGGTGACGGTGAAGAACCATTAATCCATGGCTAGGATCGATGACCTATTCGATCATCTTCAGGGTGTCGTGGTCTTTTCTTAGATTGATTTGAGGTCCAACTACCATCAGCTAAGGATTAGGGAAGCGGACATCCCTAAGACCGCATTCAGGACACGTTATGACCACAATAAGTTCCTAGTGATGTCTTTTGGGTTGACTAATACCCCTGTCGCGTTCATGGACTTGATGACTCAAGTGTTGAGGCTGTACTTGGACTCATTTGTCATATTCTTCATCGATGACATTCTAGTATACTTGTCACGACCCAACCCCGTAGTCCAAGACTGGGGTCCGACTTGGACCCCCGTATACGTAACTATCAAATATAGACAAATTGAACCATGCGCAATGTGATACTACACCCAAAAAAAACAATGGGTCAAAACTTTTTTTTTGTACATGTAGCCTCTTTCATTCGTACCATATCATGAAAGGGAACATGAGCCGACAAGGCTGCCATAACATAAAAATATTTACCAAACGTCGTATAGGTATAATTAAGACAATATACACTTAACCCACATACACTTGACTACAAACCTCCAAGAATAGTAACCACAACATATGGCGAGATAGGGCCCCCGCCGTACCCCTAAATAAACAAACATATATATATATCAAATGACTAGTATCAAAGGTTAGGCCTCGGAACAGTGGATCACTTCAAACATTCTAAGTGGAAACCCTAAGCTGGCGGATCTCAAAATTGAACATTTGTACCTACGGGCATAAAACGCAGCCTCCGAGGAAAGGGGGGTCAGTACGATATGTGTACTGAGTATATAAAGCATAAAACATCATAACTGAGACAACAACTGAAATAGGTGTGTAGGGGGAAAGTATAACATTTAGACATCTATCGTACCTATATTTTCTAAAATAAAGGCATACATGCTATCATTGTATACTGTATCCAGCCCGTTTGGGGGCTTGTTGGTACAAACATATCATTTATCATGATAGGCGTATATATTCCATTAGCATTGTGGAACGCACAGCCTGATCCATGTATATACAAAGTATACACCGAGGAACGACGGCCCGATCCACATATCTTATAAAAATGCTGAGGAATGACGACTCGATCCATATACCACATGATAATTCCGAGGAACGATGGCCCAATCCGTATATCACACAACATGTCGTGGAACATACAGCCTGATCCTTACATAGCAAGATATGCCGAGGTACGTTCGGCCCGATCTATATAGATCATAATACATATATGTGCATGTAAAACTCTGTAATGTATCAAACATCCCTTAGATATCACCATAAAGCATGTTGAAGAGCCCCTAGGTATAGGAGCTTACACATCCCAACACTATTCAACCTATAGTAGGCTCAAGGGTCGTAATTCAACTACTTCATGGTTCTTATCATTTAAAAGTGAGTCCAAGTCATGAGTCACATCCAGAACCTGTAAATAGAATTGTCTCTAACTCATATCATATATCGCTTTACTTACCTTAACTATTTCAAGAGAAGGAAGTAATAGGCTTCACGTGTACTACTTTTAGTCATGTAAAAGACTTATAAGTCCATAACTCAACTATCACAGGACTTCTAATATCGAGAAGTGAATAAAAGCCTTAACTCACACTCAGAGTTTTAAGAGTGGAATAACTTGAACTTCATATACATAATACTTACATCTAAGTCATGCCAAAAGAGAGGAAGAATAAATTTACATACACTACTTTTCAGCATATAGAAGACTTGAGGAATGAGAGCTTAACTACTTTAAGAGTCTTTAACATTCAGAAGTGAACACGAATTATGCACCATAAATCATGTTCAGAGCTCATGAATAGAGTTACCCGAAGCTTCATACACATATTATTTGTGAGTTAAATCTAAGACATACTGAAAAGAAATAACAGATAGGTTTTACATACTTATGCCAAAACATGCCAAAAGAAGGAAACGTTAGCTTTACATACCTCTTACGGGTTACTCTTAACACGTTCGCTTCATCGTCTCTTGAACCTATTTAACATGAAAGAAATCCAAGAATAAAAAATCCTCGACTTTCCAGCGTCTTAAGTTACATACGAGGATTCATAGAACTCATTTCCTCGCTTATCTTCTCAACTTGTCCTTTAGCTAGTTAAGGCGTTAACAAAAATTGGGCAACATCTCTCCTATAATGTGCCCTATCCGAATTTCCAATTATACTCCTAATAGCTAAATCCAAACAACAACAATAAACTGCAGCATATGTATATACATTTACATCAATCTTATACTACATAAACTCCAAATGACTCGCTCGAAACCACAATACCAAAATAAGGTTTCTAGTTTCCGTTTTGCAAAACCTTTAACCGTATGAAATAGGGGTCGTGTGGCTGCAACCAGAAGCTCCCCCACCTCTTTTAGAACACATTTAGGCTCTGAAACACACACCAAACAACCATAAGCCTCCTCTAAACACACAACGCCTTACTTCGACTATAATTTAACTATAGCGATTCCAATTTAGTTTATTTTGAACGTCTAGCATTTATACTATATTTTTACACTTACAGCAGCATAAAAGGTGTGTGATACATCCTATAATAATACCATAAACTTCAAATTGAAAGGGAATACCTTACCTTTTCCGAAATTGGCCAAAACTCGCCCAATCGCGCCTCGGAACCCTCTTGATGTGCTGAAACTGTAATGAACTATTTGTATCGCTTATTCGCTATCCCAAATTGAATTTTATTGTTATTAAACACCTTCATATTACCGTGTGGTACCTTAAATAATTAATTCATGAAAAGAAATCAGAAGACTCACCTTCCAAGGCCAAACCCATAGCCCTCTCTCCTTGGCTCTCTAGGTTTTCTCTTTAAGTTTCTCTTAGTTTTCCAAGTGTAGAACTGAAAATATGGTTCCTTAGGCATATTAAGATACATATATACACCTCCACGTAGTTGAGGAACACTGTAGATAATTAATTCATGCAGAGAAAATTGGAAACTTACCTTAGTTCCTCTTAAACCGTGGCTGCTCTCTTTTCTCTCTATGTTTTTCCTCTCTTATGTTTGCTGAAATTTTGGATGAATAATGAGTTAATAGTCATCATAAGATGTATATATGTACCTCTTTAGAAGGTGCCACATGGAATCCCCCTAGGGGTGACAAGTGGCAGCCTCCTAGGGTGTCATCTCAACCCATACGGCTAATCACATGCTACCATATGGCAGTGGGGTCCACCCCAAGATGCTGCATCACCTACTTGAGCCTAAGTAGGTGCATCACTTTCTTTTCCAAGTAGGTTCATCACCTACTTGCTTCGAGTAGACGCGTCATTTCCTTATTTCTCTTTTGTGGGTTCGTAATCTCGTCTTACTTCAAGAGCCTATGCATTCCTTGCTACTTAAGCTCGATGTGTACTCAAGTAGCTTAGTATGCAAAATGTACCAAGTAATAGCTTTCATAAGTACGATGAGTCCTATTTCCAATCTTCTCTCTTATGGAGTATCTCTTTCTCCTTTACTTAGGATTATCTGATTCTTGTAACACTATTTCCAATCTTCTCTCTTATGAAGTATCTCTTTCTCCTTTACTTAGGATTATTTGATATAGTTATAGATTATCCGACTTACATGACGACTTCTAAGAAACTTAAGAGCCTTCCCAGAAACTTAAGAAGCTTACAAAGCATTCCAAGGTACCAAAGTACGGGGTGTAACAATACTGTTGCATCCAAACACATACGGAAGTCTACACGGTCTCAAAAATAATATAGTGACCCTTTTTAAGATCCGAATATCAAACCAATAGGGAAATGTTGTTAGGCATTAGTTAGCTTCTGTCATGACCCATCCCCGTAGGCCGTGACAAGTGCCCGAACTGGACACCTATGTGTACCCCGGCCAATTACGCATAACCTATCTCCTGTTTACACTCAACATATATTGAAAGTAACATATAGGACGACAAGGTTGTAGTAAGATATAAGGACGTTCGTAGTACAAATACACGCGAGCCGACAAGGCCGCCACGACACTAGGAACACCCCGAAGTATAAGTCATACCAGTACGACCATATATACCATTGTATACAGCTCATATACAACCCACACATAACTCACATATAGCTCGTATACAACTTAGATACAGTCTAACTATAGCTTATATACAGTTTATATACATATACGTTCTACACACACAACCCATATTTGTATCCACAGACCTCTAAGATTCAGAAGAACAGTAACATAAGGCGGGATAGGACCCCTGCTATACCCGTGAACGAATTAATATAGACATCAGAACTTAGTACCCAAAATTCAGCTCCAGCACAATAGAGCGCTCTTAGACCGCTGAGTGGGACTCCTACGCTGGCGGATCCTCAACCTGTTTACCTATACCTGTGGGCATGAAATGCATCCCTCTGAAGAAAGGGGGGTCAGTACGACATATGTACTAAGTATGTAAAGTATAACATAGTATAACAGGAGGTATATCCGAAACAAAGGCATAAGAGAACAATTTATCAAGTCAGAAATATGTACCTGAATGCTGTAAATTATAAAGACATGCATGCTAAGATTTTCAACATAGTCGGCCCCATCAGGGGTCCGGTGAATCATATATGTAGTATCAGTATCAGGTCCCATGCCATCGCCACATTATTACAACACATCATCATCATATATATACATACGTACCTGGCTTTCTAGTGAAGGGCTCAGTGGATAATGCAGTGAATTGCACGAATCTGATAACCGGCCTGAGACTCGGAGAAGAAGTGTTACAGTATATACAAGTAGAGTAGTGAGAAACCAAACACAGTTTATATCATTATCCGAGACTCAACTGTATAAGAGGACTAAGTTATTATCTAAGAATTCGAGTAACAGTATAGTCATTCTAGCTTCCCTCTAAGTGCCATTAGGGGCTACATTAATTACATCTTGAGGTTCCTAGACATAAACCAAAGTAAGACTATTCACCAAGAACTCTAGACTATTTATCTTCGAATAATTTTGTGACTAGGAGTCTGTATATTCATTAAGTCCTTAGTGTATAAAAGATTCAAGGAAATTAGCTTAACTATTATACAAGCTTTAACATTCAAAATTGAATAAGGAGCATTCAAGAATGGAATTACTTTAGGCATTATATAACTACTTACTTACCTCTACGACATGCCAAAAGAAGAGAAGGGACAAGTTTAACATACCTCTTATAGACTTCCCTTAGTCGTGTTTACGTCGTCGTCCTTGAAACCTATTTAACACGGAAATAAGGATAGTATTAACAATCTTAGATTTTCAGCAACTTAGGCTACCCACTCTTATTCATAGCATTCATCCCCTCACTTGCCTTCTCGACTAGTTCCTTAACTAGTTAAGGCATTGCCAACCATGTCCTTATCACCTATAATGTGCCCAATCCGAATTGCCAACCATGTCCTTATCACCTCCAGCCAACCAAAAATACAACCAGAAGCCCATACATATACATATTAAGACAACATTACACAATATAAACCCCCAACAATTCACTCGAAACTAAGATACCAAAACTAGAGTTTTTAATCTTTCTTTCGCGAAATTTTTAATTGCAAAGCGGAGGGTCGTGTGGCTGAAATCATCAGCCACCCATGCCCTTATCAACACACATTCCATCACCCTAACAACTCAGCACAGGACCAGCAGTCACCCACCACAAGCGCAACACATTATTCGATTACAATTAACTATAGCGATTCCAATTTTGCTTATTTCGAACGTCGAACTTTACAAATCTTTTAACCCAACTTCCAGCAGATACTAAGGTGTGTAATACACCCTAATTTATCCTCATAAACTTCAAATTAGAAGGGGAGAACTTACCTTTCCCGAAATTGGCAGAAACTTGCCGAAATCGCGCCTCAGAATGTTTTTCACGTGCCGAATCGTTGTGGCAGCTTGCTGTCCGATTTTTGCTGCACCAAATCCTAATTTTATACTACAAATACTTACATATCATTTTAGTATAGGCTAATTAATTAATTTACGGAACGAAAACGGGACTTACCTATTTTTTTTTCCCTAGCCATCGAGATTTTCTCCTTAGCTCTTAGGTTTTTTTTCTCACGTTGCTTGCTGGAAATTTGTGAATGAAATGCAAGTTTTAGGATACATATCAACTTATATGGGTGGTCCCAAGGGGTGACACGTGTCAGTCCCTAAGGGGGACTCGTGTCCAGCCCCTATTGGGCCACCGTATCCATGCATTCCATGTGGGGCTGCCACGTGGTAGTGGGGCCCACCTCCCCCAAGAAAGCAGGTGGGTCACCTGCCTGCTTAGGTGCTTCCATGTGTCACCCTCCCATTGGCTTCCCCGCATATTTTTTTTTCTCCTCGTGGGTTCATAATCTCGTTCGTAATCTCGTCTCACTTTAAGAGCCTATGAAAACCTTGCTACGTAAGCTTGGTATGTAATCAAGTAACTCACGTATGTAAGACTTCTAACTTAGTAGTTTACGTAGATAAGTCGAGTCCTACAAATCGTTACTTGGCCTCCAACACCTTCCGACTTCTCTTGACCCTATTTCCAACCTTCCCTACCATGGGGTATCCCATTCTCCCTTCTTAGAGTTGTTCAATAGGGTCGTAACTTAAGTGGCTCACAAGATAGCTTCTAAGTGACTTTAGGAGCCTTTCGAATTTGAAAATGTGGGGTGTAACATCCTCCCCCCCTTTAGAACATTCGTCCCCGAATGTTAAATGTAACTTCCCTTAAGACTTTACACAGATTATAGAGAGGTTCCTCTCTTTTATAATATCACATACATTTCCACCGACATAACTAATATACAAGTTTTCAAGAATCGGGGTTACTTGTAGATATCGGGATCTGGTACGAATACCTATGTCTCATGTCCTCTTTGGCTTCCCAGGTCATTTCCTCCCGATTCTTATTCCTCCATAGCACCTTAACCGAGGCTACATCTTTAGTTCACAATCTTATAATTTATCGATCCAGTATGGCGATCAGCTGTTCTTCGTAGGCTATCTTTTCCGTGACCTGGATGTCATCCATAGAATGCACTCAGGATGGGTCACCTACACATTTACAAAGCATTGAAACATGGAAAACTGGATGTACTACTTCCAGGTCTACTGGCAAGTCTAGTTCGTAGGCAACCTTGCCTATTCGACGAAGGATCAAGTAAGGGCCAATATATCTCGGACTCAACTTCCCTTTCTTGCCGAACGTCATTACTCCTTTCATGGGAGATACTTTCAAAAACACCCATTCACCTACTTGAAATTCCAGTGGTCGACGTCGACTGTCTGCGTATGACTTCTGTCGACTTTGGGTAGTTAATAATCTTTCCCGAATCAGCTTTACCTTTTCCACTGCTTGCTGGACTATGTCTGGACCCATTGGTTGCGTTTCGCCAACATCGAACCAACCGATAGGTGACCTGCACTTTCTGCCATATAAAGCCTCATACGACGCCATCTGAATGCTGGAGTGATAACTGTTATTGTAGGAAAACTCAATAAATGGTATATGATCATCCCAGCTACCTTTAAAGTCAATTATACAGGCTCATAATATATCCTCTAGTGTATGAATAGTGCGCTCGGCCTGCCCATCAGTTTGGGGATGAAATGTTGTACTAAGGCTTACGTACGTTCCTAATACTTCCTAGAATGACCGCCAAAAAAGGGCTATAAACTGGGCTCCCCTGTCCGAGATAATAGATGTGGGACCTCCATGAAGTCGTACTATTTCCTTGACGTACAACTTCGTATAATCCTCAGCGGAGTATGTGATCTTGACTGGGAGGAAGTTGCTTGATTTTGTCAGCCTATCCATAATAACCCATATAGAATCCTACTTCCGAGGAGTATGAGGTAAGCCAGTAATTAAATCCATGTTAATCGCTTCCTATTTCCAGATTCGAATCTCCATCTCCTATAGTAGCCCACCCAGTTTTTGATGTTCAACTTTAACTTGCTAGCAATTCGGGCATTGGGCTACGAACTCTACTATATCCCTTTTCATACTGTCCCACCAATATAAACATGTGAGGTCGTGATACATCTTGGTTGACCCCAGATGAATGGAATAACGGGCATGATGTGTCTCTCCCAGTACTTATTATCATAACCCTGCAACTTTCGATACACAGACTCTGCCTTGATATCGTAGTATCCTATCTGTCGTGACCTCAAATAGAGGCTTTCCCTTTTGGAGAGTTCCGTCCCTACACTGTGTTAGGACAGGGTCCTGGTATTGGCGTTGTTTTACTTCCTCCATGATCGACGATTCAGCAATTCCTCGAATAGAGACCCCGTCATTACCTGAATCAGCTAGGTAGACTCCAAGACTAGCGAGCTGGCAGATCTCACGGATCATCTCCTTCTGTTCTGGTTGTACCTCTGCCAAGTTACCCATTGACTTACGGCTGAGTGCATCTACCACCACATTCACTTTCCTAGGGCGGTATAAGATGTCGACATCATAGTCCTTCAGTAGTTCCATCCATCTTCTCTGTCGTAAGTTCAACTCTTTCTGCTTGAAGATATACTGAAGGCTTTTATAGTCCATGTAAATGTCGACATGTATGCCATACAAGTAGTGTCTCCATATTTTTAAGGCATGAATCACCGCTGCCAATTCCAAATCATATGTTGGGTAGTTCTTTTCGTGCTTTCTAAGCTGTCTGGAGGCGTAAGCTATAACTCTACCATTCTGCATTAGAACGCACCCTAGTCCAATACCAAAGGCGTCACAATAAATAACGTACCTGTTTGGTCCATCAGGGAGAGTTAGAACAGGAGCTGTAGTCAACTTTTCCTTTACCAGCTGGAAGCTTCGTTCACAAGCATTAGTCCATTGAAATTTAGCCACTTTTTGAGTTAGCCTTGTTAAAGGCGCTGAGATGGAAGCAAACCCTTCCACGAACCTTCTGTAATATCCTACTAACCCCAAGAAGCTTCGCACCTCCGTAGGGGTTATAGGTCTTGGCCAAGCCTTTACGGCCTCAATTTTCTCCGTATCTACGTGAATACCATCAGTCCCAATAATGTGTCCTAGAAAGGCCACTGAAGTTAACCAAAATTCACATTTAGAGAACTTAGCGTACAATCGCTGGTGTTGAAGTACTCCCAGTACCACCCATAAATGATCTGTATATTCCTTCTCTTATCGTGAGTAGACCACAATATCATCAATAAACACGATCATGAACAAATCTAAATGGTTTGAACACTCGGTTCATTAGATCCATAAATACCGCTGGAGCGTTGGTCAGCCCAAAGGACATCACTTTGAACTCATAATGCCCATACCGGGTCCTGAATGCAGTCTTTGGTATATTTGCCTCCCTTACCCGCACCTGATGATAGCCTGACCATAGGTCTATCTTTGAAAAACATTGGGCACCCTGCAACTAATCAGAAAAATCATCAATCCTGAGGAAGGGATATTTATTCTTAATTGTTACCTTATTCAGCTGCCTGTAGTCAATACACATTTGCAGCGATCCATCTTTCTTTTGTACGAATAGTACTGGTGCTCCCCATGGCGATGTGCTAAGCCTAATAAACCCTTTCTCCAGTAGGTCCCTCAACTGCTCCTTCAGCTCTTTTAATTCCACTGGTGCCATTCTATACGGGGGAATAGAGATAGGCTAGGTATCTGGTGGTACGTCTATAGTGAACTCTATTTCCCATTCTGGAGGGAGGCCTGGAAGTTCATCTGGAAACACATCTGGATATTCATTAACCATAGGCACCGCCTGAAGAGTTGGCACTTCAGCTTCCAGATCGTGTACGCGGACTAAATGATAAATGTACCCCTTGTTAATCATTTTCCTTGCCTTAAGGTATGAAATAAACCTACCTTTTGGTGATTCTGTGTTTCCTACCCACTCGACAATTGGTCCGTCAGAGAACTGAAATTGAACCATTTTATTTTTACAGTCTATGTTAGTATGAGAAGAAACTAGCCAATCTATAACCATAATGACATCAAATTCCACCATATCTAACTCTATCAAATCATCCAAGGTACGATGACTATACACATTTACCGGGCAATGTCTATATACCTGCTTTACCATAATTGAGTCCCCTACTGGTGTAGCAACCTCAAACGATTCTATTAACTTAGGCTTAATTCCAACTCTACTAGCAACAAAAGGAGATATATACGATAAAGTAGAGCCTGGATCCATCAATGCATCTACGTCTTGAGAAAAGATTAATAATGTACCTGTGACCACATTCAGTGATGCTTCCTGGTCCTGTCTACTGGCCAACGCATACATACGGTTAGAGGGACCGCTAGAACTGGCAACTCCACCACGGCCCCTACCGCGAACTGCTGGTATCTGCATTCCCCGCCCCATCGGGTGCATAGCTACAGAAGAAGACGAACCCGCAACTGACCCAGTGGGCTGAGCCATACCACCTGGAGTACTCTTATCTGGATATTCCCTCGCAATATGGCCTTGATGTCCACAAGAAAAGAAAGAAGCTGTAGTACAACGACATTCCCCAAAATAAGGCTTATTGCAACGGGGACACTGGGCATCGGGGGTCTTGACTGTCGAGAACTCTGGTTCATCTGTGTACCTGAGACTCTAGAGCTTTGACCGGCCCCTGAATATCTGGCGTTTTCAACTCGTCCACCTAGGAACTGTGGAGGTACACTACGAGCTGGCTAGGAGGGATATCTACCAAACTGCTGGAATGGCCCGCTGCGAAATTCCCTGGGATAACCAATTGACTTAGCCCTCTCAGGCTGACTTCTATCAGACACTCTGTCAGGCTGACGCCTTCTATGTCGCTCTTCTACCCCTTGGGCATATGCTTGTACCCGGGCAATATCCTTGCCTGTCTGAGAAGCCATGGCCATACAATTATCAACCAAATAAAGATCCAAGCCCATAACGTATCGATGCACCCTATCGCTATATCAGCTACAATTATAGGGGCATGCCTGGCCAATGAGTCAAACTCGAGGCTATAGTCTCGAACACTCCTGCCGTTCTACTTCAACTACAAGAATTTGTCAACCCTGGATAGTCTCATTTCTGGAGGTAGAAAGTGGCTAAGAAAGGCTTTTATAAATTCATCCTATTCAGCTAGAGGAGCACCCTCGCCCCTCGATAACTCCCAAGACTCATGCCAGTTTGCAGCTATATCACATAGCCGATAGGAGGCCAATTCAACTAACTTAGTTTCCGAAGCCCTAATGATTCGTAGTGTACGTTGCATTTGTCAAACGAATTCCTGTGGATCCTCGGTAGTCCTTGATCTATAAAATTCTGGAGGGTTATAAGCTAGGAAGTCACAAACCCTTAAACTGTCTTGTCGATTAGTATCATCTAGGCCATTCCTCCGCGCTTGTCCTGCCACCAGTCTAGTCAACAACTGCACTGCATCCCTCATAGCCCTATTTTCTTCCCTTTGTTGTGGGATAGGAGGCTCCTGTACTGGAGGTTCAGGATCTACGGCTGCTACTGCTCTAAGCTCCTCTAGAGGTGGCGGCGTAGTAGAGCTCGCCGACTGGAGTACAATCCTTGGCATAGATTGGGCACGGGCCCTGGTAATTCTCGGGGTCTGACTAGTTTCCCTCGTTGCTGACTTGCCCCTCTGGGCCGTGGTCATTTTCCTTAGAGGCATTACCGTAAACATATAGATTGATTAGTGGAGGTTCATCCTTAAAGTATAGCTATATCACATGATCTAAGATAAGAAAAAGACGATATCCTAAATGTCCTGTAGCCTCCTGTTTATAGATGTGGTGCACAACACACCAATAAACAAGCCTCTACCAGACATGGTCTGTGGACACTCTAAGAAAAGAACTGCTCTGATACTACTTCTTTCACGACCCATCCCCGTAGGCCGTGACGAGTGCCCGAACTGGACACCCACGTGTACCCCGGCGAATTATGCATAACATGTCTCATGTTTACACTCAACATATATTGAAAGTAACATATAGGCCAACAAGGCTGTAGTAAGACATAAGGACGTTCGTAGTAAGAATACACGTGAGCCGACAAGGCCGCCACGACACCGGGAATGCCCCGAAGTATAAGTCATACCAATACAGCCATACATACCCATGTATACAGCTCATGTACAACCCACACACAACTCACATACAGCTCGTATACAGCTTAGATACAGTCTATATATAGCTTATATACAGTTTATATACACATACGTTCTACACACATAACCCACATTTGTATCCACAGACCTCTAAGAGTCAGAAGAATAGTAACATAAGGCGGAACAGGACCCCGCCGTACCCGTGAACGAATTAATATAGACATCAGAACTTAGTACCCAAAATTCAGCTCCAGCACAATGGAGCGCTCTTAGACCGTTGAGTGGGACTCCTACGATGGCGGATCCTCAACCTGTGTACCTGTACCTGCGAGCATGAAACGTAGCCCCCTGAAGAAAAGGGGGTCAGTACGACATATGTACTGAGTATGTAAAGTATAACATAGTATAACTGGAGGTATATCCGAAAAAGGGCATAAGAGAACAATTTATCAAGTCAGAAATATGTACCTGAATGCTGTAAATTATAAAGAAATGCATGCTCAGATTTTCAATATAGCCGGCCCCATCAGGGGTTCGGTGAATCATATATGTAGTATCAGTATCAGGCCCCGTGCTATCGCCACCTTATTACAACACATCATTATCATATATATACATACGTACCCGACCTTCTAGTGAAGGGCTCGGTGGACAATGCAGTGAATTGCACGAATCTGATAACCGGCCCGGGACTCGAAGAAGAAGTGTTACAGTATATACGAGTAGAGTAGTGAGAAACCAAACACAGTTTAAATCATTATCCGAGACTCAACTTTATAAGAGGACTAAGTTATTATCTAAGAATTCGAGTAACATTATAGTCATTCTAGCTGCCCTCTAAGTGCCATTAGGGGCTACATTAATTACATCTTGAGGTTCCTAGACATATACCAAAGTAAGACTATTCACCAAGAACTCCAGACTATTTATCTTCGAATAATTTTGTGACTAGGAGTGTATATTCATTAAGTCCTCAGTGTATAAAAGATTCAAGGAAATTAGCTTAACTATTATACAAGCTTTAACATTCAGAATTTAATAAGGAGCATTCAAGAATGGAATTACTTTAGGCTTTATACCACTGCTTACTTACCTCTATGACATGCCAAGAGAAGAGAAGGGACAAGCTTAACATACCTCTTATAGACTTCCCTTAGTCGTGTTTACGTCATCGTCCTTGAAACCTATTTAACACGGAAATAAGGCGAGTATTAACAATCTTAGATTTTTCATCAACTTAGGCTACCCACTCTTATTCATAGCATTCATCCCCTCGCTTGCCTTCTCGACTAGTTCCTTAACTAGTTAAGGCATTAATGAAAATCGGACAGCACCTCCCCTATAATGTGCCCTATCCGAATTCCCAACCATGTCCTTAGAACCTGAATCCAACCAACAATACAACCAGCAGCCCATACATATACATATTACAACAACATTACACAATATAAACCCCCAACAATTCACTCGAAACTAAGATACCAAAGCTAGAGTTTTTAATCTTTTTTTCGCGAAATTTTTAATTGCAAAGCGGAGGGTCATGTGGATGCAATCAGAAGCCCCCCACACCCTTATCAAAACACATTCCATCACCCTAACAACTCAGCACACGACCAGCAGTCACCCACCACAAGCGCTACACATTATTCGATTACAATTAACTATAGCGATTCCAATTTTGGTTATTTCAAACGTCGAACTTTTCAAACCTTTTCCCCCAACTTCCAGCAGATAATAAGGTGTGTATTACACCCTAATTTAACCTCATAAACTTCAAATTAGAGGGTGAGAACTTACCTTTCCCGAAATTGGCTAAAACTTACCAAAATCGTGCCTCGGAATATTTTTCACGTGCTGAATCGTTGTGGCAGCTTGCTGTCCGATTTTTGCTGCACAAAATCCTAATTTTATTCTACTAATACTTCCATATCATTGTAGTATTCGCTAATTAATTAGTTTACAGAACGAAAATGGGACTTACCTATTTTTTTCTCCCAAGCCGTCGAGATTTTCACCTTAGCTCTTAGTTTTTTTTTTCTCACATTGCTTGCTAGAAATTTGTGAATGAACTGAAGTTTTAGGATACATATCAACTTATATGGGTGGTCCAAAGGGGTGACACATGTCATCCCCTAAGGGGGACACGTGTCCAGCCCCTATTGGGCCACCATATCCATGCATTCCATGTAGGGCTGCCACGTGGCAGTGGGGGCCACCTCTCCCAAGCAAGCAGGTGGGTTACCTGCCTGCTTAGGTGTTGCCACGTGTCACCCTCCCATTGGCTGTCCCGCAATTTTTTTTTTCTCCTCGTGGGTTCGTAATCTCGTTCGTAATCTCGTCTCACTTTAAGAGCCTATGAAAACCTTGCTACGTAAGCTTGGTATGTAATCAAGTAACTCACGTATGTAAGACTTCTAACTTAGTAGTTTACGTAGATAAGTCGAGTCCTACAACTCGTTACTTGGCCTCCAACACCTTCCGACTTCTCTTGACCCTATTTCCAACCTTCCCTACCATGGGGTATCCCATTCTCCCTTCTTAGAGTTGTTCAATAGGGTCGTAACTTAAGTGGCTCACAAGATAGCTTCTAAGTGACTTTAGGAGCCTTTCGAATTTGAAAATGTGGGGTGTAACGGCTTCTCATTGAATCAAATTATTAATGTGTGTTTTCAAAGAATTTAGTTCATTTATATCTACAAAATAATTATACCAAAAATGATAAGAGAATCTAATTTTAACAATATTAGAGAAATTTTATAAATTTAAAAAAGAGTCCTTCGGTTGTAGCACTCATAGATTTCCAGTCTAAAATCATTTACTTTGGTATCCAATGGGTTTTTCGATGACTAGTTTATAAGGTTGTTTATACAATTATGATCTTTTGAGCTCTAATTTCCTACTAATGTTGATAGTCTAACTACATCGTTGAGCGGGGATAAGCGTTAATCAACAAAAATACATTAATCTTATTATCTTGTTTAGTAACCAAACATGGTGTATAGATATGTGTCACGGTCATTTTATACACTAATTATTCTAGGCAATTCTAGGACAAAACATGCTCCCTATATTATACTGTTATATCCCCTTTCCGTCTTCCGAGTTCTGGATAGACAATAAAAAAATTTCTAATGGTGATCAAGTATTAAAATAATCAAAATAAGAATATAAGACTAATAACATACACACACCCATTTCCAACCAAAGCAAACAAGATTAAAACCTTCATATTTTGGATACAACCAAGAACAAGGGGATTTAGCTACTCATGGTGTATAACATATTTACATACATCATTAATAATATCAAAACTTAGATTCAAATGAAAGGAAAGAACAAAATATCACAAAATGTAGCTCTTTCTTCTTCTTCTTCTTCAACTTCAAACTCGACAATCTGATCTACTTTTTAATAAAATATATAAAGGTGCTATTTATAATACAAAAAATATGGAATTAAAATAGGCGCACTGAAGTCTACGATGCAGACTTGGTTCTGTTCAGTGTAATTTTGCATTTCCTATGTCAGCATGAATTTGTGCTTCGTCGAGTAAATTTGAAGTTTTGAAATTAAATCTCAGAGGCCAATTGTACGACGTGGACACACTTTCTTATAGTGTATTTTTTTCACATTGTGTTCCCAACTTCGCCTTTGAGCTCCACTTTCTATCCGATCATGTTTTGAATG
Source organism: Solanum dulcamara (assembly GCF_947179165.1). Taxonomy (NCBI): domain Eukaryota; kingdom Viridiplantae; phylum Streptophyta; class Magnoliopsida; order Solanales; family Solanaceae; genus Solanum; species Solanum dulcamara. The sequence continues at coordinate 34,483,053 of NC_077241.1, read as the reverse complement.
TTCATTCTTTCCCAATTAGCCTTGAAAGTGTCTAATCACATTGGTTGGTTACAACAATACAAAAATGCATCAATATGAACTAAATTCTAGGAATTTTCTCTCAATTTGACTAATAAATTATGGGTATTATTTATTATTGTGCATATAAATGTACCCAAAATCACCACCCCATACTTATAACTTGGTTAGTGCTTGAAGAAACTCCCAGTTTTATTTCTAAGATGACAAATTCATAATATACAAAGCAATTCTACCAAACCACAATGATTGCACAATTAGCTTATCATACAAATAGATGTAAAATTTATGTTTTAAGCAACTGACTAACTCAACACCACATAGACTCTATAGTTGATTCTGTAATGAAACAACTCAAATTTTTTATTGAATTAAAATTTATGCATATTTATTATTTCTTCATTAAACATGTGCCCTCACCAAGAAAGAATGTAACCATAATCTCACAGTTACGTTAATGGGTATTTAGGCAAAATTTTGCTCACTATCTCAAATGAAATCACAAGTTGCTAAGACTTAAGATGAACCATAGGCTTTTCCTTAGTGTATCAAATAGCTCTATAAAGGCAGCTAAGACTTAAGGATCACTTAAGACTTTTTCAGGTTGTAATATGGGCTAGGGGACAAGTAGGTAGAAATCTGGACATGTATAATGACTTGGTTCCCAAGCGCTTTCAACACATTACGCCATAACCTTACTCTTACCACTTTGTTATTTCGTTAGCTTAACCTTTCACTTTGTTTATCTTTGTAGAGGAATTCTTCTTTTCTTTACTAACTTTAACCATGATATGGTTGATGTTCTTTTTATTTTCTATAGGTTTGTTTTCTCTAACACAAGATTTTATTTCAATTAATAGCACCAATGTTTTTATTCTTAGTAAACCAAGGTTGTTAACCTCCCATTTCTCCACTTTATCTTTTCCAAAGCGCTTGGCTTTTTGGATCAAAATTATGATCTCAAAAAAAATTTAGGAATAGTGTTCAAACTAGGCTACCAAAGAATTAAGTTAAAGGCTCAAAAGGGATAACTATGGATTTACATTAAGGTGGGTACACAAGCTATTTTAAAATGAGGTTACCAAAGAATTGCCTAGATCCTTTCCCTAAATTATAAACTTCCTTTATTTTCACTACTCAGAGGCACAGGGCAAGTTCTAGAAATCAAAAGAAACCACAATTATATAATTTACCTTACTCAAACTGCACATGTTTAATTTCAGAATGACAATTCTTCATAAATTTCAACCATAGTCAAATGAATTCAACTTATTCAAAATCTAAAAACAGAGTCTTATGTGTCTCAATTTAGTCAGTCATTTCATCTGCTACCTTTTGCTATCTGATAGTTTGTCAAAACACTTTATATACATTACAAATATCTTTAAAAAAATATTTTTTTGTATGGTTCAAAGGGACTATCCATGGCAAAAGAATTGAAAACAAACGACATGAAACCCAAATTCAGAAAAAGTTTTAAATGACATCAACATTTAAAATAAACTTAAAATATCAGTGCAGACAAAAATAAATAATTACCAATCTAGATAAATCACAACATAAGTCTAGCAAAAACTACCACAATTAGCAATCCAAATAAAACAAAACATCAAACTTAGCAGCAAAAATAAACAGATATGGTTTAATTTAAATAGACTCCCCCCCCCCACACACTTAGAGTTGGTCACTATATTCAGAAGCTCAAGGTAGTAGACTTCCCTATCTACTCATCCCAAATTCAAATAAAAGTTTTAAATAACATCAATATTTAAAATAAACCTAAAATATCAGTTCTGACAAAAATAAACAAGTACCAATCTAGATAAATCATAACATAAGTCTAGCAAAAACAACCACAATTAAGAATCCAAATAAAACAAAATATCAAACTTAACAACAAAAATTAACAGATATGGTTTAATTTAAACAGATTTAAACATACTCCATCCTACACTTAGATTTGGGCATTGTCCTTATATTCTCAAGTTAGTAAATTTTCCTATCTACTCATCCATTTGTCCACCAGCATGTGGATCTTCCACCCCAAGGGATCAAACTCTATGGTCTCTTAACATGACTCCACGTCTGACTCTTTCCTCTTTCTATCCTCATCTGTGGGGATGTCATCTTCATTGAGCTCATAAAAGTCAGGTCCCAGTTTGAGGAAAGCCATATTATGTTCGTTCAGTGTGTATTGTCTCTCGACCTCACAGAGTTCCTGTTTAGTTAAAGCTTTCCCTCCAGTGTGATGTCGAAGCATTTCCAAGCAAAACATGCGGGCTATGATCATATTATCGCACCTCCCTGGTCCTCGATAGTGAGGACTGGGCCGTGAGGGTAGTCTGGCCCTTTGATGTTTATGACATCATAAGAATATGAGGGAAGGGGGTCCATATAATTATGTTGTTCCTCGAGGACCCCGACCCTTTGACATATATCCGTTAAGAGGCCTCTGAATAAAAAACCCCTGCCTCAATGAACCTTGCATTTCTTAATTGTGGATTTTATCACCACTCCAATATTCACATCTATCCCTTTCATAAGTGCACAGACCAAGCATACTCTGTCCTATGTTAATTCTATGTAGTTGAGGCTTGGAATAACACTATGCATGATAATCTTCACCTACACACGTGCTTCTTTGTTAAGATGTGCGTATGGTAATGTGCGGTGGTAGCCCCAAAGACTGTGATGTACCCACTTTGCAGTCGATATATGCCCACATAAAGTGTGTCGAACATCCCAAAATGGTTGTTGAATGTTCAATTCTATCAATGCAGTGGTTGGCAGCTCTGTAGTTCCCAATATCTCATTTATTGCCAATGGAGATAGAGGACCATCAACCCCTCAGACTGTTATGTAATGTATGCGCTGATCAGGTTGATAGTTTGCATAGAATTTCCTTACCACGTGCAAATTGCATAGCTTGGGGATAGCGAAGAAGAAATGCATATTTATTTCCTCTATTCTCCATATTAGTTAGGGGTAGTCTCTGGCCAATGTTTCTTCATCAATTGACATTTCGGACAGATAACAAGACTCAGTGTGTCGCTTGTACCAGTTTTTCTAGTTGGATGCACCGCTTTTATGCCAAATTGGCAAGATTGGCCTCAAGGCATGGGTGGGGCAGGTGGTAATAGAGGGTGCCTCTCTATCTATTTTCCTTCTTCTAGAAACTGCTGGTTCCTTTCCTTGTCTTTGGCTATATGACATTTTCGCTACAAATAAACCACCCAAAAAAATTATATAAGAAACTTAATGTGCATTTGACTTTCAGACCCGTACCCCATACTTAATAATTTCAGTAGAACATAAGTGATATGAAGGTACTCAGACTTTCCTTCATTTGAATACTATGCACATACATACTAACAAACCATCCCACACTTCAAATAATCAATATGGTCATTCCAATACTACACGAATTCATAATAGCCTTTTGTAATCTAGCATATCCCCCAAAAATCAACTTACATGATTCAACACTTGAAGACATTTCAACCCCAACTTCAGAGCACACAGATAAACTCATGATTTACCCAACATAGTATTCAAATTCAAGCATAAGTGTGCATACATGATCACTAATAGTACAAGCATGTTTTCAACCGAGCAATTGGAACAATATAAATTTCACTTCACACTATTTTCACAATTCAAACCAACTTCAATACATTACTTTATGCATGTTTACTCAAGAATTCAACACATATTATCTTAACAATCGCAAGATCCAATTTCTTCTAATCATCAAAAGGGGTTAGGTTATAAGAATTTAACTTATAATCAATTAACAACAACAAGCAATTCCTAAGAAACATGACACACCTAATAAGTATTTCAATCTACGAACCATGAAAATCAATTATATTGAGTAAAAACATAAGGCCCAAGAACTTATTTATGTAGATTTCAACCATTTATGTCATAACAGTAGTTCAAGAACACATACCTTATTGGTGTGAAGTAGAAATCCAAAAGAAATTTGCTTGAAATTATTGAATGTGTCACGGATTTTTGCCTTAGAAGAATGGAGTTTTGAGAGTTGAAGAGAGAAAAGAAATGGTTATAAATTGAAAACTGAAATTGAATGGGTCTTTTTCGGGGTTTTACACTAATTTCACCGGTCTTTTTTAAATGAAGAATCCCAAAAAATATCCCAGGTCCACGATGCGGACTTGTCGCGGCCCTTACTATTTAGTGACCCAAAATTCCAAAGTGCATTTTTTAATAAAATTAAGAAGGTCCGCATCGACGCGCACCTTACTTGGAATTTATTTTCCAAAAAAATGATTGAAACCATACCTGGGAAAATTTGCACTAAGATGGAACAGGTCCGCGACACGGACTTGTCACGGACCTCTCTTTTCAGGCTTCGTCCAAATTATCTTTTTATTTTCTTTTATTTTATAAACTAACTTATACAATAAAACAAAATGAAATCCATTATAACCTCTAATAAAAAAATTTATAATACCTCACAGGTTGCCTCCTTTGCAGTGCCTTATTTACCGTCGTGGCATGACTTAACGCCTTCATCTTTCGTCTTCAAGATCTATAGCTTCCTCTTCACATTCCACATCATTACCAAAGTAGTGCTTGAATCTTTGCCCATTAACTAGAAATGTGGACGTTTTTGATGCATCTATAGTTTCACAGCACCATGAGGTATACCACTTCAAATAGGCCACTCCACTTGGATCTTAACTTCCCTAGAAAAAGTTTGAGTCTAGAGTTAAAGAGATGTACCTTTTCCCTAGTTCGAAAGTGCGAGTGATGTTATTCTTATCATTCCATCGCTTTGTTTTCTCCTTGTAAATCTTGGCATTTTCATACGCCCGGAGCCTAAACTCCTCTAATTTATGGAATTGGTCCAACCTCTTTCTCCTTGCTAACTCTGGGTCATGATTGAGATTCTTGATTTCCCAATATGCTTGGTTCTCTAAATCATTATGGATAGGCCCAGATGGGTGTTTTGTATGTCGTTTGGTATGCCCAAAGTGGTTCTTCTAACTCTTCTGACCAATCTTTCCTTTGTACATTCACAGTCTTTTGTAATATCTGTTTCACCTCTCTGTTGGATACCTCAACCTGGCCACTGGTTTAGGGATGATATGCTGTAGCTACTTTATGCCTCACCCCATACATAGCCAAGATATTCTTCACTGTTTGATTTATGAAGTGTGATCCTCCATTGTTGATAATTGCTCTAGGAGTGCCAAATCGAGTGAAGATGTGTTTCTTTAGAAACTTTGTCACCACCTTTGATTCATTGGTGGGAAGAGCTAAGGCCTCAAATAACTTTGACACATAATATACTGCCACTAAGATATACTGGTTTCCATAGGATGATGGAAATGTACCCATAAAGTCCATTCCCTATACATCAAAATTTTTAACTTCCAAGATGTATGTAAATTGCATTTTGTGTCTTCTTGAGATGGTACTAGTTCATTGGGATTGGTTGTAGTTCTTTACATACCCTGTAGTATCTTTAATTAATATAGGCCAAAATAAACTATATTGAAGTACCTTATGCGCAGTGCGCTCTCCTCCATGATGATCACCATATGGTGATGAATTGCAATTATCTAACACTTGGAGCACCTCGATTACTGGCACAGACTTTCTTCTTATTTGGTGTATTTCCTGCTTGAATAAGTAAGGCTTGTCCCATATATAGAAATGAGCCTCAAGCATCAACTTGTTCTTCTTTTATGAGGTTGCATCTAAGGGAAATACCCCACTGAACAGGTAATTGACTATGTCGATGTACCATGATAATTCATTCACTTCAAGAGCTAACAGTTGCTCATCAGGGAATTCTTCTTTGATTTTCAACTATTCCCCAACATGTGTTGAAGTATCAAACCTAGAAAGGTGATCGACAACTTGATTCTCATAGCCCTTGTGATCTTTGATCTCAATGTCAAATTCTTATAGCAATAGGATCCATCTTATGAGTCGTGGCTTTGGATCTTTCTTGTTCAATAAGTACCTAAGTGTTGCATGGTAAATATGAATAATAACTTTTATACCTACTAGGTAAGATTAGAATTTATCAAATGCATAAACCAATGGCAACATTTCCTTCTCAATGAAAGTGTAGTTAGCCTGAGCAGAGTCAAGAGTCTTGCTGGCGTAATAGATGGAGTGAAACATTTTCTCTTTCCTTTTCCCTAGAACTGCTCCCATTGTTGTGTCACTTGCATCGCAGATTAGCATAAAAGGACTCTCCCAGTAAGGAGCTATTAAAATGGTAGCTTTAATCAACTTCCTATTCCAGAGTTCAAAAATGCACATGGGTCTGGCGATCTTTGAAAAATCTTTGAGGAATGGCCGATAGAATTCGGTTACCTAGAAAACTACGGACTCCTTCCACTGAAACAAGTGGTGGAAGCTTCTTAATCACTTCAATTTTAGCTTTTTCTACCTCCAAACCATCGTTTGACACTTTATGCACCAACACAATACCCTCTTTTTACCAGGAAATGACATTTCTCCCAGTTTAAGATGACATTTTTTTCTTTACACCTTGCTAGTACTTTCTCCAGATTTTGAAAACAGAGATCAAAACACTCCAAAGACTTAAAAGTCATCCATAAAAATCTCTACAAACTCTTCCACCATATTATGAAATATAGCAATCATGCACATCTGAAAAATGGCAGGAGTATTGCAAAGACCAAATGGCATAAGCTTAAATACATATGTCCCATACGGGCATGTGAATATAGTCTTTTCTTAGTCCTTTGATGCAATGGTAATCTAGTTATAACCTGAATACTATCCAAGAAACAGTAGTACTCTTGGCCTGATAACCAATCAGGCATTTGGTCAATAAATGGTACAGGGTAGAGATCTTTTCTCGAGCCATGATTCAACTTTCTATAGTCCATGAATATATGCCACCTAGTTACTATTCTTTGGGGAATTAACTCATTCTTCTCATTAGTCACCACAGCCACTTCCCCTTTGATTCATACACAGTGAACTGGGCTTACCAACTTACTGTTAGAGATTGGATATATTATGCCTGAATCTAGACACTTAAATATCTCTTTTTTCACCACCGCTTCAATGATGGGGATCAACCAGCATTTTGGTTGGGCACTAGCCTTATGTCCTTATTCCATGAAAATTTTGTGTTGCACAAAGCGGGGTTGATACTATAAATATCAACTATTTACCATGCAATTGCCTTGTTGTGCGTTTTTAATATATCAAGTGTTGTTGTGACCTACATCTCAGACAAAGCAGATGAAATATTTATAGGTAAGGTATTATTCATTTCAAGAAAATCATATCTAAGATGTGCTGGCAATTGCATCAACTCCAAGTTAGGAGCTTCTTCAAGAGATAGCTTGGGTGAAGGATCCAATTCTCTGTTCAAAGGTTCCACATTCATTTTCCACATGCTGACCAATGACATATCAAGCATAATATCTAACTCTTTATCTTTGATAACCTCTTCAATATCTTGACACATCGAGACTCTTTCTAAAGGATCTTTTGCTAAAATACATTAAGATGAGACTTCCTCATCGATGACAGTTATAGCAGACAGCTCTTCATAGACTGCAGGCAACTTTAGTGCATTATATACATCGAACACCTCCACTTTGTCATCTGATATCATAGTCAATCTACTTGCAGCAACTTCAATAAGTGCCCCACCTATTGCTAAGAATGGATGCCCTAAGATAAAAAAACATCGGGGTCAAGCTCAAAATCTAATACAACAATATCAACAGGAAAGATGAGGGATCCTATTTGAACTAACACATCTTCAATGATACCATCAGGTCTAGCTAAAGAATGATTACCTAACTGTAACAAAATGGTGGTTACTTAAGTTCTCCCAGACCTAATTTCTTAAGCATCGATCTAGGCATCAAGTTTGTTCTACCACCTAGATCATAGAGACCTCTTGCATTACTATACTTACCAAAAGTTACTTTTACTGTGAAACTTCCTGGATCTTTTTGTTTTGCTGGAAGCTTAACTTTGTTCAAGATTCTTGAACTACACTCTTCAATGAGTGCCACTATTTCAAATTCATCTAACTTTCTCTTGTTGGCCACAATATCTTTCACAAACTTGGCATATTTTTGAATACCCTGCAACACATCAATCAAAGGTAGGTTAATTTTTAACTATTTAAGGAAGTCTATAAATTTTTCAAAATTTTTTCAATTATTTTTTTTAAAAAAAAATTGTGGGAAAGGGGGGTGGTTTTATTTTCTTCTCTTGGATCTATAGTCGGCTACATTCACTAGCTTTAATTTTGATAGCTTTACTATTGCCTTCACTACCTTGGCTTTGTAGCGATATATCAACTAATTCTCATCCACTTTGAGTGCTTATAGAATTTGCATGTTTGGGGTTTTGATCAATGTTACCTCATAAACCACCTTGTGGGCATGAATTTTGAGCACTTGCTAGTTGTCCCACCTATTTCTCTAAATTTTTAGTAGTCATTTGATATTCACGAACATCTGCATCTAGCTTAGCTTGATCATTCATGAGTTTTTTAAGCATGTCTTCCACACTCTCATTTCATGCACTACTTGATTGTTGGTTACCATGGTCTTGCTGGTTATGGTGCTGGCCTTCTCCTTCTGGTCTATATGGATTTGGACCTTGATTGTTATATTGCTTCCCACTCCCTTGTGGTCTAAATTATTTCTACACTTGATGTTGGTTTTGCTGATTTTCACCCCATGAGAAGTTTGGATGGTTTCTCTAGTTTGGGTTGTAGGTATTTCCATAGTTCTAATTACCTCCACCCTTAGGTGCATTACCTATGAAGTTCACCAACTCAGGATTAGCTCTATAGTATTCTACCACATGTTCTCTACTACCACAGACCTCACACCATATATGTTGTTGTTGAACTATATTCACTAAAGCTTGCTGTTGTCCTTTTGCTAAAGTGTTGAAATGCATTGTCATCATGTTTTGTATTGCTTCAATATTTGTAGTCAATGTTGTAATTGCATCAACTTCCAACATGCCTACTTGTTTTTGAACCACAAGTCTAGAGTTTCCTCCATTCCACTCAAGATTTCCCTGAGATATGTGATTAAGCAATGTATATAGCTCATCATAGGTTTTCTCCAATGTCTGTCCACCTACAGCAGAATCAAAAACAATTTTGGTGTTGGGTTCCAAACCTTCTACAAAGGTATGGACCAATATCTCATTAGCTTGATGATGGTGAGGAAAACTAATGAGTAAATATTTCCACCTGTCCCAAGATTGGTACAAAATTTCTCTAGATTTTTTCTTAAAGCTTAAAATTCCAGCCCTCAACTTAGCTATCTTCCCTGAAGGAAAGAACCTGATAAGAAACTAGCAAGCCAAATCATTCCATGAAGTGATTGAATTTTCTAGTTCTAACTTCAACCACCTCTTAGCTTCTTCCAACAAAAAAAGGAAACAAAGTTAATCTCACATAGTTAGGAGATACCCCATTAGGCATATAAGTGTATCTAATTTCCAAGAAGTTCTAAATGTAAACTTGAGGATCTTTATGAGGCAAACCTCTAAACTTCCTATTAGACTGCAACAAATGCACCATATTCTATTTCAGTTCAAATCTTCTATTCAGCTAGCGGTTTCTGAATGTTGGAGGTGACATTCGCTGTGAGTGGGACTGCCATATCATGTATTTTCCTGGCTACCATCTCTACAGGGATATCTATAGGCACTTCGTTATTATCACCTAGATTTACTTGTGGTATGGGATATAGAGCAACTGCTCTCCTTCTTTGCTAATGGAGAAATCTTTCAGGCTCAGCTAATGGCTCTACAATGTCCCCACTTTTGTCCAATGTGCCTTTTTGAGTTCTCCTGCCAGAAATAATAGCTAAGATCAAGTTTTTAACACCAACACAAATAATAAAGAAACTTTGCAATGAAAACTATTGCCAAATTAAACAAACTTCATCGGCAACGGCGCCGAAAACTTGTTGCGAGCAAATGGAAACGCAAGTGTACGCGGTCTTAAAAGTAATTTACTGATCCTTTTTAAGAAATGAATATAGAACCCATAGGGAAATACCATTAGGCGTTAGTTAGCTTCTCAATTAATCAAATTATTCATGTGTGTTTTCAAAGAATTTAGTTCATTTATATCTACAAAATAATTATACCAAAAATGATTTGAGAATCTAATTTTAACAATATTAGAGAAGCTTTTATCAGTTTAACGAAGAGTCCCTGGTTGTAACACTCGTAGATTTTTAGTCTAAAATCCTTTACTTTGGTATCCAATGGGTTTTTCGATTACTGATTTACAAGGTTGATTATACAATTATAATCTTCCAATCTATAATAGCCTACTTATGTTGTCAGCTTAACTACATCATTGAGCGTGGATAAGAATGAATCAAAAAAATGCATTAATCTTATCATCTTTTTTAATAACCAAGTATGGTGTATAGATATGTGTCACAATCATTCTATACACGAATTATTCTACGCAATTCTAGGACAAACAGGCTCCTTATATTCTAGTGTTCTATCGCCTTTCTGTTCTGAGTTTTGGGGGACAACAAATTGTTATTCTAATGGTGATAAATCATTAAAATAATCAAAACAATAATATAAGACTAATCACATACATACACCCATTTCCAGCTAAAGCAAATAAGATTCAAACCTTCATCTTTTCGCTACAACCCAAGAACAAGGGGATTTTGCCACTCATGGTGTATAACATACTTACATAAATTATTCATAATATCAAAATTTAGATTCAAATGAAAGGAAAGAAGAAAATATCACAAAAAATATATAAAGATGCTATTAATAACACCAACTTCAAACCCAATAATCTGATCTACTTTTTGATAAAATATGTAAATGTGTTATTTATATCACCAAAAATATGGAATTAAAGTAGGATCACTAATGTCCGTGATGCATACTTGGTTAAGTTCAGTGTAATTTTTCATTTCCTTTGTCGGCATAAATTTGTTCTATCTAAAACCAGGTCTGCGATGCGGACACACTTCCTTATCGTGTGTTCCCAATTTCTCTTTTGAGCTCCACTTTTTATATGATTGTTTTTTGAATGTTTATTCTTTTCCAATCAGCCCTGAAAATATCTAATCACATTGGTTGTTGACAACAATATAAAAATGCTATAATATGAACTGAATTTTAGAAATTTGCTCTCAATTTGACTAATGAATTATAGGTTTTATTTGTTATTGGGCACATAAATGTACCAAGATCTTATACTTCTAGAGCCAAGATGAGCATGAGAAGCATTTTAGAATAGAGCTCTAGAATTTGAGAGATTAGTGGCTTGATGTCATGTTCTCAAAGTATGAGTCTTGGATTGAGTTGGTAGCATTCTTGGGGCACGTGGTGTCCAAGGATGGCATTATGGTAGATCCGGCGAAGCTTAAGGCTATCTGTGATTGGGCCAAACCCATTTCTGTGAGTAAGATTTATAGCTTTATGGGATTGGCAGGTACAACAGGCATTTTGTTGAGGTGTTCTCTACTATAGACACATCTCTAACTTAGTTGACTTGCCAGGATGTCCCATTTGTGTGGTGAGTAGAGTATGAGAGAAGCTCTCTAAGGCTCAAAGAGTTGCTTATCACCGCTCCTATATTGACTCATCTAGTTGACGGTAAAGGATTCACCATTTATTATAATACATCCAGTATTGTATGGGTTGTGTACTGATGCATAAAGGCTGAGTTATTGCTTATACATCGAGGTAGCCTGAGTTGTACGAGCACAACTACCCCATTTATGACTTAAAGTTGGCGGCGGAAGTATTTGCACTTAAGATTTAGAGGCACTACTTGTATGGAGTTCAATGAGAGACTTACACTAATCAGAAGAGCCTTTAGTAAATTATTAGCCAGAAGGATCTTAATTCAAGGCAGCGCTACTGGATTGAGCTTCTGAAGGACTATGACCTCTCTATTTTCTACCATCTAGGCAAGGCGAATGTAGTACCAGATGCCTTGAGTGGGAAGGTGGTGACTATGGGTAGTCTAGACTTCTTTTCTAGTCTAGAGTGACCATTAGCTTTAGATATGCAGTCCTTAGTTAACTGGATGATTTGACTTAATATCTTTTATTCTCGATGTATGTTAGCTTTTGTGAAAACTCATTCAACTCTATTGGATGGAATTCATATCCATTAGTTTGAGGATTAGGAGTTAGTTGCACTTTGAGATGGGCTTCTGAGGTTTTGTGTTTGTTTTATATTTCAAGATTTGGGGTTAGATTCAAATGAGACTTATCGAGGCCCATGATTCCAGATATTCTATTAATCTAGGCACCTCTAAGATGTATCGTGGCTTGAGGTAGAGCTACTAGTAGAGTGGCATGAGGAGAGATATTATGAATTCTTTGTCTTGTTGTTTGAGTTGTCAGTAGGTTTAGGCTGAGCATTTAAGGCCTACTGGTGAGCTTTAGAGATTACCCATTCTTGAGTGGAAATGGGAGCGAATCACCATGGATTTTATTGTGGGGTTGCCTTGCACTTCCCGTGCTCTTGATAGTATTTGGGTTATCGTGGATCGATTGACCAAGTCAGCACACTTCCTTCTTATTCATACTTCCTATAGCACTCTGAGGTTAGCCCATATCTATTTTCAAGATGTGGTCCGCCTTCATGGTGTACCTATTTCTATCATCTCAGCCTGGGGTTAACAGTTTATATCTAGAAGGAATTCATAGGAAGAGTTGGGTACCCTGTCGACCTTAGAATAGCTTTCCACCCGCAGAATGATGATCGATTGGAGAGCACTATACAGGTCCTAGAGGACATGGTTTAGGCTTGTGTTATGGATTTTGGGGTCAGTGGGATCAGTTTTTGCCCTTTGCAGAGTTTTCTTACAATAACAACTACCACTCTACTATTTAAATAACCCCATTTGAGGCCATATATAGTAGGCATTATTACTCTCAAGATGGTTGGTTTGAGTCTACGAAGCCCAAGCTATGTGGTATAGACTTGATGGAGGAGGCATTAGATCATTTGAGGGTGATTCAGGATAGGCTTAAGATAGCTCTAAGTAGACACCAAAGCTATATAAATCGTGGACGTCAAATGTTGAGGTTTGTCATTGGTGATAGAGTATTTCTTGGTATATTTCTAATGAAGGGCGTGATGATATTTGGGAAGCGGGGCAAGCCTAACCCCAGGTATATTGTCCTTTTCGAGATGTTAAGGATAATTAGAGAAGTTACATATGAGTTAGCTTTACCTCCGGCCTTTTCAGCTATTCATCCAGTTTTCAAATTTTGATGTTGCACCGGAATGTTCATGATGAGCCCCATGTGCTTCATTATGATGCGGTTTACCTAGATGGTCATTTGAGCTTTATTGAGGAGCCAGTTGCTATTTTGGCCAAAGATGTCAGACAGTTGCATTCTAGAGGCATTCATGTGGTTAAGGTCTGTTGGAGGCATCATCAAGTAAAGGAGCTACCTAGGAGACTGAGCATAAGATAAGGTCACAGTTCCACTACCTTATTTCAGTCTTCAAGTACTTCTTGACTCTTACTTTCGCAAATAAAACTTCTTTAAGTTGTGTATATTGTAAATACCTTCCAAGTCATTTTTGAATTTAAGAATTCATTCCATTGTTTAGAGCGTTCTTGTAGTATCCCTAAGTCAATTATGACTTGCTAGCATTCACATCTCAGTCGACGGGTCATTCGTTTAGGTTTTAGGCTCGTTTAGCTATTTTAGAGCTTTTATAGCTTGAGAAATTGACTTTGGTAATAAATTGAAGAAATCGACGTCAGAACAAAATTTTGACTGTTCCCGTCTACTCTAGAATGGACAAAATAGGCTAGTAGCATAGTCGAACAAGTACCGAGGTAATCACTACAAGTTTGGAACCATTTGGAGCTTTTGGCTTAGAAATTTTGCCAATAGTTGACTTTGTAAACATACTTAGAAAACACACTCGGATGAAAATTCTGATATCGCAGACCTTTTGTTCTATTCTCAAGGCTTTCATTCTAATTTTGAGGCCTGTTGTAGAATTTGTCTTAAGATCGGCCTAGGTGTGGGACCCACTTTTAGTTATACTGATCTCGTATGGGAATTTTGACTACGCCATTGAGTCCTAAACATAGAATTAGGTGGGGTAGTATATCTCATTCACATATATGGGATTCTGAACAAATTTTGAGCACCCTATCGAAGTATTTGAACAAGAAGAAAATCAACTTTTTAGTTGATATCTCATGTAGGAGAAATTTCTCTATGCGATAGCGGGCCCTTAGCCGTATTCGCGAAGGCCCAGGTTTTTGTTATCCACATTCGTGGTGCCATATCCATGTTTGCGGAGGTATGCCTCTTTTGCCTCCCTATTTGTGAGACCTTGGCCACGTTCGGGGATGTGTGATTCTTTTTCCTATGCATTTGCGAGACTATGGCTGAGTTTGCGATTGCCAAACTTGCTGACCTCTGCATTTGTGGGCCACTTAGGTCGCATTAGTGAAGGCCAAAACCCTGGTATTTTAATAAAAGACCAAGGATGAACTAAGCTTCACATTGTAACTTCATGCCTCCATTTGTCCTTCATTTCTCAACCAAAATTTATGATTTAAAGGTCCAAACACAAGGGAATTTCATGGAGAATTCATTGGTGAGCTCTAAAACCTATTTAGGAGCATTGTGGGAGGTAAATTTCTAATTTTTCTTCTGGTAATGTCATTTTTTACATTGGAGTTTTATGAAAATTTGGAGGATTGTAACTTGATCATTTGAGCTTTGTTTTAAGTAATTCTTGAGGCTAACTTGTGAGTTTTTCTGTAAGAATCATCGTAGTATGTTTGGTTTGGGTCATGGTAGTTTCGTTTGTGAGAAATCACTGATCAAAGATGCTTCAATATTCATATTTTATCTTAAAATTTGGGAATTTATTGCATGGCCGATTCGTGTGGTTTTCCAACCTCGAGTTTTGGTTGAATTTGATTCTTGAGTTTGGGGTGCTAGTTTCGACATGTTCTTTGGGGAAATTTTGAAATTCTTGATGCGGGTCTCATATTTCCCTTTTTAGACACCTAAATTGGTCTGAATTTGAAAATTGTAAACTTATTGTCCAAACGACCGTGACGACATTGTGATTCTATTTTGATAGCATGGTAGCATTCTTGAAGGCGTTTGAAAGGGAAATGCTTTGGCATAGTGAATTGAAGTGCGCTTGTTCAGCCTATAGGTAGGCTATGATTTTTTTATCATGAGACTGAGCAAGTTTAGAATTTTGTATATGGAATTGCATAAGTTGGAGGGGTTGGGGTGTCGAGCATGCTAAATACCTAAAATTCATGTCCTAGGATCTATTTCGAGAAATTATTGGTCTGTGTAAGCATGACCCCTACTATTATTAATCAGCGAAGCCTTGTGATGTGTGATTTTCCTGTGGTTTGATATGTGGAAGCACGTTTGGACTCAGTCTAAGCTTAAACTAATGTTGCCTTAGACTTGCATGATTTTTGTGCCATTGGGCCTTAGAATTTCTCTGACGACGTTTGAGATAGTTGGCTCCTTGTAGACTGATAAAGAAGACTTCAGTCTGATAGTGTGAGCTTTAGCTAGGCAGTAACATAGCTTGTGACCCTACATCTATAATACCTTATTCTTCTAACAATTTTGTATGGCATGGTTCTTAATTCTAGAAAATTTCTAGATAATTCTAGTTGTCTATGGTTTGAGCTGGAGTAATATATCGGTGGCACTCGATTCGGGGTTATATCTCATGATTCTCGATTGGTCGCTGATTCTAATTCAGTTCAATCCCTTAGCTATAGTTACCTGTTCAAGCCAGTGGTTTATTTTTCGTGTGTTTGATTCCTTAGTTATAGTTACCCGGTTGAAGTATGTAGTCTAGCTTACTTGAGTTCAGGCTCCTTATCTATAGTTACTCAGTTGGAGTCCATGTCCGAGCTTACCTGTGTTGACCCTTGGCTACACTTTCCTGGTTGAAGTCTGTGGTCTAGCTTACTCATATCAACTTATTCGCTATTGTTACCTGGTTGAATTACATGGTTCATCTTGTATGTGTCTCAATTCCTAATTCCCTAATGAATCTTTGATTGACGTCTTCATCCGCTTTCAGCTTTGGGTTGAGGTATTAGAGTTTGGGAATATATCGATTGAAGTTCGATAAATGGTGATATTATTGGAACATTTTGGCTCTGCTCATTTTACTTCTGCTATTATTGCACTTTTCTAACATATGGGAGTCTGTTCAGGTGGTCATCTTATACTTGTGCACGAGCATACCCATCGAGTTTATGGAAGCCCAGTTGATTTAGTTAGATTCTTTCTCTTTGTTTGTCAAGTACGCTGGTGTACATACCTATATTTACTTCTTGTTGTGTCTTTGTTTGTGAACATTTACTTGAACTTCAGTTTACTTTTGCTTATCTTTCCCAGTCGGCCTGTTATGCCTACTGGTTACCTGTAGTTTTTGTACTCATACTACACCCTGCATCTGTTTTTGTGATGTAGGTTCGAGTACTAGCTACTGATGTTGATTCGAGCCAGCTGCAATCACGATCAGAGGCGAGGGTGAGCCTATTGCATTATGGATTTACCCATCTCTCTCTATACTATATTTTGCCTGTCTTTTGGTTTTTGAGATAGCTCTATTTTCGTGGCCCACTTTTGGGACGTTTACTCTTTTTGTAGTAACTCTGTACTTATGACTTCCAGGTTCTGGGAGAGATCTTTTTATTTGTACATATCTAGCTTTTCTTCCACCCATTCATGTATGTTCCTATTATTTGATTATTATTTTAGATTAAATTGTTGGTCTTCTACCCTGACATCCAATTAATCATAATTCTGGGATATCAGTCGGCTTGCCTACTGGTGGGTCATAGTATGCGCTATCATGACATGAGAAATCAGAACATGAAATTCTGTCACTATGAGGTGACACTTCTCCCAATTTAGAACAACATTCATTTTGACACATATTTTAAACACTTGACTAAGATGTTCAAGACATGCATCAAATTATCCATCATCATTGAGAAATCATCCACGAAATGTCGGCAAAAATTGAGAGCATACCTCTTTTAAATTGCGGGAGCATTTCATACCAAAAAAGGCATCTGCCTAAAATCAAAAAGGCCATATGGGCGCTTGAAAATAATTTTCTCTTGATCCTCTAGAGAAATAAAAATCTAACTATACCCGGAGTATCCACCCAAAAAGCAGTAACAACCACGACCCGCAAGACTATCCAACATTTTGACCATGAAAGGCATGGGGAAGTGGTATTTTTCTGTGCAAGCATTCAGTTTTTGGTAATCCATGCATACCCTCCAACCGGTCACCGGACGCGTAGATACAAGGTCATTATTTTCATTAGGCACAACAATCATACCACCCTTTTTAGGAATGCATTACACCGGACTCACCCATATACTATTGGCAATGGGATACACAACACCTGTATCGAGCCACTTGATGATTTCTTTCTTCACCACTTATTGGATTGGAGGGTTTATGTAACACCCCCCTAAAACGTTGTATGTCGGTATTTCAATTCTCGACAAAAAAATGATAATGTCTCTGTATTTTGAGCATAACTTTTCATAGATTAGTCCAAATTAGGTAATTCAAATTTCTGCATAACCATAACATTATTACCTACAACCTTCATGAAGAACATATCTTAAGATTTGGAGATTAAGTAGATCAAATAAATTAATCTTTGCAAGACATAATGCTATGACAGAATGGAGTATTTGTAGAATAAAATTTATATCTCGATGTAGCATGCTCTAAATTGGATGATTCTTGAACTAACTAAAGCTAGACTTCTATACCTACAAT
This sequence comes from Solanum dulcamara, assembly GCF_947179165.1. Classification (NCBI taxonomy): domain Eukaryota; kingdom Viridiplantae; phylum Streptophyta; class Magnoliopsida; order Solanales; family Solanaceae; genus Solanum; species Solanum dulcamara. Next base: position 34,465,195 of record NC_077241.1, on the reverse strand, counting down.
TCCTATGAGACACCAAATCCTAATAAGGAATTTATCTTATTCAAAGATAGCTTTGAAAATGGATATTTCGTTAAAAGAGATCTCATCTCACCTACCATAAAAAGATCTAGAACCATTTGACATCATCCATGACATCAAAATCCTCCATTAAATTTTCAAGATCATCCTTTGTAATTAATTTTATTTATTGTTAGGTATCTCCTCCACACCTATAAATACCCACCTTATTTCCTTATTTTTATTCGTCAAGCTTTGATAAGCAACTCTTCTCTCTATACACTTTTTTACTCATTCTCAAATATAGTTTTAGTTTTAATAGTATAAAAATACTATTCCGATGATTCTTATACTCCGGGTAGTACACAAAACGCTCCGGCAAGAAGAAAAGGCTAGGGGTTCAAGTTCCAATACGGAGTAAAGCTTCCGATTTAATGTATGTAAGGCTTTCATAGCATCGGATTGAGTTCGTCCATGCGTCCAATATTTAAATTCATTATAATTGAGTTATAGTTGATTTTTATCCAAATTTTGAATTCTAAATGAATTAATTCTTCTTCTATTGAGTTAGATATATTTATGTATTAATAATATTATTATTGTTATCTCTCATATTATTGGAATTATTGTTCATGTCTACTTTCCCATTAATCCTAATATATTTGATGTTCATGAATATTTTTTCACATGTTTTGAGTAAAGATATTGTCTTTTTAATATTTTCATTGATACAAAAAGTGATATGAATTAATACTATATATATATATATATATATATATATATATATATATATATATTATTGAGTTTTGAAAGAGCAAAAGAGTTAAAGTTTAAATGAATTTGAGTAAATGATGTTTTGAGCAAGATATTTTGATGAGATATAAATGATGTTTTTGAAATATAATGATTGATGAAGAGGTAATGAGATGAATTTGATGATTTAAATTAAAGTCCAATGAGACTAGATGATGAGATTAATATGAGCACATATTTTGGGAGTAGTATTGAGCACCGAGTAGGGTAAGAGATGGTTGTCGGTTAGAAAATCTCCCAATTGAGTAAGCATTTCTTATTATTGTTTTAATTTTTCATTACATATTAATGTTGAGATGATGTTGAGTTCTGAGCTGAGTTTTCCTAAAAGGAATTTCTTGATATATGTATTTACCTTCCTACCATTTTACATACGCGTACATTCTACGTACCGACGTCATTCGACCTGCATCGTTTTATGATGCAGATATAGGTGTTAGAGATCCTCAACAGGCATATTGTTGAAGATCATTCTTTTTCAACTATTTGGTGAGTCCTTCTTGTCTTCGGAGGAACTCTCTATCCTTTTAATATTTTTGAGTATGATGTTTCTTTTAAGGTAGTCATGGACATGTCATTAGCACCATCTAAGAGTATTAGAGGCTTCATAGACAGATTTTGATGATGTAATCGGAGTAGTTCTCCTTAGAAACTACTTCTTCTAAGAATTATATATTTTTCCTTTGATGTTGATGATAATAAGCCCACATTAGTATTCTTAAGTCTTCCACTGATGAACAAATGATTAATGAGACCAAGTTGTTCTCTTGGAAGCCAGAGATGGTTTTTGAGTGCCGGCCACGCCTAGGGTACCCTCTCGGGGCATGATAAACTTGATATCAGATCATAGGGTTCAAGAGTCCTATGGTGTCTATGAAGCCGTGTCTAGTAGAGTCTTGCTTATGGGTGTATCGTGCACCACACTTATAATCAGAAGGATATAGGAAGTAAGGAATTATTTCACTTCTTTCATAATCTTAGTTCGTGCGATAGAGTTTAACTCTATAAAAACTTTCTTTCTAATTCTTGCGTTTATACATTTCAGACATGCCTCCTAAATGTTCAACCAGTCAGAGGAATGCTGCCAGCACTAAGGTTCCACAGTCAGAGATGCCTCCACGGAGAACTAGGGGTCGATCTGTAAGGTCTACTGAGGTACCCCAAATACCTACTATTCAGACCACTCCTACTTCAGAGGAAGATTTTCGAGGAGCAATGGCTATGCTCACCCAGTTGGTGGCTGCTCGAAATAGTAGCCAGAGTTCACCAACTCCTAGCTATAGTTATCAAGAGCCATCTGCTGCCATAAGGATTAGAGATTTTCTGAGAATGAATCCGTTGATCTTCATGGGTTCCAAGGTTGATGAAGACCACCAAAATTTCATTGATGAGATATGTAAGATAATAAAAGTGATGCTTGCTACAGAGATCGAGGGGGTTAAGTTGGTATCTTATCAGCTCAAGAATGTGGCAAATGTCTGGTATAACCAGTGGGAAGAAAGTAGAGGTGAGGATGTGGAGCCTGCTCCTTAGGATGAGTTTGAAAGAGCATTCCTTGATAACTTCTTTCCCCAAGAGCTACGTGAAGCAAAAATTGAGGAGTTTGTGAACCTCAAGCAAGAGAGTATGACTGTGAAAGAGTATAGTTTAAAGTTTATTCAGTTGTCCAAATATGCCCTAGAAATAATTTTTCATGTGAAGTCTAAGATAAGAAAGTTTGTCTCTGGCCTAGGCAAACATGAAAAGAAAGAATGTAAGGCAATACTAATGATTTCTGACATGGATTTTTCTAGATTGATGGGGTATGCTCAGCAGGTTGAGAATGACAAGAAAAGGACCGAGAGGAACACTTAAGCAAGAAGGCTAAGTCTATTGGTCATGAGAACGAGTAGAATCAAGGGAAGGGTAACAAGTCCTTTTTCAGAAGAGGTCTTCTAATTATGTACCTTCCTCAACAAATGTTTTTACACCTACTACCAGGTATGATCAAAGGTTGTTGAGTCACAAAACTTCCGAGCTCAGGGTTCTCATTCCTAATTAAGTATGGATCAAGGTTCTAGAGGGAAACCATCATGTGCTAGATATGGGAGGATCCATTTGGGAGAGTGTCATGTGGGCACCAATGCTTGCTATGGATATGGAAGGATAGGTCACTTCCAGAATGAGTGTCCTTCAAAGAGACAGGGAGATGGAAGTAATAGAGCTCAGTTTTCTTCTGCAGCTCCACAGAATAGAGGTAATCATAGAGGTGCAGCTTCAAGTGTAGGCAGGGGAACCAACCCTCTATATGCTATGGGTAGTCGCCAAGACCAAGATAATATACCCGATGTTGTTAGTGGTATGCTCTGAGTCCTTTTTTTTATGTGTATGCATTACTTGATACGGGTGCTATGTTATCTTTTGTAACTCCTTACTTGGCTAGTAAATTTGAGATCCATCCTGAGTGTCTTCTTAAGCCTTTCAGCATGTCAATTCTTGTTGGTAAGTCTATCTTAGCTGAGAGGGTCTATAAAAATTGTACTGTATCAATCTATCACAAGGATACCATGGTTGACTTAGTTGAGTTGGACATGGTGGATTTTGATGTGATTCTTGGCATGGACTGGCTTTATGCTTGTTATGCTTCAGTTGATTGTAGGACTTGAATTGTCAAGTTTTAATTTCCAAATGAGCCTATCTTAGAGTGGAAGGGGAGTTCTATAGTGCCTAGGGGTAAATTTATTTCCTACCTTAAGGCTAGAAAATTAATGTCCAAGGGATGTATATATCATATAGTCTGAGTCAAAAATATTAATGATCAGGCTCCATCTCTTGAGTGAGTTCCCATTGTGAATGAGTTTCCTGAAGTCTTTTCTGAAGATCTACCTGGAATCCCTCCTGATAGAGAGATAGACTTTGGTATTGATGTCCTTCCTGATACACAACCTATCTTCATTCCTCCTTATATGATGGCTCCCACTGAGTTGAAAGTGTTGAAAGAACAACTGAAAGACCTCATAGATAAGGGGTTTATTAGGCCAAGTGGCTCACCTTGAGGTGCTCCTGTCCTATTCGTGCGAAAGAAAGATGGGTCCCTTAGAATGTGCATTAATTACCGACAACTAAATAAGGTCACCATAAAGAACAATTATGCTTCTCCAGAATAGATGATTTATTTGACCAACTTCAGGGTGCCACATGCTTCTTTAAGATAGACCTCAGATCAGGTTATCACCAGTTGAAAGTGAGAGAATGTGATATCGCGAAGACGGCTTTCCGAACTCGCTATGGTCATTTTGTGTTTCTTGTTATGTCCTTTGGATTGACAAATGCTCCTGCAACTTTTATAGACCTCATGAACTGGGTATTCAAGCCATACCTGGATACGTTTGTAATTGTCTTCATCAATGATATTTTGGTCTACTCTAGAAGTAAGAGTGAGTATGCTAATCACCTTAAGATTATCCTTCAAAATCTTAAGGAGAGGGAATTCTATGCTAAGTTTTCGAAGTGTGAGTTTTGGCTTGAGTCTGTAGCATTCCTAGGCCATATTATATCTCATGATGGAATTCAAGTTGATACTCAAAAGATTTAGGCAGTTAAGAACTGGCCTAGACCTACATCTCCAAATTACATAAGGAGTTTCTTAGGTTTTGCTGGTTACTATAGGAGGTTTGTTGAGGGATTTTCATCCAAATCATCACCATTGACTAAACTAACTCAAAAAAAAGCTAAGTTTCAATGGTCTAATGCTTGTGAGAAAAGTTTTCAAGAGTTGAAACCTAGATTGACTACTACTCCAGTACTATCCCTACCCGAAAGAATGGATGGTTTTGTAATCTATTGTGATGCTTCCAGGGTTGGGTTGGGATGTGTATTGATGCAGAAAGGTAAGTTCATTGCTTATGCCTCTAGACAGCTTAAGACTCATGAGAGGAACTACCCCACTCATGACCTTGAGTTGGCAGTTGTGGTATTTGCTCTTAAGATTTGGCGTCACTATCTTTATGGTGTACATGTGGATGTATTCATAGACCATAAGAGCTTACAGTATGTATTCATCCATAAGAAGCTGAATTTGAGGTGGAGGAGATGGCTAGAGTTGCTCAAGGATTATGACATGAGCATTCTCTGCCACCCAGGTAAAGCAAGTATAGTTGCTGATGCTCTTAGTAGGTTATGTATGGGGAGTACGACCCATGTGGAAGAGGAAAAGAAGGAGTTGTCAAAGGAAGTGCATAGACTTACGCATTTGGTAGTTCAACTTATTGACTCTAGTGAGGGTGGTACAATAGTCCAAAATGGAGCTGAATCATCTCTAGTTGAAGAGGTGAAAGGAAAGCAAGATCAGGATCACATTCTTCTTCAATTGAAGGATGAGGTTCATAAGTAGAAGGTAATGGCTTTTACTAAAGGAGGAGATAGAGTGTTGAGATATCAAGGGAGATTATGTGTTCTAAGTGTTGATGGTATTCGAGAGAGAATCATGGAACAAGCCCATAATTTCAAGTATTCCATCCACCCAGGATCAACAAAGATGTACCACGACTTGAGAGAAGTATACTGGTGGAGTAGAATGAAGAGAGATATAGCAGATTTTGTGTCTAAGTGCTCGAACTGCCAACAAGTTAAAATTGAGCACCAAAGGCCTTGTGGAGTGGTTCAGAATATAGAGATCCTGGAATGGAAGTGGGAAATGATCAATATGGACTTCATTACCGGTTTACCATGAACCCTCAAATAACATAACGCTATTTGGGTGATTATGGATAGGATGACCAATTTGGCTCATTTCTTGCCAGTTAAGACTACGAACACTATAGAGGATTATGCCAAACTATATCTTAGAGAGATTGTTAGACTGCATGGAGTTCCTTTGTCTATAATCTCTGATAGGGGAGCTTAATTCATTGCTCAGTTTTGGAAGTCATTTCAGAAGGGTTTGTGCTCAAGAGTGAACCTTAGTACTGCTTTTAATTCACAGACAGACGGCTAGATAGAGCATACGATACAAACTTTGGAGGATATGTTAAAAGCTTATGTCATTGACTTTAAAGGTAATTGGGATGATCATTTACCTTTTATTGAATTTGCATATAATAATAGCTTCCATTCGAGTATTTAAATGGCTCCTTATGACGCTCTGTATGGAAGGAGATGTAGATCACCAATTGGTTGGTTTGAAGTTGGCGAAGCTGAGTTGATTGGACCCGACTTGGTTCACCAAGCTATGGAGAAGGAAAAAACCATTCAAGAGAGGTTGAGGACTGCTTAGAGTCGCCATAAATCCTACACTGATGTTTGGAGAAGAGATTTGAAGTTTGAAGTGTACGATTGGGTATACTTGAAAGTTTCACCCATGAAAAGTGTGAGAGATTTGGAAGGAAAGGGAAGCTTAGTCCCCGCTACATTGGTCCTTACCAGATATTGAGGAGGGTAGGTAACGTAGCCTATGAATTAGAATTTCCCCCAGAATTAGCTGTTATTCATCTCGTGTTTCACATCTCTATGCTTAAGAAGTGTTTGGGAGATCCTTCACTTGTTATCCCAACTAAAATCATTGGGGTGAAAGAGAATTTGAGTTATGAAGAGATTCTAGTTCAGATTCTTAATCGTCAGATTCGCAAATTAAGAACTAAGGAAGTGGCATCTGTCAAAGTGCTATGGTGAAATCAATTTGTTGAAGAGGCTACATGGGAAGCTGAAGAAGATATGAAGGCTAAATATCCTCATCTATTTGTACCTTCCGAGGATGATGTTCAAGGTAATATTCCTTACTTCTATCTTAGAGTCGATGTGTATTCTTGAATTTGAGTTATTGACCATTTAATTATCGAAGTTTTTGAGAAATTGATGTATTAATGATATTCGTTCTTGATGTCTCCTATTTTCATCTTCATTCAAGGATGAATGATCCCAAGGGGGAGATATTGTAACACCCCCTAAAACGTTGTATGTCGTTATTTTAATTCTCGATGAAAATAATAATGTCTCTGTATTTTGGGCATAACTTTTCATAGAATTATCCAAATTAGGTGATTGAAATTTCTGAGTAACCATAACATCATTAACTACAACTTTCATGAATCATATCTTAAGATTTGGAGTTTAAGTAGATCAAATAAATTAATCTTTGCAAGACACGGTGTTGTGATGGAATGGAGTATTTGTAGAATAAAATTTATATCTCAATGTAGCATGCTCCAAATTGGATGATTCTTGAACTAACTGAAACTAGACTTCTATATCTACAATTCTTACGAAGACAACAAATCCTAATAAGGAATTTATCTTGTTCAAAGGCAGCTTTGAAAATGGATATTTCGTTAAAAGAGATCTCATATCACCTACCATAAAAAGATCTAGAACCATTTGACATCATCCATGACATCAAAATCCTCCATTGAATTTTCAAGATCATCATTTGTAATTAATTTTTATTTATTGTTAGGTCTCTCCTCCACACCTATAAATACCCACCTTATTTCCTTATTTTTATTCATCAAGCATTGTTAAGCAACTCTTCTCTCTATACACTTTTTTTACTCATTCTCAAATATAGTTTTAGTTTTAATAGTATAAAAATACTATTTCGATGATTCTTATACTCCGGGTAGTACACAAAACGCTCCGACAAGAAGAAAAGGCTAGGGGTCCAAGTTCCAATTCGGAGTAAAGCTTCTGATTTAATGTATGTAAGACTTTCATAGCATCGGATTAAGTTCGTCCATGCGCCCAATATTTAAATTCATTATAATTGAGTTATAGTTGAGTTTTATCCAAATCTTGAATTTTAAATGAATTAATTCTTCTTCTATTGAGTTAGATATATTTATATATTAATATTATTATTATTGTTATCTCTCATATTATTGGAATTATTATTCATGTCTACTTTCCCATTAATCCTAATATATTTGATGTTCATGAATATTTTTACACATATTTTAAGTAAAGATGTTGGCTTTTTAATATTTTCATTGATACAAAAAGCAATATGAATTAATATTATATATATATATATTATTGAGTTTTGAAAGAGCAAAAGAGTTAAGTTTAAATGAATTTGAGTAAATGATGTTTTGAGCAAGATATTTTGATGAGATATAAATGATGTTTTTGAAATATAATGATTGATGAAGAGGTAATGAGATGAATTTGATGATTTAAATTAAAGTCCAATAAGACTAGATGATGAGATTAATATGAGCACATATTTTGGGAGTAGTATTGATCACCGAGTAGGGTAAGAGTTTAATTGACTCAAACCCTAGAACTACATAGCCAGCGTAGGATGGAGGCTATGCCTCTTAAGTCCCAAAAAGAGGACTTTGATGAGTGGGTTCAAGATAGTGATGTCCTTTAACCTGGAAAGGTATTAGATGGATGTGGCAATGACATCTCTTCATTGTATCATCGCTAGCTCATAAGTGATGGTTGTCGGTTAGAAAATCTCCCAATTGAGTAAGCATTTCTTATTATTGTTTTAATTTTTCATTACATATTAATGTTGAGATGATGTTGAGTTCTGAGCTGAGTTTTCCTGAGAGGAATTTCTTGATATATGTATTTACCTTCCTACCATTTTACATACGCGTACATTCTACGTACTGACGTCATTCGACCTGCATCGTTTTATGATGCAGATACAGGTGTTAGAGATCCTCAACAGGCATATTGTTGAAGATCATTCTTTTTCAACTATTTGGTGAGTCCTTCTTGTCTTCGGAGGAACTCTCTATCCTTTTAATATTTTTGAGTATTATGTTTCTTTTAAGGTAGCCATGGACATGTCATTAGCACCATCTAAGAGTATTAGAGGTTTCATAGACAGAGTTTGATGATGTAATCGGAGTAGTTCTCCTTAGAAACTACTTCTTCTAAGAATTATATATTTTTCCTTTGATGTTGATGATAATAAGCCCACATTAGTATTCTTAAGTCTTCCACTGATGAACAAATGATTAATGAGACCAAGTTGTTGTCTTGGAAGCCAGAGTTGGTTTTTGAGTGCTGGCCATGCCTAGGGTACCCTCTCGGGGCGTGACAGTTTAACCTCCTTTGTTGCTCAATGGTAAGATTGCTATCACTGGCCAGCTAGATCTTATGTGTACACATATCGAGAGGGATGCATATAATGTCAATAATTGTCCACCCGATGCTTTGATAAATTTCCTCAACACGATCACAAGATCTTTCACTTGCTCCTCAACTAACACAATAAGTATTATGATGGGAAATGTAGCATTTTCTACCAAAAACACATATTAAAGATGAGACGGAAGTATGCTAACTTCGATCTTGGGCGGTTTAATCAGACTTGGAAGTTGGAAAGCTAGAGCCAATGAGGAAATTCTTTCTAAATGGCTCATAGGTATGTTTACAAATCATAATAACCACTCATAACATGACATGAGAGGTGATGGTTCAGAGGTCCCTCAAATTCAAGTCTACTATTTGATAGGAAGGCTCGTAAGAATTATTATGTTTCATAAAAATAAAGAATAACCAAAGTCCTAAGGCTCTTAAATCTGCAGGATTCAAGACCAGCAGGAAGAGTCCATATTATGACATGTAGAAAAGATTATGGGTCATTGACGTAACCCATTTGGAACTTTAGAGACTTGAAAACTTGACAATTAAAGCCAAGTCATTCTCCCAAAAATTTTCTAGATAAGGAACTCAATTCTCTCAAGGTTTTTCTTCAAGCTCAAGCTAGGGTTTTTAGATTTGAACAAGGTTTATTCTTCAATTCTAAGTGAAAATACTCAAGGTATGTGGGGATTGATCTAAGGGTACCTTTCACCCATGGATTCCCAATGTTTTCTAAAGTTTTCATTTAATTTCAATTGATTAGGAACCGTATTTTTGATGAATTACATTGGGTTGATTAAATTTTATTTTAAGAAGTTATCAATGATCATTATATGCATGTTTTCATATGAATGCCATGATTTTAAGTTGAATTATGATTGCCCATAGATAAAGCTATTTTCAAATTATGATTATAAAAGTTACAAATGACTTTATGATTTGATCATGAGTTTAATGATTTTTAGTGAAAGTTTCTATAATTTAAAGTTGAGATTATGATTTTATGATGAAAGTTATGATGATGATGAAAGTTAAGATCAAAAAAGTTATTATGGTGTGATATGTCTGATTCTCACACAATTATGTTAAAGATAGTGATAAGTAAAATTCTCACCAAAGTTAAGGATTCTTATGAATTATTAAGTTAATGAGTTATTCCTAATATTTTATAAGATGGATTGATTGGCAGTTACTATCTTTCCCTATTATGTTATGATCATATTTTATGAGTTTCCATTGGGATATTACCTAAGCACCGAGAGGGCTTCTAGGTGGGATTTGGTTCTATAAGCAGTTAGTTACCCAAGGGAATCCTAATACCAACCTAAAGTCCCAAACTATGTTGTATGCGTAGGTTGCCTTCATTTTCTAGCTAGTAGATCCACATATAGCATAGATGAGTTGAGTTGAGTTTAGATGAGTACCATGACGGAGTATACACTGGCAAAGTTTCCTCTCCCTTCTCAATGACGGTTCCATCAAATTCCATCGTATATCTCACATGGTCTTAGATATCATTTAAATATCTTATCCCACACAAGTTAAATGCCAAGTTACGAGTTCATGATGAATTTTTATAAAATACATCAAGCATGACTTTTATATGTTTTCAAATGTTTTAAGCCTTACTCATGTTCATTATTATTGGTCATGCATCTTATGTAATATTGATTACGTTCCTTTAATTGTCCATGCATACCTCATATACTAAGTAAATTCAAACATACTAACACATATTTTTCCTATATTGTCTTGTAATGTAGGGGCAGACGACACTCACGACCATCTTATTCATGCCTAGAGTTGCCTTAGATTCTCAATGAGTTGGTGAGTTCTCATTCTATCGAAGTCATGACTTTTATTCTTGTTGTTAACTTGATGTTCTTTTATTATTAGGGTGATCTACGAGCATGTCCTAAGCCCTCATAAAAGACTAGACTAAAGGCATGTTTAGATAATGTTATGATGTAGTTTGGTTGGACATCATTGAGTTGTTATCCCTTAGTCTCATTCCCTTGAGTTGTTACTTCCACTTATATATTATTATCATGTTCCTTACCTTATGAATGCAATGAATGCTAAGACGGCTTGGTTGGGGTCCCTAGCATCCCAATCGTCATATCGCGGCTTGGACTTAATTCGGTTCATGACAAATATGGTATCAGAGCACAAGGTTTAGAAAGAGTCCTAGGGAATCTAACATGCTTCATTAAGTCGAGGCTTGTTCATTGGTATGAAGCACGCCACATCGATGAATAGGAGGCTATGAAATATCTTAGGAAAAATTCTCACTTCTTTCATGATCTATTATGTGTAGTAGAGTGGTTAAGTTTTTCCCTTTGTTACTTGTTCTTTGCAATTTTTAGAACATGTCTACCTGAAAATACCCCGCTAGAAGGAATGTGGTTGAGGAGGAGCCACAAGCTCCAAATGAGCCTATAAATAATAAAGTTTCCAATGCCAGGTTCCGAGTGACTTTAGAAGTACTTGTTCAAGCCGTTATGGCTCAAGTTAATCATGAAGTGGTTGCTCCCGTGAACCCAAATATTGGTATAGTGGCCACTCAATTTTATGATTTTATAAAGATGAATCCTTCGGATTTTTGGACTTCCAAATTTGACTAGCATCCACAAGAGTTTGTCAATAGGATTCACAAGATTGTGGATACCATGAGGACTAGCCCAGTTGAGGCAGAGGATTTGTCCATTTATCAATTAAAGGACATTTCTCGTATTTGGAATGATCAATAGAAAAGTGAGAAGCCTAGAGAGGCGTATCCTGTAACTTGGCATGAGTTCAAAGGGGTGTTTCTTGATCATTTTTTCCTTTGAGTTAAGGAAGGGAAAACTGCAAGAGTTCATCAACCTTAAGAAAGGTGGTATGAGTGTATGAGAATATGCCCTCAATTTTACTTAATTGTCAAAATATGTTTCATTCATGGTTACCGACTCAAGAGCTCATATGGGAAATTTTGTGTAAGGCGTGTTGTATAGTCTCAAAGGAGTGAAAAATAGCTATGTTGATTCGGGAGATGGATATATCTAGACTCATTACCTATGCAGATCAAATCGAGAGTGACAAGACAAAGAAGATAAATAGGGTATCCAAGAGGCCAAGGACCAATGGTGGTGATTTCTCTTATGTAAGTCCAGATGTGGTAGACATTCTCATTTTCACCAAACATACTCTGGCGAAGGGTGTTCTAATGCCACTACTCCAAGGTTTGACAAGGATAGTGTGCCCAATGTTAAGCCTTAAGGACGTGCTCCGATTGGCCAAGTTACTCCTTCATGTAAAAAGTGTGGTAAGAACCACAATGGTGAATGTCTAGCTGGTTAGAATGTGTGCTACCGGTGTGGTAAGCTGGGTTATCATGCTAATAAATTCAAGGTCAAGTATGGTCATCCTTAAGGAAACCGAAGGGTGGTCAATGCAATAATAGGTTTTATGTTCTCTATAGTAGGTAAGAGGTGGAGAAGACTCCTGTTGTTGTTACCGTTATGTTCTGGGTCTTTCACTATGATGTTTATGACTTACATGATTCAGATGCAAATTAGTCTTTTATTTTCCCTTATGTGGCTATGAGATTTGATGTTAGCTTAGAAACATTGTTAGAGCCTTTTTCCATCTATACTCCCATAGGTGAGTCAGTTGTGGCTAAAAAAGACTTTAGAATGTTTCCGGTTACGGCCTTCCACAAAGTTACTCTATGTGAACTAGTTGAGCTTGGGATGACCGATTTTGATGTTATCCTTGGTATGGATTGACAATATGCATTTTCTGCTTCTATCAATTGTAGAACCCGAGTGATTAAGTTCCAATTCCAAGATGAGTCAGTCCTAGAATGGAAAGGTAGTAATTTCATGTTCAAGGGTCAATTATTTTTGTTCCTTAAAGATAGAAAAATGATTTTCTAGGTTTGTATTTACCATCATGTGATGATTATGGATGAAAAATCGAAAGCCCTTATTCTAGAGTCAGTTCCCATTGTTAATGAGTTTCCAGATGTATTTCCCGATGGTCTACCTTGTATTCCTCCCGAAAGGGAGATTGATTTTGGAATAGACCTTCTTTTGGGTACTCAACCAATTTCTATTCTTCCGTACCGAATGGCCCCGGTAAAATTAGAGGAGTTAAAGGATCAATTGAAAGACATGTGAGACAAGGGTTTCATTAGACCAAGTATATCACCATGGGTTGTTCCCATTTTATTTGTTAGAAAGATGGATGGTTCACTACATTTGTCTATTGAATTAAGGCAATTGAACAAAATTATCATCAACAATAAGTACCCAATTCCGAGGATAGATGATTTGTTTGACCAATTGCAAGGGGAAAGCTCTTCTCTAAGATTGATATTCATTCCGGATATCCCCATTAAAGGGTGAGGGAGTGTGACATTCCCAAAATGATATTTTGAATAAGGTATGGCCATTATGAGTTCCTAGTTATTTTGTTTGCTTTGACCAATGCCCCGCGGCTTTTATGGACTTGATGAATAGGGTATTCAAACAATTTTTCTACATGTTTGTAATGGTGTTCATTGATGATATTTTTATTTACTCTCGACTTGAGGAGGAGCATACTAATAACTTGAGGATTGTGTTGCAAACTCTAAGGGACAAGCAATTATTTGCCAAATTCAAAAAATATGAGTTTTGGCTAAGGGAGGTTGTTTTACTTGGTCACATTGTGTCTGGTGAAGGGATTATAAATGATCCTACGAAAACTAAAGGGGTTAAGAATTGGCCTAGACCATTGTCCACTTCAGATATTAGAAGCTTTCTAAGCCTAGCCAGGTATTATAGGAGATTTGGGGAAGGATTTTCATCGATCTCGTCACCTTTGACAAATTTACTCCGAAGAAGGTAAATTTTCAATAGTCGGAAACTTATGAAAAAGGTTTTCAAGGGTTGAAAGATCATCTCACTACTGCTCTTATCTTGACCTTGCCGAAAAGGTCTGATGGTTTTGTTCTATATTGTGATGCTTCAAGGGTTGGTCGATGTTGAGTATTAATGCAACTTGTTAAGGTAATAGCCTATGCTTCTAGGCAACTGAAAGTACATGAGTGGAATTATCCAACCCATGATCTTGAACTAGCATTGGTTGTGTTCTCTTTGATGATTTGGAGACACTATCTTTATGGTGTCCATGTGGACATGTTCACCGACCATAGTAGTGTAAAATATATGTTTAAGCAAAAATACTTGAACCTTTGGCAAAGGAGATGGCTTGAATTATTAAAGGACTATGACATGAATGTGATGTACCATCTGAGCAAATCTAATGTGGTTTCCAATGCACTAAGTAGATTGTCCATGAGTAGTATTGCACATGTTGAGGAACATAAGAAAGAGTTGATCAAAGATGTTCATAGATTGGCACCTTTAGGGGCGCGTTTGATTGATTCTAATAATGGAGGTGTCCTTGTTCACAATGGTACGGAATCGTCTCATATGGATGATGTTAAGGCCAAACAAGACCATATATTCGATATTGGTTGAGCTGAAGAAGTCGGTTGCCGAAAACTCCATTGAGGCTTTCTCCCATGGAGGAGATGGTGTGCTTCTTTATCAATATTAGTTGTGTGTACCTAATGTTGATGGTTTAAGAGAGTTGATATTGAATGAGGCCTATAGTTCTAGTATTCGGTTCATCTGGGATCCACCAAGATGTACCATGATTGGAGGGAGGTGTATTGGTGGAATGGAATAAACAAGGACATAGCAAAATTTGTAGCTAAGTGTCCAAATTGCCAATAAGTTAAAGTTGAGCATCATAGACCAAGAGGTCTAGCCCAAGACATTGAAATTCTAACTTTGAAGTGGGAAGATGTGAATATGGATTTTATAACAGGTTTGCCTAGTACTAAGAAACAATATGATTCCATTTTGGTTGTTGTGGATCGAATGACTACATAAGCTTATTTTCTACCGGTTAAGACTTATTATAGTGCCAAAGACTATGCTAAATTGTCTGTTCGTGAATTAGTAAGACTTCACGGTGTTCCCTTGTCCATTATATCGAATCAAGATACTTAATTCACTTCACACTTTTGGATGTCATTCCAAAAGGGTCTTGGTACAAAGGTTAAGTTAAGTACAACTTTCCATCCTAAAACCAATGGTCAAGATAAAAGAACCATCCAATGTTTAGAGGATACATTGAGGGCATGTTTTATTGATTTTAAAGAAAGTTGGGATTCAAGGTATATGAGATTCATCCATGGGTATCTTTCACACATAGAGCCCCAAATAATTTCTTAAATCTTCCAAGAGTTTCAATTAAAACTTTTAGTCTTCTTAATTTCAACTTTAATTACATTAGCTATGATGTATTTTGTGAATTCAAATCTATTTTTGGCATAATTTGATTGGTAATTTCTTTGGATTGGTGGATTCTTCATATATTTTCATTATATTGTTAATTAGGGATTAGGATCTCATTATAGGGGATGAAAAATCTTGGAGTTTACTAGAAAAATGCTAGGGCAGTGCGCCACTATCGTGGAAGGAATATATCTTTGTAGTTTTCCTCCTGGCGTGAAGCGCCACTATAGCGCCTACAACTTTGCGCAATGCGCCACTGTTGCACCATCACCCAGTTTTCCAGAAAACTAATTCCCCAATGCCACGTATGTGATAAAATTCTTTTCTTTTGTTTTGTTTATCCTTACCTCTCATAAACTACTCTTCCAAGTGCATGAATTACATTTAATTTATGATTTAACCTCTCAAATAAGCACGAATTACTCCTCCATTACATGAACATACTTTCAGGCATGACCATTCAAGTATGATTTTCAAGAATGTTTCAAATTATGCTTTCTTCATGCAAATTATGAAAAAAGTGACTTAAGGCCCAAAGATATGAATTATGTATGTATGATTTATAATATGGAACGACAATACTCGCATTGCACTTATGTTATGAAAATAAGCTACTCTATGATTTAAAACCTATGATCATGACTATGATGTATGTTCATTACTATTTCTATGCTATGTATGTTTTCCATGGGATTTTACTTAGCGCTGAATGTGGACTTGAGGTGGGGGCTTGAAATATAGGGTCCTTATATAAAGTCTTTTGTCCCATAACAATGTTCCACCATAGGATTTCCCTTCTTAGCCTAACTAGTGGATCCACATATAGCGTACGTATGACCCGCCTAGTAGGGTAGAGAATACCTTGACAAGTAGATTTCCCTTTTCTTCATTGTATGGGTAGACAACAAGATTCCATGTTATAGCTCGCATGGTATTAGTGTCGGTTATGATTCCTATCTCACATATATTTATGACTATTATGCTACTTTATGATCTTCAACTATGTCCTTTAAATGCTTTTATCATCACGGTATTCCTCATGACTTCACTTAATCTTTTTATCATGTCTAATTTTGATCATTGCAACTTATGATTCATGTTTCATGGCATGCCCTCATACTTAGTATATTCCAACGTAGTAATGCATACTTTTTTCCTATATTGTTTTATAATGTAGGATTTGAGGTTGAAGATCATATTCATCTGCGTGGCTAGTTAAACTTTCCTATCCGGCAGTGTAGGTGGTGAGTCCTCATTTATCAGGGACTAGTCGTCGAGTTTGTTATAGTTTTCAAAGTCTTTTTGTTAAGTTTCATTTTGAGGGTGAGATAGGGACATGTCTTAGCCCCCGCCCATGTTCATAAGTAGAGGCATCTAGTTGGACAAATATTTCGAGTCTATGTTGTCATATGATATTCTTCATCTTCTATTCATGGTTTAGACTCTCTTATCATGTTTCCGCTTTTACTTTACCTTATGTATGCTTATGATATGAACAAGAGGCTTGGTTGGAGCCCTTTAGGATTTTGATCGCCGTGTTACGACTAGGCCCTAGGTCTAGTCGTGAAAATCCTCATCAACCTTGGATCTATGAAACTTAGGAGGGTTCATCCATGTGAAGTATCTAACCTTTAAAGCTGGAGTAGGCATATTACGAGGAGTATCTACTCGGTCTAGCATTTATAAAGCATCCCAAAACTCCACAATAGTCATTTGATAATTCAAAGGAGCATTTGGAGCTTGTAGCTCCTCTTTAACATTTCTTTTAACCAGAGCTCTTCGTAGAGGCATGAATCTATAATTGCAAAGAAAAGGAGTTAAAGGAGGAAACCTTAGAGTTCAATTCTATAGCATGATTAGATCATGGAATAAGTGAAGTGTTTCCTAAGATGCCTTATAGAATCCTATTCATAGATGTGGTGTATTGTACACCCATGAACATGACTCTACTCGATACGGCATGTTAGACTCCCTAGGGCACCTGAACATTTTGCTCTGAAACCAAATTTGTCTTGATCCAATCTAGGGCCTTATCGTAGCACGACGATTAGAATCCCGAAAGACTCCAACCGAGCCTCTTAGCATAAAATTCATGAGCATATATAAGGAAATAATCAATCAAGCATAATTAAAATACAAATGCAAATCTTCAATAAGAACATAAGTCTCAAAAGAATGGAATAAGAGACAACATAGACTCTCACTGTCTAACATGCCCCTAATACTAGATCGCAGCATGAGACAATCTCCCTTATCATCTAATAGACATCATAAAGTAATGAAGTATAACTTTTAAATGTGAAATAAATGTGATGTCCTCGAACTGTGAGGACTTACCAATTAAGAAGATAATAGTAGACTCTAGCCACGAGCAGGAGGAAGATGAACGTGATTGTCGGACCTATATTATGATACAATATAGGAAAAAAGTATGTTTTAGTACATGGAATGCACTAAATATGTCAGAATATGCATAAGCAATAAATATATGACATAGGCAATATGAATCATGGATGCAAGACCAATATCATTAAGACAAGTATAAAGTCATGAAAATATTTAAAACATTTATCTCATTGGTCAATGTATAAAAAACATCATAACAACTCATAACTCAACTTAAACTGTGGGGATAGGAACTTTAACTGACATATAAGACCATGCCAACTAATATATGGAATTTGTTAACTCCAGCATCGAGACAGAGGAAGCTATCTTGCTAAGGCATACTCCATTAATACTCTTTTAACTTTGCTATGTGGATCCACTAGCTTCATTATATTGGCATATGTAAGCCTACGCGGGCAACATAGTTTATCACTAAAGGTTGCTACTAGGATTTCCTTGGATAACTAACTACGTTATTAAACAGAACCACCCCTAAAATTCCTCTCGGTGCTTAGCCAATATCCTAAAGTAACTCATTAAATATGATAATACACATCATAGGGAAAGATAATAACTAATATCAATCCATCTTTACAGAACATCATAAGAATAACTCATCATGCATGAACTTCTTTGGTTAAAACAACATAGAATCATCATGCATGAACTTCTTTGCATAAAGCATATTTAATTCATAGCATAAAGCTTTCATAGAGTATAATTTGAATATGATCATATCTCATAGATCATACATAAAACTAGTATATAGCATAGGTCATTGAAATTCAACTTGAAACATGCAATATGATGTGAATTATGCATAATTAGACTAATAACATTGAAGAATATAAGACCTAATGCAAAATTGCAAATCATGAAATTTAGGCTTTTAATTAAAGAAATTTCAATAGGAATTGAGAAGAAATCTTTGGAATTCCATGGGTAAAAGGTACCCATGGATGAAGTCCCACATACCTTAACCTTGATGAGTCCTTAATTAAAAAGAATGGAGGCTGGACCTTGATGAAATTCTATTGAATTGCTTGTGGAAGAAGAATACCATAGAGAGAAGACTTAGAAAATAAGGTTTTATGATATTAGGGATTATGGAGAAAATGAGAGGGTTAGATTACTTTAGGGTAGTTAATAGTTAGGAATTTAGTCCCGAAAAATGGTCACATTCATTAATAAAGTATAGGGAAATGACAAAAATAAACTCACTTAAAAACTTGGAATTGGGCTCAAGGACAACCCACAATGGCCCATATAACTCACCAAGATCCATGATGGTGATTGTGATGAATACCTTAGACTTAAAGAAAAGTGGAAATATTCAGGACTTCCTTCATGGAGACCATGACGGTCCATGAAGGTCACCACAGCCCATGGTGAGGGTCGTAGTGAGGATCCTAATAGGAGGATCTGCAGGGTGACCACCACAGAGCGCACTATAGTACGTGTAATTAAATATGACCCATGGTGGTCAAGCATGGTCCTTGTCTTGGAAATAATTTTTAAGGGTTTTGTGGGAGGATCACCATAGAGGGCACCACTACTTGTTCTGCTTACCACGACCAATGGTCCCATGTTGATGTCCTTTCCCTACAGGATTGAGTTTCAGAATCCAGACCAATGTGGAACATCATGAGGCGTAGCTCAATATGGCCTGTGATGGCCTTTGTGGTCATCACCTAATGCCAAAAAGATTGATTTTATGGAATTTCATCTTTTATTCCTTGTTTTTTGACTTTCCAACTGCTGGGTCATATAATTTGACAAACTTGATGTTAGAGCACAAGGTTTAGTAGTGTCCTAGGGAGTCTAACATGACGTGTCAAGTAGAGTCTTATTCATAGATGTGAAGCACGGCACATCTATGAATAGGAGGCAATGAGGCGTCTTAGGAAAATCTCACATCATTCATAATCTATGTCGTGCGATAGAGTGGTACTCTAAGTCATTCCCTTCTAACGATTGTTCTTTGTAATTTTTCAGAAAATGCCTCCACGAAGATACCCTGCTAGAGGAAACTCTTATTGAAGATCCAAATGATCCCTTGAATGAACAAGTCTCACATACCAAGTTTTGAGAACCTTTTGCAAGTGCTTGCCCAATCTATGTGTCCTTACCCAACTTAGGGCCTATCTGTAACACGACTATAGAAACCTCAAAGGTCTCAAACCAAGCTATTTGACATATCGTAAGCACACATAAGGCAAAGTATTGCAAAACATAGCATGAGAAAGAGTCTAAGAATGAATTAGAAAGGATCGTAAAGTTGACTACATACACTATATAATATTTTTTCCAACCATTTCCTCTACTAAAAAATGAGGGTGGGTTGGAGCCCTTTGAGGTTACGATCGCTGTGTCACGACTAGACCTAGTTTAGGTCATGACAAACATGGTATCAGAGCACAAGCTTTAAGATATCCTAGGGTGTCCAACATGCTACGTCAAGTAGAGTCTTGCTCATGGTTTTTAATCACGCCACAACTATGAATAAGAGGCTATAAGGCATTTTAGGAAATTCTCACTTCTTTCATGGTCCATGTCGTACTATAGAGTCTACCCTAATACTTTCTTTCCCTAACGCTCTTTCTTTGCAATTTTCAGAAAAATAACTCCTAGAAGACCACCATTTCCAAAGGGGAACAATGGTAATAAATCCTAAGCCCCTCCAGCTCCTCAAGACAATGGCCCCCTACCCAACCACATGACTAATGTAGAATTCTAGACCTTTATTATTATGTTAGCCAAAATTCTAGCCAACATGGGGTTGCAACTTTTCCTAATGATCTTACTCCAACTTCTAGGGTGAGGGATTTCACAAGAATGAACCCTTTGGAGTTTTATGGTTCAAAATTTAATGAGGATCACAAGAATTTATTGATGGGGTTTACAAAATAGTGAGAATTATAGGGGTTTCATCAGAAGAAAAAGTGGAGTTTGCGTCTTACCAACTCAAGGGTGTTGCTCAACTTTTGTACACTCAATGAAAGATAAAGAGGGTGGATAGAGGTCGCATTTAATGGGAAATCTTCAAATATTCGTTCCTTGATCTCTTTTTCCCTCTTGAGCTAAGGGAAGCCAGGGTGCTAGAGTTCATCAATCTTCGACAAGGCAACATGGGTATGAGGGACTATGATCTCAAGTTCACCAAGCTATCCAAGTAGGCTCTTTCTTTGGTTGCCGATGCACGTGAACGAATGAGTCAATTCATATCAGAGGTATCCGACTTAGTTTCTAAAGAATGTTGTACCGCCATGCTTATCAAGAAAATGGATATATTCTGTCTTATGACTTTTTTCAAACAAATTAAAGGTGAGAAACTCAAAGAGATGAAAATGAGATATTCTATGAGAGCCCGATATGAATGTGGGTTCTCAACTGCTTTGTCCGATGGCAGTAGTAGCTGCTCTCAATAAGGCTAATTTTTGGGAAAGAAGTTTTAAATATTAGTGTGTCATACCCTAAGGCTCAAGGAGGAGGTGTAAGTACTACTAGACCTTTTTTTTCCAAGTGTGCAAAATTTAAGAAGATTCATAAAGGGACATGTTTGATTAGAATGGGTGCTTGATAGATGTAGAAAAATAGGACATAGCCAATCTAAATTCTCTTATGTTACCAACAAGGGTAGGGAAGGTCTTCTGCAATGAAAAGTTTCTCAAGGTTCCCAAGCTCACCTAAGGTGGTAAATGCAACAACTAGTTTTATGCTCTTCATGTAGGCAAGAGGTGAAAGAGACTTTGTATGTTGTTACTAATATTATACGGGTTTTTCACTATGATGTTTATGCCTTACTTGATCCGGGTACAAATATTTCCTTTATTACTCCTTATGTGGCTATGAGGTTTGATATTATCCTTGAAATATTTATAGAGTGTATTTCCATTTATACTCTCGTAGGTGAGTCAGTTATGGCTAAAATAGTTTATAAAAATTGTCCCATGTCGGTTTTTCCATAAGGTCATCCCTTGTGATCATGATGAACTTGACATGACCAATTTTGACATTACTCTAGGTATGGATTGGCTATATGTTCGTATGCAACCATTGGTTGTAAAACTGGTAAGGTAAATTTTCAGTTTCCTACTTAGCCTATTCTTGAATGGAAGGATAATGATTTGGTGGTTAAGGGTTGATTCATTTCATGTCTTAAAGCCCAGAAAATGAGTTCCAAGGGTTGCATCTACCATCTAGTTTGGGATAGAGATACTAATTCTAAGACTCTTAATTTTGAGCCAGTTTCAGTTGTTAATGAATTTCTAGAAGTTTTTCCTAAAGATCTCCCAAGAATCCCTCCCGAAGGGGAAATAGAATTAGTTATTGATCTTCTACTCGATACACAACCTATTTATAGTCCTTCAACTTAAGGAGTTGAAAGAGAAATTGAAGAATTTGTTAGATAAGGGTTTCATAAGACCAAACATTTTACCTTAGGGTGCTCCTGTGTTATTTAGTAGGAACAAAAATGGGTCACTCCGAATGTGTATAGATTATTGGCAATTGAACAAAGTAACAATCAAGAATAAGTATTGCATATTAAGGATTGATGACTTGTTTGACCAACTTCAAGTAGCAAGCTACTTTTCAAATACTAATGTCTGATCGGGTTATCATAAACTCTGAGTGAGGGAGTGTTACATTCCAAAGATATATTTTAGAACTTGATATGTTCATTTTGAATTTTGGTTATGTATTTTGGACTAATGAATACCCCTACAACTTTTATGGATAGGATTTAATGAACATGGTGTTTAGGTAGTATTTAGATATGTTTGTGATCGTCTTTATTGATGATATTTTAGTTTACTCACAAAGCAAGGAAGTTCATGCCAATCATTTGAGGAATGTGTTGCAAATTCTCAATAACCGACAACTATATGCAAAGTTTAGCAAATATGATATTTAGCTAAGGTCGGTTGTTTTCTTTGGTCACATTATTTTCAGAGAAAGAATTATGGTTGACCCAAACAAGACCAGGCAGTTAAGAATTATCCTAGACCATTGAGTCCTTCTGATATTCGAAGTTTTTTGGGTTTAGTTGGTTATTATAGATTGTTTGTGTAAGGTTTCTCTTTCATTGCATTGTACATGGCAACTTTGACTAATAAGAAGGTGAATTTCCAATGGTTCGAGGCATGTGAGAAGATATGAAGAGTTGAAGTAAGGGCTTCCCTTTCAAATTGGAGTTTATGATATTTTTATGAGGTATATTACATGTCTTAAATAAGGTTGGAAGTGGAAAAATTGCATAAGGATGCTTGACGTTAGAAACAAACTAAATTGAAGTGGTTATAGCTAAATCAAAGTCGAGTAGTGGGTTGTCATTGTTGTGCTGCGGGTGAAGCTGGTTGGACTATGTGTTGCGGGGTTTTAAATTGTTTTAAAAAGGGTGTGAGTGCTGCTGGTTTCATCCACATGACTCTCCATTTGGTATGGTTAAATATTGTGTGAAATAAAGATTAAAAACTCTATTTTCGTATCGTAGTTTTGAGCTAGTTGTTTGGAGTTGTATTGTGTAATGTTGAGGTTGTTTACTTGTATATATGCTGCTGATTGTTGTTGTTGGTACGTTTGTTAACACTGTGGCTGAGTTGAAACCTCGGGGATGTTGAGGTTACAGGGGAAATACTTCCCAATTTTCGGTAGCATCGGAACTAGTAACAAACTAGTCGAGGGTAATGGATAAGGAAATGACTCCTATTAGTACTTGGTTGTAGAGTGGGATATTGGAAAGTGAAAGGCTATTAATCTTAGTCTTACTTTCATGTCAAATAGGTTAATGAGATATCAAGTCAAGCCGGATTTCAATTAATCTCGAAAAAGGTATGTGAATCTTTCTCTTGGCATATCTTCGGCATAAGTATGTGAAGCTTTATCTTGGCATGTCTTTGGCATAAGTATGTGAAGCTTTCTCTTGGCATGTCTTAGCCTTAAGTGATTGATATACAAAATATGGTGATAATTCCATTCATATAACCCCAAGTATGACTCATAAGTCTTATTCACTTCTCGATGGTAGAATTCTTATACTAGTTGAGTTATTACCTCTTAAGGCTTCTATATGATGGAGAGTAGTAAGTATGTGAAGTTTACTCCTTTCTCTTGGCATGTTTTGGCATAAGTACATAGAGCTACCTTTCTTTCCTTTTGATATTTCTTTGACATAAGTGTGGTACTATTATGGTAAGGTAATGCAATAATAAGGTTATGATACCAAACCCATGATGGGCCGGGTATGATATATGTAATGATGACTCCTCGAGGAAAAGTAGAGACTAGGTAAAACTTATTCTTTCTCTTCCTTTGGCATATCCTAATTGTATGTAAAATGTGATACAAGCTTTGGGGTAACTCCACTTTTAAGTCCTAAATGTAATCCGTGTCTCTTATTCACTTCTGAATGTCAAACTCTTGTAGTAAGTTGAACTACTTTTCTTGAACTCCATAGGTTGAGAAGTACTGGATGCATAAGTTCCTAGTCCTAAGGACTATGTGACGATGAGTATCCCTTATTCTATAAACTGTTAGTATTATTTTACTACATGTCTAGGATCGTCGAGATCCTAAGTGATATAGGCCTCAATGGCATTTAGAAGGCACTCGAGAAGGCCCTCCCTTTCTCGAGGGAGATACATTCATGCCCGCAGGTACAAATATATACTTTGGGGATCCGTCAACGTAGGAGTTCCACTCAGCAGTTCAGAAGCGCTCTATTGTGTCCGAGCCTAGTTTTGGTATTAACCCTCGATGTATATATTTATTTGTTCACGGGTATGGCGGGGGCCCTATCCCGCCTTATGTTACTGTTCTTACTCTTAGAGGTCTATGGACATATATGTAGGTTGTGTATGAGTTGTATATGCATGTATGTACAGTGATGCCTATGATAAGCCTCACCAGCTTATATGTTATCCTGCCTGTTGATGTGCTATAATTAAATAGGGGATAGATTTACTTATAGATAACATGGATATACGCGAATGCCCAGTTCGGGCACCCGTCATGGCCTACGGAGTTAGGTCATGACAGGATCTACATATAGAGTAATGTTATGACCTATCTAGCGGGGTAGAGTCTACCTTGGCAAGTATATTCCCCTTTCTTCCATTATATGGGAGAAATTAGGATTCTATGTTATAGCTGTCATAGTCTTATCATCGGTTATGGTTCTATCCCACATATGTATGATCTCTTATGTACTTTTATGATTTCAACTATGTCTTTCGAATGCTTTGATCACTATGATTCTCTCATGACTTTACTTATCTCATCTTACTGTGTACTTTTCTTGATCATTGTTTCTTATGATTTATATTGCATTTCATGCCCTCATACTTAGTATATTCAAACATACTAATGCATATTATTGCCTACATTATCTCATAATGTAGGGGTTGAGGTTGAGGATCATAGTCATCCACATAGTTAGAAGAGCTTATTCCGGTGAAGTTTTTGTTAGTCCCCATCCATCAGGGACTAGTTATGAGTAGTTTGTTTTCAGTTCAAAGACTTTGTTACAGTTTAGTTTGAGGTTGAGCTAGGGACACGTCTTAGCCCCTATTCTTTTCATGAAGTTAAGGCATTCTGTTGGACATATGCTTAGAGTCTATGTTGTCAAATTTGCATACTCTTTAGTATTTATGATTTAGACTCCTTCTTATGTTAATTCTGCACTAAATTTACCTTATGCATGCTTTATGATACGATAAGAGGCTTATTTAGAGACCTTCGAGGTGTTGATCATCGTGTTATGACTAGTTCCTAGGTCAATTCATGACATATATGCTTTATGATATGTCAAGAGACTTGTTTAGAGACCTTCGAAGTTTTGATCATCGTGTTTTGACTAGACCCTAGGTTGGTTCATGACATTGAGAGGGCGGAGTTGGCTACTTTTCATGAAGTTAAGGCATTCTGTTGGACATATGTTTATAGTCTATGTTGTCAAATTTGCATACTCTTTAGTATTCATGATTTAGAGTCCTTCTTATGTTAATTTTGCACTAAGTTTACCTTATGCATGCTTTATGATAGAACAAGAGGCTTAGTTGGAGACCTTCAAGGTTTCGATCATTGTGTTACGACTAGTCCCTAGGTCGGGTCATGACATATATTCTTTATAATATGTCAAGAGGCTTGTTTAGAGACCTTTGAGGTTTTGATTATCGTGTTATGGCTAGACCCTAGGTCGGTTCATGACATTGTGAGGGCGGAGTTGGCTACTTACCAATTGAAGGGTGTTTCTAAAATATGGTTTGATCAATGAAGGATAGAGAGGCCTATAGAGTCGGGTCCCATAAAGAATTCAATAGAGTGTTTCTTGATCGCTTTTTTCCATTGGAGTTGAGGGAAGCAAAGATACAAGAGTTAAATAATCTCAAGAAAGGAGATAGGAGTATGAAGGAGTATGCCCTCAAGTTCACCCAATTGTCAAAGTATTCCTCAATTATGGTTGTCGACCCGAGAGATCGTATGAATAAGTTCATTTCGGCTATGTCGGATTTCTATCAAAGGAGTGCAAGATGGCTATCTTGAATAGGGAAATCGATAACTTAGACTCATGGCCCATGCATAGAAAACAGATGATGAGAATCTAAGGGAGAAAGCTAGAAAGTCTATAAAGGAAAGGACCGATGGTGGTGATTCCACTTATGGTAGGTCCGGTAATAGTGGGGTTCCTCAATTTTTCCAAATATATTCTAGTCAAGGTTCTTCAAATGATCCTGCTCCAAGGTTTGACAATGATAGGGTGTCCAACCCTAAGCCTTTAGGAGGAGTCTGAAATGGCCAAGCTATCCCTGCATGCAAGAAGTATGGAAAGCATCTCAAGGAAGAGTGTCTAGTGGGATTGAATGTATGCTATAGATATGGGAAGTTGCTTCATCATGCTAGGGAATGTAGAGTAAAAGAAGGTTTTCCTAAAGGAAAACTTTCTCATAGAGGGAATGTTCTACAAGGGGCACAAGCTCAACCAAAAGGTGTTCAATGCAATAATCAATTTTATGCTCTTTATGATAGACAAGAGGTGGAGGAGACGCCTGATGTTGTTATCGATATGTTATGGGTCTTTAACTATGACGTTTAAGCCTTACTTGATCCGGGTGTAAAAAATATCTTTTATTACTCCTAATGTGGCTATGTAATTTGATGTCAGCCCCGAAATATTTTTGGACCCTTTCTCCATTTATACTCTCGTAGGTGAGTCGGTTGAGGCTAAAAGAGTTTATAAAAATTATACAATTTCGATTTTTCACAAGGTTACTTCATGTGATATAGTTTAACTTGATATGACCGATTTCAATGTTATTCTTGGTATGTTATGGCTATATGTATGTTATGCTTCTATTGATTGTAGAAACCATATGGTTAAGGTTTCAATTTCCTAAGGAGCTGATCCAAGAATGGTAGGGTAGTAATTCTGTGTATAGGGGTCAGTTCATCCCGTACCTTAAATCTTGGAAAATGATTTTCAAAGGTTGCATCTACCATCTTGTATGGGTTAGGGATACTAAATTCAAAGACACTACTCTATAGTCGCTCCCTATTGTTAATTAGTTTCTAGATGTGTTTCCCGATGATTTACTTGGTGTTCCTCCTGAAAGAGAAATTTACTTTGGCATAGACCTTCTTCCCGACACTCGACCTATTTCTATTCCTCCATACTGAATTGCTCCAGTGGAACTAAAAGATTTAAATGATCAATTGAAAGATTTGTTAAATAAGGCCATTATTAGACAAAGTATATCCCCATGGGGTGCTCCCATTTTATTTTTTATAAAGAAGGATGGTTCTCTTTGTATATGTATTGACTATCGGTAATTAAACAAAATGACCATAAAGTATAATTTCCAATTCAAAGGATAGATGATTTATTTGACCAATTGGAAGGGGAAAGTTTCTTCTCTAAGATTGTTCTCCATTTTGGTTATCACCAACTAAGGTTGAGGGAATATGATATTCCAAAAAGGCATTTCAAACAACGTATGGCCATTTTGAATTTTTAGTTATATTTTTTTGACTAATCAATGCCTCCCCTATGTTTATGGACTCGACGAATAGAGTGTTCAAGCAATACTTGGACATGTTTATGATTGTGCTTATTAATGATATTTTGGTTTACTCCTAGAGTAAGGGAGAGCATGCCAATCATTTGAGGATAGTGTTGGAAGTACATAGAGATCTTCAGTTATTTGCCAACTTTAGCAAGTGTGAATTTTGGTTGATATCAGTTGATTTTCTTGGTCATATTTTGTCTGGTGAAGGGATTACGGTTGATCTTAAGAAAATCGAGGCAGTTAGGAATTGTCCTAGACCTCTGTGTCCTTAGGATTTTTAGGAGCTTCTTGGGTTTAGTCGGTTACTATAAAAGGTTTTGTTGAAGGGTTTTCATCGCTTTTGACCAAGTAAACCCAAAAGAAAGTAAAGTTCGAATGTTCGAAAGCTTGTGAAAATAGTTTCCAAGAGTTGAAGAATCGTGTCAGTACCACTCCTATTTTGATTTTATTGGAAGGGCCTGATAGCTTTGTTGTGTATTATGATTACTCAAGAATAGGACTTTGTTGTGTGTTAATGCAATATGGTAAGATGAAAGCCTATGCTTCCAGGCAACTTAAGGTGTATGAAAGAAACTAGCCGACTCAAGACTTTGAACTAGTGGCAGTTATTCTTGCTTTGAAGATTTGGAGACACTATCTTTATGGTGTCCATGTGAATGTGTTTACCGATCCCAAGAGTTTGCAATATTTTTTTTAACAAAAAGGACTTGAACATTCGACAAAGGAGATGGCTCGAATGGTTGAAGGAATACAATATGAGTGTATTGTACCATCCGAGTAAAGCTAGTATGGTTGCCAATGCAAATAATAGGTTGTCCATGAATAATGTTTTCCATGTTAAAAAGGGTAAGAAAGAGTTGTTTAAGGATGTACATATATTGCCTTGTTTAGGCATTTGTTTGGTTGATCCAAATAATGGTGGTGTTCTTGTTCAAAATGGTTCGAAATCGTCTATTGTGGTGGAAGTTAAGGCTAAGAAAGGTAATGACCCGGTGTTAGTTGAATTGAAGAAGTCAATTGCCAAAAAAAACATTCAGGCTTTTTCCCAAAGGGGAGATGATATTCTTCATTATCAAGGTCAGTTGTGTGTACCCAATATTATTGGTCTAAGTGAATTGATATTGGATAAGGCCCATAGTTCTCAATATTAGATTCATCAAGGATCCACCTAGTTGTATCATGAGCTAAGGGAAGTATATTGGTAGAAGCATGAACAAGGACAAAGAAGATTATGAGGCAAGGTATCATAATTGTCATCAAGTGAAGGTCGAGCATCCAAACTGGGAGGTTTAGCTCAAAATATTAAGATTTGTACTTCGAAGTGGGCAAATGTGAATATGGACTTTGTGATAGGTTTTTCTTGTACTAAGAAACAATATGATTCTCTTTGGGTTGTTGTGGATAAAATGACTAAGCCAGCATATTTTCGACCGGTGAAGACTTGTTATAGTGCCAAAGATTATGCCAAGAATATATTCATAAGTTGCCGCATATATTTTATCGGATTGAGGTACTCAATTCACTTCACATTTTTGAAAGTCTATTCAAAAGTGTCTTGGTACGAAAGTTAAGTTAAGTGTCTCTTTCCACCCTAAAATGGAGGACAAAGCCGAAAGAACAATTCATATGTCAGAAGATACGTTAAAGGGAATGTGTCATTGATTTCAAAGGAAGTTGAGATAATCTACCATTGACTGAGTTTGCCTACACCAATAGCAATCACTCTAGCATCCAAATGGCTCCTTTTGATACCTTGTATGGAAGAGGATATAGGTCCCCAGTAGGATGGTTTGAAGTGGGTGAGATGGCATTAATTTGTCCTGATTTAGTGTTGGATGCAATGGAGTAGTTGAGGCTCATAGGAGAGAGGTTGAATACGTCTCAAAGTCGCCAAAAATCATATTAGGACATTAGGAAATGAGACCTAATGTAGATGATTGTTATTATTAAAGGTTTAACCCATGAAGGGTGTAATGCGCTTCGATAAGAAGAGGAAATATCCTAGGTATGTGGGACACTATAGGATATTGAAATGTATTGGCAAGGTGGCATATGGGTTAGACTTGTCATTTGAATTTGCTATGGTTCATCCGGTGTTTCATGTATCAATATTGAGAATGTTTGAGGGTGATCTGATTCTATTGTGCCATTGGAAGATGTCAGTGTTGAAAAGAAATTGACCTATGAGGAGGCTCCGTCAAGGTATTGTGGAGAAATCAATAACTAGAGAGTGCTACATGGGAAGCGGATGCGGACATTATAAAGCAATATTCGTACCTTTTTCCTTCCACTAAATCTGAACATATTAGGTTGTTCTGATTCAAATCGCTTAAATTCCTATGTTTCAGTTTTTTTATGTTCTCCATATGCATGCATGTTCATGAAAATCGATTTTAAAGTTTTGTTTTAAGATAATTTAAAAAATTTCATGTTCTATGCATTTTGGATGTGCCATTACATTCATGATTGGGTTCTTAGTTCTCTTTCTGTGTCCCTTCATGTATGTTGAATCTCATTCAATGACGAATGTCCCCAAGGAGGAGATATTGTAAGACCCTAGAAGTTGAAAAGTTGAAACGAGGAAAGATTTCAAGAAAATTTGGTTGTCCTCAGAATCTACGAGTTGACTTATGAGTCTTGGGTGATTCTACAAGTCGTAGGAGTCACTCGTAGGACTGATTCTGAGGTTTGAAATTTGACTAATAGAGGAAGAGAGACTACAAGCGAAGTTACAACTCGTAGAAAAATTGACGAGTTGTAGATCCTACTCGTAGAGAAACTTCCAAAACCCAAGTCTTGTAGTTTTCAGAAATTATAGGATAGGTTGGGTCTACAACCCATAAACCTTTGCACGAATCATAAGAATGAGTCGTAGGGTTGATTCAGAGACTCAATTCTCAAGGTTTTTCAGTATAAGACATTGAAAATATGGAAGGTCCTATATAAAGGATCAAGAGATGAATTTTCAGAAAGTACAAAAAATTGGCACCAGGTGATGACCACGAAAGCCATTACAGGCTGTGATAAGCACCATGGAATATGGAGATCAATGGTGGTAGAGATTTAGAGACTCATACTTTTAGGGGACAAACCACAAAAGACGAACACGCAATATGGTGAGCACTACGAACCATGAAGCCCCTCGTGTGTGACCCCTCTCCAAGACCTTTAGGAAATTTCTGAAGGAAAAGGTCCACGGATGACCTCTGCGAATTGTGGAATCCTCCACGAACCATGGTATGGACCCATGGTGGTCACTCTATAGGCCTCCTATAGGACTAGCTCCATGGTCACCTATCATGACATGTCATTCCCTTCACGGACCCTGAAGAGGTTCCATGGTGAAACTACAGAGACTTACCCTACAGGCTTTTCCAAAATATTTTCCAAGTCCCTTACCACGGGACCCCGCCGTGAAGGGTCCCCATGAATTTTATTCAACCTAGATTTTTAAAGGGATATTTTGGTCTCTTTTGCATTTTAAAACTAAATGGTGTCATTTTCAGGCTGAATTCTTCCATCAAAAGATCCTAAATCCTTCCAAGACCTCATTTTTCATACTTAGACTCGAGACACTCAAATTCTATCATCTCAAACTCTCCCAATAACTCCAAGAAAAGATTAGGGTTTCATCTAAAGGCATTTCCAAGTTTCCATTTCTTCTAAAGTCTTCATTAGGGATTTGTTTTTCCCAAGGAATGTGTGCTTCATCCATGGGTTCTTCCACCCATGGAGCCCAAATGCTTCTCCATTTGATATCTGAAATTCTAAATGATGACTTCTTATGTGGTTTTACATAATGACTCTAAATGCATAGATCATGATATATTTGAAGTTTATTTACCTATATTGATATATATTGAATAATTTTTTAAGGTACCTATATTAATGCTAGAAAGTGGTTTTAAAGTGTGAATGGTAGGTTGTTTTGAGATGTGTACTTTGATGTATTTCCAGCACTCTCATATGTGTAGGAATTGTTTAAATGCATTTTAAGATGTTTATGAAATGAACCCACCTAGTTACCTATTCTTGAAATGAAGTTGAAATGAAGGTCTTGACTCCAAATGAAAGTTTATGAATCAAATACCTATGTTTAAGGGAGTCGATGATTGAATGATTATGAAAGAGCTCTCTATCCAAAGATAGGATTCTATATGAAAGGAAAATTCTCACTTCTTGAATCAAATGAAATATTTTGATGAGCTATTTCACCGATAAAGATTCGATGTATAAAGCTATACAATGCTTATGCTTTTATGATGTTCAAATATATTCTGCGGGATTGATCTAGAACCAAATGTAGCATGTAGATGGGGATCGACCTAAGGGATCCTTAAGTAAAGTATCATATTTCATTAACTATGTGCTAACATAGGAGCCCTTGTAGGCTATTTAGGCTAGTGGATCCACATTTAGCCATTAAAGTTAAAGTTAAAGAAATGATTAAAGTTGGCGGAGTTATACCTGGCAAGTAGTCTCCCCATGCCAATGTAGAGGGTAATGTTGGATTCCAGATAATATCTCGCATGGTCTTAAATGTTATTTACGGTCATCTTCCAATAAAAAGAATATATTAAGATTTCATATGATATTTTCTCGTGCATACATTCACTTATACATATTGCTTATAAATGTCATGATGTTCTTCATTATTTAGCATACTCACATACTTAGTACATTCAAAGTATTGACGCATACTTTTTCCTACATGATATCACCATATAGGGATTGGTGTTGTTTCACACTCTCCTCTCTATGGCTAAGTTATTTGTTGAAGGCTATTACTATTAGTGAGTTTCCATGTTATGAGAACAATACTCCTATCTTTCTAGCTTATATTGTGTTTAGACTATTGAGTTGCTTTTTGTATCTATTCACTTAAAGCTTGAGGGTGAGCTAGGAACATGTCTTAAATACTTGAGCATGATTGACCTAGTACCTTAGGCTTGAGTAGGATGAAAGAGATGAGGGTAAAGTTTCATCATATCCACTTCCGCTTACAATATAGAACTTTCAACTTGTTCATTTCTCCAAAGGAATTTAACAAATGCAACTTCTGTGTTCCTCAATCTCTTGACTTGACTTTCTAAAAGTTCGATCGAAACCTCTTCATAGGTTAAATTCTCCTCAACGTTCACTATCTACAAGGTTACTATGGAACTTGGATCTCCAACACATTTCCTCAACATAGACACATGGAACACCGGCTGGACCACGGCCATTTCCGAAGTCAATTCCAACTCATAGGCAACCTTGTCAACCCTCTTAAAGACTCTATAAGGCCCTACATACTTAGGGCTCAATTTCCCTTTCTTACCAAACTAAACCACATCTTTCATTAGTGAAACCTTCAAACACACCAAATCATCCACATTAAACTCAAGACCCCTTCTTTTAGTATTGTAATAGGACTTTTGATGACTTCAAGCCATCTTAAACCTTTCTATGATGACCTTCACCTTCTCTAAAGCATCAAGTACCAAATCAGGACCAAAAAGAGCCATCTTACCTACCTTAAACCAACTAATTGGAGATCTACAATGTCTCCCATACAAAGCCTCAAATGATTCCATCTCGATACTTGAGTGGTAGCTATTATTATAGGCAAATTAGATGAGAGGTAGGTGATCATCCCAATTTCCTTTGAACTCCAACACAAAAGACCTTAACATTTCCTCTACTATTTGAATGGTCCTTTCATCTTACATATCAGTTTGAGGATTGAATACAGTGCTTAAATTTACCTTAGTTTCGAGGCCCCTTTGAAATGACCTCTAAAATTAGGCACCATGATCCGAAATGATTGATAATGGCACACCATGCAACCTCACCAACTCCCGAATATACAACTTGGCATAGTCTTCGGCCCTATAGGAAGTCTTGAATGGTAAGAAGTGAGCCGACTTGGTCATTCTATCAATATTTACCCAAATCAAATCATGACACTTCAAGGAATGAGGCAATCCCACCATAAAATCCATATTCATATCTTCCCACTTACAAGTAGGGATTTAAATTTCTTGGGTTAGGCAACCCGGCCATTGATGTTCAGCCTTCACTTGTTGGCAATTCGGATATTCAAACACACACCTTGCTATGTCCTTATTCATGTCACCCCACTAATAGAATTCCTTTAAGTCTTAATACATTTTCATCGAACTAAGATGAATAGAGTATGATGAATTATTAGCCTCTATCAAGATTAAACTCCTCAAGCCATCCACATCCAGAATATATAACCCACCTTGGTTATATAGTACCCCATCTCCCCATTGTGAAAACACCTCTTTCTTATTTTCCTTCACTAGTTTCTTTGACTAAACAAGTGTCAGGTTAAGGTCTTGTTTTGACTTGACATCCATCAACATGGAGGATTCAGACCCATTATGAACAACCATACCACCACAATCGGTACCACTCAATCTTATCTCTAACCGAGCCAACTGGTGAACATGTTTCACCAACTCCCCCTTGCCTTCATCCATATTAGCCACACTTCCCATAGACACCCTACTAAGTGCATCGGCAACCACATTGGCTTTACCTAAATGATAATGCAAACTCATGTTGTAATCCTTAAAGAGCACTAGCCACCTCCTTTGCCTTATATTGAGGTACCTTTGGGTGAACACATATTGCATACTTTTATAATCGGTATACACATCCATATTCACCCCATAAAGGTGATGCAGCCAAATCTTTAAAGAAAAAACTATGACCGCCAACTTAAGATCATGGGTAGGGTAGTTACGTTCATGCACTTTAAATGTCCTAAAAGCATAGGCTATAACCTTACCATTTTATGTCAAGACACAACCTAAACCAATTTTTAAAGTATCACAATGAACCACAAACCCTTCTAATCCTACTAGTAAAGTTAAAATAGGAGCGGAGGTAAGTCAATCTTTCAAGGTTTGGAAACTCTTCTCACACTTATTCGTCCATATGAATTTTGCCTTTTTGGGTCAATTCGACATAGGAGATTAGATGGAAGAAAACCCTTAGAAACAATTCTTGATCGCCTCCGTTTTCTTAGGATCAACCTTAATCCCATCACTGGACACTATATGACCTAGGAAGGGTACCTCCTTCAACAAAAATTCACATTCGCTAAATTGTGCAAATAGTTGCCTACCCCTCAATGTTTTAAGTACAACCCTCAAGTGATTCTTATGTTATTCCTCACCTCGCGAGTATATCAAAACATCATTGATGAACACCACGAAAAAAGTATCAAGTTAGGGTTTGAATACCCTATTCATTAGGTCCATAAATACTGTTGGCACAATCGTCAACCTAAAAATCATCACTACAAACTTGATGTCACCGTACGTAGTTCGGAATGCCATCTTGGGAATGTCATACTCCCTCACCCTAAATTGCTAATAACCATACCAAAGATCTCTCTTAGAGAAGTGGTTCCCCCATGCAATTGATCAAACATGTCATCTATTGTAGGGAGTGGGTACTTAGTCTTAATGGTCACCTTATTCAATTGGTGGTAGTTTATGCATATTTTAAGTGACCCATATTTCTTCCTTACAAACAATACGGATGCACCCCATGAACAGATGCTAGACCTTATTAACCCCTTCTCCAACAAGTCTTTTAATTGTTCCTTCAACACTTTCAATTCCATTGGGGCCATTTGGTAAGGAGGAAAAGAGATAGGTTGGGTATCAGGGAGATGATTGATACCAAAAATGACTTTTATTTTAGGAGAAACACTAGGAAGGTCATCGAAAAAGACATTGCGAAACTCATTGACTACGGGAACTGACTCAAGATGAGGACTTTCAGAGTTGACATCCCTAATCCTCACAATTTGGTAAATACAACACTTAGCAATCAATTTCTGGTCGTTAAGACAAGAAATGAACTTACCTTCACTATCGGATCAAGACCCACCTATTCAAGAACGAACTCATTTGGAAATTGGAACTTGACTCGATGAGTCCTACAATCTATGAAAGCATAAAATGCATGTAAAAAAACCTATCCCAAGTATAATATCAAAATATTCCATGTCAAACTCTATGAGATCACAAGGGACAACTTTATGCAAGATGGACATGGGACAACCCTTATAGAATTTTCCAACCACAACCGACTCACCCACAGGGGAAGATACCAAATAAGGCTCTATTAACATTTCGAGCAATATATCAAACCTATTAGCTAAGAATGGAGTGACAAGCAATAAGTTTACAGTCTGGTCCAACAAAGCATATATATCAAAATTAAAGATCTTTAACATACCAGTAACAATATCTAGTGCTTTCTCAACCTCTTGTCTCCCATGCAAGGCATAGAAACGGTTGGTGCATTGGCCACCTCCCTGATCTTCTTGGCCATGAGCAACTCAACCTTAAGGCCTACCACCACCACCATCTCTACAATCCCTATCATGGTGATCGAGTTTTCCATATTTGAAGCATGTATTTGAGCCTGCCAAGCACTTTCCTTTGTGGGTCTTCCCACATTTCTTGCACGGGGGGAAATCTTGGGCACCAATATTCTCTCCTAGGGCCATTGGATTTGGACCCTTGTCTTTGTAGAACTTAGAAGGAGGAGTATTGGTGGAAACTTGTCCCACATACGGTTTCCCACTGTGGCCTTTTCCATTGCTACCATAGCCGAATCTTTGAGGGTTAAACACTTTACCATCCACTTAAGCTTTCTTAAACCCTCTAGACCTCTCCCTCAACTTCTCTTCTTCGATTTGTTCGGCATATGTTATTAACCGGGAGATGTCCATCTCCTTGACCAATATGGCTATTTTACACTCCTTGGACATCAATCTTGACAAACTGGAAATAAATTTACTCATCCTTGATCGGGGGTCGGAGACCATAAAGGGAGCATACTTAAATAATTTTATGAATTTTAGTGCTTACTCCCTCACACTCATACTCCCTTGACAGAGGTTGATGAACTCTTGGATTATGGTCTCCCTTAGCTCCAATGGGAAGAAGCATTCTAGGAAGGCGCCTTCGAACTCTTTCCATCCTAGCGGCCTTATTTTTTCACCCCTCTCAACAACCCATTGATCATACCATACTCAAGCTACACCTTTAAGTTGTAGGACACTAGATCGGCTTTCTCATTCGGTGCACACCCATGTTAGCCAAAATTTGATATACATCATCAATGAGCTCATTAGGTTCCTCATCTAATTTAGTACCATCGAACTCGAGCGGATTTATCCTTTGGAAATCCCGAATCCTAGAGACTAGATTTTGTACTTGAGGAAGAGGTACACCTTAATGCCATTGGTTGGCTTTGTCTTGTGAAAATAACATAATGACATTGCGAAACTCGGGATGGGTTGCCCCTTACTCATGATGCGGGACATCGAGAACCTAATGAGCTTGTTCTTCATTGTCAACCTTTGCTCTTAGAGGGGCTCTTCCACGAGGCATGATCTAAAGAACACAAAATGGGTCGTTAGTTAGAGCAAGGCTTAGGATACTCTAAGGAACGGCATGAATATGAAATAAGGGAAAATTTTCCTAAATATACCATAGTCTCATATTCATAGTTGTGGCGTTCTTCACAACCATAAACAAGACCCTATTTGACGCAGTATGTTGGACTCCGAGGAATATTTCAAAACCTCATACTGTGATACTAAGTTTTTACGACCCAAGCATAGTGCCTAGATGTGACACAGTGACTGAAGGACCCGTAAGCACCTCACCAAGGCCTATTAGCATTCCTTGAGCAATTCATTAGAAATGACAAACACAAGCGGAAATATAAGGGGTAATCAGGACTAAGGGATTTTGCATTCAATAAGAGTCAAAGTAAAAATATCACCATTTATTATATCCAACAATACCTTCTACAATAAGACATGGCGTGGGCTAAGAAAAGTCCCTAGCTCACCCTCAAGATTTAGTCAAAATACCAATATGTAACTTGACTGTCTAAACATAACATAATGTAGATAGGTTAGGAGTGTTGTTCCCGGAACATGGGAAATCACCAAAAATTGTAGCCTTTAGGATCAACTTAGCCATGGGAGGAGAGTGTGGAGAAATACAAGTTCCTATATTATGATATAATGTAAGCAAAAGTATTCGTTAGTACTTTTAATTTACTTGTTAGGTAGTAACTCCGTCCACTTTAACATTTCTTTAACTTTAACTTTAATGGATAATCGTGGATCCACTAGCCTATAATAGCCGACAAAGGCCTTATGTTGGTGCATAGTTAATGCATCATTAGACTTCATTTAAGGACCCCTTAGGGAGAGCCCCCATCTATATGCTACATTAGGTGCTAGTTCAATCCCACAGAATAAAATTTAAACATAATAATAGCATAAGTAGTGATATCACTTTAGCATAAATCATCATTCAGTGGAATAGCTCATCAAAACGTTCCATTTGATTCAATGCAAGAATTGTCCTTTCACATTGAAACCTTAGTTTGGCGAAGAAGACCTTTTCATTAATTAGTCATTTCATAATACTCCCATTATGTAAACATTTGCTTCATATCATTCATTTGGAAAGAGTCAAGCTTTTATTTTAACTTTACTTTAAAATGAGGAAATTAGGAGGGTTCATTTCATGAAAACTTTCAAGTGCATTTAAGCAATACTTCCATGCATGAGAGTGATGGAAATGATCAAAATACACATCTTTAAACAACCCACCACATATGCCTTAAAACCATTTTCAAGTATTCATATAGACACTTTAGCAAATCATTTAGTTGATGA
Organism: Solanum dulcamara; assembly: GCF_947179165.1. Taxonomy (NCBI): domain Eukaryota; kingdom Viridiplantae; phylum Streptophyta; class Magnoliopsida; order Solanales; family Solanaceae; genus Solanum; species Solanum dulcamara. The sequence goes on along the minus strand of NC_077241.1, from coordinate 34,426,796 downwards.
AATCAGTAGTCAATATATATCAATATATTTAACTAACTTAAAATACATCATAATTTATGCATTTAGAGTCATTGTGTAAAAGCTTATAAGAATCTATCATGGATATTTGAATAGCAAGTTGAAAATTCATTTGGGATCCATGGGTGGAAAAACCCATGGATGAAAAACCGACATACCTTGGGGACATAAAATGCTTATGGAACCCTAAAGAAGAAAGGAGACTTGAAATGCCTTGAGATGAAAACCCTAGACTTGCTTTAAAGTTCTTGGTAGAGTTTGAGAGGAGGGGAAATTTAGTAAAGTGAGTTAAGTATGGAAAATGAGGGTTTTAGAGGTCTTAGAGTCTTTAGATAGAAGAATTCATCCTCAAAAACAACACCAATTCGAAATAAAATGTAGGAAAAGACTAAAATGCCTCATTAGAAATCTGGCAAGACAGTACTTCACGGACTGTGGTGCTCACCAAGGCCCGTGGTAAGGTACTTAGAAATATTTAGAAAAGGGCCTACAGGGTAGTCTCTAAAGGTTAACCACGAGACCCCTTCATGGTCCGGGGAAGGGCATTTTGGGCCGTGAAAGGTGGCCGTAGTGTAGGGAACAATACTCCTATCTTTCTAGCTTATGTTGTGTTTGCACTATTGAGTTACTTTTGGTATCTATTGACTTAAATCTTGAGGGTGAGCAAGGGACATGTCTTATCCCTTGCAAAGTCTTAACGTAGAAGATATGGTTGGAAAGCAAATGTATGATGTTTTAAAATGATGTTGAATCTCATTCTATGTGGAATCCCTTAGTCCCATTATCCCTTATGTTACTCTTTGATTGTCATTACCGATAAAAAGCTTATAGAAATGCCAAGAGGCTTGAATCAGGTGCCTCCGGGTATTTCATTTGTGGTTTCATGTCTAGGCCCTATGTTTAGGTCATCACATTTAGACTCAATAGGATAAGTCATTTGTAAAACTCATAGACCAAACGCAACTCATAGAAACCCGTTCGTAGGGCCTCTCAATGGAGTTTAATGAAGGTACTATTATCTTTTCTCGATTTTGGTTCAATGAACCAAGACACTTTTAAGGGAAAATTTAGATCCTACAACTACCCAACCCTTCAAAATCCCTCCTATTCCAATTCATTCTCAAAAATTCTTCTAAGGCAGTCAAGGGAATTCTCTCAAGGTCTTCTCCTACAATTCAAAGCTAGGATTTCAAGGAAACAAGTCTCCTCTCCAATTTCATAGTTTAATTCACCAAGGTATGTGGGATTTCATTCATAGGTTCCGTTCACCCATGAACTCCCAAGAATTTCCTCAAAAATATCTTTTCAATTTCAATTACTTTCTAACCCTAGAATAATGATATTGCATTGGGCTATTTCAATTATATTTTATTTATCTCCAATGATTATTATAAGCATGATTTTATATTAATTGCATAATTTAAAGTTTTTTTACAAGTTCCCATGCATATAACTAATTTCAATGATGATTTCCATGAATTATAATTATGAATTTCAATTATTTTAAAAGAAGGCTTTTATAAAAGAATTTTGAGACTTATGAATAATTGATGAAGGTTTTCTATGATGTTCAAGAAGTTTATTATGGTATGATAAGGAAAATCCTCACACAATCATGATTAAAGGGTGATAAGGACAATTCTCACCAAGTTTATGGATTCTTATGAATCAACGAAGTTGATGATCTACTCTTATGACTATTTTTATGATGATGCTATTGATAATGTATTAATGTCTTAAAGAATTCCATTGGTATATTCACTAAGCACCAAGAAGAATTTTAGGTAGGATTCAATCTGGTAACCAAAGGTATGTTACCCAAGGAAATCCTAGTAGAAAGCTAATGTCCAAAACTAAGTTTCCCCCGTAGGTTCCCTTTATGGCCTACCTAGTGGATCCACATATACATCATGAAGTTAAAGATGTTCTCACGGAGTCTACCCCGGCAAGTAGACTTTCTCTTCTTGATGTAGGAGCTACATGGAATTCGATATTATTGCTCGCATGGTCTTAGATGTCAGTTAAAGGTCTTATCCCACACAAGTTATATGAAATGATGTATGTTTTTCTATCATATTGATAATGCATTAACCATAAGCTTTCAATATGATTTCCAATTCCTTTAAATCTTATCTATGCTTTCATTACATTGGTCATGCATCCTATGTCCATATTACATATGCTATATTTCTTTTTCATGCATATATCACATACTTAGTACTTCTATATACTAATGCATATTTTTCCCTACATTTTCTCATAATGTAAGGACGGACGATCAAGTTACCCATCCTATTCGAGGCTAGAGCTTGTCATTACTTCGAAGTTGTTGGTGAGTCCTCATTCGCTGAGGATGAGACTTTCTTTTCATGTTTTCCACTTTTGAATATCTTATGTTAGGGTGGGATAGGAGCTTGTCCTAAGATACCATCTAGTTATAGAAGCATGATTAAACTTAGAGTGATGTAGTCCATTTTGGAATATTATTTGAGTTTCCTTTTATGCTTACACTTATATGATTGAGATTGCTATTCTATTTGCTTTCATTACATTTTCTTTGACATTATGAATGCAATGTATGCTAAGAGTCTTGCTTGGGATCCTTCGATTTTCTGATCATTGTGTCACTCCTTCTTCGTTAGTATGCCAATATGTCATCAATGAAGACTATGACAAAGGATTCAAGATATGGCCTGAACACATGAGTCATTGAATCCCTGAAGGTTGTAGGGGCATTTGTAAACCAAAAAGAGATCAATAGTAACTCATAATGTTTGTATCGAGTACTAATTAAGGTCATAGGGATGTTCAGTGCCCTAATTCTCAACTGATGGTAACTAAATCTCTATTTGATCATAGAAAACACTATGACACCTTGAAGCTGATCAAATATGTCACCAATCATTGTATGGGTAACAGTTTTTCACCGTCATCTTGTTCAGATGTTGTAGTTAATATACATCCATAGAGAACCGTCCTTCTTCACAAACAAGGCTAGGGAACGCTAAGAAAATACACTAGGCCAAATGGATATCTTACCTAAAGGATCCGAAAGCTGAACACTAAGGTCTTTGAGCTCTGCGGAGGTATAAGATAAGGTGAGATAAAAATAAGATGAGTACCCCACTCCAAGTTAATGGAAAAGTCAATATAATGATCTAGGGAAAAGACACGCAGGTTCGTAGGAAATGCATCCACATGATCTTGGACTATTGCATATGAATCAATCGTCAGGACCTCCCTACTAACATTTCTCACATAATTAAGGTAAGCTAAGCATCTGCTAGCTACTAACCTGCGATACTAAATAATATAGATAACCCCAACCATTGTGCGACAACAAGAGCCCTAGCACACCACAGGTGGAATACTAGGTATGATAAAGGTAATGATCTTGGCATATAAATCTAAGACATCTTGGTGAGGGGATCACCAATTCATTCCCATAATCATATCAAAGTCCAACATATAAACTAATATAATGTAAGACCATGTGTCTTTCCCCTGAATAGTCACCAAGCAAGATCTCAATACCTGATTCACTACTAAACACTCACCCACTAGGGTTAAAACATTTAATAACACTATAAAGGCTCTAGACACAAACTCAACTGAGGAGAAAAATACACATACATATGAAAAAGTAGAGCATGGTTCAAATAAAGGTGAGGCACTGTGGTGCATAAAACATCAGACCTGTGATCACATCGTCCAATGCCTAAGCTTGACACCTATGCCTCAACCATCAACCCTACCACCTTACCTGCCTCTTTAGAGGCCACCCCGTACACCTTGATGACCACCTCGATGGTCCTAACCTTGGCCTACTCCTCTACCCAGTTATGCTACTACTGGAGTTTGTCAAGCTACTTGTACAACTAGTGCAGTAGTCCTATGAAAGGGGAACTCTATGGTCCAATGATCAAGCTTTCCATAATCATAAAATCCTTATGGAAGACTATTCACAAAAGGTAGACACATACCACAGCTTGAATAACTTGGCGTAAATAACCTCGACCATAATTCGGGCCGGATCTAGAAACATCCTGATAGTGCTGGTCATCCACTAAATCATATAAAGAAGCGTGAACTGGATGACTGGATTTACCCTACTAGAACATTTGGCGGGGCCTATTATATGAATCCATGGGATTAAAACAAGATACCCTATAACTATCCTCATGTTGAGCCCTCATACCACTGCCTCCATAGGCCTCATGATGGAGCTATGCAAGTATAGGGGCATGGTTCACCATATCAAGAAAGGAATGGCCCGCTCATAGAATGAGTTTCAATCTGCAGTTAGAGTATCAACCCATGGTCAAAGAACCATACTCTTTCCTTATTAGTAGGTTGAATCATAGTTGGACAATGGGAGAGCTCGTAGAATCTAACCTTGTACCCGAACTCAGTCATAAAGCCCTGCTCTAATAATGAAATTGGTCATAGAGATGATCTCTAACTCTCTATGGCATGAACTCAATCTAGAAGGCCTTAAAAAACTCAGTCTATGACAATAGTGGACACCCATATCTTCTTGTCTTTAAATATTAACACCACCAATATTTGGCTAGTCCAGCAAGATGATAAGCGATGAAGTCGGCTTCTCTCGACTCCATCAAACTTAAAGTATGTAACCTCTCTTGGAAGGTAGTGAGAAACTCATGGACATCCTCCCTAATCGCTATAGAAAACCTTGGCATTGACAGTCCTAAAAACATCTTCTTCTTTGGTAGTGGCGTCACTCCATCAATAACATATGGCTAGGTGGCGACATGTGTTGGTGGTGGATGAACCTTGTTACACCCCGCACTCTCGAGCTCGGAACATCTTCTTAAGTTCCTTAGACACTATCATGTGAGCCGGATAAGCTACGACACTATCAAATGACTCTAAGGAAGAGAGAATGTGATACCCCATAGTAGAGAAGGTTGGAAATGAAGTCATAAGAATCCGGAAGGAATTGGAGGACAAGTAATGAGTCGTAGGACTAGAGTTACCTACGTAAGATACTAACTTGGAAGTATTACATACTTAAGCTATTGGAGTACGTACCAAGTTTGCGAAGCATGGATTACATAGGCTCTTAAAATGAGATGAGATTATGAACTCACGAGGAAGAGGAGAAGATGAGACATGGCAGCCAATAAGGAGGTGCCACGTGGTATCACATCAATCAAGTAGGTGACCCACCTTCTTGGGGGTCAAGTAGGTGACCCACCTACTTGAGGGCGGGCCACACAAAGACACGTGGCATCCTAGGAGACAAGGCAAGGATCCATGGCCCAATAGGAGACGGACACGTGTCACCCTTAGGGGCTGACATGTGTCACTTCTTGAGAAATATATATATATGTGTGTTGATGACTATAAAGTCATTTTTCATCCAAAACAAGACCAAAAAAAAGAGAGAAAACGTGAGAGAGGGAGAACACTTATGGCAGCCATGGTTCAAGAAGAACTAAGGTAAGTTCTTCACTTTTCTTCCGTGAATAAATTATCTACGGTGTTCCCTAAGTACATGTATATGTATATATGTGATTTATGATGTTTTTGGAATCAAAAATTCAGCTTTACGATTGGAAATTTGGAACAAAAGAAGAAGAGAAAAACGTAGAGGGGCAAAGATGAGGGCTACGGGTTTGGCCCTTTTGGGGTAAGCTTCCGGGTTTCATTCCGTGAATTAATTATTTGAAGTGTCCCTCATCTGTATAATTATGTTTAATAACATAAAATTTTAATTTGGGCCAGCGAAGAAGTGTCAAAAACAGTCCGCTCCATTTCAGCACGGCAAAAGATTTTCGAAGCAAGTTTTAGCTAGTTTAGCCAATTTCGGGAAAGGTAAGTTCTTCCCCTATAATTTGAAGTTTATGATGTTAAATTAGGGTGTATTAAACACCTTATGGGCTGCTGTAAGTTGGGTAAAAGGTTTGAAAAGTTCGGCATTCGGAATAAACTAAATTGGAGTTGCTAGAAGTGAATTGTCGTCGAAATGAGGCGTTGTTCTTGTAAGTTGCTTCTGCAGGGGTGTGATGTGTTTTTTCAGGGCCTAAATATGTTCTAATGTGGGTTAGGGTGATGCTGGTTGAATCCACTTTACCCCTCATTGCGTATAATTAAAGGCGTTATAAAATAAAGGCTAGACGCCCTATTGTGATATCGTATTTTTGATTATGTCATTTGGAGTTTATGTTATATATTGTTGGTGTGAATTGCTGCAGGTTGTTGTTGTTGGTTGGATTTAGGTCTTAGGGACCTAATTGGAAATTCGGATAGGGCACATTATAGGGGAGGTGTTTCCCAATTTTCATTAATGCCTTAACAAACTAAAGAACTAGTCGAGGAAACGACTAAGGAAATAGATTCCATTAATACTAAGGTGTAACCTAAGATGATGGAAAGTTAAGAAGACTTGATATTCATATTACTCTCCTGTTGGATAGGTTCAAAGGACGACGAGGCGAACAGGATAAGGAATAACTCATACAAGGTATGTGAAGCTTTCTTTTGGCATGTTTTTGGAATAAGTATGTAGAGCTATCCTTCTTTTCTTTTGGCATGTCTTAGATGTAAGTTATGAACGATATGTATATGATATGTGGGATTCAATCCATTCATAAAGCCCTGAATATAAGTTGAAACTCTTATTTACTTCTTGATGTTAGAACTCCTGTAATAGCTGAGTCGTTGCCTTTAAGTCTTCTATGTGATGAAAACCAGTACATGTAAAGCCTATCTCTTCTTTCCTTTAGAATGACTTAATTTTAAGTAAAATGATATATGATATGGGTTTAGAGGTAATTCCACTTATGAGCCCTGAGAGTAACTCGTGACTTGTAGTCACTTCTGACCATTTAGAGTCTGAAAGTAGCCAAACTATTATTCTCGAGCCTTCTATATAGTGAATAGTAAGTGGAGATACAAGCTCCTTTTCTTGAAGGCTCTGAAACGATCAATGTCTCTGATTTCATAACTGTCTCTGATTTCATAACTGTGTCTCTAATTTCATAACTGTGTCTCTGATTGCATAATTGTGTCTCTTACTACATAACTATATTTCTGATTGCATAAACTGCGTGGCATTGTCTTGATGCATGTTTGTGATTCCTGAAGCCCCAAATGATGTAATCCCTAATGACATCTAAAGGGCACTTCGGATAAGTACCTTCCTGGTCTTCAGGTGACGATTCACCTGACTATTTCATCGAGTCTCAAACAATGACTTAGTTGCATATGGTTTCTCACTACTCTACTCATGCATACTATAACCCATCCTTCCTCGAGTCCCACGATGGGCCGGGAACATTATCGTGCACAGTTTTACTAGTTCTTTCACTACGTCTTGGGCTAGATGTGTATAGTTCCACGCACGAGGAGACGATGCCGTACGTGAGGTGTGATATATATTATATGTTATGACGATACGATTATTCATCGAGTCCTGGGCCGGCTGTAATGTGATAGTATATGTGGTGAAATAAGGAAGGAACACTGAGTCCCTCCTTAGAGGGCCGGGTACATATGAATATTATGAGGGTACGCTATATGTTACACCCCATACTTTGGTACCTTAGAATGCTTCCTAAGCTTCTCATGTTTCTGGGAAGGATCTTAAGTTTCTTAAAAGTCGTTATGTGAGTCGGATAGTTAATAATTCCATCAAATAACTCCAAGGAAAGGAGAACGAAATGCTTCATAATAAGAAGGATTGGAAATAGGGTTATAAAAATTCAAAAGGAGTTGGATGCCGAGAAATGAGTCGTAGGACTCGATTGACTCGCGTAAACTACCAACTTGGAGGTCTTACATACTTAAGCTAATCGAGTGCGTGTTGAGACTAAGTAGCAAGGAATACATAGGCTCTTAAAGTGCGACGAAATTACAAATCCACGGAAGAGAAATAAGGAAACGACGCACCTACTTGAAGCAAGTAGGTGCTACTTGACACATGGCAGCACATGATAGGTACACATGGCATCAAATGAAAGTGACACGTGGCAGCAGGTGACACACCATGGGGTGGACCCCCCCCCTGCCACATGGCAACCATGGATTGGTTGCATAATTGAGGTGGCTGCCTAAGGGTGTGACACATGTCACCCTTAGGGGCTGACATGTGTCACTCTCCAAAAAGATATATATCTATTTATGGATGACTACTAAGTCATTTTTTAGCAAAAAACTTGAACAAAATAGAGAGAAAAATGTGGAGAAGAAAGCAAAGGCAGCCATGATTTGGAGAAACACTGAGTTGGTAATATGAGTATAACTCCTTGTGTAAGGCTTCTTTTTGAATGATTCAAGATGTTTTGGAAATCTATTTCATAAGGATAAAACTTTCATTTAGACTCTACAACCCAGTTTTGCTTTTCTCTGCTCGAAAAATGGTGGTGAAGCATGGGGGAGCTGCTGCCCAGATTTTGCTTTGAAAATCCTACACGGACAACTGTGAGTATTTTGGGCATATCTTTTCGTACAAAATTGTTGTAGTGGTAATTCAAAAAATTTTGCGACCTTGATACACATGTCTATAACTTTCATTGAGGCCACAAATCCTGTTTCCCTAAATTAACCCTACGAAATTAAGCGACAATATAAGACAGTGGGTTGTCCAGATTTCACGTTTTGGATAGTTTTGGCGAGTTTGACAAGTTTAACGTAAGGTAAGGCCTTTCCTTTTAAATTGGAGTTTATGGTGTTGTTATATAGGGTATTGTACATTGTGTAAGTGGCTGGAAATATGAAAATATGATAAACATGCTTGACGTCCAAAATAAACTAAATTGGAGTCGCTACAAGTGAATTGTTGTCGAAATAAAGTGTCATTCTTGTGAGTTGTTGCTGCAGGGGTGTAATGTGTTGTTGCAGGGCCTAAATATGTTCTAATGTGGGTTAGGGTGCTTCTGGTTGAATCCACATGACCCCTCATTGCAGGGCCTACCGTATTTTTGAATAAGTCGTTTGGAGTTTATGTTGTATATTGTTGGTGTAAATTGCTGCAGGTTGTTGGTGTTGGTTGGATGTAGGTCTTTGGGACCTAATTGGAAATTAAGATAGGGCACATTATAGGGGAGGTTCTGCCCAATTTTCGTTAACACCTTAACAAACTAAAGAACTAGTCGAGGAAACGACTAAGGAAATAGATTCTATTGATGCTAAGGTGTAACCTAAGATGCTGGAAAGTTAAGAAGGGTTGATATTCATATTACTTTTATGTTGGATAGGTTCAAAGGACGACGAGGCGAACAGGATAAGGAATAACTCAGACAAGGTATGTAAAGCTTTCTCTTGGCATGTTTTGGTATAAGTTCGTACAGCTATCTTTCTTTCCTTTTGGCAATGTTTAGCCTTAAGTGAATTGTATATGAAGTACGGGGATAATTCCATTCCCAGAATTCCGAATATGCCTCATAATCCCTATCCACTATTCAGTATTAGAGTTTCTATGAAGATTAAGTATTGCCTAGTAGGGCTTCTATGTGTCAAAATATAATGTGTGGGAAGCTATCTTTCATTCCCAGTGAGATGTATTTGATACAAAAATGAGATTATGATTCCATAGTGGTTCACCGAGCCCCATGAAGGGCCGGGTACGAAATATATATATGAAGATCACCTGAAGGAAAGTACATGATACGATCTCTTTCTTCTTTTGGCATATCTTAGCTATAAGTTAAACATGATACGATCTCTAAGGTAATAATCTAGCTTGCATATGGTTACTTACTACTCTGCTTGTGCATATGGTTTACATATCCTTATCGAGTCCCATAGAGGGCCGGGTATGACCGAAGTCCCAAAAAGGGGACGGGTATGATATAAGATGATATAAATATTCACCGAGTCCTAAAAAGGGCTGGGTATGACCGAGCCCCACCAAGGGCCGGGTATGCTATGTAAATGCAATGATAAGATGACATGATTATAGACCAAGTCTCATTAAAGAGCCGGGTATGGTATAGTTATGCATATGGTGACATTAGGATAGATTTGTAACACCGAGTCCCGCAACGGGCCAGGTGTGGAATATCATACTGAGATACATGACCTTATTTTAGATGGTGCAGGTAATGTGATTTACTAATTGTTATAATTGTTTCCTGCATCCCTACTTCAGCTATTGTCTCAGTTATGAAATGTTATGCTTTATATACTCAGTACATGTATCGTACTGACCCCTTGCTTCGGGGGGGCTGCGTTTCATGCCCGCAGGTACAAATGTTCATTTTGGAGATCCATCAGCATAGAAAGAATCTAAATATCATGAATCATACATAAGGTAAAGTAAATGGGGAAATAACATAGAAAGAATCTAAATATGAATCATAACAGAAGAATGTAACTCGATGACATAGACTTTATAACATTTGTCTAACTAATTCATCTATTAACCAAGAAGGGTCGGGGCTAAGACATGTTTCTAGCTCACCCCCAATACGAATATAAAAAAGTCTTTCGAAGTAATAAGAAACAACTCATAACTAGCCCCCGATAAGACAAGGACTCAACAACACTTTGCCAAATAAAACTCAACTAGTCATGTGTATGAATGTGGTCCTCAACCCCAGATAATGTAGGAAACAAATATACATTAGTACGTTTGAAAGTACTAAGTTTGTGGGCATGGCAATATGTATCATAAAATGCAATGACCAAATAACATACATGATAAAAATAGGTAAGTTGAGTTATGAGGAAACTTTAACGACCAAATCATTAAAAGGCATACCTGAAAACATGAAAGAACATAAGTGAACATACTGGTCCAAGGCATGTGAGAAGCTATGAGGAGTCGAAGGATAGATTTATATATACTCTAGTGTTGACTTTACCCAAAGGTAAGGTGATAGCTTATGCTTCAAGGCAACACATGGTGCATGAGAAGGATTACCCAACTCATGATTTAGAGTTGGCAGTAGTGGTATTTGCTTGAAATTTTGGAGACACTATCTCTATGGTGTACATGTAGATGTTTTCACTAATCATAAGAGTTTGCAATACATTCTCACTCAAAAGAACTTGAATCTTCGACAAAGGAGATGGCTTGAAATATTGAGGGATTATGACATGAGTGTGTTATACCATCCGGGTAAGGCGAATGTGGCTGCTGAAGCTCTTAGCATATTGTCCATGAACTATGTTGCTCATATTGAGGATTAAAATAAAGAACTATTTCGGGATGTACATAGGCTTGCCCATTTGGGTGTTAAATTGATTAATTCCAAAGATGGTGGTATTATTGTGCAGAACGGTTCTGAATCATCTCTTGTGGCAAATGTAAAAGCAAAGCAAAATATTGATCCCGATTTGGTTGAATTGAAGAAAATGGTTGTCGAAAAAGGCATTGAGGCTTTCTCCCAAGGGTGAGATACGGTTTTGAGATATCAAGGCAAACTGTGTGTGCCGAATGTTGATGGCTTGAAAGATATGATATTGTCCGAAGCTCAAAGTTTATGATATTCTATTCATCTTGAGTGTACAAAGATGTATTAAGATTTGATGAAAGTGTATTGGTGGAATGTCATGAAAAGGGACATTGCAGACTTTATGGCTAAGTATCCTAATTGCCAACAAGTCAAAGTTGAGCATAAAAAACTGGGAAGTTTGGCTCAAGACATTGAGATTCCTACTTGGACATTAGAATCCTTGAATATGGACTTTCTTACTGGTTTGCCTCGTACTAGTAGGAAATATGACTCTATTATGGTGATTATTGATGAAATGACTAAGTTGGCTTATTGTCTCCCAGTTAAGACTTTATATTCAGTCGAAGACTATGCTAGATTATATATCTGAGAGTTGGTTATTCTTAATGGTGTTCCATTGTGTATCATTTCTGATTGAGGTACTTAGTTTACATCTCAATTTTGCAGATCTTTCCAAAAGGTTCTTGGTACCCAGTGAAGCTAAGTACATCCTTTCACACACATGGATGGTCAGGCCAAACGTACCATTCAGACATTAGAGGATATATTGTGAGCATGCGTGATTGATTTTAAAGGAAATTAGAATGACCATTTTCCATTAATAGAATTTGCCTATAATAACAATTATCATTCTAGCACTCAAATGACTCCCTTTGAGGTTGTGTATGATAAGAAGTGTAAATACCTTATCGGTTGATTCGGGGTAGGTGAAGTTTCTTTGATAGGAGCCGAGTTGGTGTTTGAGGCTATGGAGAAAGTTAGACTCATTAGAGAAATATTGAAAACACCCCAAAGTCGACAATAGAACTATTCAGATATAAGGAGAAGGGAACTTGAATTTTAAGTTAATGATGATGTTTACTTGAAAACTTCACCCATGAAGGGTGTGATGCATTTTGTCAAGAAAGGGAAGTTAACTCTGCGTTATGTTGGCCCATACAAGATTTTAAGGCAAATTGGTAAGGTGAACTATGATTTGGATTTACCTTCAGGTTTAGCATCGGTGCATCCGGTGTTCCATGTGTCATTATTGAGGAAGTTTATAGGTGATCCTATATCCATTATGCCATTGGACAACATTGATGTCAAGGAGAGTCTTTCTTATGAAAAGGTTCCGGTTGAGATCTTGGACCGGCAAGTTAGAAAGTTAAGAAACAAAGAAATAGCTTCAGTAAAGGTATTATAGAGGAATCAAGATGTTGAGAGTGCTACATAGGAGGCCGAAGCCGATATGATGTCCCGATAACCTCATCTCTTTCCTTTTGTGCCTAGTTAAGGTATTTATCTCCTTCATCATCCAACCAGCCCAAATCATGCATTTCCATTGTTTACATGGTTTCATATCATTCATGTTCATGAAATGAGTCTTAAAGTTATGTTTTGAGTAGATATTAAAGATTACATATTTTTATGAATTATCGAGATGTTTTGTATTCATGTTGGGTTGTTATGTTCCTTTCCTATTCCATTCATGAAAGCCTGATTTTATTTGAGGATGAATGTTCCAAAGGGGGAGATATTGTAAGACCCTAGAAGTTAAAAAGTAAGAAAATGAGGGTCGAAGGAGGAAATTATTGAACACCTAAAATTTTGGCACCAGGTGATGACCACGAAGGCCATCAGGGGCCATGGTGTGCACCACGCCTCATGGTGAGCCACAGTGGTGGTGACCTTGAGGGTCACTCCTATAGCGTGAGGTCCACGACACGGCACCACGGATAGTGATAAGCACAATGGGCCGTGAAGCCCTCTGTGGTGACCCCTCCCCTAAGACGTCAAATAATGATCCCAAGGAAAGGGCCACGATAGACCACCACGGGCCATGTGACCCTTCACGGACCATAGTGATCTCCGTGGTGGTCACTCCTATAGGTCACCCTGCAGGGCCTACACCACTCCCAAGTTTTACAAGTCGTGAAGCACTCCACGGACCATGAGGGTTTCGTGGAGAAAGTTCTAAACCTTTTCCTTTCAACTCCAAAAGATATAAGTCCAAATAAATCATTAGGCACACCACCATAGGCCATAATGAGCATCACGGTTTTTGATGGGTCTTTTGTGGTGTATCCTAGTTACAGTTTAATGAGGGGTAGTTTGGTCATTTTTCTATTCTTTTATTAATGTATATGGATATTTTTTGGGACTAGATTCACTATGAAAATATCCTAAATACTCCCAAAACTACTATTTTCCCTCATTAATTCCTAATCAACTTTAAGACATCTCTCTCAATGATCATTGAAGGATTCACCTTCTTCCTCAAGCTGAATTACATGACTTTATGTGGATTATGAATTCCCATGCATGAAGCCTATTTTAAATGATAATAGTATGAAGTATGATTATGAATTCAATGATTTCAAGGTATTATCATGATCTTCATTCAAATTGTCTATGCATATGAGTTTTACTTTAAATTCACATATGAATTGTGATCATGAATTACAAGTATGTTCAAAATACGAATTTTATACAAGTTATGAATCTAGGTGACTTAAGGCCCTATGTGGTGACCAAAGACCTAATTATAATAACTATGCAAGTATGATTTTTAATGATGATAGGACAATTCTCACATTGCAATTATGTTATGAAATGAGTTATTCTACGAAGTATGAAGTTTATGAACAAGTTATGATGTAAGCTAACTATGTTTACTATGTTATGTATTCTGTGGGATTTGACTTCGCACCAAGTGGAATTGAGGTAGGGGCCCTACCAAAAGCCTTAGTAGCAGCCTCATGTCTCTTAAACTACGTGCCACCACAGGTTTCCTTATGGATTTCTTAGCGGATCCATATATAGTATGTTATGATCTATCTCGAGGGGTAGAGTCTACCTTAGCAAGTAGATTCCCCTTTCTTCCATTGTATGGGAAGAAATTGGGATTCCATATTATAGTTGGCATGATCTTATCGTCTGTTATGGTTCTATCCCACATATGTATGATCTCTTATGTACTTTTATGATTTTAACTATGTCTTTCGAATGCTTTGATCACTATGATTCTCTTATGACTTTACTTATCTTATCTTATCTTATCTTACCATGTACTTTTCTTGATCATTGCATCTTATGTTTTATATTGTATGTCATGCCCTCATACTTAGTATATTCAAACATATTGATGCATATTATTGCCTATATTGTCTGATAATGTAGGGGTTTGGTTAGTCCTCATCCATTAGGGACTAGTTATGAGTAGTTTGTTTTCAGTTTAAAGATTTGTTACATTTTCATTTGAGGTTTAGCTAGGGACATATCTTAGCCCCCGTTCTTTTCATGAAGTAGAGGCATTTTATTGTACATATATTTAGAGTCTATGTTGTCAAATTTTCATACTTTTTACTATTCATGATTTAGACTTCTTCTTATGTTAATTCCATACTAAATTTACCTTATGTGTGCTTTATGATATGTCAAGAGGCTTGGTTGGAGCCCTTCGAGGTTTCGATTGCTGTGTTACGACTAGTCCCTAATTCAGGTCGTGACATATATGTTTTATGAAATTTCAAGATTCTTGGTTAGAGCCCTTCGAGGTTTTGATTGCCTTGTTATGACTAGGCTATAGGATGGGTCGTGAAATTGAGAAGGCGGAGTTGGCTACTTACCAATTGAATGGTGTTTCTAGAATATGGTTTGATCAATGGAGGAGAGAGAGGCCTATAGAGTCGGATCCGTGAAGAATTCAAAGGAGTGTTTCTTGATCACTTTTATCCATTAGAGTTGAGAGAAGCAAAGATACAAGAGTTCGATAATCTCAAAAAAGGAAATATGAGTGTGAAGGAGTATGCTCTCAAGTTCACCAAATTGTCAAAGTATGCCTCGTTTATAGTTGTTGACCCAAGAACTCATATGAACAAGTTCGTTTCGACTGTGTTGAATTTGGTTTCAAAGGAGTACAAGATGGCTATGTTGAATAGAGAAATGTATATCTTAGACTCATGGCCTATATGGAACAAATAGATGATGAGAAGCTAACGGAGAAAGCTAGAGAGTTTAAAAGGGCAAGGACCGATGGTGGTGATTCCACTCATGGTAGGTCCGGCAATAGTGGGTTTCCTCAATTTTGCCAAAGGTATCCCGGTCAAGGTTCTTTAAATGATCCTACTCCAAGGTTTGATAATGATAGGGTGTCCAACCCTAAGCCTCAACGAGGAGTGTAAAATATCCAAGCTATCCCCGCATGCAAGAAGTGTGGGAAACATCCCAAGGAAGAGTGTCTAGTGGGATTGAATGTATGCTATAGGTGTGGCAAGACGGTTCATCATGCTAGGGATTGTAGAGTTAAAGAAGGTCATCCTCAAGGAAAATTTTCTCATAGAGGGAAAGTTCTACAAGGTGCCCAAGCTCAACAAAAAGGTGGTCAATGCAATAATTGGTTTTATGCTCTTTATGATAGACAAGAGGAGGAGGAAACTCCCGATGTTGTTACCAGTATGTTACGAGTCTTTCACTATGACTTTTAAGCCTTACTTGATCTGAGTGACAAATTATCTTTTATTACTCCTAATGTGGCTATGTAATTTTATGTTAGCCCCAAAATATTGTTGGACCCTTTATCCATTTATACTCCCTGAGGTGAGTCTGTTGAGGCTAAAAGAGTTTATAGAAATTGGAGAGTTTCGATTTTTTACAAAGTTACTTCATGTGATATAGTTGAACATAATATGACCAATTTCAATGTTATTCTTGGTATAGAATGGCTATATGTATGTTATGCTTCTATTGATTGTAGAACCTGTGTGGTCAAGGTTTGAATTTCCTAAGGAGCTAATCCTAGAATGGTAGAGTAGTAATTCCGTGTATAAGGGTCAATTCATCATATACCTTAAATCTTAGAAAATGATTTCCAAAGGTTGCATCTACCACCTTGTACGGGTTAGGGATACTAATTTTGAAGCCCCTACTCTAGAGTTGGTCCCTATTGTTAATTAGTTTATGGATGCGTTTCCCGATGATCTACTTAGTGTTACTCCTGAAAGGAAAATTTACTGGAGCATAGACCTTCTTTCCGACACCCAACCTATTTCTATTTGTCCATACTTAATTGCTTTGGTGGAACTAAAAGATTTAAAGGATCAATTGAAAGATTTGTTAGATAAGGGCTTTATTAAACAAAGTATATCCCCATGGGGTGCTCCCATTTTAGTTTGCTATAAAGAAGGATGGTTCTCTTTGTATGTGTATTGACTACTAGCAAGTAAACAAAATGACCATAAAGAATAAGTATACAATTCAAAGAATAGATGATTTATTTGACCAATTGTAAGAGCAAAGTTTCTTCTCTAAGATTGATTTCCATTACGGTTATCACCAACTAAGGTAAGGGAATGTGATATTCCAAAAAGGCATTTCAAACAACGTATGGACATTTTGAATTTCTTGTTGTGTTTTTGGGACTAATCAATGCCCCCACAGTCTTTATGGACTTGAGTAATAGGGTGTTCAAGCAATACATGGACATGTTCGTGATTGTGCTTAATGATGATATTTTGGTTTACTCCTGAAGTAAGAGGGAGCATGCCAATCATTTGAGGATATTGTTGCAAGTACATAGAGATCTTCAATTATTTGCCAAGTTTAGCAAGTGTGAATTTTGGTATGAGCTTCTTACGTTTAGTCTGTTACTATAGAAGGTTCGTGAAAGGGTTTTTATCGATTTCATCTCATTTGACCAAGCAAACCCAAAATAAAATGAAGTTCCAATGTCTAAAGCTTGTGAAAATAGTTTGTAAGAGTTGAAGGTTCGTGTCACTACCGCTCCTATTTTGACTTTACTAGAAGGGTATGATAGCTTTGTTGTGTATTATTATTACTCAAGGATAGGAATTTGTTGTGTGTTAATGCAACATGGTAAGATGATAGTCTATGCTTCTAGGCAACTTAATGTGCATGAAAGAAACTATTCGACTCAGGACTTTGAACTAGCAGCAGTTGTGCTTGCTTTGAAGATTTGGAGACACTATCTTTATGGTGTCCATGTGGATGTATTCACGGATCACAAGAGTTTGCAATATCTTTTTAAGAAAAAAAAACTTGAACCTTCGACAAAGGAGATGGCTCAAATGGTTGAAGGACTATGATATGAGTGTATTGTACCATCCGAGTAAAGCTAGTGTGGTTGCTAATGCAATTAGTAGGTTGTCCATAAATAGTGTTTCCCATGTTCAAAATGGTAAGAAAGAGTTGTTTAAGGATGTACATAGATTGCCTCGTTTAGGCATTTGTTTGGTCCATCCAAATGGTGGTGGTGTTCTTGTTCAAAATGGTTCGGAATCGTCTATTGTGGTGGACGTTAAGGCTAAACAAGGTAATGGCCTAGTGTTAGTTGAGTTGAAGAAGTCACTTTCTAAAAAAGCCATTGAGGATTTCTCCCAAGGGGAAGATGGTGTGCTTCGTTATCAAGGTCAATTGTGCGTACCCAATATTGTTAGTGTAAGTGACTTGTTATTGGATGAGGCCCATAGTTCTCGATATTCGATTCATCAGGTATCCACCTAGATGTATCATGATTTCAGGGAAGTATATTGGTGCAATGGCATGAAGAAGGACATAGTGGATTATGAGGCAAGGTATCCTAATTGTCATCAAGTGAAGGTCGAGCATCAAAAACTGGAAGGTTTAGATCAAGACATTGAGATTCGTACTTGGAAGTGGGAAGATGTGAATATGGACTTTGTGATGGGTTTTCCTTGTACTAAGAAACAACATGATTCTCTTTGGGTTGTTGTGGATAGAATGACTAAGTCAGCACATTTTTTATCGGCGAAGACTTCTTATAGCTCCAAAAATTATGCCAAGATGTATATTAGTAAGTTGCCGTGTATATTTTATCGGATCGAGGTACTCAATTTACTTCACATTTTTGGAAGTTGTTTCAAAATGGTCTTGGTACGAAAGTTAAGTTAAGTATCACTTTACACCCTCAAACCGACGGCAGAGCCAAAAGAATGATTCAAATGTCAGAGGATATGTTAAGGGTATCTGTCATTGATTTCGAAGGAAAATTGAGATGAGAATCTACCATTGATTGAGTTTTCCTACAACAATAGCAATCACTCTAGCATCCAAATGGCTCTTTTTGATACCTTGTATGGAAGAAGATATAGGTCCCTAGTGGGATGGTTTGAAGTGGGTGAGATGGTATTGATTTGTCCCGATTTAGTATTGGATTCTATGGAGTAGATGAGGCTCATAAGAAAGAGGTTGAAGACCTCTCAAAGTCGCCAAAAATCATATTTGGACATTAGGAAATGAGACCTAATGTGGATGATTGGGATTATTGAAAGTTTAACCCATGAAGGGTCTAAAGCGCTTTAGTAAGAAGAGGAAATTGAATCCTAAGTATGTGGGACCCTATAGTATATTGAAGCGTATTAGAAAGGTGGTATATGGGTTAGACTTTTCATTTGAATTTGCTATGGTTCATCCGTTGATTCATGTATCAATATTGAGAATGATTGAAGGTGATCTGATTCTATTGTGCCATTGGAAGATGTCAGTATTGAAGAAAACTTGACCTATGAGGAGGTTACGGTGGAAATTCTAGAGCAGGAAGTAAAGAGGTTAAGAAAAATAGAGGTTGTATCCGTCAAGGTATTGTGGAGAAATCAACAAGTAGATAGTGCTACATGGAAAGTGGATGCGGACATGATAAAGCGATATTCATATCTTTTTCCTTCCACTAAAGCTTAACGTATTAGGTTGTTCTTATTCAAATCGCTTAAATTCCTACGTTTCAATTTTTCTATGTTCTTCATATGCATGCATGTTCATGAAAATCGATTTTAAAGTATTGTTTTAAGCTAATTTTAAAAATCTCATGTTCTATGCATTTTTTATGTGCCATTACAATCATGATTGGGTTCTTAGTTCTCTTTCCATGTCCCTTCATGTACACTGAATCTCATTCAAGGAAAAATATTCCCAAGGGGGAGATATTATAAGATACAGGAAGTTGAAAAGTTGAAACAAGAGAAGATTTCATGAAATTTTGACAGTCCTCAGAGTCTACGAGCTGACCTACGAGTCTTAGGTGATTCTACAAGTCGTAGGAGTCACTCGTAGGACTGATTCTGAGGTTGGAAATTTTACTAAGAGAGGAAGAGAGTCAACGAGTTGTAAATGGGACTCGTAGAGAAACTTCTAAAACGAAGGTTTTGCAGGTTTTTCAGAAATTGTAGGACAAGTTGGGTCTACGACCCATAAACCTTTTCACGAATCATAAGAATGAGTTGTAGGGTTGATTTAGAGACTCAGTTCTCAAGTTTTTTCAGTGTAAGACCCTGGAAATGTGGAAGGTTCTAAATAAAGGATCAGGAGATGAATTTTCAGAAAGTATAGAAAATTGACACCAGGAGCTGACCACGGAAGTCATCAGGGGCCGTGGTAAGCACTACGAAACGTGGTGATCAACCGTGGTAGAAATTCCAAGACTCCGACATTCAGGGGACAAACCACAATAGGGGACCATGCATTATGGTGAGCACCACGAACCATGAGGCCCTCCGTGGTGACCCCTCCCCAAGACCTTCAGGAAATTTCCCATGGAATAGGTCCACGGACGATCTCTACGGATTGTGAAAACCTCAACGAACCGTGGTGTGTCCCCATGGTGGTCACTCTGTAGGCATCCTATAGAACCTGCACCATGGTCACCTTTCATGACATGTCATTCCCTTCACGAACCCTGAAGAGGTTCCATGGTGAAACTACAGAGGCTTACCTTGCAGATTTTTCCAAAATATTTTTCAAGTCCCTTACCATGGGACCCTGGGCCATGGTGAGCATCCCTAACCGTGAAGGGTCCCCATGAAGTTTGTTCAGCCCAAATTTTTAATGGGGCATTTTGGTCTTTTTTACATTTTAAAACTAAATGGTGTCGTTTTGAGGCTAAATTCTTCCATCAAAACACCCTAAACCCTTCCAAGACCTCATTTTTCACACTTAGACTCGAGACACTCAAATTCTCTCATGTCAAACTCTCCCAAGAACTCTAAGGAAAGATTAGGGTTTCATCTCAAGGTTTTTCCAAGTTTTCATCTCTTCTCAAGTCTTCGTTAGGGATTTGTTTTCCCCAAGGTATGTGAGCTTTATCCATGGGTTCTTCCACCCATAGAGCCCAAATGTTTCTCCACTTGATATCTCAAATTCTAAATGATGAATTCTTATGTGGTTGTACATAATGACTATAAATGCATAGATCATGATATATTTGAAGTTTATTTACCTATATTGATGTATATTGACTCTGAATTTCATCAACTGAATAATTTTTTAAGGTCCTATATGAAGGCTTGAAAGTGGTTTTAAAGTGTAAATGGCGGGTTGTTTTGAGATGTGTATTTTGATGCATTTCCATCACTCTCATGAGTGCTAGAATTATTTAATGAGGTACCTCAGGGCACTTCAATTGTCTTGTCACATCTAGGACCTAGGTTTGGGTTGTGAAAAACTTGGTATCAAAACTCGAGATTTTAAAATGGTCCTCAAACTACAGTGTACCATGCCAGATAGGATCTTGTTCATGGTTGTGAAGCGCGTTGCTTGCTATTTTTTCTTTCTTGATCACTATATTTTAAAAACAAAACTTAGTCGCTTACAAATATACAATGACTCATGTCACCCCTAAGAGACCCTATTTAATTTCTTATGAAGTCCACGTAAAAGATGTCAAAATTGCCGGCGGGTCATAGGGCTTTAGAATTAAGAGAGCATCAGACATGCTATGTATCATGGTGTATGAAGTGCGAAAGTAACTCATGCAACAGAACATAAAGGCCAAATTCATATACAACCCCTTTTAACTTATCTTTAAATTTTATTTTGGCAATTTAACTCAACCTTATTCTATTTTAACTCTTCAATTCCATTTTTAGATGTACTATTTAAACATATTTTTTCCCTATTATAAGTATTCAATGTGTGTTAGACAAATATTAAAAGAGTTAAAATAAAACATTCAATTAAATAACGCTACGTATTTTTCTTTTAAGTCATCCAGATTTTTATAAACACTTTTTTAAAATATATTTTCAGAAAAGTGCTTCTGAAAAAATACTTAATTTGTATTGGGCTAATTTATTTGAATTTTTTTTTTTGAAAATAATATTGTGTTTGACTAATTTTTTTTCAAATAATGCTTTCGAAAGTCATTTTATGAAAAAAGACAAGTATCAATGCACTTTTAATTTTAAGATTGTTTTATAGAGATAAATTATTTTAAATATAATATTATAATTTTTAAATTAAATTTTATCTTTATTAAATTAAATGTAAATGTTCAATTTATATATATATATATATATATTAAAAAATAATATTCACATGATTATTTAAATAATTAAAAATATCAAGTGAAAAAAAATTAAAAACCATTCCATAAATTTAAATCACCGCATACAACAAAATTCACCACAAAATAAATAAATATGTGGAATATATTGATAAGTATGTATATACTGCAATATTTTGATCCTGACAAAAATAATTTTCTGCTTTTGCTTTTTTGTGAAGTAGAAATACTCCTATTTAACTTCTTCCAAACAATAGAACAATTGATTCTGCTTCCATTTAAAAGCAGTTTTAATGTTGGCCAAACACCTTGATTTTGCCAAAAAAATAGGTATTTTTTTCTCAAAATAAATGATTTTGACATCCAACATCAATGTCAACACAGGCTCTTAATTTGCATTTACATTTATTGTATCAATTTATCATCTTTAAGAAATATAAGAAAATATTAAATAACTATATTCATATAATTACAAAATTTATTGTTGCGATCGATTAGTGACACAAGTTAATATAAACATTGAGTTTATGTTACTATGAATATATCCATCCTTTTCAATTTATATGGCATCAACAAAATATTTGATCATTCCGATATTTATAATGCTAAATTTTGATGTGATATTGTTTTTCTCAATCTTGCTCTTTACTTAATATTTTAACATTTTACCAAGTCTTTTATACAATAAAATATAACTGATACTTTATATTTTATATAGACGAAATGAATTATATAAATTTTTAAAAATACAATATAGTATCTTTAGCATAGAGAGAGTTAAATAAAAAAAGTAGGTAGATGAAGAAAATAAATAAATAAGTAAAGTAGATGAAGGAAAAAATAGGGATTGAAAAAAACATAGAGAAAATAAATAGGGAAAAAGATTGTTAACAATAAAAATGCCTAATATTAACGTTTAAAGGGATTTCTCGCATGCTTCAATCTCAACAATTTGTCTAGTCAGAATTTAGTGTTTAAATGGTCCATAAAAATGGAGTTGAGGGTTTAAAGTGAAACTAGGTTGAGTTAATGGCAAAATGAAATTTAGAGACAAATTAAAAGGGATTATATGTGTTTGGCCGAACAAAAAAAGAAAACAGGTCATGTGCAAAACTGCAATCTTTGGTTTGCGGATAAATATTTTTTACTTGAAGCAAAAGGAAATACTAGTAGACGGGGGTCCATTTATCCCCCATTTCAATGACCAGATCTTGTAAAATGACCCTTCACTTCAGTTGGAAAGCAACAAGGTCCCAATCCATCCATAGCTTCATGCCTTACTAATCACTTTTTCAGTACTTCAAAAGTGTATAGTTAAGTTTTTCTGGGACAATTTGGCTCTGTTCATGTATCTTGAATATACCATCTCAGTTGGGTTTATGCAAGAAGATGCCTCCTCCCAGTCCCTACCTCTCATTAAAGTACATATATCCCTCAATGAAGAATCAAAGAAAGCAGCACTTGATCATTCTCTCTGGATTTGAATATCAATACTTCATAAGAAGGACTTCTGTGAAAAAGACAATTCACTTCGCTTATAAAGCACCAAGGCCTCTATCAATCACTTTATCCTGACTCCCCCCAAACAAAATTACTGCTCCCAGTTTATACTGTAGTCGGATTTTGGGACCATTTTGGCTTTGGTTCTTGAATGTACAAGTCAAGTGGAGTTTATGCAAGGAGATACATCATGATTCATGGACAAAGAAAGTAGCAATTGGGTTTTTCTACATGGATGTGGAACTCATTGATTATTAATTAACACTACAAAATTAGGAAAATACAATGTTGCAAACAAACCTCATCAAAAGGAAATGCAAAACAACAGCCAGGAGGCTACAAGACATAGATTTCAACTTTCCTATTCCAAATTTGTCAAGAGAAATACTGAAACCTAAGTTAATAACTTAGGACCTGAATTTGTTAAATGGGAGCTTCACTGGCCAATAAATTTGCTGATGTGGAACTCATTGATTATTAATTAACACTACAAAATTAGGAAAATACAATGTTGCAAACAAACCTCATCAAAAGGAAATGCAAAACAACAGCCAGGAGGCTACAAGACATAGATTTCAACTTTCCTATTCCAAATTTGTCAATAGAAATACTGAAACCTAAGTTAATAACTTAGGACCTGAATTTGTTAAATGGGAGCTTCACTGGCAAATAAATTTGCTGATGCTCTCCCTGCTTTCTCTTCGCCAAAACTGACTCTACATTCAAATTTTGACCATTTGAACTCATTGGAGATGATTCAAACTCAGCATTTTCCTTCAAGAAGAATGATAAACCTCTGTTGAACTGTGGAGATAGATCATTCAACTTGCACATATCACCAGCTTTTTCATCCTCACGTAAAGCGTTCTCAACTCTAGTGCAGGGAACCAAAAATGAACCCAAACGCAGCGATAAATCACACCCTATTACAGTCTGATTATCAGAAACATCTTCAAATTCTGTCCGATAATTTTCACTCGAAGCGTTTAAGTTACATGACAGAGTATTTCTTAGAGAAATCTTCTTGTTCTCATCCATAAGCTGAGCATTTGATTTGGCATCACTTCTAGAGCCAAATTTGGGAGCAGAAGGTTCAGATTGACAACCATGATACAAAGGATATATAGAACAAGAAGTAGGGCAGGCACGGGCAGTCTGCATTGGCACAGTTTGTATGCCAATAGATACAGATGAAGGAAATTTCAGAGTTGAGAAAGGAAGCATTTTGTTTGCTTCCGGGGCAGAAGGGTTTGAATTTTTAAGTGTGGGTGAGATGAATTTATCATCTTTGGAGAAAAATTGAATGTTAGGAAAAGGATTTCCTATGTTTCTGTCATGTGAATTTGCAGTAGGTACTGAGTTAGACTCTGGAGTTAGATAATATATTGGACAAGTGTTCCTTCGGCTCATTGATGTTCTCTTTGGTGAGACCAAATGTAAAGCAGCTACGCAGCCAAAAAGATGTTTAAATCAAATCATCCACTATGGAGAATCATAACAAAACAATTACTACTATATCAAAAGTCACACTGTGAAGGATGACAAGTAGAGAAGTTGAAAAGCAGAATTTTCGTGTCATATTAAAAACTGAAAGGAAAAATTGTGAAAAAGGAAAGGAAGATTTAGGGTACCTTCAATGCAAGGTTGTAAGAGGTCCCTAGATTTAGATTCATTATTGTCATCTCTTCTAATTATAGTGTCAACGGCATCATTCAATCTATCCCAAAGAGTTTTAAGATCCATATACTCAGCCTAAACAAACAAAATATAAACCATTAACTCATAAACGAACAGGAAAAGTTTAAAGTTAATGAGAAGGGGAAAAGCAAAACCTCAGAATTGGCCTTGGAGTAAATAATTTCCTCAGTTCTGAAGACAACTATAGGAAGCTTCTCTTGCCATTCCGTATTCTTCTTTGTTGCTAAACAGTGAACCTCATTCACAATCCTGTGAAATCAATCAGTCATAAAAAACTTTTTTTTGATAAAGAAAATGGTCTTGTAAAGGAAAATAAGTACCTGAAAATTTCTTGAATAAGGGAACCTCTAATTGGTTGGTGTCTATCACTATGCCAAGCTTTCCTAACACATTCATAGGCTCTTGGAGGTTTAGGCATGTTTCAGTAACTGGGGAAGAAGTAGAAGGAGAAGCTACAATAAATATATAAAACTAAAAATGCTTCTTCTACTTGATTAAGCTTTTAAATAATCTCGTGACTTCCCAAATGCCTTCAGATTACATCTTTCAGCTATACAGTATCTACAAGTCCCAACAACAAAACGGGTTGTCAGCACTTTATTATTTGCAGTTTTTTTCCACTCATTCACTCAATAATTCAGCAAGTGGGGTTGTGGGGGAAGGTTTTTTATTCATTTTATTTTTTAAATCATTTTCCTGAAGAGTCTTTGATGTGTGTCCCCCACTGAAACACATGCCTGCTTCCCCTGGCCTAAAGGGTCTCTATCACCTTTGCTCTCTTTCCTGACCATTCATGAGCTTTTGTCTGTGGGGTTGGGGAAAATTCGACGCAGGGAGTGTCAAACTGAGCCCACAAACAAAGGACTCACCCAATTTACTCGAATTTTTATGGATTAGGTTAAAATAATTTAAAATTAGATAAATTATAACAAATTCAAGTATTACCCATTCTAAAATAATTGTTTAACTTTCAACCGGCTTTCTGTTTTGGAGAATAATTAAAAGAAAAAAAGATATGTTGCAAGGATATGATGTGAACAACAAGAGAGATCTATGGATATGTATAAGATTAATGTTATACAAGTGGCTGTACATTTGTTTTTATCAATCCATTAATTTTGTCCCCTTACTTTTTCTTACCCAATTATATTACCACTTGCTTTTGATTATAACTCTCTTTTCTTCCTCGGATATAAATAGCCTACATGTTATGATATTAATATAGATAATACTCTCCATTCTATCTTTCTATATTCGTCTTTTTTTTTATTTTGCTAAGTTAATTTATTTTATAACACGCTATTAGTACGAGCTTCCATCACCATGAGTTATTTTAAAAAGGTAACAAAAGGGTAAAAATTTTATTTTCTTAAAATGTCAAATATCTCTAAACTTAAATTTGTTGCTCTTGATATATCCGGAAAAGACTACTCATCATGGGCAATAGATGCCGAAATACACTTAGAATCGATGGTGTGTGCAAAGATGACAATATAACATCTAGTCAAGACCGTGCCAAAACCATGATATTTCTCCGCCACCATCTTGACGAGGGCTAAAATTATAGTACCTCACATTAAAAGACTCTTTTAAACTATGGAAGAATCTAAAAGAAAAATATGACCACCTGAAGTTGGTCATCCTTCCACAAGTACGTCATGATTGGCTCAATTTGGGATTAATGAATTTTAAAAATATAACTATAAATCTGTGTTGTTTAGAATTATAGCACAATTAAATTTATGCGGAGAAGAAATCATTGAGCGAGACAAAATTGAAAAAAACATACTCCACATTTCCACCCGCGAATATGCTCCTGCAGTAGCAATATCGCGAAAAGAGTTTTAAAAAATATTCTGAATTACTTTTTCACATTCATATTGCTGAATGCCAGAACGAAATGTTAATGAAAAATTATGATAGTCGTGGTCGTTGGTTCTTTGCCACTCCCTAAAGTGAATCAGACAAATTATAACCAACGAGAAAGAAGTCATGGCCCAGTCTTGGTCAAAAAAAAATTATAATCATGATACTCGCTTGACACCGAGAAATGATCAGCAGTATAAAAAAAGCAAAAAGCAAGAACCTATACCAAAGAAAAATTTAGAAAGTATATGTCATAGATATGGAGGTATGGGGCACTGATCACGGACCTGCCGATCATCAAAACATCTGGTTCAGCTATATCAGATATCCTTGAAGAGGGCAGAGAATAATTCAGAAACAAATTTTATCTCTGAAGATAATATTGAGCCTATGCATGTGGATGTAGCTGATTTCTTCAATTTTCCAAAAGAAAATATGAATATTGATAAGCCTGATAATATTTAAATAATTTTCTTTTTATTTGTCTGTAATAAGTAATATGTTTATAATTTTCTAATTCATGTAAATAAATAAAATTTGTATAATGAGCTATGTTTTAATTATAATGTTTACTTTATTTTTTTTTGAAGAAAAATATGAATATACCTCAAATTTTGTTTGGATCAATGATCAATCACAATGATATTTGTATAATTGATAGTGGAACGACTCATGTCATTTTTAAAGATGAGAAATATTTTTCCTACTTACTTAGAAGAAAAGCAAAATATTACAACAATTTCTAGTAATTCAAAAATTATTGAAGGCTCCGAAATAGCTACATATTTCTACTTAAGGGGACAAAAATTGTTAAAGAAAATTCACTATTCTCTTCTAAATCTCCAAGAAACTTGTTAAGTTTTAAAGATATCCGTAGAAATGGATATCATGTAGAGAAACTAAATAAAATGAATACTAAATACCTTGGTATAACCAAGTGTGTCTCAAGCCAGAAATATATTTTGGACCAACTTTATCGTCTGACCTATATTATGCAAAAATTAGTGCAATTGAAGAACATTTGATCATAAATCAGAAGTTTACTAATCTAAATACAATTTTCCTATAACATGATCGAATAGGTCATCCTGGATCAATAATGATGAAACGAACTCTTGAAAATTCAATTGGAAATCCGTTATAGAACCTGAAGATTTTTACGAATGATGAATTTTCATGTGCTGCTTGTTATCAAGGCAAATTAATTGCCATACCATCAACCCTGATGGTCGGCACGAATCTCCTAGCTTTTTAGAGCGTATACATGGGGATATATGTGGATCTATTCATCCACCCAGTGAATTATTTAGATATTTTATGGTCCTAATAGATGCATCATCTAGATGGTCTCATTTGTGCCTCTTATCATCTCACAACCTGGCATTTGCGAAGTTATTAGCACAAATAAAAAGATTAAGCGCACAATTCTCAGACTATCCAATTAAAGTTATTCACCTTAATAATGCTGGAAAATTTACATTCCAAGCTTTTGATGATTATTGTTTATCAATTGGGATAAAATTGAGCATCATGTTGCTCATGTTCATACTCAAAATGGCATTGTAGAGTCATTTATTAAGTGTCTACAATTGACAGCAAGACCTCTACTAATGAAAACACAATTGCCGATTACTGTTTGGGGTCATGCTATCTTACATGCAACAACACTTGTACGTCTCAGATCAAAAAATTATAATAAATACCCTCCATCAAAATTAGTATTTTGTCCTTATCATATCATTCGTAGAATAGGCAAAGTTACCTATGAGTTAGACCTACCATCTGATTTGAAGTAATACATTCAGTTTTCACGGATCAATGCTCCGCAAATATATAAGTGACCCTCCTAGAATAGTCTCTGTGGATGAGGTCCACATAACAGAGAAGTTATCCTACGAGGAGAAACCTATCGCCATCTTGAATTGGCAAATTAGGAGGTTGCGAACTAAGGACGTGGCTCCCATCAAAGCATGTGATGAGACAAAGATAGAGAAGAAATATCCGTATGGGTTTCCTACATCTATAGGTAATCTAAACTCCTCAATCAATGGGGTTGACGAGTAGGAGGCCTATAGATGACAACTGGTATAGAGAATTCCCAAAGTCCTGGTAAAACCTCATAAGATTAATTAACATTCGAGGACGAATATTCTAAAGGGGGGAATGATGTTACACCCCACTCTCTTGAGCTCTAAATATCTCTTAATCTTCTTAGAAGTTATCATGTGAGCCGAATAATCTACGACACTATCAAACAACTAAGGAAGGGAGAATGTGATACCCCATAGTAGGGAAGGTTAGAAATAGGGTCATGAGAAGTCGGAAGGAGTTGGAGGCCAAGTAATGAGTAGTAGGACTCGACTTACCTACGTAAGCTATTAACTTAGAACTCTTACATACTTAAGGTACTTGAGTACATACCAAGCTTGCGTAGCAAGGATTACATGTGTTCTTATGGTAAGATGAGATTACGAACCCACGAGGGAGAGAAGAGGATGACACGTGGCAGCAAGGAGAAAGTGCCATATGGCAGCAGGAGGAAGTGCCACATGGTAGCAACTGAAGCAAGGAGGTGACCCACCTGCCTGCTTGGGGGGAGGGGGTGGACCCCACTACCACGTGGTAGTCTAGGGGTGGTTGCATGATTGAGGTGGCCCAATGAGGGCTTGACACGTTCACCCTTAGGGGATGACACATGTCACCTCCTAAGTCAACATATATTTGTATGTTATATGACCCTTAGAGTCATTCTTTATCCAAAACAAGGAACAAAAAAAAGAAAAGAGAACTTAGACACTAGAGAGAGACTTACAGGTTTGAGGGACTACCAAGGTAAGGCCCGATTTCATTTCGTGAATTAGCTATTTAAGGTATCCTACAGTGATATAGCGGTGTTTGATAACGTAAAATTTTATTTTGGGGTAGCAAGGAAGTGATACAAACAGTCCGCTATATTTTAGCATGTTAAGAGAACTTCCGAGACAAGTTTTAACATGGTATGGCTTGGTTCTATTCTTCCACATTTTGGTAAGGATTTGGAAATTTTATGAGGGTGTTAATAATGTAAATTTCTTT
Organism: Solanum dulcamara; assembly: GCF_947179165.1. Taxonomy (NCBI): domain Eukaryota; kingdom Viridiplantae; phylum Streptophyta; class Magnoliopsida; order Solanales; family Solanaceae; genus Solanum; species Solanum dulcamara. The sequence goes on along the minus strand of NC_077241.1, from coordinate 34,396,916 downwards.
TTGGAGCAGCATCAATAGGGTAACAAGTAGCCACGAAATTTCAGCCGCAACTAGAGAACTTCCGAGGTGAATTTTGGTAAGCTTTGGCCAATTTCGGGTAAGGTAAGGGTTTTTCTTTCAATTTGGAGTTTATGGTGTAGTTATGGAGTGTATTACATGTATTATATGTGGTTGGAAGTATAAAAATTGCACAAGGATGATTGACGTTAGAAACAAACTAAACTAAAGTCGTCATAGTTAAATCGAAGTCGAGTAGGGTGTTGTGGTTGTTGTGCTGCACTTGCAGGTGCTTTTATTGTGTGTTTCCGGGATAGAACATGGTATAAATAAGACGTGGGTGCTTCTGGTTTTAGCCACACGACCCTCCTTTCCGTACGGTTAAAGGTTGTACAAAGTAGCGACTAAAAACCCTATTTTGGTATCATAGTTTTAAGCGAGTTGTTGGAAGATTGTATTGCGTAATGTTGCCATATTTTAATTGTACATGATCTGCTGATTGTTTTTCTTGGTTGGCTTCTAAGGTTTGGAGGTTAAATTGAAAGTTCGGATAGGGCAAGTTATAGAGGAGATGCTGCCCGATTTCCATTAACTCCTTAACGAACTAAAAGACTAGTCGAGACTAGTCGAAAAAGGTGAATAAGGAATTGATTCCTATGGGTTCTTGGTTGTGGATTTAGGAGTTGGAAGGTAGAAAGTCACTAACCTTAGTATTACTTTCATGTTAAATAGGTTAAAGGAGTAACAAAGCGAGTCTGGATGCGATTAGCCCATAACAGGTATGTAGAGCTATTCTTCGTTTCTTTTGGCATATCCTAGGTATAAGTTATGAATGATTTGTATATGAAATATTGGTATAATTCCACTCATAAAACTCCAAGTGTAATTCATAGAATTTATTCACCTTGTGATGTTAAGACTCTTGTAATAGTTGAGTTATTGCCTTTTAAGGCTCCTATATCATGAATAGTAGTATATGTAAAGCCTATTTCTTCTTCTTGTCGGAATGTGTTAAGTATAAATGTAATGGTATATAATATGAGGTTGAGGTAGTTTCAGTTATAAGCTCCGAGTACGACTCATGACTTTTATTCACTACTTGATGTTAGAATTCTTCAAGTAGTTGAACTACTACCCTCGAGTCTCCTATCTGATGAATAATAATTGAATGCATCAGCTCCTATTCCTAAGGTCTCTGCGACGACAAACGTCTCCAATTCTGTAAGATGATTAACCTTGTCTCAATACGTGTCTACGATTCCTGAAACTCCAGTTGATGTGATCCTTAACGATATTTAGAAGGTACTTAAGACGATTACTACTCTGGTCTTCAGGTGACGGTTCACTTGACTCTTTTATTGAGTCTCAAATAATGACTTAGTTGCATATGGTTTCTCACTACTCTACTCGTGCACATTGTAACCCATCTTCCTCTGAGTCCCATAAGGGGGTCGAGAATACGGTTGTGCCTAACTTTACTATTCGTTCACTGAGTCCAGGGCCGGCTATATATATGTATGAAGTATACGAGGATGAAATATCGTATACGATGAAGTGAAGCATATGATGATGCCGTATATGATGATGCTCGTCACCATATCCCAGGCCGGATATATACATGATGATATGATGGAAAATATGGATCGGGCCATATGTTCCTCGACATTGTTTTAAAATATAGATCGGGCCGTACATTCCTCGGCATTGTTTTAAAATATGGATCGGACCATACGTTCCTCGATATTATTTTAAATTATGGATCAGGCCAAATATTCCTCGGTATATTTTACTATGTGATAATGGCACCGAGTCCCATAGTGGGTCGGGTGCGGTACAATATGTACACCACTGTTTCACCGAGACCCTCACTAAAGGACCGGATATGATAGATAGGCATACATATAAAAATATAGTGATGTGCTTGTAATATATGAAATGATGTCATATACGATGGTATGATGCTGTATACGATAATATGGTAACACCGAGTCCCACAGCGTGCTGGGAGTAATATGTGAGGATGATATATATGCCCTCTGTTCATAAAATGTAGGTATAGTGAATTGTTAACTGTCATACTTATTTTCTGCATCCCTATTTCAGTTGTTATCTCAATTATGTTATGTTATGCTTTATATACTCAGTACATATATCGTACTGACCCCCCGTTCTTCGGAGGGCTGCATTTCATGACTGTAGGTATAGATGTTCATTTTGGAGATCCGCCAGCTTAGGGTTTCCACTCAGCGATGTTGGGAGTGATCCACTATTCCGAAGCCTAACGTTTGATATTGGTCATTTGATATATATGTTTGTCTATTCAGGAGTACGACGGGAGCCCTGTCCCGCCATATGATACAGTTAATACTCTTAGAGGTCTGTAGACATGTGTATGTGAGTTGTTTGTAATTTTGGTTCAGTTTTGCTCATACAATATATTGCAAATGTTTTTGTGTTATGGCAGCCTTGTCGGCTTGCATACCCTTTCTTGTTATGATACAGGTGAAAAAAGCTACTGGTATATGAAAAGTTTTTGACCCATTGGGGTTTTTATGTATAGTATCACATCACACATGATGAAACTTGACTATAGCTGATAGATATGTATACAGGGGTCCAGGTCGGACTCCAATCACGGTCTACGGGGTTGGGTCGTGACAGAAGTGGTATCAGAGCAGTTCATCCTTGAAATGTCTATAGATCGTGTCTAGTAGAGTCTTGTCTATCGGTATGTTGTGCATCATATCTATAGACAGGAGGCTAAAAGACATTTAGGATGTTACTTTCTTTCAGATCTAAGATCGTGCGATAGAGCTGAGTCATAGGGAGTGAAATTTCTCATACTAACTTGTGATTTTAGAAGGAGGACAACATCGATAGAAGAAAGTAACTGATGATATTTGAAGTTACAAAGCACGCAGGTAAGTAAAGGCACGAAAGTGATATGTTAGGTAGGGTGTTGAAATGCGATTGGCATATAAAGTTGAAAAGTGAAAGGAAAAGTATACATGAAAGTGCAACAGGTACAGTTCGAGTGGACATACAAGGTAAGTCCATTTTCATATTGTTAATTATGGGCACCCTGTGTGGCTGCGATATGATATGATGTGAATATATATGTTGGCCCTGTGAGGCATTGTTGGCATTTTCTGCATGCAGGTGTTGAGGTAGTAAGAAATACAGAGGAAACTCTACCCAAAATTTTCTAGAAATTAGAACAAAATGAGATATAGGGCTGTAGTATATCTTGGAAGGTCGTGCCCACAAAAATGATGAGATTTGATTAAACTACGAGTATGACTAACCTTGAAAAATAAGTTAATTGCTGAATTGATGGCAATAAAAACTAGGAGATCGATACTGGTATGGTAGGACAAAGTTGGAAAAGACTTATGATTCAAAGAAGATGATTTAGAGAAGACTGATAGATCTGGATAGAATAATATATTAAGTCACCGACTAAATTGATACACAGGGATAAACTATGACGAGTTATAATTAAAAGAAGTAACAGTATGATTAAGACAAGAGTACAAGGGAAAAAAATTGTGATGGATATAAAGTGTTAATAAGACAGCTTATGAGACATTAAGGATAAGACTAACCAAGAAGGGTAAGTAACCCATAGTAAGAATCGTGAAGAAGGTCAAGCATTGTTATGCTATGGGACTGAATGCGAGAAGGATACCATGCGAATATAATGAAGATCGTTATGAGAATAAGTAAATCTTAATAAGGAAGTAACTAAAAGGTATGATGTGGTCCATGTGATTGGAATATAAAGATAGGCGTGAAACGGAAAAGCGAGCTATGAAACAAATAATGAAGACTTATCAAGTTCCGTAAGGAAAGTTTCGAATAAAGATTATATGATGACGAAAAGGGTAGCTAGTGCAAGGAAATAAAGAGTAATATGGAATTCCTTGCGCACAACCAAAAATGGACATGAAATGGAGGAATAATAAGAAAGTTCTAACAGAGGCACCCAAGATAGACATAAGTAACTGAATACGAGGACGGAGCGAAAGGAGAATGTATAGTTATAAGTTTAAAGGGGTAGTACAACAACATGGTGTTAAGGTAGACCCATTATTGAGGCAAGCTCGATATGCTATTAAGAAAGTGAGCATCAGGCGCACGACAAGAATGAAAGCTCATGAGGCATAAAGAAGTATTGTGTATACATGACTCGAGTACTAACAATTAGACTAGATCAACACCTCACGATTATGTTAAGATGTTGTACGTGGGCAACCAAAGGTATGGATGATATAAAAGAAGGCATAGATATGATGTAGTATAACAGATGTGTTGGAAAAGAATCATACGCATTTGAAAATTTGAAATAAGGGCGTAGGGTAGAACACAAACAGATAGTTATGGGTACACCCTAAAGAGGGGAAGTGGCTTCAAGTGAGATCCCATACTGGCACGAGTTAACAAGATCTAAAAGCCAGCAATGAACGGATAGAAGCCATAATACCGGAGACAGTGTTGAGAATTATTAGTAAGAACCTTGAATAGTATGACATCAAAGGATGGGTCCATGCAAATTGAATGAATACGACAAGAGAATCATAATGAAAACTTAAAGATATTATAAGGGTTAGCCGGGATACACTTGACTAAAGGTTAGGATGTTGGTAATAAAGTTACTGGCTACTGACATTATGATATACAAGTAGCAAAAGAGAAGGGGATAAAGAATCTCTCCTATATTAGAATATGAGAAAACTTAAGAGTAAGTGAGGGAAGCGAAACAAGTATGACAAAAGAGACTGTAAGCGCGTGTTAGTACAATGACACATGTAGAGTAGATTGAGCCAAGAGCAGGAAAGACTATGACTAAAATTGAATGCTCTTCGTGCAAATTGCATAAGAATGTTGTGCAGCCTACGAACATTGGTATACTAAGAGTAAGATCAAATGATTACTTGATAAAAAAATTGGTAATAGCAATGTGATTGCCATATTTAGAATCTATTAAGGAAAAGTGTAAGATGGTTCGAGGCAAAACTATTAAGATATAATTAGTATTAAGGATAAAAGCCATAGTGGAGCCCTGACCTCGACTGAAGGAGGTAAGACACTAGTATAGTGATGCTAAGGCATTTTCTGGACTGCTCTAAGTACCTACACACAGTTGCGTAAGGATTATAATATGATGTGTGGTAAGAGAACTCGAGAGAAGATCTGAGTAAAAGCGTAGGATAGCATGCCTAAAGTGTTACAAGTAGGATTAAGAGGAGTTGTACAATAGCTTAAACAAAATTGAGCATCAGAAGCTTGATAGCCTATTACAAGAGATAAAAACCCCAACTCGGAAATGGAAAGCAGTTAATATGGATTATAGTACAAGCTGACCTCACATTCCAAGGAAGTATGAATTCATACGGGTTATGATAGATAGGCTGACAAAATTAACCCATCCCCTTCTATTTAGAAAGACATATTCAGTTGAGGGTTATGCGAGATGACGTAGCAAGAAAACAATAAGATTTTACGGAGTTCCCACATCTATTATCGTAGACAGGGAAGTTTAATTTACAGCTAACCACTGGATATCACTCCGGAAGGGATTGGTCATACAGGTCATTCTTAGTACGATATTTTGCCCTTCGACTAATGGATAGGCCCAGAGGGGATCCAATAAGCTATTGACGAAGTAAAGCTTATTCAGGAAAAACTATTAATAGCCTAGAGTTAACACAAGTCATATGCACATAGTCGACGTCGACCTTTCGAGTTAAAGTGGATGAATGAGTATTTGTGAAAGCGTCACCAAGGAAAGGTTTAATAAAAATTTGGCAAGAAGAGGATACATTGGTCCTTATCAGATCATTTGTAGTATAGGCAAAGTTACCTATGAGTTGAACCTACTATCTGATTTGAAGCAATATATTCTGTTTTCACGGATTAATATTCCGCAAATATATAAGCGACCCTCCAAAAATAGTCTCTGTGATTGAGGTCCACATAATGGAGAAGTTATCTTACGAGGATCAACTTACCTCCATCTTGGGTTGGCAAATTAGAAGGTTGCGAACTAAGGATGTGACTCCCATCAAAGCATGTGATAAGACAAAGATAGAGAAGAAATATTCGTATGGGTTCCCTACGTCTATAGGTAATCTAAACTCCTAAATCAATGGGGTTAACGAGTAGGAGGTCTATAGATGACAACTGGTATAGAGAATTCCTAAAGTCCAGGTAAGACCTCATAAGACTAATTAACATTTGAGGACAAATATTCTAAAGGGGGGAAGGATGTTACACCCCACTCTCTTGAGCTCAGAATGTCTCTTAAGCTTCTTAGAAGTTAGCATGTGAGCCGTATAATCTATGACACTATCAAACAACTCTAATAAAGGGAGAATGTGATACCCCATAGTAGGAAAGGTTGGAAATAGGGTCATGAGAAGTCGGAAGGAGTTGGAGGCCAAGTAATGAGTAGTAGGACTCGACTTACCTACGTAAACTATTAACTTAGAAGTCCTACATACTTAAGGTACTTGAGTACATACCAAGCTTGTGTAGCAAGGATTACACGAGTTCTTAAGGTAAGACGAGATTATGAATTCACGAGAGAGAGAAGAGGATGACACGTGGCAGTAAGGAGAGAGTGCCACATGGCAGCAGGAGGAAGTGCCACATGGTAGCAACTGAAGCAAGGAGGTGACCCACCTGCCTGCTTGGGGGGAGAGGGTAGACCCCACTGCCACGTGGCAGCCTAGGGGTGGTTACATAATTTAGGTGGCCTAATGAGGGCTTGATACGTATCACCCTTAGGGGATGACACATGTCACCTCCTAAGGAAATATATATTTGTATGTTATATGACCCTTAGAGTCATTCTTTATTCAAAACAAGGAACAAAAAAAAAGAGAACTTAGACACTAGAGAGAAAGACTTACGGGTTTGAGAGGCTATCAAGGTAAGGCCTGATTTCGTTCCGTGAATTAATTATTTAAGATATCCTACAGTGATATAGAGGTGTTTGATAATGTAAAATTTTATTTTGGGGCAGCAAGGAAGTGATACAAATAGTCCTCTAAATTTCAGCATATTAAGAGAACTTCCGAGATAAGTTTTAGCAAGGTATGGCTTGGTTATCTTCTCCCACATTTTGGTAAGGTTTTGGAAATGTTATGAGGGTTTTAATAATGTAAATTTCTGTTTGTAGCAGCATCAATAGGATAATAAGCAGACACGAAATTTCAGCCACAACTAGAGAACTCCGAGGCAAATTTTGGCAAGCTTTGGCCAATTTTGGGTAAGATAAGGGTTTTTTTCAATTTGGAGTTTATAGTGTGTTTGTGGAGTGTATTACACGTCTTATATATAGTTGGAAGTATAAAAATTGGAAAAGGATGATTGATGTTAGAAACAAACTAAACTAAGGTTGTCAGAGTTAAATCGAAGTCGAGTAGGGTGTGTGGTTGTTGTGATGTGCTTGCAGGTGCTTTTATTGTGTGTTATAGGGATGCAAAATAGTATAAATAAGATGTGGTTGCTTCTGTTTTCATCCACATGACCCTTCGCTCCGTACGATTAAAGGTTGTACGAAGTAGCGACTAAAAACCCTATTTTGGTATCGTAGTTTTAAGCGAGTTGTTGGAAGCTTGTATTGCGTAATGTTGCCATATTTTAATTGTATATGATACGATGATTGTTTTTGTTGGTTGGCTGCTAAGGTTTGGGGGTTAAATTGAAAGTTTGTATAGGGCAAGTTATAAATGAGATGCTGCCCGATTTCCATTAACTCCTTAACGAACTAAAAGACTAGTCGAGACTAGTCGAAAAAGGTGAATAAGGAATTGATTCCTATGGGTGCTTGGTTGTGGATTTAGGAGTTGGAAGGTCGAAATTCACTAACCTTAGTATTACTTTCGTGTTAAATAGGTTAAAGGAGTAACGAAGTGAGTCTGGATGTGATTAGCCCATAACAGGTATGTAGAGCTATTCTTCTTTTCTTTTGGCATGTCTCAGGTATAAGTTATGAATGATTTGTATATGAAATGTGGGGATAATTCCACTCATAAAACTCTAAGTGTAATTCATATACTTTATTCACCTTGTGATGTTAAGACTCTTGTAATAGTTGATTATTGCCTTTAAGGCTCCTATATCATGAATAGTAGTATATGTAAAGTCTGTTTCTTCTTCTTGTCGGAATGTATTAAGTATAAATGAAATGGTATATGATATGATATGAGGTGGAGGTAGTTTTAGTTATAAGCGTCGAGTACGACTCATGACTTTTATTCACTACTTGATGTTAGAATTCTTAAAGTAGTTGAACTATTACCCTCGAGTCTCCTATCTGATGAATAATAATTGAATGCATCAGCTCCTATTCCTAAGGTCTCTACGACAACAAACGTATCCAATTCTGTAAGATGATTAACCTTGTCTCAATATGTGTCTACGATTCGTGAAACTCCAGTCTATGGGATCCTTAACGATATTTAGAAGGTACTTAAGACGATTACTACTCTGGTCTTTAGGTGATGGTTCACTTGACTATTTTATTGAGTCTCAAATGATGACTTAGTTGCATATGGTTTTTCACTACTCTACTCATGCACACTATAACCCATCTTCCTCCGAGTCCCATGAGGGATCCAGGAATGCGGTTGTTTCTAGCTTTACTATTCATTCACTAAGTCCCAGGCCGGCTATATATATATGTATAAAGTATACGAGGATGAAATGCCATATACGATGAAGTGAAGCATACGATGACGCCGTATGTGATGATGCTCATCACTGCGTCCCGAGCCAGATATATATATGATGATATGATGGAAAATATGGATCGGGCCATACATTCCTCGGCATTGTTTTAAAATATTGATTGGGCCATACATTCCTCGGCATTGTTTTAAAATATGGATAGGGCCGTACATTCCATGAAATTATTTTAAATTATGGATCAGGATGAACGTTCCTCGATATATTTTACTATGTGATAATATAACTGATTCCTATAATGGGTCGTGTGCGGTACGACATATACACCACTCTTTCACCGAGACCCTCACTAATGGGCCGAGTATGATAGATAGGCATACATATGAAAACATAGTGATGTGCTTGTAATATATGAAATAATGTCGTATACGATGGTATGATGCTGTATACAATAACTTAGAGTCTGTATCATGGTGAAGATAAGGTAAGGCTGTGATTCTTGCTCAAGACCAATTGAATACAATCCCAGAAAAATTAGGTGTACAGCGTAAGATATGGTAACACCGAGTCCCACAATGGGCCGAGAGTAATATGTGAGGATGATATACATGCCCTCTGTTCATAAGATGCAGGTATAGTAAATTGTTAACTATCATACTTGTTTTCCGTATCCCTATTTCAGTTGTTATCTCAGTTATGCTATGTTATGCTTTATATACTCAGTACATATATCGTACTGACCCCTCATTCTCCGGGGGGGATGTTTTTCATGCCCGCAAGTACAGATGTTCAGTTTGGAGATCCGCCAGCTTAGGGATTCCACTCAGCGATGTTGGGAGTGCTCCACTATTCCTGACCTAACATTTGATACTGGTCATTTGATATATATATTTGTTTATTAAAGGGTACGATGAGGGTCCTATCCCACCATATGATACAATTAATACTCTTAGAGGTCTATAGACATGTGTATGTGGGTTGTTTATCTTGCTCACGCAACCAGGCCTGATATAACATTTTCTATTAATTTGCTGGCAAGGTATAGATCATCTTCAACGCGAAGACATTGGAACGGTATCAAGAATATTTTGTGATACCCAAAGGGTATCATTAATATGGATTTATTTTATACTAACAAAGGTTGTGCAGACCTTATTGGTTATGCAGATGTAGGTTATTTATCAGACTCACATAAAGATCGATCTCGAACAGGCTATCTATTTACACACGGAGGAACTAATATATCATGGCGATCTACAAAGTAGCCTATTGTTGCTACTTCTTCAAATCATGCTGATATAATAGAAATTCATGAAGCAACTAGAGAATGTGTGTGGTTGAGATCGGTGATACAATTCATCAAAGAAAGATGTGTCTTGGAAAATGATGTCAAAGTACCCATAGTTATATTCAAAGACAATGTCGCGTGCATAGCTCAATTGAAAGGTGGCTTCATAAAAGGAGACAGAATGAAACATATTTCACCAAAATTATTCTTCATACATAATCTCCAGAAGAATAGTGATATTGATATACAACAAGTTCGTTCAAGTGATAATCTTGCATATTTATTCACAAAGGTATTACCAACATCAACTTTTGAGAAGCTAAGATAAAAGATTGGAATACATCATCTCCAAAATATCAAAAGAAGTTTTCATCAGGGAGAGTAAAATATGAGTTGTACTCTTTTTCTCTTAAGAAGGTTTTGTCCCACTTGGTTTTTCTGGTAAGATTTTTAATGAGGTAACACTCAAGGCATATTACCAGATGTGTGTACTCTTTTTCCTTCACTGAGCTTTTTCACATTGGTTTTTTCCTAGTAATGTTTTAACGAGACACAATATCTATGGGTATTTAGGATAACTATGTATATTATTTCTTATAAAGTTTTTAATGAGACACATTTCACGTGGACATCCAAGGGGGAGTGTTATACAAGTGGCTATCCATTTGTTCTTTTCCTACCCACTAATTTTGTCCCCTTACTTTTTCCTACCCAATTGTATTACCACTTGCTTTTGATTATAACTCCCTCCCCTTCCTCGGCTATAAATAGCCTACATGTTATGATATTAATATAGACAATACTCTCCCTTCTATATTTCTATATCCATCTTTCTTCTTGTTTTGCTATGTTAATTTATTTTATAGTAATTAATTTATTAATCTAACTGATGTGTTAATATAATCCGTCTTAAGAAAATATTAAATATGACCCATTCAATAAGTGTTAGTTCCTTAATACTACTTCAAATTGCAAATATATAGAGTTTATTAATTCCAGCCACAAATTGATAGAAAATTTTCAATTACTACATATTGTCCTCGTGTTATTATTGTATCTAATTTAATTATAAAAGCATCGTTAGCAAATCATGTCTTGTAATAGGAAATAGATTTTGCATCAAGGACTCATTCACATGAAAATTTAGACCATACAGTAACTAGGATTAAATATAAATCATGTCTTGTAACAGGAAATAGATTTTGCCTTAAGGTCTCATTCACACGAAAATTTAGACTGTACAGTCACTAGGATTAAATATAAATCGTATTTTGTAATAGGAAATAGATTTTGCATTAAGGTCTCATTCGCACAAAAATTTAGAATGTACTATCGCTAGGATTAAATATAAATCTTTAATTAATATAATTCTAGCCGCAAGACATGTTCACACTAATAAGACAAAATCATACATCTTTTGGACAAGTTTAGTAAATCATCGAAATGCTTTGATTTTATCTCACTTATGAAAATACACTGAATATATTATTATTGTCATCAAAATAATTTATTAATTTCACACAGAAATACAAGATACTAGAATACCACTAAATGAATTGGTCATTTAATTAATAGTGAATGATGCCTCTGCAATTATGACCAGTATTTTGAAAAGGCGGGGGCATGAGACGAGATATTTTATATAACATGGGGTGAGACGTAAGTTTCGCGACACGGAGCGTGAGTTCCATGGATCTACGAGGGTATATCTTACGTATCTTTAATTTTATAATTTTATTATTAAGAAAATAAAGAAAAATAACTTTCAATAATTCTGCAAATAAATTTAAATAAATTATTAATAATACAGGAAAAAAATTGTACTCCCTCTGTCCCATTTTATTTGGAACCCTTTACTTTTTAGTCCATTCCAAAAAGAATGTTACCTTACTATAATTAGAAACAATTTAACTTTAAAATTCTTCTTTTGCACAACCACACAAATATCTAAGGATATTTTAGACCACAAGTTTCAAAAGTATTCCTTTTTTTCTTAAACACCATGCCAAATCAAATGATGCCACATAAAATGGGACGGCGGGAGTAATTTTTATTTGAGAAAGGTAATGACACAAAAAAATGATAATAGCTGAGATAATCTTCAAAATAAAATCATCATCCATGTCTACATTTATTATTTGTTTCCAACCTCAATTAATATTTGAATGGATTATTGTTTATATATTTCAAACAAGGAAAGGATAAAAAAGAGTAAGAGTAATAATAAAAAAATGAATATAGTTGCCTAAGGAACATATATAGTTCTAGTGTCACGACCCAAGTTAGGCCTTAGGCATGACACGATGATCGAAACCCTGAGGAACCCTTACCAAGCCTCTTAGCATACATCATATACCTAAGGTAACTTAGAGAATTAATGGAATCATAAGTGGAAGATAAGTCTCAATAAGAGAAAAGCTTAAAGCAACATGTACAAATAATCGGAACTGCAACTCATGATAGTCTAAACATGCCTCTACATAGTTTAGATGGGGGAATACAACATATTCCTAGCTCACCCAAAGAAACAAGAAAATGTCATAGTGAATAACATAAAAATCGTGTTGGTTACTCTCTCGAGACACGAGGACTCACCAATTAAGTGATAGTAACAAAGCAACTCTAGCCAAGAGTGGGAGGATGAGTGTGATCATTGGACCCTACATTATGATACAATGTAGGCAAAAGTATGCGTTAGTACATGAAATACACTAAGTATGTGAGAATCATGCATGAATAATGATAGTAGGACATAAGCATTATGAACGTGGGATTCATGACCAATATCTCAAAACATGAGTAAAACTTGAAAACATTTGAACAACATCATGATCATGTGGTCAATGCATCATAAAATCAATTAAAAACTTATACCATAACATATACCTTTTATGTGGGATAGGACCTTAACTGACATTTAAGACCATGCAAGCTATAACATGAAATCTGATGTAACTCCCACATCGAGAAGAGAGAGGCTCCTTTCCAAAGTAGACTCCGTGAGAACATCTTAACATCATGAGCTATATATGGATCCACTAGCTTGGACGTAAAGTCAAACCTATGGTGGCAATATAGTTATAGACTAAAGATTGCTACTAGGATTCCCTTGGATAGCTACTTGGCTACCAGATCGAACCCCACCTTAAAGTCATATCGGTTTTTAGTCATTAACTCAAAGGAATTAGATAAAACATAATCATTAACATCATTATGAAAATAGTTATAAGAGTAGCTCATAAAACATGATTGTTTCATATAAGAATGAGAAAACCTCTCAATCCTTATGAATCCTTGATTAGATGAGAAAGCCTTTCACCTCTTTATCACGAGTGTGTGAGAATTACCTTTCACACTATAGATACTTGCTTGAAACATCATCATAATTCATAGTTCATCATTATCATAGCTTTTCATAAAATATTCATCAATTCATCAACATTGCTTCATAAGTTCATACTTGAAAATAACATAATGCATGGGTCCTTGGCAATCAACTTGAAATCATGCAGATTAAATCAATATATGCATAATTAATTCAATGACAATGGTAGAAACTATAATTGATTTGACCCAATGCAATTGCTTAAGAATTAGGTTTTAGAAGTAGAATTCAATAAAAAGTATTTGAAGAAAATCTTAGGACTCCATGAATGAAAGGATCCATGGATGAATTCCACATACCTTGATCAATTAAGCCCAAATGCAATGAATATGGAGCTTGAAATCTTGAAATCCTTGAACCCTAACTTAAACCTTCAAGGAAAATTGGGAGGATCCCTTTTAGGGAAATAATAATTGTAATTGAGGATTGGAGAGTGAAGAGGGGAATTCAAAGGGTTAGGTAGCTATTGTCTTTAGGAATAGGCTTAAAAAGACGTGCTCTAGGAATTAAACGATTCGAAATTGACAAAAATTCCTTTAATTAAAACTTAGGAGGCACCTTCTTTGTGAGATCGAATTAGCTAGCCTTCCTAGTCGGCGAGTCGCGAATTTCTATATTAGCTTGCCTAGTCGCCTTGAGAAACTGTTCAGGAAACCTCAAAACATTTTGGCGAGGAGGATTGGCTCGTTGATCCATTTGGTGAGTCGCTGATCAGTTCCCTCCCCTCACCTAGTCCTCTCTTTTCCTGCTAACTTCTCTAAGCATTTCAGCAAGAATAACTTGTTCGCATAGTCAACTCAACGAGTCGCCAAGTCCCCTCCTTAATCGAACTCTCCTTTTCACTGAGTCAAGTCCTCAAACAGTTAGTTGAGCCACAGATCCATTAGGCGAGTTGCCAAACATCACTTGGCGAGACGTCAAGGGAGTTTGGTGAGCGCTCAACTACATTGTCTACACTTTTCCCTTTTCAACTCCAAATTCCAACTATTCAACTTCTAGAGTCTTACAATATCTCCCTCTTGGGAACATTCGTTATTGAATGGGACTCAACAAGCATAAGAGGAGTGGAAAAAGAAACATAACAGACCAACACGAATGTAATAACATATGTAAAATACACAAACCATGAGAATTTCAACTTAACATAAATCATATCTCAAAATCAACTTCATAAACATACATGCATATGAAAATATGAGAATGACTTAGAGGCTTGATTTCGAAGGAGTGATCATGAAGGAACTTAATACTCAACTAGGAACAGAAGGAAAAAGATGAGGATATTGAGACATCATATTGGCTTCGGCCTCTCATGTAGCACCTTCAACCTTGTAGTTTCTCCATAACGCTTTAACAGATGTAACTTCCTTATTCCTTAATTTTCGAACTTCCCGGTCTAGAATCTCAACCAAAACCTCTTCATTGGATAAACTCTCCTTCACACCCATACTATCCAAAGCCACAATTGAACTAGGGTCACCAATACACTTTTTCAACAAAGACACATGAAATACCAGATGCACCGATGCCAACTTCGAAGGCAAATCCAACTCTTGTGCCACCTTCTCAAACCTCCTCAAAATTTGATACAGGCCTACATACTGGGGACTAAGCTTCTGTTTCCTACAAAAATGCATTACACCCTTCATGGGTGAGATTTTTAAGTAAACCCACTCATTAATGTCAAACTCAAGTTTCCTTCTCCTTACATCCGAATAAGACTTTTGTTGACTTTGAGCGGTCTTCAATCTTTCTCCAATGAGTCTAACCTTCTCCATAGCCTTATGCACCAACTCGATTCCTATAAAGGCAACTTCACCAACATTAAACCAATAAATAGGAGACCTACATATCCTACCATACAAAGCTTCAAATGGAGCCATTTGGATACTAGAATGGTAACTATTATTATAAGCAAACTCGATCAAAGGTAAATGATCATCTCAATTACCCTTGAAATTAATTATACAACCTCTCAACATATCCTCCAATGTTTGAATAGAATAATTGGCTAGCCTATCGGTTTGCAAGTGAAAAGCTGTACTAAGCTTAACCTAAGTTTCAAAACCCTTTTGAAAAGATCTCCAAAACTTAGATGTAAATTGAGTACCTCAATTCGAAATGATAGATGATGGAGCACCATGAATCTTAACCAACTCCCAAATATAAAGTTTAACATAATCCTCGGCCGAAAAGGAAGTCTTAATGGTAAGAAAATGTACCGACTTAGTCATTCGATCAACAACAACCCAAATTGAATCATTTTGCCTATGAGTAAGAGGAAAACTTATAATGAAGTCCATATTCAAAAATTCCTACTTCCGAGTGGAAATCTTAATGTCTTGAGCTAAACCTCCCAAATTTTGATGCTCAACCTTCACTTGTTGACAATTAGGACACTTAGCCACAAACTCCACAATATTCTTTTTCATGTCATTCCACCAATACACTTTTCTCAAATATCTGTACATCTTTGTGGAACCTGAATAAATAAAATACCGTAAACTATAAGCTTTGGAAAAAAATATTTCCCTCAATCAATCAACATCAGGAACACATAGTCGGCCCTGATATCTAAGAACACCATCTACCCCTCAGGAGAAAGCCTCAACAATTTTTTTGGCAACCTCCTTCTTCAACTCAACTAAAGCAGGATCACTATCTTGCTTTGCCTTAACATCTGCCACAAGAGACGATTCAGAACTATTTTGCACAACTACACCACCATCCTTCGAATCGACCAAACAAACACCCAAATGAGCTAGTTTATGAACATCACCAACTAACTTCTTCTTTTCATCCTTAACATTGGTAACAATATTCATAGACAACCTAAAAAGAGCGTCGACAACAACATTCACTTTACCTTGATAGTACAACACACTTATATCATAGTCCTTCAATAATTCAAGCCACCTCCTTTGCTGAAGTTTCAAATCCCTTTAGTTGAACACATATTGCAAACTCTTAGGGTCGGTGAATACATCAAAATGGACACCATATAGATAGTGTTCCAAATTTTCAAAGCAAACATAACCGCCGCCAACTACAATTCTTAAGTCAGATAGTTCTTTTCATGCACCTTAAGTTGCCTAGAAGCATCAACTATCATCTTACTATTTTGTATCAAAACACAACCAAAACCAACCCTTGAAGTATCACAACACAACGAATCCATCAGAACCTTCCAGTAAGCTCAACACCATAGCAAAAGTAAGTCTATCTTTCAACTCTTGGAAGCTTTTCTCATATCCCTCAGACCATTGGAATTTCACCTTTTTTGGAGTTAAAGTATTCAAGGGCGATGCAATGGAAGAGAAGCATTCCATAAATCATCTATAATTACTGGCTAAGACTAAGAAACTCTGAGTATTAGAAGGAGACAAAGGTCTAGGCCAATTCTTAACTACTTCGATTTTCTTAGGATCAACCATAATACCATCACCGGACACAACAGGGCCAAGAAAAGAAATCAAACTCAACCAAAACTCATTCTTGCTAAACTTACTAAACAATTGACGATCCTTGAGGAATTGTAACAAAATTCTCAAATGATTGGCATGCTCCCCTTCACCTAGAGAGTAGACCAAAATATCATCAATGAACACAATCATAAACATATCAAAAAATTGGTTGAACACTATGCTCATCAAATCCGTAAAAGCTATAGGAGCATTCGTTAGTCTAAAAGTCATAACCAAGAATTCAATGTGACCACAACAAGTTCTAAAAGCCATCTTTGGAATGCCACATTCCTATACTCGAAGTTGATGATAACTAGATCGAAGATCAATCTTTGAAAAGTAACTCGCTTCTTAAAGTTGTACAAACAAGTGATCAATCCTTAGAATAGGGGTATTTATTCTTAATAGTGACCTTGTTCAATTATCGATATTCAATGCACATTCGAAGAGAATCATCCTTCTTTCTGAAAGGATACTCTGTCTAATGAAACCTTTATCCAATACGTCTTTCAACTGATTCTCTAACTCCTTAAGTTCTATATAGGCCATACAGTAAGGAGGAATAGAGATAGGCTGGGTATTAGGGAGAGGATAAATACCAAAGTACATTTCCTTTTTGGGAGGGATAATTGGGAGGTCATCGGTAAATAATTTCGGAAACTCATTAACAATTGAAACTAACTCAAGATCATGCGATTTGGAATTCGTATCCCTAACCTGGACTAGATAATAGATTCAACCTTCAAAATCATTTTTTGATCTTTGAGGCACGAGATGAATTGACCCTTAAATACAGAATTACTACCATTCCATTATAAGAATGGCTCATTAGGAATTTGGAACTTGATGACACAGGTTCTACAACATATGGAAGCATAACATGCATGATGCCAATACATACAAAGGATACCATCAAAATCAATCATATTAAGATTACAAGATCACATAAGGTAACTTTATAACAAATTGAGACAGGACAATCTCTATAGACTCTCTTAGAATAACCGAATCACCAACTAGGGTATAAACTGAAAAAGGCTTTATGAAGATTTTGGGAACAACAATAAACCTTAGATAAGGAGTAACAAAATATAGAGTAGTATCAGGATCTAAAACACCAAATTCAAAGACTTCCAATATACCCGTCACAACATCAGGAGACTCCTCCAAATCCTGCCTAGTCTAAAGAGCATAAAATCAATTTTGGCATTGACCGCCCTCGAAACCCGTAGTATCACCTAGCTGAACCAGATGACCTATAGCTTGAGTTTGAGCCTGAGGTCGACCACCACTTTTACGATCCTTCGCTTGATTACTCGTCTTACCATACTTATAACATGCATTTAAACCCACCAAGCATTCTCTATTATGGTTTCTCCCACACTTCTTGCATACAGAGATGACTTGGCCACTTAGAGCTCCTCCTTAAACCTTAGGGTTAGACACTATTTCTTTATTAAACTTTGGAATCAGAGAGTTGAAAAGATTTTGGCCATAATACCTTTGGAAAAATTGAAGACGACAACCATTTTTGGACCAAGAGTGTGAGAAGTTACCACCATAAGTCCTTGCCTTCTCCCTAAGCTTTTCATTCTCAATTTATTCAGCATAGGTCAGAGCCTCGAGATATCCTATCTCTAATTAGCATAGTGGTTTTTTACTCTTTTGACATCAAGTTCAAAATATCCAATACAAACTTACTCATTCAGGATCTTGGGTTGGATACCTTGAGCGAAGCATGCTTTGACAATTGGGTGAATTTGAGGGCATGCTCCCTCACACTCATACTACTTTACCTCGAGTTGATAAATTTTTGAATATTATCCTCCTTTAGTTCAAGAGGAAAGAAACGATCAAGAAACACTTCCTTAAACTAATCCCACGTAATAGAATCTGCTTTTCTAGCCCGTTCAACCTTCTATTAATAAAACCAAATCCTAGCAACCCCTTCCAATTGATAAGCAGCCAACTCCTCCATCTCCACTAGATAACCCCCATAATCTCCACAATCTTGTGAATGTTTTCAACAAATTCTTGTGGGTCCTCATCAACCTTTGACCCATGAAACTACGAAGGACTCATCCTTATTAAATCACAAACCCTTATTATTGGTTGGTTCAATTTAGGCTAAGTGACTCATTATCAACAACAACCTATGATCATGAAATAATAAGGCTTTTTAATCATTTCAATAAGACAAACCAGACAAGTTCTAGCTTACAGGTGCATTGTTCGAACTAAGTAGTTAAGCTCACACGCACATGGCACATATGTTATACTATTAAGAACCAATCAACCCAGTCCTGTCCTAGCTAGAATTTGATTGACAAATCAATATGTACACTGTCCTACATAGATCCTAATAAGTCAGTTTTCAAAAATTAGATCAATCACATAATGTTTCATAAAAGAATTAGTTGGGAGTCATTTTATTCCAATTCAACTCCTTTCTTTCACAGGCTGTTGTATCCATCTACAGACTCTTGTATTTACACAACAATAATCCTAAACATGCTAGTCCTACTAGATATATGCTTGAGAGAAAAGAAATATGCCAATAAAAACTCCAAGCATCAGGGATGCCCCACCCCTTATTAAAAGAGTATGAATTGTCCTCAATTACATGTCAAAGGACTCAATAATAGGTACAAGAGGAGTCATCATACCTGGGATTCCTTAGGCTTCGATTGGTGGTAGTATAGGGACACCGACGTCGGCCGGTGTATTTAATGATATTGGCTTCCCCGAATGATCATCGCTTGTAGTAGGAGTAAGTGCGCTATGAGGCACTTGACACACAGTCTCAGCTGGAGTGCCAGAAAGTGCAGCAACACTGGATGACACTCCAGACTTAGCCGCCTCAAGCTGCTGCTTCTCAAGCCCCTGTTTCTCCTGAAATTCTTTCTAGGAAGATGCCTAGCCTTTTTTTCCTCTTTTCTCTATGCTTTCTTGTCCTTTTCTGCGTCATCTGGAGAATTATCTTCCTGTCACCGCTTCTTTCCCTTGCCCTTTTTATTAGGCTCGAGTGCCAAAATGGATCCCCAAACTCCATCTAGTTGTATAGGTGCGGGCGGTGCCGACAAAAACTATAGCAAAGTATCTGTAGTGCTCGTGGGACAATAGAGGGTGACTTTGCTTCCAATTTACATACAACTTCTTTTAAGGAAGCCAACTCTTTATTTAAGGACTTAGTCTCTACATCACCTAGATGACTACTCTAAGTAGTGATATTTGCCTCAAGGCCATCAATACAACTTTGTATCAGTGTCACCTCCAGTAGGAGCTCAGTTCGAATCTGAGTCGCCTCCTCCTGTATCTGTGTCTAGACCACCCTAGGTAGTCGCTCAATCACCTGATCAGCCAATACCCATATCTTCTGTTGGTCCTGCACCATTTGCTCAAAGAGTGCATAAGGGACAACTATCATTATACCTGAAACTGTGAGTGTAGATGGGGTAGGTATGGTATCGCCTTCGGGCTGCTTGATGGCCTTCTTCATCAGATGGCATGAAGTCTTACGCTCCAAAGTAAGAGTAAGAGGAGGTGGGCCTGTAGGCATAGTGACTAGTCTAATAGGTCGGTCCAACTTGGATTTGTACAGTGGGTTGTCCAAATCCTTTGTTAGCACTGTATTTGTGAACTTAATTATAGGGACGCACTTGTCAAAGTGACAATTTACAACCGTCCCTGTGGCCTCACATAACGTAGCAATCAAACATGCTAATGGGAGTCTAACACGTTCATTAAATGCTCGGTTTCGAATTTCGTCCACAATTAGCCTCCCGTTGTGTAGTCTAAATTGAGCCATAATGTAGGCTACTAGAGATGCGTACATGGGATAAAGGGTGTTTTCATTCTTAGTTGGTCGGAGACAAGCACGGATAATGGCCTACAAAAACTTAGCTGGAAATGTGAGGGACTCCTTAGTAATCAGTTGCTTCGCATTTGTGACCCATGCCACATTTTCTACCTCAGAAGTATTATGCTTTCTGATCCATTCCATAATCATTTGGTGCACCACAAGATCACCCATCTTTGCCTCATCACTAACATCATGGTGTCAGTGCTCATAAATACCTATCTAAATATAAATCTAGAATTTTGGGCCATATAGGAACCCATTGATTGTAATCTCTGAGATGTCCACTATCGTACCTCGAACTATGACTTCATGCTCTATTTTTCTTTTTAGAGATCCCCTCAGCCATATCATTTTACATTAAGACTGTATAGGCCGAATAGAACTCCCGGACTAGAGTTTCACCATTATATCCCTTGTCTTTGCTCATCCACCCAAAATGATACTTGTAAAAGAGGTATTTGAGATCAGGTAGGGCGGAGAGGTTATCACGGACCTCTCGAACCTCTGGCACAATAGATCATTTACACAAGCCCTTAGACCGTTTTGTTAGGCCATTCAGAAAGATATTATGTTGGTTCAGAACTAACAACCTATTTTTCAGAAAAGTGATGACATTTCGGCGTACAACTCAGTCAACTTCCTTTATATGGGAAAACTTCTCTATAGAGTCTAGTCCATCATCCCCAGCACCAACAACACTCTTCTCACTAGCATCATTGCCCTATTCTCCAGATTATGCATCATCGTCGCTTGCCTCATTGGCCGAGCCGGTTGCTTCCTCTTTAGACTTAGTGGGAGTGGCCTCATCCTTTATAGCTGCTTTGGATCTAGTCGTGAGGGGATGTGAGAAGAGATATTGGTAGCCACTTAGACCTTTGAACTACTGGATTCATCACTTCCCGACCCTTGCTCTAACTCATGTTCTGACTATTCTTCGAATGTAGAGTCTTAGAGTCGGTATTGCCATGGTACTTGCAAAGCTCCAAATGGTAAGTAATTGAACAAGACGATGCGATGAATTAAAATGGGTACTTATGCTTACCCTTGATTTGTACAAGTATGATAATAAACCATAAGAAGTGACGTCAGTCAATCTATCATAGGGTGATCGCAAGCAAAAACTGAAAATAATTTTTTTTTTGTATTTTTCAGAATTTTAGAAAATTGTCCAAGTGTTGCAGTATGGGATACCATCATGGGCCGTTCTGATCATCACGAACCTTGAAGGCTTCTGTATTTCTTTCCAGTAGCTATTTCTCAGGAAGTGCTCTGAAAAGTTTCGAACTGTAGGAACCATAGAACAACACCACGACCCATGATGAACTTCACAGTCCGTAATGCCTTCCGTGATCCTATACTTAGAAATTTTTAGTAGGGAGGACAACCGGCCTCCATCATGGATCATTAAGTGAAATACGGTCTGTGGTGAAGGTCATCATCCCCAACCTCTCAATTCTTCCATTAACAACCAACTCCTCAATTATAGCCCAAACTTTACAACATAGATATCAAATTACCACACTTAATCGAATAAGAACATAAACAATAATTTTGAATATATCTCAGCTATTTAAACTCCCATTTTGTATTTCCCCATGAGCTTAACTTTAATACACCTCCTAAAATTTAGTTACACAAGGAATTTGAAAAGTGCACTTACCCGAATTGAACAATGCAAGATTTACATCATGGATTTATATAGTTCTAGGGACTAGGGCGCTTGACAACACACACAAATCAATGGGAAGGGGAGTGAATATCACGACAAAAGATCAAAGGGTAGTTCGGCGAGTTGGTTCGTATTGAGAGATAAAGAAGTGACCCAGATTTGGAAATGGAAGTGAGTAATAAACCCAAAAGCCCTAATTAAATGTCATCTGGGTCAAAATTGGGTCGACTTAAATGAGGTTTAGTCAACTAGGCTTCACGATCCATGGTGTATACCCATGAAGATTACCACGGATCATACTCCCTTATAGTAATGTGGGAGATGCACAAAATAATGATGGTTTATCTGGGAATCACGAAAGGAAAAATGGTATGTGAAGTTCATCAAGGACCGTAATACCCGCCGTACCCATGGACTTTACAAAAAAAATGATGGATCTTATCTGGGATTCATAAAAGGCAAAATAGGTCCGTAAAGTTCAACAAAGACCATAATCCCTCCCTTAAACCTAGAATTCCTTGAGACTTTGCACACTACGCCGCACCACCATGGAACGTGGTGCCTTATACGGACCATATAGGTACCCGTGGTGGGCAACATTGCCACTTTGAGATCCTTCACTCACTGGACATACCATGACACTATAAAACATCAATTAATAGAATTTAACCTATCTAATGCTAATACAAGCCTTGGCTTACCTCCCAAGTAGCGCTTGATTTAACATCGCGGTACGACGCAGTCCCTTGGCTACTCAAACATTATAAAGTTGGAGTTCTTCAACCACTTTCACTTTGTCTAGAGATCCCAAGTACCGCTTCACTTGTTGTCCATTCACTTTGAACCTATGACCATCTTGAGATTCAAGTTCCACTGCTCCATGAGAAAATAATTGTGTGAGGGTGAAACGTCCAGACCACTTTGACCTCAGCCTACCTGGAAATAACTTTAGCCTTGAATTAAACAACAACACTTTATCCCCACTGCTGAATTGACGCTGCTTAATATATCGATCATGGTATAGTTTTATCCTCTCTTTGTAAAGAGAAACACCCTCATACACACGCAAATGAAACTCATCCATTTCATTGATTTGATCTAGTGTCATATGTGCAGCTTCACTCTAATTTTAAGTTCAACTTTTTCAAAGCCCACAATACCTTATGTTCCAGCTCCATAGGCAAACGACAAGCCTTTCCAAATAATAACTGGTATGGGGATATACCAAAAGGTGTTTTGAAAGCTGTCTGATATGACCATAGAGCGTCATCAAGCTTCCTTGCCCAATTAGTTCTGTTGGTGTTTACAGACTTCGCTAGAATATCTTTGATTTCTCGGATAAAAACCTCAACCTACCCACTATACTAGGAATGATATGGACTAGCTACCTTGTGTTATCACACATCGTATATCACCAGTAGAGTCCGAAAGATCTTATTGCAGAAATAGGAGCCCCCATTAGTAATGATAGCCCCAGGAGTCCCAAACCTGGAAAATATGTTTTTTGCAGAAAACCAGCAATACTTTTGGTCTCATTATCTAGTAAGGCAATAACTTCCATCCATTTGGAGACATAATCAACTACTACAACAATGTACTTAACCATATGAGTTCACGAATCGCCCTATGAAATCGATGCCCCATTCATCAAACAACTCCATCTCCAGGATTGGTGTCATAAGGTAGTTCTTGACGCCTAGATATGTTCACCTGCCTTTGACACTATTCACATCTCTTCACCAAGTCATGTGCATTTTTATAAATAGTAGGCTAGTGGTATCCACATTGAAGTATATTTTGCACTGTCCATCTCACACTGTGGTGTACACTAACCTGCGATAAGTGACAGGCCTCCAAAATGCTCAACATCTCTACTTTTGGGATGTACCTCCTGATGACATTTTCAGCACATATCCTGAATAGGTGTGGCTCATCCCAGAAGTACCTATGAATATCATGCAAAAACTTCTTTTGTTGTTGGAAAGTAAGATCTTCAGGCATAAGATCACTAACAAAATAGTTAGCATAATCAGCAAACCAAGGAATGAGATCAAGAGTGGCAGCTTAAACATGGAATCCCGTTGTCTCCCCATAGATTCCCCTTTTTCTTCATTGTATGAGGAGACAATGGAATTCCATGTTAGAGATCACATGGACACCCTACTTGCCAAGGTAGACTCTATCCCACTAGGCGGGTCATACATATGCTATATGTGGATCTACTAGCTAGGCCATGAAGGCAATCTTACAGTGGCACGTAGTTATGAGATAAGAGACTTTATAGAAGGACCCCATACTTCGAGCCCCCACCTCAAGTCCACATTCGGTGCTAAGTCAAATCCCACAAAATACATACATAGCATAGAAATTATAATTTCATATATCATAGTCATTATCATAGGTTTGAAATCATGGAGTAGCTCATTTTCATAACATACTTGTAATGTGAGAATTTTCCTTTCATCATTACAATCATATTTGTATAATTCATATTGTTTGGCCTTAGGTCACCACATAGGGACCTAAGTCACCTTACTTCATAACTTGCATGAAAATCATCCTTCGAAACATACTTATAGTCCATGATCATAATTGAAATACATAATCGTAATTCGTATTTGGAAATTCATTATCATAGCTTGTACTTGAAATTCGGGTAAGACATAAATGCATGATCAATTATTTTGAAAACTATGACATTGTCTTGAAAACATGCATGATCATATACTCTCTATCAGCCCATACATAATTCATAAAGATAATATCATTGAGAAGTATAATTAAAAATAACCATAATTTACATTATGAACCCTAGAGATCAATATAGGAGAATTCATGAAAAAACTCTTTAATTCAATGTAATAACCATCAATTTATATCAAAATAGACTCATAATTATAATTTGAATCATAATTCATTCAATTGGAATAGAGATCATAAAACCCGTAAAATATCACACTTTAATTTGATAGAAAACTTGAAAAATTAATTGGGCTTAATGGATGAAAAAATCCATGAATCAATACCTATATACCTTGAGTGAGAGAAAACCAAATAATTTGGAAGAACTTGAGAGTTTTGATGGAGAACTTGAGTGAATTTACTTGAAGTCTTCAGTGGAGTCCTTGTGAGTCTTTTGTAGAGAGAGAAATATTTAAGTAGATAAATTATAGAAGAATGAATAGAATTAGAGGTTTAAGTTAATTTATAGATATGAATTAGGTCCTAAAAATGTCTAGGTTCATTAACTAACAATTAGAAAAAAGTCTAAAGTGCCCTTACTAAAGACTAAATTCGGCCAAAAACCCATCGCTAGGTCTGCGACGTGGACTTGCGTAGAGTTTACTGTTTTGAGCAGTTTCTTACAAAAATTATCTTTTCAATATACGGGTCCTAAAAATCCACCGAGACCATTTTACCATAGGTTTCGACCCCCTGATCGATATTCCGAACACGATTTTCCAAAAAGATTAAGGATAATGCATTACATTAGAGGCCTATTCCCAAGGCATTCTTAAGGCACTTGTGAGCATTTTGAGAAATGTTACAGTATGATAAGGGAATAATTTTTAGTCCCTGAACATGCAATGTTCAGTTTGAAAAAGTTGGGAAAAGACTAGAATGTCATTCATTAAAATAGGGTGGGCACACTTCACAGGAGGCAATCACAACTCGTGAAGCTCACCATAGTCTGTGGTGGTGTCCGTGGTCATGGACTTGAACATGGGTCAGGAGGGGTTGACCTTGACGGAGTCCACCACAGTCCGTCGTGGATACTATAGACTATGAAGGTTCTTGTGAAGTCGAACCCTTCCTAAAGAATCTTGGGTTAAGTTCCACGGACCCCTTCACAGTTCATGGAGACCATTAAGGGTTGTAAACCTCCTTCATGGTACTTGAAATCTTTAGGGTCCTGGGTTAAGGAATCATGGATGGGCTTCATGGTCCAAGGTGTTCACCACTGTCTGTCTAGCCCATCATGGTCCTTCCCTTGCCTCTTCTTACCAGAGGCTAAGCACCTTCATGGGCCCTCTTCATGAGCCGTTATGCCAAGTAAGTCCTATGAAAGGTCTCGTAGTCAGCCTCTTGTGCAAATCTTCAGATTAGTTAGTGTTAGTTTTGGCTAAGGACTTCGAGAGTGTTACAATATCTCCTCCTTGGGATCATTATTCCTTGAATGATGGACAAGCTAGGAACTGACTCCATGCACAAATGCAAATCAAGAACTCATATACTCAGACATTTCAAACAATCAAACAATTATTTCTCAGTCTCAAGAATACATGTCATTTACTCAAACTCGGAATGAACATCAACTCAAGATAGGAAAAAGGAACCTTACTATCAATCTCATCATTAGGAGGCAATAATAGATATGGGTATCTAGCTTTCATATCCTCTTCAGTTTTAGCTTCTTCAACAAACTGATTTTTCCATAAAACTCTAATAGATGGAACCTCCTTGGTTCTCAATTTGTGAACCTGATGATCATGAATCTAAACTAGAACCTCCTCATAAGTCAAAATCTCCTTCACCCCAATGCTTTCAGTAGGAACAACAAGGGTATGGTCTCCTAAATACTTCTTAAGCATAGATATGTGAAACACAGGATGAATAACTGCTAATTCTGATGGTAATTCTAACTCATAGGCTATATTACCCACTCTCTTTACAATCTGATAAGGACTAATGTAATGCGGACTCAACTTCCCTTTCTTCTAAACCTCATAACTCCCTTCATGGGTGAAACTTTCCGATACACCCAATTATTCACCTCAAACTCCAAATCTCTCCTTCTAACATCAGTGTATTATTTCTGGTGACTTTGAGTAGTCCTCAGCCTCTCCTGGATAATTTTCATCATCTCCATGGATTGGTGAACTATGTATGGTCCAATTAATTCGTCTTCACCAACTTTAAACCAACCAATTGACGATCTACATCTCTTTCCATATAGAGCTTCATAAAGAGATATCTGAATTCTCAAATGGAAGCTATTATTATACGCAAACTCAATAAGAAGTAAATGATCATCCCAATTACCTTTGAAGTTGATGATACAGGTCCTCAACATATCCTCCTAAGTCTGAATTATGCGCCCTGCCTGGCTGTTTGTCTCTGAATTGAAGCCAGTGCTAAGGTTCACTCTTGAACCCAAATCTTTCAGAAATAAGTTCCAAAACTTAGCAGTAAATTGAGCTCCCCTATATGATATGACGGACAAAGGGACTCCATGAATTCTGATGATCTCATGAAGATATAATTTAGCATAATCCTCTATAGTATTAGTAGTCTTAACTGGTAAGAAATGGGAGTCAATGTTTTAAGCTACTCCACATGGCCTTTGATTCTCAACTTTGACTTGTTGGCAGTTCGAGCACTTAGATACATACTCTGTTATATCTATCTTTATTGCACTCCACCAATAGACTTGTTTCAAATCATGGTACATTTTTGTAGAATCTGGATGGATTAAATACTTAGAGCTATGGGCCTCTATCATGATTCTTTATCGCATGCCATCAATACTTGGAACACATAATCTCCCTTGATAGCTCAACACTCTATCTCCCCCTTTGGGAAAAGCCATTACCTTCTTCTTGTAAACATTGTCTTTTACTTGAAGGAGAATGGGATCTTAGTCTTGATTTTCCTTTACTTCTGCAGGTAGAGATGATTCAGCCCCATTCCAAACAATGGTACCACCCTTACTTGAGTAAATAAATTGAACTCCCAAACGTGCAAGTCTATGCATCTCTGTGTCCAACTCCTTCTTTCCCTCTTCTATATGGGTAGTGGTCCCCATAGATAACCTACTAAGAGCATAAATAATAACATTAGCTTTACGTGGGTTTTAGAGAATGCTCATATCATAGTCTTTGAGTAGCTCAAGCTATCTCCTTTGCTTCAGGTTCAACTCTTTCTGGGTAAATACAAATTGTAGGATCTTCTAGTATGTGAATACATCCACATACACGCCATAGAGATAATGACACCAAAACATGAGGGTGAATATTATAGCCGCCAACTCTAGGTCATGAGTCAGGTAGTTCTTCTTATGAGTCTTAAGCTCTCTGTAAGCATATGCAATAATCTTTCCCTTCTGTATTAACACAAAACCTAATCCAACTCTGGATGCATTGCAATATATAACTAAACCATCTGTTCCCTCGGGTAAGGATAGCATAGGAGCAGTAGTCAATCTTGTTTTCAACTCATGAAAATTCTTCTCGCAACCATCTGACCATTGAAACTTAGCCTTCTTTTGAGTTAGCTTATTCAATGGTGAAGATATGGATAAGAACCCTTCAACAAATCTACAGTAGTAGCTGGCCAAACCCAAGAAACTTGTTATGTCAGTTGGGGAAGTGGGCCTTGGCTAGTACTTAAATGCTTTAAGTTTTTATGAATCAACTCGTATACCCTCGTCGGATTCATGGCCTAGGAATGCCTTAGACACAAGCCCAAATTCATACTTTGAAAACTTAGCATACAACTTTTTATCTTAAAAAGTCTGAAGAACAATTCTGAAATGATTAGCATGCTCCTCCTCACTCATTGAGTAGATCAGTATATCATCTATAAATATAATCACAAACATGTCCATGTACTGTTTGAACACTGTGTTCATCAAGTCCTTAAATGCTGTAGGAGCTTTGGTCAAACCAAAGGAGATAACAAAAAACTTGAATTGACCATACCGGTTCAAAAAATTGTCTTTAGAATGTCACACTCCCTTACTTTCAGCTGATGATAGCCTATCTAAGATCTATCTTGCAGAAATAGATGGCACTCTGAAGTTGGTCAAACAAATCATCTATCCTGGTAAGGGGATACTTGTTCTTTATGGTGACCTTGTTCAGTTAATGATAGTCAATGCACATTTTCAATGACCTATCTTTCTTTCACATGAATAGGACAGTAATGCCTCAAGGTGAGACACTCGGCCTAATAAATCCCTTATTTAGGAGGTCTTTCAGCTATTCTTTCAATTCTTTCAACTCAATAGGAGCTTTTCTATATGGTGGAATAGAGTTAGGTTGCGTATTAGGAAGAACATCAATCCTAAACTCTATCTCTCTATCAGGAGGGACTCCAAGAAGACCCTCAAGAAAGACTTCACGAAACTCATCTGCATATGGAATGAATCAAGAGTAAGGCCTTAACACTATTATCCTTGACTCTAATAATGTAATAGATACACCTTTTAGAGAGCAAGTTTTTGGACCTAGGGTAAGAGATAAATTTACCCTTAAGCACAACAAGACTACTCTTTCATTCTAAGATAGGCTCTTTGTCACGACCAAACCCCATAGGCCGTGACTGGGGTCCGACCTAGACCTTTGTATACATATCTATGAGTTATGGTCAAGTTAGATTATAGACACATAATGCATATAAAACTAGTGTAGTTAAACCATACCTCAACTAACACAACGCCATGCATCAGAGCCCTATTGGGCGATAATATTTCTATAACCCTGTAGCCTTTTTCATTTGTATCACCTCTTGAAAGGGAATGCAAGCCGACAAGGCTGCCATAACATAATAGCATATATCATACATCATGTCGACCCAGCTAAATCAAACTGACATACACAACCCACGTATACATGTCTGCAGACCTCTAACACTATCAATGACAATATATGGAGGGATAGGGCCCCCGCCATACCTTTGAATAAATAGAATAATTTTATACATCAGTGGTTAGTATCAAAAACTAAGCTCTGATACAATGGAGCCTCTTTCAGCTGAGCTGCGTGGAATCCAAAGCTGACGGACTCCCAAAACCTATATTTCTACCTACGGGCATGAAACACAGCCCCCCGAGAAAAGGAGGTTAGTACGACATATGTACTGAGTATGTAAAATGTAACATAATACAACTGGAGGTATATACGAAATAAAAAAGCAGGGGAATAAATTATCAAATTAAAAGCCTGCACTTGTACTCGTTGCATTATAAAAGCATGCATGCTCATATCATACCATATAGCCATCCCTTTCAGGGGTCTGGTGAATCATATCTGTAAAACCATCATGGCCCAAGTGCCATCACTACCTTATTACAACACATAATCATATATATACATACATACCCGGTCCTCTAGTAAGGGAACGGTGGAAAATATAGTGAATTGTGCATGATTACTATTCCCATCCCAAGCGCAATAAACGAAGTGTTACAGTATACATGAGTAGAGTAGTGAGAAATAAAACACAATTTAAATCATTAACGGAGACACAATAAAGTCATCAGGTGAATAATCCCTGGAGATTAGGACAGAAAGTATCTGACGTATACCCTCTAAATGTCACTAAGGACTATGTAAAAGGGAGTTTTGGAAATCTTCGACATATACTAGTATGAAATATCTTATAGCAGTCCTAGCATTGGTTATCTCAGAGACTTTCTTTTTTTACAAAAAATAGCTTAGTCGAATCAATTATTATACAGTCATATAAAAGACTAGAGGAGTAGGAGTTTAACTACTTTAAAAGTCTTAACATCTAGAAGTGATCAAGTGTCCTGAAGTCGTATTCAGAACCTAAGAGTGAAGTTTCCCTGAAGCTTTCATCATACATAGCCTACATCTAAGACATGCCAAAAGGAAGAGAAAATATAGGCTTTACATACCTATGTCAAAAATATGCCAAGAGAGATCTTCACATACCTCTTATGAGTTACTCTTTATCCCATTCGCCTCGTCGTTCTTTGAACCTATTCAACATGAAAGTAATACGAATATCAACCACTCTTAGCTTTCCAGCTTCTTAGGTTGCACCTTAGTATTCATGGAATCTATTTCCTTGTTCGTCTCCTCGACTAGTTCTTTAATTAGTTAAGGTGTTAACGAAAATTGGGCAGCACCTCTCCTATAATATGCCTTATCCAAATTTCCAATGAAATACCTAACCAATACAAAAAACCAACAACAACAACCTTTAGTATATGTTTAATAAATTCACGTCAACAATATACAACATAAACTCCAAACGAATTGCTCGAAACTATGATACCAAAAGAGGGTCTCTAGTCTTTGTTTCGCAACATCTTTAATTATATGAAACGAGGGGTCATGTGGATGAAAAAAGAATCACCCACACCCTATTATAAACCCATTTATTCCTTGAAACAAACCCCCAAATACATGCAACAACAAACCACAAGGACAACACTTTACTTCGACGACAATTTAACTATAACGACTCCAATTTAGATTGTCTTTGACGTCAAGCATTTATATGACATTTTCACATTTACAACCGCCTATAGGGAGTTTAAAAAACTCCATAACAACAGCATAAAGTCCAAATTGAAAGGATAAACCTTACCTTACCCGAAATTGGCCAAAACTCACAAAAACTACATCTCAGAAACTTCTTGGTGTGCTGAATTGGGGCGGACTGTTTGTGTCCCTTTTACGCTTCCCCAAATTGGAATTTTATGTTATATAACACCATTATATAACCATGGGACACCTCAAATAATTAATTCACAGAACGAAACTCGGAGGCTTACCTTGACAGCCCCAAACCCGTAGATCCTCTTCTTACCCTCCAGTATTTTTCTCTTCTTCTTTCTTACTTTCTTCCAAGTTTCCAAGTGTAAAGCTGAAGATATGGTTCCTTAGGTATGTTAATATACATATATACATCTCCATGTGGTTGAGGATCACCATAGATAATTAATTCACGGAGAAAAATTGAAGAACTTACCTCTAATTTCTCAAAAGTGTGGCTGCCTTGTTCCTTGTGTTCTTCACGTTTTTTTCCTTTCTTTTGGCTGAAGATTTGGATGATAAATGTGACTAAGAGTCACTTAACACATATATATACACCTCTATAGAAGGTGACACATGGAAGCCCCATAGGGTGACACGTGGCAGCCTCCTAAGGTGCCACCTCAACCCATATGGCCAATCACATACTGCCATATGGCGGTGGGGTCTACCCCAAGCTACTGCGTCACCTGCTTGACCCTAAGTAGGTGCATCACCTGCTTTTCTAAGTAGGTGCATCCCCTACTTGCTTCAACTAGGTGCGTCATTTCCTTATTTCTCTTTCGTGAGCTCATAATCTCATCTTACTTCAAGAGCCTATGCACTCCTTGCTGCTTAAGATCAACGTGTACTCAAGTAGCTTAGTAGATTACATAGGTAATTGAAGTCCTATAACTCCTTACATGGCCTCCAACTCCTTCCGACTTCTCATAACCCTATTTCCAACCATCTCTACTATCGGGTATCACATTCTCCCTTCCTTGGAGTTGTTTAATAGCATTGTAGATTATCCGGCTCACATAGTAACTGCTAAGAAGCTTAAAAGACACTCTGAGCTCCAGAGTGTGGGGTGTAACATCCTCCCCCCTTGAGAACATTCGTCCCCGAATGTTAAGACGTTATACTGATTGTAGGGAGATTGTTTTCTATTGCAATCACACATACTTTTATCTAAGTAATCAATATACGAGTTTCAAGAGTTGGGGTTACTTGTAGACATCAGCAATGGGTACGAATACTTGTGTTTTATGTCCTATTTAATTTCTCAGGTCATCCCCTTTTTTGGTTTTGGTTTTGCCATAATATCTTGACGGAAGGCACATCTTTAGTCTACAATCTTCCAGTTTGCCGATCTAAGATGACAATAGGTTTTTCCTCGCAGGATTCCATCTCCTGGACATTATCTATGGAACATACCCCGGGTGGCTCAATAGTACCTCAGGTATTACTTCTTGTCTTCCATAAATTACATTAATTGGTACCCTTACCTTTTGGGTTTTGCTTTTTCTCCCTCAAAGTTGGCTGCCAAGTGGTGTCGAAATTTCCTCGCCCACTGGCCCATATAGCCATTCAGTGGTTTGTCTCTTATTAACTAGTACTATGTTGAAGAACTGTGGCATTCGAGTGCGTCGTCAGTTAGCAATTAGCTAATCCTTCTTGTCTTGCTTAAATCCTTTTTACAATACCCTCAACGTAACTTATAGTATTGTAGGAACATAATCTCATGTCATATTTCCGCTGCTAGTTTAGATTCTTCTATCTCGCACGATCACACCCGCACTATCATTCTAAATTCCACCAGAATTTAGAAGTTAAGCGTGCTTGGGCAAGAGTAATGTTGGGATAGGTGACCTCCTTGGGAAGTCCTCATGTCGCGTTTTATGGTAATCCTTGCAATAATGTGCGAGGCACTCAACTTAGCACAAGATTTATCTTAGCCTCGTTTCACCAGTCTTTATGTGTTGCCTTGCCCTTTCCTCTGTTAACTTGCAACTGGTATAGGGGTAGATCTTTAGTTCCACTATGACCATGTCCTTTTTTTGGTCATTTTGGTTTAACTCCTCCTATTGTATTCACCCCTTTTTATACACACCCATTTATTAGGGTTGGCTACTGAGTAACGCTAAAGTTCATTCATATAGTGACCTTTAAAGCCACTTTGAGTTCCGTCTATCATTAGCTGGCATAGTTTTAAAGGAATTTGACATATAATCTTGCTAATCCTATAGTAATCAGCTAGTCATGTCCGTCTTATTTAAACCATTTCACAATTTCCTTACCCCCGCTTGTAACCTTCTTGACACATTCTCGTGTCATTCTTTACCTTTACGAGAATATGAAAGAGTGCAAGAAATACCTTGTCGCACCTCTTTCTATTTCCTTATTTAATCCTTGCTCATCTTATCTCCTACCATAAGAGTCTTGATATTTCTTTTCCTTAGTTATTTATCTATCGTAATATCATTTGTGACCAACTCTATAGCTAATATGTGGCTTTTTATCTAGAATGTTGTCATTTTCCTTCGTAGTGTCCCTTAAGTTATTCGATATCCTTTCATTGGTATATTCTTTTGCTTTTATACGTACCCACCTTCTAGTGTTATATCATTCAGGGTCTCATCAAAACTTCTTAATGCTGTCTTACATACCATTTTGACTTCTATCCAATTACTAGTGGCTTCTAGACCTTTCTAACTTGGTTCAGCAAGGGATCTTATTGCAGTTTAAACATCCGTCTCAAGCATGTTGCCCCATCAATTACCTCCATCTTAACCTTGCAGTTCTCTCACTTGCTTCCCCCTTTAGAGGGTACTTATACTTTTACCTACTTATACCTTGCTCTATCTCTCTAGGTCTAGTCTAAAATTCATCCGGTCTTCTTCCCCAGTCTACTTAGTATTGCATCATGTCCCCATTTTTCCGTACATTTTATAACCTGATTATCCACGTACGGAACCTTGGCTAAATCACAAAGTGACTGGAACCTTTCCATACATAGTGCGACAACTCCTCTATTAATCTATACTTAAGTAATGGGACCTATGGAATAACTTGCCCAAGGCCACATTCTACTTATCCTTATAAAAGTTAATATACACTTGTAGCCGTTCTAAATTTTTTTTTAACTAGGCAACATTTGTATTCCGACATTTATTGTCCAATGTTCTCTTGGAGTAGTGGCTTTTCTAACCTTTATCCTTTGTTTCTTGGGATGAATGGAAGTTGTGCCATTTATTCCTTAAGTTTGCTGTCTTTGTCTCTTAAGAGTTCCATTATTTTCGAGGCGATGTTGTAAACGCGTATTACTCCTTTATACCTTATAGCCCTTACCCTTACTGTGTACCCAACACAGGCTTTTAACTTAGTCAACGTATACTAAGTGTGCCGTACTAGTGGTCCTACTTTATCCCTGTATAATTGTATCACACCGTTCAATTCATACTTACATATTCCCTTTTTAGTTTGTACTCACATTCAGTTCCTGACATCTCTTTGAGGTGCTTCTGTCCGAAGCTCTTTCCCCAATTAGTTAGTGGAGAACTATAAACTTTTAATGTAAACCATTTTCCTACCATTGTTGGAAGAAACTAGAATCTCTTAATCATCACAGTACTTCTTTTAATACTTGACCTACCTGGTTTCCTTCTGAGTTTATCCTCGAGTTATGAACAACTTATCTAATTTATAATTAGGAGTTTGGGGCTTGGTACTTTCAAAATGAGTGAAGCTCAATTACTGGACATCTTACCTTTCAACCTAATCTTCTCTTTTTTTTACAGCACAATTACGGCTGGAGATACTGTGGTCTGAACTGTACTGGTCAGATAGACTTTTGTTTTTCTGTAATAAACTTCCCCGAGTAAAAAGGGTGTCCCTTATCGATGACATGAAGAGTACCTCTTACATCTTTAATTTAGCATAATATGGGTACTCAGTATCAATTTCCAAGACATGTTATTAAGCTATGTTTTATTTCCTTTTTCTTATTCTGGGAAAATTTCGACAGAGTTTCCTCTACACTCTTTACTATCCCAAAACCTGCACGCAGAAAATACCAACAATGCCTCACAGAGACAACACACATATATATATATTCATATCATACTACAGCCGCACAGGGCTTTCAATAGCATCTCATACCGCAGCCACACGGGGTTTTCAATATTAACAATAGTATGAAAGTAATGGACTTACCTCGTATGTACAACTTTGAACTGCATCTATTGCAGTTCCTATCTACTTTTCCTTCAGTTTTTGACTTTACATTTCAATCTTATATCAATACCTTACCCAATAGATATCTCTCATGCCTTTACTTACTTGCATGCTTTATGACTTCTAATATCGTCAGTCACTTCCTTCCATCGATGTCGTCCTTCTGTTAAGATCTAAGGTTAGTATAAGGGATGTTCCTATGACTCGGATCTATAGCACGATCTCAGATATGAAAGAGAGGTAACATCCTAAATGTCCTGTAGCTTCCTATTTATGGATATGGTGCGCAACACATCGATAACCAAGACTCTACTAGACACGGTCTACAGACAATCTAAGGACGAACTGCTCCAATACCACTTTTGTCACGACCCAACCCCGTAGGCCGCGACTGGGGTCCGAACTAGACCCCCATATACATATCTATCAACTATGGTCAAGTCAGATTATAGAAACGTAAAGCATATAAAACAAGTGTAGTCAAACTAGACTACAACCAACACAACACCATGCATCAGAGCCCTATTGGACGATAATATTTCTATAACCCTGTAGCCTCTTTCATTTGTATCACCTCCTGAAAGGGAACGCAAGCCGACAAGGCTGCCATAACATAATAGTATATATCATATATCATGTAGACCCAGCTGAATAAAAATGACATAAACAATCCACATATACATGTCTACAGATCTCTAACAATATCAATGACAATATATGGCGGGACAAGGCCCCCGCCGTACCCCTGAATAAACAAAATAATTTTATACATCAGTAGTCAATATCAAAAACTAAGCTTCGATACAATGGAGCCTCTTCTAGATGAGCTACATGGAATCCTAAGCTAACGGACTCCCAAAACCGGTATCTGCACCTGCGGGCATGAAATGCATCCCTCTGAGAAAAGGGGGTCAGTACGACATACGAACTAAGTATGTAAAACGTAACATAATACAACTAGAGGTATATCCAAAATAAAGAAGCAGGGGAATAAATTATCAAATTAGAAGCCTGCACCTATACTCGGTGAATTAAAAAAGCATGCATGCTCATATCATACCATATAGCCGGCCCTTTCAGGGGTCCGATGAATCATATCTGTAAAACCATCATGGCCCCAGTGCCATCACCACCTTATTACAATATATCATCATATATATACATACGTACCCGGCCCTCTAGTGAGGGAACAATGAAAAATGCAGTAAATTGTGCACGATTACTATTCCCAGCTCAGGCGCGATGAAAGAAGTGTTACAGTATACACGAGTAGAGTAATGAGAAACAAAACATAGTTTAAATCATTAATGGATACTTAATGAAGTCATCAGGTAAATCATCCCTGGAGATTAGGGCAGAAAGTATCTGACGTATACCCTCTAAATGTCACTAAGGACTATGTAAAAGGGAGTTTTGGAAATCTTAGACATATACCAGTATGAAATATCTTATAGCAGTCCGAGAGTTGGTTACCTCAGAGACTTTCGTTTTTTACAAAAAAGAGCTTAGTCGAATCAATTGTTATACAGTCATATAGAAGACTTGAGGAGTTGGAGTTTAACTACTTTAAAAGTCTTAACATCCAGAAGTGATCAAGAGTCCTGAAGTCATATTCAGAAACTAAGAGTGAAGTTTCCCTGAAGCTTTCATCATCCATAGCCTACACCTAAGACATGCCAAAAGGAAGAGAAAAGATAGGCTTTACATACCTATGTCAAAAACATGCCAAGAGAGAGCTTCACCTACCTCTTATGAGTTACTCTTTATCTCGTTCACCTCGTCGTCCTTTGAACCTATTCAACATGAAAGTAATATGAATATCAACCACTCTTAGCTTTCCAATATCTTAGGTTTCACCTTAGTATTCATGGAATCTATTTCCTTGTTTGTCTCCTCGACTAGTTCTTTAATTAGTTAAGGCGTTAATGAAAATTGGGTAGCACCACCCCTATAATATGACCTATCCAAATTTCCAATTACATCCCTAACCACTAAATCCAACCAAAAACAACAACCTGCAGCATATTTTTATACAATTCACGTCAACAATATACAACATTAACTCCAAACGACTTGCTCGAAACTATGATACCAAAAGAGGGTCTCTAGTCTTTGTTTCGCAACATCTTTAATTATATGAAATGAGAGGTTGTGTGGATGAAACCAGAAGAACTCACAACCTTATTAGAACACATTTAGGCCTGCAACAAACCCCCAAATACCTATAACAGCACACCACAAGGACAACACTATACTTCGACGATAATTTAACTATAACGACTCCAATTTAGATTGTCTTCGACGTCAAGCATTTATATGATATTTTCACATTTCCAGACACCTATATGTCGTTTAAAACACTCAATAAAAACACCATAAAGTCTAAATTGAAAGGATAAACCTTACCTTACCCGAAATTGGCCAAAACACGCCAAAACTGCATCTCAGAAACTTCTTGGTGTGCTGAATTGGGGTGGACTGTTTGTGTCCCTTTTACGCTGCCCCAAATTGGAATTTTATGTTATAGAAAACCATTATATATCCACGGTACACCTCAAATAATTAATTCATGGAAAGAAACTCGGAGGCTTACCTTGGTAGCCCCAAACCCGTAGCTCCTCTTCTTGCCCTCCAATATTTTTCTCTTCTTCTTTCTTACTTTCTTCCAAGTTTCCAAGTATAACGCTGAAGATATGGTTCTATAGGTATCGTAATATACATATATACATCTCCATGTGGTTGAGGAATACCGTAGATAATTAATTTACGGAGAAAAATTGAAGAACTTACCTTTAATTTCTCAAAACCGTGGTTGCCTTATTCCTTGTGTTCTTCACATTTTTTTCCTCTCTTTTGGCTGGAGATTTGGATGATAAATATGACTAAGAGTCACTTAACACATATATACACACCTATTTAGAAGGTTCCATGTGGCAACCCTCTAGGGTTCCACGTGGCAGCCTCCTAGGGTTCCTCCTCAACCCTGTGGCCAATCACATGCTGCCATGTGGCAGTGGAGTCCACCCCAAGCTACTGTGTCACCTACTTGACCCTAAGTTGGTGCATCATCTGCTTTTCCAAGTAGGTGCATCACCTACTTTCTTCGATTAGGCGCGTTATTTCCTTATTTCTCTTTTGTGAGCTGGTAATCTCGTCTTACTTCAAGAGCCTATGCACTCCTTGCTGCATAAGCTCGACATGTACTCAAGTAGATTACGTGTGTAGGACTTCTAATTTAGTAGCTTACGTAGGAAATTCGAGTCCTACAACTACTTACTTGGCCTCCAACTCCTTCCGACTTCTCATAACCCTATTTCCAACCTTCCCTACTATCGGATATCACATTCTCCCTTCCTTGGAGTTGTCTAATAGTGTTATAGATTATCCTTCTCCCATAGTAACTGCTAAGAATCTTAAGAGACACTCCGAGCTCCAGAGTATGAGGTGTAACACTCTTTCACGAAACTGAACTTAACAATCCAAGTCCTACAATCAACAAAAGCATAACAAGTATAAAGCTAGTCCATAAAAAGAATCACATCAAAATTTACCATGTCCAACTCAACTAAGTTATCCATGGTATCCTTGTTATAGATAAACACATTATAATCACTATAGATCCTTTAAGCTTGAATAGACTCACCGATAGGAGTAGATACACTAAAACGCTCAAAAAGATACTCAGGAGTTCTACCAAATCTACTGGCCACATAAGAAGATACAAATGATAACGTAGAACCCCAATCTATAAATACATAATAATAAAGAGTAAGGAATTTAATCATACCCATCACAATGTTTGGGGAGTTCTCCTAATCTTGGCGGCTACCCATCACATAGAGATCGTTTGAACCTCCACCAATATCTAAAGTGGTACCTTTCTAATTACCTCTAGCTGATGGGGACGTGGTAGAGGATTGGGATCTGCTGCCTCATGTTAGACACTTTCTCTAAAAATGACCCACTTGGCCGCATTTGTAACATCCCTTCTTTCCCTCTCTTCACTCTCCCATATGGAGCTTACCGCACTTTCCATGATATGGCTTTCCCTTAAACCTTGAGACACATTATATTGGGATTGAGAACCCTGGGTTCTAAAATTTTGGTGACTTTGTGCTTGCTAATTATACCTATTATGTGGCATAGGTGCACTTGCCGCTGATGGACCAAAGTTGGAAGACCTTTTTTGAATGAAGGATATGTTACCCTTACTCTCCATCTGCTCATTCTCATGACCAACTGATATGACCTTTTTGCTCAAATGCTCTTCTCTAGTATTTTGGATATTTTTTTTGTACAGAATTGTTGTAGGGATAATTCAAAATTGTATGCGACCCTAA
Organism: Solanum dulcamara; assembly: GCF_947179165.1. NCBI lineage: Eukaryota > Viridiplantae > Streptophyta > Magnoliopsida > Solanales > Solanaceae > Solanum > Solanum dulcamara. Next base: position 34,356,715 of record NC_077241.1, on the reverse strand, counting down.
GACATATGTATATAACTTAACTTTCATTGAGGATACAAAGTCTGTTTCCCCCATTTACCCCTTCGAATCTCAGAAATAATATAAGAGAGTAGGCTGTCTAGAATTCCTGTTTTGATAATTTGGGCTGATTTTTATTGATTTCATATTTCGTTTCGATATAATGAGATACTTAAACTTAAGTAGATATTTGATTGTGTATTTAAGGTGTAAATGCGCCTATACAAGCTAAGGAGAATTGTTTTATGAAGTAGACTTTGGTTGATCTGTGGCGTAGATGAATTGAACTCCTCGAGTTGTGGTAGAACTTGTTATGTGCGAAAATGCCAAGGTTTGTGTATAAACTTGAACTTGGAATATTTTATTTTTTGAAATTTAAATTATTTTGATGGGTTATTTCCTTACTCCTTGTCTTGTATTATGGTATGATTATTATCTCAAGTATTGCAAAACTTTCGCTAAATCGCTTACTTGTATGAATTGCTTGATCATTTTGCATTCTTGTTGAACCTTCGTCCTTCTTGTTAAGATGACTTATCATCGATATTGGCATGAATCTCGATTTGAATCTTGCCCATCTTGACTTTGGATGTACATTTCGTCTTGATAATGGGGTTTCCTCCATTCTCGAGTATGAGTGGATAGCCACTTTCAACATGGTTCTTTATTCTTTTAATATTGGGTGATGACCCTTCTTGATTTAGGGGATTTGGTCCATATTGATATTTATTATGCTTAGTGTGAAGGCATGACATACCTATTGGGTGAAATTAATTATTTGATAACTCTTTCAAATTGAATTATAATTTTCTTGATACTTGAGCCTTCGAATATTGATATTGATTTTGAAACTCTTCAAGGTTTGTCTTCGATACTTTGATATACTTGTTTACTTGGGCTTACTTTTACCTTATTGATCCACCTGCGATGAACCAGGTAGTTTAAGAATTTAATGGCTCCAAGCCCAAAGTTTATACACCACTAAGATTTATGCTTAGCGATAGTTGTTTTCTATCGTAGGTAATATGTGGGACGAGATGTGAAGATGGCCATTTGGAGTAGACTTTTGGAGCCCTTGTGATGATCATATCTGCATATACATCTAGTCTTGTAAATATTTTGGGGACTTGTATAGGATACATGTGGCACTTATGTATAAAATTTTGAAAGATTGTGAAAATAAAACCATTTGCTTGTAACTCGAACAGGGTGACTAGTTTTACTATTTTTGGAGTGTACTTTTAACTCAAGTCATGCCATGTGCTGGGTTTATACGTTGACTTGTCATTATGAACAAAGGAAGATAATAATTTTATGATAATTATTAGTTTGAGTTTTGTGTATTTTATGGACCCATAATGATGTTGAATTGGAAATAGAATTTCAAAACAAGTTTTCTAAATATGTTGACCATTTCAGATTATAAAAAAAAACTATCTTTTGCTTCGTAAGTGGCATCCTCCCAAAGGGGATGCTATAAGTGTTGGTATTAGAGCATAGCTTTATGATTTTAGAACTTTTGTTGTGACTTGTTGGTATATTATTTTTATTTGTTATATGTTGTTTTTGTATATAGTGCATATGTATCATATACATGTCCCTAATGCAATGTGATATTTCCTTATGATGGAATCAAGTCATGGCATCTTCTACTTCTAATAGACTTATGAAATCCGCCTATGAGGGTTTAGATACCTCTAATGCCCAACTTCACCTACAAGAAGGAGTTGGAGAATTTTTTTTGATTCTAATCCTCCTAGTACAAGTGGATTTGAAGCAGGAAGTAATCAGGGTATGAGAGTTGGTCCATACCCTTAAATGAGTCATAGTGCCCCCGCTGTTGATTCCCTTTTACAACAAATGGCCGATTTATTTCATCACATTGCTAGAAGAGTGCCTGACCCTGATGAAATAAACTTTAAGAAAATGAGAAAAATGGGTGGAGTTGAGTTTGAAGGCACTGTTGACCCTACATATGCCGAGCAGTGGTTGGAATGGATTGAAAAAGTGTTCGAGCAGTTAGAATGTTCAAATGCTTCTAAATTTAAGTATGTTGTCTCACTGTTACAAAAAGATGCCTATGATTAGTGGGTAAGTGTACCGAATGCTAGAGAAAAACCTCCTATTCTTACTTGGAATGATTTTGTGAAAGAATTTCATAAGAAGTATGTCCCACCTACTTATCATGATGCAAAGAAAAAGTAATTCTTAAATTTAGAGCAAGGGAGTATGTCTATCCCTGAATATTAGCAGCAGTTTCTCAAGCTGTCCCACTATGCTGGGGTATTATTAATAATGAAAAGGATAAGTGCAGGCGATTCAAAGACGGTTTGAATAATTGTATCAGAAAATCTGTAGCGGTCCTATAACATGAAAACTTTTGTAAATTAGTTTCAGCTGCTCTTACTTGGGAAAGGATCGACAAGGAACAAGCTGGTAGAAATGAACACAAGTTTGGGAAAGCTTATGCAGATTCAGGAGGTCCATTAAAAAGAGGGAGTTTGACAGTTCCAAAGCTAATACTTTTCGCAAGTTATCCCAACATAAGCAGAATAAATCAAGTTTCTCTACTGCCAGCACTCCAAGCTATGGTCAAGGTAAGACTCGTATACCCACTTGTACACAATGTGGAAAGAATCATTTTGGTACTTATAGAAGAGTTTCTGGTGCTTGTTTTAATTATGGGAGTTTTGATCGTAAACTATGGGATTGTCCTAATCCTAACCCTACTTCTTCTCTGCGTATGGAAGACTCATTTCAAAAACCTATTACTGCTCCCTCTCAAGGGAATAAAGGTGCAAGATCTAGAAACACAAAAGCAATAGGTGCAGGTGTAGCCAATCCAGCTAGTGGGCTCAGAGCCACAACACGAGCTTATACGATGAGACAAAGGGATGACCAAGGTGGAGCACATGTGGTTGTTGGTAAATTTCACTTATTCGACTTATGTGTTGTTATATTATTTGATCCTGGTTCTACACATTCGTATGTTTGGTCATCATTGGCTTTTCTTGGAAATGTAAAATCTGTGAGACTTGATTGTGGGGTGCTTGTCCAAAGTCCTTTGGGTCAACAAGTTGTTTGCAATCAAATCTATTGAGGTTGTCCCTTGGTGATTCAAAATCTAGTCTTCCCTGCTGATTTAATTGAAATGCCTTTCCAAGACTATGATGTCATTATTGGTATGGATTAGCTTTATAGATACCATGCGGTAGTTGATTATAGGTCAAAGCATGTGACCTTTAGAGCTCCTTCACCTTCACACATCATTGTTCAAGGTGAAAGATCAATGACATCTAATATCATTTCTGTGGTCGTGGCATTGAAGATGGTTAGACAAGGTTGTGAAGCTTATCTTGCTCATATATTTGATATATGCCCTGAAAGTCCAACCCTTGAGGATATACCCGTGGTATGTGAATTTACTGATGTCTTCCCTGAAAATCTTTCGAGACTGCCCCCGGAAAGGGAGGTTGAATTTCCTATAGAGGATGTTCCCGAAACTACTCCTATCTCTATGACGCCTTATCGAATGGCTCCAGCAGAACTAAAAGAGTTTAAAAATCAATTGTAAGAACTCCTTGAGAAAGGTTTTATTCGCCCAAGTGTTTCCCCTTGGGGAGCTCCTGTGCTATTTGTGAAAAAGAAAAATAAGACTTTTAGGCTTTGTGTTGATTACCGGCAACTGAACAAGGTAATAATGAAGAATACATACCCACTGCCTAGGATTGATAATTTATTTGACCAGTTAAAAAGTACTAGTTTGTTCTCAAAAATTGACTTAAGGTCTGGGTATTACCAACTGTGGGTAAGGGAACATGATATCCCTAAAACTGCCTTTAGGACTCGGTATGGCCATTATGAATTTTTGGTGATGCCATTTGGGTTGATGAATGCTCCCGCAACATTTATGGATTTGATGAATCGCATGTTTAAGTCTTATCTTGATCAATTTATAGTGATTTTTATACATGATATTTTAATAACTCCAAGAATAGTGAAGATCATGGAAAGCATCTTCGAATTATTTTGCAAATTCTGCAAGAGAAGAAGCTTTATGCCAAGCTTTCTAAATGTGAATTTTTGCTTGGTGAAGTGGACTTTTTGGGACATATTGTATCGGAGGCAGGTGTGAAAGTGGATCCTAGTAAAATTCAAGCTATTGTTGAGTGGAAACCACCTAAAAGTCCAACTGAAGTAAGGAGTTTCTTGGGTTTAGCGGGATACTATAGAAGGTTTGTCAAAGGCTTCTCCATTATAGCCTCCCCTTTGACTAAAATCTTGAGGAAGGATGTCAAGTTTGTATGGGATGACAAATGCTAGGAGAGTTTTGAAAAGCTCAAATCCTTATTAACACAACCTCCTATACTTACTCCGCCAACTGAAGGGAAGGAATATGTGATATATAGTGATGTCTCTTATCATGGTTTAGGTTGTGTCTTGATGCAATAAGGGAAAGTGGTTGCGTATGCTTCCTGAAAATTGAAACCACATGAATTGAAATATCTTACTCATGACCTTAAGCTCGCTGCCATAGTGTTTGCCTTGAAAATTTGGAGGCATTACTTATATGTAAAAAAATTGTCACAGATTTACTGATCACAAGAGTTTGAAGTATTTGGGTACACAGAAAGAGTTGAATTTGAGGAAACGTAGATGGCTTGAACTCATTAAAGATTATGATTGTACGATCGATTATCATTCGGGTAAAGCCAATGTGGTAGTAGATGCTTTAAGTCGTAAATTCCTTGCTAGTTTATCGCTAAGCCACTTGCCTTTGTTTCTTAAATTAAGAGCCATGAATGCTTGTCTTGCATTTAAATCTGATGGCTCTATTACTGCCGGTTTGCAAGTCAAACTAGTTCTACTTGAATAGGTTAAAGAAGCGCAAAAGTTAGACGAGAAGCTAGTGAAATTGATCAAAAAAGCTCAAATTGTAGAAAAGTTTGACTAAAATTAAAGGAGGATGGTTTCTACTTTATCAAAACAGGTTATGTGTCCCTAAAAATTACAATTTGAGAAACGAAATTTTGGATGAAGCACATACCTCACCATATGCAATGCATCTTGGAGGTACTAAAATATACCAAACTATTAAAGAACACTACTGGTGGAATGGTATGAAGAAGGACATTACGGAGTTTACTTCTAGAAGGTTAGTTTCTCAACAGATAAAGGCCGAGCATCAAGTCCCGACTGGTTTGTTACAACCCTTATCGATATCGAGTGGAAATGGGAAAGAATAACTATGGACTTTATTTTTGGGCTTCCACGCACTCAAAGAAATCATGATGCAATTTAGATTATAGTTGATAGGCTAACCAAAAGTGCTCATTTCTTGGCCATCAAGGTGGACTACCCACTTGAACGTCTAGCAGAATTGTATGTTGAAGAGATTGTGAGGTTACATGAAGTTCCTGTTTCTATTGTAATTGACCAATACCCAAGGTTTACATCTAGATTCTGGACTAGATTGCAAGAAGCTTTGGGCACTAGGTTGAACTTTAGTATATCTTTCTATCCTCAGATAGACGGTCAATCCGAGAGGGTGATTCAAATCTTGGAAGATATGTTTTGAGCTTGCATTATCGAATTTGAAGGTAGTTGGGATAGACACCTAGCCTTAATAGAAGTTGCTTATAATAATAGCTACTAATCAAGTATAGGCATGGCTCCCTATGAAGCCTTATATGGGAGAAAGTGTAGAACTCTTCTTTGTTGGAGTGAAGTTGGTGAACAAAAACTTATTGGTCCTGAGATTGTGCAACAAATCGAAGATAAGGTAAAACTCATCAAGGATCATCTAAAAATTGCTTCAGATAGACAAAAGTCTTATGCTGATCTTAAGAGGCATGAAATTGAATATCAAGTAGGAGATAATTTCTTTTTAAAGGTTTCTCCATGGAAGAAGATTATGAGATTTGGCCAAAACGAAAAACATAGTCCTCCATTTATTGGACCATATGAAATACTTGAGAGAGTTGGTCCAGTTGCATATAAACTAGCTCTTCCACTAGAGTTAGATAGAATCCACAATGTCTTTCATATTTCTATAATTAGAAGATATCTCTCCGATCCATCTGATGTTCTCCCTATCGAGTCCATTGAGATAAGTCCTGACTTGACATATAATAAGGAACCTATCCAAATCTTGGCTCGTGAGACAAAAGAGCTTAGAAACAAGAAAGTTCCTGTAGTAAACGTCCTTTGGAGGAATCATTAAGGCAATGAAGCAACCTGGGAGCGAGAAGAGGATATGCGAATTCAATATCCACATTTGTTTTAAGTATAAGGTAAATTTTGAGAAGAAATTTCTCAAGGGGGGGAGAGTTGTAACACTCTAATTTTCTGTTTATGTTTTCTTCTAAAAGATTGCCATGTTATCTGTGAAGTTCTATGTGAGTAGCGATAGTTAGAAATAGGTCGAGGGATTTGGAAGGAGTTGAAGGCTAAATAATGGGTTGTGGTAATCAACCTACTTACGTAAGCTATTGATTGGTATGTCTTACATAATTAAGCTACTTGAGTACACGTTGAGCTTATGTAGAAAGGATTACATAAGTTCTTAAAGTGAGATGAAATTACGAACCCACAGAAGAGGGAAAAAAAGGTGTAGCAGCGACTTGAAACAAGTAGGTGATGCACCTACTTGGGGTGGACCCCACGCTGCCATGTGGTAGCTTTGAATTGGGCGCATGGATGAGGTGGCGCCCTAGGAGCTAGACACTTGTCACCACTAGGGGCTGCCACATGTAACACATCAAGGGAGAATATATATACATGTAAACATGACTAATCTTTCATCTAGACCTCATTCTACAACTTAGAAAGTGAGAAAAGTTGAGAGAAAACATTGAGAATCAAGAGAGGCAGCCACGGGTTTGGCATGAAGCAAGGTAAATCCTCCGATTTCGTTCCGTAAATTAATTTTCTAAGGTATTATTCAGTGGAGTAATGGTGATTAACAACATAAAATTTATAGTTGGGGCAGCAAGGAGGTTCATTTTCTTGTTAACAAACCCATTTTTGGATAGGACTGTTGTTAGTAATATTAGTATAACTCCTTTTATAAAGCTTCGTTTTGAGTGATTCAAGATGTTTTGAAAAGATATTTCATAGGTATATAACTTTTACTTAAGCTCTAAATCCCATTTTTTCTTTTATCTTCTCAAAAAAGGGTAAGGATGTTTAGGAGAGGTGCTGCCCATATTTTGTTTTGAAAACCCTACATGGACTGTTGTTGGTATTTTGGACATATATTTTTGTATAGAATTGATTTAGGGGTGATTAGAAATTATATTTGACTCTAATACATATTTATATAACTTTGATTGAGGACACAAAGCCTGTATCCCCCATTTACCCCTTTGAAACTGAGCAACAATACAAGATAGTAGGCTGTCAAGAATTTTTGTTTTGATAGTTTAGGCTAATTCTTATTGATTTCGTATTTAGTTTCAATATAATGAGATTCTTAAACTTAAGTAGATATTTTATTATGTATTTAAGGTGTATATGCGCTTATACAAGCTAAGGAGAATTGTTTGATTAAGTGGACTTTGGTTGGTCTATAGCGTAGATGAATTGAACTCCTCGAGTTGTGGTAGAACTTGTTATGTATGACCTCTCGGGAGAATCGATGACTGTATCTTTGTGTATAAACTTGAACTTGGAATATTTTATTTTCTGAAATTTAAATTATTTTGATGGGATTTTTCCTTACTCCCTGTCTTGTATTATGGTATAAATATTATCTCAAGTATTGCAAAACTTTCGCTAAATCACCCACTTGTACGAATTGCTTAATCATTTTGCATTCTTGTTGGGCCTTCGTCCTTCTTGTTATGGTGACTTGTCATCGATATTGGCATGCCTCTCAATTCGGTTCTTGCCCATCTTGACTTTGAATTTACATTTTGTATTAATGATGGGTTTTTGTCCCTTCTCGAGTACGAGTGGAAAGCCACTTTTAATATGGTTCTTTATTCTCTTGATATTGGGTGACGATCCTTCTTGATTTAGGGGCTTTGGTCCGTATTGATATTTATTGTACTTAGTGTGAAGGCATGACGTACCTATTGGGTGAAATTGATTATTTGATAACTCTTTTGAATTGAATTATAAGTTTCTTGATACTTGAGCCTTCGAATATTGATATTGATTTTGAAACTCTTCAAGGTTTGTATTCGATACTTTGATATACTTATTTACTTGGGCTTACTTTTACCTTATTGAGCCACCTGCGACGAACCAGGGAGTTTAAGAATTTATTGGCTCCAAGCCCAAAGTTTATACACCACTAAGCTTTATGCTTAGCGATAGTTGTTTTCTATCGTAGGTAATGTGCGGGACAAGATGTGAAGATGGCCATTTGGAGTAGAATTTTTGAGCCCTTGTGAAGATCACATCTGCATATACATCTAGTCTTGTAAATATTTTGGGGACTTATATAGGATACGTATGACACTTATGTATAAAATTTTGAAAGCTTGTGAAAATAAAACCAGTTGCTTATAACTCGAACAAGGTGACTAGTTTTGCTATTTTTGTACTGTGCTTTTAATTCAAGTCCTGCCATGTGCTGGGTTTATACTTTGACTTCTCATTATACACAAAGGAAGATAATAGTTTTGTGATAATTATTAGTTTTAGTTTTATGTATTTTATGAACCCGCAATGGTGTTGAATTGGAAATATAATTTCAAAACAAGTTTTCTAAATGTGTTGACTATTTGAGATTATAAAAAAAGCTATATTTTGTTTTGTAAGTGGCGTCCTTCCAAAGGGGATGCTATAAATTTCCTCATCTTTGACCTCATATCTTGAACAATCTTTGAAGCATATCTAGAAAAATGGATGAAATTAAGGCTCTACTCCTTCACAATCAGCCCCTTTTGCTTCAAAGTCATGAACTTTTCTAACTTAGCTTCCCTCAACTCCCTGGGAAAAAAGTAATCTAGGAATGCTCCCTTGATCTCTTCCCAAATAGCAAGCTCCACGTCCTCACCTCTAAATTTCTCCCACTAATTATACTAGACATTAGCAACATCCTTGAGCTAATATGAAACCAACTAAATACCCTCAATTTCAGCAGCATGCATTGCTTTTGGTATTTTCCATATCTCATCGATAAAGTTTTGGGGGTCCTCCTCAGCCTTAGAACCTATGAACACTGGTAGGTTCATTCATAAGAAGTCTCTAATCCTTGTGGTAGAAGATGGCTCTTGAGAACTAGAGATAGGAGCTGGTGAACTCTAGCTACCATTTCGGGAAGCTACCAACTGAGTAAGCATAGCAATTGCTCCTCGAAATTATCTTCACAAGTCGGTGTAGGCTGAGTAGTAGGCTCTTGGGGTACCTCAATAGACCTTGCAGGTCAGCCCCTAGTTTTCACTCCTGATGGTGGGGGAATCTCAAAATGTGATACCTCTATATTGCCGGCATTCTGCTGGCTAGTGGTGCATTTAGGATGCATTATCTACAAATGTGTAACACACGAATTAGAAAGGAACTTTTAAAGTTAAACTCTTTAGCATGAACTTAGAGTGTGAAGAAGTGAAACAATTTCGTAATGTCCTATGGCCTCCTAATTATAAGTGTGGTGCACAACACACCATAAGCAAGACTCTACTAGACAAGACTCCATAGACTCCCTAGGAGTCTTGAAGTTTAGTTGAGATCATTCACTTGGGTTCAAGTATAAAAATATAAAGGACTATCATGTTCATTAGCACTATCATCATGCTCACATCCTAATCACAATCATCCACTTACAAATTCAAGGCTCTAGACGCAATCCTTAAGCATACAACAACAATAACCTAGTTAAATCCCACAGTGTGGGGTGTAGAAAGGGTAAAGTATATGCAGACCTGACTCCTACCAAGGTAGGACGGCTGTTTCTGAAAGACCCTCGGCTCAATAAAAGCATAAAAGAGGTTAGATAAGGCATATATGAGAAAGCAAATAACGATAACGACAGGAATAAAATAGAGTAATCAATCCTTAAGCATATACATTCAATATCCATCAATGTGTTATTAGAGTTTATGAAACAAGTAGTTCAAATCATTTGTTCATGAAACTACTTCATGGAAAAGCATTAATTTCTTAATAATCAGTAAAATATGTTGAATTTAAAGAAAGAAATTTTCAAAAAACACAATCATGGGGACTCAATCCATTCACAATCACACTATCATAATGTAAGGCCCTATATGATGAAAAGTCAAATGAAAGGAATATTTTAGAAGAATTGTCCTGATCCAGGTCTATGATTTAGTCGATGACTCATAGAGGTTATTATGAGTCGTAAACTTGTGGAAGTGAAGAAAAAAAATGGATATTTGACTAAGGCAAGTATGAGGGTTTACGAGTCATATGACGACTCATAAAATAGAGTCGTAGTGCAAGCTTGATACCCTACAACTTTTCCAATCTTAGAACCCACTCTATGACTCAACAAGACAAGTCATAGGAAAGTTGGCGACACATCAAACGAGTCGTACACAAACTTCAGAGATCCTCTACACTTGCAGGTTTTCAGACCTGCATGATGAGTCAATATCACAACACGTAATTCGAACAATGAGTCATAATCACAACTCATAGAAAAAACTTCAAAGACATGATTTTCTCAGGATTTTTCTAACACATGTAGGACGAGTCGTAATGATGACTCGTAGGAGTCTACTCGTAAGTCCAAATTTATAAATTTAATGAAGGATAATTCCATCTTTTCCCAAGTGCGGTTTAATGAACCTAGATACTTTTATGGACAAGTTCAAATCCTATATATACCTAATTCTTTAAATTTCCCTCCTATTCAATTCACTCTTCAAATTTCCCCTAAGGTAAGACAAAGAGATCCTCGCAAAGCTTCTTATTCAAACTTCAAGATAGGGTTCAAATTCATCAAGGTTCCTCTTTAATTCTAGGTTGATTTCATTAAGTTATATAGGGATTTATCCATAGGTCCCTTTCACCCATGGAGTCCCAAGGTTTCCATTTAAAATCTCATAAATTTTAATTGGGTTTGTAACCCTAATTTGTGAATTGCATTGGATTATTTCAATTTTTTTTATTCAGTATAGATGATCATTATAAGTATGTTTCTACATTAATTACATGATTTCATTTTGAATTATGATTTCCCATGCATGGAGCTATTTTAAATATTGATATTATGAAGTATGATTATCAAGTACAAGGGTTTCAAAGTACTATCATGGTTTTTATTCAAATTGACTATGCAAATGAGTTTTACCCTAAATTCAAATATGAACTATGATAATGGATCTATAAGTATGTTCAAGTTATGAATTACATGCAAGTTATGAAAAATGGTGACTTAGGGCCCTATGTGGTGACCTAGGAACCTAATGACATGAATTATTCAAATATGACATTGTTATGTTGAAAAACTTATACTAACATTGCAAGTTTGACATGAAAATGAGCTACTCTATGAATTATGAATTTTATGAACAAGTTATGATATATACTAAGTAGGATTACTATGTTATAGATTCTGTGGGATTTGACTTAGCACCGAGCGGACTTTGTGGTTAGGGCCCTACCAAAAGCCTTAGTAGCAGCCTCAAGTCCCTTAAAATACGTGCGACCATAGGTTGCCTTCATGGCTTAGCTAGTGGATCTATATATAGCATATGTAGATGACCCGCCTAGTAGGGTATAGTGTACTTTGTCAAGTAGATTCCCCTTTCTTCAGTTGTATGGAGAGACATTGGGATTTTATGTTATAGCTCGCATGGTGTTATTGTCGGTTATGGTACTATCCCAATACATATGATCTCTTATGTTCTTTCATGATTTTCAAACATGATTTTAAAATGCTTTGATCACTATGGTTTTCTCATGACTTTACTTAACCTTTTATCATGTACATTATTTGATCATTGCATCTGATAATTTATATTATATGTTATTCCCTCATACTTATTACATACAAATGTACTTATGCATATTTATTGCCTAAATTGTCACATAATGTAGGAACTGAGGATCACATTCATACACTTGGCTGGTTGAGCTTTCTTATTGAGTACTTGTGGTAAGTCCTTATCTATCGAGGGCTAGTTATGAGTTGTCATTTCTTGATTCAGATGCCTTTTTTATATTAGTATTATTAAGAGTGAGCTAGAGACTGTCTTAGTCACCGCCCTTCTTAGTTAGTAGAGGCACTAGTTGGACAAATGTTATAGATTCTATGTCAGCAAGTTACTTTCATCTATTATGATTCATGATAAGACCCTTTCTATGATGTTTTAGCATTTTAGTTTACCTTATGTATGGTTAATGATATGTCAAGAGGAATGGTTGAAGCTCTTTGGGGTTTTGATCACCGTTTTATGACTAGGCCGTGGACTTAGTCGTAACACACAATTATGGCCACACAGAGGAACAAAGTCCATATTTTAGTTTAATCCTACATACCTAAAAGTTTGAGGAACAATTGAAAGATGAAGGGATTTCTCAAAGACTCTAAACCCTAGCTTTCTTTCCTTTCTTCAATCTCCGCTCTCATAAAATTAGAAGTGTGAATAAGAGAAAAATCCAATTGGGTACGATAAGGGACTGACTTTTAGTACTTGAATATGCAGGGTTCAGTTAGGAAAAAGGTGGCAAAAGACCTAAAAGCTATCACGATCCAACCCCGTAGGCTGTGAAGGGTGCTCGAACTGGGCATTCACATATATCCCTACTATTTATAAGTAAATTTGTCCCCTGTTTAAGTTATAGCACATCAACAAGTAGGATAACATGTAAGCCGTCGAGGCTTATCATAGGCACCACTGTACATATATGCATATACAACCCATACACAACCCACATCATATCCAAAGACCTTTATACGAACATTAACTTAAGGCGAGATAAGGCCCCCGCGATACCCGTGAACAAATAAATATATACATCGAGGGTTAATACCAAAACTAGGCTTCACCACAATGAAGAACTTATGAACTGCTGAGTGGAACTCCTACGTAGACGGATCCCTAAAGTATGTATCTGTACCTGCGGACATGAACGTAGCCTCCCTGAGAAAGGGGGGTCAGTACGACATATGTACTGAGTATGTAAAGCATAGACATCATAAGGAAATTACAATTGGCATAGGGATACAGGGGGCAAGTATAACATTTAATCATTTACTGTACTCGCATCATATAAAAGAAAGTCATATATATTACCATCACGTATTGTGTCCAGCCTGTTTTGGGGACTCGGTGTACCATCTACCTCATTCTGTAATTATATGCACATACATATTATTAGCGCCTTAGAATGTACAGCCTGATCTATTTATATAGTAAGTATATGCCGAGGAACGTACGGCCCGATCTGCACATCATATAATAATGCCGAGGAATGCTGGCTCGATCCAGATATCATATAGTAATACCGAGGAATGTTCGGTCCAATCCACGTATCATATAGTAATACCGAGGAACATTCGGTCTGATCCATATATCATATAGTAATGCCAAGGAACATTCGGTATGATCAACGTATCATATAGTAATGCCGAGGAACATTGGGTCCAATCCACATGTCATATAGTAATACCGAGGAACGTTCGGTCCAATCCACATATCATATAATATTAATTATATTATAGCCGGCCTGGGACTCGATAAAAGATGTATTACAGTATACACGAATCAAGTAGTGAGTAACCATATATATTCTAAATCATTATCAGAGACTCGACAATGTAAGAAGATTAATTTATCGTCCGAGGACCAGAATAGTAGTGTAGCCATCTCGAGTGACTTCTAAATGCCATTGAGGCCTATATCACTTAGGATCTCGGGGACCCTAGACATGTACTAAAATAATACTAACAATTCAAAGAATCAGGGATACCCATCGGCACATACTCCTTAGGACTAGGAGCTTATGCATCCAGTACTTCTCAACCTATAGAGTTCAAGGAAAGTAGTTCAACTTACTACAAGAGTTTGACATTCAGAAGTGAATCGGAGATACGAATTACATTTAGAAATTAAAAGTGGAGTTACCCCAGAAAAAAGAAGGGCAGCTCTACATACTTCTGCAAAAACATGCCAAGAGAAAGGAGATAACTTTACATACTTACTACTCTCCATCATATAGAAGCCTTGAGAGGCAATAACTCAACTAGTATAGGAATTCTAGCATCGAGAAGTGAATAAGACTTATGAGTCATACTTGGGGTTATATGAATGGAATTATCCCCACATTTCGTATATCAATCACTTAAGGGTAAGACATGCCAAGAGAAAGCTTCACATATCTTTTTTGGGATTAAATAAAATCTAGCTTGCCTTGATACCTCCTTAACCTATTTGAAATAAAAGTAATACTAAGATTAATAGAATTTGACTTTCCAATATCCCAATCTACAACCAAGTACTAATAGGAGCCATTTCCTTATCCATTACCCTCGACTAGTTTGTTACTAGTTCCGATGCTACCGAAAATCGAGCAGCATTTCCCCTGTAACCTCAATATCCCCGATGTTTCAACTCGGCCACAGTGTCAACAACAATACCAAAAAAACAACCAATAGAATATATAGAAGTAAAACACCTCACCATTACACAATACAACTCCAAACAACTAGCTTAAAACTACGATACGAAAATAGAGTTTTTAATCTTTATTTCACAAAATCTTTAACCATACCAAACGGAGGGTCATATGGATGCAACAAGCAGAACCCAAATCCTTTTTAAAACACTTTAAAGCCCTGAAACACTCAACCCAACCAGTTTCACCCACAGCACCACAACGACAACCCACTACTCGACTTCTATTTAGCTATAACCACTTCAATTTAGTTTGTTTCTAACGTCAAGCATCCTTATGCAATTTTTTCACTTAAAACCTTACTTAAGAAATGTAATATACCTCATAAAAACATCATAAACTCCAATTTGAAAGGGAAGCCCTTACCTTTCCCGCAACTTGTCAAACTCTTTGAAACGTTCCTCAAAAGTTCCTTTAGTGTGCCTAAAATTTTGTAGCTATTTACTAATGTTTTGGACTGCTCCAAACCATAAATTTTCATTACTAACATCTTCATAACATCATGGTACACCCTAGATAATTAATTCACAAAGCGTAATCGAAGAACTCATCTTTTTCCCCCTTCTAAAACCGTGGCTCTCTCCCTGTCTTGTTTCTTCTCTTATCTTCTTTCTTGTTTTTGAATTTTTTGGATAGGTATGGAAATTTAATAAGTCATAAGACATATATATGTAGTCCACCTAAGGGGGTGAAATATGTCAACCCCTAAGTGGTGAGACATGTCAAGCTCTAAG
Organism: Solanum dulcamara; assembly: GCF_947179165.1. Lineage (NCBI taxonomy): Eukaryota > Viridiplantae > Streptophyta > Magnoliopsida > Solanales > Solanaceae > Solanum > Solanum dulcamara. Next base: position 34,341,389 of record NC_077241.1, on the reverse strand, counting down.
TGGTGAACATGTCAAGCCCTGATTGGGCCAACACACCCCTTTCTTCCAATCATAGGCTACCATGTGGAATATAGGGATGGGGAACCACCCTTTCTCCAGTAGCTTCTACTTTTCACTCTCTCATGCTGCCACGTGACACTCCTTTTCCCCCTCGTGGGTTCGTAATCTCCTCTTACTTTACGAACTTATGTAATCCTTAGTACGTAAGATTGGTATGTAGTCCAGTAGCTTAAGTATGTAAGATTTCCAAGTTGGTAGCTTAAGTAAATAAGTCGTGTCCTACTACTCATCATTCAGTCTCCAATTTCTTCCGGATTCTTATAAATCTATATCCAATCTTCTCTACTATGGGGTATCGCATTCTCCTTTGCTTAGAGTTATTTGATAGTGTTATAGATTATTCGGTTCACATGGCAACTCTTAAGAAGCTTAAGAGTTCTTAAGAAGTCTTAAGAAGCTTTTAGAAGCTTTAAGAAACTTTAGGAAACCTTAAGAAACCTAATAGGCTTACGATCCTTACATGAAACTTAAGAGCCTTTCAAGAGACTTAAGAACGCGTTTCAAGGTACAAAAGTATGGGGTGTAACATCCTTCCCCCTTTTAGAACATTTGTCCTCGAATATAAACCAAAACCTTCCTCAAGATCTTATACAGACTATATGGAGAGTTTCTCTGTTCTATTGCAATAACATATAATTTCATCGAGCCATCACTATTAGAGTCCCAAAGGTTGGGATTACCTATAGCGTAAGGGGTAGGTACGGATACCTATATTTCATTTTCTCTTCAGCTTCCCAGGTCATTTCTTCGCAATTTCTTTCTACCACAATACCTTGATGAAAGCTACATCCTTAGTTCACAATCTCCTACTCTGCCGATCTAGGATGGCGATAGGTTGCTTCTCGTAGGATAACTCCTCTGTGACCTGGATATCCTTTATGAGATATACTCGAGCTGGATTACCAACACACTTATGAAGCATTGATATATGGAAGACTGGATGAACTATTTTCAGATTTGCTGGTCAGTCTAGCTCATCGGCAACCTTGCCTATTCGGCGGAGGATCTAATATGGCCTATGTATTTGGGACTAAGGTCCTCTTTCCTGCTAGATCTCATTACTTTCTCTGTGGGTGTTACCTTTGGAAATGCCCAATCATTAACTTGAAACTCTAAAAGTCAACATCGATTACCTATGTATGACTTTTGTTGATTTTGGGCGGCTAATAACCTCTCCTACATGAGATTCACCTTCTATACAACTTATTAGACTATGTCCGAGCCCATTAGTCATGTTTTACCAATATCAACCAACCAATTGGCGACCTACACTATATGCCCTACAAAGTCTCATATAGGGTCATCTGGATACTAGAATATTAGTTAGTATCATAAGTAATCTTGACAGATAGTAGGTAATTGTCCTAGATATCTTTGAAGTCAACCGTATAGGCCCGCAACATATCCTCTAGCATTTAGCTAGTAAGCTTGATCTGTCCCTCGATCTAAGGGTACAATGGTGTACGAAGACCTATATATCTTCTCAATCTCCCCTTAGACTGATCTTTAGTAAGTAACTGTAACTCGGGATCCTTTGTCTGAGACAATAGCTATGGGAGCTCTGTAAAGTCTCACCACCCTCTTGACCTATAATTTTATACAATCTCGACTGGACAGGTAATCTTTGATTGAGGGAACATGGGCTAATATTATTAATGTGCGGACCATATTTCATATAGAATTATCTGTCCAGGGAGTGCAAAGTGAATCTTGTAGACAAGGTCGTATTGTGGAATCTTTGACCTCGTATATTACTTTTCCCTCGCCTTTTGGGTTTTTCTTTTTTCCCATCAGAGTTGGCTACCAAGTTGTGCTGAAGTCCCCTCACATAATGACCTGTATAACCATTCCGTGGTTCTTCTTATCATTAACTAGTATTATGTTGAAGAACTGTGGCATACAAATACGCCATCTATTAGTAATCGGCTAATCCTGCTTCTTTTGCTTAAGCTCTTTTACAATTCCCTTATCGTAACTTATAACACTCTAGGTACATAATCTTGTGTCGTTGCTTCGCCGCTAGTTCGTATTTTCCCATCTCATGCGATATAACAACACTAATGCATCGGATCCCACCAAAATTCTGAAGTTAAACGTGCTTGGGAGAGAGTAGTACTAGGATGCGTGACCCTCCTAGGAAGTCCTCGTGTCACATTCCATTGCCATCCTTGCAATAATGTGTGAAGGCACTCATTTTAGTCCAAGATTTACCTTAGCATCATCTTGCTAGTCTTCATGTTTCGCCTTTCCCTCTCTTGTTCTCTCTTACAACTTGTGTCGGGGTAGATCTTTAATTCAACCATGACTGTGTCTTTTTTAGCCATTTAATTTAACTTCTCTTCGTGTTCCTCTGTAACATCAATAAAATATCATAACTCCTTTTAATCATGTACTCCTCCGCTTGGTATTATGCTATATATAACTATTCGTAAGTTGCACAACTACTCTTATACCACTAGTATGAGGTAAACGCAGTTTTTTCGTCTCCCAGCCCGTCTTGCTTTACATATCGATTTCACACTAGGACTTGCTCGTGCTAACACTATTTTTTCCTACTTCTTTCTTTTTTTCCTTTACGTACTCCTTGGTCTCCTTATTTCCTCCCATAGGAGATTTTCTATTCTCCTTGCTACTTGCATATCTCGATATAAACAACCAATGATGCTATTGCCATATCTTAATCTTTACTCAAACACGACCCTACTACCCTTTTTGCGGCCCTTAGTTTCCTCAGTCCTACTCTCTTATCATATTCACCCCTTTTTGTAGGCACCCATGATTCTTCTCACGGTCTCAGATACCGTGGCTTCTATCTATTTATTATTGGACTTGAGCTCTTGCTAACTCGTGCCAATATAGGATCTCGCTTGAAGTTTAAGCAGTCCTGTCAACATGTGACAGTGTTAGTTGATTTCCTCTCACGCTTGTATTTCTCTAGTCCACTTCCCCCCTTTAGGATGTACCCATGTCATCCTCTATTTATTTTCAACTGTTCATACGCCTATGATTCTGTTCCAACACATTTGACATACTGCACCATGTCTACACCTTCTATTAACTCATCTATACTTTAGGTTACCCTTGTGAGAAACCTTAATATAACATGGGGTGATCAGAATTCTCAATAACAAGTACCCAATCTAGTCCAAGTACTGGTACTCGAGTCATATAACTAATGTAGTAGTTTAGCCGAAGCCATATTTCATTCATCCCAATCAGTACGTCACTAGTGCTTATAATCGTGTTCGATTCTCCATTCGAGGCGCTTATACTTGATGACACGTGTCTCACATTTTGTTTATCATATTTTTTCCCCAATGGATACCACTTGTTCCTTTGATAATTTCATAATGCCTCAGTTGTTTTGCAATTTCTATTCCCTATCTTCGAGGGATTCCACTATTTTCCAAAGTGGAGTTACATATACACAATACCCTTCTCTACTTCATGAGCTTTCATCCTAATTGTTACCGTGGATACGATCTCTTAAGATATGTTACAACCGTATATCTCTTTCTCTTTCTATCTCAAAAAGAAATTTCTGTAGAGTTTTCTCTATATTCCTTACTATCCTAAACCTGCACTAAGGAAATACCAACAATGCCTCACAGGGCCAACCTATATTTATTCATATCATAGCCACACAGGGATTTCAATATCAATAACCGTATGAAAATAATGGACTTACCTCATATGTCCAACTCAAACTGCATTTGTTACACTTTCCTGTCTACTTTCCTTTCAATTTTCAATTTTACATTTCGAGCTCACTACCTTACTCAACATATCTCTTTCATACCTTTGCTTACCTGTGTGCTTTGTCACTCCCAATATCGTCAATTACTTTCTTCTATTGATGCTGCCCTTCTATTCAAATCCAAGGTTAGTTTAAAGAGTTTTTCCTATGACTTGGATCTATACCACGATCTTAGATGTAAAAGAAAGGTAATATCTTAAATGTCCTATAGCCTCCTGTTTATAGATGTGGTGCACCACATACCAATAAACAAGACTCTACTAGATATAGTCAGTAGACATTCCAAGGAAGAACCGCTATGATACTATTTTTATCACGATCTAATTCCGTAGGCCATGATGGGTGCCTGAACTGGGCATTCGCGTATATCCCTGCTATCTGTAAGTAAATATGTCCCCTGTTTAAGTTATAGCACATCAACATGTATGATAACATATAAGACAATAAGGCTTATCATAGGCACCACTGTACATACATGCATATACAACCCATACACAACCCACATACATGTCCACAAACCTCTAAGAAAAAGAACAGTAACATAAGGTGGGACAGGGCCTCCCCCGTACCCGTGAACAAATAAATATATACATTAAGGTTTAATACCAAAACTAGGCTCCAGCACAATGGAGCGCTTCTGAATTGCTAAGTGGAACTCCTATGCTGATGGATCCCCAAAGTGTGTATTTGTACCTGCAGGCATGAATACAACCCCCCAAGAAAAGGGGGGGGGGGTCAGTACGACATATGTACTGAGTATGTAAAGCATAGACATCACAAAGAAATTACAATTGGCATAGGGATGTAGGGAGCAAGTATAACATTTAATGATTTACCGTACTCACATCATATAAAAGAAAGTCATATATATTACCATCACGTACTATTCCTGGCCCGTTTTGGGGACTCGGTGTACCATCTACCTCATTCTGTCATCATATGCATATATATATTATTAGCACTGAGGAACATACAACCCAATCTATGTATAAAGTAAGTACATGCCGAGGAATGTATGGCCCAATCCGCACATCGTATAATAATGCCAAAGAATGATGGCATGATCCAAATATCATATAGTAATGGCGAGGAACATTTGGTCCGATCCACGTATCATATAGTAATGCTGAGGAATGTTCGGGCCGATCCACATATTATATAGTAATGCCGAGGAATGTTCGGTCCAATCTACGTATCCTATAGTAATGCCGAGGAACATTCGGTCTGATTGACATAACATATATTAATGCCGAGGAACATTTGATCCAATCCATATATCTTATAATAATAATTAAATTATAGCCGGCTCGAGACTCAGTGAAAGATGTATTAAAGTATACAAGAATCAAGTAGTGAGTAACCATATACAACCTAAATCATTATTAGAGACTCGATAATATAAGAAGATTAAGCTATCGTCCGAGGATCAAAATAGTAGTGTAGCCATCTCGAGTGCCTTCTAAATGCCATTGAGGCCTATATCACTTAGGATCTCGGGGACCCTAGATATGTACTAAATTAATACTAACAGTTCATAGAATCAGGGATACCCGTCGTCACATATTCCTCAGGACTAGGAGCTTATGCATAGGTACTTCTAAACCTATGGAGTTCAAGAAAAGTAGTTCAACTTACTACAAGAGTTTGACATTCAGAAGTGAATAAGAGGTACAGATTACATTTAGGACTTAAAAGTGGAGTTACCCTAGAGGTCATATCACATTTTACTTACAATTAGGACATGCCAAAGGAAGAGAAAGAATAAGCTTTACCTAGTCTCTACTTTTCCTCAAGGAGTCATCATTACATTTATCATACCCGGCCCATCATGGGCTTAGTATCATAACACTTATTATTGCATTACCTTACCATTGTAGAACCACACTTATGTTAAGGACATATCAAGAGGAAAGAACGGTAGCTCTACGTACTTATGCCAAAATATGCTAAGAGAAAGGAGATAACTTCACATACTAACTACTCTCCATCATATAGAAGCCTTGAGAGGTAATAACTCAAATAGTATAGGAATTGTACCATCGAGAAGTGAATAAGACTTATGAGTCATACTTGGGGTTATATGAATGGAATTATCCCCACATTTCGTATATCAATCACTTAAGGCTAAGACATGCCAAGAGAAAGCTTCACATACCTTTTTCGGGATTAATTGAAATCTGGCTTGCCTTGATAACTCCTTAAACTATTTGACATAAAAGTAATACTAAGATTAATATCCTTTCAGTTTCTAATATCCCACTCTACAACCAAGTACTAATAGAAGTCATTTCCTTATCCATTACTCTCGACTAGTTTGTTACTAGTTTCGATGCTACCAAAAATTGGGAGGCATTTCCCCTGTAACCTCAATATCCCTAAGGTTTCAAATCATCCACAGTGTCAACAACCATACAAACAAAAGAAACCAACAACATATATACAAGTAAACCACCTCAACATTACACAATACAACTTCAAACAACTAGCTCAAAACTATGATACGAAAATAGAGTTTTTAATCTTTATTTCACAAAATCTTTAACCATACCAAATGGAGGGTCATTTTTCTGAAACTAGAAGCACCCAAAACCTTTTTAAAACACTTTAAATCCCAACAACATGAAACCCCACAAGCTGCACACGCAGCACCACAACGACAACCCACTACTTGACTTCGATTTAGCTATAACCACTTTAATTTAGTTTATTTCTAACGTCAAGCATCCTTATGAAATTTTTACACTTACAACCTTATTTAAGACATGAAATATACCTAATAAAAACATCATAAACTCCAATTTGAAAGGGAATCCCTTACCTTTCCCAAAACTCGTCAAACTCATTGAAACCTTCCTCGGAAGTTCCTTTAGCGCGCCTAAAATTTTGTGGATGTTTTCTTAATGTTTTGGGCTGATCCAAACCATATATTTTCATTACTAACACCTTCATAAAATCCTTTTATACCCTATATTATTAATTCATGGAGCGAAATCGAAGAACTCACCTTTTTTTTCTTTCCAGAACCGTGGCTCTCTACCTCTCTAATTTCTTCTCCTATCTTCTTTCTTATTCTTGAATTTTATGGATAAGTATGGAACTTTAATACATCAGAAGAAATACATATATAGGCCACCTAAGGGGGTAACACATGTCAAGCCCTAAGTGGTGACATGTGTCAAGCCCTTATTGGGCCAACACACCCCTTTACTCTAATCACAGGCTGGCACGTGGAATTGGGGACCACCCTTGCTCCAGCTTCTTCCACATGTCACTCTCTGATGATTCCATGTGTCACTCTCTCATGCTACCACATGGCACTCTCTCATGCTGCCATGTGGCACTCTCTTTTCTCCCTCATGGGTTCGTAATCTCGTCTTACTTTATGAACCTATGTAATCCTTGCTAAGTAAGCTTGGTATGTACTCCAATAGCTTAAGTATGTAAGAGTTCCAAGTTGGTAGCTTAAGTAAATAAGTCGTGTCCTACGACTCATCATTCAGTCTCCAACTTCTTCTGCATTCTTATAACTCTATTTCCAATCTTCTCTACTAAGGGTATCACATTCTCCTTTCCTTAGAGTTGTTTGATAGCGTTATAGATTATCCGGCTCACATGGAAATTCTTAAGATGCTTAAGAGTTCTTAAGAAGTCTTAAGAAGCTTTTAGAAACTTTAAGAAACTTTAGGAAACCTTAAGAAACTTAAGAGGCTTACGATCCTTCCATGAAACTTAAGAGCCTTTCAAGAGACTTAAGAATGCGTTACAAGGTATAAAAGTACGGGGTGTAACAAAAGCCCTTCATTAAAACTAGGCGGACATAATTCATAGAAGGCCACCACGACCTGTGAAGATCACCATGGTCCAATGTGGTGTCCGTGTTCTTGGACTTGAGCATGGTCAGGACGGAATGTGAAGTCTCTCATGAATTCAATCTCTTCCTAAAGATTCTAGGTTAAGTTCTACGGGCCCTTTCATGGTTTATGGAGACTATTATAGGTCGTGAACCTCACTCATAGTGCTTGCACCCTTCAGGGTCCTGGGGTAAGAATTCACGAATAGGCTTCACAGTCTGTGGTGCTCACCATAGTCTATCTTTCCCATCGTTGTCCTTTCCTTGCCCCTTTTTCCAAGAGGCTAGGTACCTTTACGGGCCCTCTTCATGAGCAATGACGCCTTGTACAGACCATGAAGGGTCTCATGGTCTGCCTCTGGTGAAAATATTTAGATTATTCAGTGTTAGGTTAGGATATGGACTTTGGGGGTGTTACAGTAACAAAGAAACTCTAGCCACGAACGGGAGGATGAGCCTGGTCATCGAACCTTACATTATGATACATTATAGGCAAAAGTATGTGTTAATAGATGGAATGCACTAAGTATGTGAGAATTATGCATGAACAATGATAATAGGACATAAGCAATACAAACATGGTTTGCATGACCAATATATATTAAAATATTAGTAAAACATGAAGACATTTGAACAACATCATAATCATATGGTCAATGCATCATAAAATCAACCATATACCATAACATATACCTTTTGTGTGGGATAGGACCTTAACTGATACTTAAGACAATAAGAGCTATAATGTAACATTCCTCAAAATGCACAAGTGCCTTAAGAAATGCCTTGGGAATAGGATGCTCATATAATGCATTATCCTTAATCTTTTTGGAAAATATGAGTTCAGAATAGCAATCAGGGGGTCAAAACCTACGGGAAAAAAGTCTCATTGGATTTTAGGACCCATATATCAGAGGATAGATGTTCGAAGAAACTATACAAAATAGAAAGGTCTGCGACAGGTCCACGTCATAGTGCTGGCAAGGATTTTCTGGCCGAGTTGGGTTTTTAGTAAGGGCATTTTAGACTTTCCCTAATTGTTAGCTAATGAATCTAGATATTTTTAGGACCTAATTCAACTCTATAAATTGACCTAAACCTCTAATTCTATTAATTCTCCTACACAAATATTTCTCTCTCTACAAAAGACTCTCAAGGACTCCATTGAAGACTTCAAGTAAATTCACTCAAGATCTCCATCAAAACTCTCAATTTCTTCTAAATTATTTGGTGTTCCCACTTAAGGTATGTGGGTATTGATTCATGGATTCTTTCATCCATGAATCCAAATCAATTTCTCAAGGTTTTCTATCAAATTAAAGTATGGTATTTTGTGATCTCTATTCCTATTTCATGGATTATGATTCAAAATATGATCATGAGTCTATTTTTATATAAATTGATGGTTATTACATTGAATTGAAGAGTTATTCTATGAATTCTCCTATTTTGATCTCTAAGATTCACGATATAAATTATAAATATTTTGAATTATACTTTCGATGGATATTATCTATTTGAATTATGTATTGACTGATATAAAGTTTCTGATCATGCATATTTTCAAGTGAATTACATGATTTTTAAAGTCAATTGATTATGCAATTGAATTTTACTCTATGTTCAAGGTATGAATTTCGTGCAAGTTATGAAGTAAGATGACTTAGGGCCCTATGTGGTGACCTAAGGCCTAAAAGGTGACTTAGGTCCCTATGTGGTGATCTAAGGCCTAATGATATGAATTATGCAAATATAATTATAATGATGAAAGGAAAATTCTCACATTACATGTATGTTATGAAAATGAGATACTCTATAATTTCAAACCTATGATCATGACTATGATACATGAAATTATGATTTTATGTTATGTATGTATTCCATGGGATTTGACTTAGCACCGAGTGGACTTAATGTGGGGGCCCTACCAAAAGCCTTAGTACCAGGCTAATGTCCCATAAACTACGTGCCACCATAGGTTGCCTTCATGGCTTAGCTATTGGATCCATATACAACATGTGTATGACCTGCCTAGCGGGGTAGAGTCTACCTTGGCAAGTAGATTCCCCTTTTCTTCATTGTATGGGGAGATAACAAGATTCCATATTATAGCTCGCATGGTATTATTGTCGGTTATGGTTCCTATCCTACATATGTATGATCTCTTAAGTTTGTTATGATTTTGAATTTATGCTTGTAAATGCTTTGGTCAATATAATTTTCTCATGACTTTACTTATTCCATCTTATCATGTGTTTTACTTGACCTTTGGATCCCATGATTTATGTTGTATGTCACGCCCTTATACTTAGTACATTCCAACGTACTAATGCATACTTTTGCCTACACTGTCTCATAATGTAGGGGTTGAGGTTGAAGATCATACTCATCTACATGGCTAGTTAAGCTTCCCTATTCAGCAGTATTATGGTGAATCCTCATTTATCGGACACTAGTTGTTGAGTTAGTTATTATTTACAAAGACTTTTGTTATGTTTCATATTGAGGGTGAGCTAGGAACATGTCTTAGCCCCCGTCCATATTCATGAGTAGAGGCATATAGTTGAACAAATGTTTTGGGTCTATGTTGTCATGTGACATTCTTCATTTACTATTCATGGTTTAGACTCTCTTATGATGTTTTTGCTTTATACTTTACCTTATGAATGCTTATGGTATGTATAAGAGGCTTGTTGGATTCCTTCGGAGTTTTAATCGCCGTGTTACCACTAGGCCCTAGGTCGGGTCGTAACATATAACGTGGAATCTGATGTAACTCACACATCGAGAAGATAGAGGCTACTTGCCAAGGTAAACTCCATTAGAATATTTAACATCATGAGTGATAAATGGATTCACCAGCTAGGCCGTAAAGGAAAACCTATGGTGGAAATGTAGTTAGAGACTAAAGATATATACTAGTATTCCCTTGGGTATCCACATGGCTATCAAGATGAAACACACCTTAAATTCCTCTTGGTGCTTAGTCATTATCCCAATGGAGTTTAATAAAACATAATTATTAACATCAACTCTAAAATAGTCATAAGAGTAGCTCATAAAACATGATTGATTCATATAAGAATTAGAAAATCTTTCAATCTTTATGAATCCTTGATTAGGTGACAAAGCCTTTAACCTCTTTATCATGAGTGTGTGAGAATTACCTTTCACACTATAGATACTTTCTTGAAACATCATCATAAATCATATTTCATCATAATCATAGATTTTCATAAAATGTTCATCTATTCATGAGCATAACATCATAAGGTCATACTTGAAAATAACATAATGCATGGGTCCTTGGTAATCAATTTTGAAATCATGCAACTTAACTCAATTTATGCATAATTAGATCAATGTCAATGATAGAAACTATAATTGAATTGACCCAATGCAATTACATAAGAATTAGAGCTTTAGAAGTAGAATCAGTAAGAAGAATTTGGAGAAAACCTTGGATATCCATGGATGAATTCCCACACACCTTAATCAGTTGATCCCTAAATGCAGTGAATATGGAGACTTCAAACCTTGGAGTCCTTGAAACCTAACTTGAACCTTGAAGGAGAACTTGGGAGGATCCCTTTTGGACAGAAAATTATTGTAATTGAGGATTGTAGAATGAATGATGGTAATTGAAAGAGTTAGGTAGTTATAGTCTTTAGGAATAGGCTTAAAATGACGTAGTCTAGGAATTAAGTGAGTTAGAATTTACAAAAATGCCCTTTCTAAAAACTTGTAAGGGACTCTTTTTGTGAGGTCGGTCGAGTTCTCCTTCCTAGTCGGTGAGTTGCTGACCTCTAGCTTAGCTCACCTAGTCTCCCCGAGCAATTACTCAGGAAATCTCAAAATATTTTGTCAAGGAGGATTGAATCAACGATCATTTCCCTTCTCTCACCCAGTCTTCTATTTTCATTCTAACTTCTCTGAACATTTATGTGAGAATAACTTGTTCACTTAGTAAAGTCTGCGAGTCGCTGGGTCCCCTCCTTGCTCACTTAACTTTTCTTTTCCTTATGTCAAGTCCTTAACTTTTCTTTTCCTTATGTCAAGTCCCCTAAAACACTTAGGCGAGCCATAGAGCCATTTGGAGAGTAACCAAACATCATTTTTCGATACGTCAAGGCAGTTTGGCGAGCGCCAGACTAAATTCTCCATACTTTTCCCTTTTCAACTCCAATTTCCAACTGTTGAACTTTCAAAACCTCACAATACATCTCTATCATATTAGTTTGATGCATGACTATGTAACATATTATTTATGATTTTTTTAAAAATGCTTCAATTTGAAAATATGATAGTATAATGTATAAATATCATTATACCCATGATTGAAAAATTGTTTTATTGCAAATATACTTTTAAAAAAATAAAAATAAACATTAACTCTCAAGTACGTTTTTGCATTTGGGACTTGCACCTTATGCCCAAGGCTTACTCCCTAAATTCAAGGTATTACGTCCTATGGATCTGCACTTTCAATTTGTGCCCCTAAATTTTTTTTGTACACTAGACTTAGGACTCGTTGTAAGACCCCAAAAATTTGGAAAGTCCTAAAACAAGGAACAAAGAATTAAATCCCAGAAAAATACAGAAAGATGGCACCAGGTAATGACCATGAAGGGCAATAATGGGTTGTGGTCCATACCACACCTCGTAATGAGCCATCATGGTGGAGGTTTTCAAATCCAACCCTATAGGGAAGGGACCACCGACCATGGTGAGATCAAAGAGCCCTCCGCGGTGACCCTTACCCTAAGCCCCTCGGGGAACTTTCTAAGGCAGGGACCACGATTGACCACTATAGGCCATGTAGCTCTTCACGAACTGTGGTGTGTTCATGGTGGTCACTCATGTAGGTATTGCACCACGACTATGATTTACAGATCGTGATGCCCTCCACGGGACTTGAGTATCTCCATAGAGGAAGTTTGGAGATTTTCCCGGCAAACCCTAAAAATCTTCCTCCAAGTCAATTATCACGGGAAATGACCACTGACAGTGGTGAACACCACGGACCATGATGGTTCCTCCAGGAATGTCAGTACGGTCAGTTTTAAATAGGGTATTTTGGTCTTTTCCTACGTCTTATAAGCAAAGTGAGGTCATTTTGAGGACTGAATTTAACCTATCTAAAGACTCTAAGCCTTCCAAAGCCATCATTCCTCACATTAACTCCTTCAAACAAAAACCCTTTCTCCTAAGGTCTCCTCCATGATCAAGCAAGGTCCTAGGGTTTTCTCAAGAAAGATCAAGTCTCCATTATTTTTAAACCTTGCATTACAGATTTATTTTCTCAAGGTATGTGGGTATCATTCATGGGTTCTTCCACTCATTGAGCCTAAGTATTTTCTAAACCTAATAGTTTATTTTAAATGGTGAATCATATGAGTGTTCATGTTATGATTTCAAGTGTATAGATTCTTGAACATTTAAGTTTATTTATCAATCTTAGCTTACTTTGACTCTAAATTCAAGGAATGGATGATTTATCAACAGTCCTATATGAAAGAATGAGAAAGGATTTTAAGGTACATTAGTGGGTTGTTTTCAGGATGTTTTAATTGATACATTACATTATGCTCATGCATGCTATCAATGATTTAAATAGTTTTACCATGTTGCAATGAAGTTTGAATTGAAAGCTTTGACTCCAAAATGAATGTTATGAAAGCAAGTGTTTATGGTTAAAAAGGGAGTCTTATGAAATGAAAGAATGATTGAATGATGATTAAAGGGATTCTTAGCCAAAGAGTGAATTCCTTATATGATAAGGACAATTCCTACATATTTGAATAAATAAAGTTTTTAATGAGCTATTCTACCGAATGATGTTTTGATGATATAAAGCTATGTACATGATTATGTTCTTATTATATGAGCTATTTTGTGGGATTGACTTAGCACATAATGGGGCATTGAGTTGAGATTCGGTAAGGAAATCCTAGTAGCAATCCCTTGCCTCATTAACTATGTACCAACATAGGAGACCTTGTAGGCTTTGCCTAGTGGATGCAAAAATAGCACTTAAAGTTAAGGTTAAAAAAATGAATAAAGTTGACAGATCTCTATCTGGCTAGTAGTCTCCCCGTACCAATATAGGGGGTTATATTGGATTCCATGTAATAGCTCGCATGGTCTTAAATGTCGGTTATGGTCATCTTCCTACAAAATTAATGTTTCAAATATTATTTGCATGATTGATTAGGAATGCATTACACTATGTTTCATACTAAATCAATGTTCTAATATTTTTTTAATGTTCATGCATGCCTGCAAACTTAGTACTTTCAAAGTACTAACGCATACTATTTTGCCTACATGATATCACCATGTAGGGCCCGGCGTTGCTCCACATTCACCTCCTCCTGGCTAGTTTGATCATTGAAGGCTATTACTTTGGTGAGTTCCCATGTTTGGGGAGCAATATCCCTTCTCTTTTCTAGCTCATGTTATTAATGAATTTTTGATTCCTTTTTAGTACTTGTTGCATTTATTACGAGGGTGAGCTAGGGACATGTCTTAGCCTCCGCCAAGTCTATATGTAGAGGTATGTTTGGACGTAGATGTATGATGTTTTGAAGTCATTGGAGATTCTTATTCTATCATGTTCTCCCTTAGTCCCATTCCCTTTTTATTTCCACTTATTGTTATTGAATGTCAATACCTATGATAAGATAAATGAATGCTAAGAGGATTGAGTGAGGTATCTCTGGGTGTCTCATTCTCTGTGTCGCATCTAGGCCCTAGGCTTGGGTCTTGATGCTCGCCTAGAAAATATTTTTTAAACCACCAATTATGGGATTGTTCGAATTACATCAATGTGACAATATCATTTATATTAATACATAAGCGGGTTAAATTAGGAAAATTATAATCAAATTTTATTTTTAGCTTAGTTTTGTTCAAAATAAATTTTAACAAATATTAACTCAATCTAATTTTTAGTTTAACCCATTCTAACTTCTCTCATTTTAGTTCAGTTACTCCATATAACACTTGAAGGGAGCCTTGAAGTAACTGGTAAAGTGCTGCCATGTGACCAGGAGGTCACGGGTTCAAGCCTTGGAAACAGTCTCTGGCAGAAATACAAGATAAGACTACATACAATAGACGCTTGTGGTCGGGCCCTTCCCCGAACCCTGCCCATAGCGGAAGCTTAAGTCCACCGGGCTTCCCTTTTTTACTCCATATAACACCTATTATTTGATGTATCATTTGTCTCTATCGGTAGGGGAAATGGTTGACATATGGCGAACTCCATCCTCATAATATATCTAATCCATTCATCTTTCAATTATGCGTTGACTGTTCACCAACCACTTTTTTACTCTTTAGGCTGTTCAAGAAGATTATTGTTGTTCTAGTCCTTTTAAAAATGTCTTAAAATTAATACCTTTCTATCATACTTCCAAGCAACTGTATTCTATACCTAAGAAAATTGTCTTATATTTCTTTTCAACTATGCATCATGAACTTTAAAAAAAAAGTTCAAATTTGTTCTTCGAGTTCTCCTAGTAGTGATTATTGATTACTCTGACTTCACAACATAAGACTCATTCTAATTATGTCATGACCCAAACCGGGGCCTAGATGTGACACGACCATTAGAATTCTTGAAGAAACCCCAATCAAGCCTCTTAATCTTAGCATACATAAGGTACAAATAAGGGAAAACTCATAAATGTCCAAGAGGACATAGCATAACTAGAGTGAATCTAGAATACATGGACTCCACACAAATATGTCCACCATTCCTATACATGACTTAATAGGCAGGGACTAGGACATTTTCATGACCCAATCTAGACCCTAGGTGCGATATAATGATTGGAATCCGAGGGACCCCAACCAAGACTCATAGCGTATCATTCATGAGCATACATAAGGTAAATAAGAAAATAAGCTAAAGCATAGACAGAGAAGCATAGTCTCAAAAATAGAACATAAGTCCCAAAATTCGGAATGAAAGACAACCTAGACTCCAAATAATCAACATGACTCTACTAACTCAATGGGGACATAAGACAAGCGCCTAGCTCACCCATGACAATGTATGAGAATGAAATAGTCAAATAACGCAAATGGAAATAAAGTTTCATGTCCTCAAAACATAACAACTCACCACCAATACAAATATAATAAGCTATAGCCACGAACTGGAGAATGTGCGAGATCATTAGACCATATATTATGATACAATGTAGGCAAAAAGTATGCATTAGTACATGTAATGCACTAATTTTGTGAGAACTATGCATGAACAATAATCATAATACATGTCCAATATGAGTCATGGGATGCCAGACCATTATCTTAAAATATGGATAAAATCATGAAAACATTATAACATTAAACTCGTTTGTCAATGCATGAAAATATCCTCATGATAAGAACTTTATAACTTTTCTTTAATTGGTGTGGGATAGGACCTTAAACTACACTTAAGTCAATGCGAGCTATTACATGTAATCCGATGAACCCCATATCGAAAGGGGAAGGCTACCAAGGTAGACTTCTTGATGGTACTCTCTTTGATTGTGCTATATATGGATCCACTAGCTTTGCCTTATTGATATCTTAAAAACTACCAAGGCAACATAGTTAGGGACTAAAGGTTGCTACTAGGATTCCTTTGGATAGCTACAATGGCTGCAGACCAAACCCCATCTTAATGTCCTCTCGGTGCCAAGTCTTTATCCCAATGGAACTTTCATGAAAACATAATCATTAACAACATTCAGAAAACTAATAATAAATATAAATCCATTTTTATAAAATAACATAAGAGTAGCTCATCTATCAACTTCATCATAGAAAAATCATAAGAATAGCTCATAAAATTGGTTGATTCATAAGAATCCATGAGTTGGTGTGAATTGTCCTTACAACTCTGTGACATAGTTGTGCAAAAACTGTCCTTTTGCACTAAACTTCTTTGCTTATAGCATCATTAAAACATCATTCATAACTTTATTTGCTTAAAGCATCATTGAACATCATTCATAAAACATTCATTGATATTACTTGAAAATCATGATCATAACTCATAAATTATAATTAAAACTAGCATATAGAATTGGTCTTTGAAATTCATCTTGAAATGATGAAATATAATCTGAATTATGCATTATTAGGCTAATAGAATATATCATAATTAAGAAGATCCAATGCAAATCATGAAATTAGGGCTTGTCGAAGAAGAATTCATAAGAGATTTGAGAAGAAATCTTTGGGATTTCATGGGTGAAATAGTACCAATGATGAATTTACTCATACCTTGACCGTTAGGTGTCCTAATTTCTAGAGAATTGAAGCTTGAACTTGAAGAAATCCTTAGAATTCACTTGAAGAAGAAGGAGACTTGGAGGGCACACTTTTAAAGATAAGATTTTAATTTGGAGTTTTAGGGTGAGAATGAGAAGGTTAGGAGGGATTAGGATAGTTAATAGGTTTGAATAAATCCCTAAAACCATCCACATTCATTAATGAATAGATAGGGAATGAACAAACTACCCCTAACTTAAGCAAGATTCAGGTAATTGACCGGGCCTCCACTACAACTCGTGATGGCCAATACGGGTTGTGGTCATGGTTGTGGTGATTGACTTTGGGTTTTGAATCAAGTGTTCTATAAGGGTTCTTGCCACAAGACTCACCATGGTCTATGAAGATAACCATGATCCGTGGTGGTGGGTGTGGTCAGAAGGCTGCCTAGGGGTCTAAGAAAGGTGCCCACCATGCGGTCTATAATAGCTCATAGTGTTTACTACGCCACGTGATGTCTCTCATGGTCCTCACTCGTGATCCACTTGAGTTATTAGGCTCCGACCACAATGGTTAGTACGACCCGTAATCATGTTCAAGGCTTGTAAACTAAGCTCGTGGAGGTCACCTGGTGCAAAAGTTGAGATTTTTTTGGAAACTTCTTTTGAACCTCATTTTCCAACTTCCCATGTCTTACAATATCTCCCCCTTGGAACATTTATCCTCAAATGAGAGTCAAACTACCTTAAATGAAATAGGAAAGGAACATAGTATCCCAACATGAATGCAAAACACCTAGAAAGTGCATAAAATATGAAATATTTAATATCAAGCTGAAATATGATTTTAAAACTCTTTTCGTGAATATGGATGCATAGGAAAAAATGAGAAATGCTGAAACACAGTTTAGGCTGAATGGACCATGAAGGAACTAAGTACCTCAACTAGGCATGGAAGGAAAGAGATGAGGATATCGCGATATCATATCGGCATTAGCTTCTCATGTAGCATCCTCAACCTCTTAGTTCATCCATAACACTTTAACTGGAGCTAATTCCTTGATTCTCAACTTTCTAACTTGCCGGTTTAGGATCTCAATTCGAACTTCCTCATAAGAGAGACTCTCCTTCACATCAATGTCACAATTGATCTAGGATCACCAAGAAAATTCCTAGATAAAGACATATGAAAAACTGGATGAATTGATGCCAACTCCGAAGGAAAATCCAACTCATATGCCACCTGACCAATCCGCCTCAAAATCTAATATAGGCCAACATAGCGGGGACTAAGCTTCCCTTTCTTTTGAAATGCATAACATCCTTCATGGGTGAGATTTTCAAGTAAACCATATCAATAACCTCAAACTTAAGTTCCCTTCTCCTCACATCTAAATAGGACTTTTATCGGCTTTGGGCTATCTTCAATCTTTATCTAATCAACCTCACCTTCTCCATAGACTCATACACCAACTCGAGTCCTATTAAGGCTACTTCACTAACTTCAAACCAATCAATAGGAGACGTACACATCCTACCATATAATGCCTCAAATGGTGCCATCTTAATGCTGGATTGATAACAGTTATTATAGGAAAACTCTATCAATGGCAAATGATCATCCCAATTACCCTTAAAATCCATAACACATGCCCTCAACATATCCTCTATGGTCTTAATGATACGCTCGGCCTGGCCATTTGTCTGTGGGTGAAAAGTTGTACTAAGCTTCACTTGTGTACCAAGTCCCTTTTAGAAAGATCTCCAAAACTGAGATATAAACTGAGTACCTCGGTCTGAAATAATAGACAATAGAACAATATGAAGTCTAACAACCTGTCAAATATACAACTTGGCATAGTCGTTGATTGAAGTCTTAACAATAAGAAACTAAGCCGACTTAGTCATTCGATCAACAACCACCAAAATCAAATCATGTTTCCTACGAGTGCGAGGGAGACTTGTAACAAAGTCAATATTCAAGGCTTACCATTTCAAGTAGGAATCTCAGTATCTTGAGCTAAACCTCCCTGGTTTTGATGCTCAACCTTTACTTTTTGATAATTTGGACACTTAGCCATAAATTCCACAATATCATTTTTCATTCCATTCCACAAATACACTTCTCTCAAATCACGAAACATCTTTGTGGAACCCTGATGAATAGAATACCATGAAATTGAAGCTACATAAAATATTACTTCCCTCAAACCATCTACATCGAGAATACACAATCGGACTTGATATCTTAAAACACCATCTCCTCCTTGGGAGAAAGCCTCAATGGCTTTTTTGGCAACTTCCTTCTTTAACTCAATCAAATTAGGATCACAATCATGCTTTTTCTTAACATCTACCACAAGAGACGATTTAGAATCATTTTGAAAAATCACACCACCATCCTCTGAATCAACCAAACGAACTCCCGAGTAGGCTAATCTATGATCATCCCGATCTAGCTTTTTCTTCTTATTCTCAATATGGGCAATACTGTTCATAGAAAATCTACTAAGAGCGTCCACAACCACATTGGCCTTTCCCGGATGGTATAACACACCTATATCATAATCCTTCAACAATTTAAGCCATCTCCTTTGTCTAAGATTCAAGTCCTTCTTAGTGAACACATATTGCAAACTCTTATGATCGGTGAATACATCCACATTCCCACCATACATATAGTATCTCTACAAATTCAAAGAAAATACCACAGCTGCCTACTTCAACTCATGAGTCGGGTAATTCTTTTTGTGAACCTTGAGTTACCTAGAAGCATAGGCTATGAATTTATAATTCTGCATTAGTACATAACCAAGACCAACTTGTGAAGCAATACAATAGACAACAAACCCATTGAAACCTTTTGGCAACGTTAATACTGGAGCCGAAGTAAGCCTATCCTTCATATCCTGGAAACTCTTTTCACAAGTCTAAGAAGACTATCCTTCATATCTTGAAAACTCTTTTCACAAGTCTCAAACTATTAGAATTTCACCTTCTTTAGAGTCAAAGTAGTCAAGGGAGATGCGATGGAAGAGAAACCTTTCACAAACCATCTGTAATAACCCTCTAAGTCCAAGAAACTCTGAATATTAAAAGGGAATAATGGTCTAAGCCAATTCTTAATAGCCTCTATGTTATTAGGATCAATCATAATTCCTTAACCTGAGATGATATGGCGTCAGAAAGAAACTGACCGCAATAAAAAATCACACTTATTGAATTTAGAAAACAACTGATGGTCTGTGAGAATTTTCAATACAATCCTCAAATGATTGGCGTGCTCCTCCTCACTCAGAAAATAGATCAAAATATCATCAATGATCACAATTACAAATATATCGAAGTATTACTTGAACACCATGTTCATCAAATCCATAAAAGTTGCAGGGGAATTTGTTAGTCCAAAAGACATAACCAAGAATTCAAAGTAACCATACCGAGTTCTAAAAGCCGTCTTTAGAATGTCACATTCCCTTACTCGGAGTTGATGATAACCCGATCAAAGATCAATCTTTGACAAGTAGCTTGCTTCTTGAATTTGATCGAAAAAGTCTTTAATGCTTGGAATGTGATATTTATTTTTATTTATGACCTTGTTCGATTGCTGGTAGTCAATATACATATAGAGAGAATCATCCTTCTGTCTAACTAAAAGAATCGGGGCAGACCATGGATAGATACCTGGTCTAATAAAATCCTTATCTAGCAAATCCTTCAACTGATCCTTTAAGTCTTCAACTTTTTTGGAGACATTCGATAAGTAGGAATAGAGATAGGTTGAGTATTAGGGAGAAGATCGATACCAAAGTCATTTTCCCTTTCAAGAGGAATGTCTGGGAGGTCATCGGGAAAAACTTTTGGAAACTCATTAACAACTGAATCTGACTCAAGATTAGGAGCTTCAAATTTAGTGTCTCTATCCCAAACTTGATGATAAATATAACTTTGGAAATCATTTTTCGAGATTTAAGGAATGAGATGAATTGATCCTTAACCACAAAATTACTATCTTTTCATTCTAGGACTGACTCATTAGGAAAGTGAAACTTGACCACATAGGTCCTACAACATATGGAAGAATAACATGCAAGAATCCAATCCATCCAAAGAATAATATCAAAATTTCTCATATCAAGCTCTACAAGATCAACTGAGATGATTTTATGAAAAATTCTAACTGAGCAATTTCTATACACTTCTTAGCCATAACTGAATCACCAACAGGAGTATAGAGCAAAAAAAGTTCTAGCACGATCTCGAGACTAACAATGAACATCATAGAAAGATAAACAGTAACAAATGATAGAATATCACCAGGATCTAATAATGCATAAATATCAAAGTCAAAGAATTTCAACATACCAGTCACAACATTGGGGGAATCTTCTAACTCCTAGCTAGTTTGACAGGCATAAAATCCATTTTGGCGCTGATCACCACCCAAAGTATTAGCACACTTATTTGGATGACCAATACCCTTAGTCAGAGTCAGTGGTCTAGCACCACTACTACACTCTCTCGAATGATGACCTAGCTTCCCAGACCTATAGTACTCATCCAATCCCACTAGGCATTCTCTCTTATGATATATCCCACACTTCTTGCATGGAGGGATGACTTGGCCACTCAGACCTTCTCCTTCTGACTTAGGATTAGGAACCTTATCCATATCAAATTTTTGAGCTGGGGTGTTAGATGAAGCTTGGTCATAATACCTTTGTGGAGACTAAGGACGACCAGCATTACTGGACCTACCATGAGAGAAGTTACCACCATTAGTTTGATCCCTTTTTGACACCCTCTTAGACCTCTCCTTCAACTTTTCCTCCGTAATTTTCTTGGTGTGTTTTATAATCCTTAAAATATCAATCTCCTGAATGAGCATGACAGTTCAAAATTCTTTGACCACCAAATCATACACTTCCAAAATAAACTTACTCTTACGGGCTCTTGGATCTGCAACCATGAAAGCATCATATTTGGATAATTTAGTGAACTTGAGGGCATATTCCCTCACACTCATGCACCTTAGCTTCCCTTAATTCCAACATAAAGAATGAGTCAATAAAAGCATCGTTGAACTCCTCCCACTTAATGGGACCATCATTTATACCTATCTCACCCTTCTATTGCTCATACCATACTTCGGAAACCCTTTTGAGTTGATACATCGCCAAGTCCACTTTTTCAACCGGGCTAACACCCATGATGCCAACAATCTTACCAATACCCTCTATGAACTCTTGTGAATCCTCATCCACCTTAGAAACATCAAAATTAGGAGGGTTTATTTGGGTGAAGTCATGAACTTGACTAGCTGCCGTACCTAGATTTGGGTTAATGGGAGATACCACTTTACGGTTTACTTGATCCACCATGGCTTGACAAAGAACTTGGAAACTGGCTCAGAACTCCACATGAGACACTTGTTCTTTCAAAGGGTCATTTGAAGCCTATTTTCCCTCCTCAAAATTCCTTTGGATGGGGCATATTCATGGAGGCATGATTTTGTAATTGCAAAGAGAAATCATTAGAGGAGGAATTCTTAGAGTTCAACTCTATAGTACGATGAGATCATGAAAGAAGTGATATTTTTCCTAAAATACCTCATAGCCTCCTATTCATAGATGTGGTATGCTTCAAACCAATGAACAAGACTCTATTTGACACGAAATGTTGGACTCCATAGGACTCTTAAACTTTGTGCTCTGATACAAAGTTCGTCATGATCCAAGCTAGACCCTGGGTGCAAAATAACGATTGGAATACTGAGGGATCCTAAAATATTCTCTTAGCATATCATTCATGAGCATACATAAGGTAAATAATTAGATAAGCTAAAGCATAGACACAGAAGGATAGTCTCAAATATAAAACATAAGTCCTAAAAATTAGAATGAAAGACAACATAGACTCTTAACATGAAACATGCCTCTACTAACTCGATGGGGGCATAAGTGATATGCTCACATTACACCTCTCTAAAAAAGTATAAATCTATTATTGATAAAAGATAGAACCTAACGAAGGTTAGGGTCGATCCCATGAGGAATATGGTTTAGACTTTAGATCAATTATTTATTATTTGCTTCAGTAATCAATTTATTTCAGTAAAGAAAGGGGGGATTTCTATAAACTAATGAACAAATCAAATAAAAAGAATTAACGAATAAAAATACGGTTTAATGTGGTTTAAATCAATATGAAGTAAAACTAGGATTTTATGTGTTTCCCGTGAATCTTTAACTAAGTAGATCTTTTTTATTAGTGTGATCCTTTTCTAGTGTGTTATATGTATAATCGGTAATTTAATTTCACATAAGTTCTTGATCCTGAAAATAAATGAATTTCACTACGCGACTTGATCTGTCTATGAGTGTATTCTTTACTAACCCTTACCAATGATCCTAGATTTAACTATCCCTTGATCCGTTCAAGATAATTAGATAAGGATGATTAGCTCCAAATCTCATTGTTTAATCTCTTTTTCCCATCCGTTTCCTCCTAGATCTGGCAAGTATGGTTAAGGAGAGTTATAACGTTGGCCATAATTAAAAGACATGCAAAACAAAGGTAAGAATAATACATATATGAACACTATTCAGGAATTACTTTTTATTTAGTTCTACGTCGTTAATTCCTCATGGTTCCCACAACTCTAGTTATGGAATTATCTACTCATAACTACATGATCACAATCGATAATTTTTATGTTAAAATTAATCATGAACTTAGCAAGTAACTTTGAGAATCCAAAATCTTCAATAGAATCCAAACATAAAATATCGATAACAAAAACCACAATTTAAGAATAAAAGACCAAAAGTAGTTCAAGCTCTATTCTCAAACCCAAAAAATGTGCATAAAGTAAACTAAACCTAAGGAGTATATTTATAGACAAACAATCCTTAATAAATATCAATTTGGAAAATATAGGACACCTTAACTTGGTTTGGGTCTACGACTTATTTCTACAGATCACAATAACTTAGATGAGTTGTAGACCCAGCTCGTAATCCTTCACAATGCACTAAGAAATTCTTCTTCTTCAGGACCACTCTTTATGGCTCGTAACTCTGAGGAAGACTCATCAAATGGGATTGTAGATACTGTTCTTTCTTCATCACCTATAACTTTCAAGCTACGAGTGTGTTCTAAGACTCGTAGGAATTTAGACAAGCCGTATAACTTACTCATCTTCTTTACTTTGCCCTCATTCTTTCACTTATGCTTTGACCACTTCTCTTGATGACCCGTAAGGTTGAAAATAAGTCATGTACTAACGATGAGTCATAGTATGATCCCGTAAACACCAAAAATTCCTTCCTCTAGTGTTGTGAATCCTCAACCAACTCTCTGACGTACTTTCGTGTAAAATAAGCACAACTAACATCAAATATTCTAAGAAATGCTGAAAAGACATGCACATTCTTAAGTTTAAATCATTAAAAATACCGTGAATCCACAGTATATCAACACCCTCAACTTAAAATGGTTGTTTGTCCTCAAGAGACACTACTATACTACAATGACACAATGCAAAAAAACATTAAAAATATACAACAATCATAGGCTTATTAACTCCTGAACCTTTCCAATTTCCATCCATGATACCATTGCAACCATTATTTCAAATCAAACTAACTTATACGGATAAATGCTAGTCATTTCAAAACAATAGAAAAATTAACATGCGAAAAACAATATTCACTATTTTTATGACTATTTTGACAACACCACTAGTGCCCTCATTGGAAAGAAATACCCTTTTCACTCATAATTTTCAAATACTCTTTAAACTCAAGGACGAGGAAAACAATCATGCTCATGGAAGAAATTCAGACTTTTATGTACAATATCATAGGCTTGCCCTTATTTTCAATACTTAGACCCTTGAACCATTGAATTATGATCACTATAGAACTTTTTCAGCTTGTAATGTAGGCTCAGGGAGAGATATGGTACATTTAGATTTTAGTGAATTTTGGCCCTCCTCAAACAGTACATTAACCTTGAGTTCACATCTTACAACCCACAATTCGTTTCACTCTTTTCTTCGCTTTTTACTTTTGCTTAGGTTTGGCTTTTATTTGTTTGTTTCAGAATATTTTTCTTATGCTCTGTAATTTTCAATGCTAAATCTTGTTAAACCATTTATTTGTCTTAGGCAAAACACCTTTTTCTTCCTTTTCACACATCTCTTTTCAAATCTTTTATCATGACCCAACCCCGTAGACCGTGATAGGTCTCCGAACTAGGCACTCACATATATCCCTACTATCTATAAGTAAATTTGTCCCCTATTTAAGTTATAGCACATCAACAGACAGGATAACATATAAGTCGGCGAGGCATATCATAGGCGCCACTATACATACATGCATATACCACCCATACATAACCCACATACATGTCCACAGACCTCTAAGAGTAAGAACAGTAACATAAGGCGGGACAAGGCCCTCGCCGTACCCGTGAACAAATAAATATATACATTGAGGGTTAATACCAAAACTAGGCTCCGACACAATAAATCGCTTCTGAACTGCTGAGTGGAACTCCTATGCTGATGGATCCCCAAAGTGTGTATCTGTACGTGCTGGCATGAACGCAGTCCCTCCGAAAAAGGGGGGTCAGTATGACATATGTACTTAGTATGTAAAGCATAGCCATCATAAGGAAATTATAGTTGGCGTAAGGATGCAGGGGGAAAGTATAACATTTAACCATTTACCATAATCGCATTGTATAAAAGAAAGTCATACATATTACCATCACATAATATGCCTGACCCGTTTTGGGGACTCAGTGTACCATCTACATCATTTTGTTATCATATGCACATATATATTATTAGCACTGTGGAACATATAGCCCAATCCATATATATAGTAACTACATGCCGAGGAACGTAGGTCCCGATCCGCACACCATATAATAATGCCGAGGAATGAAGGCCCGATCCACATATCATATAGTAATGCCGAGGAACATTCGGTCCAATCCGCATATCATATAGTAATGCTGAGGAACATTCGGTCTGATCCACATATCATATAGTAATAGCGAGGAACATTTGGTCCGATCCACATATCACATAATAATACTTATATTATAGTCGGCCCAAGACTCGGTGAAAGATTTATTACAGTATACACGAATCAAGTAGTGAGTACCCATATACAATCTAACTCATTATTAGAGATCAATAATGTAAGAAGATTAAGATATTGTCTGAGGATCAGAATAGTAGTGTAGCCATCTCGAGTGCCTTCTGAATGCCATTGAGGCCTATATCATTTAGGATCTCTGGGACCCTAGACATGTAGTAAAATAATTCTAACAGTTCATAGAATCAGGGATACTCATCGTCACATAGTCCTTAGGACTAGGAGCTTATGCATCCAATACTTCTCAACCTATGTAGTTCAAGGAAAGTAGTTCAACTTACTATAAGAGTTTGACATTCAGAAGTCAATAAAAGATACAGATTACATTTAGGACTTAAAATTGGAGTTACCCCAGAGCTCGTATCATATTTTACTTATAATTAGGACATGCCATAGGAAGAGAAAGAATAAGCTTTACCTAGTCTCTACTTTTCCTCAAGGATTCATCATTACATATATCGTACCAGGCCCGTCATGGGCTCAATATCATAACCTTATTATCATAGCACCATACTTATGTCAAAGACATATCTAGAGGAAAGAAGGATAGGTTTGTGTACTTATGCCAACACATTCTAATAGAAAGGAGATAAATTCACATACTTACTACTCTCCATCACATCGAAGCCTTGAGAGGCAATAACTCAACTAGTATAGGAATTCTACCATCGAGAAGTGAATAAGACTTATGAGTCATACCTGGGTTATATAAATGGAATTATCCCCACATTTCGTATATCAATAACTTAAGTCTAATAAATTCCAAGAGAAAGCTTCACATACTTATGCCAAATACATGCCAAGAGAAAGCTTCACATACATATGCCAAAGACATGCCAAAAGAAAGCTTCACATAACTTTTTCGGGATTAATTGAAATCTGGCTTGCCTTGATACCTCCTTAACCTATTTGAAATGAAATTAATACTAATATTAATAGAATTTCACTTTCCAATATCCCACTCTACCACCAAGTACTAATAGGAGTCATTTCCTTATCCATTACCCTCGACTAGTTTGTTACTAGTTCCGATGCTACCAAAAATCGGGCAGCATTTCCCCTGTAACTTTAACATTCCCGAGGTTTCAACTCAGCCATAGTATCAAAAACCATACCAACAACAAAAAAAAGAAGCATATATACAAGTAAACCACTTCAACTTTACACAATACAACTCCAAATAACTAGCTCAAAACTACGATAACAAAATAGAGTTTTTAATCTTTATTTCACAAAATCTTTAACCATACCAAACGGAGGGTCGTGTGTATGAAACCAGAAGAACCCAAACCCTTTTTAAAACAATTTAAATCCCTTCAACATGAAACCCAAATAGCTGCACCCGCAGCACCACAATGACCACTCACTACTCGACTTCGATTTAGCTATAACCACTTCAATTTAGTTTGTTTCGAATGTCAACTAGATTTATGCAATTTTTCAAATTTAAACCTTATTTAAGACATATAATATACCTCATAACAACATCATAAACTCCAATTTGAAAGGGAAGCCCTTACCTTGCCCGAAACTCATCAAACTCATCGAAACTTGCCTCGGAAGTTCCTTTAGCGCACCTAAAATTTCGTGGCTGTTTTCTAACATTTTGGGATGATCATAAACATAATATTTCATTACTAACACCTTAATAACATCATGGTACACTCTATATAATTAATTCACGGAGAAAAATCAAAGAACTCACCTTTTGTTTCCTTCCAAAACTGTGGCTCTCTCCCTCTCTTGTTTCTTCTCTTTTCTTCTTTCTTGTTCTTGAATTTTCTAGATAAGTATGGAACTTTAATAAGTCATAAGACATATATATGTAGGCCACCTAAGGGGGTGACACATGTTAATCCCTAAATCATGACATATGTCAAGCCTTAAGTGGTGACACATGTCAAGCCCTCATTGGGCCAACACACCCCTTTCTTCCAATCACAGGCTGCCACATGGCCTGTGGGGATCCACCACCCTTGGTCTAGCTACTATTACATGGAACACTCTCATGCTTCCATATGGAACTCTCTTATATAGCCACATGTCACTCTTTAATGCTGCCATGTGGCACTCTCTTTTCCTCCTCGTGGGTTCATAATCTCATCTTACTTTACAAACCTATTTAATCCTTGTTATGTTAGTTTGGTATGTACTCTAGTAGCTTAAGTATGCAATATTTCCAAGTTTTTAGCTAACGTAAATAAGTCATGTCCTACGACTCATCATTCGTTCTCCAACTTCTTCTGGATTCTTATAACTCTATTTCCAATCTTCTCTACTATGGGGTATCACATTCTCCTTTTTTTAGAGTTGTTTGATAGCGTTATAGATTATCCGTCTCACATGACAACTCTTAAGAAGCTTAAGAGTTCTTAAGAAGTCTTAAGAAACTTTTAGAAGCTTTAAGAAACTTTAGGAAACCTTAAAGAACTTAAGAGGCTTACGATCCTTACATGAAACTTAAAAGCCTTTCAAGAGACTTAATAATGCTTTCCAAGGTACAAAAGTACAGGGTGTAACATCCTTCCCCTCTTTAGAACATTCGTCCTCGAATGTGAACCAAAACCTTCCTCAAGATCTTATACAGACTATATGGAGAGTTTCTCTGTTCCATTGCAATAACATATACATTCATCGAGCCATCACTATCAGAGTCCCAAAGGTTGTGATTACTTATAGCATAAGGGGTAGGTACGGATACATGTATTTCATTTCCTTTTCAGCTTCCCAAGTCATTTCTTTGTGATTTATTTTTCCACCACAACACCTTGATGAAAGCTATATCCTTAGTTCACAATCTCCTACTCCGTCGATCCAAGATGGAGATAGGTCGCTTTTTATAGGATAACTCCTCTATAACTTGGATATCCTTTATGGGATATACTCGAGATGGATTACCAACACACTTGCGAAGCATTGATACGTGAAAGACTGGATATACTACTTTCAGATTCGCTGGTAAGTCCAGCTCATAGGCAACCTTGCCTATTCGGCGAAGGATCTGATACGGCCAATGTATCTGGGACTAAGGTCCTCTTTCCTGCTGGATCTCATTACTTTCTCTATGGGTAGTACCTTCAAAAATTCCCAATCATTAACTTAAAACTCTAGAAGTCGACGTGGATTACCTACGTATGACTTTTATTGATTTTGGGCGTGTAATAACCTGTCCTACATGAGCTTCACCTTATATACAACTTATTGGACCATGTACGAGCCCATTAGTCGTGTTTTACTAATACCAACTAACCAATTGGCGACCTACACTATCTTCCCTACAAAGTCTCATACAGAGTCATTTGGATACTAGAATAACAATTAGTATCATAAGTAATCTTAACAAATAGTAGGCAATTGTCCTAGATAGATTTGAAGTCAACCGTATAGGCCCGCAACATATCCTCTGGCATTTAGCTAGTAAGAATGATCTGTCCCTCGATCTTATGGTACAATGGTATACAAAAACCTATCTGTCTTCCCAATCTCTTCGTGGACTGATCTTTAGTAGTTAGCTATAAATTGGGCTCCTTCGTCCGAGACACCAACTATGAGAACTCTGTAAGGTCACACCACCTTCTCAACTAATAAATTCACATCATCTCGGCTGAATAGGTAGTCCTTGATTGAAGGAACATGGGTTGATATTGTTAATCTGCGGATAATATTTCATATAGAATCATTTGTCCATGGAGTGCAAAGTGAATCTTGTAGCCAGGGTTGTATTGTGGATTCTTCGACCTCGTGTATTAATTTTTGCCTCCATTAGATGAAATCAACTGGTACCCTTACCTTTTTGGGTTTTGTTCTACTCCCAAGAGGAGTCGAAGTTCCCCCACATAATGACCCCTATAGCCGTTTTATATTTTGCTTGTCACTAGTTGGTATTATATTGAAGAACTGTGGCACACAAGTGCATCATCCGTTGGTACTCAGCTAATCCAGCTTGTTTTGCTTGAGCCCTTTTACAACTCCCTTAACCCAACTTATAACACTTTAGGTACATACTCTCATGTCATTTCTTCATCGTTAATTTGGATTCTTCCATGCTACCCCTTCTGTCATCCATTACATTGCAATGCTTGCAATAATGTGCGACGACACTCAACTTAGCACAAGATTTACCTTAGCGTCATCTCGCTAGTCTTCATTTTTCGCCTTGCCCTCTCTTCTTCTCTCTTACAACCGGTGTTGGGGTAGATCTTTAATTCAACCATGACTATGTCCTTTTTTTCCATTTGCTTTAACTTCTCTTCATATTCCTCTATAACGTCTCCAAAATATAATCACTCCATTTCATCATGTACTCCTCTGTTTGGTCTTATGTTGTATATAACTATTCGTAGGTTGCACACCTACTCTTATACCACTGGTATGAGGTGAATGCAGTCTTTTCTTCACCCGGCCTATCTTGCTTTACATATCGACTTTACACTAGGACTTGCTCATGCTAATGCTATTTTGTCCTACTTCTTTATTTTCTTCCTTTACATACTCCTTGGTCTCTTCATTTCCTATCGTAGAAGATTTTCTATTCTCCTTGATACTAGTATGTCTCGATATCAGCAACCAATGACGCTATTGCCATATCTTAATCTTTACTCAAACACGACCCTACTACCTTTTTCGCGACCCTTAGTTTGCTCAGTCCTACTCTCTTATCGTAGTCACCCCTTTTTGTAGGCATCCATGATTCTTCACATGGTCTTAGATACCGCAGGTTCTATCTATTTATTATTGGCTTGAGCTCTTACTAACTCGTGCCAGTATGGGATCTAAATTGAAATTTAAGCGGTCCTGTCAACATGTGACAATGTTAGTTGATTTCCTCTCACGCTTATATTTCTCTTATCCACTTCCCCCTATTAGGGTGTACAAATGTCATCCTCTATTTATTTTCAACTGTTCATACGCATATGATTTTGTTCCAACACATTTGACATACTGCACCATGTCTACACCTTTTGTTAACTTATCTATACATTAGATTGCCCCTGTAAGAAACCTTAATATAAACATGGGGTGCTCAGAATTCTCAATAACTAGTACCCAATCTAGTCCAAGTACTGGTAATCAAGTCATATAACTAATATAGTAGTTTAGACGAATCCACATTTCATTCATCCCAATCAGTACGTCATTAGAGCTTATAATTGTGTTTGATTCTCCATTCGGGGCACTTATACTCTGATAACACGTGTCTCACATTTTGTTTATCATATTTTTTTCCCAATGGATACCACTTGTTCCTTTGATAATTTCACAATGCCTTAGTTATTTTTGTAATTTCTATTCCCTATTTCGAGGGATCCCACTATTTTCCAAAGTGGAGGTACATATACATAATACCCTTCTCTACTTCATGAGCTTTAATCCATATCATTACCATGGATACAATCTCTCAAGATATGTTATAATTGTATATCTCATTCTCTTTCTATCTCTAAAAAATTTCGGCAGAGTTCCCTCTATATTCCTTTGTTTCCCAAACCTGCACTCAGAAAATACCAACAATGCCATACAAGGCCAACATATATATACATCCATATTATATCATATCACAACCATAACGCCGCACAGGGCCAATATGTATATATTCATATCACAACCACCTAGGGAGCCCAATATCAACCACAATATAAATTGATAGGATTACCACATTTGTCCAACTCGAACTGTACCCGTTACACTTTCCTGTCTACTTTTCCCTTCAATTTTCAACTTTACATTTCAATAATATTTCAATCTTCTTACCTTATCCAGCATGCCTCTTTCACACCATTACTTACCTATATACTGTGTAGCTTCCAATATCATCCATCACTTTCTTCTATCAATGTCGTTCTTCAGCTGAAACAAAAGGTTAGTAAAAAAGGAATTTCATTTCCTATGGCAGAGCTTTATCACACGATCTAAGATAAGAAAGAAAGATAACATCCTAAATGCCCTGTAGCCTCCTATTTATAGATATGGTGTACAACAGACTGATAAACATGACTCTACTAGACATGGTCTGTAGACATTCCGAGGACCAAACTGCTCTGATACCACTTTTGTCACGACCAAACCCCATAGGCTATGACGGGTGCCCGAACTGAGCACTCACATATATCCCTACTATCTGTAAGTAAATTTGTCCTCTGTTTAAGTTATAACATATAAACAGAGAGGATAACATATAAGCCAGCGAGGCTTATCATAGGCACCACTATACATACATGCATATACAACCCATACACAACCCACATACATGTCCACAGACCTCTAAGAGTAAGAACAATAACATAAGGCGAGACATGGCCCCCACTGTACATGTGAAAAAATAAATATATTCATTGAGGGTTAATACAAAATCAGGCTACGGCACAATGGAGCGCTTCTAAACTGCTGAGTAGAACTCATACACTGATGGATCTCTAAAGTGTGTATCTATACCTGCGGGCATTAACACAGCCCCCCTCGAGAAAGGAGGGTTAATATGACATATGTACTGAGTATGTAAAGCATTGACATCATAAGGAAATTACAGTTGGCATAGGGATGCAGGGGGCAAGTATAACATTTAACCATTTACCGTACTCGCATTATATAAAAAACGTCATACATATTACGATGTATGGATCAGGCCCTTCGTTCCTTGGCATGTACTTACTATATATATGGATTGGGCTATACGGCCACAATGCTAATAATATTATATGCATATGATGACAAAATGATTTAGACGGTACACCGAGTCCCTAAAATGGGTCGAGAATAGTAATGCCGAGGACCATTCAGTCTGATCCATGTATCATATAGTAATGCCAAGGAATGTTCGGTTTGATCCACATATTATATAGTAATATCGAGGAACGTTCAGTCCGATCTACATATCATATAATCATAATTATATTACAGCCAACTCGGGACTTGTGAAAGATGTATTACAGTATACACAAATCAATTAGTGAGTACCCGTGTACAATCTAACTCATTATCATAGACTCAACAATGTAAGAAGATTAAGCTATCGTCTGAGGACCAGAATAGTAGCGTGGCCATCTCGAGTGCCTTCTAAATGCCATTGAGGCCTATATCACTTAGGATCTCGGAGACCCTAGCCATGTACTAAAATAATATTAATATTTCATAGAATCAGGGATACCCATCGTCACATAGTCCTTAGGACTAGGAGCTTATACATCTAGTACTTCTCAACCTATGGAGTTCAAGGAAAGTAGTTTATCTTACTACAAGAGTTTGACATTCAGAAGTGAATAAGAGCTACGGATTACATTTAGGACTTAAAAGTGGAGTTACCCCAGAGCTCGTATCACATTTTACTTACAATTAGGACATTCCAAAGGAAGAGAAAGAATAAGTTTTACCTAGTCTCTACTTTTACTCAAGGAGTCATCATTACATATATCGTACCCGACCCGTCATGGGCTCGGAATCATAACCTTATTATCATAGCACCATAATTATGTCAAAGACATATCAAGAGGAAAGAAGGGCAGCTCTGCGTACTTATGCCAACACATGCCAAGAGAAAGGAGATAACTTCACATACTTACTACTGTCCATCATATAAAAGCCTTGAGAGGCAATAACTCAACTAGTATAGGAATTCTACCATCGAGAAGTGAATAAGACTTCTGAGTCATTCGTGGGGTTAGATGAATGGAATTATCCCCACATTTCGTATATCAATCACTTAAGGCTAATACATTCTAATAAAAAGCTTCACTTACTTATGTCAAAGACATGCCAAGAGAATGCTTCACATACTTATGCCAAACACATGCTAAGAGAAAGCTTCACATACCTTTTTCGGGATTAATTGAAATATGGCTTGCCTTGATACCTCCTTAACCTATTTTACATGAAAGTAATACTAAGATTAATAGCCTTTCACTTTACAATATCCCACTCTACAACCAAGTACTAATAGGAGTCATTTCCTTATCCATTACCCTCGACAAGTTTGTTACTAGTTCCAATGCTACCAAAAATTGGGAAGCATTTCCTCTATAACTTCAACATTCCCGAGGTGTAAACTCGGCCATAGTGTCAACAACATACCAAAAACAACAACCATCCTCATATATACAAGTAAACCACCTCAAAATTACACAATACAACTCCAAACAACTAGCTCAAAACTACAATATGAAAATAGAGTTTTTAATCTTTATTTCACAAAATCTTTAACCATACCAAATGGAGGGTCGTTTGGCTGCAACCAGCAGAACCCATACCCTTTTTAAAATATTTTAAATCCCTGCAACATGCAACCCAACTAGCCTTATTTAGTTTATTTCTAAAGTCAGGCATCCTTATGCAATTTTTCCACTTCCAACCTTATTTAAGACATGTAATATTCCTTATAACAAAATCATAAATTCCAATTTGAAAGGGAAGCCCTTACCTTGCTCGAAACTCATCAAACTCGTCAAAACTTGCCTCGGAAGTTCCTTTAGCGCCCCTAAAATTTTGTGGATGTTTGATAACATTTTGGGCTGCTACAAACCATATATTTTATTTACTAACACCTTTATAAAATTGTGTTACACCTTAGATAATTATTTCATGGAGCGAAATCGAAGAACTCACCTTTTTTTCCTTCCAAAACTGTGGCTCTCTCCCTATCTAGTTTCTTCTCTTCTCTTCTTTCTTGTTCTTGAATTTTCTGGATAAGTATGGAACTTTAATAAGTCATAAAACATATATATATATAGGCCACCTAAGGGGGTGATATGTGTCAATCCCTAAATCATGATAAATGTCAAGCCCTAAGTGGTGACACGTGTCAAGCCCTCATTGGGCCAACACAGCTCTTTCCTCCAATCACAGGCTGCCACGTGGCATGTATATATAGGGGGGGTCCACCAACCTTGCTCCAGTTGCTGACACGTGTCACTCTCTCATGATGCCACATGGCACTCTCGCATGCTGCTATGTGGCACTCTTATTTCCCCTCATGGGTGTGTAATCTCGTCTTACTTTACGAACCTATGTAATCCTTGCTACATAAGCTTGGTATGTACTCTAGTAGCTTAAGTATGTATGATTTTCAAGTTGGTATCTTACATAAATAAGTCATGTCCTATGACTCATCATTTGGTCTCCAACTTCTTCTAGATTCTTATAACTCTATTTCCAATCTTCTCTACTATGGGGTATCACATTCTCCTTTCTTTGGATTTTTTTGACAGTGTTATATATTATCCGGCTCACATGGAAACTCTTAAGAATCTTAAGAGTTCTTAAGAAGATTTAAGAAACTTTAAGAAACCTTAAGAAACTTAAGAGGCTTATGATCCTTCTATGAAACTTAATAGATTTTCAAGAGACTTAAGAATGCGTTCCAAGGTACAAAAGTACGGGGTGTAACACCTTTTCTTTCTTTGGTTTTCTTTCCTCATACCCCTTCTCTTCTTGCTTTCCTGACATAGTAGTCAACCTGAACTTATGCTTTGACCATGATTGAGGTGCACATTACCCTAGGATGAACCAGGGATAAAACAAGAGATTACAATTAAGATTAGGGAAATTTAAACACATGTTTATTTGATCAAAAAGGTGTTTTAAAAGCTCATATCTTTGGTTCAAAGGATAAGAAAATGTTTGGTTGGTTCTTTTAAAGCTAATTGGGCTGAAAAAAAATGGCCCAATTCAATTATCTAAATACCTAATCAACAGATCAAATGTTTGGTTAGTTCTTTTAAAGCTAACTGGGCTAAAGCTAATCAATAGTTCAATTATCACAGAACCTAATCAACAGTTCAATTATCAAAGTACGACCAATGGGGCAAGTTCTAGATTTACACAAGTAGTGCAAACATACAAATACCTCACATACACTTTGCATTAAATTTCATTGTCAATCATCAATCTTTGATTTATGTTTTAGTCTAAGTCATGTGTTAACATACCTGTTTACATCATGTGACACAAAGATCCTACATAATCAATATATAAAAGAAACAGTCACAACATTTCAACTAAATCTTGGAGGGGCTTATGTGTTTTCGTTTAAACCTTCTAGCCATAATGCCATAGATCCCTACTCTTATTTCACATTTACATCCTAACATGCCGGTTGAACTTAAATCTAAAAGATTTTATGTGTAAAAAGAACACAGACAAGGAAACCCCAAGGATTTAATTGAGTGTCTAGGGTACTCAGACTTTGCCTAGATACTCATGTATTCCTTCATAACCACCCCACCCCTAATTGAAAAGCTTTGCATTATCCTAAATATAATACAATAAAAAATCAAAAGTACGAGAGATAGGGAAAAAAACCTGTGGCACATAAGCGCCTAAGTCTATATGGTGGATTTCGAGTCTATAGATGTGGATCCTTGTGCAGCACCATGTGGAATTATGGAAGTCTCTACAGCATCATGAGCGTTAAATCATGAGCTGAAAGCTCTAATAGCACACTGTCTCTCCTTCTCTCATCGTATCTCTTCGATCACTCTAGATGCTCGAATGGCCTCCTTAATATCATGGCACTCCTTACTTTTTATTTTCCTTACCTCATATCTGTATGGAGCTTTATCCTCAGTGTGGGGCTATTTTTCTCGAATTACCTTGGAGTTATCATCCATAAACAAATCAAACAATTGTGGTGGCTGAACAACATGCAAAGCAAATGGTATAGGAGATAGTGTAGCAAAGGACGTGACTTCTACACGTAATAATCCAATCTCAGTATGAATGGTAGCAATGTCAGCACTGCATAAGGACTGTAAGCTCATTTTCACCCTCAGCTCAAAATCATTGATATGCTCCTAAATCTATTGCTCTCGCTCATATAAGGCAGCTTCAAATTATGCCTCCATGTGCTCCTTTGATTCAATAATGGATTTTATGACCCCTGGCTTTAGTTTCTGAATAAATAGACCCAATGTGGCCTTAGTATGTGCCTGCCACTGCATCAAAGTATGTAAGGCTTTGGCTGAGATGGTGATCAAGCCTGTGTATTGTGGACGTGGCATACTAGTAGATGAGACTACTGAGGCAGTCGGGGCAGCCTTAGATAGCTCTATAGGAGGTGTATTGAGGTCAAGGGAAGCTGCCAAATTATCTTACACAGGTGGTTGAACATAAATAATTCCCATGGGATTCTTTATAGTACGATCTCCCATTAAAAGCCATATTAATGTCGATTTGGAGGCTCCTAAGCCCAATTGCTGGAAAACTACTAGCAGCATCAAGTTAATGATAAGGCCCAAGTCGTACAACATTTTTGCAAAGTTGAATACCCCAATAGTACATGGTATGGTAAATGCACTTAGGTGTTCTTTCTTTTGCATAAGAGAGCGAATGGAAATTGCGCTATAATGATACAAGTTATCTGCTGGTTCAAAGCTTATAATATTCTTCTTTGTGACAAGATCCTTCATAAACTTGGCATATACCAGCATTTATTCTAGTGCCTATATCAAAGGAATATTTAACAAAATTTGTTTCAACATGGATATAAACTTAAGGAACTTTTCATATTTGGCCTTCATCTTTAATCTTTGCGAAAAATAAGGAGGACATCTTGGCATTAGAGATGGAGTTGAAGTAGCATCTTTTGCATTTCTTACTTTCTCACCATGCTTTGCCTCTCCTTTTGCAGGTTGTTTGGTGCTTAGTTCTTTGCCTATTGTTTCATCCTCAATTTTTCTTTCAGTTTCATCCTCACTAAAAGCACGTCGTGTTTATCATCCTTAAGTTCTGGCATAGGTGGATCCACTATTTGAATGCCTCTTCGGGTGATCACATCTACGCATTTCCCATCATTCTTTTGATTTTGAATTGTATTACTTGGGAGAGTTTCTTTCTGGCATGGATTCAAAGATGATGAGATCTGCCCCAATTAGTTCTCAATAAGCTTAATGAATGTAAATTATTACTCATCATTTTTATTTATTCCGAAAATATCATTTCGTATCTCCTTAAGATTATCCTCTATTGTGTCATAATTTTTCATCATCTTGTCTATCATATCTTTAATTCTTGCAAGTACGGATTCCCCATCTCAATTTTTGGGAGGGATGTATGCACCACTATTATTGTTATCTCTCTTTCTCCAATCACCTTCTCCATCTAGCCCGTGGTTGTGATCATTGTATCCATTCCGATTATAATTGTTTTTGCGATTATAGTTTCCTTCATGATTGTAGTTGTTGTCTTGGTTGCAATGGCCTTTTCTATTGAAGTTTTTACAGTTCCGACCTTGATTTCCTTGAACTTAGCGCCAAGAATCCTGGTTAGATGCTTGGGCGTTAGTCTGGAAACCCTCCACTTTATCATTCACATAGTAAGCTTCTTCCTCATATATGTAATTGTCGTAACTTGGTGCCCTACCTTGATGGTCGATTGAATTGATTTTCTCTTATCCCTTGGTTTTGAATGCCTGCTTGAATTCATTTTTTAATTGAGTAAGCTCTTGTAGTATCTCTTTGTTTTGTATGTTAGGACCTTGATTTGTGCGAATAGAAAAATAACTTTTTGAGGTTTCTGTGTCCCTAGTGCACCCAGCTCGGTTGGTGTTTATAACATGGTCAAGTATTTTTGTGGCCTGTTGGAAGATATTAGCCAAACATTCTCCACCAGTGATGGTGTCTGTGATAACTTTTCCATTGCCATCAAGTGCTCGGTAGAATATCTCAAGAAGTGAATCATCTACTATTCTATGATTTGGCACACTTTGTAGATACTTTACAAATCTCTCCCACGCTCCCAATTGATTCTCCAGGCAACTGTTGGAAATTGTTGATTTTATCTGTTAGTTTCATCTTCTTAGACAATGGTAAATACTTCTCCATGAATGCCTTGGGTAATTCATCCCAAGTTGTGATGGATTTGTATGAAAGTTTGGACAATAAAATTGAAACCTCACCAATAAGTGATAATGGAAAAACTTGCAGTTTAATGACATCTATATTTAGGCCTAGGTTGCCAACACTACTTTGGTAAACATACACACTTTCTAGCGATGAATGTGTAGAACTTTAGATGGTAATCCAACAAATAGTCCTCTACAATGAAGCATTTGAATTAGCGTTCTTATGATGCAAAACTTAGTTCCCGAAAGTAATGGAGGTAACACAATAGCACCTATATTTCTGATGGTGTCAGGATTGATCCTATAGTTGTTCCATATGCCGAGTTCAGGGTGTTGACTGGGTGGAGGACGTTGTCTTGCTATTTGTGGATTATTAGGAATGATCTGTGGTTGATGTTGCAGATGATATTGCAGTACATTATCGTATTTCTCCACAAGATGTCCCGCTTCATCACCAAGTTTGGGTCCATTATTTTTATTGTTTTTGTTTGCCATTCTACGTAGCGCTCTTTTAATTTTGGGATTGAATGGAATCAAGGGATTGCCTTGACTTATCTTATTTGGCATGCGCTAGGAATCAAAACATGCTTCAGCACAAACAAAAAGAAAAAATAATGACTTCAAAGCAAATAATAATAAATAATCTAATCTAAAAGCCAAATTCCGCGGCAAGCGTGCCAAAATTTGATAAGCTCAAATTACACTATCCTAAATGTGTATAAAGTGATCATTGATCAAATATAGAACCTAACAAAGGTTAGGGTCGATCCCACGAAGAATTATTTCTTTAGAAATCAATTTATTTCCTTAAAAAAGGGGGATTTCTATAAACTAATGAACAAATAAAATAACAAGCATTAACGAACAATAATATGATTTAATGTGGTTTAAATCAATATAAAGTAAAACTAGGTTTTTATGTGTTCCCCATGAATCCTTAACTAAGTAGACCTACTTTATTAGTGATCCTTTCCTAGTGTTTTATATGTAGAATCGGTAAGTTAATTTCACATAAGTCCTTGATCCAAAAAATAAGTGAATTTCACTACACAGCTTGATCCGTCTACGAGTGTATGCTTTACTAACCCTTACCAATGATCTCAGAATTTAGCTATTCCTTGATCCATTCAGCCTAATTAGATGAGGATGATTAGACTCAAATCTTGTTATTTAATCCTTTTTCCCATCTGTTACCTCGTTGATACGACAAGTAAGGATAAGGCGAGTTCTAACGTTTTCCATCAATAAAAAGTAATCAAAACGAAGGGAAAAATAATACATTTATGCACACTATTGAAGAATTACTTTTTATTAAGTTCTAATTCGTTAATTCCTCATGGTTTCCATAACCCTCGTTGTGGAATTAGCTACTCATAACTACATGATCACAATCGATAATGTTTATGTGAAAAATAATCATGAACTTACAAAATAACTTTGAGAATCCAAAATCTTCAATAAAATCCAAACGTAAAATATTGATAACAAAAACCAGAATTTAAGAATATAAGCCTAAAAGTAGTTCAAGCTCTATTCTCAAACCCAAAAATGTGCACAAAGTAAACTAAATCTAAGGAGTGTATTTATAGACAAACAATCTTTAATAAATATGAATTTGGAAAATATTGGAAACCTTATGTTAGTTTGGGTCTACGGCTCTATTCTACGGATTGTAACAACTTAGACGAGTTATAGACCCAGCTAGTAATCCTTTAATTTGCACTGAGGTATTCTTCCTCTTCACGACCATTGTCTATGACTCGTAACTTTGAGGACGACTTGGCCACTGGCGTCGTAAACACTGTCCTTTCTTCATCACCAGTAACTTTTAAGCTATGAGAGTATTCTACAACTCGTAGAAATTTAGACAAACCGTGGAACTTGCTCGTCTTCTTCACTTTGCCCTCATTCTTTCACTTCTACATTAACAACTTCTCTTGATGACTGATAAGGATGAAAACAAGATGTGTACTTCACTCGTAGTCATTTATTTTTTCTCTTTTTTCTCTTGATTGATACCTATGACCCGTATAACTAATGACGAGTTATAGTATGAGCGTGTAAACACCAAAAATTCCTTCCTTCAATGACGTGATTCCTCAACCAACTCTCCAACTTAGTTTCCTACAATATAAGCACAACTAACTTTAAATATGCTAACAAATG
Organism: Solanum dulcamara; assembly: GCF_947179165.1. Taxonomy (NCBI): domain Eukaryota; kingdom Viridiplantae; phylum Streptophyta; class Magnoliopsida; order Solanales; family Solanaceae; genus Solanum; species Solanum dulcamara. The sequence goes on along the minus strand of NC_077241.1, from coordinate 34,300,282 downwards.
CTTAAAAGACATGCACATTTTTAAGTTTAAAGCATTAAAGGTATCGTAAATCCATGGTAAACCAATAAGACAAGCTCCTAGCTCGCCCATGAAAATATAAGAGAATGAAATAGTCAAACAACAAAAATTAAAATAAAGTGCCATGTCCTCAAAATATGAGGACTCACCACGAATACAAATGTAATAAGTTCTATCCACGAACGGGTGGATGAGTGAAATAGTCGGACCCTACATTACGATACAATATAGGCAAAAAGTATATGTTATTACATGGAATGAGGTAAGTATGTAAGAAGTATGCATGAACAATAATCATAGGAAATGATCAATATGAGTCGTGGGTTGCAAAAACAATATCTTAAAACATGGATAAAATTGTGTAATCATTATAAAATTAAACTTGTTGGTTAATGCCTCAAAACATCATTATCATGAGAACTTTATATCTTTTGTTTAACTAGTGTAGGATAGGACCTTAACAGTCACTTCAGACCATGTGAGCTATTACATAAAATCCGTTGAACCCCACATCAAAAGGGGAAGGCTATCTTGCCAAGGTAGACTTCTTGATAATACTTTTATAACCCGTATTTTGCACATTGGACATTTTGGAATAATTATAACAAGTTAAGGATAATGCTATGTTTTGATCTTGTTTGATACATAAGTTGGTTGTGAAAATTTTGGATGTGGAAATACTAGAAAAGGTTAAGGGAAAAATTGGAATTTCACATAAGTTGGTTGTGAAATTTTGGATGTGGAAATATTGGAAAAGGCCAAGGGCAAAATTGGAATTTCAAAAAAAAGAGAAGTTGGAGGCCAAGTAATGAGTCATAGGACTCAACTTACTTACGTAAGCTACAAACTTGGAAATCTTACATACTTAAGCTACTTGAGTATGTACCAAGCTTACGTAGCAAGGATTACATAGATTCGTAAAATAAGACGAGATTACAACCTATGAGGAGGAAAAGAAAGTGTCACGTAGCAGCAGCTAGGCGTGACACATGGCAGCATCTAGGAGTGACATGTGGAAGATCCTAGAGCAAAGGGGGTGGGGCCCCCACATGCCACGTGGCAGCCCGTGATTGGAGGAAGGGATGTGTTGGCCCAATGAGGGCTTGACATGCGTCACCACTTAGGGCTTGACATATGTCACTATTTATGGGTTGACATGTGTCACCTCCTAAGGTGGCCTATATATATATATATATATATATATATATATATATATATATATATATTGGATGACTCATTCTTATCAAAAATTCATCCTTATCTCCAACAAATTCAAGAAAATTTTAGAGAAAGAAAGAAGAGAAGAAACCCTAGAGATAGAGAGAAACTAGTGGCGGCTAAGGGAAGAAAAATGTAAGTTTTCTGATTTTATTCCATGAATGAATTATCTAGGGTATACCATGATGGTATTAGGGTATTATTAATGAAAATTTATGATTTGTAGTATCACCAAAATATTAGCAAGCAGCCACAAAGTTGTAGGCGCGCTAAAGGAACTTCAAAGGCAAGTTTCGACGAGTTTGGACAAGGTAAGGCTTTTCTTTCAAATTGAAGTTTATGATTTTTATATGAGGTATATTAAATATATTGAATAAGTTTGGAAGTGTAAAAATTGCATAAGGATGATTGCCGTTAGAAACAAACTAAATTTGAAGTGGTTATAGCTAAATCGAAGTCTAGTAGTTGGTTGTCGTTGTGGTGCTGCGGGTGCAGATGGTTGGATTGTGTTTTTCAGGGCTTAAAAGTGTTTTGAAAAGGATGTGGGTTCTTCTGGTTGCATCCATACGACCCTCCATTTGGTATAGTTAAAGATTTTTCGAAATAAAGGTTAAACACTCTATTTTGGTATCGTAAATTTTAAGCTAGTTGTTTGGAGTTGTATTTTGTAATGTTGAGGTAGTTCAATTTTATATATGCTGCTGGTTGTTGTTTTTGGTGTGGTTGTTGACATGGTGGCCGAGTTGACATCTCAGGGATGTTGATATTTAGGAGAGATGCTGCCCGATTTTTGGTAACTTAGGAACTAGTAATTTACTAGTCGAGGGAAATGAATAAGGAAATGATACTCTATGGAGACTTGGTTGTAGAGTTGGAATTGGAAAGTGAAAGTTCATTAACCGTAGTATTACTTTCATGTTAAATAGGTTGAAGAGACGACGACGCGAACGTATTAGGAGTAATCCGTAAGAGGTAAGTAAAGCTAACCGTTCCTTCTTTAGGCATGTCTTTGGCATAAGTATGAAAAAAGAATCTTTCTTTTGGCATGGAAACAAATATATGAATTTTATATGATTTCCAGGAAGTTCCTATTCCTAGAGCCACTAGAATGGCCAATTTCTTAATTTCTAAAAGATATTTTATTATGCTTTAATACGAGTATATGATTTTAGAAGTTCTATTTTGATATAATCCATAGTGACTTTCAAAAGGTACATGATATGACTCTTGTCTTGATTTTGAATGATAGCTCATTTTGATTATTCGATCGAGTCTCAAATATGATTTAAATTGCATATAGTTTCTCACTACTCCACTCGTGGATGCCTTAATTCTTCCTTCACTGAGCCCAGGCCAGGTTTGTTATCGTGCATACCTCTCTGCATTATTTGCCGTGTACTGACATGAGGCGGCAGGTACGCCCTGTACATGGGTTTGTGGAGTTATGTTGTGCCATATACATGTATGATATGATATGATGTGACATGGCCATATGATATGATATGATATGATTTATTATGGAGATATTCTCTATTCTGGATGTATGATGTGCTGTGGCGCTAGTGACGAGGTGGTGACCACGTTTTGTTCACCGAGTCCCGTAACGGGGTCGGATATGGCATATGTTTTTCTGCTTGCATTTTCTGGGGTTGTAAAAAGCATTTTGATATTTCTAGATATTTTGCCTTTATTACAGTCCTTCCTTTACATATTCGGTACATTTTTTATAGTGACCCCCTTTATTCAAGGGCTGCGTTAAATGCCCGCAGGTACTAACACTCGGTTTGCTGATCTGCTCGCTTAGGACATCCACCCTGTCGGTTGGTAGTGCTCCTTTATCCGGAGCCCTATTTTGGTACTAACTTTTCTGTTGTACATTTGTACATGTTGGTTAAAGGTACGATGGGGCCCTCTCCCATCATATGACTAGGCTATCATTCTGTAGAGGTCTGTAGACTTGTGATGTGGGTTATGTATATATATTTTGGGCTTTATGTTTCGTGATGGCCTTAACAACCCTCTTGTGCTATATCTGTTCTCATGCGCCCTCTAGCAACCCTTTTTTAATTTCTACTTTTGTTTATTCTACTAACACGCTAAGTGGGGCTAAGGGTATGTGTGGGTGCCCAACTTAGGCACCAGTCATGACTTACGGAGTTGGGTCGTGACAAGTACTCTCTTTCACTGTGCTATATGTGGATCTAGTAGCTTCACCATTTTGGCATATTTAAACCTATGGAGTTAACATAATTAGGGAATAAAGGTTGCTACAAGGATTCCCTTGGGCAGCTACAAGGGCTACCGGACCGAATCCCACTTTAAAGTCCTCTCGGGGCTAACTTTTTATCCAAATAGAACTTTCATGAAAACATAATCATTAACATCAATCATAAAGATAATAATAAATATCAATCCATCTTTAAAAAATAACATAAGAGTGGCTAATCTATCAACTTCATCACAGTAAAATAAAAAGATTAGCTCATTAACTTGCTTGATGCATAAGAATCTATGAGTTTCTTATTATATTCCTTTCACCTCTATGACATGATTGCACAAGAATTGTCCTTTTGAACTATAAAATGTTTGATTATATCATCATTAAAACATCATTCATAAATTTTGATGATTAAATCATCTTTGGACATCATTCATAAAACTTTGATTAATATCACTTGAAAATCATGATCATAACTCATAAATCATACTTGAAACTAGCATATAGGATAGGTCTTAGAAATTCATCTTGAAATCATACAATGTAATTGAATTATGCATAATTAGGCTAATATCATTTAAATGCATAATAATTAAGAAGACCCAATGCAAATAATGAAATTAGGACTTCTAGAAGAAGAATTCATAAGAGATTTGAGAAGAAATCTTTGGGATTCCATGGGTGAAATAGGACCAAGGATGAATTCCCACATTCTCTGACCTTTAAAAGAACTAATTTCCAGAAAATTGAAGCTTGAACTTGAAGAAATCCTTAGAATTCACTTGAAGAAGAAGGAAACTAGGAGAGCACACTTTTAGAGAAAAGATTTTTATTTGGAGTGTTAGGGTGAGTATGAGAGGGTTATGAGGGCTTGGGGTAATTAATAAATTAGAATAAACCCCTAAAATCGTCCACATTCATTAATCAAAAGATTAGGAATGACCAAACTATCCCTAACTTTAATTGGATTCGAGTAACTAGACGGGCCTCCACCATGACCCGTGATGGACAATATGGGATAATGTCATGGTCATGGTGATTGACTTAGGGTTTTGAAATAGGGTTTTTCATGGGTTCCTCCCATGAGACCCACCACGATTCGTGAAGATCACTATGACCCAAGATGGTGGGCGTGGTCAGAAAGTTGCCTAGGGGTTTGAGAAGTGTGTCCACCATGGGGTCCTCCACTTCTCGTGGTGCTTACCACGACACGTGGTGCCTATTATGGTCCTGACCTATGATCCACTTGAGTTTTTAGGCTACCATGACAATGGGAAGTATGGCCCGTACTCAAGGTCACGATTCATGATCACTTGTTGCAAAAGTTGAGATTTTTCTTGAAAACTTCTTCTGAATCTCATTTTTCGACTTTCTAATTTTCGGGGTCTTACAGACATGTTCCTACCTCACCATCAAGAAAGTAGTGACACGACATAGAATAGTCTAAAAACATCTTCAAAGTATTGGAATGACTATAAGAGAAAAGAATGACTCAGTTTGCCCTCGAAACATGAGGGCTCATTACAAACTCTTCAAATGGATCACCGACTAGACATAAGAATTGGATGGAGCGTTCTTCTCTATATTGTGATATAATGTAGGCAATGAAGTATGCATTAGTATATTTAAATGTACTAAGTATGTCACGACCCGACCTAGGGCCTAGTCGTAACACGACGATCGGAACCCCAAAGGGCTCCAAACAAGCCTCTTGACATATCCTAAGCATACATAAGGAAAAGTAAACCAAAATATAGCATAAAAAGAGTATACACATGAATCATAAAATAGGTTATAATGTTTACTATGTAGACTCTAAATCATTTTGTCAAACAAATGTCTCTACTAAACAAGAAGCGTGTGGCCTAAGACATTTCCCTAGCTCACCATAAAATGTGAAAGAAGTAAAAAGTCCTTGGCTCACCCTCAAACGATCTTTCAATATTTGGAAACTTTTCTCACATTCATCCGACCAATAAAATTTCACTTTCTTTTGGGTCAACTTAGTCAAAGGTGAAGTAATAAATGAAAACCCTTCAACAATCCATGTATAGTATCCGGCCAAGCCTGGAAAAGCTTCTAATAACCGAAGTAGATAATTTTCTAGGCTAATTCTTCACCACCTCCATTTTCTTTGGATCAAACTTAATCCTATCATCGGACACAACATGGCAAAGAAATCCAACTTCCTTTACACAAAATTTGCCCTTAATAAACTAGGCAAATAGTTGCTTATCCCTCAACATTCGCAACACAATCCTTAAGTGATCCATATGACCTTCCATATTCCAAGAATAACTCAAGATTTCATCAATAAACATCAGTACAAACATGTCCAAGTATATCTTTAAAATACAATCCATCAAATCCATGAAGATAGCGGGAGCATTAGTCAACCCAAATGACATAACTAAAAATTCAAAATGACCATACCTTGTTCGAAACACTATTTTGAGAATATCACACTCCCTTACCTTTAGTTGATGATAACCAGAACAAAGATATATTATTGAGAATTAACTTTCCCTTTGAAATTGGTCAAATAAATCATCTATCCTCTTAATTGGATACTTGTTCTTTATGGTGAACTTACTCAATTGCTGGTAATCTATACACATTCGAAGTGAGCCATATTTCTTCCTAACAAATAACACAAGAACATTCCATGGTGATATACTTGACCTTATAAAACTCTTATCCAACAAATCCTTCAATTACTCTTTCAATTCCTTAAGTTCCGTCGGAGTCATATGGTAAGGAGGAATAGAAATAGGTTGAGTATCGGGAAGGAGATCTATACAAAAGTCAATTTCCATTTTTGGAGAAATACCGAGAAAGTCATTAGGAAATACATCGAGGTAGCCTCTCTTTCTCGGTGAGGGTTTCATTGGATTCCATATTATAGCTTGCGTTGTCTTAAGATTTCGGTTAAAGGTCTTATCCAACACAAGTTGAAGTTAATCTATGAGTTTATGATAAAGTTATAAGAGATGCATTGACCATGAGTTATATATGTTTTCAAATGATTTTAATATCTATTCATGTTCATTATGATTGGTCATGCATCTTATGGCATATTGTTCATGTTCCTTTACTTTTTCATCCATACATCACATTCTTAGTTGATTTAAATGTAATAACGTATATTTTGCCTACATTGTTTCATAATGTAGGGACGAAAGATGTTGTCGATCATCCTATTCATGGCTAAAGTGGCCCTAGATTCTTAAGGAGTTGTTGAGTCAACATTCTATCGAGGACATGACTATTATTCTTGTAGTTACATATCTTTCTTCTATTGTAAGGGTGAGCTAGGAGCTTGTCCTAAGACCCCATCAATGAAAATACTAGAGGCATGTTTAGACAGGTTATGATGTAGTTTGGGTTGGACATCTATGGAGTTGATTTTCCTTAGTCCCTTCCCTTGAGTTGATTTCTTCTGCTTACTTTTAATATGTTTCTTGACCTTATGTGTGCAATGTATACTATGATGGCTTATGGTTGGGGTCCCTCGATGTAGCGAACCTTCAAGGAGGATGCTACTACTAGAACAAAACATATATAAAACTCGTGACATTTAAAAAAATAAACTTTCCGTAAGGCATATTTATATAATCTAATAGTGAAATTTTGCCCATTTAAAAAGAATTAAAGGTGTAAGTTTTTAGACAGTTTAAAATTTTTTGATCTCAATTAAATCAAATAAAAGTTCCAATTTAGAACGGGGCGTCTTTTCAAAATAATTTAAGAAACTAACTTATGAGACATCCATGTATTATTCCTTATTAGTACAATTCATGATATAAACTATTACCAACTTATAAGAACCCAAGGTTAGCTAATTCACGCTTCATCCAAATATTCCAACTCCAAAGGTAAATTTAGTACATCATAAGACTTGAAAATTTACATGCTCCTAAATAACAACATAAGCGACCAACTTTAAGTTACAACCCATAGAGTCATTAATGGATCAATCCTCACAAATAAATATATAAATCCATACACACAAGTACCCCATAGATTATATGCATGTCCTAAAATACTACAAAATATAGATGCCTATATGTAAATATGATCTACTTTAAAGCTCCCAAAAACTTTATCTCCAATGGCCAACTTCAAGCATCTTCTCGGACATGTCCTGTGACAGAAACAACTATCACTAAGCATAAAGCTTAGTGGTGCTAAACTACAAATTTGAAACCTTTAGATTCTCTAATTTATTTTTCTCAAGTCATTAGCAGCACAAATGTACACATAATAAATAAAATAAGCCAATAAATATATCACGAGTATCAAGTTCTATATGTAAAAGTTTAAGTGTCAATAATTCATAAAAGCACATTTATAAGATTTAGCAGCAAGTTTCACCCCATATGTACGTCATGACATCACACCAACATGATCAAGTATCAAGAAGGACCGGTGCCCTGTATCAAGAAGGATAAGGACCTAATAAGCAGGAGAACCACGAATCATATTAAAAATGGCTTCCTAATTCATACTTAAAATGGATAACTTCCATACTTAAGACAAACTAAAAACTCATAATCAAGATGGAAAAGCATCTGAATTAAGAGACATGCTAATAGTGATAAAGTCACATCCAAACGAAAGACAAAGTCCACAAGAATGTCAAGTGATCGAGCAATCCGCACAAGTAGGCGAGTTAAACAAGTGTCTTGCATGTTTCCAAGATACGAACATGACAATACAAAGTAACAAGAAATCACAAACATCACAAGGTAGGATTCCAAATATACCAGCAGGTTACAAGAGTAGAGTAAAAGTTTATAGGTATACAATAACCCAACATGACTTCAAAAGTTAAAACTGTAGACCAACCAGTGTCTCAAATTTCTCAACTTGTACATGATATAAACAACCTTAAAAATGCCATTAAATGTCATCTTTAATTTCTAGAATATCCATAATATTGACATAAAACAAGATTTATTATTAAAAATAAGCCTAGAATATTTTCACCTGAATTATGTTACCAAAACAGTAAATTCGAAAAGCCAAGTACCCCAGGTTGTATCTAAATTTTGAAACTGAAAATAACAAAACTGGACTTTTTGCCCTTCACAAATTTTATATCTATTTCTTAAGTTTACAATACAAAAGAAATCAATGCAAAACTCATTTTTTACAAAAAGATATCATCAAAACACTAATAGATATACATGAGGGATGTTTAACTCTAGAATCTGGATAGAACTTGTCTGGATGTATCTAAATATTTAAACTTCAAAAGGCAAAACTGGACTTTATGCCCTTCGCAAAACTTTTAGATCCATGTCTTAAGTTTTTATTCCAAAATAAACCAATGAAAAAATAATTTTGTACAAAAAGATATCATCAAAATAATAACAGTTATACATGAGGGATGTTTAACTCAAGAATCTGGACAAAGCTTGTCTTATGATTCATCCTCTTTTTTCTACTTAATAACAACATATCTAGGCTCCAATATAAACATAAGATTTGTAGGTACATTTCTTATCATTCCAAAACATATTTAGTTGTTAAAATAAAAGGTCTACACAATGATATATTCAAGATTTACTACTAGCTACACAATCTCAAAAATTGATTTGAACACTTACAATAATAGAGGGGATGCTTTGAGTTCTAATTGAAATGATAAGTTTTATTGGTGAATTTTTGAGGGATTATGCTGGAGAGAGGGTTCAAAGTGTCTCCTTGGCTTTAAGAATCCGAAATTGGGAGAGAAAGTGTAATAAAGAGTCTTCCAAGGCGATACTTATCACCTAGCAGTTACTAGAAAGGTGCTTACCCCAAAAGTAAAATTGGGCAACCCATATGCATACATATATGAATATATATTTATGTGTAAAGGGAAATTTTAATTAGTAGTTGTCATAAATACCCCAATACGATCCCCTAAACTACAATCGCAAATCTATGGTAAGCTAGTTTTAAAATCTCTCAAAATGTCAAGTTCATAAAAAGTGAGTGAAATATAATATATTTACTAAGAAGTGTTCCATAAATATATGAATACTATATTATATAATTCAGGGTGGTACACTCGCATCTTAATTGTCATGTCGTAGTTTGTCCTTAGTTCAGGTCATGACAAACTTGGTATTAGAGCACAAGATTTAGAAGAGTATTGGGAGTCTAATATTCCACATTGAGTAGAGTCTTATTCATTGTTGTGAAGAGTTCCACATCCATGAATAGGAGGCTAGGAGACGTCTTAGGAAAAGGTTTCACTTCTTTCATAATCTCTATCGTGCGATAGAGTGGTTAAGTCATTCCTTCTAACACTTGTTCGTTGTGATTTTTTCTAATATGTATCTACAAAGATACACCACTAGAAGGAATATGGTTGAAGAGGAGCTATAATCTCCGAATGAACCTATGAATGATCAAGTTTCCACTACTGAGTTCCGAGCATTCTTTCAAGTATTCTCTCAAGACATTATGGCCCAAGTTAATTGTGAAGGTGTTTTTCTAATTAAAAAAATATAGGTACAGTGGCAACAAGAGTTCTTGATTTTATAAGGGTGAATCCGTTGGAATTTTAGGATTCTAAAGTTGACGAAGATCCACAAAAGTTTGTTGATAGGATCCATGAGATTGTGGACATCATGGGGGTTAGCCCGGTTGAGAAGGCAGAGTTGGAAATATATAAATTAAAGGGTGTTTCTAAAATTCTGTTTGATCAATGGAAAAGTGAGAGGCCTAGAAAGGCGGATCTCGTGACTTAGGATGAGTTCAAGTAGGTATTTCTTTATTGCTTTTTCCCGTTGGAGTTGAGAGAGGCCAAAGTGAAATAGTTCATCAACCTTAAGAAATGTGGTATATGAGTGAGGGAGTATGCCCTCAAGTTTACTCAATTATAAAAATTTTCTCCATTCATAGTTGCCGACTCAAGAGCTCGTATGAGAAAGTTCATATCGAGTGTGTCATACCAGGTCTCAATGTAGTGAAAAACAACTGTGTTGATTCAGGAAATGGAAATATGTAGTCTCATGACCTATGTGGAGAAAATTGACAGTGAAAATCTAAACATGAAGAATAGGGAGTCCAAGAGGTGAAAGACCGTTGGTGATGAATTCTGTCATGCTAAGTCCAGAAGTGGTGGGCGTTCCCATTTATCACCAAAAGTAATTCGGCCAAAGGTATTCAAATACCGCTATAAAGTGCCCAATCCTAAGCCTCAATAAGGTGCTCTTATTGGCCAAGTTACTCCTGCATGTAATAAGTATGGTAAAAATCACAAGGATGAATGTTTAGCCGGGTTGAATATGTGCTACCGGTGTGGTAAGTCAGGTTATGATTCTAAGGAATGGAAGATCAAATTTGCTCATCTTCAAGGACAAGTTACACAAGATGCTCAAGTGCAACCAAAGGGTTGTAAATAAAATACTAGATTTTATGCTCTCAATGGTAGGCAAGAAGTTGAGGAGACTCCCGATGTTGTTACCAGTATGTTATAGGTCTTTCAATATGATGTCTATGCCTTACTTGATTTGGGTGAAATTTTTTCTTTTGTTTCCCTTTATGTGTCCATGATATTTGATACTAGCCCCGGAACTTTGTTAGAGCCTTTTTTTGTATGCACCATAGGTGAGTCAGTTGTGACCTAAAAGAGTTATAAGAGTTATTCGGTTTTTGTTTTCCATAAAGTTATCCTATGTGATCTAGTTGAGCTAGAGATGAACGATTTTAATGTTATCCTTGGCATGGATTGGCTACATGCATGTTATGCTTCTATTGATTGTAGACCCCGAATGGTTAAGTTCCAATTCATAAATGAGCTGATCCTAGAATGAAAAGGTAGTAATTTTGTGTTCAAAGATCAATTCATTTCATGCCTTAAAGCTCAGAAAATGATTTTCAAGGGTTGAATTTATCATCATGTAAAGGTTAGGGATGAAAATTCTGAAGTCCCTACTCTAGATTCAGTCACCATTATGAATGAGCTTCTGGATGTGTTCCCCGATGACTTACTCGGTATTCCTTATGAAAGGAAAATTAAATTTGGCATACATATTCTTCTGGGTATTCAACCTATGTTGAACGATCAATTGAAAGAGTTGTTAGACAAAGGTTTCATTAGACGAAGTATATCCCTATGGGGTGCTTCCATTTGTTTTGTTAGAAAGAAGGATGGTTCACTAAGTATGTGCATTGGATATCGGTAATTGAACAAAGTAACCATCAATAATAAATATCTAATTCTAATGATAAATGGTTTGTTTGACTAATTGCAATGGGCAAGTTACCTCTCTAAGATAGATTTTTACTCCGATTACCAACAATTGAGGGTGAGGGTGTGTGATATTCCTAACATGGCATTTCGAACAAGGTATGTCTATTATTAGATCCTAGTTATGTCATTTTATTTGACCAATGCCCCCACGACTTTCACGGACTTGATAAATAGGTTGTTCAAATAATATTTGGACAATGTTTGTAATTATGTTTATTAATGATATATTGGTTTACCCTCGGAATGAGGAAGATCATGAAAATTACTTGACGATTGTGTTGCAAACTCTAACAGACAAGCAATTATTTTCCAAGTTCAATAAGTGTGAGTTTTGGTTAAGGAAGATGGAGTTTCTTGGTCACATTATGTCTGGTGAAGGGATTATAATTGATCTTAAGAAATTCGAGAGAATTATAAATTGGCCTAGACCATTATCTCCTTCGGTTATTAGAAGTTTCTTGGGCCTAGCTGTATACTATAGGAGATTTTTGAAAGGATTTTCATTGATTTCGTCACCTTTGACCAAGTTGACTCAAGAAAGGTGAAGTTTCAATGGTCGGAAGCTTGTAAAAAGAATTTTCAAGAGTTGAAAGATTATCTCACTACCGCTCCTATTTTAACTCTATCGAAAGGCTTCGATGGTTTTGTGGTGTATTTTGATGCTCTAAGGGTAGGTATTAGTTTTGTTACGATTCAACATGGTAAGGTAATAGCTTATGCTTCTATGAAACTTAAAATGGATGAACGAAATTATCCAACTCATGATTTGGAGCTAGCAGCGGTTGTGTTTCCTTTGAAAATTTGGAGACACTACCTTGATGTATCCATATGGATGTGTTCATAGACCATAAGAGTTTACAATATGTGTTTAAGAAAAAGGACTTGAACCTTAAGCAAAGGAGATGGCTTGAATTGTTGAAGGACTATGACATGAGAGTGTTGTACAATCCGGGCAAAGTTAATATGGTTGCCAATGCATTAACTAGATTGTCCATGAGTAGTGTTGCACATGCTGAGGAACATAAGAAAGAATTGGTCAAATATGTTCATAGATTGGCACGTTTAGGTGTGCGTCTAGTTGATTCTGATGATGGAGGTGTTCTTATGCATAATGGTTCAGAATCATCTCTAGTAGTAGATGTTGAGGCTAAGCAAGACCACAATTCGGTGTTTGTTGAGTTTAAGAAGTCAGTTGCCAAATAATCCACTGAGGTTTTCTCCCAAGGAGGAGAGGGGTACTAGTTAACAAGGTCATTTGTGTGTACCTCATAAGGATGAGTTAAGAGAGTTGATATTGAATAAGGCTTATAGTTCTCGATATTTGATTCATCCAGATTCCACCAAGATGTATTGTTATTTGAGGGAAGTGTTTGGTGGAATAGAATGGAGAAAGACAATGGAGTTTGTAGCTAAGTGTCCAAATTGCCAATAAGTTAAACTTGAGCATCAAAGGCGAGAAGGTCTAGCCCAAGACATTGAAATTCCTACTTGGAAGTGGGAATATGTGAATATTGGACTTTATAACAGGTTTGCCTTGTACCAAGAAGCAACATAATTCCATTTGGGTTGTTTTAAATTGGATGACTAAGTCGGCTCATTTTTTTACCGGTTAAGACTTTTTATGGTACTTAAGATTATGCTAATTTGTATGTTTGTGAGTTGTTAAGACTTCATGGAGTGCCCTTGTCCATCATATCAAATTGAGGTACATAATTCACTTCACACTTTTGGAAGTTGTTCAATACAAACATTACATTAAGTATCGCTTTCCATCCTCAAAATTACGGTCAAGCTAAAAAATTGATCTAAATTTTCGAGAATATGTTGAGGGCATGCATTATTGATTTCAAAAGGAGTTGGGATGAACATTTACCATTGATTGAGTTTTCCTCTAATAATAGTTATCACTCTAGCATCCAAATGACTCCTTTTGAAGCATTGTGTGGGAGAAGATATAGGTCCTCGGTGGGATGGTTTGGAGTAGGTGAGATGGCCTTGATTGGTCCAAATTTGGTAATAGACGCTATGGAGAAAGTGAGATTTATAAGGTAGAGGTTGAAGATGGCTAAAAGTCATCAAAAGTCCTATTTAGATGTTAGGAAAAGAGCCCTTGAATTTGAGGTGGATGACTATATCTATTTTAAGGGTTCACCCATGAAGGTGTAATGCATTTTTGCAAGAAAGGGAAATTGAGACGTGTTTGCAAGGTGGCTTATGATTTAGATTTTCCACTTGAGTTGTCCATGGTTAAGCCAGTGTTTCATGCGTCTATGTTGAGAAAGTTTGTGCGTGATCCAAACTCCATTAGGCCATTGGAAGATATAAGTGTTGAAAAGAATTTGACTTACGAAGAGGTTCCGGTAAAAAACTTAGACCGGCAAGTTAAGAAGTTAACGAATGAAGAAGTTGAGTCCATCAAAGTGTTATGGAGAAATCAACAAGTAGAAGGTGCTACTTAGGAAGCGGAGATGGATATGATGAAATAATACTCGTACATCTTTCCCTTTACTGAAGCCTAAAGTTGTAAGTTATCTTTATTCAAGTTTATTGAACTCTTACGTATTCAGTTCCTCCTATGTAGTTCATATGAATGCATATTCACAAAAATTTGATTTTTAGTCATTATTTTATGGTAAGATTGAGGTTTTCATGTTTCATGCATTTTAAGGTGTTATCTTGTTCATGTTGGATTTCTAGTCCTCTTTCTGTATCCTTCCTATGATAAGTTCATATAATTCGAGGACGAATGTTCCCAAGGGGGTGATATTGTAAGACCCTGAAAGTTAGAAACTTGGAACCAAGGAGAAAAATCTCAAAATCTTGAACTGACCCATGTATACGAGTCACTCTACTTCTTTGTATGGCTCATAAAGGTGAGTCGTAGAGTGACTCCTCAATAAAAGTAGGATGTTTCCCTTAGGAGAGGTTTAATGACTCAACAGGACAAGTCGTCGTCTTGTTGATGGGTTGTAAGAACCCCTTGTAAGCAAAATTTTAGATGCCTTTTATTATTGGTCCCTCAAGGTCAATTCTATGACTTGCCAATATGGATCATAGAAGTTGTTACGGGTTGTAAAAATGAACCATAACAAACTTCACAGAACTATGAAATTTGCAGGGTTTTGGGACCTGCAGGACAGATCACTTTGACCAGTCGAAATGAAGTTTATGGGTCGTAAATATGACTTTTCCAAAGCCTATAGGATGAGTCTTCATTGCTTCGACGACCCATGAAAGGTGATCCATAGGGTCAAATTTTGGATTTAATGAAGGTATTTGTGTCATTACTTAAGTTCAGTTCAATGAACCTAGACAAATTTATGGCTAAGTTCAACCTTATATCTACCCAATTCTTTGAAATTCTCTCATTCTAATTCCATTCTCCTAAAATTCTTTAAGCCAAGAACTCCAAAGTCTCTCAAGGTTTCTCTTCAAGCTCAAGCTACGGTTTTCAAGTTTCACAAAGGTTTCTTCTCAATTCTGTAGTAAATTCAATCAAAGTATGTGCGGGATTGATTTATGGGTTCCTTTGACCCATGAAGTCCCAAGGTTTTCTCAAAGTTTCTTTCAATTTCCATTGAATTATGAACCCTAGCTTAATAAATTATAATAGGCTGATTTAATTTTATTTTTAGATATTATTAATGATAAATAAATGCATTTTTTGTATGAATTGCATGAGTTTAAGTTTAATTAGAAATTCCCATTCATGAAGCTATTTCCAAGTTAAGATTATGAAGTCAAAGATGATTTTCATGAATAGATTATGAGTTCAATGATCTTTAATTAAAGTTTTCAATATTTAAAGGTGAGATTATGATTTTATGGTGAAAGTTATGATGATGATCACAGTTAAAATCAACGATGTTATTATGGTGTTATATGTACAATTCTAACACAATCATATTATAAGACGGTGATAAATACAATTCTTACCGAAGTTATGGATTCTAATGAATCACTAAGTTAATGAGCTATTCTTAATATGTTTTAATGATTAACTGATAGGCAGTTCCTATCTTTCCCTATTATGTTATGATCATGTTTTTATAAGTTTTCATTGGGATATTGACTAAGCACTGAGAGGACTTCTAGGTGGAGTTCAGTCCTATAATGCAGTTACTTACCCAAGAGAATCCAACTATCAACATAAAGTCCCAAACTAGCTAGTGGATCCACATATAGCATAGTTGAGTTGAGTTGAGATGAGCATGATGGAGTGTACCTTGGCAAGGTAGCCTCGCCTTTCTCGATAAGGGTTTCATCAAATTCTATTTTATAGCTCGCATGGTGTTATGACGTCAATTAAAGATCTTATCCCACACAAGTTGAATTTAAACTATGAGTTTATTATAAAGTTTTATGATATGCATTGACCTTGAGTTACATATGTTTTCAAATTCTTTTAAGCTCTATCATGTTCATTATGATTGGTCATGCATCCTTTGAAATATTAATCATGTTCCTTTACTTTTTCACGCATACCTCACATATTTGTATATTCAAACGTACTAATGTATATTTTGCCAACATTGTCTCATAATGTAGTGAAGGAAGACATTCTTGATCATCCTATCCATGTCTAGAGATGGCATAGATTCTCAAGGAGTTGGTCACTCCTCATTCTATCGAGGACATGATTTTTATTCTTTTTGTTATATGAATTTCTTTTATTGTTAGGGTGATCTAGGAGCTTGTCGTAAACCCCCAACAAAGACAAGACAAGAGGCATGTTTAGACATGTTATGATGTAGTCTGGTTTGGACATCTATGGAGTTAATTTCCCTTAATCTCTTCTCTTGAGTTGATTTCTTCCGCTTACGTTTAATATGTTTCTTGACCTTATGTATGCGATGTATGCTATGATGACTTAAGGTTGGGGTCCCTCGCATCTTGATCGCCATGTTGCGGCTTGGTCCTAGGTTGGGTCGAGACAAATAGTATTGTTCATATTGAGAAAGGTAAGAAGGAGTTGGTTAAGGATGTTTATAGATTGGCATGTTTAGGTGTGTGTCTTGTTGATTCAAGTGATGGAGGTGTTATTGTGTGTTATAGTTCTAAATCATCACTTGTGGAGGATGTTAAAGCCAAACATGACCATGATCCGATTTTGGTCAAATTTAAGAAGTCGATTATCAAAAAAGTGATTGAGGCTTTTCTCCCAAGTGAGAGTTGGAGTATTCGTTACCTAGGTCATTTGTGTGTCCCTAATGTTGATGAACTAAGATAGTTAATATTGAAAGAGGCCTATATTTCTTGGTATTTGATCTATCTGGGATTCACTAAGATGTAACATGATTCGATGAAAGTGTATTGGTTGAATGCAATGGGTTAGCCTCAGGCTAGAAGGCAATATGATTCCATTTGGGTTGTTTTGGACTGAATGACTAAGTTGACACATTTTGATCGGTTAAGTCTTATTATGGTATCAAAGACTATGCAAAGTTGTATATTCGGGAATTGGTAAAAATTCGTTGTGTTCCTTTATCGATTATATCGGATAGAGGTACTCAATTGTCCTCATATTTTTGGAAGTCATTCCAAAATATTCTTGGTGCGAGAGTCAAGCTAATTACCAATTTTCATCCTCAACAGGCCGAAGGAACTATCCAAACTTTGGAGGATATGTTGAGGGAATGTTTTATGGATTTTAAAGGAAGTTGGGATGAGAGATTTCCATTTATTGAGTTTTCCTAGAAAAATAGTTGTCATTCCATCATCCAAATGGATCCTTTTGAAGCCTTATATGGAAAAAGATGTAGATCTCCAGTGGAATGGTTTGAAATAGGTGAGATGGCATTGATTGGTCCCGATTTATTAGTAGATGTGATGGAGAAAGTAAGGCTCATAACGTAAATATTGAAGATGACTCAAAGTGGTCAAAAGTCCTATTCAGACATTAGAATAAGAGAGCTTGAGTTCGATGTGGATGATTGGATGTATTTTAAAGTTTTACCTATGAGGGGTGTAATGCGTTTTGGTAACAAAGGGAAAATGAATCCTAGATATATTGGACTTTATAGCATATTGAAGCTTGTTGGCAAAGTTGAATATGAATTAGATTTTCCATTCGATTTGGCTATGGTTCATCTGATATTTCACGTGTCTATGTTGAGAAATTTGGTGGATGATGCACATTTTATTGTACCATTGGAGAATGTGAATATTGAAGAGAATATGACTTATGATGTAACACCCCCTAAATACATTGTATATGATGTTCCAATTCTAGATGAAAATGATATCGCTTCAGTATTTTTGGCATAAATTTTAATAGAATGATCCAAATTAGGTGATTCAAATTTTTAAATAACCCTAACATCATTACCTACATCTTTTATGAGACCATATTTTACATTTCGAAAGTTAAGTAGGTCAAATAAATTAATTGTTGCAAGACATCGTGCTGTGAAGAAATGGAGTATTTGTAGAAGAAAAATCATATCTCACTATAGGATACTCTAAATCAGTTGATTCTTGAACAACATGAAATTAGACTTCTAGAGCAACAATTCATATGAAATGCCAAATCCACATGAGGAAGTTATCTTTTTTAAATGTAACTCTAAAAAGGGTATTCTGTTAAATGAAAGTTCATCTCACCAACCATAAAAAGATCTAGATCCATTTGACATCACCATGACATCAATAGTCCTCCATTTGACATCACCCATGACATCACAATCTTCCATTAAATTTTTAAATTTTTTTTATAATTATTTTAATTATTGTTAGGTTCCTCATTCACTCCTATAAATACCAACCTTCTTTCATTATTTTGTTCATTAAGTTTTCTCAAGCAACTCTTCTCTCTATACACTCCTTTACTCATTCTCAAAATATAATTTTAGTTCTTACTAGTGTAAAAATACTATTCTGGTGATTCATATACTCTGAGTAGTACACAAAATGCTCCAGCGAGGAGATATTATTAGGATTCAAGAGTGTTTATTAAGTTCTTCAACTCTGAGTAACGCTTTAGATTCAAGGTATGTAAGGCTTCAATGAGAGAATTCCTTCCACTCTCATTCCAAAATTATTTTGATTATATAATAAATTATATTTTTTTAAAGTTTTACTCTAAGGTATGTTGGTGTTTACCCATGGGTTCTCTCACCCATGTAGTTCAAAATCTTCTAACTAAATCTCTTGATTTCACGTAAGAGTTTCTTATGTGTAATTCGTATTTCTACTTAATATCATGAATCATGGTTAAATTAATGATTATTGATCTATTTTGATGCAAAATAATTTCATATGTATGAATTGATTGTTTGTAAGTATTTTCTCTATGTAGCTCATTAAAGGTTCTTGAAATTCATGGTGGGTTATTTAAATAATGATTTTTAATTGATGGATTTCAAAGTATTTATGTATAATTTCATTTACATTCATGTTTGAGAGTAGAAGTGATTTGAACACACCTAGTTTAACTATTGTTTCAATAAAGTTTGACTTGAAAGCTTTGACTCCAAATGAATATTTATGAAAGCAATATCTATGATCAAAAGAGAGTCTTATGGAATGAAACAATGATTAAATGATATGAATGATAAATTTTTTATGAAATAAGAACAATTGTTGCTTATTTGAATTACCAAAGGTTTAATGAGCTATTCTACTGAATATAATATTTTGAATTCTCAAACTATATGCTATGACTATTTTAAAGTATTAAACTATTCTATGGGATTGACTTAGCACCAAATGGGTCATTGAGGTGGGATTCGGTAAGGGAATCCTAGCAGCAACCCTTTATCTCATTAACTATGTGCTAACATAGGAGACCTTGTAGGCTTAGTCTAATGAATCCATGAAAGCCCTTAAATTTAAAATTAAAGAAATGAATGAAGTTGATGGAGTTCTACATGGTAAGTAGTCTCCTCGACTAACATAGGGGTTTATGTTGGATTCCATATAATAGCTCACATCGTCTTAAATGTCGGTTATGGTCATTTTCCCATAAAATAAATATTTTAAACAATATATATATATGATTGATTTTGCATGTATTGCATTATATTTTATATTATATAAATGTTTTAATGTTTTCTCAATGTTCATGCACGCTTACTTACTTAGTACATTCAAAGTACTAACGCATACTCTTTTGCCTACATGATATCACCATGTAGGGAACGGTGGTCCTCCTTGTTCTCCTCCAGATGGCTAGTTGAGATTTCATTTGAAGACTACTTTTGGTGAGTTCCCATGTTCCGGGAATAATACTCCATTATCTTTCTAGCTTATGATATGTTGAGATCTTTAGACACTTACTATGGCATTTCTTTCTATTATGATTGAGGGTGAGCTAGGAAATTGTCTTAGTCTCGTTAAATCTAAAAGTTAAAGGTATTGTTGGACATATCTAAGTTGAAGATTTACTATTATGATTTTTGTTTGTTTATTTATTGTCTTTACCTTTGAAAGGCTAAAAGAATGCTAAGAGGCTTGT
This sequence comes from Solanum dulcamara, assembly GCF_947179165.1. Classification (NCBI taxonomy): domain Eukaryota; kingdom Viridiplantae; phylum Streptophyta; class Magnoliopsida; order Solanales; family Solanaceae; genus Solanum; species Solanum dulcamara. The sequence continues at coordinate 34,280,122 of NC_077241.1, read as the reverse complement.
TTGAGGTACTTTCAGATTCCACATTCATCATGTCTGAGGAGGTTCTACTGGAAATTTTAGACCAGCAAGTGAATAGATTAAGGAACAAAAAGGTTGCATCCGTCAAAGTATTGTGGAGAAATCAACACGAGAAGCGATAGAGGACATGATAAAGCATTATCCATATCTATTTCCTCCCACTTAAGCCTAAGGTAGTAAGTTGTTCTTATTCAAATAGATTTAACTACTACGTACTCAATTCCTCCTTTGTCATTCACATGTATGCATGTTTATGAAGATTAATTTTTAAGTCATGTTTTATGTTAAGTTTGAAAATCTCATGCTCTATGCATTTTTTGTTGTCATTGTATTCATGTTTAGTTGCTAGTCCTCTTTTTGTATCTTTCCTATGCTATTTAAATATCATTCAAGGACAAATGTTCCCAAGTGGGAGATATGGAAACACCCAGAAGTTGAAAAGTTGGATCAAAAGGAAAACTTGAGAAAATATTGACTGACCTCAAGTTTACAATTTGTAGATGTCCTTACAACTCATAAGGATGAGTCGTAGAGTGAACTTTTGATCTTGTCAGGACAATCCTTAGAAGAAGTCCTACAACTCAATAGGATGAGTCATAGTCCTATTGATGAGTCATAAGGATGGCTCATAACAAAACTTTAGAGGGCTTAAATTTACAAGTTTTCAAACCTGCAAGATGAGTTGGGTCTACGAGCTGTAATCATGATGATGAGTCATAGAAATGACACATAGATGCAACATCAAAGGATACCAAATCTAAGAGAATTCACGACCCTACATGATGACTCAAGTCTATAATTCGTAAACTTGAGGATAGGTCGTAGAAGTCAATTTGTAAGTCCAAAGTTCAGTTTTAAGGAAGGGTATTCATGCCTTTTTCCATGTTCGGTTCAATGAATCTAGTCACTATTATATCCAAGTTCAAGCATATAATTAACTAACCCTTCAAATTCCCATCCAATTCTAAATCATTCTCCTAAAGAATTATAAGGTAACACTATAGAATTCTCCCAAGGTTCTTCTCTAAATTCTAAGCTAGGACTTCATGTTCATCAAGATTCTTCTTCAGTTTTGGATTTATTCCACAAGGGAATGTGGGGATTTGATCCATGGGTTGTTTTCATCCATTGAGTCCCAAGGTTTTTACTAAATAATTCATTTATTTAAATTGGGGTGGTAACCCTAGTTTGATGAATTGTATAGGGTTGTTTCAGTTATGTTTTATAATATCAATAATCATTATAAGTACTTTTATACATTAATTGCATGATTTCAAGTTGAATTATAAATGCCCATGCATGAAGCTCTATTCAATGATGATTTACACTAATGGTGATCATGAAGTTCAATCATTATGCATTGGGAATTCTCATTTTTGATAAATTTTATGATATTTGACTAAATTATGCATCAAATTGATAATATCTACATGACTGATATATGGGTCGATATAAGTATTGTGATTATGTATGTTTTCAATCCTATTTCTATGAGGTTTAATCGAATTAACAATGTATTGAAGTTTTTACCCTAATTTCACATATGAATTGTGATTTTGTATTTTAATTACGATCAAAATATGAATTTCATGCAAGTTATGGAAAAGTCAACTTAGGGCCCTATGTTGGTGACCGAGGAACCTAATATCATGTATCATGCAAGTATGATATTGTGATGTTGAAAGACTTATATACACATTGCAGGTATGACATAAAAATGAGCTAATCTATGAATTATAAAGTTTATGAACAAGTATATGTTTATATGTTGAGTTTGATTACTATGTTATGTATTCTGTGGGATTTAACATAGCACCGAATGATGACTTGAGGTGGGAGCTCAACCTACAATGTCCTTATCTAACATCTCTTGTCTCATAACTACGTTCCACCATAGGATTTCTATTTGGCCTTGTTAGTGGATCCACATATAGCATATGTATATGACCGGCCTAGAGGGGTAGAGTCTACCTTGGCAAGTAGATATCTTTTTTTCTATTTTATGGGGAGACATCGGAATTACATGTTATAGCTCGTATTGTCTTATTATCAGTTACGGTTCCTATCCCATATATATATATATGCTCTTCATGATTTCTATGAATTCAACTATATCTCTTAATTGCTTTGATCTCTATGGTTTTCTCATGAATTTACATATCCTTTTTATCATGTACGATAATTGACCATTGCATTTTTATTGCATAACATGCCCATATACTTAGTACATTCAAATGTACTAGCGCATATTTGTTTCCTAAATTGTCTCATAATGTAGGAGTTGAGGATCATATTTATATATATGGCTAGTTGAGCTTCCATTTGATGGAGTTTGGTAAGTCCTCATCTATCGATGACTAGTTATGATTTGTTCTTTTAGAAGAAGAATTTAATTACTTTCATATCAAGGATGAGATAGGCACACGTCTTAGACTCCAACCTTCTTGTTTAATAAAGGCATTAGTTGGAAAAATTTTATAGAGTTTATGTAGTCAAGTTTACATCCTGGTTATGATTCATAATTAGACTCTTGCCTATGTTAGTTCTATTTTACAGTACTTTATTCATGTTTATGATATGTCAAGAGGCATTATTGGAGCTCCTTCAAGGTTTCGACTGTCATGTTATAACTAGGACCTAGATTAGGTCATGAAAACCACTCCCCATCTTTAAGAGTCAAAAGAACAATCTTGAGATGATTTGCATGATCCTCCTCTTTCCTTGAATAGATAAGTAAATCTTCAATAAATACTATCACAAACATGTCAAAATACTGTTTGAACGCTCAATTCATAAAGTCCATAAATGCTACCGGAGCGTTAGTCAAACTGAAGACCATAACAAGGAACATGAATGTTACACCCCGCACTGTTGAGCTCGGAACGTCTTCTTGAGTTCCTTAAACACTATCATGTGAGCCGGATAAGCTACGACACTACCAAACAACTCTAAGGAAAGAAGATTATGATACCTCGCGAGAAGGGAGGTTGGAGATAGAGTCATAAGAATCCGGAGAGAGTTGGAGGCTAAGAAATGAGTCGTAGGACTCGATTTACCTATGTAAGGCACTAAGTTAAGAGTCTTATACACTTAAGTTGCTTAAGGATATACCAAGCTTACGTAGTTCGGATTACATGAGCTCTTAAAGTAAGACGAGATTACGAACCCGCGAGGAAGGGAAAAAGACGACGCGTGGAAGCCAATGGAGGAGAGACACGTGGCATCACCTCAAGCAAGCAGGTGATGCACCTACTTAGGTTCAAGTAGGTGATGCAGCTGCTTGGGGGAGGTGGACCCCACTGCCACGTGGCAGCCCCTAATTGGTAGCATGACACGGTGGCCAATCATGGCTTGACACGTGTCATCCTTAGGGGCTGACACGTGTCACCCCTTGGGACCACATGTATGTATGTATATTATGGATATACTTCAGAATTGGGTCTTCAAACTGCAGCAACAAAGCAGCAACAAGAGAAAAACGTGAAGAACAAGTGAGGGCAGCCACGGGTTTGAGCAAAACAAAAGGTAAGGCCCAATTTCGTTTCGTGAATTAATTATTTAAGGTATCCTATGGTGATATAGCGGTGTTTAATAATGAAAATTTCGGATTTGGGGCAGCAAGAAGCCACGCAAACAGTCCCTTAGTTTCAGCCGCGTCGAGGAGTTCCGAAGTTAATTTTCAGCACGTTTGAAGAGCCGTTTGTTAAGGTATGGTTGGATTCTCTTCTCCCACATTTTTGTGAGAGTTTATACATGCTATGGAGGTGTTATTAACGTAAAGTTACGATTCTTATCAGCACCAAAAAGATACAAACAGTCCGCTAAAGTTTCAGCAAGTTAAGAAACTTCCGAGGCGCGATTTTGGCTAGTTTTGGCCAATTTCGGGTAAGGTAAGGTTTCTCCTTTAAATTAGGACTTTATAAGGTTGTTATGGAGTGTATTATGTAACTTTTATACTGCTGGAAGTATGAAAAAAATCGTGGGGATGCTCAGCGAAAGAAACAATCTAAATTGAAGTCGCCGTAGTTAAATTGTAGTCAAAGTGAGGCGTGGTGTGTTTGGAGGCTGCTGCTGGTTGTGTGGTGTGTGTTTCAGGGTATAAATGTGTTATAAAATAGGTTTAGTATCTTCTGTTTTCCTCCACATGATTCCACTCTTCGTACGATTAAAGGTTTCGCAAAATAGAAACTAGAAACCCTCTTTTGATATCGTAACTTCGGACGAGCCGTTTGGAGTTTATATTGTGTAATTTTGTCGTAATATGTATATGTATGGTCTGCTGTTTGTATTTTTGGTTGGCTTCAGGTGATAAGGACATGGTTGGGAATTCGGATAGGGCACATTATAGGGGAGGTGCTGCCCGATTTTCGTTAACATCCTAACTAGTTAAGGAACTAGCCGAGAAGGCGAGCGAAGGGATGAATGTTATGAATACTCGTGGGTAGTCTAAGTTGCTGAAAAGTCCAAGGTTGTTAATACTTACATTACTTCCATTTTAAATAGGTTTCGAGGACAACGATGTGGACGTGATTAAGAGAAGTCCATACAAGGTATGTGAAGCTTTCCTTTGACGTGTTTTTGGAATAGATATGTAGAACTATTCTTCTTTTCTTTTGGCATGTCTTAGATATAAGTTATGAATGATATGTATACGATATTTGGGATTTAATCCATTCGTAAAGCCCTGAGTATGAATCGAGACTCTTGTTTACTTCTTGATATTAGAACTCCTATAATAGCTGAGTCATTTACTTTTAGTCTTCCATGTGATGAAAATTAATATATGTAAAGCCTATTTCTTCTTTCCTTTGGAATGGCTTAACTTTAAGTGAAATGGTATATGATATAGGTTTAGAGGTAATTCCATTTATGAGCTCTGATTGTAACTCGTGACTTGTAGTCACTCTTGAACATTAAGAGTCTGAAAGTAGTCAAACTACTATTCTCGAGCCTTCTATATAACGAATAGTAAGTGGAGGTACCAACTCCTCTCTTTTTAAAAGGCTCTAAAATGGTAAATGCGTCTGATTGCATAAGTTGAGTCTTTGACTAGATAATTGTGTCTCTGATTGCATAACTGTGTCTCTGATTGCATAATCGTGCCTTTGATTGCATAAACCATGTTTTTGATTGCATAAGCTATATGACATTGTCTGGATGCATGTCTGTGATTCTTGAGGCCCCAACTGATGTAAGCCCTAATGACATCTAAAGGGATACCTCGGATAATTACTCCCCAGTCTTTAGGTGACGGTTCACTTGACTGTTTCATCGAGTCTTAGATAATGACTTAGTTGCATATGGTTTCTCACTACTCTACTCGTACATATTGTAACCCATCCTTCCTCGAGTCCCACGATGGGCCGGGATATGTTATCGTGCACAGTGTTACTACTTCTTTCACCGCGTCCCGGGCCGGATGTGTATAGTTCCACGCACGAGGAGACGATGCCGTACGTGAGGTGTGATATATGTTATATGTTATGACGATACGATTATTCACCGAGTCCCGGACCAGCTGTAATATGATTGTATGTGTGGTGAAATAAGGAAGGAACACCGAGTCCCTCCTTAGAGGGCCGGGTACATATGTATATGATAATGGTACGCTATAGACGTACACCACTCCATTCACCGAGTCCCTCACTAAAGGGCCGGATACTTTATGTAGGCATGCATATGAAATTAAAGCAATACATTGTGACCCTGAGCCCCGCAGTGAACCGGGTGTGATACGATGATATACATGATAAGATGATATCATATATAATGGTATGATACCGTATACGATGATATGATGAAATGAAATGCATTATGATATGATGATATGTGATTATGAAGAAGTGATTATAACACCGAGTTCACTAGAGGGTCGGGCACAGCATATGATGATGTGTATGATTTACGTGTCCTAAGGTGCAGGTACAGTAATTCATTTAGTTATTATACTTGTCCCCTGCATCCCTATTTCAGTTATGATCTCAGTTACGATGTGTTATGCTTTACATACTCAGTACATATATTGTACTGACCCCCCTTTTCTCGGGGGGCTGCGTTTCATGCCCGCAGGTACAGATGTTTATTCTGGAGATCCATCAGCATAGGTGTTCCTCTTAGCTGTGTCGGAAGTGCTTCACTATTCTGGAGCCTAAATTTTGATGCTGGTCACTTAATGTATATGTTTGTACATTCAGGGGTACGGCGGGGGCCTTGTTCTGCCATATGTTGTTGTTACTATTCTTAGAGGTCTGTAGACATATGTATATGTGGGTTGTTTGTGATTTAGTTTCGCTGTTGCCTATTCGATATGTTGTGAATATTTTTGTTATAGCAGCCTTGTCGGCTCACGTGCCCTTTCATGATATGATAAATATGAAAGAGGCTACATGTACATGAAAAAGTTTTAAATTATTGGGGTTTTTGTATATAGTATCACATCACACACGGTTCAACTTAAGTGTAGTTGATAAATACACATAAGAGGGTCCAGGTCGGACCCTAGTTGCGGCCTACGGGGTTGGGTCATGACAGAAGTGGTATCAGAGCAGTTCATCCTTGGAATGTCTACAGACCATGTCTAGTAGAGTCTTGTTTATCGGTTTGTTGTGCACCACATCTATAGACAGGAGGCTACAGGATATTTAGGATGTTACTTTCTTTCATATCTAAGAACGTGCGATAGAGCCGAGCTATAGGAAATGAAATTCCTCATACTAACCTGCGATTTTAGAAGGAAGACAACGCCGATAGAAGAAAGTAACTGACAATATTGGATGTTACGAAGCACGCAGGTAAGCAAAGGCACGAAAGCCCTATGTCAGGTAAGGTATTGAAATGCGATTGACAGATACAATTGAAAAGTGAAAGGAAAGGTAAACAGGAAAGTATAACAGGTGTAGCTCGAGTGGACATAACAGGTAAGTTCATTTCTATACTGTTAATTATGGGTGTCCTATGCGGCTGCGATATGAGATGATATGACTATATATGTGTGCCCTATGTGGCTGAGATGTTATACAATATGAATATATATATATATATGTGTGTGTGCCCTGTGAGGCATTGTTGGTATTTTCTGCGTGCAGGTGTTGAGATAGTAAAAAATACAGAGGAAACTCTGCCCAAATTTTCCTAGAAATAAGAGGAGAATGAGATACAGGGCTATAGTATGTCTTGAAAGGTTGTCCTCGCAACAATGATGAGATTTGACTAAACAAGTATGGATGACCTCGAGAAATAAGTTAATTGCTGAGTTAATGGCAATAGAAACTAGGAGGACGATACTGGAATAGTAGAATAAGTTAGAAAGGACCTATAAGCCAAAGAAAATGACTCAGAGAGGACTGATAGATCGGGATAAAACGAGATAATAAGGCATTTCCTGAATTGATACATAGGGATAAACTATGACAAGTTATGGTTGAAGGAAGTAACGGTATGACTAAGACAAGAGTGCGAGGGATAAAGAATTGTGATGGATATGAAGTGTTAATAAGATAGCTTGTGAGACATTAAGGACAAGACTAGCTAAGAATGGTAAGTAACCCATAGTAAGAATCGTGAAGAAAGTCAAGCGGTATTATACTATGGGTCTGAATGCGAACAAGGTACCAGGTGAACATAACAAAAAAACCATTATTAGAATAAGCAAAACTTAGTAAGGAATTAACTAGAAGGTATGATGTGGTCCATGTAAATGGAATGTAAAGATAGGTGTGGAACGGAAAAGCAAGCTATGGAACAAATAAGGAAGATTTATCAAGTTCCATAAGGAAAGTTTCGAATAAAGGTTATATGATGACGAAAAGGATGGCTAGTGCAAGCAAAACAAAGGGTAATATGGAATTCCTTACGCCCAACCAAAAATAGAAATGAGTTGAAGGAATAATACAAAAGTTCTAATAGAGGCACTCAAGATAGATGCGATTAATTAAGTATAAGTATCGAACAAAAAGAGACATAGACAGTTACGAACTGGAGGTATAGTACGATGAAAAAGTATTAAGACAAGGCCACTACTCCCACAAAGTTGATGTGGTTTTAAGCAGGATTAGAAATGAGCCTTAAAGCACACGACAAAGATGCAAGCTCAGGAGGCGTAAAGAAGTATGGTGTACACGTGACTCCACTCTAATGATTAGTGGTGTCCACTGGAATAAAGTTAGTATAATGACGAAGCTCAAAACATGAGTCATTAAAGTATAAGTACACTCGAGTGGGGAATGTGCACCAATTATGAGCCCTCGCTAATTACTGATTGGGATGAATAGAATGTGGCTTTGAGTGCACTACTACATTACAGATACTACTCGAGTATCAATCATTAGATGAGATTCGATTCGAGATATTCCAAATATTACAGCACCCTACGATTGTGCTAGGGTTTCCTAGAAAGGCAACCTAACATGGGGATGATTTAACAGAAGATGTAGATATGGTGCAGCCCGTTAGATATGTTGGAATAGAATCATTCGCGTGTAAATAGCTGAAGATATACGGAGAATGACATATGTACACCCTAAAAGGGGGGAAGTGGACAAAAAGAAGTACAAGCGTAAAAGAAAATCAACTGATGCTATCGCATGTAAATGGAAACGCTTAAACGTCAAACGAGACCCCATAAGGGATGAACGTGATCATACCCAAGCTGATGCACCAGATTCCGTCAAAACTCTGAAGTTAAGCGTGCTCGAATGAGAGTAGCACTGGGATGGGTGACCCCTGGGAAGTGAGAAAGAGAACAAAACAAGTATGACAAAAAGAGATTGTAAAGGCGTGTTGGTATAATGACACATATAGAACAGAGTAAGCCAAGAGCAGAAAAGATTATGACTAAAATACAACACACCTCGTGAAAATGGCACAAGAATAGTGGTGCAGCTTATGAATATTGGCATACTAAGAGCGAGGTCAAATGATTACTCGATAAAAGAAAGTCAGTAATAACAATGTGATTGCCATATTTAGAATCTATTCAGGAAAAGTGTAAGATGGTTCGAGGCAGAACTATTCAGATATAATCGGTATTAAGGACAAGAGCCATAGTGGAGCCTTGACCTCGACTAAAGGAGGTAAGCCACTAGTGTAGCAACGCTAAGGAATTTTCTAGACTGCTCTATGTCTGTACACACGTTTATGTAAGGATTACAATATGATGTATGGTAAGAAAACTGGAGAAAAGATCTGAGTAAAAGAGAAAGATAGCATACCTAAGGTATTACAAGTTGGATTAAGAGGAGTTGTACAATAGCTTAAGTTAAAAGAAGCATCAGCAGTCTAATAACCTATCTCAAGGAATGGAACCCCGACTTAGAGGTGGAAAGCAGTTAATATGTATTATAGTACGAGCTGACCTCGCATTCTAAGGAACTGGGAGTTCATACGTGCTATGGTAGATAGGCTGACAGAATCAACCTGTTCCCCTCCAGTTAGAAAGGCATATTCAGCTGAGGGTTCTGCAAAATGACATAGTAGGGAAACAATAAGATTTCACGGAGTCCCCACATATATTATCTCAGATAGAAAAGTTCAATTTTACAACTAACTGCTGGGAATCGTTTCGAAAGGGATTGAGGAACCCAAATGAATCTTAGTATGACATTTTGCCCTTCGATTAAGGGACAGGCCCAGATGTGATCCACTAAATTATTGATGAAGTAAAGCTTATTCCGGGATAAGATATCGATCAGCAGCCTAAAGTCAGCAAGAAGGGGATACATTGATCCTTCGCAGAGCATTTTTAGAATAGATAAAGCTACCTATGAGTGGGACCTACCATCCGATTTGAAACAATACATTCAGTTTTCACAGATCAATGCTCCATAAGAATGGGAACGACGCTCCCAGAATATTTCCCGTGGAGGAGGTCCACATAATAGGGAGTTATCCTACGAGGGGCAACCTATCTCCATCCGGGATCAGCAGAGTAAACGGGTTGCGAACTAAGGACATAACTTCCATCAAGGTACTATGACGGAATAAGAATTGTGAAGACATAAACTGGGAGGTTGAAAAGGAGTTGAAACACAAGTGTCCATACCTATTCCCGATGTCTACGGATAGCCCCAGTCTTGGAACTCGTATGTTAATTACTTGGACGAAAATGTATGCCATTCAAGTAGAAAGGCATCTCCTTATGATCCGTATAAAGTCTTAAGGAAAGTTTTATTCAACATTCGGGGACGAATGTTCTAAAGGGGGGAAGGATGTTACACCCCGCACTCTTGAGCTCGGAACGTCTTCTTGAGTTCCTTAAACACTATCAAACAACTCTAAGGAAAGAAGATTATGATACCTCGCGAGAAGGGAGGTTGGAGATAGAGTCATAAGAATCCGGAGAAAGATGGAGGCTAAGAAATGAGTCGTAGGACTCGATTTACCTACGTAAGACACTAAGTTAAGAGTCTTATACACTTAAGTTGCTTAAGGATATACCAAGCTTACGTAGTTCGGATTACATGAGCTCTTAAAGTAAAACGAGATTACGAACCCGCGAGGAAGGGAAAAAGACGACGCGTGGAAGCCAATGGAGGAGCGACATGTGGCAGCACCTCAAGCAAGCAGGTGATTCACCTACTTAGGGTCAAGTAGGTGATGCAGCTGCTTGGGGTAGGTGGACCCCACTTCCACGTGGCAGCCCCTAATTGGTAGCATGACACGGTGGCCAATCATAGCTTGACACGTGTCATCCTTAGGGGCTGACACGGGTCACCCCTTGGGACCACATGTATGTATGTATATTATGGATATACTTCAGAATTGGGTCTTCAAACTGCAGCAACAAAGCAGCAACAAGAGAAAAACGTGAAGAACAAGTGAGGGCAGCCACGGGTTTGAGCAAAACAAAAGGTAAGACCCGATTTCATTTCGTGAATTAATTATTTAAGGTATCCTATGGTGATATAGCGGTGTTTAATAATGAAAATTTCGGATTTGGGGCAGCAAGAAGCCACGCAAACAGCCCCTTAGTTTCAGCCGCGTCGAGGAGTTCCGAAGTTAATTTTCAGCACGTTTGAAGAGCCGTTTGTTAAGGTATGGTTGGATTCTCTTCTCCCACATTTTTGTGAGAGTTTATACATGCTATGGAGGTGTTATTAACGTAAAGTTACGATTCGGAGCAGCACCAAAAAGATACAAACAGTCCGCTAAAGTTTCAGCAAGTTAAGAAACTTCCGAGGCGCGATTTTGGCTAGTTTTGGCCAATTTAGGGTAAGGTAAGGTTTCTCCTTTAAATTAGGACTTTATAAGGTTGTTATGGAGTGTATTATGTAACTTTTATACTGCTGGAAGTATGAAAAACATCGTGGGGATGCTCAGCGAAAGAAACAATCTAAATTGAAGTCGCCGTAGTTAAATAGTAGTCAAAGTGAGGCGTGGTGTGTTTGGAGGCTGCTGCTGGTTGTGTGGTGTGTGTTGCAGGGTATAAATGTGTTCTAAAATAGGTTTAGTATCTTCTGTTTTCATCCACATGATTCCACTCTTCGTACGATTAAAGGTTTCGCAAAATAGAAACTAGAAACCCTCTTTTGATATCGTAACTTCGGACGAGCCGTTTGGAGTTTATATTGTGTAATTTTGTCGTAATATGTATATGTATGGTCTGCTGTTTGCATTTTTGTTTGGCTGCAGGTGCTAAGGACATGGTTGGGAATTCGGATAGGGCACATTATAGGAGAGGTGCTGCCCGATTTTCGTTAACATCCTAACTAGTTAAGGAACTAGCCGAGAAGGCGAGCGAAGGGATGAATGTTATGAATACTCGTGGGTAGTCTAAGTTGCTGAAAAGTCCAAGGTTGTTAATACTTACATTACTTCCATGTTAAATAGGTTTCGAGGACAACGATGTGGACGTGATTAAGAGAAGTCCATACAAGGTATGTGAAGCTTTCCTTTGACGTGTTTTTGGAATAGATATGTAGAACTATTCTTCTTTTTTTTTGGCATGTCTTAGATATAAGTTATGAATGATATTTATACGATATTTGGGATTTAATCCATTCGTAAAGCCCTGAGTATGAATCGAGACTCTTGTTTACTTCTTGATATTAGAACTCCTATAATAGCTGAGTCATTTCCTTTTAGTCTTATATGTGATGAAAATTAATATATGTAAAGCCTATTTCTTCTTTCCTTTGGAATGACTTAACTTTAAGTGAAATGGTATATGATATAGGTTTAGAGGTAATTCCATTTATGAGCTCTGATTGTAACTCGTGACTTGTAGTCACTCCTGAACATTAAGAGTCTGAAAGTAGTCAAACTACTATTCTCGAGCCTTCTATATAACGAATAGTAAGTGGAGGTACCAACTCCTCTCTTTTTAAAAGGCTCTAAAATGGTAAATGCGTCTGATTGCATAAGTTGAGTCTTTGACTAGATAACTATGTCTCTGATTGCATAACTGTGTCTCTGATTGCATAATCGTGCCTTTGATTGCATAAACCATGTTTCTGATTGCATAAGCTATATGGCATTGTCTGGATGCATGTCTGTGATTATTGAGGCCCCAACTAATGTAAGCCCTAATGACATCTAAAGGGATACCTCGGATAATTACTCCCCCAGTCTTCAGGTGACGGTTCACTTGACTGTTTCATTGAGTCTTAGATAATGACTTAGTTGCATATGGTTTCTCACTACTTTACTCGTACATACTGTAACCCATCCTTCCTCGAGTCCCACGATGGGCCGGGATATGTTATCGTGCACAGTGTTACTACTTCTTTCACCGCGTCCCGGGCTAGATGTGTATAGTTCCATGCACGAGGAGACGATGCCGTACGTGAGGTGTGATATATGTTATATGTTATGACGATACGATTATTCACCGAGTCCCGGGCCGGCTGTAATATGATTGTATGTGTGGTGAAATAAGGAAGGAACACCGAGTCCCTCCTTAGAGGGCCGGGTACATATGTATATGATGATGGTACGCTACAGACGTACACCACTCCATTCACCGATTCCCTCACTAAAGGGCCGGATACTTTATGTAGGCATGCATATGAAATTAAAGCAATACATTGTGACCCTGAGCCCCGCAGTGAACCGGGTGTGATACGATGATATACATGATAAGATGATATCGTATATGATGGTATGATACCGTATACGATGATATGATGAAATGAAATGCATTATGATATGATGATATGTGATTATGAAGAAGTGATTATAACACCGAGTTCACTAGAGGGCCGGGCACAACATATGATGATGTGTATGATTTACGTGTCCTAAGGTGCAGGTACAGTAATTCATTTAGTTATTATACTTGTCCCCTGCATCCCTATTTCAGTTATGATCTCAGTTACGATGTGTTATGCTTTACATACTCAGTACATATATCGTACTGACCCCCCTTTTCTCAGGGAGCTGCGTTTCATGCCCGCAGGTACAGATGTTTATTCTGGAGATCCATCAGCATAGGTGTTCCTCTCAGCTGTGTTGGAAGTGCTTCACTATTCTGGAGCCTAAAATTTGATGCTGGTCACTTAATGTATATGTTTGTACATTTAGGGGTACGGCGGGGGCCTTGTTCCGCCATATGTTGTTGTTATTATTCTTAGAGGTCTGTAGACATATGTATATGTGGGTTGTTTGTGAGTTAGTTTCGGTGTTGCCTATTCGATATGTTGTGAATGTTTTTGTTATAGCAGCCTTGTCGGCTCGCGTGCCCTTTCATGATATGATACAAATGAAAGAGGCTACATGTACATAAAAAAGTTTTAAATTTTTTTGGTTTTTGTATATAGTATCACATCACACACGGTTCAACTTAAGTGTAGTTGATAAATACGCATAAGAGGGTCCAAGTCGGACCCCAGTTGCAGCCTACGGGGTTGGGTCGTGACAATGAAGTGAAAATATCAGGTCCAGAAGGCAGTCTTGGGGATATAACATGTTACACCCCACACTTTTGAACCTTGAAACGTGTTCCTAACCTTCTTGAAAGTGGACATGAGACCCCTACTGTCCACACACATCAAAAAAACCTAAGGAAAGAAGAATGTGACACCCCACAGTAGAGAAGGTTCGAAATGGAGTTATAAGAATCCGAAAGGAGTTGGAGGCCCAGTAATAAGTCGTTGGACTCTATTTACCTACGTAATCTACTAAATTAGAAGCCTTAAATACTTAATCTACTTGAGGATATACAAAGCTTGCATAGCACGGATTACATAAGCTCTTAAAATAAGATGAGATTACGAACCCACGAGGAAGAGAAAAGAAGGACACGTGGCAACCAAGGAAGATGACACGTAGCACCACCTCAAGCTAGTAGGTGACTCACCTGCTTGGGGTCAAGTAGGTGACCCACCTACTGGGGGTGGACAACACCAAGGATGTGTGGCAGCCCTTCATTGGTTGCATGGTTGAAGTGGCCCAATAAGGACTTGACACGTGTACCCCTTAGGGAATGACACAATTCACCTCCTAAGGAATTATATATATGTGTGTTTATGAATATTCTTCAGTTAAAATCATCCTTTATCACTTAGAAAATAAGAGAGAGTTGAGAGAAAAACTTAGGAAACCTAAGGAGGGAGCTACGGGTTTGCCAAGAAAAAGAGGTAAGGCCCAATTTCGTTCCATGAATTAATTATTTGAGGTATCCTATGGTGATATAATGGTGTTTAATAATGAATAATTTCAATTTGCATCAGCATAGAAGGGATATAAACAGCCCACTCAATTTCAACACGTTTAGAGAAGTTCCGAGGCGAGTTTTAGCGAATTTTAGCCAATTTCGGGTAAGGTAAGGTTTATCCTTTCAATTTGGAATTTATGGGGTTGTTATGAAGTTTATTATACACCTTATAAATGTCTGAAAGTATAAAAAAAATTCATGGAAATACCCGACGTTTGAAACAATATAAATTAAAGTCGTCGTTGTTAAATTGAAGTCAAATAGTGCATTGTGTTTTTGGTGTGTGGCTTCTGCTAGTGTGGTGGTGTGTTAAGGTGATGGAATATTGTTTAAATAGGGCATGTGTTCTGATGGTTGAAGCCACACGACCCTCCACTTCGCATAGTTAACCGTTTTACGAAATAAGGATTAAAAACCCCTCTCTTGGTATAGTAGTTTTGGGAGAGTTGTTTGGAACTTATATTGCATCGTATTGTGATATTTTTATGTGGTTTAGTTTCTGTTTTTTGTGTTTGTTGTTTCTTCTAAGTTTTGGGAGTAAAACAGAATTCGGATAGGGCATGTTATAGGGGAGGTGCTGCCCGATTTCCATTAACTCCTTAACTGGTTAAGGAACTAGTCGAGAAGGCGAACAAGGGGTTGAGTTCTATAAATAATCATGTGTAGACTAAGGTGACGGAAATCCAAGGGTTTTTATTAGTTATATTTATTTTATGTTACTTGGGTTCAAAGAACGATGAGACAAATGGGATAAGAAGTAACCCGTAACAGGTATGTGAAACTATCTCTTCTTTATTTTGGCATGTATTAGATGTAGACTATGGATGATGTAAGCTTTGGTGCAACTTCATTCTTAGGTTCTGAATATGAATTCAGTTCTCTTGATCACTTCTGGATGTTAAGGCTCTTAAAGTATATAAACGCCTATTCCTCGAGTCTTCTATGTGACTGTATAGTGATTGATTAGACAAAACTCTTCTTTTTTTAAAAAAAGAGGCTCTGAGATAACTGATGCTCAGACTTCTATAAGATATTTCATACTGGTATATGTCTGAGATTTCCAAAACTCCGTTTTACATAGTCCTTAGTGACATTTAGAGGGTATACGTCAGATGCTTCCTACTCTGATCTCCAAGTGATGGTTCGCTTGATGAATTCATTGAGTCTCAGATAATGATTTAAACTGTGTTTTGTTTCCCACTACTCTACTCTTGTATACTGTAACACTTCTTCTCCGAGTCCCAAGCCGGTTATCAAATTCATGCTCAATTCCACTATATTTTCCACCGCCCATCACTAGAGGGCCGGGATACGTATGTATATATGTGATTATGTGTTGTAATAAACAGGTGATGGTTCTACAAATATGATTCACCGGATCCCTGATAGGGCCGGCTATATTGTAAAATTTGAGCATGCATGATTTTATTTCCCCAGGTATAGATTTCTGATGTGATATTTTATCCTCTACCTCTCTATTTCAAATATGCTTCCGGTCATATTATGTTATGTTTTACATACTCAGTACATATGTCGTACTGACTCCCTTTCTTCAGGGGGCTACATTTCATGCTTACAGGGTTTGGGAGTCTGCCAGCCTAGGATTCTACGCAGCCAATTTGGAAGAAGCTCAATTAGATCGGAGCCAAGTTTTGGTGTTGATCCTTGATGTACATATTACTTTCGATTGTACAGAGGTACGGAGGAGGCCTTGCCCTGCCATATGTTAGCGTCACTACTCTTAGAGGTCTATAGACATGTATATGTGGGTTGTATGTGTAAGTTTAGTTCAGCTGGTTCTACATGAAATATTGTAAAGGTGTATATGCATGGAAGCCTTATCGGCTTACATGTCCTTCTATGTTATTATAAAAGAATCTATATGCATATGAAAATATTATACCGCACTAGGGTTCTAATTTAACTTGACCACAGTTGATAGATATGTAAATGGGGGTCCAGGTCGGACCCCAGTCGCCGCCTACGGGGTTGGGTCATGACATCAAATTCTCTTATTTTCAAATGATGACAGCCTAATCTAAGATATATATTTGAGAAACAAGTGGCACGCTGAAGTTGATCGAACAGATCAACTATTCTGGGAAGGGGATACTTGTTCTTTGTGGTGACCTTATTTAGTAAACAATAGTCAATGTACATTCTCAATGACCCATTCTTATTTCATACAAATAGGAAAGGTGCACTCTATTGTCAGACACTCAGTCTAATGAATCCCTTATAGGAGGTCTTTCAACTATTCTTTAAACTCAGCGGGAGCCATTCTTTTTTGGAGAATAAAAATAGTCTAGGTATTAGGAAGGATATTACTCCTAAAGTCAATCTCTCTATCGGGAGGGACTACGGGCACATCCTCATGATAGACTTCAGGAAACTATTTAACAATCGAGACAGACTAAAGAGATGGAGACACCATACTATCATCTATAACTCATATGATATGATAAATACATCCTTTTGAAATTAACTTTCTAGGACTAAGGTAAGAAATTAATTTACCCTTACGCACAACAAGACTACCCTTCCATTCTAAGAAAGACTCATTTGGGAATTTGAACTAAAATATCCGAGTCCTATAATCAGCAGAGGCGTAACAAGAATAAATCCAGTCCATGCCAAGAATCATATTAAAATCAACCATGTCAAACTCAACCAAGTCATCTATGGTATCCTTGTGATATATTGACTTAGCACAATCTCTATAGACCCTCTCAGATAAGATAGATTCACCAACAGGGGTAGACACACTGAAAGGCTCTAGAAGACACTCAGGGATTCTCCTGATCCTAGAGAATAGCCAAAACATATAGGTGGTTTGAGTCCCCACCCATAACTGTAGTGGAACCTCTCTAATTACCTTGAGTATGTGGTACCGCAGAATAGGATTGGGCTATATTGCCTCACATCAGACACTGCCACTGAAAATGGTCTATTTTACCATATTTGTAGAAACCATTACTTCCATCTCGACATTCTGCCAAGTGAAGTTTGCCATATTTACCACAAGGTGGCTTCCCCTTTGAACCTAGATCCATACTAGCTTGGGATTTAGAACCCTCAGCTCTGATGTTCTCGTGGCTCTGTACCTTCTGATCATACCTATGGCAAGGAGCAGGTGCACTTTATGACGGATGTGCATAATTAGAAGATCTCACATAGAAAAAGGACGTATTTCCGTTAACTTTGCTTTGCTCATTTCATGCCCACTTGATTTGGCCTTATTGCCCAAGTGATCTTCTCTGTCTTTCTTCTTATAATCCTCAACCTGCTAGACATACACCATCGACCTAGAAATATCCATATCAGGAATTAGTAATGATGCCTTACACGCTTTGTTCACATACTTTCCTAGGTAGAAGACAAAGTTCCTCATCATTGATCTCGTATCTTGGATCATCTTTGGAACATATCTCGACAGTTTGATAAACTTCAGACCATACTCTTTCTCTGTTAAACCCATTTGCTTCAAGTTCACAAACTCTTCTACTGTCGCTTTCCTCAATTCTTTAGGGAAGAAATGATCAAAGAATTCTCTCTCGAACTCATCACAAATATCAAACTCGGCATCCTAACCTATACCTTATTCCTATTGATTATAACACACATTCTACATCTCTTTCAATTGATATGAAACCAATTCAACCCCGTCAATCTCAGTAGCATGCATTGCTTTTAGGATTTTCTTCATCTGATTAGTTAAATTTTAGGGGACCTCCTTGACCTTAGAACCTGTGAAGACATATGGGTTCATTCTCAATAAATCTCAGATTATCACCATAGTTGATGGCTCTTGACATCTAGAGCTAGGACCCGGTGAACTCTGATTACCCTTCTTACCAGTTACTAGCTGAGTGAGCATGACGATAACACCTCTGAATTTAGCCTCTATAGTGGCAGATGGTTGAGTAGTAGGCTTCTAAGTTTCCTCTAAATATTGGGCAGGTAGATCCCTAGTTCTTATTCCATATGATGAAGGCATCACTTATTGTGGGATCTCGGTACTGGCAGCGTTCTGTTTATTGGCGATACATTTTGGCGGCATTATCTTCAAATGCGTAATGCACAGATTAAGAAGGAACTTTTAGATTTAAAACTCTTTCATACGAACTTAGAATATGAAGAAGTGAAACAACTCCTAATATCATCAAGCCTCATGATTATAAGTTTGGTGCACATTTTCTACTAGACACGACTTCATAGACACCTTAGGACTCTTAAACTCTTTGCTCTTGTACCAAGTTTGTTACACCCTGAGAGGATACCCTAGGCTTGGCCGATACTCGAAGAACATTGCTGGTCCACAAGAAAACCACTTGGTCAGATCCCACATTCATTAATTCATTCTTTCACCAAAAGACTCAATACGAATTTAAAAGACATTCGGATGGGATAATCAAACCAATAAATCAAAGAAGAAAAATACACTTAAAAACAAATCTCCACTAAACTCCATATTAAAGAATAGTTTGAAAAATAAAAAATAAGTTAACATCAAACTATCCATCTACGAAGCCTCTATTAATATCCAAGAAGTGTCAAAGACAAGTTCATGGCTACCCAAAAGAAAATACCAAAAGAAAATGAAATGATCATGATTCATCCGAAGGCAAAAAGATCTCACCACTGTCATAAAAGGAAAGTACATCTTTAACGGAGCGTCTACTGATGATATCTAGCAACTTTATTTGAAATATTAAACATATAAGTCCTTGGAATTTGGAAATTCAGAAAACCAGTATCGAAATATGAAATTACTAAAAACCTGCAAATTTGGTCCCAGGTGATGACCATGAAGGCCATCATGAGTCATGGTGCGCACCATGCCTCATGGTGAACCACTTTGGTAGTGACCCTGAGGTTCATACCTGCAAGATGAGGTCAACGATAGGGCACCAAGGATTATGGTGATCATCACAAGCCGTGAAGCCCTCTCTGGTAACCCCATCCCCTGAGACCTCAAATAATAATCCCAATGCAAAGATCACGATAGACCACCATGGGCCATGCAGATATTCACAGACCATTGTGCAATTAGTGGTTGTCACTATTGCAGGTCACCCTATAGGGCCTTCACCATGCCCATGGTCCACAGACCTTTGTGCACTCTACGGACTATGAAGGGACTCATATGAGGATGTTCTGAAACCTTTCCTTGTAACTCCAAAAAATCTATGCCCAAGTAAAACATCATGGACACCACCATAGGTCGTGATGAGCATCACAGACCGTGATGGATCCTCTGTACCGTGTCCCAATTACAGTTTAATAAGGGATAATCTGGTGTTTTCCCTTTTCTTTTATTAATGTAGGTGGACATTTTTTGGACTATATTCATTAAAAATTATTCTAAATATTGCTACACCTATTATTTTCCCTCATTAATTTCCAATAACCTTTAAGACTTCTCTATCAAAGTTCATTCAAGGATTCATCTTCTTCATTAAACTTGGCTAGTGTTTCTTCAAGAATAAGTCTCGTTTTTTAATTCTAAGGTCAAATTAAATCAAGGTATGTAGGGATTGATCCATGGGTTGCTTTCACCTATGTAGTCCCAAGGTTTTTACTCAAAATTTAATGAATTTCAATTGGGTTTGTAACCCTAGTTTTATGAATCTTATTGTTCTTTTTAAATTATGTTTTAAATCATATTAGTTGATCATTATAAGTATGTTCCTACATTAATTACATAATTTTTAAGTTGAATTATGACTGTCCATTCATGAACCTATTTTCAAGGATGATATTATGAATTCAATGGTTTCAAGGTATTGTCATGGTTTTCATCCAAATTGATCATGTATATGAGTTTTACTCTAAATTCAAGTATGATTTATGATCATGAATTAAAAGTATATTAAAGATATGATTTCATGCAAGATATGAAGAAAGGTAATTTAGGGCCCTATGTGGTGACCTAGGACCGATTTACATGAATTATGGAAGTATGATTTTTAATGATGAAAGGAAAATTCTTACATTGAAATTATATTATGAAATGAGTTGTTCTATGAATTATGAAGTTTATGAACAAGTTATGATATATGCTAAGTATGTTCACTATGTTATGTGTTTTGTTGGATTTGACTTAGCACAGAGTGGACTTAAGGTGGGGGCCCTACCAAAAGCCATAGTAGCAGCCTCATGTGTCTTAAACTATGTGCCACCAGTTATGGATCCAAGATCAAACTTTAAAAAGTAGCTTGCTCCTTGGATTTGAACAAACAAATCATCAATACTTAGAATTAGATACTTGTTGTTTACGATGAACTTATTCAAATACTGGTAATCTATATAATTTTGGAGTGACCCATCTTTCTCCCTAACCAACAACAAGATCGAAACCCCTGATGAAATAATTGTCCTTATGAAACCCTTATCAACAAATCCTTTAATTTCTCTTTCAACACCTTAAGTTTCGTTGGATGCATATGGATATGAGGAATAGAAATAAGTTTAATATCAAGAAGGAGATCTATGCCAAAGTAAATTTCCCTTTCGAGATGAACACTGGGAAAATCATCTGGGAAAACTTTTGAAAACTCATTAATTATAGTGATGGACTCAGGAGTAGGAGCTTCAGAATCAACATCCCTAACTCGCACTATGTGATAGATGCACCCTTTGGAAATCATTTTCTAGGCCTTAAGATATGAGATGAATCTACACTTAACCACCGAATCATTACCCTACCATTCAAGAGTAGACTCATTAGGAAATTATAATTTGACCCTATGGGTTCTACAATCAGTGGATGCATAAGAGGAATGTAACCAATCCATACCAAGAATAATGTTAAAATCGGTCATGTCTAGTTCAACAAGATCACAAGGGATAACGTTATGCAAGACCGTCTTGGGAAAATTTCAATAAACTTTATTAGCTAGCACTTAATCACCAACTGGAGTATAAGCCAAAAAAAGTTCTAACAAAACTTTGGGGCACACATCAAATCTCATTGCAAGGTAAGAAGTAAAAAAATACAAGTTGTTAACTGGATCAAGCAATGCATATACATTAAAGTTAAATACCTATAACATACCTTTAACCACTTGGGAGTCTCATCCATATCTTACCTAGCATGAAGAACATGGAATTGCTTGTTGCATTGGCCACCCTTTTGTTAATCTTGGGAACCTTGTTACAGTTGGCCTCCTTGGGATACTTGGCCTTGAGGATGGACTTATCTACCCTTGTTGGAAATATGAGGGCACTCGGATTGCTTGTGGACAACCTTTTCACACCCATAGCAAGAACCCGTTACCATCAAATACCTTCCTCCATGATTCTTTCCATACTTAGCAGTCATGGAAAATGAAGGGCTACTAGCATTTAGACCACCATATTTACCCTTAGGGTATGGCACCCTATCCTTAATAAAATTATTTCCCAAACTATGACCTTGTTTAGAACAACCACTACCTCCCTCAATTTCTTTAACAAGTATAGCAGTACATCATTCCTTTGCAATCAAGTTTGATACCCTTGATATGAATTGACTAATCCAGGCATGTGGATTGGCAACCAATAAAGGATCATAATTAGATACCTTAGTAAAATTGATGGAATAGTCCCTCATACCCATGTTGACTTGCCTATGATTGATGAAGTCCAACTCCTTTGCCTCCCTTAGCTCAAGAGGAAATAAGCGATCAGGAAAATAAAGCTTAATGTCTTTCCAATCAACAAGACCTGCATCCACTCTTTCTAACTTCCATTGATTAAACCAAACTTGATAAAAACTATTGAGTTGGTAGGTCGTCAACTCCTCTTTCTCTTCTGAAGTCATACCCATAATATTCGCTATCTTATAAACCCCATCAATGAACTCTTGAGGATCCTCATCAAATTTAGAACCATGAAATGCGGGAGGTTCATTCTTGAAAAATCCCTCACTCTAGAGGCCGGAGTAGAAGCATTAGGAGGAACTACATGCCCTTGGTTGGCCACAACTTGCGCTAGCACACTAATAGTGGTGAAGAACTCTGTATTAGTAACTTGGTTGGGTAGGAGACTATTTTCTTGAGGGACCAGGGGAACTTGATCCTAGTTAGCATTGACCCCTCTTTGCATAGGTTCTCTTCTTAGAGGAATTTCTGAAAATTGCGAAGGAAAATCTTTAGGGAAAAGAAATCTCAGAGTACACTCTCGCATGACATAGATCATGAAAGAAGTGAGAATTTCTTATAATTTATTTTAGCCTCCTATTCACGACCTGTGGCGTGCTTCACACTAATGAATAAGACTCTACTTAATGTGGCATGTTGGACTCCCTAGGACATCTTAATCCTTGTGCTCTAATACCAAGTTTTTCATGAACTGACCTAGAGCCTAATCGTAATATGGTGATCAAAATCCTAAAGGGATCTAATCAAGCCTTTTTGACATAATGTAGGCATACGTAAGGTAAACTAAATGCAAAAATAACATAGAAAGAATATAAATTATGAATCATAAAAGGTATAGGAATTTGAAAACATAGACTCTATAATATAATTCCATGTACTTACATTATTTGACTTGCATTATTTTAAGATACAAATACAGGTGTTAGATATCATCAACATGTACACAATTGAGGATCTATCATCTCTAGATTTTGGTGAGACCTCTTTGCATATGTAAGAGCTCATTCTTTATCAGCTTTCTTTATTTATACTAGATCTTTTAAGGTAGTTGTAGGATTATTGTGACACCTTCTTATTAGTTAGTAGAGGCTTCATAGATTGAGTGGAATGGAGTCATTATGTGTCTTTCAGAGTCCATTTTTAAACTATGGATTTCATTAAATAGTTATGTTTTAAATTAGAGTACTTTAATTTATTATTTAAAAATTTATGAGGAAATTTATTATTTAAAAATTTATGAGGAAATTTATTAAATGCCCACATAAGTTACTATTTTTATGATTTGGGTCTTCTGCTCAATGAGTTAGCCAGGCCAAGGGTTGTCTGGAGACCAGTAATGGGTTTTGAGTTGTAGCGATATCTAAAGTGTAGGCTTAGGGTGTGACATTTAGTCTCCGTTACACTGGTCTTATGAGTTTGTAATGTCACTTATGAGTTATTTGAAGGAGTTGGTAATCTTGCTAATGAATTAGAGCTATATCAGAGTTAGCCTTCATTCATATTTTGATTCTTAAGAAATGCGTGGGAGATCCTTCACTCATTGTTACAACAGAAAAATTTAGGGTGAAAGATAAGTTTTCTTATTAGGTGATTCTTGTCCAAATTCTTAATTGTAAGGTTCATAAGCTGAGTACCAAGGAGGTCGCTTCAATCAAAGTTCTGTGGAGAAATCAGTTGTTGGGAGGCTACATGGAAAGCTATAGAGAATATGAAAGCCAAGTATCCACACTAATTCATTTTTCCTAGTGTCAATATTTAAGGTACCATTCTTATTCCTATCTTAGAGTTTAGTACTTTCTCAAGTATGTGAGTAGGTTTTGTTGTGTTGGGTTTTGAGTCCTTGCATAGTATTCATGCCTTGAATAAATTCCTAGCTTGGTCATTATTTGATGATGAATGATCCCAAGGTTGTGATATTGCAACATCTTTTACTATTTTAGCTTAGATCAAGTTTGAGAACACAGAGAGAAACTTGAGCAAGTGATGAAGATACACTATACAGGTGATCCACGAGGGCACCTCTAATCTATAGAAAGGTCTATAATTTTTAGATGTGACTGGTAGATCCCTTCAATACTTATCCAAGTTTAAGTTATTAAGGACCCCTTCTATGATCCATCCTTACGACCCGTAAGAGACTCTATGATCGGTAGAGTCACTCGTAGAGACAAGTGACATATTCTAGTAGCTAGTGTAATATGGATTTAATCCCATGAGAGGGCCCTACAACTTGTATAGAGTTCTATGTATCGTAGGATTGATGCAATTCGAAGTGCACCAAGGTCGTTTACTCGATGTCAAGCTCATAACCTTCAAAGGATACAAGGATTGTTCATGAAGCTAGAGGTCCTTGAGCTTTGTTGATGGAAAATAAGGTTTTCAATGCTTGAAGATCACTTGGAGGAGTTTTAGAGAGGTTTCCACACTTAGCAAGGAGGTATGCACAAAGGTTGACTCGCCAACTTCCAAGGGTAACTCGCTGAATGATCCTCCTTGATCTCCAATAGTTGAGGAAATAGGGGAAGGGACTACTACAATCAGTGAGCTAGGCAACCAATTGGTGACTAGCCAAAGTCTCTCTGAGCTCGCCTAATTTTCTAGAAGGAACTTTAAGGAATCAATCTTGTAGGGTCAGATGACCTAACCATTAGAGGTGTCGCATAACTCTTCAGCGAGGATGGTCCAACTTGCCTTCTTATCTATTTTAGGTCACTTTTGGGCCTTTCATTGTAGTAAATTCCCAAAACTATAAATAGCTAGATTAAGTCTTTTATTTCCTTAGACTAGTTTAGAATACTGATATTGTAAACTCTTGATGAGTGTTTTGATCTTGGTACAAGATTGGGTTGATAATTTATTTGAAATGTTGGTTGCGAGGCGTATTCATTTCCCTTGAGGTCATCCTAAGAGATAGGTGCTAATTGTAGGATTAACAGATTGAAGTCTTAAGGTTTAATATACTTTTTAGTTTCTTTCTATTTCATCTTTTTGTGTCTGTCTAGTTATCTTTCTTTTTTGTCTTTAATTTCTGTATTTTCAAACGTAATTCATAGTGAGAGCTAGATAATTTTTTTATTAGAGCCATGTTTAGATTCATTCCTACGAGTCTAGTCTTGGGTTTGTTACTAAAAAATGAGTCAAAAACGTTTTGAGAAAATCCCACATTTTTTGTCAATTTGAGTCTCGTTCGAAGTTTTTAGTGTTATATTTATGTCCTCTAACTTTATTAGAGTCTAAATATGAGATTTGGTAAAATTTAGAACAATATTGAAGAACCTACTATTGTTTTGTGAAGAAGCTTTAAACAATAACAAAATGACGTTTGAAATTTGTTGATATTGGTTGGGAATTGATAAGTAAAAAGTATTGGGGTTATCTTCCAATATCAATGAGAGTCATAATCACAAATTTAGTGAAATTCCAAGCCAAAATTGTTAAGGGTTTTATTTTGGGTCTTCATCTTGTTCATAGTGTTCTTGGGGAATATTCAAATTTCCAAGATGTAGAATCTTCCAAAAAGATTGTTGGATCCAAAACGATAAAGAAAAGTAAGGGAATATGTGTTGGTACAAAAGGAAATTTACTGAAAAGGGAAACTACTAGAATAAGGGAATACGAGGAACGCATAAGAAGGTCAAAATCGGAGGCTTCAAGTGTGCAGAAAAGTCACTTAGGCGAGCTACATTGTGCTCACAAAGTCTACTTAGCATGTATCCAAGTGACTACTAAGTTCGTCGAACCAACCTTAGTTTGTAGTCAATTTGGCGAGCTGGGTCGGGCTTTCCCAACTGATCGGTGACTATCCTAAGTCCTTTCCATGAACCAACTTTAAGATAACGAGCTGAACTTCAATTTTGACTTTAAAAAGTTTGGATTCTGAGCCTCGAACATCATTTTATACAGCCATTCTCAAGTTCTAAATTTCTAGTTTCCTTTTTCTTGATTCTTATTCATTTTCAAGATTCCTAAACAAATTATCGAGTCGTAATTCATCTACTTGTTGATTATTGTTTCTTGAAGTATTTTCTTTTTAGTGCTATTTTATTTCATGCTTTTATTCGTTTTACTTCGTAGATAACTTCTTGATTCAAGTCTATTAGCTTTAATAGATTCATCTGTTCTTCTCTATAAAAGAATAAATTCCGAACAAATTTGAGAAGCAATCAAAGGTGTGTAAACACTAATGGTCTGAGTTTAATTTACCAACGCTAACATTGATTGTTGATTATTGTTGAGTCTTTTATTGATAGGTACCATGGATACTGTAAATGAAACAAAACCACCCACGGGAGAGGTTATGTTGGAATGTATAATAGAAGCCATTATTAATATGAATTGGAGGATGGAGAACATGGAAGGACAAGTGTCTGCCATGCAAGGTAGTGTGTCGATGATGGATGGTAGAATGATCAACATGGAGAGTCGACTTAACTATGCTAATTCCACACCTCAAGCTACCTATCCTGCTTCTATAAGTGGACCCACCTATAATACTTCTCCTACTATCATAGTTAGAGCTTTCCATCTACCGTTAAACCCAACACAAATAAATCCCGATCCAAATATAAGAAATACAATCCAACCACTCCAGCCCAACTTAATTAAGAAGCTCCACCAAACCAAAACAGACCTTACCAATCACCACTAAACCAAAATGCACCCTACCAAATACCACAAAATAAAAATCCACCATACCCCATTCTGCCAAACCAAAATCAACTAATCCAAGTTGAGGATGTGAGAGATGAGGAGTACCAAGTATAATATGAGGGTGAATTTGAAGAACCTCCATGGAATGAAGGACAAAGGAATAGGCTAAGAGGGAAAATAGGGCATAGAGGATGATGAGGTATATTTGGTATGGTTCCACATGGAAGGAGGCAATATGGGAACCGACCTCAAGGTAGAAAATCACAAGAAGCTTATGCCAACCAATTTTATAGTCAATATTTCAGGGATGAGAATGGTAACCAATATGAAAGGGAAGTCCAAAGGGGTTACTATAACAACAACCAAGGAAGTGAGGGCCGAGGAAACCATTATAGGGACCAAGATGGCAATGGAGGCCGAGATGTTTGAATTAATTCTATAATGACTTGTCTCCAATATTTCAAAGGAGAATGTAATCTCGATGCTTACCTAGAATGTGAGTCACTTTGTAAAAGGATATTCAAAGTCAATGATTTGGCTGAGGTCAAGAAGAGTTGCTTCTCTATTGCTCAATTTGAAGGGTTTGCTATTACCTTGTAGGGGTACATGAAGAGGTGTCATCTAGTACTTCTAAATGGATATCCTCTACCATCGATTGAATTGAAGGGCCTTATGAGAGTCAAGTATGTGCCGAAAAACATATTGACAAGAATTACTTGCTAAGTTGTACAACTTGAAACAAGGAAACAACAGTGTTGAGACCTACTTTGATGAGTTCCAAAACTTTAACTCAAAGCTATAATACCAAGAGAATGAAGAATATGTCGTTGTTCACTTCAAGATAGAATTGAACAAAGAGATATCTTTCAAGTTAACTATTCATAGGTTTTCTAGTTTGAGTGACATATTGGAAGCAGATAATAAAGTACAGAGGGAACTGAAAGAGGAGAAAGTACCTAAATACAAGGGTATTTCATCTTCAAATTCTTGGAGAAAGAAAAGAGAGGAAGCTTCAACCTCTTCGGGTTGGAACAAAGGCAAGGATTTCAAAAAGCCTTATGAGAAGAAACATTTTGATAGGAATACTCCAAAGTACCCGCTAAGAGAGGAAGGTAATAAAGACATAACCAATTTCCCTAGAGGCATTAAATATCACAAGTGTAGGGGATGGGTCATATGATATGAGAATGTTCCAATTGGTTAAATGTTCTAGTTCAATGAGAGGAATTGTATCTTGGTGAACGGGTAGATAAAGAGGAGGTTTGTAAAAATGAACCTCAAGAAGATGATGAATTTGAAAGTGATGAGGATGAGGAACAAGACCCATGTGATGGAAGAGATATCGCCATTCCTAATGGTTTAATGAGAAAAGTCTTAATTGAAGAAACTTGGCCTCGAGAAAGAGAGTTCACCATACCAATGTATAAGGTAGGACGGGTTAGGATTATCATGGCCATGGATGATCCAAGTCAAAGAGAGAATCTCTTTCACTCTAAATGCCTCATCAAACATAATGTGTGTTCATTGATCATTCATAGTAGAAGTTGTGCAAACATTGCTAGAACAGCTTTAGTGGACTTCTTGAAACTTCCTATTACTAAGCATGCTACACCTTAAAAACTTTAATGATTTAGTGAATGTGGAGAATTGAGGGTTCATTGGCAAGTGTTGATCCGGTTTAAAATTGGGAAGTACTAAGATGAGATTCTATGTGATGTGGTCCCAATGCAAGCATGTGATGTTCTACTCGGGAGACCTTGGCAATATGATAGTTCCACTAAGCAAGAGGGAAGAACCAACAATAATTTGCTTGTGTTAAATAAACATAAATATATGCTCCATCCTTTATCACCCTCTTAAGTCAAAGAAGTGTATCGAAAAATGAGTGAGCTGAGGGAGAAAAAGAAGTATGAGGAAGAACATATGGAGGTTGAAAATATTCAAGAGGAAGGAAATAGGAAGTTTATGAGAAAGGGACAACTTTTGTTTTCTAGGTATAAGGAGATAAGGGAAGAAATAGAGGCCAAAAGCTCATTGATTATTATCACACATAGAGATCCTTGTTGCAAACTAACCACTCTTATTCTTCTTTTCCCCATTATATAATCCTTCTCTTGAAGGATTATGATGATGTCTTCCCAAATGAACTCCCAAGCAGATTACTCCCTCTTCGGGGAATTAAGCACACAAATTAGCTTCATGTCGGGCTCAGAATTGTCAAACAAATTGGCCTATCAAAGTAATTTGGAGGATACTAAAGAGATCTAAAGGCAAGTTGAGGAACTCCTCAATAAGGGCTATGTGAGAGAAAGTATAAGTTCATATGTCCTTCCAGTTCTTTTAGATCCAAAGAAAGATTGAACATGGTGTATATGTGTTATTATCGAGCCATCAACAAGATCATGGTAAAGTATCATAATTGTGTTCCTAGATTAGATGATATGCTTGATGAGCTCAATGATTCTTGTGTGTTTTCAAAGATTGATCTGATGAGTGGTTATCATCAAATATGGATGAACCCCAAAATGGAAAACCACATTCAAGCCCAAATTTGGTCTTTATGAATGGTTGGTGATGCCTTTCGATCTCACTAATGCTCCTAGTACGTTTATGAATATGATGAACCATGTGCTGAAACCCTTAATAGGGAAATTTGCAGTTGTCTATTTTGATGATATTTGGATTTATAGAAAAACCATGAATGAACATGAAGATCATTTGAGATGTGCTTAGAAAAGAACTTTATGCTAATCTTGAAAAGTGTGCAATTTATTTTATTGAAGTTTTTTTCTTGGGTTTTGTTGTGAGCTCACGAGGCATTGAGGTTGATGAATCTAAGATAGATGCTATTAAGAATTGGCCAACTCCTAAATCCATACATGATGTTAAAAGCTTTCGTGGATTGGCTAGTTTTATAGGAGGTTTGTCAAAGGATTTAGTACCATTGCCGCTCCCTTTTGAGAACTTAAAATCGATACTTAGCTCTACTTCTTTGTTGCAATTACCCAATTTTGGAAAATGCTTGAAGTTGAGTGTGATGCTAGTATAGTAGGCATTAGATTCATCTTAATTCAACACCAAAAGCCCATTGCTTATTTTAGTTAAAAGCTTAAAAAGGCAAAACTTTGAATTATTCTACTTATGATCTTGAATTTTATTCTTATATTCGAGCATTGGGTAGCTAGCAACATTACTTGTGGACCAAAGAATTTTTCATAAGGACTAATCATGACTATCTAAAGCATGTCCAGGCCCAAGGAAAGTTAAACAAACAACACACCAAATGGATTGAATTCCTTAAAACTTTCCCTTATGTAATCCAATACAAAAATAGGAAGGAAAATGTGGTGGCGGATGCCTTGTCTAGGAAACATGTGTTGATGGCTACCTTGTCTTCTAAATTTATTTGTTTTTAATATTTGAAGGCAATGTATCCTGAGGACCCCATATTTTCTCAAATTTACAAATATTCTAAGGAATGGGAAAGGGAAAGGTGGCTTAGTAATAGATCATCTACTCCCTATTCTAAATTTGATGGTTTCTTGTTCAAAGGTATGAGATTATGGGTGCCTATGAGCTTTTGGAGGGAACTATTTTTGAGGGAGGCATACAATATGGGATTGATGGGTCACTTTGGTGTAGATAAAATAAGGGAAATTCTAGAGGAGCAATTGTATTGGCCTAAGATGCACAAAGATGTTTCTCGAATTTGTGGCCAATGTGTTGAGTGTCAAAGTGCTAAGTAACGTGTACTTCCCAAGTATGTCTCTAAGAGAATGTTCGGTTATGATTACCACACTTCTAATGATTTGTCTTAATACTTGGAGACCTTGTTTTCTTATAATGGTGATCCTTCCTATCTTTCTCTTTATCTTTCTCAACCATTTTACATACACCATGAGTCTGGAGTTCTCCATATCAGAAATCAATAAGGCATCCTTACACTTCTTCACATGTTTCCCTAGTCCAGAGAAAAACATTCTCATTTTTTATCTCGCATCACGAAACATCTATGGAGCATATCGGGATAGTTGGATGAACTGAAGGTTGTACTTATTCAAGGTCAAACCTTTGTATTTCAAATTCACGAACTCTTCACCTTTTATTCCCTAAAGTATTGGGGAATAAGTGTTCGAGGAATGCACACTCCAACTAATCACAAACCACAAGCTCAGAATCCTAACCATAAATCTCCTCCCACTAGTTGTACAAGTAATGGCCACATCTTTGAGCTATGAGCAACAAGCTCAACTCTCCTGATTACCATCGCAAGTATGGCATTTAGGATCTTTCACATCTCAAAGATGATGTTGTAGGATCCTCATTAACCTTGCACCAAGTGAGGACTGGTGGGTTCTTCCTCAAGAATTTTCTAATCCTCATAGACTCTAAAAGATCTTTGGGGCTAGAGCTAGTGACAAGAGTGGTTTGACAGCCAGATTTGATAGACATCAACTAAGCGAGCATAATAATAGCTCTTCTAAACTCAGCCTCAAAAGTAAGTTTAGGCTAAGCAGTAAGTGTCGGTTGAACATCTTGAGTCCCATTGTAATCCTACTGCTCAGCTACTTATGCTCTTTCACTTGTATGTATTCCTCATAGTAAAGGCATAGTACTAGGTGGAATTTTAGGTTTTGTGATGTCCCTTTGATTGATAGTGCATTTTGGCGGCATGATCTGAAAACGTGTAAATACACGAGTCAGAATATACTTTCATAAAGTTAAAATATGTCAAATGAACTTGGAGTATGAAAGAAATGAGATAATTACTAATGTCCTGTAAAGTCCTTATTATGGATGTGGCATTCTTCACACCGATTACGAGGACTCTACTAGACTTGTTTTCATAGACATCCTAGGACACTTGAATTTTGTGCTCTGATACCAAGTTTATCATGCCCAGATTCTACATCCTAAGGGTTGCCACAAATCAAAAATCATTGTTTTTTCCAAAGCGAACCCTTGGCCTGACTGACTACTAAATGGATGACTTTAACTTGATAAAGAAAGTTTAAAAGTAGTGAGCAACTTGAATATTTAAAAGAAATCTCATAATATGAATGAAAACACTCAAATTATAAGTGAATAAAAGATTAATACCTAATCTCTAAAAACTGAAGTAAGACTCTACTTTGTCTATGAAGCTTCTAATGGCTCTATATAAGTGCAGGAATAGGCCCACAACTTCCTCAAGAACTAATAATAATGAAATAAAGACCTTAAAAGAGATCCTCTAAAGATAAGGATTTCTCATGAAAATCTGGAGAAGAGTGATCTTCAACGATGCCCCAATTGAGGATCTGTCACACTTGTATCTACATCATAAAATAATGTACTATCAAAATACATCATTACATGTACGATATTTAAAATAGATGAAATGGAATTAGTAGAACGAAATACTCATGAACAAATAGTAAAGTAGCTCAAATTAAATAAAGCTTCCTGTTATGGAATATGCCAATGGCTTACAAAATATAGTTAAGTAAATGCAACTCAATATAGAAGTAATGTGTTCTATTTTGGACATTTTTTATAACCGACAACCATCACTATGAGCCTCATGATGATACAATGCAATTCTCATGTTGGTAGAATCTTCCATTACCTTGCCATGATAAGGGACGAACAATCAACTCATTGATCCATATAAAATTCCGTATCAGGGACTAAAGTGAGGAGTCTTCCAAACCAACGACATGATCCTATCCTACACTGACTAGATAGTTTATGGGGTTTGAGTTACCTAAAATCTTAAACAAATTGGTGCTCAATACTACTCGTAAAATAATAATAATTCACATATACTTAGGTTAGCAAAACTTCTCAAAATATATCTCATTTAGTCTCATTGGACTTTCCTTTTTTAGACTCAATTTGTTTCTCAAAACACTTTAATACTCTTAGTAAAATAAGCATGCATTTTGGGACTACTCGTGTTCTCTCAAAACACATTCTAAAAATACTATTTATGCTCAATAATCTAGTTCATTTAAACATGGTAAAGTTATACGTAAAATCTATAATGCTTCCAAAGTAGTCAAAACTCTTTTGTAATTAATACACAAAAATATGTCATTCTTTAACATAAAATAATGCATATTAAAAGTAATGTAAATACTCAACAAGGGTTCATGGGAATGTAAGCATGAACAATAGATTCAAGAATTCGAATTGTGAGTATAATAAAAATGGAAATAATATATAGAGAACTGAAGGTTAGTCCAACTCTATGATTATCCTTGCATACCTGGAATAACGATGTTGTTGGAAAAATTTGAAAAACACAAACACTACGTTTGAACCTTAGATTTTCTCCTTACCAATAATTGCTCTATATCTTCTAAGTGTTAATGAGGGAAAATGCCATATAGGGTACTAATAAAGGACCTAAATTAGTCCCAAAACATCAGGTTTTTTTTGGTAAGGGTGGGAAAATACAAAACTACCCCACATAAAAATTGTCTTTGGGTCGTCTACACGTCGTTCTATCGACCGTAGAACTTCCTTTGGTCGTAGAAGAACCTTGTGGTAATTGGTACCCAAAGGTTGGTCTCACTAGAATTTGAAGCGTTGGTATAAAACCCCTTTCAGAGGACATAGACTCTTGTACGAGTCATGGAAGTCGGTCGTAAGGTCAATCTGAGGGATTTTGGGGTTTAGGTCTATTGACCCTTCTACAAGTGGTAGACCCTCATACGAGTCATAGAACATGGCCATGGAAAAGAGTGCACACTCCATTAGATACTGCAATATTCAAGGTGGGTCTATGAACCCGTTTCACGAGTCATGTACTCTTCAACAGGTCATAGGAAGGGCTCGTAAAATGATATGGGACTGGGCCTTAGAGCCTCTTCTACGAATACTTTATATGGTCCATAAAATCTTCGATGGGCCGTATAATCCATTCATAGAAGAGTATCAGTAACCAAATTTTTTTAATAAGTATGGGAGTGACCTACAAGTCCCTCATACAGTTCACGGAATATTCTACGGGCCCTTGATGGCACTCATAACAGTCCACTGATGGAATAACTCATCTTTTTCTTAGGGATCTTTGGATTGATCTAAGTTAGTAAGAACTTGTAGTTCTTGATGCCATTTTTGATGGCTCTAATCAATTTTGTGATGAGGAAAATGATTTTTTTGAAGAATTAAAAGAGTTTTAAGAAGAAAGTTCACTTATAGTTCATACAATTAAGTGTTCTCCAATGTATGTATGTATTGTCAACAACCAGATGGTTGGTATATATGTATCAATTTAGGTACGTCTAAGATTGAGGAGACATATAAACAACTTGCAAGTCTCTGCTTGCATGAGTTTAATTGGTTTTTAAAAAATAATTTTTATTGATTAAGTATCCTGTTTTAAAAATAGAAATTGTTAATTGCAACTATGTATGCTAAAATTAAAGTATAATATGTGTATTATTTTCCATGTATACAAATAAATAAATGGGGCTTGTGATTTCAACAAATGTTTAAAGCTTTGAGGGACAAATTGAACGCGCAGATCCATAGGGCGTAAGCCTTGGGCGTAAAAATATAAGTTCGAGACGTAAAAATGTACCTACGCGTTAATTTTGTTTTAAATTATTTTTAAAGTATTTTTTCAATAAAGTATATTTTTACTATGAGTATAATGATATTTATACGTTATGCTATCATATTTTGAGGTTGTAGCATCTTTGTATAAAATATATAAGTAAAAATAGAAAACTCTCATAGAAAATGACA
This sequence comes from Solanum dulcamara, assembly GCF_947179165.1. NCBI lineage: Eukaryota > Viridiplantae > Streptophyta > Magnoliopsida > Solanales > Solanaceae > Solanum > Solanum dulcamara. Next base: position 34,245,424 of record NC_077241.1, on the reverse strand, counting down.
CTACCATATATAATATTTTGGATAATCATGCCTCAAACTAATATGATTGAGATTCATAATATGTTACAACCCAACCTAGACCCTAGTCATAGAAAGTCGATCAAAACCCCGAAGGACTCCAACCAAACTTCTTGTACATATCATATGCATACACAGGGTAAAATAAAAGCGAAAATATCATAAGAGAGTCTAAACCATGAATAGTAAATGAAGAATGTGACATGACAATTTAGACTCAAAACATTTGTTAAACTAGATGCCTCTACTCATGAATATGGGTGGGGACTAAGACATGTCTCTAGCTCATATTCAAAATGAACCATAACGAAAGTCTTTGAAACAATAACCAACTCGATGACTACTCCCTGATGAATGAGAACTCACCACTAACACCGCCGGATAGAAAAGCTTAACTAGCCACATGGACAAATATAATCTTCAAGTTCAACCCCTACATTATGAGACAATGTAGGCAAATATTATGTATTAGTACATTAGAATGTACTAAGTATGAGGGCGTGACATGCAACGTAAATTATAGAATGCAAAGGTCAAGTAAAACACATGATAAGATGGGAAAAGTAAAGTCATGAGAAAATCATATTGACCAAAGCATTTTAAAAGTATAATTTCAAAATCACAACATACTTAAGAGATCATACATATGTGCGATAGGAACTATAACTGATAATAAGACCATGCGAGCTATAACATGGAATCCCGTTGTCTCCCCATACAAAGTAAAAAAGGGGAATCTACTTGCCAAGGTAGACTCTACCCCTCTAGGCGGGTCATACATACGCTATATAAGGATCCAATAGCTAAGCCATGCAGGTAACCTATGCTGGCACGTAGTTTATGAGACATGAGGATGCTACTAAGGCTTTTGGTAGGGCCCCCACCTCACGTCCACTCGGTTCTAAGTCAAATCCGATGGAATACATGCATATAAATCATATTTTTATATATCATATCCATGATCATAGGTTTGAAATCATAGAGTAGCTCATTTTCATAACATACTTGTAATGTGAGAATTGTCCTTTCATCATTACAATCATAGTTGCATAATTCATATCGTTAACCCTTAGGTTACCACATAGCGCCCTAAGTAACCTTTTAGGCCATAGGTCACCACATAGGGCCCTAAGTCACCCCACTTCATAACTTGCATGAAATTCATACCTTGAACTTAGAGTAAAACTTAATATCCTAATCAATTGAGTTTGAAAATCATGTAATTCACTTTAAAACATGCATGATCATAAACTTTATATCATCCAATACATAATTCATATAGATAAAATATTCTTTGGAAGAATAATTCAAAATACTCATAATTTACATCATGAACCCTAGAGATCAAAATAGGAGAATTAATGACAAAACTCTTCAATTTAATGCAATAACCATCAATTGATATCAAAATAGACTAATGATCATACTTTTAATCATAATTCATGCAATAGGAGTAGAGATCATAAAATCCATAAAATACCATACTTTAATTTGATAGAAACCTTGAGAAATTGATTAGGTTTAATGGATGACAGGATTCATGAATCAATAACCACATACCTTAAACGAGAACGCCAAATAATTTGGAAGAACTTGAGAGTTTTGATAGAGAGCTTAAGTGAATTTACTTGAAGTCTTCAATGGAGTCCTTTAGAGTCTTTTGTAGAGAGAGAAATATTTGAATAGGTGAATTGTAGAAGAATGAATAGAATTAGGGGTTTAGGTTAATTTATAGAGTTGAATTAGGTCCTAAAAACATCTAGGTTCATTAGCTAAGAATTTAGGAAAAAGTCTAAAATGCCCTTACTAAAAACTAAATTCATCTAAAAAACCCTTGCCAAGTACACGACGTAGAGGCAAACAAGTCCGCAATGCGGACTTGTCGCGAACCTTACTGATTTGTGCAGTTCCTTTAGAAATCTATCTTTCGATCGACGGATCCTAAAAATCCACCGAGACTATTTTCCAATAGGTTATGACCCTCTGATCGATATTTCAAATCGTATTTTCCAAAAAGATTAAGGATAAGGAATTAAATGAGCGGCCTATTCACAAGGCATTCTTAAGGCACTTGTGAGCAATTTGAGGGGTGTTACAATATCTTCCCCTTAGGAACATTCGTCCTCGAATGAGATTCAACTAATATGAAAAAGACATGGAAAAAAGATTTAGAAACCCAACAAGGACATGAGGACACTTCAAAAAATGCATAGAACATGTAAAGTTAATAACATAAAACATAGTCTTTGAGAAAAATCATTTTCATTAATCATGCATGCATATGAATGACATATGGAACTAAAACATTGGAGTTTAATTGATTTGATTATGAAAAACTTAGTACCTTTAGGATCGAGTGAAAGGAAAGATATACAGATAACGCTTCATCATGTCTGATTCCGCTTCCTACGTTGCACTCTCTACTTGTTGATTCCTCCATAACACTTTGCTGGATACGTCTTTATTTCTTAACCTCTTCACTTGCCGGTCTAAAATCTCAATCGGGATATCCTCATAATTTGAAATCTCTTTAATACTCACATTCTCTATTGGCACAATAGAATTTGGATCACCCATAAACTTTCTCAACATTGACACATATACCTTAGGCTACTACATCTCTATAGGAAAATTTATCCCAAGAATACTACTCGTTACTACACATATTCAATAAACCTTGAAACCTAATAAAGAAACACATAATGCATTGTACATTCACCCATATGCCATCAACACTACATTCAAGCCTAGTTTTATAACAACTCTAATACACTTACTTGAAACCCTTAACAAGAAGTCATCAATAGACTACTACAATTATTCACATATCTACAACCAAACATTCAAGACTACCATTCCAACAAATTTATGGGTCCCTTGAAGTCTGTTACGACCCAACCCCATAGGCCGTGATGGGTGCCCGAATTGGGAACTCGCATGTACCTTTGCTAACTATAAGGAAACATGTTTTCTATTTGAGTCATAGTGTGCCAACAAGCAAGACAATATATATAAGCTGACGAAGCTATCATAACATATAGGCACCACTGTTCACACATATATATACAACCCACATACATGTCTATAGACCTCTAAGAGTAAAAAAATCAAAAATATAAGGAGGGAAAGGGACCCCGCCGTACCCTTGAACACAAATATATATACATCAATGGTAGGTACCAAAAGTTGGGCTCTGACATGATTGAGCTCTTCTTAAACCTGCTGGGTGGAATCCTAAGTTGGTGGATCCTCAAGTCGTATATCTATACCTGCGGGCATGAAATGCAGCCCCCCAAAGAGTGGATGAGAGGTCAGTACAAAATATGTACTGAGTATGTAAGCATAAAATACCATAATGAAATTACAGTTGGAACAGGGATGTAGGGGATAAGTATAAAAATTAACCCATTACCGTGCCTGCATCTAATGCAGTAAAATTATTTTCATCATAATATCATATCATCATCTCTTTTCATCATATTTATCAGTTTATCGTGTCATCGTATATGACATCATACCATCATACACGACATAAACTTATTATATATATATATATATATATATATATATCATAATATATCCAACCCATTATGTTTTTCAGTGTCACAAATATATAACTATATTTGTACATGCATGCTTACCTATGATATTCAGCCCTTTAGTGAGAGACTCGGTGAAAAGAGTAGGGTAAATCTTTAGCATACCCGTATCATATATATATATACCATACCCGACCCTCTAGTGAGGGACTCGGTGTTCCTTCTTTATATTATCATATACCATACACGGCCTATTATAGGACTCGGTGTCATAATTATCATATTTTATCCAACCCAGGATGTGGTGAATACTCGCATCATTATATCATCACATCATCATATCACTATATATAGCATCCCCTCCTCATACGTGGCATCACTCATTATGTCACGGTATAATATCGCATTCGTCTCGGGACTCAGTAAAAGTAGTAAAGCTATACATGATATGAGGCTCGACCCCATGTGGGAATCGGTGAAAGAAGAGTTACATATGCACGAGAAGAGTAGTGAGAAACCATATGCAACTAAATCATCTCTTGAGACTCAATGAAACAGTCAAGTAAACTATCACTTGAAGATTAGGAAAGTAATTTTCCGAGGTACCCTTTAGATGTTATTAGGTATTACATCAATTAGGGCCTCAAGAACCATAGACGTGTACCAAGATAATGCCACACAGTTTATGCAATCAAAGACACAACTTATGCAATCAGACACATAGCTTATGCAATTAGAGATACAACTTATGCAATCAGACACATTTATCCTCTCAGCGCCTTTCAGAATAGTAGCTTATATCTCCACTTACTATTTAACATATAGAAGGCTCGAGAGTAGTAATTTAACTACTTTAGGACTCTTAGTCTTTAGGAGTGACTACGAGTCACGAATTATATCTGGAACCTATAAATGGAATTACCTCTAAACTCATATTAGACATCATTTCACTTACCTTAAGTGATTTCAATGAAAGAATGAGATAGGCCTTATATGTACTACTCTTCATCCTACAAAAGACTTGAAAGGCGATGAGTCCACTTAGTACAGGAGTTCTAACATCCAGAAGTGAACAAGGGTCTTGACTCATACTCAGAGCTTTATGAATGGAATGACTCCTAAGTTTCCTATATATATAATTTAAGGCTTAGATATGCCAAAAGAAAGAAAGGGTAAGCTTCACATACCTTTGTGGATTAACTATAACCAAGCTCGCCTCGTTATCTCCTTGACCTATTAATATGAGAATAATACTAAGGTTAATAAATTTTCATTTTCCAATTTATAACTCTACACCCAAGTACCCATAGGAATCATTTTCTTATCCAATACCCTTGACTAGTTTGTTACTAGTTCCGAAGTTATCAAAAATTGGGTAGCATTTCCCCTATAACTTTAACATCCTCGAGATTTCAAATCTGCCACCGTGTCAACAAATATACAAAAAAAAAAAACATCATCATGTACACAAGTAAATTACTTCAACATTACACAATACAAACTCCAAACAACTCGCCCGAAGCTACGATATCAAAATAGAGTTTTTAATCTTTATTTCTTAAAACCTACAATACGAAATGGAGGATCGTGTGACTGAAACCAGTAGTAACCACACCCCTTTGGTAACACTTTCCAGCCCTGCAAAATTCCATCCAACCAGCTGCAACCTCAGCACCACAATCGCAACACACTCCTTGACTTTGATTTATCTACGACGACTTCAATTTAGTTTGTTCCTAACGTCAACCATACTTATGTAATTTTTACACTTCAAACCTTGTTTAAGACATGTAATATACCAAATAAAAACATCATAAACTCCAATTTGAAAGGGAAAACCTTACCTTACCCGAAACTCGCCAAAACTTGCCAAAACTCGCATCGGAAGATCTCCTAGCGCGGCTAGAACTTTGGGACTGTTTGCTAACGTTTTGGTGATTCGCCAAACCATAAATTTTCATTACTAACAGCTTCATAACATAGTGGTATAGCCTAGATAATTAATTCACAGAAAAAAATTGGAGAACTTACCTTTTCTGCTCCAAATTCATGGCTCTCTTTCTCAAGTTTAAGTTTCCTCTTCTCTCTTTTTCTTTCTAGACTTTTCTTCTCTTTTCCTTTGCCTAGATATTTTTGTGGAAGAATGAATTTTTGTTTTGATATAAGGATGAATTTAATATATATACATATATGCCACCTTATGGGGGAGTGACATGTGTCAACCCCTAAGTGGTGACACATGTCAAGCCCTTATTGGCCCAACACACCATGTGTTTCAACTACGGGCTGCCATATGGTAGGTGGGGTCCATTACCCTTGCTACAGATACTGCCATATGGCACTCTCTCATGATGCCATGTGGCACTCTCTCATGATGCCATGTGGCACTCTCTTTTCCCCTCGTGAGTTCATAATCTGATCTTACTTTATGAACTTATGTAATCCTTGCTACGTAAGCTTGGTATGCACTCAAGTAACTTAAGTATGTAAGATTTCCAAGTTGGTATATTACTTAAGTAAGTCGAGTCCTACGACTCATTACTTTGCTTCCAACTCCTTTCGGATTTGTATAATGGTATTTTCAATCTTTCCTACTATGGGGTGTCACATTCTCCCTTCCTTAGAATTGTTTGATAGAGTTATAGATTATTCAGCTCACATGGTAACTTTTAAAAAGCATAAGAAGCTTTAAGAATCTTGAAGAAACTTAAGAATCCTTCCAAAAACTTAAGAACCTTTCAAGAAACTTAAGAAGCTTAAGAGGCGTTTCAAGGTACAAAAGTATGGGGTATAACATCCTTCCCTCCTTTAGGACAATCGTCCTCGAATGTGAACAAAAACCTTTCTCAAAATCTTATATAGACCATATGGCAAGTTTTTCTTTTCCATTGTAATAACATATACTTTTATCGAGTGATCAATATTACAGTCCCAAAGGTTGGGATTACCTGTAGACATAGAGAATACGTATGGATACTTGTATTCATTTTCTCTTCAGCTTCCCAGGTCATTTTTTCACGATTTTCATTTCACCTCAACACCTTGACAAAAGCTACATCCTTAGTTCACAACTTCCTACTCCGCCGATCCAGGATGGAGATAGGTTGCTTCTCGTTAGTTCAGATTCTTCCATGGTCCTTTGCTCAGATTTGGCTCTAATTTTTCTATCACACGTTACATTGCGATTCTTGCAATAATGTGCAAAGACACTCAACTTAGCCCATGATTTAACTTAGCATTGTTTCACTAGTTTTCATGTTCGGCCTTGCCCTCTCCTCTTTTATCTTATAACCAGTATCGGGGTAGATCTTTAGTTCAACCATGACCATGTCCTTTTTGGTCATTGGATTTAACTTCTCTTTGTATTCCTCTGTAATGTATCCAAAATATCATACCCCCCTTTTCATCATGTACTCCTCCGCTTGGTCTTATATTATATATATATATATTTGTAGGTTACAAAACTACTTTTATACAATCGGTATGAGGTAGACATAGTCTTTTTGTTTCCTGATCCCTCTTGCTTTACATAACACCTTTACACTAGAACTTGTTCGCGCTAACGTTATTCTGTCCTATCCCTTTTTTTCATCCTTTAGGCACTCCTTGGTCTCTTCATTTCCTACCGTAGGAAATTTTCTATTATTTCCTCTTGCTACTTGTATGTGACATCTCAGTAGCCAACAACTCTATTGCCATCTCTTAATCTTTACTCAAACATGGCCTTACTACCCTTTACACTATCCTTAGATTGCTTAGTCTTACTCTCTTATTCTATTCACTCCTTTTTGTATGCACCTATAAATTAGGGTCTCTGCTAATGGTTTCTCATGACCTAACTCCGTAGGCCGTGACTGGTGCCCGAGTTGGGCACCCATATATACTCTTAGCCCACTTAGCATGTTAGCAGAATAAACAAAAGTAGAAATCAAAAAGGGGTCGCTAGAGAGCGCATGAGAACAAATATATCATAAAAGGGTCATTAAGGCCATCACGGAATACAAAGACCAAAACATATATACATAACCCACATTACAAGTCTACAGACCTCTACAAAATAATATCCTAATAATATGATGGGACAGGGCCCCGTCGTACCCTTAACCAATATGTACAAATGTACAATAGAAAAGTTAGTACCAAAATAGGGCTCCAGACAAAGGAGCACTGCCAACCAATATAGTGGATGTCCTAAGCTAGCAGATCAGCAATCCGAGCATCTGTACCTGCGGGCATATAACGCAGTCCCAAAAGAAAGAAGGTCGGTATGGATAATGTACCAAGTATGTAAAGCATGTACTGTAATAGGTATAGCCATTACCAGACAAAAGGTGCAAAAATGAGCAAAATATCCAGAATATCAAAATGCTTTTCATAATGATAGATAATGTATGCAGCAAAACATATGTCATATCCGGCCCCATTGTGGGACTCGGTGAACAAATTATAGTCATCGCCCCATCACTAGTGCCACAATCCATCATAACTCCAGAGTAGGGAGCATCTCCATAACAAATCACATCATATCAGATGGTCATATCATATTATATCATATGTTTACATTGTACATCATAACTCCACAAATCAAACCTATGTATAGGGCGTACCTACCCCTCAGGTCGGAGTATGGAGAACAATTTAGAGAAGTATGCACGATAACAAAACCTAAAAAACTCGGGGTTAGCTTTACATACCTCTTATGGATTACTGCCAAAAGAAGGAACGGTTAGCTTTACATACCTCTTACGGATTACTCCTAATACGTTTGCCTCGTCGTCTCTTGAACCTATTGAACATGAAAGTAATACTATGGTTAATGACCTTTCACTTTCTAATTCCAACTCTACAACTAATTGTAATACCCTGTATTTTTCATTTTCTATCATTTTAGTATATTGTACTCATTGTGGAATATTCATACATATATGAGAAACCATGACTTGTAGGTGAATGTATTGGTTGGAAATGGATTGAAAGTGTGGCAATGGTTTGAAATTTTAAAAGGTGGCATGTGATTTTTTTTAATTCTAAGAGGAGTAGTAAGTTGAAGTAAGAGGTATTAATATTTGGACATGATGTAAATTTAATGGGTTGGCTATATGGTACTATTAAGCTAAGTAATGACTTATTGTTGGGCCAATATAAGTGAATTATGGAAAAACCCAATTCTGTTTTTTTTCTAGCAGCCCATTGTTGGTGGAATGGATGAGGATTTTGGGCTGCCAAACTCCAATAATATTTTTGGGAAAAAATCCTAATATGTTGTCATCATAAAAAACCATTTTTGGTCCAAAAATTAGCCCAAAAACCGATCCAAAAGAGCCCAATTAAAATGGACAAAGATCAGGCAATTTTCAGCATTTACACTTCACAAAAATTTCCAGAATTCTCGCCCTGTTCTCCCTTATCTCAAAACCTATACAGTAACGTCCCAACACTTTTTGAACTTCACAAATCTCTTCAAGGTTAAGGTAATTTGATTATTTATTGTTTTAACTTGATTCTTCCATGGAATTCATTGGAATCATGCTATAGATGTTGGCAACATAAATCTGAAATTTTTGGAAAGCTGTCCAAATATTTTGGTTTCTAACTTTCGAGAATTACTTTGATCTTTGGTTTGTTTTGACAAGAATGATTTAGGATATTGTTGTATAAATATAAATAAGGGAATTAAAGATGTTAAAGGAAGTTTTATTGCTCATTTTTGGTGTTTTTAAAGACGGAATTGAGAAGAGGTTTTACATGTTTTTGGTGTAGGACTTTTGAGTTCAAATATTCTATTGTTGTGAAGTTATGTTGGGGCTGTTAGATGTTGTTTTTGTGCATGAAATTTTTAAGGTATATTTAAGGTGTAAACTACAAAGGATGTTTAAAATTTGGTTGAAATAGAATAACATATTTGTATGTGTTAAATTGATGTAATTACAAGAACTAATTGGAGACAGAAATCTGTCCACTAATATTGTTGTCGACATGTGTTGGTGGTGGGCTATTTTAAGGTCATTTTTGAAGTATTTGTGTAGGGATTTATTGGTAAAGAACTTGTGAATAAGGTGGTTATTGTTGTTAAGTAATGGTGTTGAATTTATGCATTGTTTGGGCTCTTTTGGAGTTAATCCGGAAGTATGAATTGTAGGGGAAATGCTACCCAATTTTCGTTAGAATTCCTAATTATAATGCTACTCTCTTATTTGTAGACTTATAAACATAAAGAGTGGCCGTAACTGCTGTACATTAGTTAGACATCCAGGTATGTAAAGCTAACCTTTCTTTCTTTCGGCATGATCTTATGTAACAAACGGAAGACAAATGTATAGAATTCCAATGAAGCTCTTATTCTTAGAGATACTAGGATGGCGAATGTTCTTAATTTTCAGAATTTATACCATTATGCCTTGACTCATATGTATGATTCCATCCACCCTAGTTGGTATTAGTCATATTTTAGTAAAAGTCATACTTCGGTATAATTCATATTTGGCATAATTTATAATTGTAATCGAAGGTTACTTGAAATGACTACCATCTTAATTTTCAAACAATGGTTCATTTCGAGTATTCCATTACATCTTAAATGATGATTTAAATGCATATGGTTACTTACTACTCTGCTCATGCATGTATTAATATATCTTTCACCTAGTACGAGGCCGGGTATGTATTTGTGCACAGTTTCACTGCATTGTTCATTGAGTTCCTCACTAGAGGGCTGGGTACGGTATATATATATATATGATGATATGACCTGAGGACATGATGATTGCATGGAGCCCATTATGGCTGAGTATGATATATATGTATATAATGAATTCACCGAGTCCCTAAAGGGACTGATATGATATTGATATAAGGATGCATGACTTTATTTCATAAGGCACAAGTACAGTGACTTCTTGAGTATCATACTTGTCTGTTGAAACCTCTACTTTGGCTATGTTTTTTTTACTGTATTTTATGCTTATTGTTACACCCCACATCTTTGAACTCGAAAGATCCCTTAAGTTACTTAGAAGCTAGTATGTGAGCCACTTAAGTTACGACACCATCGAACGGCTCTAAGGAACGGAGAATGTGATACCCCATACTAGAGAAGGTTGAAGATGAAATCATAAGAGTCCGGAAGGAATTGGAGGCCAAGTAATGAGTCGTAGGACTCGATTTACCTATGTAAGCTACTAATTTAGAAATCTTACATATGTGAGTTACTTGATTACACACCAAACTTATGTAGCACGGATTACATAGGCTCTTAAAATAAGACGAGATTACGAACCTACGAGAGGGAGCAAAAACTAGTTTCCGAACTTACGAAAGTGAAGCAAGCAGGTGACAAGCAGGCAGGTGACTCACCTACTTGGGATGGACCCATACTGCCACGTGGCAGCCCCTAACTGGTTGTATAGATATGGTGGACCAATCACGGCTGGACACGTGTCACCCTAGGGGGATGACACGTGTCACCCCATAGACACCCAATATATATGTGTATTGTGACTAATTAGTTCATTATTAACCAGAAAATCAGTCCAAAACATGGAGAGAAAACGTGAAAAATGAAGAAGGGAAAGGCAGCCATGTCTGGAATGATTTAATATGTTTTGGAAAGGTATTTCATGTTTCTATAACTTTCATGTAGACTCCAAAATCCAGTTTTACTTTTAGAAGCTCGAAAAAGGGTGATGAAGTGTAGAGGAGGTACTGCCGAGATTTGGTTTTGGAAATTCTACACGGACAGCTGTAAGTATTTTGGTCATATCTTTTTGTACAAAATTGATGTAGGGATGATTCGAAATTTTTTGCGACCCTAAGACTCATGTATATAACTTTCATGAAGGACGTAAATCCTGTTTCCCTCCATTACCCCTTCGAAACGAAGCGACACGGTAAAACAGTAAGCTGTCCAGATTTCACATTTTGGATAGTTTTGGCGAGTTTGACAAGTTTAACGTAAGGTAAGGTTTCTTCTTTAAATTTGAGCTTTATGTGTTCTGATGGAGCATGTTACACTGCCTATTGGTGGCTGGAAATATGAAAATGGCTTAGAAATACTTGGCGTTCGGAATAAACTAATTTGTAGTCGTTATAGTTGAATTGTTGTCAAAACAAAGTGTTGTTCTTGTGAGGTGCTCCTGCAGGGGTGTGGCTTGTGGTTGAAGGGCATAAACATGTTCTAAATGAGGTGGGGTAGATGCTGGTTTCATCCACACGACCCCCGCTTCGCATGGTTAAAGATTTGATAATAATGGAAACTAGAAACTTCATTTTGATATCGTATTTTGGATAGGTCGTTTGGAGTATATATTATATATTGTTGGTCTGAGTTGCTACAGGTTATTGTTTTTGGTTGGCTGTAGGTCTTAGGGACCTAATTGGAAATTCATATAGGGCACATTATAGGAGAGGTGCTTCCCAATTTTCGTTAACGCCTTAACAAACTAAAGGACTAGTCGAGGAAACGACTAAGGAAATAGATTCCATTAACATTAAGGCATAATCCAAGATGCTGGAAAGTTAAGAGTAGTTGATATTCGTATTACTTTCATATTGAATAGGTTCGGAAGACGACGAGACGAGCAGGATAAAGGGTAACTCCCAAAAGTTATGTAAAGCTTTCTCTTGGCATGTTTTGGTATAAGTTCGTACAGCTATCTTTCTTTCCTTTTGGCAAGTTTTAGCCTTAAGTGAAGTGTGTGTGGAATGTGGGGATAATTCTATTCCCAAAACTCCAAGTATGCCTCATAACCCATATCCACTGCTTAGTATTGGAATTTCTACAAGAATTGAGTATTGCCTAGTAAGGCTTCTATGTATTAAACACTAGTATGTGGAAAGCTATCTCTCATTTCCTTTGATACGTATTTGGTACGAAAGTGAGATTATGATGCCATAATGATTCACCGAGCCCCATGATGGGCCGGGTATGAAATATGTGTATGCAGATCCCATAAAGGAAAGTACAGACCATATATAGTTTATTCTCTTTCTTCTTCTGGCATGTCTTAGTTGTAGGTTAAACATGATATGAGTTCCGGGGTAACTCCATTCTTAGCATCTCTTATTTACGTCTGAATATCGAACTTTTATAATAATCGAACTATTTCCCTGGAAACTTTTATATGTTAAAAAGGTAACAAATGTACAGGCTCCAAGTCTTATAGACTATATGTTAACAAATGTTCTGGTTCCATAAGAGATTTGGCTTTACTTTAGTACATGTCTAGGAGCCCTGAGATTATAATTGAGACAGCCCATAATGGCATTTAGAGGACACTCGAGATGACTACACCGTTACTCGGGTTCTCAAATAAAAACTTAACTTTCTTATTCTGTCGAATCTCTGATAACGATTTAAATTGCATATAGTTACTCACTACTCTACTCGTGTATACCGTAACACTTCTTTCCATGAGTCCCGGGCCAGGATATGTTCTCGTGCACAGTTCACTGCATTATTCACTGAGTCCCTCAATAGAGGGCTAGGATACGTGTATAAATATATGATGATGTGTTGTAATAAGGTGGTGATGGCACTGGGGCCATGATGGTTTTACAGAGATGATTCACCGGACCCCTGAAAGGGCCGGCTATATGATATGACTCGAACATGCATGTTTTTTTTAATTCATAAAGTACAGGTACAGGTTTCTGAATTGATATCTTATCCCCTGGTTCTCTATCTCAGATATGTTTCCAGTTGTATTATATTATGTTTTACATACTCAGTACACATATCGTACTGACCCCCTTTCTCGGGGGGCTGCGTTCATGCCCGCAGGTACAGATACAGATTTTGGGAGTCCATCAGCTTAGGATTCCATGCAGCTCAGCTGGAAGAGGCTCCATTGTATCAGAGCCTAGTTTTTGATACTGTCCACGGATGTATAGAAATTGTTTTATCCATTCAGGGGTACGGCGGGGGCCCTGTCCTGCCATATGTTATCATTTATATGTTTAGAGGTCTGCAGACATGTATATGTGGGTTGTGTATGTTAGTTTGATTTAGCTGGGTCTACATGATATATGATATATGTTATTATGTTATGGCAGCCTTGTCGGCTTACGTGCCCTATCGAGTTGTGGTACAAATGAAAAGGGCTACAGGTTTATGAAAATGTTATCGCCCAGTGGGGCTCTATTACATGATATTGTCTTATTTATGATTCAATGTGACCTCAGCTAATAGATATATGTACGGGGGGTACAGGTCAGACCCCAGTCGCAGCCTATGGGGTTGGGTCGTGACAGAAGTGGTATCAGAGCAGTTCGTCCTCGGAGTATCTGCAGACCGTGTCTAATAGAGTCTTGGTTATTGATGTGTTGCGCGCCACATCTATAAACAGGAAGCTATAGGACATTTAGGATGTTACTTTTCTTCTACATCTGAAATCGTGCTTTAGATCCGAGTCATAGGAAAATTCCTTATACTAACCTTGGATCTTAACAGAAGGATGACACCAATAGAAGGAGGTAATTGACGACATGGAAAGTTAGGAAGCATGTAGGTAAGTAAAGTAAAGCCACGGAAGATATCCGTCGGGTAAGGTAGTGAAGTATTATTTGAAATGTAAAGCTGAAACCTGAAGGGAAAGCAGTCAGGAAGTGCAATAGTTGCAATTTGAAGTTGGACATATGATGTAAGTCTAATATTTTTATATTATTGTTGACGTTGAAAGCCCTGTGTGGCTGCAATAAAAAAATGACATTGAAAGCCCTGTGCGGCTGTGATATGATATGTAAATATATATGCTGGCCCTGTGAGGCATTGTTGGTATTTTCTGCATGCAGGTTTTGGGATAAGTAAGAAATGTAGAGGAAACTCTGCCGAAATTTTCCCAGAACAAGAAAAAGGAAATAAAGCATAGATTTTTTAGATGTCAGAGGAGTTGATACCAAGTACCCCTACTGTGTTCAACTAAAGCTGTAAGAGGTAACCTTTAGGTGGTCGATAAGGGGCACCCTTTTCACTCGAAGAATTTTATTTCGGATGAACAAAGGCTTATTTAAGTAGTAAAGTTCAGATTACGGTATCTCCAGTCGTATTTGTATTGTAGGAATATACACAGAGGCCTCAGAATGAAGGATAAGATGTCCCACGAATGAGTTTCACTCTTTTGGAAAAAAAAATACCAAGCCCTCAACTCCTAATTGTAAATTAGATGAGTTGTTCATAACTCGAGGATAAACTCAGAAGGAGACCAGGTAGGTCAAGTATTAAAAAAAAAGTACTGTGATGTTTAAGAGGTTCTGATTTCTTCCAACAATGGTTGGAAAATGATGTACGATAATAGTTTATAATTTGCCACCGACTAATTGGGGAAAGAACTTCTAATAGAAGCACCTCAAAGAGATGTCAGGAACCAAATATATATACGAGTTAAAAGGGGGATATGTAAGTATGAACTGAACAGTGTGATACGAGTATGCAGGGATAAAGTGGAACCACTAGTAAGACGCACATAGTACGCATTGCCTAAGTTAAAGGCCTGCATTGAGTACGCAGTAAGAGTATGGAGCTTAAGATACTAAAAAATGACACGGGTACACCACGTCGCCCCAAAAATAGTGGAATCCTTAAGGGATGAGGATGGAAAACTTAAGGAACAAATGACGTAACTTCTATTCGCTCCAAGAAGCAAAGGATATAGGTTGGGACAAAACCACTACTTCGAGAAAACCTAGAATAGTTATCATCAGAATACTAGCACTACCTAATTGGGATTGGAACAACTACAGGTGCTAAGTAATTCTTGGAAAAAGAAAAAGTAGAAGGTGGCCTTGGACGAGTTGTTCCTTGGGTCACATTGTTCAAGTACTGATTAGTAGATAAGACATTACGTTAGATATGGAAAGGTTCTCAATGCTTCGTAATTTAATCAAGGCTCCGTACGCGGATAGTCAGATTATAAACATGCAGATAAACGAAGACATGATGCGGTACCAAATAGATTGGTGAAAGGAATTGGACAAAAATTTAGACTGGACATAGAGACGTAGAACAAAGTACAAACAGAGGAAAGTGCGGGTACCCCCTAAAGGGGGAAGTTAATAAGAAAATGGAAAAGGTAGGAGGAGGCAATTGATATAGCAATAAATGTGAGATAGACGTCTAAACTTCGATAAGATATCTTGCTAAACCAAGTTTGAAAGCTCCGGAAGTTACCAATAATTGGATGGAAGCCGGAATGCTACATAAGGTAGCGTTAAGAAGTTTGTGATGAGACCCTGAACAACATAACACTAGAAGGTGGTTGCGGATAAAAACACAAAAAAAAAATGTAACCATGGAAGGACATCGAATAACTCAAGAGACACTATGAAGGATAATGACAACATGCTAGACCAAAAAACCAAAATGTTGGCTATAGAGTTGGTCGCAAATGATGTTGCGATAAATGTATAACCAAGGACAAAGGAATAGAAAGCCTTATGTGGTAGAAAATGAGAAGAACACAAAATGAATAAAGGATAGGGGTGCTCATATGTCAAATTCCTTTAAAGCTATGCCAGCTATTAATAGCCAAAACTCAAAATGGCTCCAAAGGTTACTATATGAAAGAACTTTAGCGCTACTCAGTAGCCCACCCTAATGAATGGGTGCGTACAGAAAGGGGGGGAATACAATAGGGGAAGTTAAACCAAACTGACCAAAAAGGGACATGGTCATAGCGGAACTAAAGGTCTACGCCGATACTGGTCGCAAGATAACAAAGGAAGGACAGGGCAAAACATAAAGACTCGCGAGACAACACTAAGGTAAATCTTGGGCTAAATTGAGTGCCCGCACATCGTAGAAAGGATTACAGTGAAACGATACACGAAGACTTCCCAGAAAGGTCACCCATCCTAATATTACTCCCACCCCAGCACGCTTAACTTTGAAATTTTGATGGAACGTAATTCGGTAGTGCTGGTATAATCACGTGAGATGGATGAATCTAAACTGGGGACGGAGAAACAATATGGGATTACGTACCTAGAGTATTATAAGATACGTTAAAGTAATTCTAACAAGGACTTAAGAAAAAGAAGGAGGATTAGCTACTTGCTAACTGATGACACATTCGAATGCCACAGTTCGTCAACATAGTACCTGTTAATAAGAGGCAAACCACCGAAGGGTTATATGGACCAGTGGTCGAGGGAATTTCGACACCACTGGGCAACCAACTCTGAGGGCAAGAAAAAGCAAAACAATTGATGTAACTTACGGATGACAGGAAGTAATACCCAAGGTTAAAAATTCCACAAATGTTACCTGTGAATTAATGGTGTTGACCCTTGCTCCTTCGATCACAGGTTACCTACTCCGCTGAGAAGGTATAAAGTTGTAAGTTAAAAGAGTGGTAGGACCTTACGGAGTCTCCACAGCTATTGTCCTAGGCAAGGGAGCCCAAGTTGTGATTAACTATTGAGAGATGCAGAGATGGGTTAAGTCAAACTATCGAGATGGATCTGATACTATGGGTGAAGTGAGACATGGCCACGAGTGAACCAAAGATATTCCCCGACATCGAATATAGGATAAGGGAGAAGAAAGACCCAAAAGAATAAAGTGCCAGTTAAAGTTCTGAAAGGAGTCGAGAAAGACTATACGAGGCTAACAGTTCCCAAATTATCCACGTGATTACGCACCCATTTTATACTCGGTAGGAGTAGGGTGCTATATGAGTTATTGTGATTAGGCTAATGAATCAGCCCATTTGCTTCCAATCAAGAGCACCTATGCTGCTGAAATTAGAGGGAGTTATAAAACATGGAAAATGGTAAGGTTCCATGAGGTTTCCTCCTCTAATATCCAGATAAAGGGACTTCAATTATAATTAACGCCTTGAGATCAGTCCAAGAAGAGGTCAGGAGCACAGACAGGTCTTAGTACCGCATTTCTCCCTCGAGCTACTAAACAGACTGAGCGCACTATTAGACGCTAGAAGATATGTCACAAGCCGGGAGATTAACTTCGAAGGTAGCCGGAATGATTATCCATCTCTTATCAAGTTGCCTACAATAATAATTACTACACTAGTATTCCAATAGCCTCGACATGATTAAGCAAGCTATTGACTAAAAGCCCAGAGTCGGCAGGAATGATATATAGATAATCGACGTCGATATACAGAGTTCAAGTTGATGATTGGATGTTCATCATAGGGTCACCTAGAAAAGGAAATTGACCCAAAATATGTTAGACAGTATCAAGTTACTCATAAGGTGGGCAACGTTGCTGGTAAGTTCAACTTACCACCTCATTAGGAAACTATACGCCCAGTCCATCAGATAAGAATGCTTTATAAAGATACTGGGAGACACCCAGGGTATATGCCATAGGTGAGGTCTAGGAGATGGAATCTGGTGAGGAAAAACCTACCGCCATCCTAGATCAGCGAACTGAAAGATTATAGAATAAATACGTACCTTCCGTCATGTTACAGTGAAAAAAAAAACCAAAACCAGAAAGAGGATAATCGGGGAACTAAAGAGAACATGAAATATAAGTATTTGCACCTGTAACTGATGTCTACAGGTAACTCCAACTCTTGAGAACTCGTATGTTAATAATATAGATGGGAATGCAGGTGATAGCATAAAGGAAAGGAACCCCTCTATAATTTATATAAAGTCTTACAGAAGGTTGCATTTAACATTCGAGGACGAATGTTCTAAAGGGGGGAAGGATGTTACACCCCACATCTTTGAACTCGGAAGGTCCCTTAAGTTACTTAGAAGCTAGTATGTGAGCCACTTAAGTTATGACACTATCGAACGGCTCTAAGGAAGGGAGAATGTGATACCCCATACTAGAGAAGGTTGGAGATGAAATCATAAGAGTCTGGAAGGAATTGGAGGCCAAGTAATGAGTCGTAGGACTCGATTTACCTATGTAAGCTACTAATTTAGAAATCTTACATACGTGAGTTACTTGATTACATACCAAACTTATGTAGCACGGATTACATAGGCTCTTAAAATAAGACGAGATTACGAACCTACGAGAGGGAGCAAAAACTAGTTTCCGAACTTACGAAAGTGAAGCAAGCAGGTGACAAGCAAGCAGGTGACAAGCAGGCAGGTGACTCACCTACTTGGGATGGACCCACGCTACCACGTGGCAGCCCCTAACTGGTTGCATAGATATGGTGGACCAATCACGGCTGGACACGTGTCACCCCCATAGACACCCTATATATATGTGTATTGTGACTAATTAGTTCATTATTAACCAGAAAATCAGTCCAAAACATGGAGAGAAAACGTGAAAAATGAAGAAGGGAAAGGCAGCCATGTCTGGAAGAATTTAAGGGTAAGTTCTTCAATTTTCCTCTGTGAATTAATTATCTACGATGTTCTTCAACCACGTGTATATGTATATATATATTTTACGATGTCTACGGAACCATGGTTGCAGTTTACACTTGGAAAGAAATAAGAGAAAGTTGAAGGAAAAAAATGTTAAGAACTAATTAAACAACCCATTTTTGGAAGGGACTGTTGTTGGTAATATTGGTATAACTTCTTGTGTACAGATTCGTTTTGAATGATTTAATATGTTTTGGAAAGGTATTTCATGTTTATATAACTTTCATGTAGACTCCAAAATCCAGTTTTACTTTTGGAAGCTCGAAAAAGGGTGATGAAGTGTAGAGGAGGTACTGCCCAGATTTGGTTTTGGAAATTCTACACGGACAGCTGTAAGTATTTTGGTCATATCTTTTTGTACAAAATTGATGTAGGGATGATTCGAAATTTTTTGAGACCCTAAGACACATGTATATAAGTTTCATGAAGGACGTAAATCCTGTTTCCCTCCATTACCCCTTTGAAACGAAGCGACAAGGTAAAATAGTAAGCTGTCCAGATTTCACATTTTGGATAGTTTTGGCGAGTTTGACAAGTTTAACGTAAGGTAAGGTTTCTTCTTTAAATTTGAGCTTTATGTGTTCTGATGGAGCATGTTACACGCCCTATTGGTGGCTGGAAATATGAAATGGCTTAGAAATACCTGGCGTTCGGAATAAACTAATTTGTAGTCGTTATAGTTGAATTGTTGTCAAAACAAAGTGTTGTTCTTGTGAGGTGATGCTGCAGGGGTGTGGCTTGTGGTTGAAGGGCCTAAACATGTTCTAAATGAGGTGGGGTAGATGCTGGTTTCATCCACACGACCCCCGCTTCACACGGTTAAAGATTTGATAATAATGGAAACTAGAAACTTCATTTTCATATCGTATTTTGGATAGGTCGTTTGGAGTATATATTATATATTGTTGGTCTGAGTTGCTGCAGGTTATTGTTGTTGGTTGGCTGTAGGTCTTAGGGACCTAATTGGAAATTCGTATAGGGCACATTATAGGAGAGGTGCTGCCCAATTTTCGTTAACGCCTTAACAAACTAAAGGACTAGTCGAGGAAACGACTAAGGAAATAGATTCCATTAACATTAAGGCATAATCCAAGATGCTGGAAAGTTAAGAGTAGTTGATATTCGTATTACTTTCATATTGAATAGGTTCGGAAGACGACGAGACGAGCAGGATAAAGGGTAACTCCCAAAAGTTATGTAAAGCTTTCTCTTGGCATGTTTTGGTATAAGTTCGTACAGCTATCTTTCTTTCCTTTTGGCAAGTTTTAGCCTTAAGTGAAGTGTGTGTGGAATGTGGGGATAATTCCATTCCCAAAACTCCAAGTATGCCTCATAACCCATATCCACTGCTTAGTATTGGAATTTCTGCAAGAATTGAGTATTGCCTAGTAAGGCTTCTATGTATTAAACACTAGTATGTGGAAAGCTATCTCTCATTTCCTTTGATACGTATTTGGTACGAAAGTGAGATTATGATGCCATAATGATTCACCGAGCCCCATGATGGGCCGGGTATGAAATATGTGTATGCAGATCCCATAAAGGAAAGTACAGACCATATATAGTTTATTCTCTTTCTTCTTCTGGCATGTCTTAGTTGTAGGTTAAACATGATATGAGTTCCGGGGTAACTCCATTCTTAGCATCTCTTATTTACGTCTGAATATCGAACTTTTATAATAATCGAACTATTTCCCTAGAAACTTTTATATGTTAAAAAGGTAACAAATGTACAGGCTCCAAGTCTTACAGACTATATGTTAACAAATGTTCTGGTTCCATAAGCGATTTGGCTTTACTTTAGTACATGTCTAGGAGCCCTGAGATTATAATTGAGACAGCCCATAATGGCATTTAGAGGACACTCGAGATGACTACACCGTTACTCGGGTTCTCAAATAAAAGCTTAACTTTCTTATTCTGTCGAATCTCTGATAACAATTTAAATTGCATATAGTTACTCACTACTCTACTCGTGTATACCGTAACACTTCTTTCCTTGAGTCCCGGGCCAGGATATGTTCTCGTGCACAGTTCACTGCATTATTCACTGAGTCCCTCAATAGAGGGCCAGGATACGTGTATAAATATATGATGATGTGTTGTAATAAGGTGGTGATGGCACTGGGGCCATGATGGTTTTACAGAGATGATTTTACAGAGATGATTCACCAGACCCCCGAAAGGGCCGGCTATATGATATGACTCGAACATGCATTTTTTTTTAATTCATAAAGTACAGGTACAGGTTTCTGAATTGATATCTTATCCCCTGATTCTCTATCTCAGATATGTTTCCAGTTGTATTATATTATGTTTTACATACTCAGTACACATATCGTACTGACCCCCTTTCTCGGGGGGCTGCGTTTATGCCCGCAGGTATAGATACAGATTTTGGGAGTCCATCAGCTTAGGATTCCATGCAGCTCAGCTGGAAGAGGCTCCATTGTATCAGACCCTAGTTTTTGATATTGTCCACGGATGTATAGAAATTGTTTTATCCATTCAGGGGTACGGCAGGGGCCCTGTCCTACCATATGTTGTCATTTATATGTTTAGAGGTCTGCAGACATATATATGTGGGTTGTGTATGTCAGTTTGATTCAGCTGGGTCTACATGATATATGATATATGTTATTATGTTATGGCAGCCTTGTCGGCTTGCGTGCCCTATCGGGTTGTGGTACAAATGAAAAGGGCTATAGGTTTGTGAAAATGTTATCGCCCAGTGGGTCTCTGTTACATGATATTGTCTTATTTATGATTCAATGTGACCTCAGCTAATAGATATATGTACGGGGGGTCCAGGTCGGACCCAAGTCGCGGCCTACAGGGTTGGGTCATGACACTTATATACTCAATACATATGTCGTATAGACCCCTCCTTTTTTCAGAGGAGGGGGGAGGGGGGCTGCATTTTATGTCCGTAGGTACAGATACTCATTTTGGAGAGTTGCCGACTTAGGATTCTTCTCAGCGGGTTTGAATTGCTCCATTATCTTGGAGCCTAAGCTTTTGGTACCAATCCTTATAATGTATATATTTATGTATTTAGGTGTACGATGGGGCCCTATCCTGTCATATATTTTTGTTAATTCTCTTAGAGGTCTATAGACACATGTTTGGGTTATATATAAATGTTGTTCGGCTGCACTAGTACAACTTATGTTTTGGGATGTTTCCATTAGGAGTGGCAGCCTCATCGGCTTACGTATGTAAATGTTTATTTTGGGATGTGTTATGTTGTGCAGCCTTTTTGGCTTGCATATTATGCTATCTTATCTTTGAAAATTTTAACTCCCTAGGAGACAGGTAATATCGGTATATATACAAGTGACAGTTTTGAGATAAAGTGCTGCCCATATAAAGCCCATATCATATTTAGTTACCGATTGATTATAGATAATAGGCGTGTATACGAGTATCCAATTTGGACACTAGTCATGGCCACGGGTTGGAACGTGAAACCAAGTCTCCATAGAGGTCATCTCCTTATACATTTCCCTCGACTAGTTCATTACTAGTTCCTAAGTTACCGAAAATTGGGCAGCATCTCTCCTATAACTTTAATATCCTTGAGATTTCAACTCCGCTAAAACATCAAAAACCACACCAACAAAAACAAACAGCGGCATATTTACAAGTAAATCTCTTCAACTTTACACAATACAAACTCGAAACAACTCACTTAAAACTACAATACCAAAATAGAGTTTTTAACCTTTATTTCATAAAATCCTTAACAATATGAAATGGAGGGTCGTGTGTCTGCAACCAGAAGCACCCACACACCTTTTGGAGCACTTTCCAGCCCTGGAACATGCAATTAAACCACCCCCAAACTGCAGCACCACAACAACAACACACTACTCCATTTTGATTTACCTACTAAGACTTCAATTTAGTTTATTTCTAACGTCAAGTATCCTTATATATTTTTTCAACTTCCAGCCTCACTTAAGACATTTAATATATCCCATAACAACATCATAAACTTCAATTTGAAAGGGAAAGCCTTACCTTGTCGGAAACTCGCCAAAATACGCCTTAGAAGCTCTTCTAACGTGACTGAAACTTTGTGGCTGTTTGTTGTCCGCCTGGGGCTTCTCCAAACCATAAATTTATATTACTAACACCTTTATACATTCGTAGTATACCCCATATAATTAATTCATGGAATGGAATCGGAGAACTTACCTTTTTCTCCTCCGAAAACCGTAGCTCTTTCTTCTCTCTACCTTATGTTTCTCTTCTTTTTTTTCTAGAACTTTCTTGGAGATAAGATGACTTAGGAGATAAGGACAGAAATAAAAAGTCATAAACATACATATATAGGCTACTCTAAGGGGTGACACATGTCAACCCCTAAGTGATGACACATGTCAAGCCATTGTTGGGCCAACACATCGTACCACCGCTTATGGGCTGCCATGTAGCATGGGGCCTACCCTCTTTCTGCAGCTTCTGCCACATGGCACCTCCAGCTGCTGCTATATGGCACTCCCTCTTGCTGCCATGTGTTGCTCTCTTCTTCTTCTCGTAGGTTCATAATCTTGTCTTTCTTTATGAACCTATGTAATCCTTGCTACGTAAGCTTGGTATGTACTCAAGTAGCTTAAGTATGTAAGATTTCCAAGTTGGTAGCTTACGTAAATAAATCGAGTCCTATGACTCATTATTCGGTCTCAAATTCTTTCTGTATTCTTATAAACCTATCTCCAATATTTCTTATTATGGGGTATTACATTCTCCTTTCCTTAGAGTTATTTGATAGCGTTATAGCTTATCCGTCTCACATGGTAACTTCTAAGAAGCTTAAGAACCTTTCAAGGAACTTAAGAAGTTTAATAAGCTTAAGAAGCTTAAAAATCTTTCAAGAAACTTAAGAACGCGTTCCAAGGTACAAAAGTACGGGGTATAAAATTCTTTCCCCCTTTAGAACATTTGTCCTCGAATGTTAACCCATCTTATAGGGTTTTACGATGATTTTTGGGAGTTCTCCAGAATCGTTGTCTTCGAATCCTTTTAGGAGTTTAGACTACCTTTCGATATAGGGAACAAGTATGGATATCTCTTCTCTACCTCTCTGTAATGTATCCAAAATGTTATAACTCTATTGTCCTTATTGAACCCTTATTCCTTTTAGCACGTACTTAATCACTTGTCCCTATACGTAACACATACATATTCATAGGTTACATAACCCTGCCGGTACAACTTGTATGAGGTAGACGTACTATTTTCATCTCTAGGTTCATTCTGCTTCACCTATCTCATTCACATTGAAACTCGCTTGTCCCATCTTCTCATACTTCTTTTTTTTTCTATTATTCACTCCTTGCTCTTCTCACTTCCAATCATAGGAGGCTTGCTGTCCCTTTTCTTTGGTTATTTATCTATCGCAACATCATTTGCGACCAACACTATAGCCAACATCTTGGCTTTTAACCCCGCATGGTATTGTTATTCTTCACACGATCTCTTGAGTTATTTGATACCTTCCCTGGTCGTACCCTTTCTTTTTTTATACACACCCATCTTATAACGTTATATTGTGAAGGGTTTTCCCAAAAACTTCTTGACACCGCCTTAAATACCATTCTAACTTCTATCTTATTATTGTTTCCTTTTAGCTCTTCTAACTTGCTTCAGCACGGGATCTTCTTGAAGTTTAAACATCCATGTCCCCTATATTGTAGTATCCCTTGATTTCCATCTTGCCCTTGCATTCTTCTCACCTGCTTCCCCCCTTAAGAGGGGGGGGGGGTACTTATACCTTTGTCCAATCTCAAAACTCATCCAATCTTTTATCCCAATCCGCTTTGTACCGTATCATTTCCATCTCTTTCTTCATCCTTTATAAGTTTATTCTGTACGTACGAAACCATGATTAAGTCACGTAGCGATGAGAACCTTTCCATACATAGTGCGAAATCTCATCTATTAATATGTAATTATGTAATGGGACCCATGGAACAACTCATCCAAGGCCACACTCCACTTATCTTTATCAAAAGTTAACTAGCACTTTTAGTCGTTCAAATTTCAATTAGCCAATAATTGTATTCCGACGATAATTGTCCAAGGTTTTCTTGCAGAAGTAGATTTATCCCAACCTATATCCTTTGTTTCTTGGGATGAATGTATATTGCACCATTTATTCCTTAAATTTACTGTCTTTGTCTCTTATAGATTCCACTATTGTCGGGGGCGACGTTGTGTTCACTCACCACCCCTTTATACCTTATACTTATTGCCCTTACTGTGTACCCAACACCGATTTCTAATTTTCTCAACAACATACCAAGTTTGCCTCAATCAGGGACTTACCTTATAACTATGTCGTGGTACTGCACTTTTAAGTTCATATTGATTGTTCCCCTTTCATTTTTTATCTGTATTTATTTAATCATATTTATCTTGGGTGCTTCTGTAGATTTCACTTATCATTTATCCTGTCTATGTCTATCTTTTATTCCACACAAGAGGGATCTTATACTACCTCTGTATTATTCGGAATGCATTACTTCCACATAATCCTTTTTCTCATTTCCAAAACATATTTTGTCCATCCATCTTTATTCGTATCATACCAATCATTCCTTAACACCTATTCTATCTCGTTGCTCATCCTTCTACAGCTTGGTCTTTCGTAGTTTTATCACTTTTAGCATTCGTATTTTTGGCTACCCATGTCATGACCTATTGTTACACTATTATCTTGCTTTCTTCTTGCTTACTTCTTTCCATTAATCTTTCTTTCCTTGTGCTCTCTATCATTTCAGTTATCGCATAATCTTTATTCACAACTTTCCCTATGGAACTTGATAAGTCTTTTTATTTGCTCCCTAGCCTACTTTTCCATTTCACACTTACCCTTATACTCTTATTACACGGATCACATCCTATCACTAGCCACTTTCTCACTAGGCTTTACTTATTTTCATAACGATCCTCATTATATTCACATCATATCCTATCCGTATTCCACCCCATTGTATAACACTTCATAATCTTTTTCACGATTCTTACTATAGGTTACTTACCCTTCTTAGTTAGTCTTATCCTTAATATCTCCTAAGCTATCCTATCAATACTTCATATCTGTCACAATTCTGTTTCCCTTGCACTCTTGTCTTAATCATATTGTTACTCCCTTTTAATTAGAGCTCATCATAGTTTATCCCTGTGTATCAATTTCGTTTGTGTCTTAACATATCGTTCTATCCAGAACTACCATTCTTCTCTGAATCATCTCCCTAGGGTCACAAGTCTTTTCCAACTTTGGTTTACCATATCAATATCGACCTCCTAGTTTCTATTGCCATCAATTTAGCAATTAACTTATTTCTCGAGGTCAACCATATCGTGGTTTAGCCAAATCTCATCATTATTGCGGGAACGACCTTTCAAGACATACCTAGCCCTGTATCTCATTCTCTTTTTATTTCTAGGAAAATTTGGACAGAGTTTCCTTTATATTTCTTACTATCTCAAACCTGCATACAGAAAATACCAACAGTGCCGCACAGGGACAACATGTATAAAGATACATATATATGTATCATATCACATCATATCGCAGCAACACAGGGTGCCCACAATCAACAGTATTAAAATGGACTTACCTCATACGTCCACTGGAACTTCCCCTATTACACTTTCCTGTCTACTCTTCCTTTCAATTTATAACTTTATATTTCAGTTCTACTTCAGTACCTTACCCAACAGATATCTTTCATTCGTTTGCTTACTTGCATGCCTTGTGACTTCTATTATCGTGAGTCACTTCCTTCTATTGCTGTCATCCTTCTGTTAACATCCAAGGTTAATATAAGGAGTTTTCCTATGACTCAGATCTATCGCACGATCTTAGCTATGAAAGAAAGGTAACATCCTAAATGTCCTATAGCCTTATATTTATAGATGTGGTACACACCACACCGATAAACAAGACTATGCTAGATACAATTTCTAGACATTTTAAGGAAGGACCGCTCTAATACCACTTTTGTTACAACCCAACTCCGTAGGCCATGAATAGTGCCCGAGTTGAGGACCCATACATAGCCATAGGCCCACTTAGAATGTTAGCAGAATAAACAAAACTAGAAATCGAAAAGGAGTCGCTAGAGAGCGCATGAGAACAGATATAGCACAAGAGGGTCGTTAAGTCCATCACAGAACACAAAGCCCAAAACATATAGACATAACCCACATCACAAGTCTACAAACCTCTACAGAATGATAGCCTAGTTATATGACGAGAAAGGTCCCCATCGTACCCTTAACCAACATGTAAAAAGGTACAACAGAAAAGTTAGTACCAAAATAGGGCTCCAGACAAAGGATCACTGCCAACCAATAGGGTGGATGTCCTAAGAGAGCGGATCAACAATCTAGCTTCTGTACCTCTAGGCATGAAATGCAGCCCCTAAAGAAAGAGGGTCAGTACAGATAATGTATCGAGTATATAAAGCATCGTCTGTAATAGGTAAAGTCAGGACAGAAGGTGAAAAAATGAGCAAAATATCCAGAATATCAAAATGTTTTTCATAACCACAGATAATGTATGTAGAAAAACATATGCCATATTCGGCCCCATTATGCGACTCGGTTAACAAATTGTGGTCGCCGCCCCATCACTGGGGCACAGCACATCATAACTCCAGAGTAGGAAACATCTTCGTTACAAATCATATCATATCAGATGGTCATATGAGATCATATCATATCATATGTGTATATGGCACATCATAACTCCACAAATCAAACCCATGTTCAGGGCATACCTACCACTTCACATCGGGGCACAGCGAGTGATGTATAGAAGTACGCACGATAATAAAACCTGACCCAGGCTCGATTAAGGAAGCATAGAGGCATCCACGACTAGAGTAGTGAGAAACTAAATGCTCTTTAAATCATTTTTGATACTCGATGCAGTTAACAAAATGAGCTATTATTCAAAAATCAAGACAAGAGTCGTATCAAGTAAGTTTTGAATATCACTATGAGTTATATCCAAATAGAACTTTTGGAATCATATACACATATCTAGGCACAATAAAATATCCTTTGGAAAATCAAGAAGTTGGCCATTCTAGCGGCTCTACGAATAGGAAATTCCTTGGAATCATATAAAAGACATATACTTGTTTCATAAAAACCATGCCAAAAAGGAAGATTAGCTTTATATACTTATGTTAAAACATGCCAAGAGAAAGAATAATATTTACATACTTATGCCAAAGACATGCCAAAAGAAGGAACGGTTAGCTTTACATACCTCTTATGGATTACTCCTAATACGTTCGCCTCATCATTTCTTTAACCTATTTAACATGAAAGTAATACTATGGTTAATGACCTTTCACTTTCCAATTCCAACTCTAGAACCAAGTCTCCATAGAGGTCATCTCTTTATCCATTTCCATTGACTAGTTCATTACTAGTTCCTAAGTTATCAAAAATTGGGCAGCATCTCCCCTATAACTTCAACATCCCCAAGATTTCAACTCTGCCAAACTATCAACAGTCATACTGTCACGACCCAACCCCATAGGCCGCAACTGGGGTCCGACCTGGACCCTCTTATGCGTATTTATCAACTACACTTAAGTTGAACAGTGTGTGGTGTGATACTATATACAAAAATCCCAATAGTTTAAAACTTTTTCATGTACATGTAGCCTCTTTCATTTGTTTCATATCATGAAAGGGCACGCGAGCCGACAAGGCTGCTATAACAAAAACATTCACAACATATCGAATAGGCAACATCGAAACTAACTCACAAACAACCCACATATACATATGTCTACAAACCTCTAAGAATAGTAAAAACAACATATGGCGGAACAAGGCCCCCGCCATACCCCTGAATGTACAAATATATACATTAAGTGACTAGCATCAAAATTTAGGCTCCAGAACAGTGAAGCACTTCCGACATAGCTGAGAGGAACTCCTATGCTGATGAATCTCCAGAATAAACATCTGTACCTACGGGCATGAAACGCAGCCCCCCGAGAAAAGGGGGGTCAGTACGATATATGTACTGAGTATGTAAAGCATAACACATCGTAACTGAGATCATAACTGAATAGGGATGCAGGGGACAAGTATAATAACTAAATGAATTACTGTACCTGCACCTTAGGACACGTAAATCATACACATCGTCATATGCTATGCCCGGCCCTCTAGTGAACTCGGTGTTATAATCACTTCTTCATAATCACATATCATCATATCATAATGCATTTCATTTAATCATATCATCATATACGGTATCATACCATCGTATACGGTATCATCTTATCATGTATATCATCATATCACACCCGGTTCACTGCGGGGCTCAGGGTCACAATGTATTGCTTTAATCTCATATGCATGCCTACATAAAGTATCCGGCCCTTTAGTGAGGGACTCGGTGAATGGAGTGGTGTACGTCTATAGCGTACCATCATAATATACATATGTACCCGGCCCTCTAAGGAGGGACTCGGTGTTCCTTCCTTATTTCACCACACATACAATCATATTACAGCCGGCCCGGGACTCGGTGAATAATCGTATCGTCATAACATATAACATATATCACACCTCACGTACGGCATCGTCTCCTCGTGCGTGGAACTATACATATCCGGCCCGGGACGCGGTGAAAGAAGTAGTAACACTATGCACGATAACATATCCCGGCCCATCGTGGGACTCGAGGAAGGATGGGTTACAGTATGCACGAATAGAGTAGTGAGAAACCATATGCAACTAAGTCATTATCTAAGACTCGATGAAACAGTCAAGTGAACCGTCACCTGAAGACTGGGGGAGTAATTATCCGAGGTATCCCTTTAGATGTCATTAGGGCTTACATTAGTTGGGGCTTCAGGGATCACAAACATGCATCAAAATAATGCCTCATAATTTATGCAATCAGAAATATAGTCTATGCAATCAGAAACACAATTTATCTAGTCAAAGACTCAACTCATGCAATTAACGGCATTTATCATTTTAGAGCCTCTAAAAAGAGGAGCTGGTACCTTTACTTTCTATTCATTATATAGTAGGCTCGAGAATAGTAGTTTGACTACTTTCAGACTCTTAATGTTCAGGAGTGACTACAAGTCACGATTCATAATCAGAGCTCATAAATGGAATTACCTCTAAACCTATATCATATACCATTTCACATAAAGTTAAGCCATTCCAAAGGAAAGAAGAAATAGGCTTTACATGTACTAGTTTTCATCACATAGAAAACAAAAAGGTAATGACTCAGCTATTGCAGTAGTTCTAATACCAAGAAGTAAACAAGAGTCTCGACTCATACTCAGGGCTTTACGAATGGATTGAATCCCAAATATCATATACATATCATTTATAACTTATATCTAAGACATGCCAAAAGAAAAGAAGAATAGCTCTACATATTTATTCCAAAAACACGCCAAAAGAAAACTTCACATACCTTGTATGGACTTCTCTTTATCCTGTTCGCCTCGTCATCCTTTGAACCTATTAAACAGGAGAGTAATATGCATATCAACTCTTCTTAATTTTCCAGCATCTTAGGTTACACCCTAGTGGTAATGGAATCTATTCCCTTAGTCGTTTCCTCGATTAGTTGTTTAGTTTGTTAAGGCGTTAACGAAAATTGGGCAGCACCTCCCCTATAATGTGCCCTATCCGAATTCCCAACCATGTACTTAGAACCTGCAGCCAACCAACAATGCAACCAGCAGACCATACATATACATATTACGACCAAAATTATACAATATAAACCCCCAACAATTCACTTGAAACTAAGATACCAAAACTAGAGTTTTTAATCTTTCTTTCGCGAATTCTTTAATTGCAAAGCGGAGGGTCATGTGGCTGCAACCAGCAGCTCCCACACCTCATTTAGATAACTTTTAGACCCTGCAACACGCCACAACACAACCAGCAGCAGCCCCTACGCGTACAACACCTTATTTCGACAACAACTTAACTATAGCGATTCTAAATTCGTTTATTTCGAATGCCGAACTTTTCAAACCTTTTCCCCAACTTACAGCAGGTCCTAAGGTGTGTAATACACCATAATTTAACATTATAAACTTCAAATTAGAGGGTAAGAACTTACCTTTCCCGAAATTGGCTAGAACTCGCCAAAATCGCGCCTCGGAAATATTTTCAGCGTGCTGTAACGTCGTGGCAGCTTGCTGTCCGTTTTTTGCTGCATCAAATCCTAATTTTGTACTACTAATACTTCCATATCATCGTAGTATACGCTAATTAATTAATTTACGGAACGAAAACGGGACTTACCTATTTTTCTCCCAAAGCCGTCGCAAGTTTCTCTCCTTAGCTTTAGGGTCTGTTTTCTCACGTTGCTGCTGGAAATTTTTAATGAACAAGCTGAAGATTTTGGATACATATCAACTAATATAGGTGGTCCCAAGGGGTGACACGTGTCAGCCCCTAAGAGGGACACGTGTCCAGCCCCTATTGGGCCACCGTGTCCATGCAAGAAGGGTGGGGCTGCCACGTGGCAGTGGGGCCCACCTCCCCCAAGCAGCTGCATCACCTACTTGACTCTAAGTAGGTGCATCACCTGCTTGCTTGAGGTGCTGCCACGTGTCGCTCCTCCATTGGCTGCCACGCGTCATCTTTTTCCCTTCCTCGCGGGTTCGTAATCTCGTCTTACTTTAAGAGCTCATGTAATCCGCACTACGTAAGCTTGGTATATCCTTAAGCAACTTAAGTGTATAAGACTCTTAACTTAGTGTCTTACGTAGGTAAATCGAGTCCTACGACTCATTTCTTAGCCTCCAACTATTTCCGAATTCTTATGACTCTATCTCCAACCTCCCTTCTCGCGAGGTATCACAATCTTCTTTCCTTAGAGTTGTTTGATAGTGTCGTAGCTTATCCAGCTCATATGATAGTGTCTAAGGAACTTAAGAAGACGTTCCGAGCTCAAGAGTGCGGGGTGTAACATCCTTCCCCCCTTTAGAACATTCGTCCCCGAATGTTGAATAAAACTTTCCTTAAGACTTTATACGGATCATAGGGAGATGCCTTTCTACTGGAATGGCATACATTTTCGTCCAAAAATTAATATACGAGTTCCAAGGCTGGGGCTATCCGTAGACATCGGGAATAGGTATGGACACTTGTGTTTCATGTCCTTTTCAACCTCCCAATTTATGTCT
Organism: Solanum dulcamara; assembly: GCF_947179165.1. NCBI lineage: Eukaryota > Viridiplantae > Streptophyta > Magnoliopsida > Solanales > Solanaceae > Solanum > Solanum dulcamara. Next base: position 34,213,293 of record NC_077241.1, on the reverse strand, counting down.
TCACGATTCTTATTCCGCCATAGTACCTTGACGGAAGTTATGTCCTTAGTTCGCAACCCGTTTAATCTATTGATTCCGAATCGAGATAGGTTGCCCCTCATAGGATAACTCCCTGTTACGTGGACCTCCTCCATGGGAAATATTCTGGGAGCATCGTTCCCATTCTTACGGAGCATTGATTTGTGAAAACTGAATGTATTGTTTCAAATCGGACGGTAGGTCCAACTCATAGGCAATCTTACCTACTTTACAAATGACTTAAGAAGGACCAATGTATCCCCTTCTTGCCGACTCTAGGCTGCTAATCGATATCTTGTCCTGGAATAAGCTTTACTTTATTAATAATTTAGTGGATCACATTCGGGCCTGTCCCTTAATCGACGGGCAAAATGTCATACTAAGATTCATCTGGGTTCCTCAATCCCTTTCGAAATGATTTCCAGCAGTTAGCGGTAAATTGAACTTTTCTATCTGAGATAATAGATGTGGGGACTCCGTGAAATCTTATTGTTTCCCTACTATGTCATTTCGCAGAACCCTCAGCATAATATGCCTTCTTAATTAGAGGGGAACAGGTTGATTCTGTCAGCCCATCTACCATAGCCCGTATGAACTCCCAGTTCCTTAGAATGTGAGGTTAGCTCATACTATAATACATATTAACTGCTTTCTACCTCAGAGTCGGGGTTTCCATTCCCTGAGATAGGCTATCAGACTACTGATGCTTCTTTTAACTTAAGCTATTGTACAACTCCTCTTAATCCAACTTGTAATACCTTAGGTATGCTATCTTTCTCTTTTACTCAGATATTTTCTCCAGTTTTCTTACCATACATCATATTGTAATCCTTACATAAACGTGTGTACGGACATAGAGCAGTCCAGAAAATTCCTTAGCGTTTCTATACTAGTGGCTTACATCCTTTAGTCGAGGTCAAGGCTCCACTATGGCTCTTGTCCTTAATACCGATTATATCTGAATAGTTCTGCCTCGAACCATCTTACACTTTTCCTGAATAGATTCTAAATATGGTAATCACATTGTTATTACTGACTTTCTTTTATCGAGTAATCATTTGACCTCTCTCTTAGTATGCCAATATTCATAGGTTGCACAACTAATCTTGTGCCATTTTCACGAGGTGTATTGTATTTCAGTCATAATCTTTTCTGCTCTTGGCTTACTCTATTCTATATGTGTCGTTGTACTAACCCGCTTTTATAATCTCTTTTTGTCATACTTGTTTTATTCTCTTTCTCACTTCCCAGGGGGTCACCCATCCCAGTGCTACTCTTATTCGAGCACGCTTAACTTCGGAGTTTTGACGAAATTCGGTGCATCAGTTTGGGTATGATCACGTCCATCTCTTATGGGGTGTTGTTTGACGTTTATGTGTCCCCATTTACATGCGATAGCATCAGTTGATTTTCTTTTACGCTTGTACTTCTTTTGTCCACTTCCCCCCTTTTAGGGTGTACCTATGTCATTCTCCGTATATCTTCAGTTATTTACACGCGAATGATTCTATTCTAACATATTTAACGGGCTGTACCATATCTACTTCTTCTATTAAATCATCCCCACGTTAGGTTGCCTTTCTAGGAAACCCTAGCATACCCGTAGGGTGCTTTAGTATTCGCAATGTATCGTATAAAATTTCATCTAACAATTGATATTCGAGTAATATCCGTAATGTAGCAGTACATTCAAAGCCATATTCCATTCATCCCAATCAGTAATTAGGGAGGGCTCATAATTGGTGCACATTCCCCACTCGAGTGTACTTATACTTTAATGACTCATGTTTCGAGCTTCGTCATTATACTAACTTTATTCCAGTGGATACCACTAATCATTAGAGTGGAGTCACGTGTACACCATACTTCTTTACGCCTCCTGAGCTTACACCTTTGTCGTGTGCCTAAGGCTCATTTCTAATCCTGCTTAAAACCACATCAACTTCGTGGTAGTAGTGGCCTTGTTTTAATACTTTTTCATCGTACTATACCTCCAGTTCGTAACTGTCTATGTCTCTTTTTGTTCGATACTTATACTTAATTAATTGCATCTATCTTGAGTGCCTCTATTAGAACTTCTGTATTATTCCTTCAACTCATTTCCATTTTTGGTTGGGCATAAGGAATTCCATATTACCCTTTATTTCCTTGCACTAGCCATCCTTTTCGTCATCATATAACCTTTATTCGAAATTTTCCTTATGGAACTTGATAAATCTTCCTTATTTGTTCCATAGCTTGCTTTTCCGTTCCACACCTATCTTTACATTCCATTCATATAGACCACATCATACCTTCTAGTTAATTCCTTACTAAGTTTTGCTTATTCTAATAATGGTTTTTATTATGTTCACCTAGTACCTTGTTCGCATTCAGACCCATAGTATAATACCGCTTGATTTTCTTCACGATTCTTACTATGGGTTACTTACCCTTCTTAGCTAGTATTATCCTTAATGTTTCGCAAGCTGTCTTATTATTATTTCATATCCATCACAATTCTTTATCCCTCATACTCTTGTCTTAATCATACTGTTACTTCCCTTAACTATAACTCGTCATAGTTTATCCCTATGTATCAATTCAGGCAATGCCTTACTATCTCGTTTTATCCCGATCTATCATTCCTCTATGAGTCATTTTCTTTGGCTTATAGGTCCTTTCTAACTTATTCTACTATTCCAGTATCGTCCTCCTAGTTTCTATTGCCATTAACTCAGCAATTAATTTATTTCTCGAGGTCAGCCATACTTGTTTAGTCAAATCTCATCATTGTTACGAGAACAACCTTTCAAGACATACTATAGCCCTGTATCTCATTCTTCTCTTATTTCTAGGAAAATTTGGGCAGAGTTTCCTCTGTATTTCTTACTATCTCAACACCTGCACGCAGAAAATACCAACAATGCCTCACAGGACACACATATATATATTCATATTGTATAACATCTCAGCCACACAGGGCACACAAATATAGTCATATCATCTCATATCGCGGCCGCACAGGGCTCCTATAATTAACAGTATGGAAATGAACTTACCTGTTATGTCCACTCGAGCTGCACCTGTTATACTTTCCTGTTTACCTTTCCTTTCACTTTTCAATTGTATCTGTCAATCGCATTTCAATACCATACCTGACATAGGGCTTTCGTGCCTTTGCTTACCTGCGTGCTTCTTAACATCCAATATTGTCAGTTACTTTCTTCTATCGGCGTTGTCTTCCTGCTAAAATCGCAGGTTAGTATGAGTAATTTCATTTCCTATGGCTTGGCTCTATAGCACGATCTTAGATTTGAAAGAAAGTAACATCCTAAATGTCCTGTAGCCTCCTGTCTATAGATGTGGTGCACAACACACCGATAAACAAGACTCTACTAGACACGGTCTGTAGACATTCCAAGGACGAACTGCTCTGATACCACTTCTGTCACGACCCAACCCCGTAGGCCGCAACTGGGGTCCGACCTGGACCCTCTTATGCGTATTTATCAACTACACTTAAGTTGAACAGTGTGTGGTGTGATACTATATACAAAAATCCCAATAGTTTAAAACTTTTTCATGTACATGTAGCCTCTTTCATTTGTTTCATATCATGAAAGGGCACGCGAGCCGACAAGGCTGCTATAACAAAAACATTCACAACATATCGAATAGGCAACATCGAAACTAACTCACAAACAACCCACATATACATATGTCTACAAACCTCTAAGAATAGTAAAAACAACATATGGCGGAACAAGGCCCCCGCCATACCCCTGAATGTACAAATATATACATTAAGTGACTAGCATCAAAATTTAGGCTCCAGAACAGTGAAGCACTTCCGACATAGCTGAGAGGAACTCCTATGCTGATGAATCTCCAGAATAAACATCTGTACCTACGGGCATGAAACGCAGCCCCCCGAGAAAAGGGGGGTCAGTACGATATATGTACTGAGTATGTAAAGCATAACACATCGTAACTGAGATCATAACTGAATAGGGATGCAGGGGACAAGTATAATAACTAAATGAATTACTGTACCTGCACCTTAGGACACGTAAATCATACACATCGTCATATGCTATGCCCGGCCCTCTAGTGAACTCGGTGTTATAATCACTTCTTCATAATCACATATCATCATATCATAATGCATTTCATTTAATCATATCATCGTATACGGTATCATACCATCGTATACGGTATCATCTTATCATGTATATCATCATATCACACCCGGTTCACTGCGGGGCTCAGGGTCACAATGTATTGCTTTAATCTCATATGCATGCCTACATAAAGTATCCGGCCCTTTAGTGAGGGACTCGGTGAATGGAGTGGTGTACGTCTATAGCGTACCATCATAATATACATATGTACCCGGCCCTCTAAGGAGGGACTCGGTGTTCCTTCCTTATTTCACCACACATACAATCATATTACAGCCGGCCCGGGACTCGGTGAATAATCGTATCGTCATAACATATAACATATATCACACCTCACGTACGGCATCGTCTCCTCGTGCGTGGAACTATACATATCCGGCCCGGGACGCGGTGAAAGAAGTAGTAACACTATGCACGATAACATATCCCGGCCCATCGTGGGACTCGAGGAAGGATGGGTTACAGTATGCACGAATAGAGTAGTGAGAAACCATATGCAACTAAGTCATTATCTAAGACTCGATGAAACAGTCAAGTGAACCGTCACCTGAAGACTGGGGGAGTAATTATCCGAGGTATCCCTTTAGATGTCATTAGGGCTTACATTAGTTGGGGCTTCAGGGATCACAAACATGCATCAAAATAATGCCTCATAATTTATGCAATCAGAAATATAGTCTATGCAATCAGAAACACAATTTATCTAGTCAAAGACTCAACTCATGCAATTAACGGCATTTATCATTTTAGAGCCTCTAAAAAGAGGAGCTGGTACCTTTACTTTCTATTCATTATATAGTAGGCTCGAGAATAGTAGTTTGACTACTTTCAGACTCTTAATGTTCAGGAGTGACTACAAGTCACGATTCATAATCAGAGCTCATAAATGGAATTACCTCTAAACCTATATCATATACCATTTCACATAAAGTTAAGCCATTCCAAAGGAAAGAAGAAATAGGCTTTACATGTACTAGTTTTCATCACATAGAAAACAAAAAGGTAATGACTCAGCTATTGCAGTAGTTCTAATACCAAGAAGTAAACAAGAGTCTCGACTCATACTCAGGGCTTTACGAATGGATTGAATCCCAAATATCATATACATATCATTTATAACTTATATCTAAGACATGCCAAAAGAAAAGAAGAATAGCTCTACATATTTATTCCAAAAACACGCCAAAAGAAAACTTCACATACCTTGTATGGACTTCTCTTTATCCTGTTCGCCTCGTCATCCTTTGAACCTATTAAACAGGAGAGTAATATGCATATCAACTCTTCTTAATTTTCCAGCATCTTAGGTTACACCCTAGTGGTAATGGAATCTATTCCCTTAGTCGTTTCCTCGATTAGTTGTTTAGTTTGTTAAGGCGTTAACGAAAATTGGGCAGCACCTCCCCTATAATGTGCCCTATCCGAATTCCCAACCATGTCCTTAGAACCTGCAGCCAACCAACAATGCAACCAGCAGACCATACATATACATATTACGACCAAAATTATACAATATAAACCCCCAACAATTCACTTGAAACTAAGATACCAAAACTAGAGTTTTTAATCTTTCTTTCGCGAATTCTTTAATTGCAAAGCGGAGGGTCATGTGGCTGCAACCAGCAGCTCCCACACCTCATTTAGATAACTTTTAGACCCTGCAACACGCCACAACACAACCAGCAGCAGCCCCTACGCGTACAACACCTTATTTCGACAACAACTTAACTATAGCGATTCTAAATTCGTTTATTTCGAATGCCGAACTTTTCAAACCTTTTCCCCAACTTACAGCAGGTCCTAAGGTGTGTAATACACCATAATTTAACATTATAAACTTCAAATTAGAGGGTAAGAACTTACCTTTCCCGAAATTGGCTAGAACTCGCCAAAATCGCGCCTCGGAAATATTTTCAGCGTGCTGTAACGTCGTGGCAGCTTGCTGTCCGTTTTTTGCTGCATCAAATCCTAATTTTGTACTACTAATACTTCCATATCATCGTAGTATACGCTAATTAATTAATTTACGGAACGAAAACGGGACTTACCTATTTTTCTCCCAAAGCCGTCGCAAGTTTCTCTCCTTAGCTTTAGGGTCTGTTTTCTCACGTTGCTGCTGGAAATTTTTAATGAACAAGCTGAAGATTTTGGATACATATCAACTAATATAGGTGGTCCCAAGGGGTGACACGTGTCAGCCCCTAAGAGGGACACGTGTCCAGCCCCTATTGGGCCACCGTGTCCATGCAAGAAGGGTGGGGCTGCCACGTGGCAGTGGGGCCCACCTCCCCCAAGCAGCTGCATCACCTACTTGACTCTAAGTAGGTGCATCACCTGCTTGCTTGAGGTGCTGCCACGTGTCGCTCCTCCATTGGCTGCCACGCGTCATCTTTTTCCCTTCCTCGCGGGTTCGTAATCTCGTCTTACTTTAAGAGCTCATGTAATCCGCACTACGTAAGCTTGGTATATCCTTAAGCAACTTAAGTGTATAAGACTCTTAACTTAGTGTCTTACGTAGGTAAATCGAGTCCTACGACTCATTTCTTAGCCTCCAACTATTTCCGAATTCTTATGACTCTATCTCCAACCTCCCTTCTCGCGAGGTATCACAATCTTCTTTCCTTAGAGTTGTTTGATAGTGTCGTAGCTTATCCAGCTCATATGATAGTGTCTAAGGAACTTAAGAAGACGTTCCGAGCTCAAGAGTGCGGGGTGTAACATCCTTCCCCCCTTTAGAACATTCGTCCCCGAATGTTGAATAAAACTTTCCTTAAGACTTTATACGGATCATAGGGAGATGCCTTTCTACTGGAATGGCATACATTTTCGTCCAAAAATTAATATACGAGTTCCAAGGCTGGAGCTATCCGTAGACATCGGGAATAGGTATGGACACTTGTGTTTCATGTCCTTTTCAACCTCCCAATTTATGTCTTCACGATTCTTATTCCGCCATAGTACCTTGACGGAAGTTATGTCCTTAGTTCGCAACCCGTTTAATCTATTGATTCCGAATCGAGATAGGTTGCCCCTCATAGGATAACTCCCTGTTACGTGGACCTCCTCCATGGGAAATATTCTGGGAGCATCGTTCCCATTCTTACGGAGCATTGATTTGTGAAAACTGAATGTATTGTTTCAAATCGGACGGTAGGTCCAACTCATAGGCAATCTTACCTACTTTACAAATGACTTAAGAAGGACCAATGTATCCCCTTCTTGCCGACTCTAGGCTGCTAATCGATATCTTGTCCTGGAATAAGCTTTACTTTATTAATAATTTAGTGGATCACATTCGGGCCTGTCCCTTAATCGACGGGCAAAATGTCATACTAAGATTCATCTGGGTTCCTCAATCCCTTTCGAAATGATTTCCAGCAGTTAGCGGTAAATTGAACTTTTCTATCTGAGATAATAGATGTGGGGACTCCGTGAAATCTTATTGTTTCCCTACTATGTCATTTCGCAGAACCCTCAGCATAATATGCCTTCTTAATTAGAGGGGAACAGGTTGATTCTGTCAGCCCATCTACCATAGCCCGTATGAACTCCCAGTTCCTTAGAATGTGAGGTTAGCTCATACTATAATACATATTAACTGCTTTCTACCTCAGAGTCGGGGTTTCCATTCCCTGAGATAGGCTATCAGACTACTGATGCTTCTTTTAACTTAAGCTATTGTACAACTCCTCTTAATCCAACTTGTAATACCTTAGGTATGCTATCTTTCTCTTTTACTCAGATATTTTCTCCAGTTTTCTTACCATACATCATATTGTAATCCTTACATAAACGTGTGTACGGACATAGAGCAGTCCAGAAAATTCCTTAGCGTTTCTATACTAGTGGCTTACATCCTTTAGTCGAGGTCAAGGCTCCACTATGGCTCTTGTCCTTAATACCGATTATATCTGAATAGTTCTGCCTCGAACCATCTTACACTTTTCCTGAATAGATTCTAAATATGGTAATCACATTGTTATTACTGACTTTCTTTTATCGAGTAATCATTTGACCTCTCTCTTAGTATGCCAATATTCATAGGTTGCACAACTAATCTTGTGCCATTTTCACGAGGTGTATTGTATTTCAGTCATAATCTTTTCTGCTCTTGGCTTACTCTATTCTATATGTGTCGTTGTACTAACCCGCTTTTATAATCTCTTTTTGTCATACTTGTTTTATTCTCTTTCTCACTTCCCAGGGGGTCACCCATCCCAGTGCTACTCTTATTCGAGCACGCTTAACTTCGGAGTTTTGACGAAATTCGGTGCATCAGTTTGGGTATGATCACGTCCATCTCTTATGGGGTGTTGTTTGACGTTTATGTGTCCCCATTTACATGCGATAGCATCAGTTGATTTTCTTTTACGCTTGTACTTCTTTTGTCCACTTCCCCCCTTTTAGGGTGTACCTATGTCATTCTCCGTATATCTTCAGTTATTTACACGCGAATGATTCTATTCTAACATATTTAACGGGCTGTACCATATCTACTTCTTCTATTAAATCATCCCCACGTTAGGTTGCCTTTCTAGGAAACCCTAGCATACCCGTAGGGTGCTTTAGTATTCGCAATGTATCGTATAAAATTTTATCTAACAATTGATATTCGAGTAATATCCGTAATGTAGCAGTACATTCAAAGCCATATTCCATTCATCCCAATCAGTAATTAGGGAGGGCTCATAATTGGTGCACATTCCCCACTCGAGTGTACTTATACTTTAATGACTCATGTTTCGAGCTTCGTCATTATACTAACTTTATTCCAGTGGATACCACTAATCATTAGAGTGGAGTCACGTGTACACCATACTTCTTTACGCCTCCTGAGCTTACACCTTTGTCGTGTGCCTAAGGCTCATTTCTAATCCTGCTTAAAACCACATCAACTTCGTGGTAGTAGTGGCCTTGTTTTAATACTTTTTCATCGTACTATACCTCCAGTTCGTAACTGTCTATGTCTCTTTTTGTTCGATACTTATACTTAATTAATTGCATCTATCTTGAGTGCCTCTATTAGAACTTCTGTATTATTCCTTCAACTCATTTCCATTTTTGGTTGGGCATAAGGAATTCCATATTACCCTTTATTTCCTTGCACTAGCCATCCTTTTCGTCATCATATAACCTTTATTCGAAATTTTCCTTATGGAACTTGATAAATCTTCCTTATTTGTTCCATAGCTTGCTTTTCCGTTCCACACCTATCTTTACATTCCATTCATATAGACCACATCATACCTTCTAGTTAATTCCTTACTAAGTTTTGCTTATTCTAATAATGGTTTTTATTATGTTCACCTAGTACCTTGTTCGCATTCAGACCCATAGTATAATACCGCTTGATTTTCTTCACGATTCTTACTATGGGTTACTTACCCTTCTTAGCTAGTATTATCCTTAATGTTTCGCAAGCTGTCTTATTATTATTTCATATCCATCACAATTCTTTATCCCTCATACTCTTGTCTTAATCATACTGTTACTTCCCTTAACTATAACTCGTCATAGTTTATCCCTATGTATCAATTCAGGCAATGCCTTACTATCTCGTTTTATCCCGATCTATCATTCCTCTATGAGTCATTTTCTTTGGCTTATAGGTCCTTTCTAACTTATTCTACTATTCCAGTATCGTCCTCCTAGTTTCTATTGCCATTAACTCAGCAATTAATTTATTTCTCGAGGTCAGCCATACTTGTTTAGTCAAATCTCATCATTGTTACGAGAACAACCTTTCAAGACATACTATAGCCCTGTATCTCATTCTTCTCTTATTTCTAGGAAAATTTGGGCAGAGTTTCCTCTGTATTTCTTACTATCTCAACACCTGCACGCAGAAAATACCAACAATGCCTCACAGGACACACATATATATATTCATATTGTATAACATCTCAGCCACACAGGGCACACAAATATAGTCATATCATCTCATATCGTGGCCGCACAGGGCTCCTATAATTAACAGTATGGAAATGAACTTACCTGTTATGTCCACTCGAGCTGCACCTGTTATACTTTCCTGTTTACCTTTCCTTTCACTTTTCAATTGTATCTGTCAATCGCATTTCAATACCATACCTGACATAGGGCTTTCGTGCCTTTGCTTACCTGCGTGCTTCTTAACATCCAATATTGTCAGTTACTTTCTTCTATCGGCGTTGTCTTCCTGCTAAAATCGCAGGTTAGTATGAGTAATTTCATTTCCTATGGCTTGGCTCTATAGCACGATCTTAGATTTGAAAGAAAGTAACATCCTAAATGTCCTGTAGCCTCCTGTCTATAGATGTGGTGCACAACACACCGATAAACAAGACTCTACTAGACACGGTCTGTAGACATTCCAAGGACGAATTGCTCTGATACCACTTCTGTCACGACCCAACCCCGTAGGCCGCAACTGGGGTCCGACCTGGACCCTCTTATGCGTATTTATCAACTACACTTAAGTTGAACAGTGTGTGGTGTGATACTATATACAAAAATCCCAATAGTTTAAAACTTTTTCATGTACATGTAGCCTCTTTCATTTGTTTCATATCATGAAAGGGCACGCGAGCCGACAAGGCTGCTATAACAAAAACATTCACAACATATCGAATAGGCAACATCGAAACTAACTCACAAACAACCCACATATACATATGTCTACAAACCTCTAAGAATAGTAAAAACAACATATGGCGGAACAAGGCCCCCGCCATACCCCTGAATGTACAAATATATACATTAAGTGACTAGCATCAAAATTTAGGCTCCAGAACAGTGAAGCACTTCCGACATAGCTGAGAGGAACTCCTATGCTGATGAATCTCCAGAATAAACATCTGTACCTACGGGCATGAAACGCAGCCCCCCGAGAAAAGGGGGGTCAGTACGATATATGTACTGAGTATGTAAAGCATAACACATCGTAACTGAGATCATAACTGAATAGGGATGCAGGGGACAAGTATAATAACTAAATGAATTACTGTACCTGCACCTTAGGACACGTAAATCATACACATCGTCATATGCTATGCCCGGCCCTCTAGTGAACTCGGTGTTATAATCACTTCTTCATAATCACATATCATCATATCATAATGCATTTCATTTAATCATATCATCGTATACGGTATCATACCATCGTATACGGTATCATCTTATCATGTATATCATCATATCACACCCGGTTCACTGCGGGGCTCAGGGTCACAATGTATTGCTTTAATCTCATATGCATGCCTACATAAAGTATCCGGCCCTTTAGTGAGGGACTCGGTGAATGGAGTGGTGTACGTCTATAGCGTACCATCATAATATACATATGTACCCGGCCCTCTAAGGAGGGACTCGGTGTTCCTTCCTTATTTCACCACACATACAATCATATTACAGCCGGCCCGGGACTCGGTGAATAATCGTATCGTCATAACATATAACATATATCACACCTCACGTACGGCATCGTCTCCTCGTGCGTGGAACTATACATATCCGGCCCGGGACGCGGTGAAAGAAGTAGTAACACTATGCACGATAACATATCCCGGCCCATCGTGGGACTCGAGGAAGGATGGGTTACAGTATGCACGAATAGAGTAGTGAGAAACCATATGCAACTAAGTCATTATCTAAGACTCGATGAAACAGTCAAGTGAACCGTCACCTGAAGACTGGGGGAGTAATTATCCGAGGTATCCCTTTAGATGTCATTAGGGCTTACATTAGTTGGGGCTTCAGGGATCACAAACATGCATCAAAATAATGCCTCATAATTTATGCAATCAGAAATATAGTCTATGCAATCAGAAACACAATTTATCTAGTCAAAGACTCAACTCATGCAATTAACGGCATTTATCATTTTAGAGCCTCTAAAAAGAGGAGCTGGTACCTTTACTTTCTATTCATTATATAGTAGGCTCGAGAATAGTAGTTTGACTACTTTCAGACTCTTAATGTTCAGGAGTGACTACAAGTCACGATTCATAATCAGAGCTCATAAATGGAATTACCTCTAAACCTATATCATATACCATTTCACATAAAGTTAAGCCATTCCAAAGGAAAGAAGAAATAGGCTTTACATGTACTAGTTTTCATCACATAGAAAACAAAAAGGTAATGACTCAGCTATTGCAGTAGTTCTAATACCAAGAAGTAAACAAGAGTCTCGACTCATACTCAGGGCTTTACGAATGGATTGAATCCCAAATATCATATACATATCATTTATAACTTATATCTAAGACATGCCAAAAGAAAAGAAGAATAGCTCTACATATTTATTCCAAAAACACGCCAAAAGAAAACTTCACATACCTTGTATGGACTTCTCTTTATCCTGTTCGCCTCGTCATCCTTTGAACCTATTAAACAGGAGAGTAATATGCATATCAACTCTTCTTAATTTTCCAGCATCTTAGGTTACACCCTAGTGGTAATGGAATCTATTCCCTTAGTCGTTTCCTCGATTAGTTGTTTAGTTTGTTAAGGCGTTAACGAAAATTGGGCAGCACCTCCCCTATAATGTGCCCTATCCGAATTCCCAACCATGTCCTTAGAACCTGCAGCCAACCAACAATGCAACCAGCAGACCATACATATACATATTACGACCAAAATTATACAATATAAACCCCCAACAATTCACTTGAAACTAAGATACCAAAACTAGAGTTTTTAATCTTTCTTTCGCGAATTCTTTAATTGCAAAGCGGAGGGTCATGTGGCTGCAACCAGCAGCTCCCACACCTCATTTAGATAACTTTTAGACCCTGCAACACGCCACAACACAACCAGCAGCAGCCCCTACGCGTACAACACCTTATTTCGACAACAACTTAACTATAGCGATTCTAAATTCGTTTATTTCGAATGCCGAACTTTTCAAACCTTTTCCCCAACTTACAGCAGGTCCTAAGGTGTGTAATACACCATAATTTAACATTATAAACTTCAAATTAGAGGGTAAGAACTTACCTTTCCCGAAATTGGCTAGAACTCGCCAAAATCGCGCCTCGGAAATATTTTCAGCGTGCTGTAACGTCGTGGCAGCTTGCTGTCCGTTTTTTGCTGCATCAAATCCTAATTTTGTACTACTAATACTTCCATATCATCGTAGTATACGCTAATTAATTAATTTACGGAACGAAAACGGGACTTACCTATTTTTCTCCCAAAGCCGTCGCAAGTTTCTCTCCTTAGCTTTAGGGTCTGTTTTCTCACGTTGCTGCTGGAAATTTTTAATGAACAAGCTGAAGATTTTGGATACATATCAACTAATATAGGTGGTCCCAAGGGGTGACACGTGTCAGCCCCTAAGAGGGACACGTGTCCAGCCCCTATTGGGCCACCGTGTCCATGCAAGAAGGGTGGGGCTGCCACGTGGCAGTGGGGCCCACCTCCCCCAAGCAGCTGCATCACCTACTTGACTCTAAGTAGGTGCATCACCTGCTTGCTTGAGGTGCTGCCACGTGTCGCTCCTCCATTGGCTGCCACGCGTCATCTTTTTCCCTTCCTCGCGGGTTCGTAATCTCGTCTTACTTTAAGAGCTCATGTAATCCGCACTACGTAAGCTTGGTATATCCTTAAGCAACTTAAGTGTATAAGACTCTTAACTTAGTGTCTTACGTAGGTAAATCGAGTCCTACGACTCATTTCTTAGCCTCCAACTATTTCCGAATTCTTATGACTCTATCTCCAACCTCCCTTCTCGCGAGGTATCACAATCTTCTTTCCTTAGAGTTGTTTGATAGTGTCGTAGCTTATCCAGCTCATATGATAGTGTCTAAGGAACTTAAGAAGACGTTCCGAGCTCAAGAGTGCGGGGTGTAACACATACCAACAACAAAACCAGCAGCAAATTTACAAGTAAATCACTTCAACTTTACACAATACAAACTCCAAACAACTCGCTTAAAACTACAATACCAAAATAGAGTTTTTAACCTTTATTTCATAAAGTCCTTAACAATATGAAACGGAGGGTCGTGTGGCTGCAACCAGAAGAACCCACACCCCTTTTTTAGTACTTTCCATCCCTACAACACGCAATTAAACTACCCCCAACCTGCAGTACCATAATAACAACACACTACTCGACTTTGATTTACCTACTATGACTTCAATTTAGTTTGTTTCTAACGTCAAGCATCCTTATACACTCTTTCCACTTCCATCCTCACCTAAGACATTTATTATACCCCATAACATCATCGTAAACTTTGATTTGAAAGGGAAAGCCTTACCTTTCCCGAAATTCGCCAAAACTCGCCTTGGAAACTCTTCTAGCGCAACTAAAACTTCATGGTTGTTTGTTGTCCATTTGGGTCTGCTACAAACCATAAATTTATCTTAATATAGTATACCCCATATAATTAATTCATGGAATGGAATCGGAGAACTTACCTTTTTCTCCTCCCAAATCCGTAGCTCTTTCTTCTCTCTAGCTTAAGTTTCTCTTCTTTTATTTTTGTCTAGAACTTTCTTGGAGATAAGATGACTTATAAGATAAGGATCGAAATAAAAAGTCATAAACATACATAAATAGGCTACTCTAAGGGGTGACACGTGTCAACCCCTAAGTGGTGACACATGTCAATCCCTTGTTGGGCCAACACATCGCACCACCACTCATGGGCTTCCACATGGCGGGGGGCCCACCCTTTTGCTGCAGCTTCTGCCACGGGGCAACTCCAGCTGCTTCTATGTGGTACTCCCTCTTGCTTCCATGTGTTGCTCTCTTCTTCTCCTCTTGAGTTCATAATCTCGTCTTGCTTTACGAACCTATATATTTCTTGCTATGTAAGCTTGGTATGTACTCAAGTAGCTTAAGTATGTAAGATTTCAAAGTTGGTAGCTTACATAAATAAGTCGAGCCTACAACTCATTATTCGGTCTCCAATTCCTTTTGTATTCTTATAACCCTATCTCCAATCTTCCTTATTATGAGGTATCACATTTTCCTTTCCTTAGAGTTATTTGATAGCGTTATAGCTTATCCATCTCACATGGTAACTTCTAAGAAGATTAAGAACCTTTCAAGGAACTTAAAAAGTTTAAGAAGAATCTAAAGAATGCGTTCTAAGGTACAAAAGTATGGGGTGTAATATGGTTCTCTGCACAGTCTCAAATATTATGGTTTCTATCCATTTATTGTTGGCCTTTAGCCCCTGCTAAACTCGTTCCTACATGGGATGTTGCTCAAAGTTTAAGCGTTCCTGTTAACATGTGATAGTGTCCGTTGAGTTCACCTCACACTTGTATTTCTCTTGTCCACTTCCCCCCTTTAGGGTGTACCCATATCATCCTCTATTTATTTTCAACTGTTCATAGGCATATGATTTTGTTCCAACACATTTGACATACTGTACTATATATACACCTTCTGTTAGATCATCTATACTTTAGGTTACTACTTGAAAAAACCTTAATACGACCATGGGGTGCTTAGAATTCTTGATAGCTAGTACTCGATCTAGTCCAAGTACTGGTACTCGAGTCATATAATTAATATAGTAGTTTAGCTGAAGACACCTTTCATTCATCCAATCAGTATCTCACTAGTGCTTATAATTGTGTTCGACTCTCCATTCAAGGGCACTTATACTCTGATGACACGGTCTGTAGACATTCCAAGGAAGAAATGCTATGATACCATTTTTATCATGATCTAATATCGTAGACTGTGACTAGTGCCCGAGTAGGGCACCTATACGTACCTTAGCCCCACTTAGAATGTTTGTAGAAGAAACAAGTGTAGAAATGAAAATAGGTCTCTAGGGAGCACATGAAAGCAGATGTAGCACACGAACGCTGTTAAGGCCATTACGGAACATAAAAGTCCAGAACACATATACAGGATCCACAAAACATATAGAGAACCTACAACACAAGTCTACAGACCTCTACAGAATAGTAGTCTACTTATGTGATGGGACATGGAAAAAAGATTTAGAAACCCAACAAGGACATGAGGACACTTCAAAAAATGCATAGAACATGTAAAGTTAATAACATAAAACATAGTCTTTGAGAAAAATCATTTTCATTAATCATGCATGCATATGAATGACATATGGAACTAAAACATTGGAGTTTAATTGATTTGATTATGAAAAACTTAGTACCTTTAGGATCGAGTGAAAGGAAAGATATACAGATAACGCTTCATCATGTCTGATTCCGCTTCCTACGTTGCACTCTCTACTTGTTGATTCCTCCATAACACTTTGCTGGATACGTCTTTATTTCTTAACCTCTTCACTTGCCGGTCTAAAATCTCAATCGGGATATCCTCATAATTTGAAATCTCTTTAATACTCACATTCTCTATTGGCACAATAGAATTTGGATCACCCATAAACTTTCTCAACATTGACACATATACCTTAGGCTACTACATCTCTATAGGAAAATTTATCCCAAGAATACTACTCGTTACTACACATATTCAATAAACCTTGAAACCTAATAAAGAAACACATAATGCATTGTACATTCACCCATATGCCATCAACACTACATTCAAGCCTAGTTTTATAACAACTCTAATACACTTACTTGAAACCCTTAACAAGAAGTCATCAATAGACTACTACAATTATTCACATATCTACAACCAAACATTCAAGCCTACCATTCCAACAAATTTATGGGTCCCTTGAAGTCTGTTACGACCCAACCCCATAGGCCGTGATGGGTGCCCGAATTGGGAACTCGCATGTACCTTTGCTAACTATAAGGAAACATGTTTTCTATTTGAGTCATAGTGTGCCAACAAGCAAGACAATATATATAAGCTGACGAAGCTATCATAACATATAGGCACCACTGGTCACACATACATATACAACCCACATACATGTCTATAGACCTCTAAGAGTAAAAAAATCAAAAATATAAGGAGGGAAAGGGACCTCGCCGTACCCTTGAACACAAACATATATACATCAATGGTAGGTACCAAAAGTTGGGCTCTGACATGATTGAGCTCTTCTTAAACCTGCTGGGTGGAATCCTAAGTTGGTGGATCCTCAAGTCGTATATCTATACCTGCGGGCATGAAATGCAGCCCCCCAAAAAGTGGATGAGAGGTCAGTACAAAATATGTACTGAGTATGTAAGCATAAAATACCATAATGAAATTACAGTTGGAATAGGGATGTAGGGGATAAGTATAAAAATTAACCCATTACCGTGCCTGCATCTAATGCAGTAAAATTATTTTCATCATAATATCATATCATCATCTCTTTTCATCATATTTATCAGTTTATCGTGTCATCGTATATGACATCATACCATCATACATGACATAAACTTATTATATATATATATATATATATATATATCATAATATATCCAACCCATTATGGTTTTCAGTGTCACAAATATATCACTATATTTGTACATGCATGCTTACCTATGATATTCAGCCCTTTAGTGAGAGACTCGGTGAAAAGAGTAGGGTAAATCTTTAGCATACCCGTATCATATATATATATACCATACCCGACCCTCTAGTGAGGGACTCGGTGTTCCTTCTTTATATTATCATATACCATACACGGCCTATTATAGGACTCGGTGTCATAATTATCATATTTTATCCAACCCAGGATATGGTGAATACTCGTATCATTATATCATCACATCATCATATCACTATATATAGCATCCCCTCCTCATACGTGGCATCACTCATTATGTCACGGTATAATATCGCATTCGTCTCGGGACTCAGTAAAAGTAGTAAAGCTATACATGATATGAGGCTCGACCCCATGTGGGACTCGGTGAAAGAAGAGTTACATATGCACGAGAAGAGTAGTGAGAAACCATATGCAACTAAATCATCTCTTGAGACTCAATGAAACAGTCAAGTAAACTATCACTTAAAGACTAGGAAAGTAATTCTCCGAGGTACCCTTTAGATGTTATTAGGTATTACATCAATTAGGGCCTCAAGAACCATAGACGTGTACCAAGATAATGCCACACAGTTTATGCAATCAAAGACACAACTTATGCAATCAGACACATAGCTTATGCAATTAGAGATACAACTTATGCAATCAGACACATTTATCCTCTCAGAGCCTTTCAGAATAGTAGCTTATATCTCCACTTACTATTTAACATATAGAAGGCTCGAGAGTAGTAATTTAACTACTTTAGGACTCTTAGTCTTTAGGAGTGACTACGAGTCACGAATTATATCTGGAACCTATAAATGGAATTACCTCTAAACTCATATTAGACATCATTTCACTTACCTTAAGTGATTTCAATGAAAGAATGAGATAGGCCTTATATGTACTACTCTTCATCCTACAAAAGACTTGAAAGGCGATGAGTCCACTTAGTACAGGAGTTCTAACATCCAGAAGTGAACAAGGGTCTTGACTCATACTCAGAGCTTTATGAATGGAATGACTCCTAAGTTTCCTATATATATAATTTAAGGCTTAGATATGCCAAAAGAAAGAAAGGGTAAGCTTCACATACCTTTTGTGGATTAACTATAACCAAGCTCGCCTCGTTATCTCCTTGACCTATTAATATGAGAATAATACTAAGGTTAATAAATTTTCATTTTCCAATTTATAACTCTACACCCAAGTACCCATAGGAATCATTTTCTTATCCAATACCCTCGACTAGTTTGTTACTAGTTCCGAAGTTATCAAAAATTGGGTAGCATTTCCCCTATAACTTTAACATCCTCGAGATTTCAAATCTGCCACCGTGTCAACAAATATACAAAAAAAAAAACATCATCATATACACAAGTAAATTACTTCAACATTACACAATACAAACTCCAAACAACTCGCCCGAAGCTACGATATCAAAATAGAGTTTTTAATCTTCATTTCTTAAAACCTACAATACGAAATGGAGGATCGTGTGACTGAAACCAGAAGTAACCACACCCCTTTGGTAACACTTTCCAGCCCTGCAAAATTCCATCCAACCAGCTGCAACCTCAGCACCACAATCGCAACACACTCCTTGACTTTGATTCATCTACGACGACTTCAATTTAGTTTGTTCCTAACGTCAACAATACTTATGTAATTTTTACACTTCAAACCTTGTTTAAGACATGTAATATACCAAATAAAAACATCATAAACTCCAATTTGAAAGGGAAAACCTTACCTTACCCGAAACTCGCCAAAACTTGCCAAAACTCGCATCGGAAGATCTCCTAGCGCGGCTAGAACTTTGGGACTGTTTGCTAACGTTTTGGTGATTCGCCAAACCATAAATTTTCATTACTAACAGCTTCATAACATAGTGGTATAGTCTAGATAATTAATTCACAGAAAACAATTGGAGAACTTACCTTTTCTGCTCCAAATTCATGGCTCTCTTTCTCAAGTTTAAGTTTCCTCTTCTCTCTTTTTCTTCCTAGACTTTTCTTCTCTTTTCCTTTGCCTAGATATTTTTGTGGAAGAATGAATTTTTGTTTGGATATAAGGATGAATTTAATATATATACATATATGCCACCTTATGGGGGAGTGACATGTGTCAACCCCTAAGTGGTGACACATGTCAAGCCCTTATTAGCCCAACACACCATGTGTTTCAACTACGGGCTGCCATATGGTAGGTGGGGTCCATTACCCTTGCTACAGATACTGCCATATGGCACTCTCTCATGATGCCATGTGGCACTCTCTTTTCCCCTCGTGAGTTCATAATCTGGTCTTACTTTATGAACCTATGTAATCCTTGCTACGTAAGCTTGGTATGCACTCAAGTAACTTAAGTATGTAAGATTTCCAAGTTGTTATATTACTTAAGTAAGTCGAGTCCTACGACTCATTACTTTGCTTCCAACTCCTTTCGGATTTGTATAATGGTATTTTCAATCTTTCCTACTATGGGGTGTCACATTCTCCCTTCCTTAGAATTGTTTGATAGAGTTATAGATTATTCAGCTCACATGGTAACTTTTAAAAAGCATAAGAAGCTTTAAGAATCTTGAAGAAACTTAAGAATCCTTCCAAAAACTTAAGAACCTTTCAAGAAACTTAAGAAGCTTAAGAGGCGTTTCAAGGTACAAAAGTATGGGGTATAACATCCTTCCCTCCTTTAGGACAATCGTCCTCGAATGTGAACAAAAATCTTTCTCAAAATCTTATATAGACCATATGGCAAGTTTTTCTTTTCCATTGTAATAACATATACTTTTATCGAGTGATCAATATTACAGTCCCAAAGGTTGGGATTACCTGTAGACATAGAGAATACGTATGGATACTTGTATTCATTTTCTCTTCAGCTTCCCAGGTCATTTTTTCACGATTTTCATTTCACCTCAACACCTTGACAAAAGCTACATCCTTAGTTCACAACTTCCTACTCCGCCGATCCAGGATAGAGATAGGTTACTTCTCGTTAGTTCAGATTCTTCCATGGTCCTTTGCTCAGATTTGGCTCTAATTTTTCTATCACACGTTACATTGCGATTCTTGCAATAATGTACAAAGACACTCAACTTAGCCTATGATTTAACTTAGCATTGTTTCACTAGTTTTCAGGTTCGGCCTTGCCCTCTCCTCTTTTATCTTATAACCAGTATCGGGGTAGATCTTTAGTTCAACCATGACCATGTCCTTTTTGGTCATTGGATTTAACTTCTCTTTGTATTCCTCTGTAATGTATCCAAAATATCATACCCCCCTTTTCATCATGTACTCCTCCGCTTGGTCTTATATTATATATATATATATATTTGTAGGTTATAAAACTACTTTTATACAATCGGTATGAGGTAGACACAGTCTTTTTGTTTCCTAATCCCTCTTGCTTTACATAGCACCTTTACACTAGAACTTGTTCGCGCTAACGCTATTCTGTCCTATCCCTTTTTTTCATCCTTTAGGCACTCCTTGGTCTCCTCATTTCCTACCGTAGGAAATTTTCTATTCTTTCCTCTTGCTACTTGTATGTGACATCTCAGTAGCCAACAACTCTATTGCCATCTCTTAATCTTTACTCAAACATGGCCTTACTACCCTTTACACTATCCTTAGATTGCTTAGTCTTACTCTCTTATTCTATTCACTCCTTTTTGTATGCACCTATAAATTAGGGTCTCTGCTAATGGTTTCTCATGACCTAACTCCGTAGGCCGTGACTGGTGCCCGAGTTGGGCACCCATATGTACTCTTAGCCCACTTAGCATGTTAGCAGAATAAACAAAAGTAGAAATCAAAAAGGGGTCGCTAGAGAGCGCATGAGAACAAATATAGCATAAAAGGGTCATTAAGGCCATCACGGAATACAAAGACCAAAACATATATACATAACCCACATTACAAGTCTACAGACCTCTACAAAATAATATCCTAGTAATATGATGGGACAGGGCCCCGTCGTACCCTTAACCAATATGTACAAATGTACAATAGAAAAGTTAGTACCAAAATAGGGCTCCAGACAAAGGAGCACTGCCAACCAATATAGTGGATGTCCTAAGCTAGCGGATCAGCAATCTGAGCATCTGTACCTGCGGGCATGTAACGCAGTCCCAAAAGAAAGAAGGTCGGTATGGATAATGTACCAAGTATGTAAAGCATGTACTGTAATAGGTATAGCCATTACCAGACAAAAGGTGCAAAAATGAGCAAAATATCCAGAATATCAAAATGGTTTTCATAATGATAGATAATGTATGCAGCAAAACATATGTCATATCCGGCCCCATTGTGGGACTCGGTGAACAAATTATAGTCATCGCCCCATCACTAGTGCCACAATCCATCATAACTCCAGAGTAGGGCCAATATAAGTGAATTATGGAAAAACCCAATTCTGTTTTTTTTCTAGCAGCCCATTGTTGGTGGAATGGATGAGGATTTTGGGCTGCCAAACTCCAATAATATTTTTGGGAAAAAATCCTAATATGTTGTCATCATAAAAAACCATTTTTGGTCCAAAAATTAGCCCAAAAACCGATCCAAAAGAGCCCAATTAAAATGGACAAAGATCAGGCAATTTTCAGCATTTACACTTCACAAAAATTTCCAGAATTCTCGCCCTGTTCTCCCTTATCTCAAAACCTATACAGTAACGTCCCAACACTTTTTGAACTTCACAAATCTCTTCAAGGTTAAGGTAATTTGATTATTTATTGTTTTAACTTGATTCTTCCATGGAATTCATTGGAATCATGCTATAGATGTTGGCAACATAAATCTGAAATTTTTGGAAAGCTGTCCAAATATTTTGGTTTCTAACTTTCGAGAATTACATTGATCTTTGGTTTGTTTTGACAAGAATGATTTAGGATATTGTTGTATAAATATAAATAAGGGAATTAAAGATGTTAAAGGAAGTTTTATTGCTCATTTTTGGTGTTTTTAAAGACGGAATTGAGAAGAGGTTTTATATGTTTTTGGTGTAGGACTTTTGAGTTCAAATATTCTATTGTTGTGAAGTTATGTTGGGGCTGTTAGATGTTGTTTTTGTGCATGATATTGTTAAGGTATATATAAGGTGTAAACTACAAAGGATGTTTAAAATTTTGTTGAAATAGAATAACATATTTGTATGTGTTAAATTGATGTAATTACAAGAACTAATTGGAGACAGAAATCTGTCCACTAATATTGTTGTCGACATGTGTTGGTGGTGGGCTATTTTAAGGTCATTTTTGAAGTATTTGTGTAGGGATTTATTGGTAAAGAACTTGTGAATAAGGTGGTTATTGTTGTTAAGTAATGGTGTTGAATTTATGCATTGTTTGGGGTCTTTTGGAGTTAATCCGGAAGTATGAATTGTAGGGGGAATGCTACCCAATTTTCGTTAGAATTCCTAATTATAATGCTACTCTCTTATTTGTAGACTTATAAACATAAAGAGTGGCCGTAACTGCTGTACATTAGTTAGACATCCAGGTATGTAAAGCTAACCTTTCTTTCTTTTGGCATGATCTTATGTAACAAACGGAAGACAAATGTATAGAATTACAATGAAGCTCTTATTCTTAGAGATACTAGGATGGCGAATGTTCTTAATTTTCAGAATTTATACCATTATGCCTTGACTCATATGTATGATTCCATCCACCCTAGTTGGTATTAGTCATATTTTAGTAAAAGTCATACTTCGGTATAATTCATATTTGGCATAATTTATAATTGTAATCGAAGGTTACTTGAAATGACTACCATCTTAATTTTCAAACAATGGTTCATTTCGAGTATTCCATTACATCTTAAATGATGATTTAAATGCATATGGTTACTCACTACTCTGCTCATGCATGTATTAATATATCTTTCACCTAGTACGAGGCCGGGTATGTATTCGTGCACAGTTTCACTGCATTGTTCACTGAGTTCCTCACTAGAGGGCTGGGTACGGTATATATATATATATGATGATATGACCTGAGGACATGATGATTGCATGGAGCCCATTATGGCTGAGTATGATATATATGTATATGATGAATTCACCGAGTCCCTAAAGGGACTGATATGAGTATCATACTTGTCTGTTGAAACCTCTACTTTGGCTATGTTTTTTTTACTGTATTTTATGCTTATTGTTACACCCCACATCTTTGAACTCGGAAGGTCCCTTAAGTTACTTAGAAGCTAGTATGTGAGCCACTTAAGTTACGACACCATCGAACGGCTCTAAGGAACGGAGAATGTGATACCCCATACTAAAGAAGGTTGAAGATGAAATCATAAGAGTCCGGAAGGAATTGGAGGCCAAGTAATGAGTCGTAGGACTCGATTTACCTATGTAAGCTACTAATTTAGAAATCTTACATACGTGAGTTACTTGATTACATACCAAACTTATGTAGCACGGATTACATAGGCTCTTAAAATAAGACGAGATTACGAACCTACGAGAGGGAGCAAAAACTAGTTTCCGAACTTACGAAAGTGAAGCAAGCAGGTGACAAGCAGGCAGGTGACTCACCTACTTGGGATGGACCCCACGCTGCCACTGGCAGCCCCTAACTAGTTGTATAGATATGGTGGACCAATCACGGCTGGACACGTGTCACCCTAGGGGGATGACATATGTCACCCCATAGACACCCAATATATATGTGTATTGTGACTAATTAGTTCATTATTAACCAGAAAATCAGTCCAAAACATGGAGAGAAAACGTGAAAAATGAAGAAGGGAAAGGCAGCCATGTCTGGAATGATTTAATATGTTTTGGAAAGGTATTTCATGTTTCTATAACTTTCATGTAGACTCCAAAATCCAGTTTTACTTTTAGAAGCTCGAAAAAGGGTGATGAAGTGTAGAGGAGGTACTGCCCAGATTTGGTTTTGGAAATTCTACACGGACAGCTGTAAGTATTTTGGTCATATCTTTTTGTACAAAATTGATGTAGGGATGATTCGAAATTTTTTGCGACCCTAAGACTCATGTATATAACTTTCATGAAGGACGTAAATCCTTTTTCTCTCCATTACCCCTTCGAAACGAAGCGACACGGTAAAACAGTAAGCTGTCCAGATTTCACATTTTGGATAGTTTTGGCGAGTTTGACAAGTTTAACGTAAGGTAAGGTTTCTTCTTTAAATTTGAGCTTTATGTGTTCTGATGGAGCATGTTACACTGCCTATTGGTGGCTGGAAATATGAAAATGGCTTAGAAATACTTGGCGTTCGGAATAAACTAATTTGTAGTCGTTATAGTTGAATTGTTGTCAAAACAAAGTGTTGTTCTTGTGAGGTGCTCCTGCAGGGGTGTGGCTTGTGGTTGAAGGGCCTAAACATGTTCTAAATGAGGTGGGGTAGATGCTGGTTTCATCCACACGACCCCCGCTTCGCACGGTTAAAGATTTGATAATAATGGAAACTAGAAACTTCATTTTGATATCGTATTTTGGATAGGTCGTTTGGAGTATATATTATATATTGTTGGTCTGAGTTGCTGCAGGTTATTGTTGTTGGTTGGCTGTAGGTCTTAGGGACCTAATTGGAAATTCATATAGGGCACATTATAGGAGAGGTGCTTCCCAATTTTCGTTAACGCCTTAACAAACTAAAGGACTAGTCGAGGAAACGACTAAGGAAATAGATTCCATTAACATTAAGGCATAATCCAAGATGCTGGAAAGTTAAGAGTAGTTGATATTCGTATTACTTTCATATTGAATAGGTTCGGAAGACGACGAGACGAGCAGGATAAAGGGTAACTCCCAAAAGGTATGTAAAGCTTTCTCTTGGCATGTTTTGGTATAAGTTCGTACAGCTATCTTTCTTTCCTTTTGGCAAGTTTTAGCCTTAAGTGAAGTGTGTGTGGAATGTGGGGATAATTCCATTCCAAAAACTCCAAGTATGCCTCATAACCCATATCCACTGCTTAGTATTGGAATTTCTACAAGAATTGAGTATTGCCTAGTAAGGCTTCTATGTATTAAACACTAGTATGTGGAAAGCTATCTCTCATTTCCTTTGATACGTATTTGGTATGAAAGTGAGATTATGATGCCATAATGATTCACCGAGCCCCATGATGGGCCGAGTATGAAATATGTGTATGCAGATCCCATAAAGGAAAGTACAGACCATATATAGTTTATTCTCTTTCTTTTTCTGGCATGTCTTAGTTGTAGGTTAAACATGATATGAGTTCCGGGGTAACTCCATTCTTAGCATCTCTTATTTACGTCTGAATATCGAACTTTTATAATAATCGAACTATTTCCTTGGAAACTTTTATATGTTAAAAAGGTAACAATTGTACAGGCTCCAAGTCTTACAGACTATATGTTAACAAATGTTCTGGTTCCATAAGAGATTTGGCTTTACTTTAGTACATGTCTAGGAGCCCTGAGATTATAATTGAGACAGCCCATAATGGCATTTAGAGGACACTCGAGATGACTACACCGTTACTCGGGTTCTCAAATAAAAGCTTAACTTTCTTATTCTGTCGAATCTCTGATAACGATTTAAATTGCATATAGTTACTCACTACTCTACTCGTGTATACCGTAACACTTCTTTCCTTGAGTCCCAGGCCAGGATATGTTCTCGTGCACAGTTCACTCCATTATTCACTGAGTCCCTCAATAGAAGGCCAGGATACGTGTATAAATATATGATGATGTGTTGTAATAAGGTGGTGATGGCACTGGGGCCATGATGGTTTTACAGAGATGATTCACCGGACCCCCGAAAGGGCCGGCTATATGATATGACTCGAACATGCACGTTTTTTTTAATTCATAAAGTACAGGTACAGGTTTCTGAATTGATATCTTATCCCCTGATTCTCTATCTCAGATATGTTTCCAGTTGTATTATATTATGTTTTACATACTCAGTACACATATCGTACTGACCCCCTTTCTCGGGGGGCTGCGTTCAAGCCCGCAGGTACATATACAGATTTTGGGAGTCCATCAGCTTAGGATTCCATGCAGCTCAGCTGGAAGAGGCTCCATTGTATCAGACCCTAGTTTTTGATACTATCCACGGATGTATAGAAATTGTTTTATCCATTCAGGGGTACGGCGGGGGCCCTGTCCTGCCATATGTTATCATTTATATGTTTAGAGGTCTGCAGACATGTATATGTGGGTTGTGTATGTTAGTTTGATTTAGCTGGGTCTACATGATATATGATATATGTTATTATGTTATGGCAGCCTTGTCGGCTTGCGTGCCCTATCGGGTTGTGGTACAAATGAAAAGGGCTACAGGTTTATGAAAATGTTATCGCACAGTGGGGCTTTATTACATGATATTGTCTTATTTATGATTCAATGTGACCTCAGCTAATAGATATATGTACGGGGGGTCCAGGTCAGAACCCAGTCGCAGCCTACGGGGTTGGGTCGTGACAGAAGTGGTATCAGAGCAGTTCGTCCTCGGAGTGTCTGCAGACCGTGTCTAATAGAGTCTTGGTTATTAATGTGTTGCGCACCACATCTATAAACAGGAAGCTATAGGACATTGAGGATGTTACTTTTCTTCTACATCTGAAATCGTGCTTTAGATCCGAGTCATAGGAAAATTCCTTATACTAACCTTGGATCTTAACAGAAGGACGACACCAATAGAAGGAGGTAATTGACGACATGGAAAGTTAGGAAGCATGTAGGTAAGTAAAGTAAAGCCACGGAAGATATCCGTCGGGTAAGGTAGTGAAGTATCATTTGAAATGTAAAGCTGAAACCTGAAGGGAAAGCAGTCAGGAAGTGCAATAGTTGCAGTTTGAAGTTGGACATATGAGGTAAGTCTAATATTTTTATATTATTGTTGACGTTGAAAGCCCTGTGTGGCTGCGATAAAAAAATGACATTGAAAGCCCTGTGCGGCTGTGATATGATATGTAAATATATATGCTGGCCCTGTGAGGCATTGTTGGTATTTTCTGCATGCAGGTTTTGGGATAAGTAAGAAATGTAGAGGAAACTCTGCCGAAATTTTCCCAGAACAAGAAAAAGGAAATAAAGCATAGATTTTTGAGATGTCAGAGGAGTTGATACCAAGTACCCCTACTGTGTTCAACTAAAGCTGTAAGAGGTAACCTTTAGGTGGTCGATAAGGGGCACCCTTTTCACTCGAAGAATTTTATTTCGGATGAACAAAGGCTTATTTAAGTAGTAAAGTTCAGATTACGGTATCTCCAGCCGTATTTGTATTGTAGGAATATACACAGAGGGCTCAGAATGAAGGATAAGATGTCCCACGAATGAGTTTCACTCTTTTGGAAAAAAAAATACCAAGCCCTCAACTCCTAATTGTAAATTAGATGAGTTGTTCATAACTCGAGGATAAACTCAGAAGGAGACCAGGTAGGTCAAGTATTAAAAAAAAGTACTGTGATGTTTAAGAGGTTCTGATTTCTTCCAACAATGGTTGGAAAATGATGTACGATAATAGTTTATAATTTGCCACCGACTAATTGGGGAAAGAACTTCTAATAGAAGCACCTCAAAGAGATGTCAGGAACCAAATATATATACGAGTTAAAAGGGGGATATGTAAGTATGAACTGAACAGTGTGATACGAGTATGCAGGGATAAAGTGGAACCACTAGTAAGACGCACATAGTACGCATTGCCTAAGTTAAAGGCCTGCATTGAGTACGCAGTAAGAGTATGGAGCTTAAGATACTAAAAAATGACACGGGTACACCACGTCGCCCCAAAAATAGTGGAATCCTTAAGGGATGAGGATGGAAAACTTAAGGAACAAATGACGTAACTTCTATTCGCTCCAAGAAGCAAAGGATATAAGTTGGGACAAAACCACTACTTCGAGAAAACCTAGAATAGTTATCATCAGAATACTAGCACTACCTAATTGGGATTGGAACAACTACAGGTGCTAAGTAATTCTTGGAAAAAGAAAAAGTAGAAGGTGGCCTTGGACGAGTTGTTCCTTGGGTCACATTGTTCAAGTACTGATTAGTAGATAAGACATTACGTTAGATATGGAAAGGTTCTCATCGCTTCGTAATTTAATCAAGGCTCCGTACGCGGATAGTCAGAGTATAAACATGCAGATAAACGAAGACATGATGCGGTACCAAATAGATTGGTGAAAGGAATTGGACAAAAATATAGACTGGACATAGAGACGTAGAACAAAGTACAAACAGAGGAAAGTGCGGGTACCCCCTAAAGGGGGAAGTTAATGAGAAAATGGAAAAGGTAAGAGGAGGCAATTGATATAGCAATAAATGTGAGATAGACGTCTAAACTTCGATAAGATATCTTGCTAAACCAAGTTCGAAAGCTTTGGAAGTTACCAATAATTGGATGGAAGCCGGAATGCTACATAAGGTAGCGTTAAGAAGTTTGTGACGAGACCCTGAACAACATAACACTAGAAGGTGGTTGCGGATAAAAACACAAAAAAAAATATAACCATGAAAGGACATCGAATAACTCAAGAGACACTACGAAGGATAATGACAACATGCTAGACCAAAAAACCAAAATGTTGGCTATAGAGTTGGTCGCAAATGATGTTGTGATAAATGTATAACCAAGGACAAAGGAATAGAAAGCCTCATGTGGTAGAAAATGAGAAGAACATAAAATGAATAAAGGATAGGGGAGCTCATATGTCAAATTCCTTTAAAGCTATGCCAGCTAATAATAGCCAAAACTCAAAATGGCTCCAAAGGTTACTATATGAAAGAACTTTAGCGCTACTCAGTAGCCCACCCTAATGAATGGGTGCGTACAGAAAGGGGGGGAATACAATAGGGGAAGTTAAACCAAACTGACCAAAAAGGGACATGGTCATAGCGGAACTAAAGGTCTACGCCGATACTGGTCGCAAAATAACAAAGGAAGGACAGGGCAAAACATAAAGACTCGCGAGACAACACTAAGGTAAATCTTGGGCTAAATTGAGTGCCCGCACATCGTAGAAAGGATTACAGTGAAACGATACACAAAGACTTCCCAGAAAGGTCACCCATCCTAATATTATTCCCGCCCCAGCACGCTTAACTTTGAAATTTTGATGGAACGTAATGCGGTAGTGCTGGTATAATCACGTGAGATGGATGAATTTAAACTGGGGACGGAGAAACAATATGGGATTACGTACCTAGAGTATTATAAGATACGTTAAAGTAATTCTAACAAGGACTTAAGAAAAAGAAGGAGGATTAGCTACTTGCTAACTGATGACACATTCGAATGCCACAGTTCGTCAACATAGTACCTGTTAATAAGAGGCAAACCACCGAAGGGTTATATGGACTAGTGGTCGAGGGAATTTCGACACCACTGGGCAACCAACTCTGAGGGCAAGAAAAAGCAAAACAATTGATGTAACTTACGGATGACAGGAAGTAATACCCAAGGTTAAAAATTCCACAAATGTTACCTGTGAGTTAATGGTGTTGACCCTTGCTCCTTCGATCACAAGTTACCTACTCCGCTGAGAAGGTATAAAGTTGTAAGTTGAAAGAGTGGTAGGACCTTACGGAGTCTCCACAGCTATTGTCCTAGGCAAGGGAGCCCAAGTTGTGATTAACTATTGAGAGATGCAGAGATGGGTTAAGTCAAACTATCGAGATGGATCTGATACTATGGGTGAAGTGAGACATGGCCACGAGTGAACCAAAGATATTCCCCGACATCGAATATAGGATAAGGGAGAAGAAAGACCCAAAAGAATAAAGTGCCAGTTAAAGTTCTGAAAGGAGTCGAGAAAGACTATACGAGGCTAACGGTTCCCAAATTATCCACGTGATTACGCACCCATTTTATACTCGGTAGGAGTAGGGTGCTATATGAGTTATTGTGATTAGGCTAATGAATCAGCCCATTTGCTTCCAATCAAGAGCACCTATGCTGCTGAAATTAGAGGGAGTTATAAAACATGGAAAATGGTAAGGTTCCATGAGGTTTCCTCCTCTAATATCCAGATAAAGGGACTTCAATTATAATTAACGCCTTGAGATCAGTCGAAGAAGAGGTCAGGAGCACAGACAGGTCTTAGTACCGCATTTCTCCCTCGAGCTACTAAACAGACTGAGCGCACTATTAGACGCTAGAAGATATGTCACAAGCCGGGAGATTAACTTTGAAGGTAGCCGGAATGATTATCCATCACTTATCAAGTTGCCTACAATAATAATTACTACACTAGTATTCCAATAGCCTCGACATGATTAAGCAAGCTATTGACTAAAAGCCCAGAGTCGGCAGGAATGATATATAGATAATCGACGTCGATATACAGAGTTCAAGTTGATGATTGGATGTTCATCATAGGGTCACCTAGAAAAGGAAATTGACCCAAAATATGTTAGACAGTATCAAGTTACTCATAAGGTGGGCAACGTTGCTGGTAAGTTCAACTTACCACCTCATTTGGAAACTATACGCCCAGTCTATCAGATAAGAATGCTTTATAAAGATACTGGGAGACACCCAGGGTATATGCCATAGGTGAGGTCTAGGAGATGGAATCTGGTGAGGAAAAATCTACCGCCATCCTAGATCAGCGAACTGAAAGATTGTAGAATAAATACGTACCTTCCGTCATGTTACAGTGAAAAAAAAACCAAAACCAGAAAGAGGATAATCGGGGAACTAAAGAGAACATGAAATATAAGTATTTGCACCTGTAACTGATGTCTACAGGTAACTCCAACTCTTGAGAACTCGTATGTTAATAATATAGATGGGAATGCAGGTGATAGCATAAAGGAAAGGAACCCCTCTATAATTTATATAAAGTCTTACAGAAGGTTGCATTTAACATTCGAGGACGAATGTTCTAAAGGGGGGAAGGATGTTACACCCCACATCTTTGAACTCGGAAGGTCCCTTAAGTTACTTAGAAGCTAGTATGTGAGCCACTTAAGTTACGACACTATCGAACGGCTCTAAGGAAGGGAGAATGTGATACCCCATACTAGAGAAGGTTGGAGATGAAATCATAAGAGTCTGGAAGGAATTGGAGGCCAAGTAATGAGTCGTAGGACTCGATTTACCTATGTAAGCTACTAATTTAGAAATCTTACATACGTGAGTTACTTTATTACATACCAAACTTATGTAGCACGGATTACATAGGCTCTTAAAATAAGACGAGATTACGAACCTACGAGAGGGAGCAAAAACTAGTTTCCGAACTTACGAAAGTGAAGCAAGCAGGTGACAAGCAGGCAGGTGACTCACCTACTTGGGATGGACCCACGCTGCCACGTGGCAGCCCCTAACTGGTTGCATAGATATGGTAGACCAATCACGGTTGGATACGTGTCACCCTAGGGGGATGACACGTGTCACCCCTATAGACACCCTATATATATGTGTATTGTGACTAATTAGTTCATTATTAACCAGAAAATCAGTCCAAAACATGGAGAGAATACATGAAAAATGAAGAAGGGAAAGGCAGCCATGTCTGGAAGAATTTAAGGGTAAGTTCTTCAATTTTCCTCTGTGAATTAATTATCTATGATGTTCCTCAACCACGTGTATATGTATATATGTATTTTACGATGTCTACGGAACCATGGTTGCAGTTTACACTCGGAAAGAAATAAGAGAAAGTTGAAGGAAAAAAATGTTAAGAACTAATTAAACAACCCATTTTTGGAAGGGACTGTTGTTGGTAATATTGGTATAACTTCTTGTGTACAGATTCATTTCGAATGATTTAATATGTTTTGGAAAGGTATTTCATGTTTATATAACTTTCATGTAGACTCCAAAATCCAGTTTTACTTTTGGAAGCTCGAAAAAGGGTGATGAAGTGTAGAGGAGGTACTGCCCAGATTTGGTTTTGGAAATTCTACACGGACAGCTGTAAGTATTTTGGTCATATCTTTTTGTACAAAATTGATGTAGGGATGATTCGAAATTTTTTGAGACCCTAAGACACATGTATATAACTTTCATGAAGGACGTAAATCCTGTTTCCCTCAATTACCCCATTGAGACGAAGCGACAAGGTAAAATAGTAAGCTGTCCAGATTTCACATTTTGGATAGTTTTGGCGAGTTTGACAAGTTTAACGTAAGGTAAGGTTTCTTCTTTAAATTTGAGCTTTATGTGTTCTGATGGAGCATGTTACACGCCCTATTGGTGGCTGGAAATATGAAAATGGCTTAGAAATACTTGGCGTTAGGAATAAACTAATTTGTAGTTGTTATAGTTGAATTGTTGTCAAAACAAAGTGTTGTTCTTGTGAGGTGCTGCTGCAGGGGTGTGGCTTGTGGTTGAAGGGACTAAACATGTTCTAAATGAGGTGGGGTAGATGCTGGTTTCATCCACACGACCCCCGCTTCACACGGTTAAAGATTTGATAATAATGGAAACTAGAAACTTCATTTTGATATCGTATTTTGGATAGGTCGTTTGGAGTATATATTATATATTGTTGGTCTGAGTTGCTGCAGGTTATTGTTGTTGGTTGGCTGTAGGTCTTAGGGACCTAATTGGAAATTCGTATAGGGCACATTATAGGAGAGGTGCTGCCCAATTTTCGTTAACGCCTTAACAAACTAAAGGACTAGTCGAGGAAACGACTAAGGAAATAGATTCCATTAACATTAAGGCATAATCCAAGATGCTAGAAAGTTAAGAGTAGTTGATATTCGTATTACTTTCATATTGAATAGGTTCGGAAGACGACGAGACGAGCAGGATAAAGGGTAACTCCCAAAAGGTATGTAAAGCTTTCTCTTGGCATGTTTTGGTATAAGTTCGTACAGCTATCTTTCTTTCCTTTTGGCAAGTTTTAGCCTTAAGTGAAGTGTGTGTGGAATGTGGGGATAATTCCATTCCAAAAACTCCAAGTATGCCTCATAACCCATATCCACTGCTTAGTATTGGAATTTCTACAAGAATTGAGTATTGCCTAGTAAGGCTTCTATGTATTAAACACTAGTATGTGGAAAGCTATCTCTCATTTCCTTTGATACGTATTTGGTATGAAAGTGAGATTATGATGCCATAATGATTCACCGAGCCCCATGATGGGCCGAGTATGAAATATGTGTATGCAGATCCCATAAAGGAAAGTACAGACCATATATAGTTTATTCTCTTTCTTCTTCTGGCATGTCTTAGTTGTAGGTTAAACATGATATGAGTTCCGGGGTAACTCCATTCTTAGCATCTCTTATTTACGTCTGAATATCGAACTTTTATAATAATCGAACTATTTCCTTGGAAACTTTTATATGTTAAAAAGGTAACAAATGTACAGGCTCCAAGTCTTACAGACTATATGTTAACAAATGTTCTGGTTCCATAAGAGATTTGGCTTTACTTTAGTACATGTCTAGGAGCCCTGAGATTATAATTGAGACAGCCCATAATGGCATTTAGAGGACACTCGAGATGACTACACCGTTACTCGGGTTCTCAAATAAAAGCTTAACTTTCTTATTCTGTCGAATCTCTGATAACGATTTAAATTGCATATAGTTACTCACTACTCTACTCGTGTATACCGTAACACTTCTTTCCTTGAGTCCCGGGCCAGGATATGTTCTCGTGCACAGTTCACTGCATTATTCACTGAGTCCCTCAATAGAGGGCCAGGATACGTGTATAAATATATGATGATGTGTTGTAATAAGGTGGTGATGGCACTGGGGCCATGATGGTTTTACAGAGATGATTCACCGGACCCCCGAAAGGGCCGGCTATATGATATGACTCGAACATGCATGTTTTTTTTAATTCATAAAGTACAGGTACAGGTTTCTGAATTGATATCTTATCCCCTGATTCTCTATCTCAGATATGTTTCCAGTTGTATTATATTATGTTTTACATACTCAGTACACATATCGTACTGACCCCCTTTCTCGGGGGGCTGCGTTCATGCCCGCAGGTACATATACAGATTTTGGGAGTCCATCAACTTAGGATTCCATGCAGCTCAGCTGGAAGAGGCTCCATTGTATCAGACCCTAGTTTTTGATATTGTCCACGGATGTATAGAAATTGTTTTATCCATTCAGGGGTACGGCAGGGGCCCTGTCCTGCCATATGTTGTCATTTATATGTTTAGAGGTCTGCAGACATGTATATGTGGGTTGTGTATGTCAGTTTGATTCAGCTGGGTCTACATGATATATGATATATGTTATTATGTTATGGCAGCCTTGTCGGCTTGCGTGCCCTATCAGGTTGTGGTACAAAT
The DNA here is from genome assembly GCF_947179165.1 of Solanum dulcamara. Taxonomy (NCBI): domain Eukaryota; kingdom Viridiplantae; phylum Streptophyta; class Magnoliopsida; order Solanales; family Solanaceae; genus Solanum; species Solanum dulcamara. Next base: position 34,178,463 of record NC_077241.1, on the reverse strand, counting down.
GAAAAGGGCTATAGGTTTGTGAAAATGTTATCGCCCAGTGGGGCTCTGTTACATGATATTGTCTTATTTATGATTCAATGTGACCTCAGCTAATAGATATATGTACGGGGGGTCCAGGTCGGACCCAAGTCGCGGCCTACGGGGTTGGGTCGTGACACTTATATACTCAATACATATGTCATATAGACCCCTCCTTTTTTCAGAGGAGGGGGGAGGGGGGCTGCATTTTATGTCCGTAGGTACAGATACTCATTTTGGAGAGTTGCCGACTTAGGATTCTACTCAGCGGGTTTGAATTGCTCCATTATCTTGGAGCCTAAGCTTTTGGTACCAATCCTTATAATGTATATATTTATGTATTTAGGTGTACGATGGGGCCCTATCCTGTCATATATTTTTGTTAATTCTCTTAGAGGTCTATAGACACATGTTTGGGTTATATATAAATGTTGTTCGGCTGCACTAGTACAACTTATGTTTTGGGATGTTTCCATTAGGAGTGGCAGCCTCATCGGCTTACGTATGTAAATGTTTATTTTGGGATGTGTTATGTTGTGCAGCCTTTTTGGCTTGCATATTATGCTATCTTATCTTTGAAAATTTTAACTCCCAAGGAGACAGGTAATATCGGTATATATACAAGTGACAGTTTTGAGATAAAGTGCTGCCCATATAAAGCCCATATCATATTTAGTTACCGATTGATTATAGATAATAGGCGTGTATACGAGTATCCAATTTGGACACTAGTCATGGCCACGGGTTGGGACGTGAAACCAAGTCTCCATAGAGGTCATCTCCTTATACATTTCCCTCGACTAGTTCATTACTAGTTCCTAAGTTACCGAAAATTGGGCAGCATCTCTCCTATAACTTTAATATCCTTGAGATTTCAACTCCGCTAAAACATCAAAAACCACACCAACAAAAACAAACAGCGGCATATTTACAAGTAAATCTCTTCAACTTTACACAATACAAACTCCAAACAACTCACTTAAAACTACAATACCAAAATAGAGTTTTTAACCTTTATTTCATAAAATCCTTAACAATATGAAATGGAGGGTCGTGTGTCTGCAACCAAAAGCACCCACACACCTTTTGGAGCACTTTCCAGCCCTGGAACATGCAATTAAACCACCCCCAAACTGCAGCACCACAACAACAACACACTACTCCATTTTGATTTACCTACTAAGACTTCAATTTAGTTTATTTCTAACGTCAAGCATCCTTATATATTTTTTCAACTTCCAGCCTCACTTAAGACATTTAATATACCCCATAACAACATCATAAACTTCAATTTGAAAGGGAAAGCCTTACCTTGTCGGAAACTCGCCAAAATACGCCTTAGAAGCTCTTCTAACGTGACTGAAACTTTGTGGCTGTTTGTTGTCCGCCTGGGGCTTCTCCAAACCATAAATTTATATTACTAACACCTTTATACATTCGCAGTATACCCCATATAATTAATTCATGGAATGGAATCGGAGAACTTATCTTTTTCTCCTCCGAAAACCGTAGCTCTTTCTTCTCTCTACCTTATGTTTCTCTTCTTTTTTTTCTAGAACTTTCTTGGAGATAAGATGACTTAGGAGATAAGGACAGAAATAAAAAGTCATAAACATACATATATAGGCTACTCTAAGGGGTGACACATGTCAACCCCTAAGTGATGACACATGTCAAGCCATTGTTGGGCCAACACATCGTACCACCGCTTATGGGCTGCCATGTAGCATGGGGCCTACCCTCTTTCTGCAGCTTCTGCCACATGGCACCTCCAGCTGCTGCTATATGGCACTCCCTCTTGCTGCCATGTGTTGCTCTCTTCTTCTTTTCGTAGGTTCATAATCTTGTCTTTCTTTATGAACCTATGTAATCCTTGCTACGTAAGCTTGGTATGTACTCAAGTAGCTTAAGTATGTAAGATTTCCAAGTTGGTAGCTTACATAAATAAATCGAGTCCTATGACTCATTATTCGGTCTCAAATTCTTTCTGTATTCTTATAAACCTATCTCCAATATTTCTTATTATGGGGTATTACATTCTCCTTTCCTTAGAGTTATTTGATAGCGTTATAGCTTATCCGTCTCACATGGTAACTTCTAAGAAGCTTAAGAACCTTTCAAGGAACTTAAGAAGTTTAATAAGCTTAAGAAGCTTAAAAATCTTTCAAGAAACTTAAGAACGCGTTCCAAGGTACAAAAGTACGGGGTATAAAATTCTTTCCCCCTTTAGAACATTTGTCCTCGAATGTTAACCCATCTTATAGGGTTTTACGAGGATTTTTGGGAGTTCTCCAGAACCGTTGTCTTCGAATCCTTTTAGGAGTTTAGACTACCTTTCGATATAGGGAACAAGTATGGATATCTCTTCTCTACCTCTCTGTAATGTATCCAAAATGTTATAACTCTATTGTCCTTATTGAACCCTTATTCCTTTTAGCACGTACTTAATCACTTGTCCCTATACGTAACACATACATATTCATAGGTTACATAACCCTGCCGGTACAACTTGTATGAGGTAGACATATTATTTTCATCTCTAGGTTCATTCTGCTTCACCTATCTCATTCACATTGAAACTCGCTTGTCCCATCTTATCATACTTCTTTTTTTTTCTATTATTCACTCCTTGCTCTTCTCACTTCCAATCATAGGAGGCTTGCTGTCCCTTTTCTTTGGTTATTTATCTATCGCAACATCATTTGCGACCAACACTATAGCCAACATCTTGGCTTTTAACCCCGCATGGTATTGTTATTCTTCACACGATCTCTTGAGTTATTTGATACCTTCCCTGGTCGTACCCTTTCTTTTTTTATACACACCCATCTTATAACGTTATATTGTGAAGGGTTTTCCCAAAAACTTCTTGACACCGCCTTAAATACCATTCTAACTTCTATCTTATTATTGTTTCCTTTTAGCTCTTCTAACTTGCTTCAGCACGGGATCTTCTTGAAGTTTAAACATCCATGTCCCCTATATTGTAGTATCCCTTGATTTCCATCTTGCCCTTGCATTCTTCTCACCTGCTTCCCCCCTTAAGAGGGGGGGGGGTACTTATACCTTTGTCCAATCTCAAAACTCATCCAATCTTTTATCCCAATCCGCTTTGTACCGTATCATTTCCATCTCTTTCTTCATCCTTTATAAGTTTATTCTGTACGTACGAAACCATGATTAAGTCACGTAGAGATGAGAACCTTTCCATACATAGTGCGAAATCTCATCTATTAATATGTAATTATGTAATGGGACCCATGGAACAACTCATCCAAGGCCACACTCCACTTATCTTTATCAAAAGTTAACTAGCACTTTTAGTCGTTCAAATTTCAATTAGCCAATAATTGTATTCCGACGATAATTGTCCAAGGTTTTCTTGCAGAAGTAGATTTATCCCAACCTATATCCTTTGTTTCTTGGGATGAATGTATATTGCACCATTTATTCCTTAAATTTACTGTCTTTGTCTCTTATAGATTCCACTATTGTCGGGGGCGACGTTGTGTTCACTCACCACCCCTTTATACCTTATACTTATTGCCCTTACTATGTACCCAACACCGATTTCTAATTTTCTCAACAACATACCAAGTTCGCCTCAATCAGGGACTTACCTTATAACTATGTCGTGGTACTGCACTTTTAAGTTCATATTGTATGTTCCCCTTTCGTTTTTTATCTGCATTTATTTAATCATATTTATCTTGGGTGCTTCTGTAGATTTCACTTATCATTTATCCTGTCTATGTCTATCTTTTATTCCACACAAGAGGGATCTTATACTACCTCTGTATTATTCGGAATGCATTACTTCCACATAATCCTTTTTCTCATTTCCAAAACATATTTTGTCCATCCATCTTTATTCGTATCATACCAATCATTCCTTAACACCTATTCTATCTCGTTGCTCATCCTTCTACAGCTTGGTCTTTCGTAGTTTTATCACTTTTAGCATTCGTATTTTTGGCTACCCATGTCATGACCTATTGTTACACTATCATCTTGCTTTCTTCTTGCTTACTTCTTTCCATTAATCTTTCTTTCCTTGTGCTCTCTATCATTTCAGTTATCGCATAATCTTTATTCACAACTTTCCCTATGGAACTTGATAAGTCTTTTTATTTGCTCCCTAGCCTACTTTTCCATTTCACACTTACCCTTATACTCTTATTACACGGATCACATCCTATCACTAGCCACTTTCTCACTAGGCTTTACTTATTTTCATAACGATCCTCATTATATTCACATCATATCCTATCCGTATTCCACCCCATTGTATAACACTTCATAATCTTTTTCACGATTCTTACTATAGGTTACTTACCCTTCTTAGTTAGTCTTATCCTTAATATCTCCTAAGCTATCCTATCAATACTTCATATCTGTCACAATTCTGTTTCCCTTGCACTCTTGTCTTAATCATATTGTTACTCCCTTTTAATTATAGCTCATCATAGTTTATCCCTGTGTATCAATTTCGTCTGTGTCTTAACATATCGTTCTATCCAGAACTACCATTCTTCTCTGAATCATCTCCCTAGGGTCACAAGTCTTTTCCAACTTTGGTTTACCATATCAATATCGACCTCCTAGTTTCTATTGCCATCAATTTAGCAATTAACTTATTTCTCGAGGTCAACCATATCGTGGTTTAGCCAAATCTCATCATTATTGCGGGAACGACCTTTCAAGACATACCTAGCCCAGTATCTCATTCTCTTTTTATTTCTAGGAAAATTTGGACAGAGTTTCCTTTATATTTCTTACTATCTCAAACCTGCATACAGAAAATACCAACAGTGCCGCACAGGGACAACATGTATAAAGATACATATATATGTATCATATCACATCATATCGCAGCAACACAGGGTGCCCACAATCAACAGTATTAAAATGGACTTACCTCATACGTCCACTGGAACTTCCCCTATTACACTTTCCTGTCTACTCTTCCTTTCAATTTATAACTTTATATTTCAGTTCTACTTCAGTACCTTACCCAACAGATATCTTTCATTCGTTTGCTTACCTGCATGCCTTGTGACTTCTATTATCGTGAGTCACTTCCTTCTATTGCTGTCATCCTTCTGTTAACATCCAAGGTTAATATAAGGAGTTTTCCTATGACTCAGATCTATCGCACGATCTTAGCTATGAAAGAAAGGTAACATCCTAAATGTCCTATAGCCTTATATTTATAGATGTGGTGCACACCACACCGATAAACAAGACTATGCTAGATACAATTTCTAGACATTTTAAGGAAGGACCGCTCTAATACCACTTTTGTTACAACCCAACTCCGTAGGCCATGAATAGTGCCCGAGTTGAGGACCCATACATAGCCATAGGCCCACTTAGAATGTTAGCAGAATAAACAAAACTAGAAATCGAAAAGGAGTCGCTAGAGAGCGCATGAGAACAGATATAGCACAAGAGGGTCGTTAAGTCCATCACAGAACACAAAGCCCAAAACATATAGACATAACCCACATCACAAGTCTACAAACCTCTACAGAATGATAGCCTAGTTATATGACGAGAAAGGTCCCCATCGTACCCTTAACCAACATGTAAAAAGGTACAACAGAAAAGTTAGTACCAAAATAGGGCTCCAGACAAAGGATCACTGCCAACCAATAGGGTGGATGTCCTAAGAGAGCGGATCAACAATCTAGCTTCTGTACCTCTGGGCATGAAATGCAGCCCCTAAAGAAAGAGGGTCAGTACAGATAATGTATCGAGTATATAAAGCATCGTCTGTAATAGGTAAAGTCAGGACAGAAGGTGAAAAAATGAGCAAAATATCCAGAATATCAAAATGTTTTTCATAACCACAGATAATGTATGTAGAAAAACATATGCCATATTCGGCCCCATTATGCGACTCGGTTAACAAATTGTGGTCGCCGCCCCATCACTGGGGCACAGCACATCATAACTCCAGAGTAGGAAACATCTTCGTTACAAATCATATCATATCAGATGGTCATATGAGATCATATCATATCATATGTGTATATGGCACCTCATAACTCCACAAATCAAACCCATGTTCAGGGCATACCTACCACTTCACATCGGGGCACAGCGAGTGATGTATAGAAGTACGCACGATAATAAAACCTGACCCAGGCTCGATTAAGGAAGCATAGAGGCATCCACGACTAGAGTAGTGAGAAACTAAATGCTCTTTAAATCATTTTTGATACTCGATGGAGTTAACAAAAGGAGCTATTATTCAAAAATCAAGACAAGAGTCGTATCAAGTAAGTTTTGAATATCACTATGAGTTATATCCAAATAGAACTTTTGGAATCATATACACATATCTAGGCACAATAAAATATCCTTTGGAAAATAAAGAAGTTGGCCATTCTAGCGGCTCTACGAATAGGAAATTCCTTGGAATCATATAAAAGACATATACTTGTTTCATAAAAACCATGCCAAAAAGGAAGATTAGCTTTATATACTTATGTTAAAACATGCCAAGAGAAAGAATAATCTTTACATACTTATGCCAAAGACATGCCAAAAGAAGGAACGGTTAGCTTTACATACCTCTTATGGATTACTCCTAATACGTTCGCCTCATCATTTCTTTAACCTATTTAACATGAAAGTAATACTATGGTTAATGACCTTTCACTTTCCAATTCCAACTCTAGAACCAAGTCTCCATAGAGGTCATCTCTTTATCCATTTCCATTGACTAGTTCATTACTAGTTCCTAAGTTATCAAACATTGGGCAGCATCTCCCCTATAACTTCAACATCCCCAAGATTTCAACTCGGCCAAACTATCAACAGTCATACCAACAACAAAACCAGCAGCAAATTTACAAGTAAATCACTTCAACTTTACACAATACAAACTCCAAACAACTCGCTTAAAACTACAATACCAAAATAGAGTTTTTAACCTTTATTTCATAAAGTCCTTAACAATATGAAACGGAGGGTCGTGTGGCTGCAACCAGAAGAACCCACACCCCTTTTTTAGTACTTTCCATCCCTACAACACGCAATTAAACTACCCCTAACCTGCAGTACCATAATAACAACACACTACTCGACTTTGATTTACCTACTATGACTTCAATTTAGTTTGTTTCTAACGTCAAGCATCCTTATACACTCTTTCCACTTCCATCCTCACCTAAGACATTTATTATACCCCATAACAACATCGTAAACTTTGATTTGAAAGGGAAAGCCTTACCTTTCCCGAAATTCACCAAAACTCGCCTTGGAAACTCTTCTAGCGCAACTAAAACTTCATGGTTGTTTGTTGTCCATTTGGGTCTGCTACAAACCATAAATTTATCTTAATATAGTATACCCCATATAATTAATTCATGGAATGGAATCGGAGAACTTACCTTTTTCTCCTCCCAAATCCGTAGCTCTTTCTTCTCTCTAGCTTAAGTTTCTCTTCTTTTATTTTTGTCTAGAACTTTCTTGGAGATAAGATGACTTATAAGATAAGGATCGAAATAAAAAGTCATAAACATACATAAATAGGCTACTCTAAGGGGTGACACGTGTCAACCCCTAAGTGGTGACATATGCCAATCCCTTGTTGGGCCAACACATCGCACCACCACTCATGGGATTCCACATGGCGGGGGGCCCACCCTCTTGCTGCAGCTTCTGCCACGGGGCAACTCCAGCTGCTTCTATGTGGTACTCCCTCTTGCTTCCATGTGTTGCTCTCTTCTTCTCCTCTTGAGTTCATAATCTCGTCTTGCTTTACGAACCTATATATTTCTTGCTATGTAAGCTTGGTATGTACTCAAGTAGCTTAAGTATGTAAGATTTCAAAGTTGGTAGCTTACATAAATAAGTCGAGCCTACAACTCATTATTCGGTCTCCAATTCCTTCTGTATTCTTATAACCCTATCTCCAATCTTCCTTATTATGAGGTATCACATTTTCCTTTCCTTAGAGTTATTTGATAGCGTTATAGCTTATCCATCTCACATGGTAACTTCTAAGAAGATTAAGAACCTTTCAAGGAACTTAAAAAGTTTAAGAAGAATCTAAAGAATGCGTTCTAAGGTACAAAAGTATGGGGTGTAATATGGTTCTCTGCACAGTCTCAAATATTATGGTTTCTATCCATTTATTGTTGGCCTTTAGCCCCTACTAAACTCGTTCCTACATGGGATGTCGCTCAAAGTTTAAGCGTTCCTGTTAACATGTGATAGTGTCCGTTGAGTTCACCTCACACTTGTATTTCTCTTGTCCACTTCCCCCCTTTAGGGTGTACCCATATCATCCTCTATTTATTTTCAACTGTTCATAGGCATATGATTTTGTTCCAACACATTTGACATACTGTACTATATATACACCTTCTGTTAGATCATCTATACTTTAGGTTACTACTTGAAAAAACCTTAATACGACCATGGGGTGCTTAGAATTCTTGATAGCTAATACTCGATCTAGTCCAAGTACTGGTACTCGAGTCATATAATTAATATAGTAGTTTAGCTGAAGACACCTTTCATTCATCCAATCAGTATCTCACTAGTGCTTATAATTGTGTTCGACTCTCCATTCAAGGGCACTTATACTCTGATGACACGGTCTGTAGACATTCCAATGAAGGAATGCTATGATACCATTTTTATCATGATCTAATATCGTAGACTGTGACTAGTGCTCGAGTAGGGCACCTATACGTACCTTAGCCCCACTTAGCATGTTTGTAGAAGAAACAAGTGTAGAAATCAAAATAGGTCTCTAGGGAGCACATGAAAGCAGATGTAGCACACGAACGCTGTTAAGGCCATTACGGAACATAAAAGTCCAGAACACATATACAGGATCCACAGAACATATAGAGAACCTACAACACAAGTCTACAGACCTCTACAGAATAGTAGTCTACTTATGTGATGGGACAGGACCTCTGCTGTACCTTGAACACACAAATATATACATCAATGGTTGGTACCAAAAGCTGGGCTCCAACACGATGGAGCTCTCCTTAAACCCACTAGGTGGAATCCTAAACTGGTGGATCCTCAAGTCGCATGTCTGTACCTGCAGGTATGAAACACAGCCTCCTGAAGAGAGAGAAGGGTCAATACAAAATATATACTGAGTATATAAGCATAAAATACCATAACAAGATTACAGTGGGAATAAGGATGTATTCCCTTATAGGTATGGCTGCACACATAATAGTCTGCTAGGGAGGGATTATCTTGATAGACTACTCTATCGCATGATCTAAGACAAGAAAGAAAGGTAACATCCTAAATATCCTATAGCCTCTTATTTATAGATGTGGTGCATGACACACCGACAAATAAGACTCTACTAGACATGGTCTATAGACATTACAAGGAAGGACCGCTCTGATACCACTTTTATCATGATCTAATCCCATAGACCGTGACTAGTGCCCAAGTTGGGCACCCATACATACCCTTAGCCCCACTTAGCATGTTAGAAGAAGAAACAAGTGTAGAAATAAAAAAAGGTCGCTAGGGAGCACATGAAAGCAGATGTAGCACATGAAGGCCGTTAAGGCCATCACGGAACATTAAAGTGTAGAACATATATACAGGATCCACAGAACATATACCTAACCCACAACACTAGTCTACAAACCTCTACAGAATGGTAGTCTACTCATACGATGGGACAGGGCCTCTGTTGGACCTTAAACATACAAATATATACATCAATGGTCGGTACCAAAACCTGGGCTCCGATACGATGGAGCTCTTCTTACACCCACTGGGTAAAATCCTAAGCTGGTGTATCCTTAAGTCGCGTGTCTGTACCTGCGGGCATGAAACACAGCCCTCCAAAGAAAAAAGGGGGTCAGTACAAAATATGTACTGAGTATGTAAGGATAAAACACCATAACGATATTACAGTTGGAACAAGGATGTATTCCTTTATAGGTATGGCCGCACACATAGTAGTCTGCTAGGGAGGGATTATCCTCGTAGACATCTCTATCGCACGATCTAAGACAAGAAATAAAGGTAACATCCTAAATATCCTGTAGCCTTGTATTCATAGATGTGGTGCACCACACACCGATAAATAAGACTCTACTAGATACGTTCTATAGATATTTTAAGGAAGAACCTCCTTGAAACCACTTTTGTCACGATCTAATCTCGTAGACCGTGACTAGTGCCCAAGCTGGGCACCCATATGTACCTTTAGCCCCACTTAGCATGTTTGGAGAAGAAACATGTGTAGAAATCAAAAGAGGTCGCTAGGGAGCACATGAAAGCATATATATCACACGAAGACCGTTAAGTCCATCACGGAACATAAAAGTGTAGAACACATATACAGGATCCACAGAACATATACAGAACCCACAATACTATTCTACAGACCTCTACAAAATAATAGTCTACTCATACGATGGGACAGGGCCTCCGCTGTACCTTGAACACACAAATATATACATCAATGGTCGGTACCAAAAGATGGACACCAATATGATGGACCTCTTCTTAAACCCGCTAGGTGGAATCCTAATCTTGTGGATCCTGAAGTCACGTATCTGTACCTGCAAGCATGAAATACAACCCCCCAAAGAGAGATAGGGGTCAGTACAAAATATGTACTGAGTATGTAAGCATAAAACACTATAAAGATTACAGTTGGAAAAACGATGTATTCCTTTATAGGTATGGCCGCACATATAGTAGTCTGCTAAGGAGGGATTATCCTGATAGATAGCTCTATCGCACGATCTAAGACAAGAAAGAAAGGTGACATTCTAAATGTCCTGTAGCCTCCTATTTATAGATGTGGTGCACCACACACAGATAAATAACACTTTCCTAGACATGGCCTGCAGACATTCCAAGGAAGGACCACTTGGATACCATTTTGTCATGATCTAATCCCGTAGAATGTGACTAGTGCCCGGGTTGGGAACCCATACGTACCCTTAGCCCCACTTAGAATGTTAGAAGAAGAAACAAGTGTAGAAATCAAAAGAGGTCGCTAGGGAGCACATGAAAGTAGATGTAGCACACGAAGGCTGTTAAGGCCATCACGGAACATAAAAGTCCAGAACACATATACAGGATCCACATAACATATACAAAACCCACAAAACAAGTCTACAGACCTCTACAGAATAGTAGTCTACTCATATGATGAGACAGGGCCTTTGTTGTATCTTTAACACATAAATATATACATCAATGGTCTGTACCAAAAGCTGGGCTCTGACACAATAGAGCTCTTCTTAAACCTGCTGGGTTGTATCCTAAGCTGGTGGATCCTCAAGTTGCGTGTATGTACCTGTAGGCATGAAACTCAACCCCCCAAAGAGAGATAGGGGTCAGTATAAAATATGTACTGAGTATATAAGCATAAAACAATATAACGAGATTATAGTTGGAACAGGGATATAAGGGACAAGTATAACAATTAACCCATTATCGTGCCTACATCTCATGTAGTAAAATCATTTTCATCATAATATCATATCATATATATCACTTCATCGTGTCATCCTATACGGAATCATACCATCTTACATAGCATAACCTCATCGTATTTATATCATAACATATCCTTCCGATTATAGGGATCGGTGTCACAAATATTTCACTATATTTGCACATGTATGCCTACCTACGATATCCGACCCTTTAGTGAGGGACTCGATAAAGAGAGTAGGGTACATCTATAGCTTACCCGCATCATATATATACATACCTTACCCGTCCCTCTACTGAGGGAATCGGTGTTCCTTCCTTATATCACCATATAACGTACCCTGCCCATTATGGGACTCGATGTCATAATCATCATATTTTATCTAGCCTGGGATGCGGTGAATACTTGTATCATTGTTGCATCTTTATATCATTACATAAATATATTACCATGTATAGCATCCCCTCCTCATAAGTGGCATCACTCATTACGTAACGATATCATATTGCGTCCGGACCAGGACTCGGTGAAAGAAGTAGTAAAGTTGCAATGATATTAGGCCTGGCCCCCGTGGGACTCAGTGAAAGAAAGGTTACCGTATGCATGAGTAGAGTAGTGAGAAACCATATGAAACTAAATCATCTCCTAAGACTCAATAAAACAGTCAAGCGACCCGTCACTTGCCGACCAGGAAAGTAATTCTCTGAGGTACCCTTAAGATGTTATTAGGGATTAAGTAGATTAGGGCCTCAGGAACCATAGGTGTGTACCAAGATAATTCCACATAGTTTATGCAATCAAAGACACAACTTATGCAATCAGACACAAAGCTTATGCAATCAGATATACAACTTATGCAATCAAAGACATTTATCCTCTCAAAGCCTTTCAAAATAGGAGCTTATATCTCCACTTACTATTCAATATATAGATGGCTCGAGAGTAGTAAGTTAACTACTTTAGGACCTTTAGAATTCAAAAGTGACCACAAATCATAAATTATATTCGGAACCTATAAATGGATTTACCTCTAAACTCATATTAGACATCATTTCACTTACCTTAAGCGATTTCAACGATTAAAGGAGATAGGCCTTATATGTACTACTCTTCATCCTACATAAGACTTGAAAGGTGATGAGTCCACTTAGTGCAGGAGTTCTAACATCCAAATGTGAACAAGGGTCTTGCTCATACTCAGAGCTTTGTGAATGGAATGACTCCCAAGTTTCATATATATATAACTTAAGGATAAGACATTTCAAAACCAAGAAAGGGTAAGCTTCACATACCTTTTGTGGATTAACTGTAACCCAGCTTACCTCGTTATCTCCTTGACCTATTAACATGAGATTAATACTAAGGTTAATAACTTTTCACTTTCCAATTTCCAACTCTACAAACAAGTACCCATAAGAATCATTTCCTTATCTAATACCCTCGACTAGTTTGTTACTACTTCTGAAGTTACCGAAAATCAGGCAGCATTTCCCCTATAACTTTAACATCCCCGAGATTTCAACTCGGTTGCCGTGTTAAAAACCATACCAAAAAAAACAACCAGCATCATATACACAAGTAAATTACTTTAACATTACACAATACAGACTGCAAACAACTCACCCGAAGCTACGATATCAAAACAAAGTTTTTAATCTTTATTTCGCAAAACCTTTAACAATACGAATAAGAGGGTCGTGTGGATGAAACCAGAAATAATAACAACCGTTTTAGAACACTTTCCATTCCTGAAACACGTCATCCAACCAGCTTCAACCGCAATACCACAATCACAACACACTACGCGACTTTTATTTAACTACGATGACTTTAATTTAGTTTGTTCCTAACATCAACCATCCTTATGCAATTTTTCCACTTATAACCTTGTAAGATGTAATATACCATATAAAAATATGATAAACTCCAAGCACAGCTAGAACTTTGGGGCAGTTTAATAATGTTTTGGTGCTGCTCCAAACCATAAATTTTTACTACTAACACCTTCATAACATCATGGTATACCCTAGATAATTAATTAACAGAATAAAATCGGAGAACTTACCTTTTTGGCTCCCAATCTGTGGCTCTCTTTCTCAAGTTTAAGGTATCTCTTCTCTCTTTTTCTTTCTAGACATTTCTTCTCTTTTCCTTTGCCTAGATATTTTTGTGGAAGAATGAATTTTTGTTTTGGAGATAAGGATGACTTAATATATATATATATATATATATATATATATATATATATATATATATATGCCACCTTACGGGAGAGTGACACATGTCAACTCCTAAGTGGTGACATATGTCAAGATTTTATTGGCCCAACACACAATGCCTTCAAACCATGGGCTGCCACATAGCAGGTGGGGTCCACCAATCTTGCTCTAGATGCTCCCACATGGCATTCTCTCATGCTACCACGTGGCACTTTCTTTTCCCCTTGTGGGTTCATAATCTCATCTTACTTTATAAACCTATGTAATTCTTGCTACGTAAGCTTGGTATGCACTCAAGTAGCTTCAGTATGTAAGATTTTCAAGTTGGTAGCTTGCGTAAGTAAGTTGAGTCCTACAATTGATTACTTGGCCTCCAACTCCTTTCGGATTCTTATAACCGTATTTCCAATCTTCCCTACTATGGGTGTCATATTCTCCTTTCTTTAGAGTTGTTTGATAGCGTTATAGATTATCCGGCTTACATGGTAACTTTTAAGAACCTTTAAGAAACTTTAAACTTAAGAATCCTTCCAAAAACCTAAGAACCTTTCAATAAACTTAAAAAGCTTAAGAGGGTTTCAAGATACAAAAGTACGGGGTATAACAAAGTCAACATCACTTAATAATTTTTGTGTCTACCCTAGCATCTCTATATCCTCACTTGCATTCAATCCTACCAAAGGTCACACCAATATACTCTTACCTATCTATTACACAAAACAAGGTCTCATCTAGCTCGTCCTCCATATCTATAACCTCCAATGGACCAAGCATACCACAATTATCACAATATGGAACACACAATCGTCCCTAACTCATCCATCGAGAGATATGAACTTTACTTAATATCATTTCTCTTAGGCTATCAACATTGAGACACACACCTGACCTTGGTATCGAAATACTCCATCATCCCCTTGTGAGAGAACCTATATCTTCTCATCAACCATTAATCTCTCATGCACTACCTATCATATTTCCTAACCATCTCAAAAAACAACACAAACCTCATTAGCATCACTCAAACTTACCCCTAAATAGCAGTCACATAGGGGTATTAACCAAACAAAGCTCTAGAAAGATTTCAGGACATACATCAAATCTTATAGAGAGTTAAGGAGTAATAAAAGATAATATGGAACTCGGATCAACTAAATTATAAACATCAAGGTCAAACACCAATACTTACCCATAATAACATCAGGAGACTTGTCCACTATTGACTTGTCCACCTTGGGTAGATTGCCTTTCAGTATATAATATGTCTCCCCTTGTTAGGGAATTTGGATACCTTGTGCCCTTTTTACCACATCCAAAACAAGCACCTGTTTCGATCAAACACTTACCCCACAGTAGAGCCTTAAAACAAGAACTGAAGCTACCTTTCACTACTGAATCATCACTCTTCTATTATAGAATAGACTCATTTGAGAATTGATACTTGAATCAATGATTTCTACCATATATAGAAGTACAAAATATATGCAACCAATCCATACTAATCATTACCATTTTAAAAATGGAATTCACACATGCTAGATAAACCACCACGTTAATTTTGGGGACATACAAAGGGATAGGGATGAGATCACCAACAACTATCCCTATCATTCTTAGAAACCGATGGAAAATGCCTCAACTTATGATCCTTTTCACCACAACCAAAACATACACCCTAACTGGCTAAACAATCTCCCATATGGTACCTTCTACACTTTTGGCATACGAGAAAAACTTGACCATTATAATTATCACCTTGATATCTAGGGTTAGGGATCCTATCCTTGTGATACTTTAGCACTAAAGGTTTATCAAAAGATAATACATTCTAAATCCGAGCCTTCTTAGTCAATTTAGGAACACCCTTAAGCTTTTCGTCTTCAATTTGCTTGGCATGAGTCACGAATCTAGAGATATCCATTTACTTTATTAACATTGACTTATTAAATTCTTCAACAACCAAATCTGAAACCCCTGATATAAACTTACTCATTCGGGCTAGAGGATCGGACACCAAAGTCGGACACACTTGGACAACTTCATAAAGTTGAGGGCATACTCCCTCACATTCATACTCCCGTGCTTCAAGTTGATAAATTCCATCACCTTCGCCTCCCTCAACTCTTAGGGAAAGAAGTGGTCAATAAAAGAAACTTTGAAATCCTCCTAAACTATATGACCTCTTTTAACCCTTTCAGCCTTTTATTAGTCAAACCATACTCGAGCAACACCCCTAAGTTGGTAGGCTTCCATCTCCTTCTTCTCTTCCGAAGACATCCCTATAATATCCATAATCTTATATACCTCATAAACAAAGTCTTGGGGATCCTCATCACCTTCGAATAATGGAACTCAGGAGGGTTCATCTTTGTAAAGTCTTTAACTCTTGAAGCCGGTGTGATCACATTTGGAGGAGCCATTACTCCATGGTTGGCCACTATGCAAGCAAGCATAGTAATAGTGGTCCAAAACTCCTTATAAGTTACTTGATCAGGAAGAGGACCATTAGCTTGTTAAATTTTTCTTCTCAGAGGTATGTTCTGAAAATCGCAAACAATAATCATTAGGAGGGAAGGACTTAGCGTACTACTTTATCGCACGATATGGATCATAAAAGAAGTGAGAATTTACTAAGATGCCTTATATCCTCCTACTCATAAGTTTGGCGTGCTTCACACCCATGAATAATACTCTACTTGATGTAGTATGTTGGACACCCTAGGACACTTGAAAAACCTTGTGTATTGATACTAAGTTTGTCATGACCCGACTTAGGTCTAAGTCATAACACGACGATCAAAACCCCGAAGGACTCCAACCAAGCCTCTTTTACATATCATAAGCATACACAAGGTAAACTAAAATCGAAAATCTCATAAGAGAGTCCAAACTATGAATAGTAAATTAAAAATGTCACATGACAATATAGACTTGAAACATTTATCCAACTAGATGCCTCTACTCATGAATATGGGCGGGGGCTAAGACATGTCCTTAGCTCTCCCTCAAAATGAAACATAACAAAAAAATTTAAAACAATAACCAACTGGATGACTTCCAGTTTCATTGACCCAATGTGGAATTCCCAAGATCATACCTGCGTTCGGGAAGGATGAATTTCTCCCGAAAAGGAATCTATTAATTCTCTCCCAATTGGTTGGACCGTAGGTGCGATGATTTATTTCACGGGCGAGGTCTCTGGTTCAAGTCTAGGATGGCCCAGCTGCGCTAGGGAAAAGAATAGAAGAAGCATCTGACTACTTCATGCATGCTTCACTTGGCTCAGTCTCCAATAAATGAGGACTCACCACAAACACCGCTGGATAGAAAAGCTTAATAAGGCCACGTGGATGAATATGATCTTCAATATCAACCCCTACATTATGAGACAATGTAGGCAAAAAGTATGGTTAAGTACGTTGGAATTTACTAAGTATGAGGGCATGACATGCAACATAAATCATAGAATGCAAAGGTCAAGTAAAACACATGATAAGATGGGACAAGTAAAGTCATGAGAAAATCATATTGACCAAAGCATTTTAAAATCATAACTTAAAAATCACAACGTACTTAAGAGATCATACATATATGGGATAGGAACCATAACTAATAATAAGACCATGCGAGCTATAACATAGAATCTCGTTGTCTCCCCATACAAAGTAGAAAAGGGGAATTTATTTGTCAAGGTAGACTCTAGCCCACTAGGCGGGTCAAACTAGTAAGGTCCGCGATAAGTCCCCATCGCATAATTGCTTGCCTCCGCGTCGCGGACTTGACAAGGGTTTTCTAGCCGAATTTAGTTTTTATTAAGGGAACTTTAGACTTTTTCCTAAATTCTTAGCTAATGAACCTAGATGTTTTTAGGACCTAATTCAACTCTATCAATTAACCTAAACCCCTAATTATATTTATTCTTCTACAATTCACCTACTCAAATATTTCTCTCTCTAGAAAAGACTCTCAAGGACTCTATTGAAGACTTCAAGTAAATTCACTCAAGCTCTCCATCAAAACTCTCAAGTTTTTCCAAATTATTTGGTGTTCTTGTTTAAGGTATGTGGGTATTGATTCATGGATCATTTTATCCATGAAGCCCAATTAATTTCTCAAGGTTTTCTATCAAATTAAAGTATGATATTTTATGGATTTTATGATATCTATTCCTATTGCATGAATTATGATTTAAAGTATGATCATTAGTCTATTTTGATATAAATTGATGGTTATTACATTAAATTTAAGAGTTTTTCCATGAATTCTCCTATTTTGATGTCTAGAGTTCATGATGTAAATTTTGAGTATTTTGAATTATACTTCCAAAGAATATTATCTATATGAATTATGTATGGGCTGATATAATTTATATGATCATGCATCTTTTTAAGTGAATTACATGATTTCCAAAGTCAATTGATTATGCAATTGAGTTTTACTCTAAGTTCAAGGTATGAATTTCATGCAAGTTATAAAGTAAGGTGACTTAGGGACCTATGTGTTGACCTAAGGCCTAAAAGGTGACTTAGGACCCTATATGGTGATCTAAGGCCTAACGATATGAATTATGCAAATATTATTGTAATGATGAAAGGACAATTCTCACATTACAAGTATGTTATGAAAATGAGTATGATTTCAAACCTATGATCATGACTATGATATATGAAATTATAATTTCTATACATGTATTATGTGGGATTTGACTTAGTACCGAGTGGACATGAGGTGGGGGCCCTACCAAATGCTTTAGTAATATCCTCACATCTCATAAACTACGTGCCACTGTATGTTACCTTCATGGCTTAGCTATTGGATTTGCGGAGTTCCTTGAAAAAAATTATCTTTCGATCTACGGGTCGTAAAAATCCACCGAGACTATTTTCCTATAGGTTTTGAACCCCTGATCTATATTTCCAACTCGGATTTTCCAAAAAGATTAAGGATAATGAATTATTTGAGAGGCCTATTTTCAAAGCATTCTTAAGGCACTTGTGAGCATTTTGAGGGGTGTCACATAATACTGTGTTCCTTAGGCAACATTATTCAATGCCAGTTCATATTCCTCTCTTGTAACTGAAGTACATGATCTTAAAGTGGGTGTTTAACATGAAAATTGAACATTAAGAGCACTTGTATGTTCAAATGTTGCACCAACCTTGTTTTTATAATGCAACATAGAGAATTAATTCACCACATTCTAAGTTAAATTTGGAAGAATGTTAAAAAAACAAAATATATCTGAATCCACATGTGATATATTTTTTACAATGAGAAGCATATATACTTCATGATATTTGACTAAAATCAAACCAAATTTGAACGATATGTATACCAACTAACCAAAGGTGATTATATATTTTGGAAACTCAAACGAAATGTCTAATTTAGGATAAAAAATTACTTGGCACTTTACCATATTTTTTATGGTTATCACAGTAATATTTAAATAATTGGATGAAGATATGAGTGAGTAACTATTTCATATATATATATATATTATTATTATTTCACACCATTCATTTCTCAACTTACTAACAATCTAATTATCGGAAGTATTATACTCATAACCCTTGTCACTTGTCTTTAGATATTTTCACAACTCCAAAACTACTGAGTACATCAATATTTTGATTAACCATAAAATCTCGATCACATTAATAAAGATGGTGGGGTTGGGATCCTCCCATCGCATTAAAAAAGATGGTGGGGTTGGGATCCTCCCATCGCACGATATGAAGTATTGCATAAAACTCCCTTACCTAGCCTCAAGGTGTTTGCATAGTTTCAAACAACACAAAATGTTTTGTCCATTTCTAAAAATTATCGCAACATTAGAGAGTGTAAAGATTGGTTCTTTCTTAGTTTTGAGTTTATAATATCAAATAGACATTTTAATTTTTGGAAAAGGGATAACAGCTTGAGACAGTGAAAGAAAAGAAGAAACACAGACATCCAACTTTCCCTTTTCCTTCTGTTAAAGTTGCATTGAAGTGGAATCCCAAGAAAGGGTCTATAAAGCTTAGCATGCATTATCTGCATATTATGAGTCATCAGTCGGTTTGATTTTAAGTATTATCGATTTGGTTTATTATTTTTCATTTTTAAATAAGCTAAACCTTAGTATTTGATTCATATTTCTTTTCGAGATTCTAACACACCAATAGACATGTTATACATTAAAATCTTTAATTCGCCTTTAAATATTGGTCCCAAAAGATGACATTTATTAAAGGTAGACAAATCACAGATGTTGTGCTAATTGGTAATGAAGTTGTAGATTTCAGCATCAAACAAAAGAAACTTGGTATACTATGCAAGCTGCACATAGAGAAATCTTATGATCATGTCAATCAGAGGTATTTATAGTTCAGGCATTCATGTTGAGGTCTATCATGCTCCCTTCTATGCTTCTAGAGGCCGGCCAAAGATTGAGCCTTTAGGTAGCCCTTCATTGGATATAATTTTAGTTTCTATCCTATTATTTCTTATCTTGTATGATTTGGGGGTTTTCATACCCATACATACCTATTTGACTTGTTATTTATCTTATTATTATTGTGTAATAGCCCTCTAGTTCATTTTAGAAAGAAAGAATTCATTTCATTGTTTAGATTGTTCCTATAGCGATCCATGTCTTTTATGACTTGCTGGCACTAACTGTTCAGTCGTTTGTTGTTTGTTTGCATTTTCGACCCATTTCCCTATATTGGAGCTTTTATAACTTGGAAAATTTACTTCGGTCATAACTTCAGGAAAATGACCTCAGAAAGGAATTCAGACCATTCCATAAGCTCCGAAATGGGAAAATTAAGCTAGTAGCATGATCACCAAGATTATAAAGCCTATTGGTATGAGTTTGGGGTCATTTGGCCTTTATGCCTTTGAAATTTAGACTATGGTTGACTTTGGTCAACATTCTTAGTAACCATGCTCAGATAAAAATTCTGACAGCGTGGTTAGTTTTGGAATGTCCTTTTTGGTGTAAAACGATCCTTCATTCACTTCTCGATGCTTCCATTCTAATTCTTAGGCTCGTTGTAGATTTAGGCTCCAAATCACCTTGTATAGAAATTTTAGTCGTAATGACCTTGTATAGAAATTTTAACTGCGACATTATAAGACCTTGAAAGTTAAAAAGTCATAAAACGAGGTTTAAAAGAAGTTCTAAAGAAAAATCTTATCTTTTGCACCAGGTGCACACCATGGACTTGGTTGAAGAACTAGGTTCACGAATCGTGTTACTAAGTACAGTCCATTTTGTCTCCCATGGTGGAAGCCTTGAAATTTAGGTTTTCAGAGGTTTGCTTCATGACAAGGACCACGGTCCGTGGTTAGACTCAAGTTTGTGTTTCCCTTCATGGTGGACACACCCCTAAGAACCCAGATTTCCAAATTCAAGTCTATCAACACGGACTAGGTTCATGCGTCGTATTTCCCAACATGGTTTGTGATGAAGGTTCATCTAAGGTCCACAAATCTAGTCTTAAGTTAGGGTATTTTGGTCATTTCTCTATATTTTATTAATGCATGAGGACGTTTTTGGTACTAGGTTCTCAACTATTGACTACCTTGAGTATTCCTAAACTATCATTCTCGCACCAAGTCTGAAATTCACAAAATACTCCTCTCCCAAAGTTTCTCTCAAAGTCGTCTTCATCTCAAGCAAAAATTAGGGTTACATCCAATATCTTCAAGTCTCCATTTCTAAGCATTGGGTTAGGGACTTATTCCCCAAGCTATGTGGGTCTCATTCATGGGTTCTTCCACCTATGGAGCCCAAGTATTTTCTAAACTTAATAGTTCATTTCAAATGGTGAATTTTATGGGTTTTCACATTATAATTTCAAGTGTATAGATTCTTGAATATTTGAAGTTTATTTATCTATGTTAACTTATATTGACTCTTAATTTTATGAGATGGTCTATTTATCAAAGTTCCTATTTGAAAGAATGTAAAAGTGTTTTAAAGTGAATTAGTGGGTTTTCTCAAGTTTGTTTAATTGATGTATTACATTACTTTCATGCATGCTAGTATTGAAGTTAATGATTTGAAATTTGAATGAACCCACCACGTTTTATTATGTTTTCAATGAATATTTACTTGAAAGCTTTTGACTCCAAATGAATGTTTATGAAACTAATGTCTATAATCACAATAGATTCTTATGAAGTGAAAGAATCATGAAATCATATGAATGAAGGATTCTTTATACAATAATAACAATTCTTGCATATGTGAATCACCAAAGGTTTTAAGGAGTTATTCTACCAAATGATGATTTGATGTCTCAAACTATATGTATGCTTATGTTATTATAATATATTATTCTGTGGAATTTGATTTAGCACCGAATGTGGTATTAAGGTGGGATTCAGTAAGGGAATCCTAGTAGCAACCCCTTGTTTCATTAATTATGTGCAAAGATTGGAGCCTTTGCAGGCATAGGGTTGTGGACCCACAAAAGCCCTTAAAGTTAAAGAATAAATGTAAAAACTTGATGGAGATCTACATTGGCAAGTAGTCTCCCCTCTTCCAATGTGGAGGTTACGTTGGATTCCATGTCATAGCTCACATGTTCTTAATGTCGGTTATAGTAATATTCCTACATATGTATGATTTAAATGCTATCTACTTGTATTGTTTTCCATGAACATATTTATTTACTTACCTTATAAATATCCTTAATGTTTTACATTGTATTGCATGCCCACATACTTAGTACATTCAAATTACTAATGCATACTCTATTAACTACATGTTCTGACCATATAGGGACCATTGTTCCTCCTCGATCTTCTCCACGAGGCTAGCTCGTATTAGTTCGAAGATTGCTTGTTGAAAACGATCCTTGTAGGAAAACTAGAATCTAAATATGGAAAATTAAAATAAAGAAAAGGATATGTGGAATTATCAAAATCTAATTGAATTTATGAGAAATAAAGGGCTTTATACGTTTACTTTTTAATTGAATCGATCAAATAACAATAACCCAAAGTAAATCAAAAAATGAGAAAATCTAATTAAATCCACAAAGAAGGTAACTCAATGATTGATTTTACTAGAACAAGTTAACACAAGCAATATCGGAAATCCACCTTAATAACTCAACTACAATTACCAACTAAGAACTAGACTAATAATAGGCTTCATGTTGAAACTAGAAGCTTCAAAGTTTAATGAGGTAAGGGTCTTGTTTGATTGTCTTCTTTTGTAAATACTTGAATTTAAAAGATGGCCACATGCACACATAGCTTCTTTCTTCTTTCTCTTCACTTTGATGGACCTTTCACACATTGTATGTATTTATTTGATATCCATCAAGATCCTCTAAATCTTCCTTATGATCCATGCTATCCATGCCATGATCATCCTCCCATTCTTGAAAAGGATTCGTCCTCGAATCCAAACCTTGCAAAACTTTGAAAAGGACAAACAATAAATATATCTTCAAAGCATATGGGTTATTAACTAGACCAACTCACCAAGGAGGGTCACATTTGAAACATAACAAATAATCTTTTTTGTTGAAAAAGATCTATTTACCATATAAGGTACAAAGGAAATGGTTATTAGCAACATCATAAGACAACGAAATCGCAAAGATCTTAATGGTATTAAGAATCCCAAGAGATGATATTACATATGCTTTAGGAGCCATAAGACACAATTGTTTCATCACATCACAATAATACCTTACCAAACCTGGTCCTATTACCCTTAAAGGCTCATCCAGGTCAAAATAGTGATAGACCCATATACCTCTACCTCTATAGTAAATAATTTCCATACATTGGATATCATCATAAGCAGTAGAGAAAGGTGCTAAGTTTGTTTCCAAGAGTATCAAGCATGCTTCCAAGAGTCCCACTTGAAAATTCAATGTTTCTAACCCTATGAAGGTGACAAGAAGCCCTTAATATCCGTGGAATCTCTCAAAAGCACTTAAGCAACTTAGCACCCACTAGTTGTGGTTCACACAACTTAAGAACAAGTGTGTCAAACAAGGATGCAACTATGTAGGAAACTCTCAGGATAGGCAATGACATATTTTTCTTGGGGTTCACAAGCATAAAATCACATTTGACCAAATGATCATCATATGGAAACAAGTAATAAAGAAAGGCGCTATATAAATGAAATTCATCATAGGTGTGTCCAAAAATATATTCACCCTTTGATCCACAATCGTTAAGGACTTGATCAAGTATGTGATGACACAAGAATGAATGGATAATTGGAGAACATACACACCCTTCCTTCCGACCACTAACCCCTCAAATTGACGTACTATCATCTTCTAAGAAGAGAGTTCCATCTTTGGAGAGTGTGTCATTATATGATAGTGGATTCCCAATCACTTGGTAGCCTTCATGAGGGACTAAACTTCTATCATGACAAGACACACCACTATGCATTTCACCTTCATTAGGCATGTCAAGATCAAACAAGGGATTATTACATGCAAGTTGATCAATACCAATATCACTAGATAATGAACTATCAATCACAGCACATGTATCAACAGTAGGTGGAAACAAATTAATTTCTCTAGAAGAATCAATTTGGTCATAAATAGGATTAATTAGTGTATCCACATTCTCTAAATGCACATTATCAAAATATGGAAAAGAACTACATGATAATGTACTATCATTCAAGGCACAAGTGTCAACACTAGGTGGACACAAATTGATCTTACAAGAAGAATCTATCTGGTTATCAATAGGATAAACTAGTGTATGAACACTCTCAACACATACATTATAACTATGTGGTAAAGAATCATTAAGCTCACATGAAAATAAGCTATCATTTATACCCAATTGTCTACTAGCCATATAATGAATCTCAAAGTTTAGTGCAAGAACTAGCATTGTTACCATATAGCTCATAACACAAAGAGTGTTCACCTTGGTTGTGCAAATCCTTAGATTCTTCATTATGATGACTAGTACCCTTCAATAGTCTTTCCAATTCATCGGGTGTCATCTCGGTGAGTAATTGAATCAACCTTTTAATATTCTTTGTATTAAAGAACACAATTCATTTGTACTCAAAGTATGAGGATACCGATAGTCAAATGATAACGATCCTTCCACCATACCTATAAAGAAAAACAAACAAGTTAGTAGAAAAATTCCTCACGACATTCTTTATTTGAACTCTCAACTAACCTTCTATTGCTTCTTCCCCAAATTGATAGTGTCACTAATTTCGCTCAATCAATTCAAGGTTATCTATCATTATGGAGGAATGAATCTTTGTGACACATGAAAGAAGAACGAATCAAATAAAACTAACGGACTTTAATCAAGAAAATTAACAATGAAATAAAACTAGAAACTACAAGAAAGAAATTGATCTCAAAGAAAACTAAGTAACAAAAGTAGAAGAAATTGCATATTATTACTTAATTTGAAGAATCAAAGAGATAATTTGATGTTTAAAAAGTAGTTAAAAGGTAATTAAAGATGTTAAGTAGTTGTTAAATAGTAGAGAAATGGAAGAAAAATAATTGTAGAAGAAGAAGTGAGTTCGGACACTTAGAAAATTTCGAAGCCTTAAAGAAGTTACTAGAAAAAGCTTGATTGAATGAATTGATGATTATAACTAGTTAACAAGTAATTAAATATGTTAATTAATTGGTAAATGTTAATCATGAAGTTTGGACACTTAGAAAAAAATTTAGTTCTAAAAAACTTCTCATACCTAAAATATTTTTGGCCTCTTAATGCCAAAATCTGCACACATAGAGTCTTTGAAATTGTGCTCCACGTGCCACATGGCACGTCTGGAAAGGATGGCAATGACTGGGTGTATGGTTGCTCATGTGGCGCTGATGTAGCTGCTGTATTGACAGTGAATGCTGATGTGGTAGTCAACATGGAAAATAATTTTTAAATTTTTTTTAAAATATAATTTTTAAAAAAAATAATTTCCACTTGTGGATCCACAAACACTATGACCAGCTTTGACTTCAGAGAATTGGATCTAATGTCTCTTTTGGCCTTCTTCTTCTTCAAGAACACTTGAAGATCTTCAAGAACACCTAGAACATCAAGAACACACACCAAATGCTAACACCCTCAAATTAACTCGGAATTTGCT
The DNA here is from genome assembly GCF_947179165.1 of Solanum dulcamara. Taxonomy (NCBI): domain Eukaryota; kingdom Viridiplantae; phylum Streptophyta; class Magnoliopsida; order Solanales; family Solanaceae; genus Solanum; species Solanum dulcamara. The sequence goes on along the minus strand of NC_077241.1, from coordinate 34,152,656 downwards.
TAAGATTAAGGATTAGCTTCCTCTCAACTTAGGGGACAAACTTCAATAATTATTAAACTCCAATTCCTCCACAACCAAAAGATCCACTTTCAAAACTTAAAAAGTTTCAAAATCTCAAAACTCCTAAATGGCAACTTCTTTTCTACAACTCCAAATTGAACAAAATTTGAAACCTAGACCCAAAAGACAATAGGGAACAAGGATCTAGTGTCACTAATTTCGCTCAATCAATTCAAGGTTATCTATCATTATGGAGGAATGAATCTTTGTGACACATGAAAGAAGAACGAATCAAATAAAACTAACGGACTTTAATCAAGAAAATTAACAATGAAATAAAACTAGAAACTACAAGAAAGAAATTGATCTCAAAGAAAACTAAGTAACAAAAGTAGAAGAAATTGCATATTATTACTTAATTTGAAGAATCAAAGAGATAATTTGATGTTTAAAAAGTAGTTAAAAGGTAATTAAAGATGTTAAGTAGTTGTTAAATAGTAGAGAAATGGAAGAAAAATAATTGTAGAAAAAGAAGAAGTGAGTTCGGACACTTAGAAAATTTCGAAGCCTTAAAGAAGTTACTAGAAAAAGCTTGATTGAATGAATTAATGATTATAACTAGTTAACAAGTAATTAAATATGTTAATTAATTGGTAAATGTTAATCATGAAGTTTGGACACTTAGAAAAAAATTTAGTTCTAAAAAACTTCTCATACCTAAAATATTTTTGGCCTCTTAATGCCAAAATCTGCACACATAGAGTCTTTGAAATTGTGCTCCACGTGCCACATGGCACGTCTGGAAAGGATGGCAATGACTGGGTGTATGGTTGCTCATGTGGCGCTGATGTAGCTGCTGTATTGACAGTGACTGCTGATGTGGTAGTCAACATGGAAAATAATTTTTAATTTTTTTTTAAAATATAATTTTTTTAAAAAATAATTTCCACTTGTGGATCCACAAACACTATGACCAGCTTTGACTTCAGAGAATTGGATCTAATGTCTCTTTTGGCCTTCTTCTTCTTCAAGAACACTTGAAGATCTTCAAGAACACCTAGAACATCAAGAACACACACCAAATGCTAACACCCTCAAATTAACTCGGAATTTGCTTAAGATTAAGGATTAGCTTCCTCTCAACTTAGGGGACAAACTTCAATAATTATTAAACTCCAATTCCTCCACAACCAAAAGATCCACTTTCAAAACTTAAAAAGTTTCAAAATCTCAAAACTCCTAAATGGCAACTTCTTTTCTACAACTCCAAATTGAACAAAATTTGAAACCTAGACCCAAAAGACAATAGGGAACAAGGATCTAGTGTCACTAATTTCGCTCAATCAATTCAAGGTTATCTATCCTTATGGAGGAATGAATCTTTGTGACACATGAAAGAAGAACGACTCAAATAAAACTAACAGACTTTAATCAAGAAAATTAACAATGAAATAAAACGAGAAACTATAAGAAAGAAATTGATCTCAAAGAAAACTAAGTAACAAACGTAGAAGAAATTGCATATTATTACTTAATTTGAAGAATCAAAGAGATAATTTGATGTTTAAAAAGTAGTAAAAGATAATTAAAGAAGTTAAGTAGTTGTTAAATAGTAGAGAAATGGAAGAAAAGTAATTGTAGAAAAAGAAGAAGTGAGTTGGGACACTTAGAAAATTTTGAAGCCTTAAAGAAGTTACTAGAAAAAGCTTGATTGAATGAATTGATGATTATAACTAGTTCACAAGTAATTAAAGATGTTAATTAATTGGTAAATGTTAATCATGAAGTTTGGACACTTAGAAAAAAATTTAGTTCTAAAAAACTTCTCATACCTAAAATATTTTTGGCCTCTTAATGCCAAAATCTGCACACATAGAGTCTTTGAAATTGTGCTCCACGTGCCACATGGCACGTCTGGAAAGGATGGCAATGACTGGGTGTATGGTTGCTCATGAGGCGCTGATGTAGCTGCTGTATTGACAGTGACTGTTGATGTGGTAGTCAACCTGGAAAATAATTTTTAAATTTTTTTTAAAATACAATTTTTTTTAAAAATAATTTCCACTTGTGGATCCACAAACACTATGACCAGCTTTGACTTCAGAGAATTGGATCTAATGTCTCTTTTGGCCTTCTTCTTCTTCAAGAACACTTGAAGATCTTCAAGAACACCTAGAACATCAAGAACACACACCAAATGCTAACACCCTCAAATTAACTCGGAATTTGCTTAAGATTAAGGATTAGCTTCCTCTCAACTTAGGGGACAAACTTCAATAATTATTAAACTCCAATTCCTCCACAACCAAAGGATCCACTTTCAAAACTTAAAAAGTTTCAAAATCTCAAAACTCCTAAATGGCAACTTCTTTTCTACAACTCCAAATTGAACAAAATTTGAAACCTAGACCCAAAAGACAATAGGGAACAAGGATCTAGTGTCACTAATTTCGCTCAATCAATTCAAGGTTATCTATCCTTATGGAGGAATGAATCTTTGTGACACATGAAAGAAGAACGACTCAAATAAAACTAACAGACTTTAATCAAGAAAATTAACAATTAAATAAAACTAGAAACTATAAGAAAGAAATTGATCTCAAAGAAAACTAAGTAACAAACGTAGAAGAAATTGCATATTATTACTTAATTTGAAGAATCAAAGAGATAATTTGATGTTTAAAAAGTAGTTAGAAGATAATTAAAGATGTAAAGTAGTTCTTAAATAGTAGAGAAATGGAAGAAAAGTAATTGTAGAAGAAGAAGAAGTGAGTTCGGACACTTAAAAAATTTTGAAGCCTTAAAGAAGTTACTAGAAAAAGCTTGATTGAATGAATTGATGATTCTAACTAGTTCACAAGTAATTAAAGATGTTAATTAATTGGTAAATATTAATCATGAAGTTTTGACACTTAGAAAAAAATTTAGTTCTAAAAAACTTCTCATACCTAAAATATTTTTGGCCTCTTAATGCCAAAATCTGCACACATAGAGTCTTTGAAATTGTGCTCCACGTGCCACATGGCACGTCTGGAAAGGATGGCAATGACTGGGTGTATGGTTGCTCATGTGGCGCTGATGTAGCTGCTGTATTGACAGTGACTGCTGATGTGGTAGTCAACATGGAAAATAATTTTTAATTTTTTTTTAAAATACAATTTTTTAAAAAAATAATTTCCACTTGTGGATCCACAAACACTATGACCAGCTTTGACTTCAGAGAATTGGATCTAATGTCTCTTTTGGCCTTCTTCTTCTTCAAGAACACTTGAAGATCTTCAAGAACACCTAGAACATCAAGAACACACACCAAATGCTAACACCCTCAAATTAACTCGGAATTTGCCTAAGATTAAGGATTAGCTTCCTCTCAACTTAGGGGACAAACTTCAATAATTATTAAACTCCAATTCCTCCACAACCAAAAGATCCACTTTCAAAACTTAAAAAGTTTCAAAATCTCAAAACTCCTAAATGGCAACTTCTTTTCTACAACTCCAAATTGAACAAAATTTGAAACCTAGACCCAAAAGACAATAGGGAACAAGGATCTAGTGTCACTAATTTCGCTCAATCAATTCAAGGTTATCTATCCTTATGGAGGAATGAATCTTTGTGACACATGAAAGAAGAACGACTCAAATAAAACTAACAGACTTTAATCAAGAAAATTAACAATTAAATAAAACTAGAAACTATAAGAAAGAAATTGATCTCAAAGAAAACTAAGTAACAAACGTAGAAGAAATTGCATATTATTACTTAATTTGAAGAATCAAAGAGATAATTTGATGTTTAAAAAGTAGTTAGAAGATAATTAAAGATGTAAAGTAGTTCTTAAATAGTAGAGAAATGGAAGAAAAGTAATTGTAGAAGAAGAAGAAGTGAGTTCGGACACTTAAAAAATTTTGAAGCCTTAAAGAAGTTACTAGAAAAAGCTTGATTGAATGAATTGATGATTCTAACTAGTTCACAAGTAATTAAAGATGTTAATTAATTGGTAAATATTAATCATGAAGTTTTGACACTTAGAAAAAAATTTAGTTCTAAAAAACTTCTCATACCTAAAATATTTTTGGCCTCTTAATGCCAAAATCTGCACACATAGAGTCTTTGAAATTGTGCTCCACGTGCCACCTGGCACGTCTGGAAAGGATGGCAATGACTGGGTGTATGGTTGCTCATGTGGCGCTGATGTAGCTGCTGTATTGACAGTGACTGCTGATGTGGTAGTCAACATGGAAAATAATTTTTAATTTTTTTTTAAAATACAATTTTTTTAAAAAATAATTTCCACTTGTGGATCCACAAACACTATGACCAGCTTTGACTTCAGAGAATTGGATCTAATGTCTCTTTTGGCCTTCTTCTTCTTCAAGAACACTTGAAGATCTTCAAGAACACCTAGAACATCAAGAACACACACCAAATGCTAACACCCTCAAATTAACTCGGAATTTGCCTAAGATTAAGGATTAGCTTCCTCTCAACTTAGGGGACAAACTTCAATAATTATTAAACTCCAATTCCTCCACAACCAAAAGATCCACTTTCAAAACTTAAAAAGTTTCAAAATCTCAAAACTCCTAAATGGCAACTTCTTTTCTACAACTCCAAATTGAACAAAATTTGAAACCTAGACCCAAAAGACAATAGGGAACAAGGATCTAGTGTCACTAATTTCGCTCAATCAATTCAAGGTTATCTATCCTTATGGAGGAATGAATCTTTGTGACACATGAAAGAAGAACGACTCAAATAAAACTAACAGACTTTAATCAAGAAAATTAACAATTAAATAAAACTAGAAACTATAAGAAAGAAATTGATCTCAAAGAAAACTAAGTAACAAACGTAGAAGAAATTGCATATTATTACTTAATTTGAAGAATCAAAGAGATAATTTGATGTTTAAAAAGTAGTTAGAAGATAATTAAAGATGTAAAGTAGTTCTTAAATAGTAGAGAAATGGAAGAAAAGTAATTGTAGAAGAAGAAGAAGTGAGTTCGGACACTTAAAAAATTTTGAAGCCTTAAAGAAGTTACTAGAAAAAGCTTGATTGAATGAATTGATGATTCTAACTAGTTCACAAGTAATTAAAGATGTTAATTAATTGGTAAATATTAATCATGAAGTTTTGACACTTAGAAAAAAATTTAGTTCTAAAAAACTTCTCATACCTAAAATATTTTTGGCCTCTTAATGCCAAAATCTGCACACATAGAGTCTTTGAAATTGTGCTCCACGTGCCACCTGGCACGTCTGGAAAGGATGGCAATGACTGGGTGTATGGTTGCTCATGTGGCGCTGATGTAGCTGCTGTATTGACAGTGACTGCTGATGTGGTAGTCAACATGGAAAATAATTTTTAATTTTTTTTTAAAATACAATTTTTTTAAAAAATAATTTCCACTTGTGGATCCACAAACACTATGACCAGCTTTGACTTCAGAGAATTGGATCTAATGTCTCTTTTGGCCTTCTTCTTCTTCAAGAACACTTGAAGATCTTCAAGAACACCTAGAACATCAAGAACACACACCAAATGCTAACACCCTCAAATTAACTCGGAATTTGCCTAAGATTAAGGATTAGCTTCCTCTCAACTTAGGGGACAAACTTCAATAATTATTAAACTCCAATTCCTCCACAACCAAAAGATCCACTTTCAAAACTTAAAAAGTTTCAAAATCTCAAAACTCCTAAATGGCAACTTCTTTTCTACAACTCCAAATTGAACAAAATTTGAAACCTAGACCCAAAAGACAATAGGGAACAAGGATCTAGTGTCACTAATTTCGCTTAATCAATTCAAGGTTATCTATCCTTATGGAGGAATGAATCTTTGTGACACATGAAAGAAGAACGACTCAAATAAAACTAACAGACTTTAATCAAGAAAATTAACAATTAAATAAAACTAGAAACTATAAGAAAGAAATTGATCTCAAAGAAAACTAAGTAACAAACGTAGAAGAAATTGCATATTATTACTTAATTTGAAGAATCAAAGAGATAATTTGATGTTTAAAAAGTAGTTAGAAGATAATTAAAGATGTAAAGTAGTTCTTAAATAGTAGAGAAATGGAAGAAAAGTAATTGTAGAAGAAGAAGAAGTGAGTTCGGACACTTAAAAAATTTTGAAGCCTTAAAGAAGTTACTAGAAAAAGCTTGATTGAATGAATTGATGATTCTAACTAGTTCACAAGTAATTAAAGATGTTAATTAATTGGTAAATATTAATCATGAAGTTTTGACACTTAGAAAAAAATTTAGTTCTAAAAAACTTCTCATACCTAAAATATTTTTGGCCTCTTAATGCCAAAATCTGCACACATAGAGTCTTTGAAATTGTGCTCCACGTGCCACCTGGCATGTCTGGAAAGGATGGCAATGACTGGGTGTATGGTTGCTCATGTGGCGCTGATGTAGCTGCTGTATTGACAGTGACTGCTGATGTGGTAGTCAACATGGAAAATAATTTTTAATTTTTTTTTAAAATACAATTTTTTTAAAAAATAATTTCCACTTGTGGATCCACAAACACTATGACCAGCTTTGACTTCAGAGAATTGGATCTAATGTCTCTTTTGGCCTTCTTCTTCTTCAAGAACACTTGAAGATCTTCAAGAACACCTAGAACATCAAGAACACACACCAAATGCTAACACCCTCAAATTAACTCGGAATTTGCCTAAGATTAAGGATTAGCTTCCTCTCAACTTAGGGGACAAACTTCAATAATTATTAAACTCCAATTCCTCCACAACCAAAAGATCCACTTTCAAAACTTAAAAAGTTTCAAAATCTCAAAACTCCTAAATGGCAACTTCTTTTCTACAACTCCAAATTGAACAAAATTTGAAACCTAGACCCAAAAGACAATAGGGAACAAGGATCTAGTGTCATTAATTTCGCTCAATCAATTCAAGGTTATCTATCCTTATGGAGGAATGAATATTTGTGACACATGAAAGAAGAACGACTCAAATAAAACTAACAGACTTTAATCAAGAAAATTAACAATTAAATAAAACTAGAAACTATAAGAAAGAAATTGATCTCAAAGAAAACTAAGTAACAAACGTAGAAGAAATTGCATATTATTACTTAATTTGAAGAATCAAAGAGATAATTTGATGTTTAAAAAGTAGTTAGAAGATAATTAAAGATGTAAAGTAGTTCTTAAATAGTAGAGAAATGGAAGAAAAGTAATTGTAGAAGAAGAAGAAGTGAGTTCGGACACTTAAAAAATTTTGAAGCCTTAAAGAAGTTACTAGAAAAAGCTTGATTGAATGAATTGATGATTCTAACTAGTTCACAAGTAATTAAAGATGTTAATTAATTGGTAAATATTAATCATGAAGTTTTGACACTTAGAAAAAAATTTAGTTCTAAAAAACTTCTCATACCTAAAATATTTTTGGCCTCTTAATGCCAAAATCTGCACACATAGAGTCTTTGAAATTGTGCTCCACGTGCCACCTGGCACGTCTGGAAAGGATGGCAATGACTGGGTGTATGGTTGCTCATGTGGCGCTGATGTAGCTGCTGTATTGACAGTGACTGCTGATGTGGTAGTCAACATGGAAAATAATTTTTAATTTTTTTTTAAAATACAATTTTTAAAAAAAATAATTTCCACTTATGGATCCACAAACACTATGACCAGCTTTGACTTCAGAGAATTGGATCTAATGTCTCTTTTGGCCTTCTTCTTCTTCAAGAACACTTGAAGATCTTCAAGAACACCTAGAACATCAAGAACACACACCAAATGCTAACACCCTCAAATTAACTCGGAATTTGCCTAAGATTAAGGATTAGCTTCCTCTCAACTTAGGGGACAAACTTCAATAATTATTAAACTCCAATTCCTCCACAACCAAAAGATCCACTTTCAAAACTTAAAAAGTTTCAAAATCTCAAAACTCCTAAATGGCAACTTCTTTTCTACAACTCCAAATTGAACAAAATTTGAAACCTAGACCCAAAAGACAATAGGGAACAAGGATCTAGTGTCACTAATTTCGCTCAATCAATTCAAGGTTATCTATCCTTATGGAGGAATGAATCTTTGTGACACATGAAAGAAGAACGACTCAAATAAAGCTAACAGACTTTAATCAAGAAAATTAACAATTAAATAAAACTAGAAACTATAAGAAAGAAATTGATCTCAAAGAAAACTAAGTAACAAACGTAGAAGAAATTGCATATTATTACTTAATTTGAAGAATCAAAGAGATAATTTGATGTTTAAAAAGTAGTTAGAAGATAATTAAAGATGTAAAGTAGTTCTTAAATAGTAGAGAAATGGAAGAAAAGTAATTGTAGAAGAAGAAGAAGTGAGTTCGGACACTTAAAAAATTTTGAAGCCTTAAAGAAGTTACTAGAAAAAGCTTGATTGAATGAATTGATGATTCTAACTAGTTCACAAGTAATTAAAGATGTTAATTAATTGGTAAATATTAATCATGAAGTTTTGACACTTAGAAAAAAATTTAGTTCTTAAAAACTTCTCATACCTAAAATATTTTTGGCCTCTTAATGCCAAAATCTGCACACATAGAGTCTTTGAAATTGTGCTCCACGTGCCACATGGCACGTCTGGAAAGGATGGCAATGACTGGGTGTATGGTTGCTCATGTGGCGCTGATGTAGCTGCTGTATTGACAGTGACTGCTGATGTGGTAGTCAACATGGAAAATAATTTTTAATTTTTTTTTAAAATACAATTTTTTTTAAAAATAATTTCCACTTATGGATCCACAAACACTATGACCAGCTTTGACTTCAGAGAATTGGATCTAATGTCTCTTTTGGTCTTCTTCTTCTTCAAGAACACTTGAAGATCTTCAAGAACACCTAGAACATCAAGAACACACACCAAATGCTAACACCCTCAAATTAACTCGGAATTTGCCTAAGATTAAGGATTAGCTTCCTCTCAACTTAGGGGACAAACTTCAATAATTATTAAACTCCAATTCCTCCACAACCAAAAGATCCACTTTCAAAACTTAAAAAGTTTCAAAATCTCAAAACTCCTAAATGGCAACTTCTTTTCTACAACTCCAAATTGAACAAAATTTGAAACCTAGACCCAAAAGACAATAGGGAACAAGGATTTAGTGTCACTAATTTCGCTCAATCAATTCAAGGTTATCTATCCTTATGGAGGAATGAATCTTTGTGACACATGAAAGAAGAACGACTCAAATAAAACTAACAGACTTTAATCAAGAAAATTAACAATTAAATAAAACTAGAAACTATAAGAAAGAAATTGATCTCAAAGAAAACTAAGTAACAAACGTAGAAGAAATTGCATATTATTACTTAATTTGAAGAATCAAAGAGATAATTTGATGTTTAAAAAGTAGTTAGAAGATAATTAAAGATGTAAAGTAGTTCTTAAATAGTAGATAAATGGAAGAAAAGTAATTGTAGAAGAAGAAGAAGTGAGTTCGGACACTTAAAAAATTTTGAAGCCTTAAAGCAGTTACTAGAAAAAGCTTGATTGAATGAATTGATGATTCTAACTAGTTCACAAGTAATTAAAGATGTTAATTAATTGGTAAATATTAATCATGAAGTTTTGACACTTAGAAAAAAATTTAGTTCTTAAAAACTTCTCATACCTAAAATATTTTTGGCCTCTTAATGCCAAAATCTGCACACATAGAGTCTTTGAAATTGTGCTCCACGTGCCACATGGAACGTCTGGAAAGGATGGCAATGACTGGGTGTATGGTTGCTCATGTGGCGCTGATGTAGCTGCTGTATTGACAGTGACTGCTAATGTGGTAGTCAACATGGAAAATAATTTTTAAATTTTTTTTAAAATACAATTTTTTAAAAAATAATTTCCACTTATGGATCCACAAACACTATGACCAGCTTCGACTTCAGAGAATTGGATCTAATGTCTCTTTTGGCCTTCTTCTTCTTCAAGAACACTTGAAGATCTTCAAGAACACCTAGAACATCAAGAACACACACCAAATGCTAACACCCTCAAATTAACTCGGAATTTGCCTAAGATTAAGGATTAGCTTACTCTCAACTTAGGGGACAAACTTCAATAATTATTAAACTCCAATTCCTCCACAACCAAAAGATCCACTTTCAAAACTTAAAAAGTTTCAAAATCTCAAAACTCCTAAATGGCAACTTCTTTTCTACAACTCCAAATTGAACAAAATTTGAAACCTAGACCCAAAAGACAATAGGGAACAAGGATTTAGTGTCACTAATTTCGCTCAATCAATTCAAGGTTATCTATCCTTATGGAGGAATGAATCTTTGTGACACATGAAAGAAGAACGACTCAAATAAAACTAACAGACTTTAATCAAGAAAATTAACAATTAAATAAAACTAGAAACTATAAGAAAGAAATTGATCTCAAAGAAAACTAAGTAACAAACGTAGAAGAAATTGCATATTATTACTTAATTTGAAGAATCAAAGAGATAATTTGATGTTTAAAAAGTAGTTAGAAGATAATTAAAGATGTAAAGTAGTTCTTAAATAGTAGAGAAATGGAAGAAAAGTAATTGTAGAAGAAGAAGAAGTGAGTTCGGACACTTAGAAAATTTTGAAGCCTTAAAGAAGTTACTAGAAAAAGCTTGATTGAATGAATTGATGATTCTAACTAGTTCACAAGTAATTAAAGATGTTAATTAATTGGTAAATATTAATCATGAAGTTTTGACACTTAGAAAAAAATTTAGTTCTAAAAAACTTCTCATACCTAAAATATTTTTGGCCTCTTAATGCCAAAATCTGCACACATAGAGTCTTTGAAATTGTCATGGCACGTCTGGAAAGGATGGCAATGACTGGGTGTATGGTTGCTCATGTGGCGCTGATGTAGCTGCTGTATTGACAGTGACTGCTGATGTGGTAGTCAACATGGAAAATAATTTTTAAATTTTTTTTAAAATACAATTTTTTTTAAAAATAATTTCCACTTGTGGATCCACAAACACTATGACCAGCTTTGACTTCAGAGAATTGGATCTAATGTCTCTTTTGGCCTTCTTCTTCTTCAAGAACACTTGAAGATCTTCAAGAACACCTAGAACATCAAGAACACACACCAAATGCTAATACCCTCAAATTAACTCGGAATTTTCTTAAGATTAAGGATTAGCTTCCTCTCAACTTAGGGGACAAACTTCAATAATTATTAAACTCCAATTCCTCCACAACCAAAAGATCCACTTTCAAAACTTAAAAAGTTTCAAAATCTCAAAACTCCTAAATGGCAACTTCTTTTCTACAACTCCAAATTGAACAAAATTTGAAACCTAGACCCAAAAGACAATAGGGAACAAGGATCTAGTGTCAAAAAAAAATTAAAAGAAAATAATTTTTGGATTTTTGGATTATTTTGTTTTGGGACTTTTGAAAAGATAAAGATGACAGGACTTAGATATGTGAAAATAAACTAAAAGCTAGGCTATTTATACCAAATGATAATGATCCTAGTCGGAAAACTAGAATGTAAATGCGAAAAATTGAAATAACGAAAAACATATGTAGAATTATCGAAATCTAATCGAATTTATGAGTAAAAAGGATTTTATACATTCTCCTCTCAATTGAATCCGATCAAATAAAAATAACCCAAACTCAATCAAAAAATGAGAAAGTCAAATTTAGTCCACAAAGAGGGTAACTGGATGATTTATTAAGCTAGAAGAAGTTAACACACGCATTATCGAGAATCCACCCTAATCATTCAATCACAGCTACCAACTAAGAACTACACTAATACTAGGCTTCGCCTAGAACTACAAGAGTTAAAGCTATTAAATATTCAATTCATCATAATCTAGGTCTTCTATAATGGCAAAAGACTACTACATATACTAAGAAAATAAAGAAGACATTTTCTATACAATTTTACCCTTAATGAGATAAGGGCCTTGTTTGTTTATCTTCTTTTGTAAATTCTTGAATTTAAATGATGGCCACATGTATACATAGACTCTTTCCTATTTCTCTTTACTTTTATGGACCTTCCATACATTGTATGTCTTTATTTAGTTTTTATAAATCTCCTCTAAAGCTTCCAAGTGACTCATACTATCCATGCCGTTATCACTTGTGGTGTGTTTCCATGTTTCCGAAACAACATCCTTTTTATTCTAGCTTATGTTATGTAGAACATTAAGACTGCTATTATGGAAATTCTTGACACTTATTTTGAGGGTGAGCTAGGAACCTGTCTTAGCAACCTATGAGTCTATTAGTAGAGGTATGTTTGGACATGAATGTATGATGATCTAAGGTTGGTGATGACTTTTATTCCATGACATTCTTCCTTAATTTTATTCTCCCTCTTACTTTCACTAATTGTTGGTGTCATTACCTATGAAAGGCTAATTGAATGCTAAGAGGCTTGGGTGAGGTACCTTCGGGTTTCTCATTCTCTGGGTTACATCTAGGCCCTAGGCTCTGGTCGTGACAAACTTGGTATCATAGCTTAAAGTTTTGAATGGTCCTCAAAGTCAAATATACCACGTCAAATAGTGTCTTATTCATCATTTTGATGCGTGCCACAATTATGAGTATGAGAGTATAAGGCGTTTAGGAAACGTTCCCCTTATTTTATGATTTATGTCATTCCCTAGAATTGTCCTAAGATTTCCTCTAACTAACAAATCAGTTGTTTTCCTCCAGATCATGCCTACAAGAAGAGTACCTCCACTAGAGTAATAGATCCTATCAAGTACCAAGTTCATTCGGTTCTGAAGGCTCTAATTCAATGATGGGTTAATGCTAATGAGGAGTAAGTCCCTAATAACCCTCTAGCCGAACAAGTGACTAATGCAGAATTTTGTGATGCCATTATGTTATTGGCTCAAGTTATGACTTCTCAATTAAATCAACAAAATATGACCCCTGTGAATATGAGTGCTAAGAAAAGGAAATAGGTGACACAAAGAATGAGGGGGAAAGACTTTAACCATTTGAGAATATAAAAAGGAGAAATATTTGGATCACATTTAAAAGAGAGTGATGGGAAGGACATGCCCCACCCCTCATGCTACTAATGTGGTAAGAACCATTTAGGGGATTGCTTGACTGGTACACATAGTTTCTATGATTGTGGCGATAGTGGACATAAGAAGAGGTATTGTCCAGTTTCTACTAGAAAATAAAGGGAGATGGCTTAGACTACTTTATCTCGTAAGTGAATGGTTTTTGATATTGATGTGTGTGCATTGTTAGATCTGGGTGCCAACTTGTTATTTGTTACTCCATTTCTTGCTTTTGGGTTTGATGTATTACCTGAAATGTTATTCGAACCATATTTGGTGTCTACCCTTGTTGGTGAGTCAGTTGTTTGCTAGAAAACTCCATAAGGATTATCTTGTGTCAATCTTGCACAAACTTATTCCTTGTGATCTCATTGAATTGACATGGTAAATTTTGATGTTATTCTTCAGATGGATTGGTTGCATGTGTCATATGCTTCTATAAATTGTAGAACTCATAGAGTCAAGTTTTAGTTCACAAGCGAGCCCATTCTCGAGTGGAAGGGTCATGATTCAGTAGTTAAGGGTTGGTTCATTTCTTGTCTTAAGGCCTGGATGTTTATTCTAAGGGATGCATTTATTATATTATGAGGGTTAGGGATGTCAACTCTAAAAGTCCTTCTCTTGAGTCGTCTCTCATGGTTAATAAGTTTTATGACATAAGTGTGCATTTTCATCTAGGTAAGGCAAAGGTTGTGGCCGATGATCTTAGTAGGGTGTTTATGGAGAGCATGTATTATATTGATAAAGGGAAGAGGGAGTTGTATGGGATGTTTATCAGTTGTGTAGATTGGGGATGAGGTTGAGTGGTTCTAATGATGGTGGTGAAAAATGGGTTCAAATCATCTTTGATGGTGAGTGTTAAGTCAAAACAAGAACTTGATCCTTCATTGGTAGAGTTGAAGAAATTGATGAGAGATAAGAAAGTAGAAGTCTTTTCCTAAGGGGAGATATGGAGTACTTAGTTACCAAGGTCAGTTGTGTGTTCCAATGTTAATGATAGTAGACAAGTAATGATAGATAGAAAGCAAGCGGTTGTTACATATTATAATAATTATGGCATGCTTACTCCATTTAAGGTAATTGACATAAAGGAGAGCTATATGGGATCTTGTAGGGTGAAATAGATAGTTCAGAGTATAATGATATGTCCTTTAGTAGGAATTAGAGCAAATGTGGATGTCGAGATGCTAAGGTAGACATGAGAGTAAATAAATGATATTGACTTCAAAGAATCCATGAAGTGTTAGAATGGTAGGACTGAATGTGTGGTTGTATACATGTGAGTTATTGTCATAGGTTATTGATGACCTCTTTTTAAGGACGTGTGTGATTGATATTAAGAGAAGTTGGAACAAACATTTTCCATTGATTGAGTTTGCCTATAACAATAGTTATCACTCTAGTATCCAAATGGCTCCTTTTGAAGCTTTATATGGGAGAAGATATAGATCCCCAGTAAGATGGTTTAAAGTGGATGAATTAGCATTGATCGATCCCGATTTAGTATTGAATGCTATGGAGAAGGTAAGGATTATAAGGGAAAGGTTGAAGATGGCCGAAAGCCGATAAAAGTCCTATTCAGATGTGATAAGAAGAGAACTTGAATTTGAGGCTAATGATTGGGTTTACTTTAAACTTTCACTCATGACGGGTGTGATGTGTTTTGGTAAGAATTTGAAGCAAAGTCCCCATAATGTTGGGCTATATGATATTTTGAGGAGGATTTGTAATGTGGCTTATAAGTTGGATTTGCCTTTTGAGTTGGAATCAGTGCATCCAGTGTTCCATGTATTCTTATTAAGGAAGTTTGTTGGTGATCCTAGCTCCATTTTTCTCTTGGATAACATTGAGATTACAAAAAGTCTTTCATATGAGGAGGTTTCGTTGAGATCCAAGACCGCCAAGATAGAAAGTTGAGGAACAAAGAAATCGATTCAGTTAAACTATAATGGAAAAACCAAGAGGTTGAGGGTGTTAAATGGGAACCCAAAGATGATGCGATGTTCTGATATCCTCATCTCTTTCCTTCTATGCCTAGTTGAGGTGTTTAGTTCCTTCATGATTCAATCAGCTAAAAATCATGTGTTTTAGTGGTTTTATTGATTCCATATTGCATTCATGTTCATGAAAAGAGCTTTAAGTCATGTTTTAGCTTGCGATTAAAGATTTCATGTTTTGAAAATTTTCAAGATGTTTTATATTCATGTTGACCTGCTATGCTCCTTTCCTATTCCATTTATGCTAGTTTGAGCCTCATTCGAGGACGAATGTTCCTAAGGGTGAATATTGTAAGACCCTAGAAGTTGAAAAGTCATCAAATGAGGTTCAAAAGAAGTTCCAAAGAAAAATCTCTGCTTTTGCACCAAGTGACCACCACGGACCGGGTTCACGGACCAAGTTCATGAACCGTGTTACTCAGTATGGTCCATTTCGGTCCTGTGCTGGAAAACTTGAATTTAGATTTTCAAAGGTAGGCTTCATGACAGGGGCCACAATATGTGGTGAGAACCATGGCTCGTTGATACACCCTTAAGACCCCAGATTTCCAGATTCTAGTCTATCACTATGGACCATATTCACAGACTTTATTGCCCTACATGGTCCGTGATGATAGTCCATCCAGGTACCTAAATCTAGTTTTGATTTAAGGTTATTTTGGTCATTTACCTATATTTCATTAATCTATGTGGACATTTTTGGGACTAGGTTCTCAACTATTGACTACCCTATGTATTCCTAAACTCTCATTCTCACACTAAGTCCCAAATTCAAAAAATCCTCCTCTCCCAATGTTTTTCTCAAACTCTTCTTTATCTCAAGAAAAGGCTAGGTTCCATCCAAGATCTTCAAATCTCTATTTCTAAGCATTGGATTAGGGCCTTATTCTCCAAGGTAAGTGGGTTTCATTGATGGGTTCTTCCACCCATGCAATCCAAGTATTTTCTAAACCTAATAGCTCATTTCATATGGTGAATTTTATAGGTTTTCACATTGTGATTTCAAATGTATTGATTCTTGAATATTTGAAGTTTATTTATGTATCTTAGCTTATATTGACTCTTAATTTCATGAGATGGTTGATTTATCAAAGGTCCTATATAAAATCATGAAAAAGAATTTTAAGTGAGTTGGTGGGTTGTCTCAAGTTTGTTTAATCGATACATTACGTTACCCCTCATGCATGCTAGTTTTGATGTTAATGGTTTAAAAGTTGAATTGAACGGAACCCACCTAGTTTTACTATATTTTCAATGATGTTTTACTTGAAAGATTTTGACTCCAAATGAATATTTGTGAAAATAATATCTCTGCTCACAAAGGAGTCTTATCAAGTGAAAGAATGATGAAATGATATGAATGAAGGATTCTTTTTACAATACGGAAAATTCTTGCATATTTGAATCACCAAAGGTTTTAAGGAGCTATTCTACAGAATGATGATTTGAAGTCTTAAACTATATGTATGCTTATGTTATTATGATATATTATTCTGTAGGATTTGACTTAGAAACGAATGGGGCATTGAGGTTTAATTTGGTAAGGGAATCCTAATTAACTATGTGCCAACATAGGAACCCCTGTAGGCTTAGGCTAGTAGATCCATAAAATCCCTTAAAGTTAAAGTTAAAGAATGAATGTAAAACTTAAAGGAGTTCTACCTTGGTGTCACAACCCAACTAGGGCCAAGCTGTGACATGGCGAGGGACCCCAACAAGCTATCTTAGCATACATCTCATTCATAAGGTAAAGAAACATAGTAAAATAAGTAGAAGTAACAACTCAAGGAAATTGGTCTAAGGGATAGAATCAATCGACCAATATCTGAATAGACTACATCATAGTACTGTCTAAACATGCCTGTAGTTTCATTTTTGATGGGGGCTTAGGAAAAGCTCCAAACTCACCCAAAATAATAGAAGTCATTGAAACAATGTGATAAGAAAGTCATGTCCTCGATCATATAGGGACTCACCAATTACGTTGAGAAAACTAAGAAACTCTAGCCACGACGAGGATGGTCGTGAGCGTTGTCCGTTCCTACATTACCGAGATAGTCCCTTTCAGAAAATTCTAACACTAGTAGAAATGCCTATGCTTTATTCTTCTGAAGGTGGGAAAAAAGATAAAACTAAATAAATGGATTATTCATCCAAATTACTTTATAGGAAAGGGGATTGATGGAATACACTATTGTCGTAGCCGAAACGGCGGATTTTCCTACTACATTACAATACCTAGCTCCTTATACAGGAGTAGAATCCAATTTTGATACAAAAAATTCAAATTAAAAAATGAAATAGAAAAGATACAAAATCAAAACATAAATATCACTAAAAGTGGGTCGTAAACTTGATTAGATACCAGAGTCAAGTATGTAAGATATGCATGAATAAGTAAGGGAACATGAACAATATGCCATAAAATGCATGACCAATCATAATGAACATGAGTAAGGCTTAAAGCATTTGAAAAGTTATGAAAAGTTATGGTCAATGCATATCCTAAAAACATCATCATAAAACTCATAGTTTAGCTTTCAACTTGTATGGGATAAGACCTTTAACCGGCATCTAAGACCATGTGAGTTGTAATATTGAATCTGATGTAACCCTGTAACCCTCGCCAATAAGGGGGAGACTACCTTACCAAGGTAAGTCCATCATGGTACTCTACTCAACTCAACTCATCATTGCTAGATATGGATCCACTAGCTAGGCTATAAAGGCAATACTATGCGGGCAACGTAGTTTGGAACTTTCGATTGGCTAGGATTCCCTTGGATAACTAACTGCATTACCAGATTGAACCCCAATTAGAATTCCTCTCGTTACTTAATCAATATCACAAGTAAAACTCATAAAAAACATGATCAAAACATAATAGGGAAACATAGTAACTGCCTATCAATCCATTTTTATAAAACATATTAAGAGTAGCTCATTAACTTTTGTGATTCACAAGAATCCATAACATCGATCAGAATTATCCTTATCACCATTATTAAATATGATTGTCTGAGAATTGTACTTATCACACCATAATAACTATGTTTGATCATAGCTTGATCATCACCATAACTTCATCATTAAAATCATAATCTCAACTTTAAATCATGAAAACTTTCCTTGAAAATTATTGAATTCATAACGAACTTATGAAAATCATCTTTAACTTTATCATCAAAACTTGGAAATACCTTTATGCATGGGCATTCATAATTCAACTTAAAATCTTGAAATTCCTATAGAAACAAATTTAGAATAATCATTGGTAAAAATTCAGAATAAAATTGAAACAACCTAATGCAATTGATCAAAACTACGGTTCATAAATCAATTGAAAATTGAAGAAAATTTTGAGAAAACTTTGGGATTCAATTGGTGAAAGGAACCCATAGATCAATTCCTACATACCTTGATTGAAATTACTCAAAATTGAAGAAGAAACCTTGGTGAAATCTGAAATCCTAGCTTCAAACTTGAAGAAAAATCCTCAAGATAATTTAGTTCTTTCCTTAGAGAATTTGGGAGAGTTATTTAGAATGAGGGAAATTTAAAGAATTTGGTAGATATATGGTTGAACTTAGCCATAATTATTTCTAGGTTCGTTGAACCAAACTTGGAAAATGACGAAAATACCTCTCATTAAAACTTTGAATGTTCCCCTATGAATCAACTCTACGAGTCATAGAAATAATGACGAGTCATCAACATGACTCGCCTTGAAGGTATGAGAAAAGGTCTTAAATTAAAGTCTCTGAAGTTTGCAAATGAGTCATTTCTATGACTTGTCTTTATGAAGACCAATCGTAAAATGCATTCATCCTACAGGTCTCAACACCTACAAATTTGAGGGCCTTTGAACTTTGCTTTCGAGTGATTATTATGACTCGTCAACAGAATGACAACTCATCCCGTTGAGTCATCCAACCTTTCCTGAGAAAGGCACTGAAAAATGCTCAATGTCACACTCTACGACTCATTCTTATGAGTCATAAAAATTTCTACGAGTCATAGAGTGACTGTAAACATGAGTTTGTTAAAAATTTTGAGAATTTTCTCTTTGGTTCCAACTTTCTGACTTTTTAGGTCTTACAGATGCCAAGTAGTCTCCCCTCTTCCAATGAGGGCTTTACGTTTAATTCTATGTTATAGCTCACATGGTCATAATATCGGTTATAGTCATCTTCTCACATATATGTGATTTAAATATTATATACTTGAATTCTTATGCATGCACTCATTTACTCACTTACCCTATAAATGTCCTTAATGTTTTACAATTTATTGCATTCCTACATACTTAGCATATTTAAAGTACTAATGCCTACTCTATTACCTACATGTTCTCATATCATGACCCGACCTAGGGCCTAGTTATAACATGACGATCAAAACCCTGAAAGGCTCCAAGCAAGCCTCTTGTACATATCATAAGCATACACAAGGAAAAATATAAAAGCGGAAATATCATAAGAGAGTCTAAAACCATGAATAGAAATCTGAAAATATCTTATGACAACATAGACCCAAACATATGTCCAACTAGATGCCTCTAAAAATGAGTATGTGCGGGGGCTAAAACATGTCCCTAGCTCACCCTAAATATACGATGTAAACAAAAGCCTTTTGAAAAGAAACTAGTAACCATCTTGAAAATAGTCCCCAGTCAATGAGGACTCACCATAACACCTTCGAATAGAAACACCTACTAGTTACGTGAACGATTAGGATCTTCAATCTCAACCCCTAAATTATGAGACAATATAGGGAAAAAGTATGCATTAGTACGTTGGAATATACTAAGTATGATGGCGCGACATGTAACGTAAATCATGGAATGCAAGGGTCAAGTAAAAAATATGATAAGATGGAATATGTAAAGTCATGAGAAAACCATATTGACCAAAGCATTTTAAAGAATAAATTCAAAATCATAACATACTTAAGAGATCATACATATGTGGGATACGAACCATAACTGACAATAAGATCATACGAGCTATAACATGGAATCCGATGATCCCCACATCTAGAAGGAGGAGTCTACTTTGCAAAGGTAGACTCCTAATCATGAACATATGCTATTTGTGGATCTACTAGCTTAGCCAAAAGGCAATCCTATGGTGGTACGTAGTTATGAGACAAGAGACTTTATATAAGTATCTCTTGCTTTGAGACCCCACCTCAAGTCCACATTTGGTGCTAAGTCAAATCCCACGAAATACATACATAATATAAGATCATTATTTCATATATCATAGTCATGATCGTAGGTTTAAAATCATAGAGTAGCTCGTTTTCATAACATACTTGTAATATGAGAATTTTCCCTTTCATCATTACAATCATATTTGCATAATTCATATTGTTAGGCCTTAGGTCTCCTTACTTAATAACTTGCATCAAAAACTATAATTTGAGACATAATTATAATTCATGATCATAATGGAAATACATACTCATAATTCATACTTTGAAAATTCAAAACCATATCTTGTACTTGAAATTTGGGTATGACATGAATGCATGATCAATTTACTTGAAAATCATGAAATTAATTTTAAGATATGCAAGATCATAAACTTTATATCAACCCATACATAATTCATATAGATAATATCCTTTAAAAGTATAAATCAAAACTCATAATTTAAATCATGAACCCTAGAAATTAAAATAGGAGAATTTATGGAAAAAACTCTTCAATTTAATTCAATACTGTCACGACCCAACCTTGTGGGCCGCGACTGGGGTCTGACCTGGACCCCCTTATGCGTATATATCAGTTACCCTTAAGTTGAACCGTGTGTGATGTCATACCATACACAAACCCCAATGGGTCAAAAACTTTTTTTTTCATAAACCTGTAGCCTCATTCACCTGTATCATGACAGGAAAGGGCATGCGAGCCGACGAGGCTGCCATACCACGAAATCATTTGCAATACGTTGGATGAGCACAACTGAAACAAACTTACAAATAACCCACATACACATATGTCTACAGACCTCTAAGAATGGTAACAACAACATATGGCGGGACAGGGCCCCCGCCGTACCCCTGGACAAATAAATATATACATATCAAATGACCAGCATCAAAAGTTAGGCTCCGGAATAGTGGAGCGCTCCCAACATCGCTGAGTGGAAACCCTAAGCAAGCGGACTTCCACAATGAACATATGTACCTGCGGGCATGAAACACAGCCCCCCAGAGAATGGGGGGTCAGTACGATATATGTACTGAGTATATAAAGCATGGACTGTAACTAGTAAAGCCATTACCAAAATAGAAGGTGCAAAAATGAGCAAACTATCCAGAATCCAAAAATGTTTTTCATAACCACCGATAATGTATGCACAGAACCATATGCCATATCTGGTCCCATTATGGGACTCGGTGAACAAATACAAAATGTGGTCGCCGCCCCATCACTAGCGCCACAGCACATCATAACTCCAGAGTTGGGAATATCTCCGTAACAGATCATATCATATCAGATGGTCATATCAGATAATATCATATCATAGGTGTACATGGCACATCATAACTCCACAAATCAAACCCATGTACAGGTCATACCTACCCCCTCACGTCGGGGCACGGCGAATAATGTAAAAAGTATGCACGATAACAAAACCTGGCCCGGGCTCGGTGAAAGAAGTATTGAGGCATCCACGAGTAGAGTAGTGAGAAACCAAATGCAATTTAAATCATATTTGAGACTCGATGGAATACTCAAAATAAACTATCACTCAAAATCCAGACAAGGGTCATATCAAGTACCTTTTGAAAGTTACTATGGGTTACATCAAAATCGAACTTTTGGGAATCATATACACATATCAAGGCATAACAAAATATCTTTTGGAAGGTGAGAAGTTGGCCATTCTAGTGGCTTTACAAATAGGAACTTCTTTAAAATCATATGAAAGTTATATACTTTTTTCTTAAAATCCATGCTGAAAAGGAATATTAGCTTTATATACTTATGTCAGAGAAATGCTAAAAGAAAGTATAAGCCTTACATACGTATGCCAAAACATGCCAAAAGAAAGAAACGTTAGCTTTACATACTTATACCAAAACATGCCAAAAGAAGGAATAACTTTACATACCTGTTACGGGTTACTTTTTATCCCGTTCGTCTCATCGTCCTTTAAACCTAAGTAACATAAAACCAATATGAGTATCAACCCTTCTTAACTTTCCAGCATCTTAGGTTACACCTTAGTATTAATGGAGTATTTTTCCTTAGTCGTTTCCTCGACTAGTTCTGTTATTCGCTAAGGCGTCGACGGAAATTGGACAGCACCTCCCCTATAATGTGCCCTATCCGAATTTCCAATTAGGTCCCTAAGACCTACAGACAACCAACAACAACAACCTGCAGCAATTCATACCAGCAATATACAACATCAACTCCAAACGACTTATTCAAAAATACGGTATCACAATAGGGCGTCTAGCCTTT
This sequence comes from Solanum dulcamara, assembly GCF_947179165.1. NCBI lineage: Eukaryota > Viridiplantae > Streptophyta > Magnoliopsida > Solanales > Solanaceae > Solanum > Solanum dulcamara. The sequence continues at coordinate 34,130,121 of NC_077241.1, read as the reverse complement.
ATTTTGTAACGCCTTTAATTATACGCCACAAGGGGTCATGTGGATTCAACCAGAAGAACCCTAACCCACATTAGAACATATTTAGGCCCTGAAACAACACATTACACCCCTGCAGAAACAACTCACAAGAACGACACTTTATTTCGACGACAATTCACTTGTAGCGACTCCAATTTAGTTTATTTCGGACGTCCAGCATATTTATCATATTTTCACATTTCCAGCCACTTACACAACGTAAAATACCCTATATAACAACACCATAAACTCCAATTTAAAAGGAAAGGCCTTACCTTACGTTAAACTGGTCAAACCCGCCAAAACTTATCAAAACGCCAAAAATTGGGCAGCCCACTGTCTTATATTGTCACTTAGTTTCGGAGGGGTAATTGAGGGAAAAAAGATTTGTGGCCTCAATGAAAGTTATATACATGTGTATAAAGGCCGCAAACAATTTTGAATTACCCCTACTGCAATTTTTTACGAAAATATATGCCCAAAATACTCACAGCTGTCCGTGTAGGATTTCCAAAGCACAATCTGGACAGCAGCTCCCCCAAGCTTCACCACCACTTTTGGAGTAGACAAAAGAAAAACTGGGTTGTAGCGTCTACATGAAAGTTGTATCCCTATGAAATAGCTTTCCAAAACATCTTGAATAAACCGAAACTAAGCCTTACACAAGGAGTTATACTCATATTACTAACAGCAGTCCTATTCAAAAACGGGTTTCTTAACAAGAACAAAAACCTCCTCGTTGCCCCAATGATAAATTTTTATATGGTCAAACACCGTTATTTAATCGCGGTATACCTTGAATAATTAATTCCCGAATCGAAAACGGAGGGCTTACCTTATTTGGTTGCTGCCGTAGCTCTCTCTTCTCTCCCTCAAGTTTTCTCCAATTTTCCTTAAGTGTAGACGCTGAAAAATGACTTCCTTAGTCATAATTTCAGCATATATATCCAACTTTTGGAGGTTACACGTGGCATCCCATAGGGGTGACACGTGTCAGCCACATAGGGTGCCACCTCATCTATGCATCCAACCCAAATACGCCATTTGGCAGCATGGGACCCACCTAGGTGTGTCACCTGCTTGCTTGTCACCTGCTTGCTTCGCTTTCGCTACGTCGTTTCATTATTTCTCTTTCGTGGGTTCGTACTTTCGTCGCACTTTAAGAGCCTATGTATTCCTTACGACTTAGTCTCAACACGCACTCGAGTAGCTTAAGTACGTAAGACCTCCAAGTTGGTAGATTACGCGAGTCAATCTAGTGCTACGACTCATTTCTCGGCCTCCAACTCCTTTCAAATTTTTATAACCTTATTTCCAATCTTCCTTATTATGAAGCATTTCGTTCTCCTTTCCTTGGAGTTATTTGATAGCATTATTAACTATCCGACTCACATAACGACTTTTAAGAGACTTAAGAGCCTTCCCATAAACTTGAAAAGCTTAAGAAGCCTTCTAAGGTTCCAAAGTACGGGATGTAACAAATACCCATCAATTTATCTCAAATAGACTTGTGATCATACTTTAAATCAAAATTCATGCAATTGGAATAGAGATAACAAAACCCATAAAATACCATACTTTAATTTTATAGAAACCTTGAGAAATTGACTGGGCTTCATGGATGAAAGGATCCATGAATTAATACCCACATAACATGAGTGAGAACACCAATTAATTTGGAAGAACTTGAGAATTTTGATGGAGAAATTGAGTGAATTTTCTTGAAGTCTTCAATGGAAACCCTTGAGAGCCTTTTGGTAGAGAGATAAATATTTGATAGATGAATTGTAGAAGAATGAATAGAATTAGAGGTTTGGATTAATTTATAGAGTTGAATTAGGTCCTAAAAATGTCTAGGTTCATTAACTAATAATTTGGGAAAAGTCTAAAATACCCATAAAAAACTCAATTCAGCCGGAAGACCTTCCCAGGTTCTGTCGCGGACTACACTGTTTTGTGGATTCTTCAAAAATATTTCTTCCAATCTACGGGTCCTAAAAATACACCAAGACCATTTCTCCACAGGTTTTGACCCCCTGATCAATATTTTGAACTCGGATTTTCCAAAAAGATTACGGATAATGCGTTACATTAGTAGCCTATTTCCAACGCATTCTTAAGGTATTTTGTGGGCATTTTTTTGAGGGATGTTACAATATCTCCCCTTGGAAACATTCGTCCTCAAATGAGATTCAAATAATATAGGAAATACATGGAATAAGGATTTAGAAACATAGGGATGAGGACACTTTGAAAAATGCATAGAACATGTAAACTTCATACTTAAAATAAAACATAGTCCCTGAGAGAAATTATTTTCATGAATCATGCATGCATATGAATGACATGGAACTGAAACGTAGAAGTTTAATCGATTTGATCATGAGCAACTTAGTACCTTTAGGTTTGAGTTAAAGGAAAGAGATATGGATATCACTTCATGTCTGATTCTGCTTCCCACGTAGCACTCTCTACTTGTTGATTCCTCCACAACACTTTGACAGATGCAACGTCTTTATTTCTCAGCCTCTTCACTTGGCAGTCTAAAATCTCAATCAGAGCCTCCTCAAAAGTCAAATTCTCTTCAATACTCATGTTCACCCTTGGTACAATAGAATTTGTATCACCCACAAACTTCCTCAACATCGACACATGAAATACCGGATGAACAATAGCAAACTCAAGCGGCAAGTCAAACTCATATTCTACCTTGGCAATGCGCTTCAATATCCTATACGGTCCTATATATCTAGGGCTCAACTTTCCTTTTTTACCAAACCGCATTACCCCTTTTATAGGTGAAATCTTCAAATACACTATGTCATCCACATCAAATTCAAGCTCTCTCCTTCTAGTGTCCGAAAAGGACTTTTGACGGCTTTGAGCCATTTTAAATCATTCCCTTATGAGACTTACTTTCTCTATTTCATCAATTACCAAATCTAGACCAATTAACGCCATCTCACCAATGTCAAATCACATCACCGGGGACCTACATCTTCTTCTATACAAGGTGTCAAAAGGAGTCATTTGGATGCTAGAGTGATAACTATTATTATAAGTGAACTCAATCAATGACAAATGCTCATCTCTAGAGTACTACTCCTTACTACCCATATTCAACAAATCTCGAGACCTAATAAAGAAACACACAATAGATCATACATTCACCCATATGCCATCAACACTACATTCAAGCCTAGTTCTATAATCATTTTAATATACTTATTTGAAACACTTAACAAGAAGTCATAAATAGACTACTATAATCATTCACATATATACAACCACACATTCAAGCCTACCATTCTAACCACTTTATGTCTCCCTTGAAGTCAACATCACTTGATAATTTTCGTGTCTACCCTAGCATCTCTATATCCTCATTGGCATTCATTCCTACGAAAGGTCACACCAATATAATCGTACCTATCTATTGTACACAACAAGGTCTCATGTAGCTCTTCCTCTATATCTATCACTTCAAATGGACCGAGCATACCATAATTATCACAATATAGAACACCTACTCTTCTTCTAATCTTCCCTAACTCATCCATCGAGAGTTATGAACTTTACTCAATATCATTTCTCTTAGGCTATCAATATTGGGAAACAAAACCGACCTTGGTAATAAAATACTCCATCTCCCCCTTGTGAGAGAACCTTTATCTTCTCATAAACCATTAATTTCCCAATCACTACCTATCATAATTTCTAACCATATTAAACAATAAAACCACCCTCATTAGCATTACTTAAACCTACCCCTAAATACTAAGTCACACAAGGGTATTTATCAAAAAGGGCTCTAGAAAGAGTTTGGGACATACATCAAATCTTATAGAAAGGTAAGGAGTAGCAAAAGATAATGTGGCACCCATATCAATTAAAACATAAAAATAAAGGTCAAACACCTGCAACTTACCCGTAACCACATCGGGAGACTCCTCAACCTCTTGCCTAGCTTGAAGTGCATAGAATCCATTATGGCACGGGTCGCCACCTCGTTGAGCTTATCCACCTTGAGTAGCTTTCCTTTAAGGAAGTCTTTATTTCCCCTTGTTAGGGCATTTGTAGACCTTGTGCCGAATTTTACCACATCAAAAACAAGCACCCATTCTCATAAAACACCTACGCCTATGATTCCTTTTACACTTTGTACAGGTAAGGAGAGTAGTACTACTAGCATTCACATCTCTACCTCTGCCCTTAGGGTATAGCACCCTATCCTTATCAAACTTTGGCCAGAAGTTTGAGGGGAACCTTGACATTGGAATCTTTGGCCTTGTTAAAAATGGAAATTATCCTCATCAGTCTTAGCATTAAAAAATCCTTCTTTAAATCGAGCCCTCTTGGACTCCCTCATCCTTCTCTCTTCCATCTTCTCTCCTTCTAGTGATTCATCATATGTCATGAGCCGAGATATGTCCATTTCTTTCATAAGCATAGCAGTTCGGCATTCTCTAGCAACTAAGTCGGACACCCTCAAAATGAACTTACTCATTCAGGCATAAGGGTTAGAAACCAAAGTCAGAGCATACTTGGAAAACTTCAAGAAGTTGAGGGCATACTCCATCACATTCATACTCCCTTGTTTCAAGTTGATAAATTCCCACCTTCGCCTCCCTCAACTCTAAGGGAAAGAAATGATCAAGAAATGAAACTTTGAAATCCTCCGAATCTATAGGGCCTATTTCAACCCTTTCGGCCTTCCATTGGTCAAACTACACCTGAGCGACACCCCTAAGTTGGTAGTCCACCATCTCTACCTTCTCCTCAGCAGACATCCCCATAATATCCATGATCTTATATACCTCATAAACAAAGTCTTGGGGAACCTCATCGCCTTTAAAACCATGGAACACAAGAGGGTTCATCTTTGTGAAGTATCTAACTCTTGAAGCTGGTGTGATCATATTTGGAGGAGCCATTACTCCTTGGTTGGCCACTATATAAGCTAGCATAGTGATAGTAGTACAAAACTCCTCATTAGTTACTTGATCTGGAAGAGGACCATTAGGTTGAGGGATTTTTCTTCTCAGAGGCATGTTCTGAAAAATTGCAAGTAATAATCGTAAGAAAGGAAGGTCATACAGTACCACTTTTTCGCACGACATAGATCATGAAAGAAGTGAGAATTTCTAAAATGCCTCACAGCCTCCTAGTCATAAGTGTGGTGCTCTTCACACCCATGAATAATACTCTAATTGATGCGGCATGTTGGATACCCTAGGACACTTGGAAAACCTTGTGCTCTGATATAAAGTTTGTCACGACCTGACCTAGAGCCTAGTCATAATAAGGCGATAAAAACTCTGAAGGGCTCTAACTAAGCCACTTGTACATATCATAAGCATAAATAGGAAAAAATATGAAAGAAAAAATATTATAAGAGAGTCTAAAATCATGAATAGAAATCTTAAAATGTCTTATGACAACGTAGACCCCAACATATATCCAACTAGATGCCCCTAAACTTAAGTATGGGTGGGGGCTAAGACATTTCCCTAGCTCACACTCAATATACCACGTCAACAAAACTCTTTTAAAAAGAAAATAATAACCATCTTGAAACTAATCCCCAGTTAATAAGGACTCACCACAACACCATCCGATAGGAACACCTACTAGTTACGTGGACGATTAGGATCTTCAATCTCAACCCCTACATTATGAGATAATGTAGGCAAAAAATATGCATTAGTATATTGGAATATACTAAGTATGATGGCGCGACATGCAACGTAAATTATGAAATACAAAGGGTCAACTAAAACACATGATAAGATGGAATATGTAAAGTCATGAGAAAATCATATTGATCAAAGCATTTAAAAGCATAAATTTAAAATCATAACATACTTAAGAGATCATACATATGTGGTATAGGAACCATAACCGAAAATAAGACCATGCGAGCTATAACATTGAATCTGATGGTCCCAATATCGAGAAGGAGGATGCTACTTTGCCAAAGTAGACTCCTAATCATGAACATGTGCTATTTGTGGATCCACTAGCTAGGCCAAAATACAATCCTACGATGGCACATAGTTATGAAAATAAAGACTTTATACAAGGACCCCTTGATTCGAGCCCCCACCTAAAGTCTACATTCGGTGCTAAGTCAACTCCCACGAAATACATACATAAAATAAAATCATAATTTCATATATCATAGTCATGATCATAGGTTTAAAATCATAGAGTAGCTCATTTTCATAGTATACTTGTAATATGAGAATTTTCCCTTTCATTATTACAATCATATTTGCATAATTCATATTGTTAGGCCTTAGGTCACCTTACTTCATAACTTACATGAAAAAATATAATTTGAGACATACTTATAATTAATGATCATAATGAAAATACATAGTCATAATTCATACTTTGAAAATTCTTAACCATAGCTTGTACTTGAAATTAGAGTATGACATAAATGCATGATCAATTTATTTGAAAATCTGAAATTAACTTGGAGATATGCATGATCATAAACTTTATATCAACCCATACATAATTCATATAGATAATATCCTTTAGAAGTATATATCAAAATACTCATAATTTACATCATGAAGACTTGAAATCAAAATAGGAGAATTTATGAAATAACTCTTTAATTTAATTCAATAACCATTAATTTATATCAAAATAGACTTGTGATCTTACTTTCAATTAAAGTTTATGCAATTGGAATAGAGATCACAAAACCCAAAAAATACCATACTTTAATTTGATAGAAAACCTTGAGGAATTGATTGGGCTTCATGGATGAAAGGATCCATGAATCAATACCCACATAACTTGAGTGAGAACACCAATTAATTTGGAAGAACTTGAGAATTTTTATGGAGAAATTGAGTGAATTTGCTTGAACATTTTAATAGAAATTCTTGAGAGCCTTTTTGTAGAGAGAGAAATATTTGATAAATGAATTGTAGAAGAATGAATAGAATTAAAGTTTTAGATTAATTTATAGAGGTGAATTAGGTTCTAAAAACGTCTATGTTTATTAGCTAATAATTTTGGAAAAGTCTACAATGCCCCTAAAAAAACTCAATTCGGCCAGAAGACCTTCCCAGGTCTGCGATGCAGACCTGTCACGAGCAACTTGGCCGGAAAACTATCCCAGGTCCATGATGCGGTCCTGTTGTGGACCACACTATTTTGTGGATTCTTCGAAAATCTTTCTTCCGATCTATAGGTCCTAAAAATCCACTGAGACTATTTTCTCGTAGGTTTTAACCCCCTGATCAATATTCCAAACTCGGATTTTCCAAAAAGATTAAAGATAATGCGTTATATGAGCATCCTATTTTAAAGGCATTCTTAAGGTATTTTGTGAGCATTTTTTTTAGGGATGTTACATCTCACCATGTAGGGACCGATGTTCCTGCTCGATCTACTCCACATAGCTAGCTCAGATTAGTTTGAAGATTTCTTATGGTGAGTTCTCATGTTTTAGGAACAACATCCTTTTTATTCTAGCTTATGTTATGTAGAACATTACGACTTCTATTATTGCAATTCTTGACGCTTATTTTAAGGGTGAGCTAGAGACATTTCTTATCCCCCGCCGAGTCTATTAGTAGAGATATGTTTAGCCAAAATGTATGATGACCTAAGGTTGATAATGATTTCTGTTCTATGATATTTTCCTTTAGTCCTTTTCCCCCTCTTACTTTCACTTATTGTTTGACACCATTACCTATGAAAGGCTAATTGAATGCTAAGAGGCTCGGGTGAGGAACCTCTGAGTTCCTCATTCGCCATGTCAAGTCTAGGCCTTACGCTTGGGTCATAACAACCATTATATCTGGAACATCAAATTTGGTGGGGTAGCATATCTCATTTTCTCATTATGAGATTCTGAATGAATCCCGAGCATCCCATCCTAGTATTTGAAGTTGATGAATATTAGTATTTAAGTTGATATCTAGTGTAGGAAGAATTACTTTGCGTGATCGCGGGCCGTTTTCCGCATTTGCGAAGGCTTGGGCCATTACACTCCGCATTTAGGGGGGATTGGTCGCATTTGTGGAGTTTTTTTTGCTTTGCCTCCACGTTCATGGACCTCAGGCCACGTTCACAAATGTTAATCCTAAAAACCTCCGTGTTTGCAAAGACCAAGGTTTAGCTTGTTACTTTGAATAAAAGGCCATGCATTTCTATCGTAGAGTGGAGTCGTAAGTTTTGATGATCTTGCAGCCTCTATTTAAATGATCATAACATTTTATTCTGAAATTTAAATGAGAAAAACGTGGTTCAATTGGAAAGAGGACTTAAAAACGTTTAATTTTATAGTTCATGGGACACCTAATTCTTTAAATTTAGTAGATATGATCTGTCATAACTCAAGCCTAGGGTCTAGAGGTGAAATGGAGAATGAGGAACTCGAAAGTACCTCAAAGAATCCTCTTAGCATTCTTTTAGACTTTCATAGGTAATGAAAATAAATAAACAAGCGTAAATCATAATAGTAAATCTTCAACTTACATATGTCCAACAATACATCTAACTTTTATATTTAACGGAGTTAAGACAAGTCCCTAGCTCACCCTCAATCACAATAGAAAGAAATATCATAGTAAGTTTCTAAAGGTCTCAACATATAATAAGCTAGAAAGATAAAGGAGTATTGTTCCCAGAACATAGGAACATACCAAAAGTAGTCTTCTAACAAAATCTCAACTAGCCACATGGAGGAGAACGAGGAGGAGTACCCATCCCTATATGGTGATATGATGTAGGAAAAAGAGTACGCGTTAATACTTTGAATGTACTAAGTATGTAGGCATGTGTGAACATTGAGGAAACATTAAAATATTTATGTAATATAAAACAAAATGCAATGCATGCATAATCAATAATATGGATATCCTTTAAAATATTCATTTTGAGGAAAGATGACCATAACCGACATTCATGACCATGTGATCTATTAAATGGAATCCAACATAACCCCCTAAGTTGGCTGGGGAAACTACTTGCTAATAGAACTCCGTTAACTTCATTCATTTCTTTAACTTTAAGGGCTATTTGTGGATCCATTAGCCTAAGCCTATAAGGGCTCCTATGTTGGCACATAGTTAATAAGACATGGGGTTGCTACTAGGATTCCCTTAATAAATCAGACCTCAATGCCTCATTCGGTGCTAAATCATTCCCACAGAATAGTTCAATACTTTAAAATAGTCATAGCATATAACTTGAGAATTCAAAACATCACATTCGGTGGAATAGCTCATTAAAATCTTTAGTGATTAAAACATGTAAGAATTGTACTTATACCATATAGAATCCATCACTCATAGCATTTCATGATTCTTTTATTTTATAGTACTCCCTTTTTATCATAGACATTGCTTTCATAACCATTTATTTGGAGTCAAGTTTTTAAGTCAAACTTTATTAAAATTATAGTAAAACTAGGTGGGTTTAAGTCACTTCAACTTTCAAACATGTATGTAAATGAAATTATGCATAAATACTTTGAAATCCATTAATTAAAAATCATGCTTTAAACAACCCACCATGAATTTCAAGAATCTTTAAAAAGATAAATAGAGAAATTACTTGCAAATCATTAATTCTTACATATGAAATTATTTTACTTCAAAATAGAACAATAATCATTAGTTTAACCATTATTCATGCTATTAAAAACAAATAAGAATTACCCATAAGAAAATCTTACTTGAAATCACGAGATTTAGTTGAAAGAGTTTTGAACTACAAGAGTGGAAGAACCCATTGATAAACACCCACATAACTTAGAGTAAAGATTAAAAAAAAAATATAATTTATCATATAATAAAAATACTTTAAGCGTGAGCGTGGAAGTAATAGTGTCATTGAAGCCTTACATAACTAGAATCCAAAGCGTTACTTAGAATCGAAAGACTTAATGAACACTCTTAAATCCTAGCTTTTTCTACTCGTCAAAGCATTTTATGTACTATCCGGAGTATATGAATAGCAGGGATAATATTTATATACTACTAAGAACTAAAATAATATTTTGAGAACAAGTAAAGAAGTGTATAGAGAGAAGAGTTGCTTGAGAAAGCTTGATCAACAAAATGATGAAGTAAGGTGGGTATTTATAGGTGTGAAGGAGGGACCTAACAATAATTAAAATAATTATAAAGAAAAATCTAAAAAATAATAGAGGATTGTGATGCCATTGGTGATGTCAAATGGAGGATTATTGATGTCATGGGTGATGTAAAATGGATCTAGATCTTCTATGGGTGATGAGATGAATCTTTTTTTACGAAATATCCTTTTTCAGAGCTATGTTTGAACAAGATAACTTTCTAATTAGGATTTGATGTATTAATATTAATTGTGTATCTAGAACTCTTATTTCATGTCGTTCAAGAATCAATCTATTTGAAGCAACGTGTAGTGAGATATAGTTTTTCTTCTACAATTACTTTATTTCATCACAAAACCATGTCTTGCAAAGATTAATTTATTTGACTACTTAGCCTCCGAATTTTAAGCTATGGTCTAATGAAAGTTGTAGGTAATGATGTTGGAGTTATTCACAAATTTGAATCATTTAATGTGGACCATTATATGAAATGTTATTCTCAAAATATGGAAGTAATATCATTTTCGTCGAGAAAACCAACAACCCATCATTAAAGCAATCGTGCAATTTAAAACATCGTTCAAAACATATTTTATAATTTTGCATGCATATGACAAAAAAAGTTTGAATGCAAGGATTTCAAGTAATTGAGCAAGGACTACTTAATACCTTAGGCTTGAGTTAAGGGGAAAATGTGAGGGTATCGCTTAATCATATCCACTTCTGCTTCCCATGTAGCACTTTCTACTTGTTGATTTTTACAAAGGACTATAACAGATGCAACTTCTTTGTTCCTCAATTTCTTAACTTGCCAGTCCAAAAAATTTAAACTGGGACTTTTTTATAGGTCAAGATTTTTTCAACATTCACTACTTCCAAAGGAACAACGGAACTAGGATCACCCACATATTTTCTCAACATAGACACATGGAACACCAGGTGAGGAATGGCCATTTCCCATTGAAATTCCAAATCATACGTAACCTTGCCAATACTTCTCATGATTCTATAAAGTCCTACATACCTAGGAATAAATTTCCCTTTCTTACCAAACTGAACCATACCTTCATGGGTGAAACCTTCAGATACACTCAATCATCCACATTAAACACAACATCCCTTCTTCTAGTGTGGGAATAGGACTTTGACAACTTTTAGCCATCTTTAACCTGTCTCTAGTAATCTTAACCTTATCTAAAGAATCAAATACAAAATTACGGCCCAACAAGGTCATCTCAATTACTTCGAACCAACAAACCGGGGATCTATATCATCTCCCATATAAAGCTTCAAATAGGGCCATTTCAATACTCCAGTGATAACTATTATAATAGGAAATCTCGATGAGCGGTACATGATCATCCTAATATCTTCTAAACTCTAAAACACAATATCTTAACATATCATCTAGGAAGGCAACTTTGAACTCTTCCCATTCTATCGACCCCATTTCTTCATCCCTCTCAACAACCTTTAGTTCACATTACACTGAAGCCACACATTTGATTTGATAGGCCACTAGCTCGACTTTCTCTTTCAGTGGCACATCATGATACCCATAATCCGGTACACCTCATCAATAAACTACATAGGGTCCTCATCTAGTTTAGAACCATCGAACTAGGGTAGATTCATCCTTTGGAAATCTCAAATCTTAGAGGCCGGATTTTGCATTTAGGGAGGAAGAACACCTTGATGTCCTCGATTGGCTACGACTTGAAATAATAATATAATGATATTATGAAACTCGGCATGGGTTACCCCTTTTTGATAATGTGAGGCATTGGGAACTATAGGATCTTGGACCTCATCGTCAACCCTTTCTCTTGGAGGTGCTCTTCTATGAATCATTATCTAGAGAACACGAAACTGGTCATTAGTTAGAGGAAATCTTAGGACACTCTTAGGTACAATATGAATTTGAAAGAGGTGAAATTTTTTCTAAAAGTCCCATAGTCTCCTATTACACAAGGTATGTTTTACTCCGAGGATAATTCAAAACCTCAGTCTATGATACCAAATTTGTAACAATCCAAGCCTAGGGCCTAGATGTGGCATGGTGAATAAGGAATCTAAAAGTACCCAAATAAGCCTCTTAGCATTATTTTAGACTTTTATAGGTATGGACAATAATAAACAAGAAGAAATCATAATAGTAAATCTTCAACTTATATATATCTAACAATATATCTAACTTTTAGATTTAACGGGGCTAAGATAAGTCTCTAGTTTACCCTCAATCATAATAGAAAGAAATATCATAGTAAGTGTCTAAAGATCTCAACATATCATAAGCTAGAAAGATAAATGAGTATTGTTCCCAGAACATGGGAACTTACCAAAAATAGTCTTCAAATGAAATCTCAACTAGCCATGTGGAGGAGAACGAGGAGGAGCATCGGTCCCTACATGGTGATATCATGTAGGCAAAAGAGTATGCGTTAGTACTTTGAATTTACTAAGTATGTAGGCATGTGTGAATATTGAAGAAATATTAAAACATTTAAATAATATGAAACATAAGCAATGCATGTATAATCAATCATATGGATGTCCTTTAAAATATTCATTTTTTGGGAAGATGACTATAACCGATATTTAAGACCATGCAAGCTATTAAATGGTATCCAACATAACCCCCTAAGTTGGCTGGGAAAACTACTTGATGATAGAACTCCATCAACTTCATTCATTTCTTTAACTTTAACTTTAAGGGTTATTTGTGGATCCATTAGCCTAAGCCTACAAGGGCTCCTATATTGGCACATAGTTAATCAGACAAGGGGTTGCTACTAGGATTTCCTTATCGAATCCCACCTCAATGCCTCATTCGGTTTTAAGTCAATCCCACAGAATAGTTTAATACTTTAAAATAGTCATAGCATATATCTTGAGAATTCAAAATATCATATTCGGTGGAATAGCTCGTTAGAATCTTTAGTGATTCAAAAATGCAAGAATTGTCCTTATAGCATAATGAATCCATCAATAATAGCATTTCGTCATTCTTTTATTTTATGATATTTCCTTTTTATTATAGACATTGCTTTCATAAATATTTATTTAGAGTCAAGCTTTCATGTAAAATTTCATTGAAAATATAGTAAAACTAGGTTGATTAAAATCACTTAAACTTTCAAACATGTATGTAAATGAAATTATTAATAAATACATTGAAATCCATTAATTAAAAATCATGCTTTAAACAATCCACCATGAATTTCAAGAACCTTTAAAGAGATAAATAGATAAATTACTTGCTAACCATCAATTTTTACATATGAAATTATTTTGCACCAAAATAGACCAATAATTCTTAGTTTAACCATGATTCATGCTATTAAGTACAAATAAGAATTACCTATAAGAAAATCTTACTTGAAATCAAGAGATTTAATTGAAAGAATTTTGAACTACATGGGTGGAAGAACCCATCGATAAAAACCCACATAACTTATAATAAAGATTAAAGATAATAAACATAATTTATCATATAATAAAAACATTTTAGGCATGAGAGTGGAAGGAATTGTCTTTTTGAAGACTTACATACCTGGAATTCAAAGCGTTACTCAAAATTGAAGGACTTAATGAACACTCTTAACTCCGAGTATTTTCTACTCGTCGGAGCATTTTGTGTACTACCCGGAGTATATGAATCACAAGGATAATTTCTACACTACTAAGAACTAAAATAATACTTTGAGAATGAGTAAAGAAGTGTATAGAGAGAAGAGTTGCTTGAAAAAGCTTGATGAACAAAATGATGAATTAAGGTGAGTATTTATAGGTGTGAAGGAGGGACCTAACAATAATTAAAATAATAATAAAGAAAAATCTAAAAAATTAATAGAGTATTGTGATGCCATGGGTGATATCAAATAGAGGACTATTGATGTCATGGGTGATGTCAAATAGATCTAAATTTTCTATGGTTGGTGAGATGAATCTTCTTTTTACGAAATACATTTTTTTAGATCTATATTTGAACATGATAAATTCCTAATTAGGTTTTGATGTATCACATGAATTGTTGCTCTAGAAGTTTTATTTCATGTCATTCAATAATCAACCAATTTCAAGCATTATACAGGGAGATATGGTTTTTCTTGTATAATTACTATATTTTGTCACTGCACCAGGTCGTGCAAAGATTAATTTAGTTGACCTAATTAGCCTCCGAATCTTAAGGTATGGTCATGAAAGTTGTAGATAATGATATTGGGGTTGCTCACAAATTTCAATCACCTAATTCATACCAATATATGAAAAGTTATTCCCAAAATATACAAACAATATCATTTTTCATCGAGTATTGAAACACCATATACAATATTTTAAGAGGGTGTTACATGATCATTTGAACTTGAACCAAGTAAACTCTTAAATTGAAATTGAACTAGTAAGAAAGCTTTCAACTTATGTTTGTGCTAGAGGATTCTAGTGACCCTAATCACATAAAATACACTCAAACACTCAAGAATCAGTCATAATAATTATATTTCAATCATGATTTGTTGGGTTATGGCCTATACACATACGAAAAATTATTTGGGCCTTAGCTTAAAAAGTTTTAGGGTGTTACAGGTTCAAAGATGAACCTTAGTATATCTTTCCATCCTAGGACAAATGTCCAAGTAGAGAGTACAATTCAGACTCTTGAGGAAATATTGAGAGCTTGTGTTATTGATTTCAAAGGTAATTGGGATGATAACTTGTCTCTTATTGAGTTTATTTACAACAATAGTTTTCACTCGATTATTTAAATGGCATCTTATGAGGCTCTTTCTTGGAGAAGATGAAGATCGTCAATCGGTTGGTTTGAAATTGTTGAAGCTGAGTTTATAGGGCCATATTTTGTTCATCAAGCTATAGAGAAAGTGAAGATTATTCAAGTGAAGTTGAATACTGTGCAAAGTCGACAAAAGTCCTTTATTGATGTTAGGAGAACAGACTTAGAGTTTAATATAAATGGTTGGGTTTACTTTAAAGTTTTGCCTATGAAGGGAGTTATGAGATTTGGGAAGAGACATAGAGTTTAAAGTAAATGGTTGGGTTTACTTAAGTTAAGACCCGAGCAATTTTTCATGTGCGTATAGGCCAAAATTTGATGACTTCTAATTGTATATATGTGTTTAGGATCAATAATTACGTATTTAAAGTTAGATGGGGTTTAGAGTCATAGGAGATCTTTAATACCAAACTAAGTCCAAAGAATTTCTATCGATTAAGTTTTTACATGAGTCCGTACAAGGGTCAACTTTAAATAACCATATCTCCGAATATATAATTTTTTAAATTGCCCATGACCTTTTAAATTAAAGGTCTGTGAGTCTTCTTTCCAATAGCACAAAGACTACATCAATCGGAATTAGAGTAAAATGGTAGGGATATTTTACCAGAGACACTCCAACTTGGTAGAGGTTCGCGATGGCTCTACGATGTGGATATGATACAGACTTTACTGCCCTAAGTTGAATGACGTCTTATTTATTTTTTCGACGGTATCTTTGTCCTATAAACCTTTTGGGATTATTTTAAGTTCCCTAAATATGTAGAAAATCAATTTTACATAATTAAAAACCCTCTCATTAACTCTGAAACATGAGCCTCAAGAATTTTCAAGAACACACAAAGTTAGGGTTCTCTTTTTAAGGTTCTTCATCAAGGTACATTCTTCTCCATAGATCTCAACCTTTCCAACCAAAATTTCTTCGTTTATCCATGAATGTCCAATAGAAATATTAAATCTTAACCTTAGGGTTTCAAAGAAAGAGAATCCATAAATTTCAAGAAAAGGTCTCTGGAGTGTTCTTCTTCAAATTAGGACGTATTTATCATGATTTGTGGAGCAAAGTCGGGGTAAGAAAAGAAAGCCCGCGTAGCTGTCTTGGGTATCTATATTTTGCTTTAGATGATATTGTGAGATAGTGGACTATGGGATATGTCCGCATCGCGGTGAAGAACAATATTCTTGAACTTCAAGCTATGGAACATGCCCGCAATGCGGACCTGGAAGTTAAAATTTTGCCATCGTCAGTTCTAATGAAGGGAAAACGTTTCTTTTTCCTACCTTTTTCAAACTTAATCCTGCCCATTTTGGGACTAAACTTAGTTCCTTATTAGTACCCAATAGTGTTTTTCTCTCATTACCACTTAGATTGTTTTGAGAGAGAGACTTTGAGAGCAGGGGAAGAGCTAGTTTTTAAGATTTTCAAGCAAGGTCTTCAAATTTCTCTTAGAAAATCTTCGTTCCAAGTATGTAAGGCTATCAGAATATGAGAATACATTCATCCTCTTGCTTCACTTGTTTCTATAGTCAATTTAAGTAATCAGTTTGAGTTTCATTTTCTATACAAGGGAAGCCTTGATGTATCTACATACTTTCTTATTGAGTTCTAGTATGTATTTTATATTATAGTTTAATAGTTGATGTTTGTAGTTATGGATTTATGTTTGAATTCACATGAACTTTAGTTGAGGTTTACACTACATATTTTGTGGATTATTTATGTAAAAAGAAGTATTATCTTCATTGTCTAATTGAGAATGATGTCGAGTTTGAAGGAATCTATTTTTTATGTCTATTTTCAAGCATGAGTATTAATACATTTAAAAGGTCACAGTTTTTAGAATTGAGTTGATAAGTTAAAGTGTGTTTTAAAATGCATTATTGAGATGGGATGCTACCTATATTTAAGAGAAGAGATTACATAAGAGAATATGATGTAAATTGATGTTAAAGTCTAATGAGACTAGGTGAGATTGCCTAGTCATAACACGACAATCGAAACCTCAAGGGGATCCAACCAAGACTTCTCCACATATCGTAAGCATACATAAGTTAACCTAAATGCGGAAATAACAAAGGAAGAATCTAAATCATGAATCATATAAAGTATACGAATTTGACAACATAGACAATACAATATATGTCCAACAATGCCTTTACTACATAAGATGAGCGGGGGCTAAGACATGTCCCTAGCTGACCCTCAATACTAATATAACAATATATTTAGAAGGGAAACTACTCATAACTACTCCGCTATAGATGAGGACTCACCAAAACTCCACCAATATAGATTCTCAACTAGCCAAGTGTGGGAATATGATCCTCGATTGCTATATTATTAGACAATGTATGCAACAATATGCGTTAGTACGTTTGAATGTACTAAGTATGTGGGCATGACATGAAATATAAATCCCAAGATGCAATGATCAATTAACGTATATGATAAAAGAGAATGGATAAAGTCAACGGAAACCATAATGACCAGATAATTTAAAAAGGCATATTGAGATCATAAGAGAACATAAGGAAAGTAACATATGTGGCATAAAATTATTACCGATAATAAAACCATGAGAGCTATAACATGAAATCCCGGTGTTTCCCCATACAATGGAAGAAAGGGGAATCTACTTTCCAAGGTAAACTCGACCCTGCTGGGTGGGTCATGTACATAAACTATATATGTATTCACTAACTAGGCTATAAAGGAAAATTCTATGGTGGCACATAGTTATGAGACAAGACACTTTATATATGGACCCCGTAAGTTGAGCCCAACCTCAAGTCATCATTCGGTGCTAAGTAAAATCCCACGGAAAATATAATGTAGTAGTCATACTTAGCATATAACATAAACTTCATGATTCATAGATTAGATTATTTGCATGTCATAAATGTAATGTGAGTATAATCCTTTCAACATTATACTATCATACTTTCATAATTTATGTCATTAGGTTCCTAGCTCACAACCATAGAGCCCTAAGTCACATTTATTCATAACTTGCATAAAATTCATAACTTGAACATAATTGTTATTCATGATCATAATTCATAATTTAATTTAGAGTAAAACACATATACATAGTCAATTGAGTGAAAACCGTGAGAATACTTTAAAATCAATGAACTTTATAATCATATTTCATGTAAATCATCTTTGAAGATAGATTCATGCTTGGGCATTCATAATTCAACTTGAAATCATCCATTTAATGTAAAAACATACTTTTAATGATTAGAATTGTAATTGAAATAACCCAATGCAATTCATCAAACTAGGGTTACAAACCCAATTGAAGTTAATTAGATTTTGAGTAAGAACCTTTAGACTCCATAGGTAAAAGAAACCCATGAATCAATCCCCACATACATTTAGTGAATTTTAACTTGGAATTGATAAAGGACTTGTTCTTGAAGAAACCCTAGCCAAAACTTGAAGAATATGAAGATCTCTTAAGGAACCTTGGGAGAAAAGTCTAAAAAGTGATCTTAGAGGTTATGAGGGAAAACAATAGACTTAGTAGTATTTAGGAAAATAACATAATGAATCTAGTCCCCAAAACATCCACATACATTAATGAAAGAATAAGGAAATAACTGAATTACCCTTCATTTAACTGAAACTAGAGATATCAAGGAGGACCCATCATAGTCGTTGATCCTCACCACGGCTCGTGGTGGTGTCCGTGAAGTTAGACTTTATCTTAAAATCCTAGGGTTGCAGGGAAAATTTTCAAGACTTCCTCCATGGAGACATTCACGATTCATGGAGGATATCATGGTACGTAAACCTCAGGCGTAGTGTTGTACCTATAAGAGAGTCTGCACGAGCGTCCACTAGGTAAACCACCACATTTCATGAAGGTCTACACGGCACGTGGTGGTAAATATTGCTCCCTACCTTTGGAAATTTTCTGAGGGCCTTAGGGAAGGGGTCACCATGGAGGACACCACGACTCATAGTTCTTACCATGGCCAGTGGTCCGTTTTCGTGGTCCCTTCTATGCATGACTGTGGTTTAGGGAATCCACCATAATGGCACATCATGAGGCGTGGTGAGGACCACAGCCCGTGATGTCCTTCATGGTCATCACCTAGTGCCAAAATGTTCAATTTTCTGGGATTTCACCATTTGATCCTTATTTTCTGACTTTCCAACTTCTAGGTCTTACAATATCTCACCTTTGGGAACATTCGTCTGTGAATGAGACTCAAACTAGCATGAATGGAATAGGAAAGAAACATAACAACACAATATGAATGCAAAGCTTCGCGATAATGCATAAAATATGAAATCTTTAATCTCGAGCATAAGCATAAATTTAAAACTCATTTCATGAATATGAATGCATATGAAACCATGAGAACAACTAAATCACATGATTTGGGGTGTTTGGTACATGAAGGAACTAAATACCTCAACAACGTATGAAAGGAAAGAAATGAGGGTATTGAGACATCATATCAGCTTCGGCCTTCCATGTAGCACCCTCAACCGCTTGTTTTCTCCATAATACTTTAACTGAAGTTATTTCTTTGTTTCTTAACTTTGTAACTTACCGGTCTAAGAATTCAACCATAACCTCTTCATATGAAACACTCTCTTTGACCTAAATGCTGTCCAAAGGCATAATAGAACTAGGATCACCAAGAAACTTCCTCAATAATGACACATGGAACACCGGATCCACCAATGCCAAATCCAAAGGAAATTCCAGCTCATAAACCACCTGACTAATAAACCTCAAAATTTGATATAGGCCAACATTGGGGGGAACTAACTTTCCTTTCTTACGAAATACATCACACTACACAACAAACCTATCAAAATCTTTCAATAAATTCCATACCAAAGCGGAGGTGTGCTTATCGTTCAAATCTTGGAATCTTTTTTCATATATCTTAGACCTTTGAAATTTCACCTTTTTAAGTCAACGTAGACAAAGGAAATGAAATAGAAGAGAAACCTTCCACAAACCATCTATAATAATCAGCTAAGCCCAAAAAACTTCGAATATCAGAAGGATTCAATGGTATAAGACAATTCTTAACTTCCTCAGTCTTTTTGGGATCAACCATAATTCTTTTTCCGAAACAATGCGATTAAGAAAAGCAATTTTAACTTAACCAAAATTCACACTTACTAAACTTTGCATACAATTGACGGTCCTAGAGAATTTGCAACACAATTCTCAAATGATCAACGTACTCTTTCTTACTTCAAGAATAGATCAAAATATCATCAATGAACATAATCACAAACATATCCAAGTATTGATTAAACACCCTATTCATCAAATCCATAAAAGATGTAGGGGCATTCATTAGTCCAAAGGACATAACCAAGAAGTCAAAGTGACCATACCGATTTCTAAAGGCCCTCATTTGAATTTCATACTCTCTTACTCAGTGTTGATAATAGCTCGATTGAAGATAAATATTAGAAAAGTAGATTTCTCCTTGGTTTTGATCGAACAAATCAACAATCCTTGGAATTGGATACTTGTTCTTTTAGGTGACCTTATTCAACTGTCAGTAATCTATATACATTCAGAGTGACCCATCTTTCTTTCTAAAAAACAATACATGACCACCCCATGGTGAAATACTTGGCATTATGAAACCCTTATCCAAAACATCTTTCAATTGCTCTTTCAACTCCTTAAGTTTTGCTAGATCCATATGGCAAGGAGGAAAAGAAATAGATTGAGTATCAGGAAGGAGATCTATGACAAAGTCAATTTCCCTTTTGAGAGTAACATCGGGCAAATCGTTGGCAAAACTTCCAGAAACTCACTAATTATAGGGACTGACTCAAGAGTAGGAGCTGCGAAATCAATATGCTTAACTCACACTATACGATAGATCTACCCTTTGGAAATCATTTTCAAGGCCTTAAGATATGATATGAATCGACCGTTAACCACCCAATCATTACCCTTCCATTCAAGAATAGGCTCAGTAGGAAATTGAAATTTGACCTTATGGGTTCTACAATCAATGGATGCATAAGAAGCATGTAACGAATCCATACAAAGCATAATGTCAAAATTTTTCATGTCTAGTTCAACAAGATCACAAGGGATAACTTTATGCAAGATCGTCATGGGATAATTTCTATAAACTCTCTTGGCTAGGATCGAATCACCAACTGGAGTATTAGACAAAAATGGTTCTAACATTACTTGGGGGCACATATCAAATCTCATAGAATGTTAAGTAGTAAAAAAGACAATTTGGCACTCGGATTAAGCAATGCATAGAAATCAAATTTAAAGACCCATAATATACCCATTACCACATTGGGAGTCTCATTCATATCTTACCTAGCATGAAGAGCATAGAATCGATTGTTGCATCGACCACCCTTTGGCTATGCTTGGTCACCTTATTGCACTTGGCCTCCTTGGGCTACTTGGCCTTGAAGACGGCCTTCTGTACCCTTGTTGGAAACATAAGGGCACTCGGATTGCGTGTGGCCTACCTTACCATACCCACAACAAATACTCATTTCCATCAAACACCTTCCTCTATAATTCTTTCCACACTTAGCACACTTGGGAAATAAAGGGCTACTAGCATTTACAACACAATCTTGACCCTTAGGGTATGACATCCTATCCTTAACAAACTTCTTTCCCAAAACTTGACCTTGTTTAAAACAACCACTACCACCATCGGTCCTAGCATTTTCCACCTAATACTGGGCTCTCTTAGAGTCTCTTATCCTTAATTCGCTGAGTTTCTATCCCCCAATTTTCTCAACAAAATTCATCTGCTGAGATATATCTATTTCCTTAACAAGCATAGCGGTACATCATTCCTTTAAAAGCAAGTCAGATAGGCCCTATATGAATTGACTCATACAGGCATGTGGATCGGCAGCCAATAAAGGTTCATACTTGGATAGCTTACTGAAATTGAGGGCATAGTCCCTCATATCCATTTTCCCTTCTCTGAGACTGATAAACTCAAACACCTTTGCCTCTCTTAACTCAAGAGGGAAGAAGTGATTAAGAAACGCAAGCTTGATGGATTCCCTATCAATATGACCTTCATCCACTCTTTCTAACTTCCATTGAGTATACCAGACTTGACCAACACTCTTGATTTAGTAGGCCTCCAACTCCGCTTTCTCTTCCAAAGTCACCCCCATAATACTGGCTATCTGAGAATCCTCATCAATGAACACTTGAGGATTCTTATATACTTTCAAACTATGGAACTTGGGAAGGTTCATCCTTGTAAAGTCCCTTACTTTAGAAGTCGGAGTAGGAGCATTATGACGAAACGCAACCCCTTTTTTTGCCACAACTTGGGCTAGCATAGTGATAGCAGTCTAGAACTCTGCTTTAGTAACTTAGTCGGATTTAGAACCATTGTCTTGAGGGACCGGAGGAACATTTTCCTTGTTAGCATTGACCCCTCATTTCATAGGTTCTATTTTAGGATGCATTTCTGAAAATTACCAAGGAAAATCATTCGGGAAAGGAAATCTTAGAGTATATTCTATTACACGACATAGATCATAGAAGAATTGAGCATTTCTTAAAACTTCTTATGGCCTCTTATTCATAGATGTGACATTCTTCACAACCATGAATAAAACACAAGTTGATGTGGCATGTTGGACTCCCTAGGACATCTTAAACCTGCTCTAATACTATATTTTTCATGAGGGACCTAAGGCATAGTCATAATATGGTGATCGAAATCCTAAAGTTCTCCAACCATGCCTTATTGACATATCATAATTATAAATAAGGTAAAGTTAATGCGAAAATAACAAAGGAAGAACCTAAGTCATGAATAAAAAAAGTATAGGAATTTGACAACATAGCCTTTATAATATATTTTCAGAGTTGAGTTTCTTGAGGTGAGTAAGTTTTCTTTCGGCCAGTTTACATATCGTACAATCCATGTACTGACATCATTAAACTTGCATCATTTTAAGATATAGATATAGGTATTCGATATCATTAATATGCGCACAATTGAGGATCTATTATCTCTAGATTTTAGTGAGACCTGTTTTAGATTTGTAGGACTCACTCTTTATCATCTTTATTTCTTTATATTAGTTATTTTGAGGTAGTGGTGGCTTATCATGAAACCTTCTTAATAGTTAGTAGAGGATTCACAGACTGAGTGGAATGGAGTCATTATGAATCTTTCAAAGTCCATTTTAAAACTATAGATATCATTAATGAGTTATGTTTTAAATCTGAGAACTTTAATTTATTATTTAAAGTTTGATGAGGAAATTTATTAAATGCCCACATGAGTTACTGGTTTTATAAGTTGCCTCTTCCGCTAAGTGAGTTAGCTTGACAAGGGTTGGCTTTGACCAGTAATGATTTAAAACTGGCGGCCATATTCAGGTTGTAGGCTGAGGGCATGACACTTAGTCCTCATTACACAGGACTTATGAGTTGGTAATATCACTTACGAGTTTGAGCTCCATCATAGTTAACCTCCATTCATATTTTGATGCTTACGAAATGCTTGGAAAATCCTTCACTCATTATTTTAATAAAAAATATTGGGGTGAAAGATAAGGTTTCTTATGAAGAGATTCTTGTCCAAATTCTTTATCATAAGTTTCATAAGCTGAGGACTAAGGAGGTCACTTCAATTAAAGTTCTCTAGAGAAATAAGTTTGTTGGGAGGCTACATTGAAAGTCAAAGAGGATATGTGAGAAAAGCATCCGCACTAATTTGTTCCTCCTAGTGTCGTTTTCCTATCTTAGAGTTTAGTATCTTCTCAAGTATTTGAGTAGGTTTTACTGAGTTGAGTTTGTCCTTTCATAATTAGTGCCTCGAATAAATTGCTAGATTGGTAATCATTGGAGAATGAATGATCCCAAGGAGATGATATTATAACACCGTATACTATTTTAGCTTAGATAAAGTTCGAGAAAACACAAAAAAACATGAGCAAGTGATGAAGATGCACTTTATAGGTGATCCATGAGGGCACCTCTAATTTGTAAAAAGGTCTATGAGTTGTCAGTGTGACTGTTAGACCCCTTCCATACTTCGCCAAGTTTATGTTATTGAGGACCCCATCTACGATCCAACCTTATGACCTGTAAGAGACTTCACAATTGTAGAATCACTCATAGAGATAAGTGACATATTCCAGTAGCTAGTGGAATAGGCACTGAATCCCATGAGAGGGTCCTACAACTCATACAAAGTTCTATGGATAATAGGATGGTCCATAGACCCCAAGCCCTAAATCCCAATTTAGTTCCACAAGTGGATCCCTATGAGCCATCAAACGTTCTACGAAACATATAGTGGATTCGTAGACCCAACAAGACCCAAACTCGTAGTTTCCTATTTTAGTACCCAACTTTTATGACCGACCTTCAATAGTCTGCAGAAAACTATAAGGTCCGTAGAAGGGCCCATTGTGGACCAAAGTCAGTTTTTAATGAGGGTTAGTTTGTACTTTTCCCACCTTTTCCAAAATAAAATCTTGAAGTTTTGTTACTTAAATAAGTCCCTTATCAATAGCCAACGTTCCTTTTCTCTCATTAATCCTTAGAATAGTTTGAGAGAAAGGATTGGAGAGAAGGCGAAAAGCTAGAGTTAAAGTGTTTCAACCAAATTATTCGAGTCTTTCTTAGATCATTGACCTTCTAGTATGTAAGCCTAATCACAATATTCGACTATGTTTGTCCTCATGCCCTACAACTTCATCCACTAGAGTATTGAGTTTGAGTTTGAGTTTCAATTCTGTATATCGAGTTTTGAGTTTATTATGTAATCTTTGATTGAGTTCCCTATATAATTGTCGATATTGATATAATTTTTATGGGCTTGAGTTCTTAAATTTGTTATTCATGTTTGCATACACATGAAATCTAGTTGAGTATTTGCATTAATTGTTTCTATGCAATATTTTGAGATAAAAGCATAATATAATTCATCTTTTAAATTGAGAAAGAGATTAAGCATGAGTTTGAGTTGAGAAGTTATTCATCCATTTATTTTGAGCATGATCATTATGGGTATAAATGTGTTTGATTATAAGACATTTCAATACTTATTTTGAGAATTAGTTGAAATACTAAAATTAAGTTTTAAATGCATTAACTGAGTTTGACGAGTAAACTATTTTAAAGAGGAGAGTTGAGTTGAGAAGAGTTGGTCTAATTGACTAAAGTCCAATAAGACTACATAAATAAATTTAGTACATACACTCACTTGAGGTATGACCATAATAAATATTTTTTGGGGAGTTGTATTGATGACCGATTGATTCGGGTGATTCCTCATTAGCCTCATAGAGGGATTTTATATAGATCCAAAGATCAGTTGCGCCCCTTACCCTTGCAAGGTATTGGATGTCTATGACAATGGAAACAGTTCATTATATCATCACAATGCTCATAGTGATGGTTGTCGATTAGAGAATCTCCTCATGAGTAAAATATTATTTTATACTAAGTTGGATTTACTTATTCATACCTTTTAAAGATTTGTCTTATTTATACATATTGCATGCTTTATTGAATTAAGCTATTTCAGATTTAGATTAATTGAGTATTTATTCATTTGTGTTGAGTTTTACATTCTTGAGTAAGTTTCCTTTCTACAATTTTACATACCATACATTCCATGTACTTTATGATGTAGACATAAGTTATAGAGAGCCTCAACAGATGTGTCATTGAAAATCAGTTTTCCATTCAGCTTTAGTGAGACCTCTTTCCATTCAGAGGAACTCTTTCAGTCATTATATTTCAATTATAATTATTATTTTTAGGTAGTTATGGGCTTGTCCTGGTACCTATTTAAGAATCACTTTTAATGGCTTCATTGACTAGACATAGATAGAGTTTTGAGTTCATCTTTTGGAGGGATTTTTAAACTATTTATTTATTATATTCTTGAGAATTTAAGTTTATTTTTCCTAGTTTTACATTTCTTTTAATCTTTATATATGCCCATCTGAGTTATGTTTTTATGACTTAAGTCTTCATTTTAGTGAGTTAGCGGGTCCAAGGGTTCACTTGGGAAGTAGTAATAGTTTATGAGTGTCGGCCACGCCTAGGGTGGAGACTCTAGGTTTGACAACTTACCACAAGGCAGCTTATGTGAAGAACCTTGGGCCACACTTCCTTGAGACTATGAACCTTGAACTTTGAAGTTCTGGTTAGTCTGTGATGTTTGGTCATTCCTGTTATTCGATGTCAGTGCACTCACTAATGATGGTCTACAACCAAAAGACCTCCTCTAAGAGAATATTTAGTTTCCATAACCACCTTTGTGATGGTTAGTCTCATTACCTACAGACCTTGTTTTCTTATGATGGTTCTCCTCCCTATTTTTTTCTTTGTTCTCCTCAACCAGTTTGCATACACCATGATTCTAGAGGTCTCCATGTATGAAATCAATAAGATAGACTTATAATTCTTCATATGTTTCCCAGTCTATAGACAAACTTTCTCATTTTTGATCCCACAGCAAGAACCATCTATGGAGCATACCTGAACAGTTAGATGAACATAAGCTTATACTTTTTCAAGGTCAACCCTTTTTGTTTCAAATTCACAAACTCTTCACCTTTGCTTCTTTAAACACACGGGGACGAAGTGGTATTGGAATGCACTCTCTAACTAATCCCAAACCATAAGCTCAGCATCCTCACCATGACTCTCCTCCCACAAGTTGTACCAAACATTGACCACATCTTTGCACTGAGAGGAAAAAAGCTCAACTCCCTTAATTACAGTCGCACGCATAGCCTTAAGGATCTTCCACATCTCATCGATGATGTTTTGGGGATCCTCCTTAACCTTGGACCTTGTAACACCCCTCAAAATACTTAAAAGTACCTTAAGAATGCCTAGGGAATAGGCAACTCATGTAATGCGTTATTCATATTAATTTTGAAAAATCCGAATTCGGAATATCGATCAGGGGGTCAAAACCTGCGGAAAATGGTCTCGGTGGATTTTGGGACCCGTATATCAGAAGATAGATTTTCGAAGAAATTCATGAAATATTAGGGTCCGTGTCAAGTCCGCAATATGGACTTGGGAGAGTTTTCTGGCCTAGTTTAGTTTTTTTAAGGGCATTTTAGACCTTTCCCAAATTATTAGTCAATGAACCTAGATATTTTTAGGGCCTAATCCAACTCCATAAATTCACCTAAAACCCTAAATCTACTCATTCTTCTACAATTCATCTATAAAATATTTCTCTATCTACAAAAAGGCTCTCAAGGGTTTCCATTGAAGAATTCAAGTAATCTACTCAATTTCTCCATCAAACTCTCACGTTGTTCCAAATTAATTGGTGTTCTCACATAAGGTATGTAGGTATTGATTCATGGATTTTTTCAGCCATTAAGCCCAATCAATTTCTCAAGATTTTTTATCAAATTAAAATATGGTATTTTATGAGTTTTATGATGTCTATTCCTATTGCATGACTTATAATTTAAAGTATGAGTATGAGTCTATTCTGATATAAATTGATGGTTATTGCATTGAATTAAATAGTTTCCATAAATTCTCCTATTTTGATCTCTAGGGTTCATGATGTTAATATGAGTATTTTGAATTATACTTCCAAAGGATATTATCTATATGAATTATGTATGAACGGATATAAAGTTAATGATCATGAATGTTTTCAAGTGAATTACATGATTTTTAAAGTTAATTGAATATGCAATTGAGTTTTACTCTGTTCAAGTTATGAATTTCATGCAAGTTATGAAGAAATGTGACTTAGGGACCTATGTGGTGACCTAAGGCTCAAAGATTGAATTATGCAAATATGATTATAATGATGAAAGGAAAATTCTCACATTACAAGTATGTTATGAAAATGAGCTACTGTAGGGGTTGAGGTTGAAGATCCTAATCATCCACGTAACTAGTAAGTGTTCTCTATTCGACTGTGTTGTGGTGAGTCCTTATTGATTGGGGATTGGTTTTCAAGTTGATTACTATTTTCTTTCAAAATACTTTTGTTTACGTTGTATATTATGGGTGAGCTAGGGACATGTATTAGCCCCCATCCATACTCATGTTTAGAGGCATCTAGTTGAATATATGTTCGAGTCTATGTTGTCATAAGATATATTCATATTTCAATTCATGTTTTAGACTCTCTTATGATGCTTTATCTTTTGTATTTGACCTTATGTATGGTTATTATATGTACAAGAGTCTTGGTTGGAGCTGTTTGGGGTTTCGATCACCGTGTTATGACTAGGCCATAGGTCGGGTCATGAAAAACTTGGTATCAGAGCACAAGGTTTTCCAAGTGTCCTAAGGTGTCCAACATGCCGCGTCAAGTAGAGTATTATTCATGGTTGTGAAGTGCGCCACACTTATGAGTAGGAGGCTATGAGTTATTTAAGAATTCTCACTTTTTTCATGACCATGTCGTGCTATAGAGTTTACCATAAGGCTTTTTTCCCTAGTGGTCTTTCTTCGCAATTTTTAGAAAGATGGTTCCAAGAAGATCACTATTTCCAAGGGGAGATAATGTCAATGATGCCCAAGCTCCCCCGGATCCTCAAGACAATGGTCCTCTACCGTCCCAAGTGAATAATGCAGAGTTTCAAACCACTATTACTATACTAGCCCTAGTGATGACCAACCAAGGTGTTATGACTCCTCCTAATGTTCCTACTCCAGCCTCAAGAGTAAGGGACTTTGCACGAATGAATCCTCCAAAGTTTTATGACTCAAAAGTGAATGAGGATCCTCAAGAGTTCATTGATGAGGTCCACAAGATAGTGAGTATTATGGGGGTGACTTCAGAAGAAAAGGTAGAGTTGATGACTTACCAACTCAAGGGTGTTGCTCAAATATGGTATACTCAATGGAAGTTGGAAGGGTTGATGAAGGTCTTATTGAATGGGAAGCTTTCAAATTTTCTTTAATTGAATAATTTTCCCCTCTTGAGTTAAGAGAGGCTAAAGTGTTGGAGTTCATAAATCTTCACAAGGTAATATGGGGATGAGGGACTAGGCCCTCAAGTTTACTAAGCTATCCAAGAATGCTCCTTCAATGGTTACCGATCCACATGCCCAAATGAGTAAATTCATATCAGGGGTATCCAACTTGGTTGCTAAGAAATGTTACACTACTATTCTTGTTAAGGAGATGGACATATATCGTCTCATGAATTTTGCCGAACGAATTAAAGGAGAAAAGCTCAAGGAAATGAGGATGAGAGATTTTAAGAGGGCTCGGTATAAAGGTGGGTTCTCCAATGCTAGGACCGTTGGTAGTAGTGGATGCTCTCATCAAGGCTAAAGCTCGGGGAAGAAGTTTGCTAAGAATAGGGGCCATACCCTAAATCTCATGGAGAAGAAGGTGTAAATGGTAGTAACCCTTCTTTTCTAAGATGTGAAAAGTGTAGAAGGAATCATGGAGAAAAGTGCTTGATTGGAATGGGTGCTTGCTATGGATGTGACAACATGGGCCATAAGTAATCCGAGTGCCTTCTTGTTGCCAAAAAGGGTGGAGATGGTCATCCTATAGGAGGACAAGTACAACAAGGAGCCCAAGCTCAAACCAAGAGTGGCCAACACAACAACCGATTCTATGCTCTTCATGCTAGGCAAGAGGTTGATGAGGCTCCCGATGTGGTCACGGGTATGTTATGAGTCTTTCACTTTGATGTTTATGCATTACTTGATCCAGGTGCCAACTTTTCTTTTGTTACTTCTTACATTGCTATGAGATTTGATTTGTGCCCCGAAGTGTTGATAGAACCTTTTTTGGTTTATACTCCCATTGGTGGTTCGATATTAGCCCAAAGAGCTTATAGAAAGTATCTTGTATGGGTCTTGCACAAAGTTATTCCATATGACCTTGTTGAACTTGATATGACTGATTTTGACATCATTCTTGGTATGGATTGGTTACATGTCGCTTACGCATCTATATGTTGTAGAACTCGTGTGGTTAAGTTTCACTTCCCTAATGAGCCTATTCTTGAATGGAAGGGTAATGATTCAGTAGTTAAGGGTCGATTCATGTCATGTATTAAGGCCTGAAAAATGATTTCCAAAGGGTGCATTTATCATATGGTGCGAGTTAGGGACATTTATTCCAAAACTCCTACTCTAGAGTCAGTCCCTATAGTTAATGAGTTCTTCGACGTGTTTCCTAGTGATTTTCCCAGTAATCCTCCCGAAAGGGAGATTGATTTTGGCATAAATCTCCATCCCGATACCCAACCTATCTCTATTCCTCCTTACCGTATGGCTCTGGCGGAACTTAAGGAGTTGAAAGAACAATTGAAGGATTTGTTGGATAAGGGTTTTATAAGACCAAGTATTTCCCCATGGGGTGCTCCAGTGTTATTTGTTAGGAAGAAAGATGGGTCACTCAGAATATGTATAGACTACCGGCAATTGAATAAGGTCACCATCAAGAACAAGTATTCAATCCCAATGATAGATTATTGTTTGATCAATTATAAAGAGAAAGCTATTTTTGTAAGATTGACCTCCATTCCGATTATCATCAATTGAGGGTAAGGGAGTGTGATATTCCCAAGACAATTTTTTGGATAAGGTATGGTCATTTTGAATTTGTAGTAATGTCATTTGGGTTGACAAATGCTCCTTATATATTCATGGATTTGATGAATCATATTTTCAAGCCATAATTGGATATATTTATAGTGGTGTTTATTGATGATAACTTCATTTACTCTCAAAATAAGGAAGATCATATGGGTCACTTAAGGATTGTGTTGCAAACATTGAGGGAAAAGAAATTATTCACTAAATTTAGTAAGTGCGTTATTTGTCTAAGAGAGGTTGCATTTCTTGGCCATGTGGTATCCGCTTATGGGATTAAAGTAGGTCCAAAGAAATGGAGGCAGTTAAGAATTGGCCTAGACCATTATCTCTTTCATGACCCAACTCCGTAGGTCATGACTGGTGCCCGAGTTAGGCACCCATACATACCCTTAGCCCCACTTAGCAAGTTAGCAGAATAAACAAAAGTAGAAATTAAAAAGGGGTCTCTAGAGAGCGCATGAGAATAGATATAGCACAAGAGGACCGTTAAGGCCATCACGGAACACAAAGCCCAAAAACATAACCCACATCACAAGTCTACATACCTCTACAGAATGATAGCCTAGTCATATGACGGGAAAGGGCCCCATCGTACCCTTAACTAACAGGTACAAATGTACAACAGAAAAGTTAATACCAAAATAGGGCTCCGGACAAAGGAGCACTGCCAACCAACAAGGTAGATGTCCTAAGCAAGCGGATCAGCAAACCGAGCGTATGTACCTGTGGGCATGTAACACAACCCCCAAATAAAGGGGGTCAGTATGGACAATGTACCGAGTATGTAAAGCATGGACTGTAATAGGTAAAGCCATTACCAGAATAGAAGGAGCAAAAATTAGCAATATATCCAGAAATATCAAAATGCTTTTCATAACCACAGATAATGTATGCAGAAAAACATATGCCATATCCGGCCTATTATGGGACTTGGTTAACAAATTGTTGTCGTCGCCCCATCACCAGCGCGACAGCACATCATAAATCCAGAGTAGAGAATATCACCGTAACAAATCATATCATATCATATCATATGTGTACATGACACATCATAACTCCACAAATCAAACCCATGTACAGGGCGTACCTACCCCCTCACATCGAGGCACGGTGAACAATGCAGATAATTACGCACGTTAATAAAACCTGACCCGGGCTCAGTGAAGGAAGTATTGAGGCATCCACGAGTGGAGTAGTGAGTAACTAAATGCACTTTAAATCATTTTTGAACTCGATGGAGTTAACAAAACGAGCTAGTATTCAAAAATTAAGACAAGAGTCGTATCAAGTACCTTTTGAATATCACTATAAGTTATATCGAAATAGAACTTTTAGAATCATATACACATATCTATACATGTATCTATGGTTAATGACCTTTCACTTTCCAATTCAAACTCTACAACCAAGTCCCCATAGAGGTCATTTCCTTATCCATTTCCTTGACTAGTTCATTACTAGTTCCTAAGTTACCAAAAATCGGGCAGCATTTCCCCTATAACTTCAACATTCCCAAGATTTTAACTAGGAAAAAATATAAACAACCATACCAAAAACAACAACCAGCAGCATATATATAAATAAATCACTTCAACATTACCCAATACAACTCCAAATAATTAGCTCCGAACTACCATACAAAAATGGAGTTCTTAGCCTTTATCTTATAAAATCTTTTACCATACAAAATGGAGGGTCATGTGGATGAAACCAGCATCACCCACACCCCTTTTTGAGTATTCTCCATCCCTTCAACACGAAATTAAACCACCCCAACCTCCTGCACCACAACAACAACACACTACTCCACTTTGATTTACCTAATACGACTTCAATTTAGTTTGTTTCTAACGTCAAGCATCCTTATACACTTTTTCAACTTCCAGACTAAATTAATACATGTAATATACTCCATGACAACATCATAAACTTCAATTTAAAAGGGAGAGCCTTACCCTGCCCGAAACTAGCCAACACTCGCCTTGGAAACTCTTCTAGCACGACTAAAACTTCGTAGCTATTTGTTGTCCATTTGAGGCTGTTCAGAACCATAAATTTATATTAATAAATCCTTAATAAATTCATGGTATACCCCATATAATTAATTCACTAAGCGGAATTAGAGAACTTACCTTTTTCTACTCCAAAACAGTAGCTCTTTCTTCTCTCTAGCTTAAGTTCTTTCTTCTCTTCTTCTTTCTAGAACTTTCTTTTGATAAGGATAACTTATGAGATAAGGGTGGAAAAAAAATTCATAGACATACATATATAGGCTAGTTTAGGAGGCTGACACATGTCAACCTCTAAGTGGTGAGATGTGTCAAGCCCTTGTTGGGCCAACACATTACACCACCCCTCATCGGCTTCCACATAGCAAGTGGGGCCCACCCCTTGCTACAGATGCTGCCACATGGCACCCACATGGCACTCCCTCTTGCTTCCATGTGTTGCCCTCTTCTTACCCTTGTGGGTTCATAATCTCGTCTTGCTTTACAAACCTATGTAATCCTTTCCACGTAAGCTTGGTCTGTACTCAAGTAGCTTAAGTATGTAACATATCCAAGTAATAGCTTACATAAATAAGTCGAGTCCTACGGCTCATTGTTCGGTCTCCAACTTCTTTCGGATTCTTGTAACTCTATTTCCAATCTTTTCTACTATGGGGTATCACATTCTCTTTTCCTTAGAGTTATTTGATAGCGTTATAGCTTATTCATCTCACATGGTAACTTCTAAGAAGCTTAAGAACCTTTCAAGAAACTTAAGAAGTTTAAGAAGCTTAACAAGCTTAAAAATCTTTCAAGAAACTCAAAAACCTCTCATGGTACAAAAGTCTTTCAAGATACAAAAGTATGGGGTATAACATTCTTCCTCCCTTTAGAACATTCATTCTCGAATTTTAACTCGTCTTATAGGATTTTATGAGGATTTTTGGGAGTTCTCTATAAACGTTGTCTTCCAATCCTTTTAGGAGTTTAGGCGACCTTTGGATACAAGGAACAAGTACGGATATCTCTTCTCTACCTCCCTGTAACGTATCCAAAATATTATAACTGTATTGTCCTTATTGAACCCTTATTCCTTTTACCACGTACTTACTCACTTGCACCTATACATAACACATAAATATTCATAGGTTGCATAACCCTACCGGTACAACTTATATGAGGTAGACGTAGTCTTTTCGTCTATGGGTTTATTCTACTTCTCCTATCTCATTCACATTGAAACTCACTTGTCGTATCTTATCATACTTCTTTCTTTTATTTTATTCACTCCTTGATCTTTTCACTTCCAATCATAGGAGGTTTACTATCCCTTTTTCTTGATTATTCATCTATCGCAGCATTATTTGCGACCAACGCTATAGCCAACATCTTGGGTTTTGACCCCGCATGGTATCGCTATCCTTCACACGATATCTTGAGTTATTCGGTACCCTTCCCTAGTCGTACCCTTTCTTTTTTTATATAAATAAATCACTTCAACATTACCCAATACAACTCCAAATAATTAGCTCCGAACTACCATACAAAAATGGAGTTCTTAGCCTTTATCTTATAAAATCTTTTACCATACAAAATGGAGGGTCATGTGGATGAAACCAGCATCACCCACACCCCTTTTTGAGTATTCTCCATCCCTTCAACACGAAATTAAACCACCCCAACCTCCTGCACCACAACAACAACACACTACTCCACTTTGATTTACCTAATACGACTTCAATTTAGTTTGTTTCTAACGTCAAGCATCCTTATACACTTTTTCAACTTCCAGACTAAATTAATACATGTAATATACTCCATGACAACATCATAAACTTCAATTTAAAAGGGAGAGCCTTACCCTGCCCGAAACTAGCCAACACTCGCCTTGGAAACTCTTCTAGCACGACTAAAACTTCGTAGCTATTTGTTGTCCATTTGAGGCTGTTCAGAACCATAAATTTATATTAATAAATCCTTAATAAATTCATGGTATACCCCATATAATTAATTCACTAAGCGGAATTAGAGAACTTACCTTTTTCTACTCCAAAACAGTAGCTCTTTCTTCTCTCTAGCTTAAGTTCTTTCTTCTCTTCTTCTTTCTAGAACTTTCTTTTGATAAGGATAACTTATGAGATAAGGGTGGAAAAAAAATTCATAGACATACATATATAGGCTAGTTTAGGAGGCTGACACATGTCAACCTCTAAGTGGTGAGATGTGTCAAGCCCTTGTTGGGCCAACACATTACACCACCCCTCATCGGCTTCCACATAGCAAGTGGGGCCCACCCCTTGCTACAGATGCTGCCACATGGCACCCACATGGCACTCCCTCTTGCTTCCATGTGTTGCCCTCTTCTTACCCTTGTGGGTTCATAATCTCGTCTTGCTTTACAAACCTATGTAATCCTTTCCACGTAAGCTTGGTCTGTACTCAAGTAGCTTAAGTATGTAACATATCCAAGTAATAGCTTACATAAATAAGTCGAGTCCTACGGCTCATTGTTCGGTCTCCAACTTCTTTCGGATTCTTGTAACTCTATTTCCAATCTTTTCTACTATGGGGTATCACATTCTCTTTTCCTTAGAGTTATTTGATAGCGTTATAGCTTATTCATCTCACATGGTAACTTCTAAGAAGCTTAAGAACCTTTCAAGAAACTTAAGAAGTTTAAGAAGCTTAACAAGCTTAAAAATCTTTCAAGAAACTCAAAAACCTCTCATGGTACAAAAGTCTTTCAAGATACAAAAGTATGGGGTATAACATTCTTCCTCCCTTTAGAACATTCATTCTCGAATTTTAACTCGTCTTATAGGATTTTATGAGGATTTTTGGGAGTTCTCTATAAACGTTGTCTTCCAATCCTTTTAGGAGTTTAGGCGACCTTTGGATACAAGGAACAAGTACGGATATCTCTTCTCTACCTCCCTGTAACGTATCCAAAATATTATAACTGTATTGTCCTTATTGAACCCTTATTCCTTTTACCACGTACTTACTCACTTGCACCTATACATAACACATAAATATTCATAGGTTGCATAACCCTACCGGTACAACTTATATGAGGTAGACGTAGTCTTTTCGTCTATGGGTTTATTCTACTTCTCCTATCTCATTCACATTGAAACTCACTTGTCGTATCTTATCATACTTCTTTCTTTTATTTTATTCACTCCTTGATCTTTTCACTTCCAATCATAGGAGGTTTACTATCCCTTTTTCTTGATTATTCATCTATCGCAGCATTATTTGCGACCAACGCTATAGCCAACATCTTGGGTTTTGACCCCGCATGGTATCGCTATCCTTCACACGATATCTTGAGTTATTCGGTACCCTTCCCTAGTCGTACCCTTTCTTTTTTTATACACACCCATCTTCTAATGTTTGTCGTGCAGGGTTTTTCCAAAAACTTCTTGACACTGCCTTAAATACCATTCTGACTTCTCTCCCATTATTATTGGCTTTCAGCCCTTCTAACTTGCTTCAGCATGAGATCTTCTTGAAGTTTAAACATCTATGTCTGCTATATTGTAGTATCCATTGTTTCCATCTTGCCCTTGTATTCTACTCACCCGCTTCCCCCCTTAAGGGGGCTACTTATAGCTTTGTCCAATCTCAAAACTCATCCAATCTCTTTTCCCAATACGCTTGGTACCGTATAATTTCTATCCCTTTTTTTATCCTTCATAACTTGATTCTGTACATATGAAACCTTGACTAAGTAATGAAGCAACGAGAACATTTCCATACATAGTGCGATATCTCATCTATTAATCTGTACTTGTGTAATATGACCTATGGAACAACTCATCCAAGTCCATACTCTACTTATCTTTATCAAAAGTTAATTAGCACTTTTAGTTATTCCAATTTCAATTAGGCAATGCTTCTATTCCGACGATAATTGTCCAAGTTTCTCTTACAGGAGTAGCTTTATCCCAACCTATATCCTTTGTTTCTTGGGATGAATATATATTACCCAATTTATTCCTTAAGTTTACCGTCTTTGTCTCTTAAGGATTCAACTATTGTCGAGATGACGTTGTGTGCACAGACCAACCCTTTATACCTTATACTCCTT
This sequence comes from Solanum dulcamara, assembly GCF_947179165.1. NCBI lineage: Eukaryota > Viridiplantae > Streptophyta > Magnoliopsida > Solanales > Solanaceae > Solanum > Solanum dulcamara. The sequence goes on along the minus strand of NC_077241.1, from coordinate 34,093,542 downwards.
GCCCTTACTGTGTACCCAACACCGGCTTTTAATTTTCTCAACAACATACCAAGTTCGCCTCAATCATGGCCTTACCTTATAACCATGTAGTCGTATTGCACTTTTAAGTTCATATTGTACGTTCCCCTTTCGTTCTGTATTTATATTTATTTAATAATATTTATCTTGGGTGCTTCGGTAGATTTCTCATATCATTTATCTCATCTATGTCTAGTATTTATTTTGCATAAGAGGGATCTTATACTACATCTATATTATTTGGAATGCATTACTTCCACATAATTCTTTTTCTCATTTCCAAAATATATTTTGTCCATCCATCTTTATTCGTATCATACAATTAATTCCCTAACACCCATTCTATCTTGTTGCTCACCCTTATAAATCTTGGTCTTTCGGAGTTCCGTCACTTTTAGCATTCATATCTTCGGCTACACATGTCATGACCTATTGTTACACTGTCATCTCACTTTCTTCTTGCTTACTCCTTCTAGTTACTCTTTTTTTCTTGTGCTCACTATCATTTCCATTATCACATAATCTTTATTCGCAACTTTCCCTACAGAACTTGATATGTCTTTTCCGTTTTACACTTACCCTTATATTCTTATAAAACGGACCACGTCCTATCACTAGCCACTTTCTCACTAGGCTTTACTTATTTTTATAATGATCCTCATTATATTCACATCATATCCTATTCATATTCCACCATATAGTATACCACTTCTTAACCTTTTTCACGATTCTTACTATGGGTTACTTACCTTTCTTAGTTAGTCTTATCCTTAATATCTCCCAAGCTGTCCTATCAATATTTCATATCCATCACAATTTTGTTTCCCTTGCACTCTTGCTTAATCATATTGTTACTCCCTTTTAATTATAGCTCGTCACAGTTTATCCCTGTGTATCAATTCCATTGGTTCCTTAATATATCATTCTATCCAAAACTACCAGTCTTTTCTAAATCATCTCCCTAGGGGCACAAGTCTTTTCAACCTTTGGTTTACCATATCAATATCGACCTCATAGTTTCTATTTCCATTAATTCAGCAATTCACTTATTTTTCGAGGTCAACAATACTAATGGTTTAGCCAAATCTCATCATTATTGTGGGAACAACCTTTTAAGACATACTACAACCCTGTATCTCATTATCTTTTTATTTTTAAGAAAATTTGGGCAGAGTTTCCTCTGTATTTCTTACTATCTCAAACCTGCATGCAGAAAATACCAACAGTGCCTCATAGGGCCAACATGTATAAATATACATATATATGTATCATATCACATCATATCGCAGCCACATAGGTCACCCACAACCAATAGTATGAAAATGGACTTACTTTGTACGTCTACTTGAACTTCCCCTGTTATACTTTCCTGTCTACTCTTCCTTTCAATTTACAACTTTACATTTCAGTTCTACTTCAATACCTTACCCAACAGATATCTTTCGTGCCTTTGCTTACCTGCGTGTCTTATGACTTCCAATATCGTCAATCACTTCCTTCCGTTGCTGTCATCTTTCTATTAACATTCAAGTTTAATATAAAGAGTTTTTCTATGACTCGGATCTATCGCACGATCTTAGATATGAAAGAAAGGTAACATCCTAAATGTCTTGTAGCCTCTTGTTTATAAATGTGGTGCGCAACACATCAATAAACAAGATTCTATAAGACATGGTCTGTAAACATTCCAAGGAAGGACCGCTCTGATACTACTTTTGTCATGACCCAACTCCGTAGGCCATGAATGGTGACCAAGTTGGGCACCCATACGTACCCTTAGCCCCACTTAGCGTGTTACCAAAATAAAAAAAAGTAGAAATCAAAAAGGGGTCACTAGAGAGCACATGAGAACAGATATAGCACAAAAGGGCCATTAAGGCCATCACGGAACACAAAGCACAAAACATATATACATAGCCCACATCACAAGTCTATAGACCTTTACATAATGATATTCTAATCATATGATGGGATAGGGACTCATCGTACCCTTAACCAACATGTACAAATGTACAACAAAAAAGTTAGTACCAAAATAGGGCTCTAGACAAAGGAGCACTGCCAACCAACAGGGTGGATGTCCTAAGTGAGCGAATCAGCAAATCGAGCATCTATACCAATGGGCATGTAACGCAACCCCCAAATAAAGGGGGTCATTATGGATAATGTATAGAGTATGTAAAGCATGGACTGTAATAGGTAAAGCCATTAGCAGAACAGAAGGAGAAAAAATGAGCAAAATATCCAGAATGTCAAAATGCTTTTCATAACCATAGATAATGTATGCAGAAAAATATATGCCATATCTAGACCCATTATGGGACTCGGTGAACAAATCATGGTCGCCGCCCTATCACTGATACCACAGCACATCATAACTCTAGAGTAGGGAATATCTCCATAACAAATCATATCATATTAGATGGTCATATCAGATCATATCATACTATATGTGTACATGGAACATCATAACTCCATAAATCAAACCCATGTACAAGGCGTACCTGCCCCCTCACATCAGGGAATGACAAACGATGCATAAAAGTATGCACGATAACAAGACCTGACCTGAGCTAGGTGAAGGAAGCATTGAGGCATCCATGAGTGGAGTAGTGAGAAACTAAATGGCCTTTAAATCATTTTTAAGACTCGATGGAGTTAACAAAATAAGCTATTATTCAAAAATCAAGACAAGAGTCGTATCACGTACTTTTTGAATATCACTATTATTTATATCCAAATAGAAATTTTGGAATCATATACATATTTCTAGGCACAATAAAATATCCTTTGGAAAATCAAGAAGTTGGCCATCCTAGCGTCTCTACGAATAGGAACTTCCTTGGAATCATATAAAAGTCATATACTTGTTTCATAAAAACTATGCCAAAAAGGAAGATTAGATTTATATACTTATGTCAAAACATGCCAATAGAAAGAACAGTTAACTGTACATACTTATCCCAAAGACATGCCAAAACAAGAAACGGTTAGCTTTACATACCTCTTATGGATTACTCCTAATACGTTCTCCTCGTCGTCTCTAGAACCTATTTAACATAAAAATAATACAATAGTTATTGAACTTTCACTTTCCAATTTCAACTCTACAACCAAGTCCCCATAGAGGTCATTTCCTTATCCATTTCCCTTGATTAGTTCATTACTAGTTCCGAAGTTATAGAAAATTAGGCAGCATCTCCCTTATAACTTCAACATCACCAAGATTTAAACTCGGCAAAAATATCAAAAACCATACCAACAACAACAATCATCAGCATATATATAAATAAATCACTTCAACATTACCCAATACAACTCCAAACAACTAGCTCTGAACTACGATACTAAAATGGAGTTCTTAGCCTTTATTTCGTAAAATCTTTTACCATATGAAATGGAGGGTCATGTGTCTAAAACCAGAAGAACCCACACCCCTTTTAGAGTACTTTCCATCCCTACAACACGCAGTGAAACCACCCCCAACCTGCGGCACCATAACAACAACACACTACTCGACTTCTATTTACCTACTATGACTTAAATTTAGTTTGTTTCTAACGTCAAGCATACTTACACACTCTTTCCACTTAAAAACTAAATTAATACATCTAATATACCCCATAACAACATCATAAACTTCAATTTGAAAGGTAGAGCCTTACCTTGCCTGAAACTAGCTAAAACTCACCTCGGAAGCTCTTCTAGTGCGACTGAAACTTCGTGGCTATTTGTTGTCCATTTGGTGCTGCTAAAAACCATAAATTTATATTACTAAACCTTTGATACCTTCGTGGTATACCCCATATAATTAATTCACAGTGCAGAATCGGAGAACATACCTTTTTCTCCTCCCAAAACTGTAGCTCTTTCTTCTCTTTAGCTTAAGTTCTCTGTTCTCTTCTTGTTTCTAGAACTTGCTTTTGATAAGGATGACTTATGAGATAAGGATGGAAATAAAAAGTCATAAACATACATATATAGGATACTTTAGGGGGTGACATATGTCAACCCCTACGTTGTGACATATGTCAAGCCTTTATTAGGCTAATACATTGCACCACCCCTCATGGGATACCATGTGGTAGGTGGGTCCCACTCCCTTTCTGCAACTGCTTCCATGTGGCACCTCTAGCTGCTTCCATTTGTCACTCATTTTTGCTTCCACGTGTCGCTCTCTTCTTCTCCTTGTGGGTTCGTAATCTCATCTTACTTTACAAACCTATGTAATCCTTGCCACGTAAGCTTGATATGTACTCAAGTAGCTTAAGTATGTAACACATCCAAAGTAATAGCTTACATAAATAAGTCGAGTCCTATGACTCATTATTCGGTCACCAACTTCTTTCGGATTCTTATAACTCTATTTCCAATCTTCTCTACAATGGGGTATCACATTTTCCTTTCCTTAGAATTATTTGATAGAGTTATAGCTTATCCATCTCACATGGTAACTTCTAAGAATATTAAGAACCTTTCAAGAAACTTAAGAAATTTAAGAGGCTTAAGAAGCTTAAAAATCTTCCAAGAAACTTAAAAACCTCTCAAGGTACAAAAGTTTTTCAAGATACAAAAGTATGGGGTATAACAATCTCCTTCGAATATTAGAAGCTTTTTGGGCTTAGCCGGATACTACAGAAGGTTTGTTGAAGGGTTATGATCTATTGCTTAGCCTTTCACTAAGTTGACACAAAAGAAGGAAAAATCTCAATGGTTGGAAAAATATGAGAAAAGTTTCAAAAATATTGAAAGATCGTCTTACGTCAGCCCTTATTTTGACATTGCCTTAAGGGTCGGATGGGTTTATTATTTATTATGACACTTGACGTGTTGGTTTGGGTTGTGTCATGATGCAATATGGTAAGGTTATAGCCTATGCCTCTAGGGAACTTAAAGTACATGAAAGAAACTATCCAACCCATAATATTGAACTTACAGTGGTTGTGTTTGCATTGAAAATTTAGCGCCATTATCTTTATGGGGTGCATATTGATGTGTTTATCGACCATAAAAGCTTGCAATATGTGTTTAGTTAAAGGGACTTGAACCTTAGGCAAATGAGGTGACTTGAACTCCTAAAAGTCTATGACATAAGCATGTTCTACCATCTGGGCAAGGCAAATGTTGAAGTCGATGATCTTAGTCGATTGTCTATGGGTAGTGTTGCACTTGTTGAGGAAGGTAAAAGGGAATTGGTCAAAGATGCCCATAGATTGGTATGTCTAGGAGTGCATTTGGTTGATTCCAATAATGTAGGTGTTCTTATACATAATGGTTTGGAATCGTCTCTTGCGGCAGACGTCAAGGCCAAACAAGACAATGATCCAATTTTAGTCGAATTGAAGAAGTTGGTTGCCGAAAAATCTATTGAGGCTTTCTAACTAGGAGAAGATGGGGTACTATTTTACTAAGGTCAGTTGTGTATTCCAAATGTCGATGGAATAAGAGAGTTGATATTGAATGAGGCTCACAGTTCTTGGTATTCAATTCATCTGGTATCTACCAAGATGTATCATGACTTGAGGGAAGTGTATTAGTGGAATGGCATGAATAAAGACATAGCAGAGTTTGTGGCTAAGTATCCTAATTGCCAACAAGTGAAAGTTGAACATCAAAGGATGGGAGGTCTAGCTCAAGAAATTGAAATTCCTACATGGAAGTGGAAAGATGTGACTATGGACTTTGTTACGGGTTTACATCATACTAGAAGACAACATGATTCTATTTGGGTCATTATGGACCGAATGACCAAATCAGCACACTTTCTATGGTCAAAACTTCTTACGGTGCTGAAGATTGTGCTAAGTTGTACATTTGTGAACTTGTGAAACTTTATGGTGTTTGTTTGTTTATTATATCAAATAGAGGTACTCAATTTAGTTCACATTTTTGGAATTCATTTCAGAAAGGTCTTGGTACTAAAGTCAAGCTAAGTACCACTTTTCATCCTCAAACTGATGGACAAGCCGAGAAAATAATTCAAACCTTGGAGGATATGTTAAGAGCATGTGTGATTGACCTTAGAGGAAGTTGGGATGACAATTTACCATTGATTGTGTGATCCTACAATAATAGTTATCACTCTAGCATCCAAATGGCTCCTTTTGAAGCCTTGTATGGGAGATGATGTAGGTCTCCGGTGAGGTGGTTTGAGGTTAGTTATATGGCGTTGATTGGTCCTGATTTGGTAATTGATGTAATGGATAAAGTAAGGCTCATAAGAGAAAGGTTGAAAATGGCTCAAAGTCGTCAAAATTCCTATTTGGACACCAGGAGGAGAGAGCTTGAATTTGATGTGGATGATATGGTGTATTTGATGATTTCACCTATAAAAGGGGTAATGCAGTTTGGTAAGAAAGGTAAGTTGATCCCTAGATATATAGGACCTTATAGGATATTGAAACGCATTGGCAAGGTAGCATATGAGTTAGACTTGTCACTTGAGTTGACTTTGGTTCATCCAGTATTTTATCTGTCAATGTTCAGGAAGTTTGTGGGTGATCCAAATTCTATTGTACCAATATAGAATGTGAGTATTGGAGATAATTTAACTTATAAGGAGGTCCTGATTGAGATTTTAGACCAACAAGTGAAGAGGCTACAAAATAAAGACGTTGCATCTATCAAAGTGTTATGGAGGAATCAATAAGTAGAGAGTGCTACGTGGGAAGAAGAATCATACTTGACGAATCAATATCCTTATCTCTTTCCTTTCAATCAAGCCTAAAGGTACTAAGTTGCTCATGATCAAATCGATTAAAATTCTACGCTTCAGTTCCATATGTCATTCATATGCATGCATGATTCACGAAAATGATTTCTCTCAAGGACTATGTTTTATTTTAAGTATGAAGTTTACATATTCTATGTATTTTTCAAAGTGGCCTCATGTTCATGTTGGGTTTCTAAATCCTTTTTCCATGTCTTTCCTATATTATTTGAATATCATTCAAGGATGAATGTTCCCAAGGAGTATATATTGTAACACCCCTCAAAATGCTTACAAGTACCTTAAAAATGCATTTGGAATAAGTGGCTGATGTAATGTGTTATCCTTAATCTTTTTGGAAAATTCGATTTGAAATATCGATTAGGGGGTCAAAAACTGTGGGAAAATTAATTGGTGTTCTAACTTAAGGTATATGGGTATTGATTCATGTATTCTTTCATCCATGAAGCCCAATCAATTTCTTAAGGATTTCTATCAAATTAAAGTATGGTATTTTATGGGTTTTATCATCTCTATTCCTATTGCATGAATTATAATTTAAAGTATGATCATGAGTCTATTCTGATATAAATTGATGGTTATTGCATTAAATTGAAGAGTTTTCCATGAATTCTCCTATTTTGATCTCTAGGGTTCATAAAGTTAATTATGAGTATTTTGAATTATACTTTCAAAAGATATTATCTATATGAATTATGTATGGGCTGATATAAAATCTATGATCATGCATGTTTTTAAGTGAATTACATTATTTTCAAAGTCAATTGATTATGCAATTGAGTTTTACTCTAAGTTTAAGTTATGAATTTCAGGCAAGTTATGAAGAAAGGTGACTTAGGTCCCTGTGTGGTGACCTAAGGCCTAATGATATGAATTATGCAAATATAATTGTAATGATGAAAGGATAATTCTCACATTACAAGTAAGTTATAAAAATGAAATACTCTATGATTTGAAACATATGATCATGACTATGAGATATGAAATTATCTTATGTTATGTATGTATTCCGTAGGATTTGACTTAGCACTGAATGGACTTGTGGTGGGGGACCCACAAAAAGCCTAGTAGCAGCCTCATGTCCCATAATCTATGTGCCACCGTAGGTTGCCTTTATGACTTAGCTCGTAGATCCACAAATAGCACATGTTCATGATCAGGAGTCTACCCTAGCAAAGTAGCCTCCTCCTTCTAGATGTGGGTATCATCGGATTCTATGTTATAGCTCGCATTATCTTATTGTTGGTTATGGTTCCTATCCCACATATGTATGATCTATTAAGTATGTTATAATTTTAAATTTATACTTTTAAATGCTTTGGTCAATATGATTTTCCCATGACTTTACTTATTCCATCTTATCATGTGTTTTACTTGATCTTTGCATTCCATGATTTACGTTATATGTCACGGCCTCATACTTAGTACATTTCAATATACTAATGCATACTTTTTTCCTACATTATCTCATAATGTAGGAGTCGAGGTTAAATATCCTAATTGTCCACGTAACTAGTAGGCATTCTCTATTCGACTGTGTTGTGGTGAGTCCTCATTGATGTGGGACTGATTTCCAAATTGATTACTATTTTATTTCAAAATACTTTTTTATGTTGTATATTGAGGGTGAGCTAGGGACATATATTAGCCCCCATCCATACTTATATTTAGAGGCATCTAGTTGGACATATGTTCGAGTCTATGTTGTCATAAGATATTTTCAGATTTGTATTCATGTTGTAGACTATCTTATGATATTTCCCTTTTATATTTTACCTTATGTATGCTTATGATATGTACAAGCGGCCTCCTTAGAGCCTTTCGGGGTTTCGATCGCCATGTTACAACTAGGCCCTAGGTCAGGTCGTGACAGACCTGATAAGGACTTGTGGGTTCATCCTCAAGAATTCTCTAATCCTTGTAGCCACTGCAGGCTCTTAAGAGCTAGAGATAGTGATAAGTATGGTTTGACAACCATATTGGGTAGACTTGAACTAAGTTACCATAATAATAACTCCTCTTAACTCAGCCTCAGAAGTAAGGGTAGGCTAAGCAGTAAGTGTTTATGGAATCTCTTGAGTACCATGATCCTACTGCTCAGCTACTCATGCTCTTTTACATGTATGTATTCCACACGTTAAAGGTATAATAGTCGGTGGAATTTTAGGTTTTGTGATGTCCCTTTGACTAATAGTGCATTTTGGCAGCATGATCTGAAAATGTGTAAACACACGAGTCAACAGATACTTTCATAGAGTTAAAATTATCAAACAAACATGAAGTATGAAAGAAGTGAGACAATTCCAAAAGTTAAGTAAACCCCTTATCATAGATGTGGCATTCTTCACACCTATTATGAGGACTCTACTAGACTTGGCTTCATAAATATCCTAGCACGCTTGAAGTTTGTGCTCTGATACCAAGTTATTCACGTGCGAATTCTACACTCTAAGCATTGCCGCAAATCAAAAATATTTGTTGGTTCCCAAGCAAACGCTTGTCCTGGATTACTACTAAGAGGAAGACTTTAACTTGAAAAAGAAAGTTTAAAAGTAGTGAGAAACATGAATACTTTAAAGTAATCTCATAATATGAATGAAAACACTCTAAGTAAATAAATGTTTAAAACTTAATCTATGAAAACTAAAGTAAAATTCTACTCAGTCTATGAAGCCTTTAATGAATCTGGATAGGTAAAGGGATAGGACCACAACTACCTCAAAAACTAATAATAATGAAATAAAGACCCTAAAATAGCTTCTCTAAAGGCAAGGAGGTCTCACCAAAATATGGATGAAGAGTGATCTTTAACCATGTACCTATTGAGGATCTGTAACACCTCTATCTACATCATAAAATGATGCAACATCAAAATATATCATTATATGGAATGTACAATATGTATAATAGTTGAAATAATATTAGCAGAATGGAATACTCATGAACAACTACTTAAGTAACTCAACTTAAATAGATCATGCAAATATGGAAATATGTCAATGCTTTACAAATTATAGTTAAGTAAATGCAAGTCAATATAGAAGTAATGTGTTCTATTTTGGGGAGTTTCTCTAACCAACAACCATCACTATGAGCCTTATGATGATACAACGTACTGCTCACGTTGGTAGAGTCTTTCATTACTTTTCCAAGATAAGGGATGAATACTCAACTCATGGATTAATGTAAAAGTCCGTATCAGGGACTAAAGTGAGGAGTCTCTCTAATCAACGACCCAATCCTATCATACAATGGCTATGTTGTTTATAGGGTTTGAGTTACTTAAGATCTTACCCAAATTGGATCTCAATACTACTCCTAACATAATAATAATTCTCATATACTTAGGTTAGTAAAAATTCTCAAAATATATCTCATTAAGTCTCATTGGACTTTACTTTTATAAACTCAAATCGTTTCTGAAAACACTTTAATACACTTACTAAAATAATCATGCATTTTGGGACTACTTGTGTTCTGTCATAACTCATTCTAAAAATACTATTTATGCTGAGTAATCTAGTTCCTTTAAACTTGGTAAAGTTATACATAAAATCTATAATGCTTCCTGAACTCAGGTGATCCAAAGTAGTCAAAACTCTTTTCTCAATTAATACACGAAAATATGTCATTCTTTATCTCAAAATAATGCATAGTAAAAGTAATCTAAATACTCAACAACGGTTCATGGGAATGTAAGGATGAACAATAGATTCAAGAATTTGAATTATGAGTATAATCATAATGGAAATGATATACAGAGAACTCAAGGTTAAATAAACTTTATGATTAGCCTTACACACCTGGAATAACAATGTTGTTGGTGAAATTGGAATAATGTAAAGACAATGTTTGAACCTTAGATTTTCTCATCACCAATCGTTGCTCTAAATCTTCTAAGTCTTAATGAGGGGGAAAACCATATAGGGTACTAATAAGGGACCTAAATTAGTCCGAAAATATTAGGGATTTTGTTTGGTAGGGATGAGGAAATATAAAACTAGCCTTCATTAAAACTTCTCTGGGTCATCTACGGGATGTTCTACTTACCTTAGAAGTTTCTTGGGTCCTAGAAGACCCATAGTGGAAATCGATGCCCAAAAGTTGGTCTCACTAGAATTTGATGTGTTGGGTCTACCGACCCTTTTTAGGATGTGTACCTTTGTACGAGTCGTAGAAGTCGGTCATAGGGTTATTGTGTAGATTTTGGGGTTTGGGTCTATTAATGTTTCTATGGGTGGAAGACCCTTATACAAGTCATAGAACATTGTCGTGGAAATGTTCACATTTCATTAGCTACTGGAATATACAAGGTGGGTCTATGAACCCCTTCTACGAAATATATACTCTTCGACAGGTTGTAGGAAAGGAGTCGTAAAATTATTTGGGATTGGGCCTTAGAGCCTCTTCAATGAATACATTTTATGGCCCATAGAAACTTCTACCAGCCTAGAATCCATTCATAGAACATTCTCAGTAACAAAAAAAATTCACCAAGTATGGGAGTCACCTATGAGTCCCTTGTACGGTTCACAAAAAATTCTATTGGCCCTAGATGACACTCGTAACTGTTCACTAATGTACCAACTCATGTTTTCCTTTGGGCTCTTTCGAGTGATTTAAGTTAATAAGAACCTATAGTCCTTGATGCTCTTTCTGATGGCTCTGATCAATTTTGCGATGAGGAAAATGATTTGTTTGAAGAATTTTAGAGGTTCAAGAAGAAAGCATCGTCCAATGTTTGTACATATTGTCAGCAAGAAGATTGTTGGTATAGATGTATCAATTTGGGTACGTTGAAGATTGACAAGACATATAAACAACTTGCAAGCCTCTGCTTGCATGAGTTTCATTGTTTTACAAAAAACATTAATTTAGTAAGTATCAGATTTTAAAAATAGAATTGGTTAATTGCCCCTATGTATGCCGAAATAAAGTGTAATACATGTCTTATTTTCCCAATATAAAAATAAATGAATGAGGCTTGTTATTTCAAAAAATTTAAAATCTGTGGGGCACAAATTGAATGCGTAGATCCAAGGGCGTAAGCCTCGAGTGTAAAAATATAAATCCAAAAGTAAAAATGTACCAACGCATTAATTTTATTTTTAATTATTTTAAAAATATTTTTGCTATTTACTAAGAGTATAATGATATTTATACGTCACGGTATCATATTTTCAGGTTGTAGCATTTTTTCCTAAGATATATAAGTAAAAATAGCAACTCTCATAGAAAATGAAACTGCCATAAATAATTTTTTAGATAATCGTGCCTCAAACTAATATGATAGAGATTGATAATACTATGTTCCTTAGGCAATTTTATTCAACACTAGTTCATATTCCTATCATTAGGCAATTTTATTCAACACTAGTTCATATTTCTATCATGTAACTGAAGTAGATGCTCTAAAACTGGGTGTTTAATTTGCCACATGCTAACTTAAAGTTGGAAAGGAGGAAGAATATTAAAAAGAAATAATATACTTGAATCCATATTTGTGATATACTTTTTACAATTATAAGCATACATACTTCCAGATGTTTGACTAAAATCAAAGAAAATTTGCACAATTCATATACCAACTAACCAAAGATAATTATATATTTTGGGAACTCAAAAAAAATGTTTAATTTAGAATAAAATATTACTTGGAATTTTACCACAATGTTTATCGGTATCGCAGTAATATTTAATTAATTGGTTGAAGATGTGAGTGAGTAATTATTTTATATATATAAATATACTTACAAGGATAATCAACACAAATATTATAATCAAATAACATTATTATTTCACATCATTCATTTTGCAACTTACTAACAATTTAATTATCAGAAGTGTTATACTCATAACCCTTATCACTTGTAACCAGATATTTTCACACTCTCAAAACTACCGAGTACATCAATAGTTTGATTAACCATAAAATCTCGATCATATTGAACAAAGATGGTGGGGTTGGGTTACTCCCATCATACTGTATGAAGTATTGCACAAAACTCCCTTACCTAGCCTCACAGTGTTTGCATAGTTTTAAACAACACAAAATGTTTGGGCCATTTCTAAAAATTATGGCAACATTAGAGGGTGTAAAGGTCGGTTATTTCTTTCTTTTGTGTTTGTAATATGAAATAGACATTTTAATATTTGGAACGGAATAACAACTTGAGGGAGGGAAAGAAAAAAATAAATACTGACACCCAACTTCCCCTTTTCCTTCAGTTAAGGTTGCATTAAAGTGGAATCCCAAGAAAGGGTCTATAAAGATCCAGGTAGTTTCACTGTAAAGGTAACTATTGGTGTGTAGAGTAATGTAAGAGGTCTTTGTGATCTAGGTGCTATTATAAACTTGATGCCTAGATCAATGGTTAAGAAATTAGGTCCGGGAGAACTTAAGTCAACCACTATTTTTTTGCAATTAGTTGATCATTCTGTTGCTAGACCTGATGGTATCATTGAAGATTTGTTAGTTAAAGTGGGATCCCTCATCTTTCCTGTTGATTTTGTTTTATTAGATTTTGAGCCTAACACTGATGTTTCCTTTATCTTAGGGTGTCCATTCATAGCAATAGGTAGTTCACTTATTGATGTGGATGCAGGTAGATTGACTATAAGAGCACACGACAAAGTTGAGATGTTCGATGGATATCAGGTACTAAAATTGCCTACAGTCTATGAAGAGTTGTCTGCTATAACTGTTATCAATGAGGAAGTCTCAGTTCAATGCATTTTAGCAAAAGATCCTTTGGAAAGAGTCATGATAGGTCAAGATATTGAAGATGACATAAGCTAAAGAGTTAGCTAGTGTACTTCATATACCAAATGTCAACATGTAGAAAAAGAATGTGGAACGTTTGAATAGAGAATTTGGTCCTTCACCCAAGCCATCTCTAGAAGAAGCTCCTAACTTAGAGTTGAAGCAATTGCCAGGACATCTCTGGTATGCTTTTCTTTGAGTGAATAATAACTTACCTGTAATTCTTTCATCTTCTTTGTTTGAGGCACATGTCAAAACAACACTTGAGGTATTAAAAAGACACAAAAAGGCAATTAGATGGAAAATGGCTGATCTTCACAATATCAGCCTTGCTTTGTGCATGCATAGAATTTTCATGAAAGATGGACATAAGGCTAGTGCACAACAAAAATGTCAGTGGAACCCCATCATGAAAGAGGTTATGAAGAAAGACATAATTAAGTAGCTAGATGCAGGCATAATATACCAAATCTCTGACTGTAAGTGGGTAAGCCCAATTCAGTGTGTGCCAAATAAAGGGGGGATGAATGTGGTTACTAATGAGAAAAATGAGTTAATCCCCATAAGAACAGTAACTGGTTGGCGTATATGTATGTACTACAGAAAGTTAAATGATACCACAAGGAAAGATCACTACCTTGTACCATTTTTTGACCAAATGCTTGATTGGTTAGTAAGACAAGAGTACTATTATTTCTTACACGGGTATTTAGGTTACAATAAGATTACCATTGCAATGGAGGACCAGGCCAAGACAACATTCACATGCCCATATGGGAGATATGCATTTAAGCATATGCCATTTGGTCTTTGCAATGATCCTATCACTTTTTAGAGGTGCATGATGGCTATATTTAATGATATGGTGTAAGAGTTTGTAGATATTTTTATGGATGAGTTTTCAATCTTTTGATCTCTCTTTGAAAAACCTAGAGAAAGTAATGGCAAGGTGCGAAGAAACAAATCTCGTCTTAAACTAGGAGAAATGTTATTTCCTAGTAAAAGAGGGTATTGCGTTGGGGCATAAAGTTTCAAAGTATGGTTTGAAGGTAGAAAAAGCTAGAATTAAATTGATTGAGAAGCTTCCACCACTGGTTTTAGTGAAAGGAGTCCGCAGTTTTCTAGGTCAAAGATTTTTCAAAGATCACCACACCAATGTGAAGCTTGTTAAAAAAGGAGGTAAAATTTATTTTTGATGATAAATTTTTTCATACCTTTGAACTCTTGAAGAAGAATCTGGTTGAAGCCCCCATCTTGTTAGCTCCTAATTGGGAGATACCTTTTGTACTGATGTGCGATGCAAGTGACACATCAATGGGAGAATTTCTGGGACAAAGGAAGGAGAAAATATTTCACTCCATCTATTATGCGAACAAGACCCCTAATTCAGCTCAAGCAAGCTATATAGTCATCGAGAAGGAGATGTTGGCATTGGTGTATTCATTCGACAAATTCAGATCCTATCTGGTAGGTCCTAAAGTAATTATTTACATTGACCATGTTACTCTTAGCTACCTATTCAATAAGAAGGATACCAAACCAAGGCTCATAAGGTGGATTCTGTTTCTAAAAAAGTTTAATATCGAGGTCAAGGATTGCAAGGGCTATGAGAATCACATTATCGATCACCTTTATAGGTTAAGAGTTCAACACATATTTGAGAATAGTCGCAGATCAAAGAACAATTCCCAGATTAGCAGGTATTATCCCTATAGATGAATGAATTGTCGTGGTATGCAAATGTCATCAATTACTTGGTTAGTGGAATTTTTCCTGCTGATGCTACCTCATAGTAGAAGAAAAAGCATATGCATGATGTCAAGTTCTACATATGGGATGAACCTAATTTATTTAAGCAAGGCTTTGATTGAATGATTAGAAGATGTGTACCATAAATTAAAGTGCACAAATTGCTGGATAGTTGCCATTCATAACCATATGGAGACCATCATAGAGGAGAGCGTACTTCCCATAAGGTGCTCCAATCAGGTTTCTTTCGGCCCACCCTGTTCAACCATGCTGCAAGATATTTAAAGAATTGTGATCAGTGTCAATGAGTGGGCACAGTATCAAAAAGACACGTAATGCCTTTAAACAACATTATAGAGGTCAAAATCTTTGTTTTATGGGGAATGGACTTCATGGGTCCATTTCCATCATAATGTGGGAATCAGTACATATTAGTAACAGTAGATTATATTTCCAAAAAGGTTGAAGCCGTGGCCTTTCCCATGAATGACTCGAAAGTGGTGACCAAGTTCCTGAAAAAGAATATCTTCACTTGATTCGGCAATCCCAAGATTATAAGTGATGGAGGGTCACACTTCATCAATAAAATAGTGCAGAATCTCTTGGCGAAATATGGTGTGAGACATAAGGTAGCTAAAACTTACCATCCTCAAACAAGTGGACAGGTTGAGGTCTCTAACAGTGAAGTGAAGCTAATACTACAGAAGAGTATCAATGCACAAAGAAAGGATTGGGAAACAAAACTAGATAAGGCATTATGGGCATACAAAACTGCTTATAAAACCCCCCCATCAGGACGTCCACTTACCAGATGGTCAATCCTCCAGACCTCCGCCTTGGTTAGACTTTTAGGCTGCGTTCGCAAAAACTGATGTTTGGCCCGTTACTTTGAATAAATGGCCACTGGTTTTAGGCTTTATATCATATTTCAAAGGACAATATAACTCTCATTCTTAGCTCTACTTTTGAGATTCAAGAGTCTCACTTCAATGGAATTTTGTGAGAAATCCATTGGTGAGCTTGGAAACTTGAGAGGAGGCTTCGTGTGAGGTAACTAGTTAAAATTAGCTATTATCTTTTTACATTTTCTAGTTGGAAGTATGTTAAATTTTGAGGTCTTGTATCTTGACCATTTTAGCTCTGTTTTCACAATATCATGGGGCTAAGTTATAGGGTTTTCAGCTAGGAACATTGAGGTGCAATATTTTGTGATCGTGGGAGCTTCATTTATGTAATTCACCGTCCTTAAATGTTGTCCCTTTTTTTAGGTTAATCTTGGAATTTTGATTCATGTTTGTATTATAGCTGATTTTGTTTGTGAATTGTGTTCTTTTTTTGAACATAAGCTGAGGGTAGTATTTAGAACATATTTTCGATATTAATTACATGAGTTACAGAGAAGGTCCCACTATTCTTGACATTGACTCCGAAAATGGCCCATCTCCAAATTTGATAATTTTAGTGTCATAACTACCGTATTGACATTATGATTCTATTATTAATAGCGTGGTAGTATTTGGAGTCCATTCAAAAGGTAAAATCTCTGATTCCATGATTTCTAGCATGTGTAATAGACCTACAGGTAGGCTAAAATTTTCCCCTATTTAGATAGAGCATGTTTAGGCATTTATATACTGATATATAAGCTTGGATGGGTTTGGGTGTAGACTATGCTAAAGTGCTAGATTTCATGCCATAGGTGTTATTTTTGGAGTATTGAAGGACTGTTAAGTCATGGCTCCAGTTATTGTTGATCATCTTATGTCTGTTGTGCCTTTGGTTTATGTATTTGGAAGTATGTTTGGCCTTATTCTAGTCTTATACTAGTGTTTCTTTGTGCTTGTTCAATTTTGATGTCGTTGGGCCTTAGAACTTCTTTGATGTCATTTTGGATAGCTTAGCTCTCTATCGACTGATATTGAATACTTGAGTCTGATAGTCAGAGCTTTAGATAGGCTATACAATATCTTTAGAACCTTACCTCCATCATGTCTTATTCTTCTATTGGTCATATATCACTTGGTTTTTGGTTTCAATCATCTATTTGTCGATTCTGATTGGATGCAGTTCAGGATGGGATGATTTATTGATGGCACTCAGATTTGGGGTACTCTCTGTGAAACTCAGTTGGCTACTGATCAAAATTCTGAATGACTCAGGGATGTTCGTGGTTTACATCCCTAATTCACTCTACCTGATGGGGTTCAAGTTCTTGCCTTTGTATTGTTTTTCTCAGTTCAAGTCTCTATCCTTACTTGTTCGTGTCTTGAGTCCACACTTTTATCAACCTTAGTTCAAGTCCGTCAGTCCTTACGAGATTTGATTCGATTCCTTAGCTACCATTAACAAGTTCAAATATGTGGTCCCTCTTGTATGTGGTTCAAGTGCACGATTACCTACTACTGAGGTTTGAGTCCTTGGTCTCTTTTGTACGTGGTTTAGATCTCTGATTATCTATAACCTTTCATGAAGAATGACCATAAATACCCTGATATGGTGGAGCTATAGCTGTCACAAAACCTTTCGTATACACCTATCGATCTAAGGCTACCATATAAGGGTTGACACAAGTAACGAAGAATTTATCAAGTAAAACAGTATGCAATCATAATTAGAATATCAAAGTATTTTATTAAATACAAATAGATATCAAGATCACGACATTTCATACTCAAATAAACACAATAGAACATATCATCTTTTAATTAACTCTGTTAAAAAGCAAAATTCGTAGTATATAATACAATTGAATAACTTCTAGCCCATTTACTATATTTCTTTGAAAAGAAATTTACTATTATGTTATCGATGAAGATATAATATGTACATATTTTTACTACTAATAAACTAATATTGTAAGGCGTAAACCTTTAACGAAATTTTATAGGGAATCCATTGGTGATCTCAAAATCATTTTTAGAGTCTTCGTGTGAGGTAAATTCACGACTTTAGCTTATGTCTCTTGTCATTTTCAGAATAGAATTGTCGTGATTTTTGGGATGTTGTTTCTTGGTCTATTTAGGTCAATTTCCTATTATTCAAAAGTCCATATTGTGGGATTCTTCGAAAGGATTTTCGTGGTGTAATTATTTTTGTTAGTCAAAGTCGTTTAATCCATAAAAGGTGTTGGAGCATTAGTAAGCCCAAAAGACATCACGAGGAACTCGTAGAGTTCGTAAGGAGTCCGAAAGAATTCTTAGGAATATCTCCAACTCTAATACTCAACTAATGGTAAAACAGCCTCAAACGAATCTTAGAAAAGACAACGGTACCCTAAAGCTCATCGAATAGATCATCAATGCAAGGCATGGGGTAACGGTTCTTCACCGTCACCTTGTTTAGTTGCTTGAATTTAACACACATCCACATAGTTTTGTCTTTCTTCTTAACAAATAGGACCGGAGCACTCCATAGTAACACACTCGGATGAATAAAGCCCTTACGTAGGAGATCCTTAAACTGAGTATTGATCTCTTGGAGTTCTGCGGGAGCCATCAATAAATCAAACCAAACTGATCAAATAAATAGATTTTTTATTTGCTTTGTCTTTACATTTTTAAAATATGATAATATTTGGTTTGGTTTTATTCAAAAAAAATCAATGAAATAACCGTATTCAGCAATGAAGGATAATTCTGTAAGTATGAACCTTTTGGATCCCCACTTAAGTTCCCCATCAAATCTACTTGTGCTATATGTTTGATAACTCTTGTTCTCCATGTTACTGCTTTTGAGCTTGTGTATTACAATTCATCTATATCCTTAAGTGAATCAAACTCTTTATTAAGTCAATGAAGTTCTTTATCATCAACAGTAGTTGTGCTAAACCACTTAGGTTCAGAATGACCCCATGGCATAGTAGGCGGGACACACTTTCATTTCACCTAGTTGGCTGATGATGATTGGTTAATAAAATTTCCAAAAGAAATAAAAGAGGATACTTTGTTAAGAAAGAATATAAAATGCATGATTTATATGCTAAGAGACTTTGTTGGGTTCCTCAGGGATTCTAATCGTTGAGTCCCACCTAGGGTCTAGTTTGGGTCGTGACACCTCCCAACTCATAAATATCAAGATGAACCCTCTAGTGTCCTAATTACTGAATTTATGTAGCTAAAGGCCACTTCTCAACTGATAAGAATTCCAAACTTCCCATACTCACTATCTTATGGCTAAAAGCATCTACTTCTACAATTGCCTTGCCCGTGTGATAGAAAATAGTGACATCATATTTCCTATTTTATGTTGTGGATTATATTTGTGCAATGTTTTCACCCACTGTCCTCATGTTAGGGGGCCATTGTTTGCGTAGTATTACTAAAATAAAAGTTCAAGTTTTTGTAATATTCCTCAGAATTTTTTTTAAAAAAAATACCCTAAGAATGCCTTGAAAATAGGCCGCTCATGCAACATATTATCCTTAATCTTTTTGGAAAATCCGAGTTTGGAATATTGATCAGGGGGTTAAAACCTGAGGGAAAATGGTCTCGGTGGATTTTTATGAACGTAGAACGCAAGAAAGATTTTCAAAGAAATGAAAAAATAGTGTGGTCCGCGACAGGACCGCGTCGCATACCTGGGAAGCCACATAAGACAGAGTAGTCTACGACAGGTCTGCATCACATACCTAGGAAGGCTTCCTAGCCAAAATTAAGTTTATTTTAAGGGCATTTTAGACTTTTCCCAAATTATTAGTTATCAAACCTAGACGTTTTTAGGACCTAATTCAACTTTATAAATCTACCTAAACCTTTAATTTAATTTATTCTTCTATAATTCATCTATCAAATATTTTTCTCTCTACAAAAAGGATCTCAAGGGTTTCCATTGAAGACTTCAAGCAAATTCACTCAATTTCTCCATCAAAATTTTCAAGTTCTTCCAAATTAATTTCTGTTCTCACTCAAGGTATGTGGGTATTGATTCATGAATCCTTTTTTCCATGAAGACCAATCAATTTCTCATACCTTCTATCAAATTAAAGTATGATATTTTATTGGTTTTTTGATCTCTATTCCAATTGCATGAATTTTGATTTAAAGTATGATCATTAGCCTATTTTGATATAAATGGATGGCTATTGAATTAAATTGAAGAGTTTTTCTATGAATTCTCCTACTTTGATTTCGAGGGTTCATGATGTAAATTATGAGTATTTTGATTCATACTTCTAAAGGATATTATCTATATTAATTATGTATGGGCTGATATAAAGTTTATGATTGTGCATGTTTTGAAGTAAATTTCATGATTTTTAAGCCAATTGAACATGCATTATAGTCATGCCCTAATTTCAAGTTCAAGCTATGGTCATGAATTTTTCAAAGTATGAATTATAACTATATGTTCCCATGATGATCATGAATTCTAAGTATGTTTTAAGGTATGAATTTCATGAAATTTATGAAGTAAGGTAACTTAGGATCCTATGTGGTGACCTAAGGCCTATTAATATGAATTATGCAAAAATGATTGTAATGATGAAGGGACACTTTTCACATTACAAGTATGTTATCAAAATGAACTACTCTATGACTATGAACATGACTATGATATATGATATTATAATCTTTTGTTATGTATGTATTCCATGGTATTTACTTAGCACCGAGTGGACTTGAGGTGGGGGCCCTACCAAAAGCCTTAGTAGCAGTCTCATGTCCCATAAACTATGTGCCACCATAGGTTGCCTTCTTGGCTTAACTAGTGTATTCACAAATAGCACATGTTCATGATTAGGAGTCTACCTTGGCAAAGTAGCCTCATCCTTCTTGATGTGGGTATCATCGAATTCCATGTTATAGCTCGCATGGTCTTATTGTCAGTTATGGTTCCTATCCTACATATGTATGATTTCTTAAGTACGTTATGACTTGAACTTATGTTTTTAATGCTTTGTTTAATATGATTTTCTCATTACTGTATGTATTCCATCTTATCATGTGATTTACTTGACCCTTGCATTTCCATGATTTCCTTTGCATGTCACGCCCTCATACTTAGTACATTCTAATATACTAATGCATATTTTTTACCTACATTATCTTATAATGTAGGGGTTGAGGTTGAAGATCCTTATCATTTACATAACTAGTAGGCATCCTCTAATCGAAGGCGTTGTGGTGAGTCTTCATTGACCGGGGACTAGTTTTAAGTTACCTACTACTTTCTTTTCCAAAGAATTTTGATTATGTTGTATATTGAGGGTGAGCGAAGGACATGTCTTATCCCCCACCCATACTCATGTTTTGAGGCATCTAGTTGGATATATGTTTGAGTCTATATTATCATAAAACATTTTTTTTAGATTTCTATACATGGCTTAGACTATCTGATGATGTTTTCACTTTTATATTTTACCTTATATATGCTTATCATATGTACAAGAGTCTTGGTTGGAGCCCTCCGGGGTTTCCATCGTCGTGTTCTGACTAAGACCTAGGTTAGTTCATGACAGTTTTACTCTATTATAATAGAATTGGGTGCAAAAGTTCTATTGGTGCATCTTACATTTCTTTTCTGCAATCACAGAACCTTAGCCGCGTTCGAGAAGGTCTGGTCAGTTCTTCTCCACATTTTACTGGAGGATCTCCGCATTCATGGAGTTCACTAGATCAGTACTCAACATTCATGGGCTAGCCTCAGTATTCACAGAGGGTAGTTGACTGAACTCTGCATTCACAGAGCTAGTCAACGCATTTGTTTGACCATTAAAATTTAACCTTCTTTAGGGTCAACTCTGTCAAAGGCAAATAAATAGACAAAAACCCTTCAACAAACCTCCTATAGTATCCGGCTAAGATCAAAAAGCTTCTAGTATCCGAAGGAGACAATGGTCCAGGCCACTTCTTCACCACCACCATTTTCTTGGGATCAACCTTAATCTTTTTACTGGATACTACATGGCCAAGAAATGCACTCTATAAATATTTATATATTGGGAGAAATGATCTATGACATTTGACTAGAAGTTTTTAAAAAAATTATAAGAAACTTAGGATAACTTTTGTTGACCTTTACTTTGCAACTAGTTTGACTCCAAAACTTAGCATATGACCATTTTGCAATTATAATACCTTGCTTAAGAGATTATCAAGGGTACTCGTAAGCGACACCTGGGGGATCAGTTTAAGTTCAAATTTCAGTTTAGCGTTCTATCTTTAGGACTAGATTTCTTTCTAAATTTAGGGCAATTTGGGCAATTCAAAAGGCCAAGTTGTGAGTTTTTCGAGGGGAATTCAGTGGTGTGTTCAAAATTATATTTAGGAACAAAAGCATAAGGATTAGTATGTGGAGACTAATAGGGAAAAGATAGATATGGTGACTTTTCACATTCAAGGTCCAGTAATAGTGGACATTCTCAATTTCAATAGAAGTATTCTAACCAAACTTCATCTAGTGCTTCAGTTCAAAAGTCCAATACGGATAGGGTGTCTAACCCTAAGCCTCAAGGGAGTGCTCCGAGTTCTCAGAATGTCCACGCATGTAGGAAGTGTGGGAAGAACCATCATGGAGATTTCTTAGCCGTTTTTGATGCATATTTTATTGTGGTAAGAAGGGTCCAAAATGTCATGACCCAAAACTAGGTATGATAGCACTTGTCCTATTCCACCAGGACGTGTCAGCCTAATCTCAACAATTATAGAAAAAATGCAGAAATACAACTTAAATCAATAAACAAAAGTAGAAATCTTAAATAATGACAAATAAACCCCCAACATTTGATTATCATGTTGGGAACACTGGAAATCTATTTTTTCCCACCCAATGTGGATGGTTGTGTGTTGGATAAATTCGAATCAAGCACTGCAGGGCAATTTGGGTGGTGCTACAATGGAATTTTCATTATATGTTTTCATTTTTTCAATTTTAAACTTTGAGTTAAGATTTGTCCTTTATCTTTAGAAGGTAATGGACAGCTTTGGCAATATGATTAATACATTATATCATCACGTGGCTCATAGTGATGGTTGTTGGTTAGATAAACTCCCCTAAAGAGATAACATTGTATTTTATATCGAGTTATATTGTGAAAGGACTGGAATTCTTAATGTTACCAGATTTCAAGTTGTGGTGGCGTTATCTATGTTACTTAATGTTTTGGTATTATCTGTGTTACTATATTCTGGTGGTTAGATCTATTCTCTATCCCATGTATGAGAAGGTGTGAGACTAAGAAACCTAATGGTCGATATGGTGATAGAGTGACTAGGCTATCCTTTGTGAAGAAAGTTTAGTCCTAGGTGGTTAGTGAACCCTTTTATGGTATACTATGTTTTCAAGGGATGGATTGTTGTAGTTGAAACTTATATGAGTGTAGTAAGTGGGTTAGACAGAGTTGCGGGGAGGTATAGTTGGAAACTCCTCTATCTGTGATAGAAGGTCTAGGCCTTGATCTATATTAGAGGTTGCAATGGATCAAATGGAAAGCTAATATAATAATACATACTTGTCACGACTCATCCCCGTAGGCCATGACGGGTGTCCGAACCGGACACCCACATGTATCCCGGCTAACGATGCATAACTTGTCTCCTGCTTACACTCAACAGATATTCAAGGGAAAGAAACATATAGGCCAACAAGGCTGTAGTAAGACATAAGGACGTTCTTAATACAAATATACGTAAGCTGACAAGGCCTCCACGACACCGGGAATGCCCTGAATTATAAGTCATATCAGTACAGCCGTACATACCTGTACATACAGCTCATATACTACTCAGGCACAGCTCATATACAGCCCATACACTACTCATATACAACGTATATATAACTTATATACACATACGCTCTACACATATACAATCCACATCTGTATCCACATACCTCTAAGAGTCAAAAGAACAGTAACATAAGGCGGGATAGGGCCCCTGTCGTACCCGTGAACAAAACTTATATACATGAATCAAGTTTTAGTACCCAAAATTAGGCTCCAGTACAATAGAGCGTTCTTGGACCGTTGAGTGGGACTCCTACGCTGGCAAATCCCCAACCTGTGTACCTGCACCTGCGGGTATGAAATGCCGCCCCCTGAGGAAAAAAGGGGTCAGTACCACATATGTATTGAATATGTAAAACGTAACATAATACGACTGGAGGTATATCCGAAATAGGGAATCAGGGAAACAAATTGTCAAACAAGAAACATGTACCTGTACTCTGTGAATCACAAAAGCATGCATGCTCAAATTATACAATATAGATGGCCCTTTTAGGAATTCGGCAAATCACATCTATAGGACCATAATAGGCCCGGTGCTATCACCACCTTATTGCAACACATCATCATCATGCATATATATATATATATATATATATATATATATACATACCCGACCCTCTAGTTAGGGCTCGGTGAACAATAAAGTGAGTTGTATATGATAACGGACCCGGCCTGGGACTTTGTGAAAAAAGGGTTATAGTATACACGATTAGAGTAGTGAGTAACTATATCCAATGTAAATCATTATCAGAGACTCGATAGAAAAAGAAAGTTGAGCTTTTGTTTGAGGACCCAAGTAACGAATTAGTCATCTCAAGCGTCCTCTAAATGCCATTATGGGCTGTCTCAAAAGTAATCTCGGGGAACCTAGACATGTATTAACGTAGGGCCAAATTATTTATGAAATCAAAACACATAGTCTCGTAAAGTCTTTACGACTCGGAGCTTGTACAATTGGTACCTCTTTAACGTATAGAAGTTTCCAGAAAAATAGTTCAACTACTATCAGAGTTCGATATTCAAAAGTAAACAGGAGATGCTAAGCATAGAGTTACCCTGGAGCTCAGATCATATTCAACTTACAACTAAGACAAGGATATGCCCAAAAGAAGAAAGAGAATAAGCTCTATATAGTGTGTACTTTCCCTCAAGTGATCTGCATATACATATTTCATGGCCCATCATGGGGCTCGGTGAACCACTATGGTGTCGTAATATCATTTTCATATCAAATACATCTCAATGTAAAGGAGAGATAGCTTCTCACACACTGCATTCTAATATATAGAAGCCCTACTAGGCAATACTTAATCTTTACAGGAACTCTAAAATTGAACAGTGGATAGGGGTTATGAGGCATACTTGGAATTCTAGGAATGGAATTATCCCCACACTTCATATACAATTCACTAAAGTCTAAACATTGCCAAAAGGAAATAAATATAGTTGTACACACTTATACCAAAAACATGCCAAAAGAAAGTTCCACATACCTCTTATGGACTCCCCTTAATCGCGTTCACGTCGTTGTCCTCGAAACCTATTTAACATGGAAGTAAAGCAAGTATTAAAAACCTTAGAATTCTCAGTAACTTAGACTACTCACGAGTATTCATAGCATTCCCCCCTTCGCTCGCCTTCTTGACTAGCTTCCTAACTAGTTAAGGCGTTAACGGAAATCGGACAGCACCTCCCCTATAATGTGCCCTATCCAAATTTCCAATCATGTACTTAACAACTAAATCCAACCAAAAACACAACCATCAGATCATATATATGTATATTACAGCAACATTACACAATATAAACCCCAAACAACTCATTCGAAACTACAATACCAAAACTCGGGTTTTTATCCTCCTTTTCGTGAATTCTTTAATTGTACAAAGCGGAGGGTCGTGTGGCTGCAAGAAGCAGATCCCACGCCCTAATTAAATCATTTTCCAGCATCACAACACACTACCACACGACCAGCAGTCACACACCCAAAGCACAATGCGTTATTCGATTACAAGTCAACTACAGCATTTCCAAATTCGTTTATTTCTAACGTCGAACCTTCCACGACTTTTCACCAACTTCCATCAGCCCAAGAGTTGTGTAATACACCCTATAATAACATGATAAACTTCAAATTAGAGGGAAAGACCTTACCTTTCCCGAAATTGGCTAGAACTCGACGAAATCGCGCCTCGGAATTTTTTTAGCGCGCTGAACCATCGTGGCAGCTTGCTGTCCATTTTTTGGCTTCACCGAACTCTAATTCTATACTAATAATACTTTCATATCACTGTGGTATATTCTAGATAATTAATTTATGGAACAAAATTGGAACTTACCTTATTTTTCTCCCAAGCCATTGCAATTTTCTCTCCACTTTTAGGGTTCGTTCATTTATGCTTTGGCTGGAAATTTGATGAAGGAAGCTGGAGTATATGATACATATCCATACATATATGTGGTATTAGGGTGTGACACGTGTTAGCCCCAAGAGGTGGCACGTGTCTAGCCCCTATTGGGCCACCGCACACATACACCGAAGGAGGGGCTGCCACGTGGCAGTGGGGCCCACCTCCCCCAATCAGGTGGGTCACCTACTTGACCCCAAGAAGGTGGGCACCTGATTGCTTAGGTGCTGCCACGTGTCACCCTCCTATTGGCTGCCCCGCGCAATTTTTTTTCCCTCCTCGTGGGTTCGTAATCTCGTCTTATTTTAAGAGCCTATGTCATCCGTGCTACGCAAGCTTGGTATATACTCAAATACCTTAAGTATGTAAAACTTCTAAGTTGGGGCATACGTAAGCAAATCGAGTCCTACGACTCATCACTTAGCCTCCAACTCCCTCTGACTTCTCTTCACCCTATTTCCAACCTCCCCTACCATGGGGTGTTACATTCTCCCTTCTTAGAGTTGTTCAATAGGGTCGTAACTTAAGTGGCTCACATACTAGCTTCTAAGTAACTTAAGGAACCTTTCGAGTTCAAAGATGTGGGGTGTAACAATACTAATGGCGATCCAGGCAAGTAGGGTGATCAAACTAGATGTATAAAGGTTTGCTCAGGTTATCTGTTCTAGCATGTTCTTCTTCAAGAGTATTTATATATATTATGTGGTGGCTATCGGGTTGACCGATGCTGCCTATGAGTATAAGTTATTTGTACTTATACTACTCTTGTTATGGCACTTGGTATAGTATGATTGTAGGGTCAGTGATGTTCCATAGGTAAAACGATGTTGATTCTCCAATAGATTCTATTATTCTTTCTTTGTGGTGGGAGCTGTGTCATTATTTTATTTTATACATTATATCCATAGAATCTCTTATAATTGCTTAGACTAGTATCTTTAGGGGTGTTAAAATGCTTCTCGTAATTAACCATAGAGTTTTTAATTAATATATGTCGACTCTATGACTCTTTTAGGTTGTTATTTTTATTATGTTAAACCTCCTCATATTATAACTGGTTAGGATCGAGGGCTCTCCTACTTAGGTGTTAGAGTAGGTACTGCAATTCCTAGTGGGGTGGGTTGTTCCTAAAGTTTTGGAGATAAAAACGGGATTCATGAGAATCTAAACTGTCTTGCTAATCACATGTCAAGTAAAGAATCAAAGAATACTTAACAAACATGTATCAATAAATAGAGTCAGGATCAAAGAAAATAATAGCCATCCAATCACAAACAATAATAGTACATGTAATCACTGTGTCCAATGCCTCTGCCTCAGTCCTACCTAGAAAAGCGTAATACAAAGCTCTATGATTAATACAGGAAAACCCTCTACTTGGCTGACTTCTCCTCTTAGTTCATTACCATTCCCTCTATCTCTATGGCTTCAGTAATTACCTTCTCTTCAACTCTGTTGATGCCCTCTACCATTATTACCTCCACCCATTTTTACTATAGCCTTTATTTGTTATTGTGCCTTCCCAATTATCAACCTATGAGGGCATTCCCTCTTGAAGTTTCCCTGCCCGCAATAATTAAAACATCAATGGTCAAATGAGGGACTGTTTGGCTATCGAATAAGAAGCCTTTTGACCACCCAGAGTTAGAGACTGTTGTGCGACCCCTGATTATTCACCCGTAAAGTTGGGCATAGCTAACTGAATTAGATGACCAGAATTCACCCGCTTACCTAAATCCTTAGAGTAAGAACTACTGTAGTTTCCCATATTTTTAGACCTCTTAGCTAGTGCCTTGTCCAAACCAATCACACCTTGAGTCTACAACCTAGGCATGACAGACACTTGGAAATCGCAGTTGGTTGCAAGAGAACCCTTGACCTAGTTGACTATATAGAGGAAGACTTAAATCGATAGCAAGAAGTGAGCATTTAAATTCTAACATATAACTTGAGGATTTGTCAAAAATATATAAATATCATAGGCAATAAGGAATGTTTCCAAGAAACATCAACTGAAAGACTAACTAACTCAAAATGTAGATTTGTCCATGAAGCCCCTAATCACTAAATATAGGTTCCGAGACAAGCCCCCAGTTCCTACATATGAACTATTATTATTGAAAGAAAATAACTGTGAAGGAGTCCTCTGAAAGCAAGGAGGTCTCACCAAAGGCTGACGAAGTGTAATCTGAATGGGGTGCCTATAGATCCTAGATACATATGTCTACATTGTAAAATAATGTAGCATCCAAACATAATAGTACATGAAATGTACTGTATGTAATAAAGATGAATGAAAAAATTAAACTGAACTTAATGCTTATACTAAATAGAAATACATATTGAAGGTAACTTGACTGAGATGTAAAGTATGCATGTAAACTAAAACATGTAAATTTTAAAAATTAGAACAATGCAATATAACATATAATTTGAAAAATAATTACTTTACTTTCTTGCGGAGTTTCTCTGACTAACAAACATCACTATGAGTCTCTTGATAAAATAATGTGTATAGTACATTGCTAGAGCCATCCAATACCTTGTTAGATCAAAAGAAAACAACTTTACTCATGGATCCACCTAAAAGTCCTCTTTTGGGATTGAGTGAGGAGTCACCTAAAATAATGGTATGTTCCCACTCTACATTAGCAGCGTAGAAAATAGGGTTGGAGTTATCTTTAACTAATATCCAAATCGGTGTAGAATATTACTCCAAAACCATACACGATGCTCAAAAATATTAAAGTTGTATGTGTTGAGACAATGCCCAAAATGCTTCTTGAAGCTAAACTGAACTCATCTTTTTATTGACTGAAACTGCTTTTGAAACTATTTATGCTCTTCTTAAAAATAACAAGCTTTTCTCAATACAGAAAATACATTTGGAAACCTTCTGTTCCTTTAATACTCTTTACTGATGAACATGCGAAATACTAGGCTTTACTTATGCTCTGAGCATCATGGATTATAAACTAGTAATACAAAATACTTACTCAAATTCTGAAAAACATCACTCATAGTGAATAGCAATACAACAACTTTAACTTCTCAATTGGGTCATGCTCATGCGAGAAATAATCATGACTTGTAATCCATGAAAAATCAAAATTCACAATAAGGAGCTATACACATAATACGAATATTCCAAATTCACTAGAATGAATATAAGTTCAATTCAAAATCTATGGAAACTTTAGTTACAACCCTACATTAATCTTATACTGACTGAATTTAGATGCAGGGTGTGACTACAAACTTTGTTCAACACTTTGAGTTTCTTTACATACCTAGAAGACCAATGTTCTTGAAGAAACTTGACTAATTTGATGAACGCTCTTGAAACCCTAGTTGTTCTTCCCTTAGAACCTTACCTTAAGTCTTGAGAGTGATTATGACGAGGAAAAGGGTTGAATGATACTAATAAGAGACTTAAATTTGTCCAAACATGTCAAGGATTGGACTAGTAAAGGGTAGGAAAACACCAAAATACCGTTCATTTAAAACTGTACAAAGTCACCTTTGAGGGGCCACCTCCGGTCCAAAGAAGCTTCTATGGGCCATAGAAACCCTCTCATAGAAGCTTAGTTGAAACTGAGAGGTCTCTCATATTTGGGTCTATGGATCCTTCTACGGGTTGTAGATCTCCCTATGGTGCATCCTGCATGTTTGTGGGAAGGGTACTAGGATAGGTCCTCTGAAATTGAATCTACAGGACCTTCTAAAATCTGTAGACATTTTTATGGTTGGTCGAAGTACACAGGGGGAGGTTCCTTGAATTTTTGTCTATGAGACCTTCTACTGTCTATATATCGTTATGTGGTCTACATAAAGACTCATCCTGTACATAAGAGACTTCCAAGTATCGAATATTTTCCTATGAGAACCATCTACAGTCCGTAGGAAATTCTACGTGGCCATAGAATCCATCCATAAAAAAAATAGTAAGGTAAGATGAATTTATTTAATTATTGCAGTTAACTGCGAGCCTTACCTATGACCTGTATCTTCTTCTATGGTTTGTTGGTAATGCTTGTGGTTCACAATTCTAAGGACTTTTTATATCTTTCTTATGGGTTTTTTTGAGTTAAGATTTTTGGGGTGTTAAAGTATCTCCCCCTTTGTATAATTCATCATCTAATGATGGTTAAGCTAAGAATTTATACGAGGCATGAATGTAATGAAACAATTGAAACATCAAACCCACTAATAGCCACTAAATTTGAGATGGTGAAAGGAGTATTAACTTCAATATCAATATTAGGAGGAATAAACAGATGAGGGTATCTGGCTTTTATATCTTTTTAGACTTCCCATGCATCAAAAAACTGATTTCTCCACATAATCTCATCTAATGCAACTTCCGTGGTCCCAAACTTGCGAATCTGATAATGAGGAATCTATACAGGAGTCTACTCATAAGACAAGCTACCTTTTACACTAATGCTTTGTATAGGAACAATGAGGGAATGGTATTCTAAGCACTTCTTAAGCTTAGAAGTGTGAAATATGAGATAGACAGCCTCTAACTCTTGTGGTAGTACAAACCCATAAGTAACATTACCAACCGTCCTAGTAATCTAATAGGGACTAATGTAATAGGACTAAGCTTCCCCTTGATCAAAAGTCATCGAGTTTTGAGTTGATTATGTAATCTTTCTTTGATTTCCCTATATAATTATCGATATTGATATTATTCTTATTTGATCGAGTTCATAAATTTATTTTTCATGTTTGAATACACATGAAACCTAATTAAGTATTTACATGAATTATTTTTATTCAATTTTTTGAAATGAAAGCATGATATAATTCATCTTTCAAACTAAAAAAGAGGTTAAGCATGAGTTTGAATTGAGAAGTCATTCATCTATTTATTTTGAGCATGATCATTATGGGTATAAATTTGTTGAAGGCATTTAAATACTTATTTTAAGAATGAGTTGTGAAACAAAAATTATATTTTAAATTAATTAACTTAGTTTGAGTAGTATACTACTTTAAAGAGGAGAGTTGAGTTGAGAAGAGTTGAGATAATTGACTAAAGTCCAATGAGACAAAGTAAATAAATTTAGTACATACACTCACTTGAGATATGCCCATAATAAATATATTTTTAGGAGTAGTATTGAGCACTGATTTTAATAAAAGTATAGAATAGCTCAAACCCCATAAACTATGTAGCAAACATAAGATTGGGTCGTGTCATTGTTGTGGTCAACTCCTCATTAGCCTCACGGAGGGCTTTTATGTGAATCCAAAGATGAGTTGCATCCCTTACCCATGCAAAGTATTGGATGGTTGAGGAAATGACAACTGTTCATTGTATCATCACGATTCTTAGAGTGCTGGTTGTTGATTAGTGAAACTTCCTAAGAGTAAAATATTATTTTATATTGAGTTGCGTTTACTTATTCATATATTTTAAAGCATTGACTTATTTATACATATTACATGCTTTATTGAGTTGAGGTATTTCATAGCTGGGTTAATTTTGAGTAGTTATTCTATTAAGTTGAGTTGAGCATTCTTGACTAAGTTTTCTTTCAGCAGTTTTACTTACCATACATTCTATGTACTCCTGCCATTTGACACTATATTATTTTATGATGCAAAATTAGGTGATAAAGATTCTCAACAGGCGCATCGTTGAAGATCAGATTTTCATCCAGATTTAGTGATATCTCTTTCCATTCATATGAGTTCTTTCAATCACTATATTTCAGTTATTACTATTACTTTTAAGGTAGTCATGGAGCTATCCCGGTAACTATTTCAAAGTCAGTTTTAAAGGCTTCATAGACTAGACATTAATAGAGTTTTGAGTTTATTGAGTTTATCTTTCAAAGTGATTTTTAAACTGTTCATTTATTATATACTTGAGAATTTGAGATTATTTTTCCTAATTTAGAATTACTTTTACTAGGTTGTTGTTGTATACACATCTGATTTATAGTTTTATGAGTTAAGTCTTCCTTTCATTGAGTTAGCTGGTCCAAGAATTTACTTGGAAACTAATAACGGTTTACAATAGTCGGCCACACCGATGGTGGAGGCTCGGGGCATGACAACTAACCAAAAGGTGGCTTACGTGAAGAACCTTGGGCCACACATTCCTGATACTAAGAACCTTGAGCTCTGAAGTTCATGTTAGTATGCGATCTCTTGTCGTTATTATTGTTCGATGTCAGTGCACTCACTAATTATCACAACCCGAACCTACGTCCTAGAAGTGACACGACAATAATAATTATGAGCATCCCAACTAATTTATCTTAGCATTCATTGCATACCTAAGGTAAAGAAAATATAACAAGATAAGCAGAAGTATCAAATCAACATTGAAGTCAAAGACCATAACTCCAACCAAAGGTCCAAAATGGACTTACATCAACATGAAATGTCTAAACATGGCTCTACTCTAGACTTTGGTGGGGTAAAGGTCCAAAATGGACTTAGTTCAACATGAAATATCTAAACATGCCTCTACTCTAGACTTTGGTGGGGTCTTAGGACAAGCTCCTAGCTCACCCGAATCATAAGAGAAATCAAAGTAGTAACAAAAAACAAATTGTCATTGTCCTCAATGAATGAGGACTCACCAACTTTTGAGAACTAAAGGAACTCTAGCCACAAATATGAGGAGAGTGAGTGACGTCCATCCCTATATTATGGGTTAATGAAGTCAAAAGATGTGTTAGTACATAGAAGGTACTATGTATGTGAACATGAATAATATGACATAAGATGCATGAGCAACATAATGAGCATGAACTAAACTTAAAGTATTTGACATATCATATAAACTATGGTCAAAGCATCTCAATTTCATAATAATTTTTTTATCTTTTCATATTACTTTAATGTGGGATAAGATGTTTAACCGATATCTAAAGATCATGCGAGCTATAATATGAAATACGATGTAACTTCAACATCAAGAAGAGAGAGGCTACTTGTAAAGGTAGACTCCGCGAGAAATAACCTTAACTCAAGAGCTATATATGATGATATGGTTATGGCACCGAGTCCCTCACTAAAGGGTCGGGTACAGTATATGCATGCATATGATGATACAGTGATGTATTTATAACACCGAGTCCTATAATAGGTCGGGTACAATTTGTGATGACGATATATATGACTTCATTTCATAAGATGCTGGTACAGTAATTTGTTAATTGTTATACTTGCCTCTTGCATCCTTATTTCAGCCATAATCTCATTTATGCTATGTAATGCTTTATATACTCAGTACATGCATCGTACTGACCCCCTTTCTTTGGGGGGTTGCATTTCATGCCCACAGGTACAGATATTTATTTTGTAGATCCACCTACTTAGGATTTCCACTTAGCTATTTTGAAAGTGCTCTACCATGCCGAAGCCTAGCTTTTTGGTGCTGATCTTCTGATGTATATATTCAGTTATTCAGGGGTACGACGGGGGCCCTGTCCTGCCATATGATACCGTTAATACTCTTAGAGGTCTGTAGACATGTGTATGTGGATTGTATGTAAGTTTTGCTCACTTGTGTCCATGTGATGTGTTTTAAATATTACAATGAAATAATAGCCTTGTCGACTTGCGTGTCCCTTCAAGAGATGGCCAGTAATAACTCCTCAGGGGACATTTGATAGAGATGTATTTATATGAAAATATCATGACGCATTGGTGTTCGTATGTATGTTATCATGTCGTTCATAGGTCTGTTCGACTACATATGATAGGTATATATATATGGGTTCAGGTAGGACCCTAGTCACGGCCTACGGGGTTGGGTCATGACAAAAGTGGTATCAGAGCAGTTCATTCTCGGAGTGTCTACAGACCATGTCTAGTAGAGTCTTGGTTATCGGTGTATTGTGCACCACATCTATAAATAGGAGGCTACAGGACATTAGAATATTACCTTTCTTTCATATCTGAGATCGTGCGATAGAGCCAAGCATTCATGGCTCTCAATTTAACAAACAAAGGCAAGTGGCTTAGCGATAAACTAGCAAGGGATTTATGACTTAGAGCATCTGCTACCACATTGGCTTTACCCAGATGATAATCGATCATCCAGTAATAATATTTAATGAGTTCAAGACATCTACGTTGCCTCAAATTCAACTCTTTTTTTGTACCCAAGTACTTCAAACTCTTGTGATCAGTAAATATGTGATATTTTTTGCTATATAAGTAATGCCTCCAAATTTTCAAGGCAAACACTATGGCAGCGAGCTGAAGGTCATGACTAGGAAGTTCAGCTCGTGCGGTTTTAATTTTCAAGAAGCGTACGCAACCACTTTCCCTTCTTGCATCAAGACACAACCCAAACCATAATAAGAGACTTCACTATATATCACATATTCCTTCCCTTCAGTTGGTGGAGTAACTAGAGGAGCTTTTGTTAATAAGGATTTGATCTTCTCAAAACTCTCCTGGCAGTTTTCATCCCATACAAACATGACATCCTTCCTCAAGAGTTTAGTCAAAGGAGAGTCTATAATGGAGAAGCCTTTGACAAACCTTCTATAGTATCCCGATAAATTCAAGAAACTCCTTACTTTAGTTGGACTTTTAGGTGGTTTCCATTCAAAAATAGCATGAATTTTACTGGGATCCACTTTCACACCTGCCGTCGACACAATATGTCCCAGAAAGACCACTTCACCAAGCCAAAATTCAAATTTAGAAAGCTTGGCATAAAGCTTCTTCTCTTGCAGAATTTGTAGAACAATTTGAAGATGCTTTCTATGATCTTCATTATCCTTGGAATATATTAAAATATCATCTATAAAAATCACTACAAATTAATCAAGATAAGGTTTAAACACGCAATTCATCAGATCCATAAATTCTGCAGGAGCATTCGTTAACCCAAATGGCATCACAAAAATTCATAATTGCCATATCGAGTCCTAAAGGCAGTTTTAGGGACATCATGTCCCCTTACCCTCAGTTGGTGATACCCAGACCTTAAGTTAATTTTTTAGAACATACTAGCACTATTTAACTGGTCAAATAATCATTAATCCTAGGTAGTAGGTATTTATTCTTAATGGATATCTTATTCAGTTGTCAATAATCAACACAAAGCCTAAAAGTTCCATCTTTCTTTTTCATAAATAGCACAAGAGCTCCCCAGAGAGAAATACTAGGGCGAATAAATCCTTTCTTAAGGAGTTCTTGCAATTGATTTTTCAACTCTTTCAGTTCTACTGGAGTCATTCAATAAGGCGTCATAGAGATAAGAGTGGTTCCAGGAACAACCTCTATGGGAAATTCAACCTCCCTTTCCAGGGGCAGTCCGCAAGGATTTTTAGGGAAGACATCAAGAAATTCACACACCATGGGTATATCCTTAAGGCTTGGACCTTCCAGGCATATATCAAATATATGATCAAGATATGCTTCAGAACCTTGTCTAACCATCCTCTTTTCCATTACCGCAGAGATGATATTAGACGTCAATGATCTTTCACCTTGAACAATGATGTGTGAAAGTGGACAATATCTAACGGTCACATGCTTTGACCTATAATAAAATATCGCATGGTATCTATAAAGACAATCCATACCAATAATGACATCATAGTCTTGGAAAGACATTTCAATTAAATCAGCAGGAAAGACTAGATTTTGAATCACCAATGGACAACCTCGATAGATTTGATTGCAAACAACTTGTTTCCCCAAAGGACTTTGGACAAGAACCATAATCGAGTCTCACAGATTTCACATTTTCAGGAAAAGCCAATGATAAGCAAACATACAAATGTGTAGAAGCAGGGTCAAATAATGTAACAACACATAAATCGAATAAGTGAAATTTACCAACAACCACATCTACTCTATCCTGGTCATCCCTCTATCTCATTGCATAAGCTCATGCTGTAGCTCTTGACCCACTAGCTGGATTGGCTACACCTGCACCTGTTGCTTGTGTGTTCCTAAATCTTGCACCTCTATTCCCTTAAGAGGGAGTGGTAATAGGTTTTTTGAACTAAGTACAAGGAGAAGAAGTGGGATTAGGATTAGGACAATCCCTCATCATATGATTGAAGCTCCCACAATTAAAATAAGCGCTAGAAGCTCTTCTAGAAGTACCAAAGTGATTCCTTCCACATAGTGCACAAATGGGTATACGAGTCTTGCGTTGGCCAGAGCTTGGAGTGCTGGCAGTAAAGGAACTTTATCTATTCTGCTTATGTTGGGCTAACTTGCGAAAAGTATTAACTTGCGAACTATCAAACCTCTTTTTGATAGACCTACCGAATGTGCATAAGCTTTCCTGAACTTATGTTTATTTCTACCAGTTTGTTCCTTGTCGATCCTTTCCCAAGTAAGGGCAGCTGAAACTAATTAACAAAAGTTTTTATGTTGTAGGACCACTACTGACTTTCTAATAAAATCATTCAAACTGTCTTCAAATTGCCTATACTTATCTTTTTCATTATTAATAATACCCCTAGCATAGTGGGATAGCCTAAGAAACTTCTGCTGATATTCAGCAATAGACATACTCCCTTGCTCTAAATTTGAGAACTCTTTTTTCTTTGCATCATGATAAGCAGGTGGGACATACTTCTTATGAAATTCTTTCCTAAAATCATTCCAAGCCAGAACCGGAAGTTTTTCCCCAGAATTCGGTACACTTACCCACCAATCATAGGAATTGTTTTGTAATAGTGAGACAGCATACTTAAATTTGGCAGTGTCAGAAAACTCTAACTGCTCCAACACACTTTTAATCCATTCCAACTAGTGTTTGGCATCTGTAGGGTCAATAGTGCCTTCAAACCCAACTCCAACCATTTTTCTCAGTTTGTCAAAGTTCATTTCATCAGGGTCAGGCACTCTTCTAGCCATATGACGAAAGTAATCAACCATTTATTGAAAAGGGGGATTAATAGCGGAGGCACTATGACTCATTGAAGGGTGTGGCCCAACACTCGTACTTTGATTACTTCCCGCTTCAAATCCCCTTCTACAAAGGGGATTAGATTCAGAAAAATGGTCCCCAACCCCTTCTTGTAGGTGAAGTTGGGCATTATAGGTATTTAAACTCTCGCGGTCGGCTTCCAAAAGTCTATTAGAAGTACAAGATGCCATGACTTAATTCCTTCATTAGGAAAGATCACATTGCATTAGGGACATGTACATGATGCATATGCACTATATACAAAACCAACACGTGACAAAAATAAACAGTATACCAACAAATCACAACAAAAGTCCTAGAATCATAAACCTAGGCTGTGATACCAACACTTGTAGTACCCCATTTGCGAGGATGCCACTTACGAAACAAAAGGTAGTTTTACTTCTTTTTTTAAAATAAAGAATAGTCAACACCGTTGCGAGTCAATAAAATACACAAAACTCAAATCATTAGTTATTGCAAAACTATTATCCTCCTTTGTGCAAAATGAAAAGCCAACATATAACCACTGTACAAGCATGACTTGAGTTAAAAGCACACTTCAAAATAGCAAAACTAGTCACCCTGTTCAAGTTACAGGCATTTAGTTTTGTTTTCACAAGATACATGTATCATATACAAGTCCCTCAAAATATTTATAAAAACTAGATGCATATGTAGATGTGATCTTCACAAAGGCTCCAAAAAGTCTACTCCAAATGGCCATCTTAATACCTCATCTCGCATATTACCTACGATAAAAAATAACTATCGCTAAGCATAAAGCTTAGTGGTGTAAACACTTTAAGCTTGGAGCTATTAAATTCTTCAATTCCCTTGTTCATCACAGGTTGCTCAATAAGGTAAAAGTAAGCCCAAGTGAACAAGTATGTCAAAGTATCGAATACAAACCTTGAAGAGTTTCAAAATCAATATCAATATTCAAAGGCTCAAGTATCAAAAAACTTATAATTCAATTCGAAAGAGTTGTCAAATAATCAATTTTGCCCAATAGGTACATAATTCCTTCACACTAAGGACAATGCGTATCAAGACGGACCAAAGCCCCAAAATTAAGAAGGACCGAAGCCCATATCAAGAAGGGTCATCACCCAATATCAAGAGAATCAAGAACCATGTTTTAAGTGGCTTTCCACTCTTACTCGAAAATGGACGAAAATCCCATCGTCAAGATTAAAGGTAAATCCAAAGTCAAGATGGGCAATATCCGAATCGAGAGGCATGCCAATATCGATGACTAGTCACCGTAATAAGAAGGACAAAGTTCTATCAAGAATGTAAAATGATCAAGTAATTCATACAAGTGGGCGGTTTAGCAAAGGTTTTTCAATACTTAAGATAATAGTCATACTAAAATACAAAACAAGGAGCAAGTAAGTAACCCATCAAAATACAACAGGTTCTACCACAACTCGAGGAGCTCAATACTTCTCCGCCATACACCAACCAAGATCTACTTCGTCAAACAGTTCCTGTTAGCTTGTATAAGCACATATACACCTTAAATATACAATCAATTATATACTTAAGTTTAAGAGTCTCATCATATCAAAACTAAACATGAATTTACTAAAAATCAGCCCAAATTATTCAAACTAAAATCCTGGACAACCTACTGTCCTATAGTGTTGCTCAGTTTTGAAGGGGTAAATGGGAAAAAATAGGCTTTTTGGCCTCAATAAAAGTTATACACATATTTCTTACGGTCACATAAAATTTTGAATCATCCCTACAACAATTGTGTACAAAACGATATGCCTAAAATACCAACAGCTATTCATGTAGGATTTCCAAAATAAAATCTGGGCAGCACCTCCCCTATACTTGATCACCCTTTTTGAGAAGTTAAAAGCAAAACTGGGCTTCCGAGACTAAATAAAAGTTACATTCCTATGAAATAGCTTTCAAAAACATCTTAAATCACTCAAAATGAAGCTCTGCACAAGGATTTATACTAATATTACTAATGGTAGTCATATCCAAAAATGGGTTTGCTACCAAGAACAAAAACCTCCTCACTGCCCCAACTATAATTTTTACATTGTTAAAAACCGTTAATTAACCGAAGAAAACCTTAGACAATTAATTTATGGAACAAAATTAGAGGACTTACCTTAATTGTCCAAACCCGTAGCTCTCTTTCTCCTTTATCTTGATTTTTCTCTCAAGTCTTTCTAAGCGTAAGGCTGAAAAATGATTCTTACACATCTTAACATGTATAAATATGCTCCCTTAAAGTGTTACATGTGGCATCCCCTAGGGGTGACACATGTCTAGCCCCTAGGGCACCACCTCATCCATGCACCCAATCCAAAGCTGCCACATGGCAGCGTGAGGTTAATCCCAAGTAGGTGTGTCACCTACTTGGTTCAAGTAGATGCATCACCTACTTAGCCTAAGTAGGTACATCACCTACTTATTTCAAGTAGGTGCTACGCCTCTTTTTCCCTTTTCTGTGGGTTCGTAATCTTATCTCACTTTAAGAACATATTTAATCCTTGCTACCTAAGCTCAACGTGTACTCAATTAGATTTGTTATGTAAGACATCCCAATCAATAACTTATGTAGAACTTCATAGATAATGTGGATGACCTGGCAATCCTTTAGAAGAACTATAAAAAGAAAATTAGGGTGTTACATCTAATGTTGGCCAGCATTCAAAAGTTTTTAAAATGAAGGAAAAATAATACATGCATGCAAACTATTTAAGAACGACTCATCAAATGGGGTCATTTACACTATCCTTTCTTCATCACTTGTAACTTCTATCTAGGAGTGAGTTCTATGACTCGTAGGATTTTAGATGAGCCAAAACAATTACCCATTTTCTTAACTTTTCATTAATACCTTCACTGCTGCTTTGACGACTACTTTTCACGACCTATAAATCTGAGAATGCATCATTCCCTTGACATGTAGTCTTCAATTCAACTTTTACTTTTCTCTTCTTCTTTTGACAATTGAAACCTACGACTCGTATCAGAAATGATGAGTCGTACGATGAGCCTGTAAATACCAAAAATACTTTCCTTTAGTGTTGTGATTCCTCAACCAACTCTCTGATTTAGTTTTCTGCAAAATAAGCACAACCAACATCAAATATGCTAACACATACTTAAAAGACATACACATTCTTATGTTTTAAAGCAATAAAAGTACAGTAAATTCAAGGTACATCAAGAGACTTGGTTGGGGTTTCTTCAAGAATTCTAATCATTGTGTCATAGCTAGTCCCTAGTTTGGGTCCTGATAGCAAGATATGGATCCATCTTTAGTTGAATTGAAGAAATTGATGGTTGATAAGAATATTGAGGTTTTCTCACAAGATGGAGATGGGGTACTTCATTACCAAGGTCAGTTGTGTGTTCCAATTATTGATGGCATAAGAGCAATAACATTGAGTGAAGCCCATAGCTCTAGATATTCTATACATTAGGGCTCCACCAAAATATATAGAGATTTGAGAAAAGGATATTGGTGGGATGGTATTAAGAGAGACGTAGGAATGTTTATGGAGGAATGTCCAAATTGCCAAAAAGTGAAAGCTGAGCATCAAAGATCGGGGGTCTAGCCCAGGATATAAAAATTAATAATTGGAAGTAGGAAGACGTGAAAATAGAATTCATAATGGATTTAGTGGATAGAAGGGCCAAGTTAGCCTATTTTCTATCGGTTAGGACTTGTTATTAAGTCGAAGATTATGCCAAGATGTATATTAGAGAATTGGTAAAGTTATATGGTGTCCAAATGTCCATCATCTCAGATCGTGGTACTCAATTCACTTCTCACTTTTAGAAATCATTTCAAAGGGGTCTTGGCACCCAATTTAAGCTATTTACCGCATTTCACCCTCAAATTGATGGATAAGCAAAAAGAACTATCCAAACTCTAAAAGACATGTTGAGGGTGTGTGTCCTTAATTTCAAAGGAAGTTGGGATGATCACCTACCGTTAGTTGAATTTACATACAATAATAGCTACCATTAGATTATTGAGATGGTACCATTGTATGGAAGAACATGTTGACCACCTATTTGATGGTTTAAAGTGGGAGAGAGTGCCTTTTTAGGGCCTGAGTTAGTGTTTAAGGCCTTGGAAAATGTCAAACTTATTCAGCAAAGATTAAGGGCTGCCTATTGTAATCGAAAATCCTATTCGGAAGTTAGAAGGAGAGATCTCAAATTTGATGTAGACGATTGGGTTTACTTGAATATTTCACCCATGAAAGGAGTAATGCAATTCAAAAAGAAGAGGGAACTTATTCCCTGGTATATAGGCTCATATAAGATTCTAAGGTGTAATGGTAACGTGGCCTATGAACTTGATTTTCCATTGGAGTTAGCTTTGTTTTATCTGGTATTCTATGTATCAATTTTGAGGAAATGTGTTAGTGATGCCAATGCAATTGTACCTTCGTTTAATGTGAGTGTTGAAGAAAACTTGACTTATGAGGAGGTTTTGATTGAAATTTTGTACTGCCAAGTTAAAAGGTTGAGAAACAAGAAAGTTACGTCCGTTAAGGTCTTATGGAGAAACCAAAAACAAGAAAATGCTACATAGGAATAGGAAGCAGACATAATGAAATAATATCCTTATCTGCTTTCTTGTATTCTGGGTTAAGGTATTTATCTATTCATGCTCTAATCCTCAAACTCTCATGTTCCAACATCTCCATGTCTTATTACATGCATGCATACTCTTGAACCTGATTTTTTATGATGTTTAAATTGCATTATTGAATTTATGCTGGGTTGTTAGCTATACACTCTACTATACTCAAGCTAGTTCTACCTCATTCGAGGATGAGTGTTTCCAAGGGGAAAATAATACAATGTATCAGCCATTTGAAGGTTGGAATATGACATAATAATGTTAAACATTGAAAAATGGCCTACGTGGATTTTTAGATCAAGTATTTTGGAAGATAAAATTTTCCAAAAAATTTCATTTCCATTAACTGCGTGACAGATCCCTCACAGTGTAATTTTCCCCCCAAGTAAAAATCTGGCCAAATTCTTATTCACTCAAAATAGGCCCGTAAAGGAACAAGTCTGCGTCGCCAAGTAGGGTAAGATTTTTAGTCAGATTTCAATTTTTAAATAGGTGCACCTTAGACTTGTCCCTAACTATTAGTTAATGAACCTAGATATTTTTAGGACCTAATTCGATCCTATAAACTAAACTAACACTCTATTCTTCTTTATTCTACCACAATTCACCTATTCAAATAATTATCTCATACAAAGGCCTTCAAAAACTCCATTGAAGACATTCAATGAATTCTCTCAAGTTCTCCATCAAAAGTCCAAATTTAATCAAGTTTCTTTCACCTTCTCATTCAAGGTTTGTAGGTAATTCATCCAAGGGTACCTTTCATCCACGGAGCCCAACAAATTCTATATCTTTTTTATTAATAAAAGTATGTATTTTTATAGGGTTTATGATCTTTATTTTAATTACATGAATTATGCCCTTGGAGTAGTATTCGTTAAAGTGACTTGACCAGATTGTACTGCTAAAGAAGATTGGGCCCTGTTGCCTCTATTACCTTGTCTTTGCGACTTACAGTGTCTCATGTAGTGACCCATCTAATCTAACCATACCTATAGTTTTCATTACTGTCGTTATGTTACTCTCCCAAATGGAGTCTACCAATTACCACAAGGCGGGTTAAGCGAAGAACCTTGGTTCCCACTTTCTTGAGATGATAAACCCTGAACTTTGATGTTATGGTTACTCTACGACCTTTGTTCATTCCTTTTGTTCGATGTCGGTGAATTTCTTGATGGTGTTGCATAGTTAGAAGACCTTCTCTGAAATAACAACTGTTTTTATTACCACTCTTTTAGTGGTTGGTGTTATTAACTGCAGAAGGGATTTCTTGTGTTGGTGTTCCTCCGTATCTTTTATCTTTTCCTCCTCAGCATGTTATGCAAATACCATGAGTGTGGAGGTGTCCATGTCAAAAATCAATAAGGGAGTCTTGCACCTCCTTTTTAACATATTTTCCCGGGCAAGAGAAAAACTTCCAAACCTTCTATCACATATCGGGATGAACCAAATTATTAACTTTACTCCTCTCTCAAACCCTAGTAATCATTATCTCAAGGAAGGGCATTTTAGTCACAAAAACGAAATGGGGTGGGACCCACCTCCGGACCTCGAAAAATTTCATTCGAAAGATGGAATCGTAGATTCCGTCGATACGAACACAACGAAAGTTACCTCACTCTCAGATTCCATCTACAGCTCCTCAAATTTGCAAAAGACTGAAGTGATCACTGTTCATTGTTCGAGTGAGGAGCTGCTGCAAGCTGAAAAAATCATATCCTTGAGAAATCGTGGATTGCTAAAGGTTATAAACAATATTGGAGATGATTCTTCATCCCATATGCCAACCACAGTACAAAATTCACAAAAAAATTTAGTCCCAATTGTGAAAAATGCAGAGGCGCATCAGCTCAGCATCGCCGCCAATGCGCCACCACTGCGCCTTCAATTTCCAGACACCTACGGCGATATTCTAGCCTTCGCACCACCTGGGCTTTGTCCGCAAGGACAAGGCGCCCCACTAGGATTAAAAATCTCTGGCGAAATCAACTCCGGCGAACAAATTGTTGTCGGCGCCGGAGCTCCGGCAAGCCATAACGCACAAGAGGAATGCCAAAATGTTCCTCAAGCTGTTATCAATCTCCCCAGCCATGTGCGCCATCTCGAATCACTGCCACACTCTTCGAATTTATCCTTGAGCTCTGACAACAATGGAGTCGCCGGAGCTCCGGCGAGCCAATCCATTCAAGACCAATACCAAAAGGTGCGTAACAGTGTGGATAAGGTTTCTAACTATAACACATGTCTCGAATCTCTACAAACAAGTTCAAATTCAAAAAGTCGTCAAGACGACTTTGGTGGTGCCGGAGCTCCGGTGAACCAA
Source organism: Solanum dulcamara (assembly GCF_947179165.1). Taxonomy (NCBI): domain Eukaryota; kingdom Viridiplantae; phylum Streptophyta; class Magnoliopsida; order Solanales; family Solanaceae; genus Solanum; species Solanum dulcamara. Next base: position 34,049,281 of record NC_077241.1, on the reverse strand, counting down.
TTGGCAAGAGACCAATTCCAAAAGACTCATCAAGGTGTTATGAAGCTTCCAAGCTATATAGAGTGCCTCGAATCACCATCAACAAGCTCAAATTCAAAAAGTCGTCAAGACTTGCATCTCCCTAAAGAACACTGTCACAGTGTTGTTCGAGCTGAAGCTGTGGCTGTTGTATTGGATCATGTTCAAAATGACCAACAAGGAAATATAATGCTAATATTGGAAGGCATTGAAGAAAATGGTCATGCCCCAAAAGAAATTTCGAAGGGGAACTTCACTGATAAGCAATGGAACAGTGCTCCTACTGTGGCTCATCCAGCTCTGACCAAGAATAATGAGGAAATTCAGAATTCTACTCACAATGGTGATGCTGATCGTGTTGCTAAGCACAAGGAGCAGGGGAACATAATACTTGGTAATGTTGAAAAAAACAAACAACCTGACTAGTTGAACAGGGGGGCTCAATGTGAAATCTCAGCATGTCCATAGACCTTATGTTCCTAATAGCAATCCTATGAAAGTGTCAAATAATTTTGATGCTATTAAATCTACTAACAAACCTGCTGCTCTGAATACTGGAAGCAACCTAGGTTCCAGAAACTCAAACCAACTTAGAGCTCCAAGTTTTAATACTCCAACTCCTAATAATCATGTGGTGCTTCCCAATACTAATTTACCTGCCAAACAAACCAAGCACCCCAATACTAATACTCCAACCCCTCCTAATCCTGTCATCCACCAAACTCTGGCTACTAAGTTGAGAGCCCAAGAAGCTATGAAAACAGACACTATTGATATTACACCTCCCAAAATTACCACAAAGCAAGGCTATCCAGCTGTAGTATTTACAGAAGAAGATTTCCTGGTGAAATTGGCTAGTGATTGTAAGTATACTCTAATAGGAAAATTCACAAATACTATGCCTAAGATGGAAACCATTAGAAAGGAATTCATCCTGCAAACAGAGCTCAGAGGAGGAGTGAAACTTACCTATTTTAACTCTAGGCATCTGTACATAGACTTGGACAATGAGTATGATCACTCTACTGTCTGGTCCAAAGGAAGAATGTATATAAATGGCCAACTTATGAGACTCCAGCTGTGGACCCCACCTTCAAGCCTGAAGAAGAAACATCTCTAGTTCCTATATGGGCTATATTACCTGAATTACCTTGGCACTGTTATAGTCTTGCAGTGGTAACTCCATTACTATCCCCAATTGGAAAGGTGTTGTTCTTGGATTTGGCAACCTACAAGAAAACAAGGGGTAGTGTTGCAAAAGTCAAAGTACAAATTGACCTTACAAAACAAAGACCACAACATGTATGGATGGGGTATGGTGAGGATGAAAATGGAGCAGGAAGGTGGCAGTCTATCCAATATGAGGGGGTGCCAGATTACTGTCAACACTGCAAACATCAAGGTCACACCATTCATGTTTGTACTGTGAAAAGAAGGGATGAAGATAATAAGAAAAAGCAAGTTCAAGAAGAAGAAGCAAGAAACAAAGATATGTCCAGCAATGAAAAGAATAAGGAACAACAGAACAAGGAGCTAAAACACCAAGAAGACAAACAAAATAAGGAACAACAAAACACTAGCAAAGCTGAAGCTGAAAAAAGAGACCAAGAACATGCAGGTTGGCAAATTCAAAGGAGGAAAGGCAAAAAAGATGGACAACACAACCAACAACCACCACAACAACATAAAACACAAGTATCCATGACAAAAGGGGAAAGTTCAGTACCACCCCAGCATATTATCAGCAGCAGCAAAGAAGGAAAATCTCAACAGCAGGCAGGTATGCTTAATAACTCTAACTTTAATACTTGTAATATCCAAGCTTGTAATGTAGACTCTGGAGTCCAGAGCCTACTTCCCACTCCCCATACAATATTGGATCCCAGCCCCCATAATCCCATACAACAGGTATTACATGTTAATGAAGAGAGCAGACCTGCAGACAAACAAAAAGAGCAAAATTTTACTGCCAGGTGTGCACCAAATACTGGTTTGAATAATGTGGAAAGCAACAAAGCCAATGGAAAAATCTCAGGTATTGACTTAATGCTTCCACACCCCCATGGCTCCCCCAATTACTTTAATATCTTAAATAGTATTAATGTTGTGGCTGAAGAAGTCTGTGGAGGTCAGGTTGGAGGAATACAGGAGCAAATCACTAATCTGCAGGAAGGGGAAACCAAGGGGAGGGAAAGTCTATTGGTTGACCATAGGAAAGACCCTAGAGCCCCTGCCACCACTATTCCAGCAGAGATAAGGTCCAACATGCCATTGCAACAAGATGATGTTCAACAGCTTTCAGAGGACAGTGATAAGGGAGGTGTTGAATCTCCAAAAATTAGTGAACAAAATACAGGTGCAGTGATTCAGCTACTGAACAATAAATATACTCTGTCTGAAAAGACACAACACAGAGTAAACTATGCGTTGGTTGATGAACAAGCAGGGATTCATGCTTCACCTCTTCAAATTCAATCCAGCTCTACTGAATTGTGTGTGCTTAATAAGAGAGCCATATCATATGACTTGGAGGATGAATATAGACCTATTCAATCTGAAGATGAAGAGGACCTAGATCAAAGGGAACAAACTCATGATGAGGATGAGGAAACTAGTGCCTCTCCCATTAGAGCACTGGATGATATCACAGATTCTACAACTCAGGATGAAGTGTTGCAAGTCACTGAGAAGCAGGGTTTATCACCCAGGGGTCAGCAAGCAAAGAAGAAGAAGAAAAAACAGAAACAAGACATCTCCACCAGTTCAGATAATGCTACTTGTAAGAGGGGCATCAACACAAGGTCCAAATCCCTGAAACTTTGATGATGAATACAATATGCTGGAATGCAAGGAGTATTGATACTCAAGGTGCCTTGGATAGACTCCAAAAACTCAAGGATTATCACAAATTAACTATGTTGGCAATCCTGGAACCATTTGCTAATCAATCACATCTCAACCACTACAGAATTCAGCTGAGAATGGACAGTGCCATTCATAATCCCAATAACAAGATTTGGTTGTTTTGGACTAAAGATGTGGACTGCTCTATTGTAGACCAAGATGAACAACAGTGTACTTGTGAAATCAAACATGTGGCTAATCCTAATTCTCATATTATTACATTTGTTTATGCCAAGTGTAAGGATTACCTGAGAAGAACTCTTTGGGATAAAATGCTGCAGTATGCTGACACAGACAAGCCATGGTGCATTATTGGAGACTTTAATGTGATCACTGATGTTGATGAAAAACTAGGAGGACAACCATACAACATGAACAAAAGCTTAGAGTTCATAAGTGTAATTGAGGCATGTGGTCTCACTGATCTGGGATTCCATGGGCAGAAATTTACATGGTGCAACAACAGGGACATAGAAGTTAGAATTTGGAAGAGACTGGACAGGGCCATGGTGAATGATAGGTGGTTAGAGATGATGCCCATGACTACTGTGGCTCATCTTGCTTCAACAGGTTCAGATCACTCCCCCCTATTACTTGAATGTAAGGAGACTCACAGTAATCCTATCAACTACTTCAAGTTCCTCAACTGTTGGGTGGATAATGAGACTTTCCAGTACACTGTTAGAGTCTGTTGGGAAAGACCAGTAGAGGGTAATCCAATGAGAATATTCCACTTGAAACTTAAGAGGGTGTCTAACACCCTTAGTAGCTGGTCAAGGCAATAGTATGGGGACATATATGAAGCTGTCAAAGAGTTTGAAGAGAAGGTAAAGCAAGCTGAAGTTGATCTCATCCAAGACAAGTCTGAGGATAACAAGATCAAGCTGAATCTTGTGAATGCTCAGTACATTAAATACTTGAAGACTGAACAATCCATCCTTAAACAAAAAACTAAGCTTCAGTGGTTTAAGGAGGGAGATGCCAATTCCAAGTACTTTCATGCTATTATTAGAGGAAGGAGAAGAAGATTATTCATCCATCAGATTACTGATGAACAGGATAATACTATTCAAGGTGATCAGAATATAGCTACTGCTGCATGTGACTACTTTGAGAAGATATTTACTGGTAAGGATGATGCTATCAATGAAGATATCCTCAGATGTATCCCCAAATCCATCACAGATAATCAAAACCAGGCTCTTAATGCTATGCCAACTAAAGAGGAGCTGAAAGAAGCTGTATTTTCCCTCAGTGATGTATCTGCTGCAGGTCCAGATGGTTTTAATGGCAAGTTCTTCCAAACTTGCTGGGATATCATCAGTGAAGACTTATTCAATTTGGTGAAATACTTTTTTTGTGGGCATTTTATTCCCAAGTTCATCTCACATGCTTGTTTGGTCCTACTCCCAAAAGTAGATCATCCTAATAAGTTATCAGATTTCAGGCCTATATCACTAAGTAACTTCACCAATAAAGTTATTTCAAAGATACTATGTCTCAGACTTGCTCCTATTCTTCCTCAACTGATCTCTGAAAATCAGTCAGGTTTTGTTAAGGGAAGAAGTATATCTGAAAACATTATGTTGGCACAGGAAATCACTCATAGCATTAAAAAACCAAAGCTGGGAGATAATGTTGTGATCAAATTAGACATGGCCAAAGCCTATGACAGGGTGTCCTGGGCATTTATATGTCTAGTCATGAGAAGGTTTGGATTTGGAGAAGGATTTATTGACATGGTTTGGAGACTTATGGCTAATAACTGGTATTCAGTTATTGTGAATGGAGGTAGGCATGGTTTCTTCCACTCTACAAGAGGCCTCAAACAGGGAGATCCACTATCCCCAGCCCTATTTATTTTAGGTGCTGAGGTACTATCAAGAATGCTCAATAATCTTCATCAACACCATTTGTACAAAGGTTTCCACATGGAGAAGAAAGGTCCATTGATTAATCATTTGAGCTTTGCTGATGATATAATCATTTTCACTTCAACATGTAGTTACTCTCTCAAGCTGATCATGAAGACACTGGAAGTGTATGAACAGACTTCAGGCCAGCTTATTAACACACAAAAGAGTCAGTGCATGATCCCTCTGAATGCTGATCCTGAGATCACTGAAAGGGTCACTTCTACCACTGGTTTCAAAACAACTCATGGCCCTATTACTTACTTGGGTTGCCCCTTATATATTGGAGGTCAAAGGATCATATACTTTACTAGTATGGTGTCCAAAGTAACATCCAGAATTAGAGGATGGCATACCAAAATTCTCAGTTATGGGGGGAGAGCTGCTCTTGTGAAGTATGTGTTACAGTCCCTCCCAATTCATCTCTTATCTGCTGTGATTCCAACTTCCACTACACTCAAACAAATAAAGTCCCTAATAGCAGACTTCTTTTGGGGATGGGACAAAGAAAAAAGAAAATACCATTGGGCATCATAGGAGACCCTCAGCTACCCAACAGATGAAGGAGGTGTTGGCATGAAAAATCTGAAAGATGTCTGCCTAGCAATGCAATATAAACAATGGTGGATTTTCAGGTCTAAGAAGACTCTATGGGGGAGCTTTCTGAGGGCCAAGTATTGCCAAAGGGCAAATCCGGTAATCAAGAAATGGGACACTGGTCAATCAATTATGTGGAAACACATGATGACAAACAAAGCTGAGATTGAGCCTCATATACAGTGGCACCTTAACTCAGGCTCTTGCAGTTTTTGGTGGGATGATTGGCTAGGAATTGGCCCCCTAGCTTATCACAAAGACTGTCTACCTAGACTTAACAATACCACTGTCTCCAAGTTCCTGAAGAATGGAGAATGGGATGAAGAGAAGGTGAGGCAACATGCACCACAACATCTGATACAGAAGATTCTTAGTTTTTCCTTCAAGTATCAACCTAACATCCCAGATACAGCCTACTGGAAGCTGAACTCAGATGGAAACTTCACTTGTGCTTCAGCTTGGAACAAGATCAGGCCAAAAAGGAACAAAACAATGACTGACACTTATGTATGGCATAAGAATATACCTTTTAAGATATCCTTTCTAGTTTGGAGAACTCTCAGAAGCAAGTTGCCCACTAATGAAAGTATTGAGAAATTTGGTCATGCACCTGTTCAGTGCTCTTGTTGCTACAGGTCAGGTTGGGATAATATAGATCATATATTCATCTCAGGACACATGGCTAGACATATATGGAATTATTTCTCTGATTGTTGGGGTATACATCACAGCATCAGCCCCATGAGGAACACTCTGATGAAATGGTGGTTGGTTAAACCAAATAATGAAGTTCATAAACTATTAATGCAAGCTACCCCCATATTCATCTGTTGGAATCTATGGAAGAACAGATGTTCTAGCAAATATGGAGGAAAAAAGTCAAGCAGTACTAGAGTGAAGTTCTCAGTTATCAAAGAACTTTACATGCTGATCTTCACAGCTTTCCCTTACCTTAGCTGGCCAAGTGACTGGAAGGAGCTAATAATTATGGTGGAAAGCTGCAGTCAGGAGCTGAAAATCACCCAAGTTAGTTGGCACAAACCAACTTACAATGTGGTTAAATTTAACACTGATGGAAGTGCTTTGAATAATCCTGGGAAAATTGGAGCTGGGGGCATCCTAAGAGACCACAAAGGAAACCTCCTTTATGCATTTGCTGCACCACTTGGAGTTGGTTCTAACAACCAAGCTGAGGTACAGCCTGCACTTCTGGGCATCACTTGGTGCATTCAACATGGCTACAGCAGGGTCCTACTGGAGGTTGACTCTTAATTACTTGTGAAATGGCTAAAACAAAAGATTACACCACCCTGGACTATCAGGAATTACATTACAGACCTGCAGGAGCTGATCATAATGCTGGATTTCTTTCAATGAAGCACATCTATAGGGAAGCTAATTTTGTTGCAGATACACTTTCCAAGCATAGCCACAGTGTAGACAGTATGGTTCAATTCTACAATCCTCAACAACTTCCTAAGGAAACAAGAGGATACTACATCCTAGACAAAATGGGGATGCCAAATTTTAGGAGGACAAAACTGAAGAGGATCAAACAACCTCCTTGAATTGTATACCATTAATAGTAGTACAGAACTCCCTATATATAAATTCATAGTTAGGAGTTTTGTAAAGGAGAGAGTCTCCCTTGTTTATTGCCTTCCTAGAGCAATCAACATACCCCTAGAGGTAAGGATTAGAGTAGATATTTTCTTTTTTCTTTTCATGCTTGATTGTGTAGGTACCAGCAGATTTGGAAAAAGGGAACAAACAAATGCAAGCCAGGTGAGGTTTGCTTCTTGGCACAGCAGCTGCAAAATGAACCAATGGATAACTTGGAGATGGCCTTGGAGCTGCAAGAATGCTGTAGAGATGCAGCACAGGAATCAGCAAAGGGAAGTTTCCTTTTGTTTGTTTATCTAGTGCAGGTATCATGAAGCTTTGAGCCTGGTATTGGAGTTTCAGCAGCTGAGATTGGAATTCTTGGACCAACAACCTACCATAGACCTGCAGCATCTCAGCAACATCACTTGCATATGCTACACTACAGCAGCAACAGGATCCTGCATAAGGAATCCTTTGTACTGCAAATTCAGATTGCCTCTTACCTTCCTCAACAACAACACCCTCCAGCAACAGATCCACCAACTTGCAACACTAAGGGAACACCAACAAGTCATTAGTAGTAGTTACTATAACTTGCAGAATTGTTTGTATGTGTGTTTTTCTGTCTCTGTTGGTGGGTGCAGGTACCTTAAGGAGCTGATCCTGATCACAACTAAGGGTCCCCCCTTGGAAGTAACTTGCAACAACATGCATCTTAACCTCCTTTACTATGGAAGTAATTTGGAGCTACAAAAGAACTTGCAGCAGCCTGTGCATCTATCTTCCTTGTTTGTGTTCTTGTCACTTGTCTCTACAGGTTCAAGTTACCTCAACAAAAGAGAAGCAACAACCTGGCATGCTAGGACTTCACCAAATAGTCAGCCTCTTATTAAGGCCAACACCCTCCCTGCAACATCTGTACCTAAGCTTCAGCAGGGTAAGATGTGCAGGGTGAGTTGCAGCATGTGGACCTGCACCATGGCCTCAAAACTTTGCAGGATGGCAGCACATACTATTTTCACAAGGACCAAGAAGTTTCAGCCCAAACGGATAATTCGAGACGTTAGGCGAGCGACCTTGAAAAAATCAGCTGCCTTAAGCCTAAAGAGAGGGCCTTTAGTAATTTGGATCCTCCAACTTGGGGAACAAGCCTTCAAACTTTGCATGGCTAAAGGAGAGGATATATATGCTAACTTCATAAAGTTTCAGCTCAAATGGATAATTGGAGACGTTAGTCGAGCGACTTGGAAAATGATAACACCCTCCAAAACTCTTACTGAGGTCCCTTCTTTATTGCTAGTCTGTGTATATTATGTTTTGTTTGGGTTTGCTTGCTGTATTATTGCAGGTGTCTGGAGTGATATATCAGCATTCTTCAACAACAAATACATAGAGAAGAGCACAAGTACAACTTCCAAACACCCTGCAACCTCTAAGCTTCAGCAAGGCAGCAGGTGCAGGGTGAGGAGTCACTTGTGGACCTGTCCAAAGGCCCCCAAACTTTGCAGGATTGCAGCATATATTATTTTGACAAGGCCCAAGAAATTTCAACCCAAACGGATAATTGGAGACGTTAGGCGAGCGAGCTTGAAACAATCAGCTGTCTTAAGCTTAAAAAGGAATAATTTTGCTAAATGGAAGGTCCAACTTGGGAAACAAGCCTTCAAACTTTGCATGGCTAAAGGAAAGGATATATATGCAAACTTCAGAAAGTTTCAGCTCAAACGGATAAGTGGAGACGTTAGTCGAGCGACATTGAAAATGCTCACAGGCTGCAAAATTCTCTTTGAGACCCATTCTTTTCCTTTTAGTTGCTTGTGCAGGTATACTAAAGAACTCCTACACATGGAAGCTGCTGAACTGACATACTGCAACAACCAACAACATCAAACAACATATGGGAGTCTCTCAATATTGCAAATACAGAATTTGAGGAAGCCAGCTGCAACAGAGGAATGGCACCACATTCAGAACTGTTGGTACTACTCTTGGAATTGTGTGTTTGCTTGTTTGTTTGTGCAGGTTGTTGGAGATACAGGCAACAGTGGAACTCAGATTGAACTCCAACAACCTCATAGACAACATCCAAGAACCAACAACAATATCATGAGTAGCTGTAACATGTTATATCTCCATCAACTTCATATACATACTGTGGGAACAAAACACCAAACAACTGCTCAACCACACACCACACAACAACTCAACCACAGAGCTGAAGCTGAAAGTGCAGACTTGAAAGATGAAGTTCAACAGCATCAGCAACAACAGATGCCAAAAGCAACACACTCCCATGTACAGAACAACCATGTTTGTTTGCTGCCTTGGCTACTTGTAAGTGCAGGTCTGCAGCAACCATACATTTGGACCCCCATGCAGGTGTTCGAATGCAGCTACACTTTTCTCCACAACAACTCCAAGGCTGTTAGCTACTATAGCTCCATATACTTCCTCTCCTTTCAGCCTCCTTAGCTGGTAATCATGATACTGATACAAAGGCACACTTCACCTGGATTTACTTGGTACGACAAGACTAAAAAGAGCAAAGATGAAAAGAATTTCCCATCCCATGCGAGATAGAAGTTTCGTATACTTGTTCTTCTTCAATGTAGCTATGTCTGGTATGTAGCATAGTTGGAATAGGACTAGTGTAGGTTACTTTCCTTTTTCTCATGGAAGGGGAGAGTCTCCCTCATTTATGCTTTCATAGTTGAATTGTACCGGGAGGAGTCCTCTCACAGGTTTACTGCTTTCTAGTTATAGTTAGTCTCTCTTTTTTTTGTATCGGGGATGAGTTAGCCGACCTTAATAGGTTAGCCGACTTATGAACCACCATAGGATCAGAGGTAAGGTTTATGTCCCCCTCCTTGTATTTTATTTTGATTATTTATGTTAAGGCTTGGGGGTGTTGCTTAACCCCTGACTGTGCACGAGAGGTGGGAGCCTCGTGTAGGGTCTGTTCCCATAAAAAAAAAAAAAAAAAAAAAAAAAAAACATATCAGGAACCATTTTTTGAGCATTCCTAGACATCTGGATGAACATAAGGATGTACTATTTTACCACCAACCCCTCTTGCTTCAGATTCACAAACTCTTCAAGCACATCCCTCAACTCTCAAGAAAAAGGGTGGTCTAGGAATGCACTCTCGAACTCATCCAAAACAATAGGCTCAACATCCTTACCACGACTTTCCTCCTAATGCCTTTTACAAAAATTAACCACTTATTTAAGCTGATGAGGGACAAGTTAAACTCCCTCAACCTCAGTGTAATTTATAGCCTTAAGTATATTCCACAACACACTGATTAAGTTATGGGGATCTCCTCTACCTTGGACCCTATGAAGACTGGTGGTTCATCCTCAAGATATAATTAATCCTTGTTGTAACTGAAGGCTCTTGGGTGCTAGATCTAGTGAATGAAGTGCATTAACGACCTTACTAGGCAGCCATCAATTGAGTGAGCATAGTGATATCTCCTTTAAACTCCACCTCAGAAGTAGTGGAAGGTTGAGTAACATGTGTCTGTAGAACGTCTTGATTTCCATTGTCATTCTCTTATTTAGCTACTCGAGCCCTATTGCTTGTCTTCATTCCCGGTTATGGAGGAATGATAATTATTGGGATCTAAGTGTTAGCGATATTTCTTTGACTAATTATAATCTTTGGAGGCGTGATCTAAAAATATATAAATGCACGAGTTAGAAGAAACTTTTATAGAGTTAAACTCTATCGCATAAATTTATAGTATGAAATAAATAAGACAATTCCTAAAGTCCAATAGCCTCCCCATTATAGATGTGGCACCCTTCACACCAATAAAGAATCCGGAAGGAGTAGGAGGCCAAGTAACGGGTCATAGGACTCGACTTACTTGCATAAGATACCAACTTGGATGTCTTATGTAATTAAGCCACTTGAGTACATGTCGATCTTAAGTAGCAAGGAATACATAGGCTCTTGGAGTGATACGAGATTACGAACCCATGGAAGAGAAATAAGGACACAATGCACCTACTCGAATCAAGTAGGTGATGCACCTACTTGGACAAGTAGGTGATGCACCTACTTTGACAAGTAGGTGATGCACCTACTTTGACAAGTAGGTGATGCACCTACTTAGGGTCTAGTAGGTGATGCAGCAGCTTGGGTGGACCCCATACTGCCACATGACAGCCAACAATTGGAGGCATGATTGAGGTGGCGCCCTAGGGGGCTGCCACATTTCAACTCCTAAGGAGGTGTATATATATGATATATGCTGGAGTATATCTCATTTTCAGCACTTCTAACTTAAGAGAATTGAGAGAAAAACGTGAGAGCACGAAAGAGGCAGCCACGCATTGCTCCAATTTAAGGTAAGCTCTGATTTTGTTCTGTGAATTAATTATTTAAGGTACTCTACGGTCATATATCAGTATTTCATAACTAAAAATTTCTATTTGGGGCAGCGAAGAAGAGACACAAACAGCCCACTACTTTTCAGCGTACTAAGAGAACTTCCGAGACAAGTTTTAGTAAGTTTTAGCAAAGTATGGCTTGGTTCTCTTCTCCCACGTTTTGGTAAGGGTTTGGACATGTTATGAGAGTGTTAATTTTGTAAATTTATGCTTTGTATCATCACCAAATGGATATCTAGAAGCCACAAAATTTGAACCGCAACTAGAGAACTTCCGAGGCGAATTTCGGCAAGTTTTGGCCAATTTCGGGTAAGGTAAGGGTTTTGATTTCAATTTGGGGTTTATGGTGTTCTTATGAATTGTATTATATGTTTTTTAAGTGGCTGTAAATGTGAAAATATCATGCATATGGTTGACGTTAGAAATATCCTAAAGTGAAGTCGTTGTGCTTAAATTGAAGTCGAGTAGAATGTTGTACTTATGGTGCTGTGGCTGTAGGTGGTGTTATGGTATGTTGCAGGGAAGTAACAAGTTCTATTGAAGGTGGGGTTTCTTCTGGTTGTAGCCACGTAACCCTCCATTACGTATGATTAAAGGTGTTACCACAGGGAGACTAGAAACTCTACTTTAGATATCATAATTTTGAGCGAGTTGTTGGAAGTTTGTATTATGTAATGTTGATATGAGTTGCCTATATATATTCTTAAGGATGTTGTTTTTGTTTGTCTGTAGTGAATAGGGGTGTAATTAGAAATTTGGATAGGACACATTATAGAGGAGATGCTGCCCGATTTTCGTTAACTCGTTAACTAGTTAAGGAACTTGTCGAGAACACGAGCGAGGAAATGGGTTCTGTGAACACTCGTGTATAACTTGAGGTGATGAATAGTTAAGGGTTGTTGATACTTGCATTACTTCGATTTTAAATAGGTTTGGAGGACGACAACATAAGTGTGACAAAGAGTAACTCATAAGAGGTATGTGAAGCTTTCTCTTGGCATGTTTTTGGCATAAGTATGTAAAGCTATTCTTCTTTCTTTTGGCATGTCTTAGATATAAGTTGTGAATGGTTTGTATATGAAACATGGGAATAATTCCAATCATAAAGCTCCGAGTACAGTTCATAATTCTTATCCACTTCGTGATGGTACAACTCCTATAATAGTTGAGCTATTGCATTCTTATGGCTTCTATAGGATAAAAGGTATTATATGTAAAGCCTAGTGCTCCTTTCTTTTGGGATGTCTTAAACGTAAATGAAATGAGGTATGATATGAGTGTAGAGGTAGTTCCAGTTGTAAATTCCAAATATAGCACGTGACTCATGTTCACTTCTAAATGCTAAGGTTCTTAAGGCAGCTGAGCTATCACCCTCGAGCCTTCTATATGCAAAAACATGATCCATGACTCTTATTCACATCTGAAGGTAAAGTTCTCGAGTCTCATATATGCAGATTATTAATTGAATGTATAAGATGCTACTCCTAAAGTATTTGCGATGACGAACGTCTCTTGTTCTTCGAGCTGTTTAGTCTTGTTTGGATATACGTCTAATATTCCCGAGACTCCAGTAGATATGACCCCTAACGATATTTTGCAGGGTACTTTAAATGAGTACTACCCAAGTCTTCAAGTACTGGTTCACTTAGCTTTTCATTGAGTCTCAGATGATGAGTTAAATTGCATATGTTCCTCGCTACTCTACTTGTGCAGGTTGTTAATACATCTTTCACCACATCCTATGAAGGGCCGGGCATGATAAACTCACCGCTTTCCATGAAGGGCTAGGCATGATAAATAATGAAATGATTATTTACCGCGTCCCATGAAGGGCCGGTCATGTTAAATGATAAAATGGTTATTCAACACATCCCATGAAAGGCTGAGAATGATAAATGACAAAATGATTATTCACCGCGTCCCATGAAGGGACGGGCATGATAAAAAATAAAATGACAGCTTCCCCAGGTCCCTCACTAAAGGGCCGGATATAATAGATAAGCATACATATGAAAACATAGTAATATACATGTAGGTATGAAACGATATCGTATATGATGGTATGATGCCGTAGACATTGATTTTAAAACACGGAGTCCCACGGTGGGCCAGTAGTGATATGTGAGGGTGATATACATGCTTTCTTTTCAGAGGATGAAGGTATAGTAAACTTTTAACTATCATACTTGTTTGCTGCATCCTTATTTCAGTTGTTATCTCAGTTATGTGTTCTTATGCTTTATATACTTAGTACATATATCGTACTGACCCTCCGTTCTCTGGGGGCTGTGTTTCATACCCGTAAGTAAAGATGCACGCTTTGGGGATTCGCCAGCTTAGGGTTTTACTTGGCAAGGTTGGGAGGAGCTCCATTGAATCACAGCTAAGCCTTTGGGTATTAGACCTTCTATGTATATATTTGTATATTTAAAGGTACGGTGGGTGCCCTTCCCCACCATATGTTGCTATTACTATTCTTAGAGGTTTGTAGATATATGTATGTAGGTTGTTTGTGAGTTCATTTCAATTGTGCCTATATGGCATATTGTAAATGTTTTTATGTTACAACAGTCATGTCGTCTTGTATGCCCTTTTATGATATGGTACGATTGGAAGGGGCCACACGTACTCGAAAAAGTTTTAACTCGTTGGGATTTTGTAAGTAGTGTCACTTTGTGCATAGCTCGATTTGACTACAGGTGATAGGTATGTATACAGGGGTCCAGGTTGGACCTCAGTAATGGCCTACAGGGTTGGGTATTGATAGAAGTGGTATCAGCGCAATTCGTCCTTGTAATGTCTACAAACTGTGTCTAGTAGAGTCTTGGTTATTGGGGTGTTGCGCACCACATCTATAGATAGGAGGCTACAGGACATTTAGGATGTTACTTTTCTTTCACATCTAAGATCGTGCGATAGAGCAAAGTCATAGGAAATACAATTCCTCATACTAACTTGTTATTTTAGTAGGAGGACAACGTCAATAGAAGAAAGTAACTGACAATATTTGAAGTTACAAAGTACACAAATAAGAAAAGGCACGAAAGACATGTGTTAGGTAAGGTGTGGAAATACGGTTGACATATAAAGTTTAAAAGTGAAAGGAAAGGTAAATAGGAAAGTGCAATAAGTGCAATTCGAGTGGACATATGAGGTAAGTCCATTTCCATACTATTAATTGCGAGCGCCCTGTATGGCTGCGATACGAGATGATATGACTATATATATGCATGCCCTGTGAGGCATTGTTGGCATTTTTTGCATACAGGAATTGAGATAGTAAGAAATACAGACGAAACTCTGCCCAAATTTTCCTAGAAATAGGAGGAGAATAAGATACAAGGTTGTAGTATGCCTTGTCCATAATAATAATTAGATTTAACTAAACTACGAGTTTAGTTGACCTCAAAATATAAGTTAATTACTGAAGTGATGGTAATAGTAACAAAGTGGTCAATATTAGCGTGGAAAACAATAGCAATTAGAGAATGAATAAGAGACTTACATAGATTTATAGGGAAGGTTCAGAATAAAAGGTCAAGTGGTAATGAAAGTAAATAGGAGCAACAAGACAAGATGAATGCCAGAGATGAATGGTATGCTAAGAACAAGTAGAGGTAAACAGAAGATGTTTTAAAAATGAGTAATGAAAGGACTACTGAAGAAAGCACTCAAGACAGACGTAATTACTTAAGTATGAGTATCGGGCACAAAGGGAAATCCTTAGGGGACAAAGACAGTAGACTTAAGGAACAAGTGGTGCAACATGCATCCCTCGAAAAGAAAAAGATGATATAGGTTGGGACAAAAATATTACTTCCAGAGAATTGTGGACACTAATCGTCAGGATAAAGGTAAACCTATCGCTTTCTCACTCTAACATCTTTCTAAGCCAAACACTCTCTAGAAAGGGCAATTTAGTCCTAAAACGAAAATGCCGGTGGATCCACCACCGGACGTCGGAAAATTTCGAAAGGAAGACAGGATAAAAGATCGTGTTGATACGAATCTAATGCAAGTTACTACATTCCAAAATTCCAACTGCAGCTCATCCAATCTACAAAATCCTAAAGCGATGGATGTTCATATTACTGAGGAAGAACTGCAGCGTGCCCAAAAAATCATTCTTTTGCACAATTCAGGATTGATTCGATTACAAAGGAATGCAGAATCGAATTCAGCAACACAAGGGCCAGATGTGGTCCAAAAATCTCAAAATTTCATTGCACCTTTAGACAGCACTCAGCAAAAGAATTCTCCAAGCAGCGCCTCACACACGCAGGAACTGCGCCTTCAAATTCGAGCAGATTCAGCCAACGATCGTGATGGCGCAGTAGCAGGGGATTGCTCTCCATGTCAATATGAACCGTTGGGTATAAGTTTCGCCGGAGGAACCCTCGCCGGCGAACAACGTGATGGCGGCGCCGGAGCTCCGGTGACTCAAATCGGACAACATGAATACCAATATGTTCTAAAAGATGCCGCGCATTTTCCCACGCACGAGCGTCATCTCAGTTCCTCACCAAATGCTTCGCATACCTCCAGGAACACTGACAGTAGAGTTATCGCCGGAGCTTCGACGAGTGTTCCGGCACAACACCAACACCAAAAGAACCACAATGTAAGTGCGCATCATCAGATCCAGATAGGAAACTTCGAATCTTCCCCAAATTGCTCAATTTCAAAAAGTCGTCAACACTACTGTGGCGGTGCCGGAGCTCCGGCGAACCAATTGACTGGAGACCAATATCAAAAGATTCAAGAGACTGATATGCAACTTCCAAGCTATCGGGAAAGCCTCGAATCATCCCCAACGAGTTCAAATTTAAAAAGTCGCCATGACACCAAACAAGTTGAACAACACAGTAAAATGGCTGATCAAGTGGTGGCTGTGGAATTTACTCATGAACAACATCAGCAGGAAATGGAAGGAATTTATGTATTGAATAATATTGAGGAGTACACTCAAGTGCCAAAAGAAAGTTCAATGGTTAATTACACTGATCAGCAATGCAACAGTAACTTACCAAATCCAACTCCAGGTAAGTCTTCTAACCATGTCAATCAACAAACATTAGATGATGCTGATCATAGTCACAATGTGACTCAAACGCATAGGGTCATTGTAGAGCAAAATGAAACCAGTTTAAATGATAATGCTCTGAAAAATAAGCATCTGACTGTGTCCAAGAACCTGCAAAGTGGTACTGTCGCTGTTGTTGATAATTTTGCGCAAAGGATAGATGGTAATACCATGAATTGTGAAGGCAATATGTTGAAAGTCATGGGAGCTCAGTTGCACCCTACTGCAAATGAGCACCATGGTACTGCTGCTACTAACCTTATGCAGGTTCCAGTTCATCTTGTTGATCCTGTTGATGTTGTAGATAAGCACAATGAGCAGGGGAACACATCCAATGGACATGTGTATACAAACAAACATTCTGCACAAGTGTCTAAGGATCCCAATGTGAACCAGCAAAATGTCCAAAGACCTTATATCCCTAATAACAACCCCATGAGAGTGTCAAACAACTTTGAAAGGCATAACTCCAATAATACAGCTGCTGCTAACATTAGAAACAAGCCTAGCCAAACCAATCCTAACCAGACTATCACTCAAAATAAGCCTCCTAGTACTAATTTACCCACCCCTCCTAACCCTGTCATCCCTCACACTTTAGCTACCAAGTTAAGAGCTCAAGAGGCTATGAAAGCTGATGATATTGATATTACCCCTCCTAAAATCACAACAAAACAAGGATATCCTGCTGTGGTATTTACAAAAGAAGATTTCATGGTGAATCTAGCCTCTGACTGTAAATATACTCTAGTAGGTAAATTTACCAACACAATGCCAAAAATGGAAATCATCAGAAAGGAATTCATCCTTCAAACTGAACTTAAAGGAGGAGTGAAACTTACTCACTTTAATGCTAGACACCTTTACATAGACTTGGAAAATGAGTATGATCACTCTATTGTATGGTCTAAAGGAAAAATGTATATAAATGGGCAGCTTATGAGACTCCAACTATGGACTCCCACTTTCAAGCCTGAAGAAGAAACCCCTCTAGTTCCCATATGGGCTATATTACCAGAACTACCTTGGCACTGCTATAGACTTAAAGTAGTAACCCCTTTACTGTCTCCAATTGGAAAGGTCTTGTTCTTGGACTTGGCCACTTACAAGAAAACAAGGGGTAGTGTAGCCAAAGTCAAAATCCAAATTGATCTAACCAAACAAAGACCCCAACACATTTGGATGGGCTTTGATGAAGATGAAAATGGAGATGGCAGGTGGCAAACCATTCAATATGAGGGAGTGCCAGACTACTGTACTTACTGCAAACATCAAGGTCACACCATACATGCTTGTACTGTTAAAAGAAGAGATGATGACAATAAGAAAAAGAATGAGCAAGAAGAGGAGGCCAGAAACACAGACAAAACCATCACTGATAAGAGAAATGCCCTGCACCATGATACTGATCAGCACAAGCAAACACAGCACCAGGAAGACCATCACATTAAGGAACAACAAAACACTAGCAGGGCTGAAGCTGAAAAAAGAAATCAAGAGCATGCAGAATGGCAAACTCAAAGGAGAAGAGGCAAGAAAGTTATTCAGCACAACCAAGGTATCAGAACCACAGGAGCTCAAGCTAAAGGCAAATATGTTCCAGCACATCAGAACAATAATGGCCCAGGTAAGATTCTTACTTCTAATGTTACTTCTAACAATTATGCTGATCTTGTTCCACAAGATCAGCCCACTAACCATGTCCAGCAGAACCATGGACAACACCACCAACAACATACACAACAGCATAAAACACAAGGCTTCATGTTACTTGGGGAAAGTTCTGTACCTCTCCAACATAACACTAACAACAACCATCAAAGGAAAAATCAGCAGCAAGCAGGTATGTTTCTAAATTCTAAATATAATACTAGTAATATCCCAACTTGTAATGTTGACTCTGGAGTCCAGAGGCAACCCCCCTCTCCCCACACTACATTGGATCCCAATCCCCATAACCCCATGCAGCAGGTAATGCAGGAAAATGGAGCAAGTAAAACTGCAGACAAAGTCCCAGGTATTGACTTGATGCTCCCACAACCCCATGGCTCCCCCAATAATTTAAATGTATTAAACAATTTTATTGTGCTGGCTGAAGAAGTCTGTGGGGTTGAGGAAGGGGGAATACAGGAGAGAACTACTAATCTGCAGGAAGGGGCTACCAGGGGGAGGGAATCTCTATTGGTTGACCATAGAAAAGACTATAGATCCCCTGCAACCACTCCTCAGAATGTTAGCAATTTAAGAATACAAGAACAACAATTTGATTCCCAAGAAGAAGATGAGCTCAGAAGCAACAATCTCAATGATACAGTTCAGGGTAATGTGACTAATATTCAGGTCAACAAGGGTCAGAGGCAACAAACTGAGGCACTAGTTACTGAACAAAATATGGGAGAGGACCAAACTCCTAATATCAGTATGACAAATCACAGTACAGATGCACAAATCCACAATAACAAATCCACCTTATCTCTTAGCAAGAAGAAAAGGGGTGCTATTAAAAAGAAGTTTATCAAGGAGATGCAAGCAGGGCAACCAAGTGGGAACTATTCTCTGGTTCCAGAACAATCAGGTATTCATGTGACCCCTCTACAAACAGAAGATACATCCAATGAAATTCAGGCCACACCTCTCCAAATTCATGATTTATCCAATGAGAGGCAGGTGCTTAGTAAAGAAGACAGTTCAGAAGACTTGTCTGATGAATATAGGGTCACTCATTCTGAAGATGAGGAAGATCCTGACCAGTGGGAGGATGAACAACAGGAAAACCAACAGGAAGCATTCAGATCCACTATGACAGCCTTACTACAGAAAGAAAATCAGCAAGAAAAGGAGAAGAATGAGCCACCATCCAAAAGTAAGCAGGAAAGGAAGAAGAGCAAACAAAGTTTCATCAGCAGTTCAGATAATGTTGCTTTCAAAAGCAACATCAACACAAGGTCTAAATCCCACAAATTATGATGATTAGTACACTTTGCTGGAATGCAAGGAGTATTGATACTCAAGGTGCCTTAGACAGACTACAAAGGTTGAAAGACTACCACAAGCTCTCTATGATTGCAATACTGGAACCTTTCTCCAACATATCACAACTCCACTTTTACAGAATTCAGCTAGGTATGGATAATGCCATGTCCAACACCAACAGCAAAATATGGTTATTTTGGAATAAAGACTGTGTGTGTAATCTTTTGGATCAGGATGAACAGCAGCTTACCTGTAAGATCAGTCATGCAGCTTGGCCTAAACAATATCTCACAACCTTTGTATATGCCAAATGCAAAGACTACATGAGAAGAGATCTATGGGACAAGATGCTGCAATTCTCTGATAGAGAAGAACCTTGGTGCACCATTGGAGATTTCAATGTAATTACTCATGTTGAAGAGAAGATGGGGGGCCAACCTTACAACATGAACAAGAGCTTTGAGTTCATTAGTGTCATAGAAGCCTGTGGACTCACTGATCTTGGTTTTCATGGACAACAATTCACATGGTGCAACAAGAGAGATGCAGATGCCAGAATATGGAAGAGACTTGACAGGGCCATGGTCAATGATGCTTGGTTAGAGGCCATGCCTGTGAGCACTCTTAATCACCTGGCCTCCACAGGTTCTGATCACTGTCCTCTCCTTTTGGAATATACTGAAAGACAAAGTCCTACCATCAAATATTTCAAGTTCTTACACTGTTGGGCTGAAAATGAAAACTTCATTGATACTGTAAGATCTTGCTGGGAAAGACCTGTGGATAGAAATCCAATGAGGACTTTCCATCAAAAACTGAAAAGAGTTTCTAATACCCTTAGCCACTGGTCTAGAAAGCAATATGGTGATATATTTGCTTCAGTTAAAGAATTTGAGGAACAGGTTATACAAGCTGAAGAGAATATCATCAATGACAATTCTGAAGATAATAGAGCCAAATTGAATCAGATAAATGCCCAGTATATTAGATATTTGAAGATAGAGCAGTCCATCTTGAAACAAAAAACTCAATTGCATTGGTTCAAAGATGGAGATGCCAATACCAATTACTTCCATGCCATCATCAGAGGGAGAAGAAGAAGGTTGTTCATCCATCAAATCAGTGATGAACAAGGAAACTCTATCCAGGGTGATGACAATATTGCAAGTGCAGCCTGTGCACACTTTGAGAAACTTTTTACTGCTGAGGAGAAACAAATCAATGAAGATGTGATTAAATGCATCCCAAGGATAGTTACTGATCAGCAGAATGAATTATTACATTCCATACCTACAAAGGAGGAGCTAAAGGAGGTAGTATTTTCTATGAGTCCTACTTCTGCTGCAGGGCCAGATGGCATGAGTGGTAAGTTCTTTCACTCATGCTGGGATATCATTTGTGATGATCTACTGAAGCTGGTGCAGCACTTCTTCAATGGTCACTGTATTCCCAAGTACATATCACATGCTTGTTTGGTTCTACTTCCTAAAACTGAACACCCCAACAAACTGTCAGAGTACAGGCCCATCTCCCTCAGCAACTTCACTAGCAAGATCATATCCAAGCTCCTCTGTCTCAGACTTGCTCCTATTCTACCTCAGCTCATTTCTGACAATCAGTCAGGATTTGTTAAAGGTAGGAGTATCTCAGAAAATATAATGCTGGCTCAGGAGATTATTCACAACATTAAGAGGCCCACAGTTGGGGACAATGTAGTGATTAAGCTGGATATGGCCAAGGCATATGACAGGGTCTCTTGGTCCTTCACTTGTATGGTCATGAGAAGGATGGGATTTGGAGAAGTCTTTATTGATATGGTATGGAGGATCATGTCTAACAACTGGTATTCAGTCATCATCAATGGGGTGAGACATGGTTTTTTTCATTCAACAAGAGGTCTCAAGCAAGGAGATCCATTATCACCTGCCTTATTCATTATAGGAGCAGAAGTGTTATCCAGGATGCTGAATAATCTTAACCAACACTACCTATATACTGGATTCCATATGGAAAGAAAGGGTCCACAAGTGAACCACTTGAGCTTTGCAGATGATGTGATCATCTTCACTGCTACAAACAACTTTTCCATGACTCTTATTACCAAGACTTTGAAGGTTTATGAAACAACTTCAGGCCAGCTAATCAACAAGGACAAGAGCCAGTTCATGCTTCCTCTTAATACCAATCCTGATATTATTGATAGGATAGGCAGGATCACAGGCTTCAAGTGCACACATGGTCCCATTACTTACCTGGGCTGTCCACTTTACATTGGACGACAGAGAATCATATACTATACAGGTATGGTGTCCAAAGTTATAAGCAAAATTAGAGGCTGGCAGAATAAAATACTAAGCTTTGGAGGCAGAGCAACTTTGGTGAAATCAGTGCTGCAATCTTTACCAATCTACTTGTTATCTGCGATCAGACCTACTGCTACAACTATCAATCAGATTAAAAGCCTCATAGCTAACTTTTTCTGGGGGTGGGACAAAGAGAAGAAGAAATATCATTGGGCATCATGGGAGACTCTCAGCTATCCTGTGGAGGAAGGGGGTATTGGCATGAAAAATATACAAGATGTGTGCTTAGCCTTACAGTACAAACAATGGTGGACTTTCAGATCCAAAAAGACACTATGGGGAGAGTTTCTGAAGGCTAAGTACTGCCAAAGAGCTAATCCTGTTATAAAAAAATGGAACAACGGTCAGTCTATTATGTGGAAGCACATGATGGCTAATAAAAGTGATATTGAGCCGCATATACACTGGCACATCAACTCTGGTACATGCAGCTTCTGGTGGGATGATTGGCTGGGTATTGGCCCCCTAGCTTATCATAACAACCATCTACCTAGACTCAACAATAGTAGAGTATCTGATTACATGGAGAATGGGGAGTGGAATGTGCAAAAAATCAGAAAATACGCCCCTCCTCAACTGGTGCAGCAGATACTAAGTACTGAGGTAGACCATCATTCTAACACAGATGATCAAGCTTGCTGGAAGTTGACTTCACATGGTAACTTCACTTCTAAATCAGCTTGGGAAATAGTTAGGAAGAAAAGAGCCAAGACCCTGATTGATAGATGCACTTGGCATGCTAACATTCCCTTCAAAGCATCTTTCTTACTATGGAGAGCTGTGAGACAGAAACTCCCTACTAATGATAAAATTGTCCAGTTTGGAGCAGCACCAGCAGCATGTTCTTGTTGTTACAGACCAGGATTGGACAATGTAGATCACATATTTGTTTCTGGAAATTTTGCCAAGCATATTTGGCAACAATTCTCTAGCTCATGGGGAATAATCCAAGGGACCTGCTCACTGAGAAGCATACTGATGAAGTGGTGGACTGCCAAGTCCAGTAATGAGGCTCAGAAGCTCATATTGCAGGCCACTCCTATCTTTGTATGTTGGCATTTATGGAAGAATAGATGTGCAAATAAGTATGGAGGAAAGAATTCTAGTACTAAGAGAGTTAAATTCTCCATAGTCAAGGACCTTTACATGCTGATGCACACTGCTTTCCCCTACATTAAGTGGCCACAGAGCTGGAAGGAACTGGTTCCTATGTTAGAACAGTGTCAACAAGACATGAGAGTGACCAAAGTTATGTGGATCAGACCTCCATCTTCCATTGTGAAATTGAATACTGATGGGAGTGCATTAGGCAACCCTGGGAAAATTGGAGCAGGGGGAATATTAAGAGACCACAATGGTAACTTAATATATGCCTTTGCAACTCCACTAGGACTGGGTACTAATAACCAAGCAGAGGTGCAGGCAGCAACTATTGGTCTCACTTGGTGTCTTCAACATGGACATAATAGAGTGATATTGGAAGTTGACTCTGAATTATTGACTAAGTGGCTGAAACAAGACCTTAAGCCACCTTGGAGCATCCATAGATATGTTACAAAGTTACAATTCCAGGTCCAACAATTGGAATTTTTTCAGTGCAAACATATATTCAGAGAAGCAAACCATCCTGCAGATACCTTATCAAAATGCAGCCACATGTTCAATGATACACAACACTTCTACAACCTCCAGCAGCTACCACAGGAAACAAAAGGTTACATCAAGATGGACAAGCTAGGAATGGCAAGTTTCAGAAGGAAAACTCTGAAAAGAATCAAACTATCCTATTGACTGATCTCATCCCCAATGTGTAATAGACTAAGTAACTGTATTTTGTTTTACTTCTTCATATTCCACCTAGTTATTTCTTATTGTAAGGGGAGAGTCTCCCTTGTTTATTGCTTCAGTAGAAATAATATCACAATGCTAGAAGTAAAAGATAGAGTAGGAGTGCCCTCTGCACATCTGCACCCTCAGAGAACAAGAACTTCCACCTATCACAACACTCAAGAGCATACAGCAACAACAACCCAGACCAGCAACACAACATCACACACATGGATCCACACTCAACAACCATCAAAAAGGAAGCTTAAGTTCCAATTATGTTTACTGTTGGGTGCCTCATTGTTCAGGTATCATGCAACTTTGAGCCATGGGGTGGAGTTGCAGCAGCTGAGCAACAACACATGGAACAACTACAGTACATCAACAGCAGGTGGAGGCTCATTCAACTCTAGGAGTTCCCTTCTTGTTGGTTTTAATTTTACAGGAACAATGTTTAAGGACCAACAACCCACTATAGACCTGCATCAACTAAACAACATCAATTGCAAAAGCTCCATTACATCAGCAGAAGTGAATGTCACTAATCATCAGCAGCAGCAACCTAACATCAACAACATAAGTCAGAGGAAACCTCCAACACTAAACAAGTACATCAGGCAACACCAAGAGAACCCCAAATTGGGCAAGATTACAGCAAATACACCTCCTGTAGAGCCCAAGAAGTTTCAACTCAAATGGATAAATAGAGACGTTAGTCGAGCGACCTTGAAAAAGTTGGCTGACTTAACTCTCAAGATGGAGCAAGTCTCAATTTGGAACTTCCAACTTGTGGAAAAGGCCTCCAAAAGTTGCAGGACAACAGAAAATACAGTAATTGCAAAGCCCAAGAAGTTTCAACTCCAACGAACAATCAAAGACGTTAGTCGAGCGACCTTGAAAAAGTTAGCCGATTTAAGGTTTGTGCATGTTTGTTTTTGGTATTGCAGGCTTGGTTCTATGCATTTGCAGATAGCTGGAGGTACACTAAAACATGGAACACTAGGAAACATGTTCACAAGCCACAACACACAACAACTCCAACAACATGCAGCATACAAGGAGAAACTACATGCCTACAATGGACATTCAGAACTACAGCACAGTTTTAGCTGTGCAGAAGTCCTGGAGGTAGTTTTCTTCTGGTTGTTTTACTTGTGCAGGTTCAATACACAATTGAAATCTCCAAGAACAAGGTCTACAGCAGGGCATGTTAGGACCTCTCTTCAGCCTCCCATTCAAGCCAACTTCTTCCCTGCAACACCTGTAACTAAGCTACAGCAGAGAATGAAGTGCAGGGTGAGTTGCACCATGTGGACCTGTCCAAAGGCCTCCAAACTTTGCAGGATGGCAGAAAATAAGGTAGGGACAAGTCCCAAGAAGTTTCAGCACAAACGGACAATTGGAGACGTTAGGCGAGCGACTTTGAAAAAGTCAGTTGCCTTAGGCCTTGAGAGGGTGCCTTTTTTCCAACTTGTGCAAAAAATCACCAAATCTTGCAGAACTAAAGAAAGGACTGTTTGTGCATATCTCAAGAAGTTTCAACTCAATCGGATAATTGGAGACGTTAGTCGAGCGACGTTGAAAATCCTAACAGACTCCAAAGCACTCTTGGAGGTCCTTTCCTTGTTGCTAGCTGGTGCAAGTTCTTTCTTGCCTTTGGTTATTTGTTGTATTGTTGTAGGTTGCTGGATTGATTCATCAACATGCACTAACAACAACTACATAGAAGACACCACAGATACAACCATCAACTCCAAGACCCCTGTCTGTCTGGTTGGTTTTTTGTTTTTCTGTTATGGTGCAGGTACAACAACTGATGGGAAACCCTGGCAGATGAAAAGCATCAACAGAGAGACAACATCCTTCCAAGATAGGACCTCACCAACACAGCATCCCTACACCCATACACATTCCATTCCTGCAAAACCTGTAGCAGATCCACTGCTTCCAAAAACTCTTGAACCTCCTTGCTCCTTTAATTGTTATGTGCAGGCACATAAGATAACCTCAAAGGAGTTGCTCAATCCTTCTTTGAAGACAACAAGAAGCTGCCTACAGGTTTGCAACAAACACCACAACTATCACACTTGGTTGTCTATTTGTTTGCTTGTTTGTGCAGGTAAACAAAGTCACAGACAAAGGGACATAACAACCACAATTGCAAGGGCCTCACCTATTCCCACCAACTCTCCATGCATACATGTTTTATACCTTCAACACCTGCAGCAGCCTCCTTTCATCCAAGTATTTTGGAACTCCTTGACTGCTTTCATTGTTGAGAAGACAAGAAGATGGAGCACCAACAGACACAGCACCTTCAGACATACATTTAAGCTAGGGATTCAACACATACTCTGTCTCTCAGCTTCCTTAACTACAACCCCAAGAAAGCTGGCTGCTATGGCTCCATTTATTTCCTATCATTTCACCCCCCTTAGCTGCTATTGTTGTTGCTACATAACTCCTTGGACCTACTTGGTACGATATGACTAAAAAGGGCAAAGATGAAAAGAATTTCCTCAACCCATGCGAGATAGAAGGTTCGTATACTTGTTCTTCTCAATGTAGCTATGCCTGAGTCGTAGCATAATTGAATAGGACTAGTGTAAGTTACTTTCTTGTATTCTCATGGAAGGGGAGAGTCTCCCTCATTTATGCTTTCTTAGTCGACTTGTATCAGGAGGAGTCCTCTCATAGGTTTACTGCTTTCTAGTTATAGTTAGCCCTTTTTGTATTGGGGATGAGTTAGCCGACCTTAATAGGTTAGCCGACTTATGAACCACCATAGGATCGGAGGTAAGGTTTATGTCCCCCTCCTTGTATTTTTATTTTTGATTATTTATGTTAAGGCTTGGGGGTGTTGCTTAACCCCTGACTGTGCACGAGAGGTGGGAGCCTCGTGTAGGGTCTCTTCCCCAAAAAAAAAAAAAAAAAAAAAAAATCGTCGGGATATAAGTACTGCCTAAGTAGGGTTGAAGCGACTACAAGTAGTAACTGACTATTGACCAGAATACATATAATGTGGCTTTGGATAAATTGTTACATAAATTACATTACTCAAGTACCAACCACCAGATAAGATTTTATATGATATACCAAGAATTTGAAGCACCTCATGATGGTATTATGGTTTCGTACATGGGTAACATAAAGTAGAGGTGATATAAAGGACGATATAGATATAGCGCAGTATATTAAATCTGTTGGAAAAAATTCATATGCATTTGGAAAGTAGAAATAAACAGACAATGACATAGATACACCCTAAAGGGGGGAAGTGGATATGAGATATACAAGTGGAAAATGAGACTAACCGACATTACAACGTGTTAATGTGAACACTTAAACTTTAAGTGAAACCCCATGCTGGAATGAGCTAGCAAGATTTAAAAGCTAGCAATAAACGGATAGAAGCCAAGATGATATCTGAAATAGTGCGGAGGCTTATGGGAAAGAACCTTAAGTAATATGACTGTCACGACCCAACCCCGTAGGCCGCAACTGGGGTCCGACCTGGACCCTATTATGCGTATTTATCAACTACACTTAAGTTGAACCGTGTGTGATGTGATACTATATACAAAAGCCCTAATAGTTTAAAACTTTTTTTATGTACATGTAGCCTCTTTCATTTGTATCATATCATGAAAGGGCACGTGAGCCGACAAGGCTGCTATAACAAAGACATTCACAACATATCGGATAGGCAACATCGAAACTAATTCACAAACAACCCACATAAACACATGTCTACAGACCTCTAAGAATAATAACAACAACATATGGCGGAACAAGGCCCCCGCCGTACCCCTGAATGTACAAATATATACATTAAGTGACTAGCATCAAAATTTAGGCTCCAGAACAGTGAAGCACTTCCGACACAGCTGAGAGGAACTCCTATGCTGATGAATCTCTAGAATAAACATCTGTACCTGCGGGCATGAAACGCAGCCCCCCGAGAAAAGGGGGGTCAGTACGATATATGTACTGAGTATGTAAAGCATAACACATCGTAACTGAGATCATAACTGAAATAGGGATGCAGGGGACAAGTATAATAACTAAATGAATTACTGTACCTGCACCTTAGGACACATAAATCATACACATCATCATATGCTGTGCCCGACCCTCTAGTGAACTCGGTGTTATAATCACTTATCATCGTATCATAATGCATTTCATTTCATCATATCATCGTATACGGTATCATACCATCATATACGGTATTACTTATCATATATATCATCGTATCACACCCGGTTCACTGCGGGGCTTAGGGTCATAATGTATTGCTTTAATCTCATATGCATGCCTACATAAAGTATCCGGCCCTTTGGTGAGGGACTCGGTGAATGGAGTGGTGTACGTCTATAGCGTACCATCATAATATACATATGTACCCAGCCCTCTAAGGAGGGACTCAGTGTTCCTTCCTTATTTCACCACATATACAATCATATTACAGCCGGCCCGGGACTCGGTGAATAATCGCATCGTCATAACATATAACATATATCACACCTCACGTACGGCATCGTCTCCTCGTGCGTGGAACTATACACATCCGGCCCGGGACGCGGTGAAAGAAGTAGTAACACTGTGCACGATAACATATCCCGGCCCATCGTGGGACTCGAGGAAGGATGGGTTACAGTATGTACGAGTAGAGTAGTGAGAAACCATATGCAACTAAGTCATTATTTAAGACTCGATGAAACAGTCAAGTGAACCGTCACCTGAACACTGGGGAGTAATTATCCGAGGTATCCCTTTAGATGTCATTAGGGCTTACATCAGTTGGGGCCTCAAGAATCACAGACATGCATCCAGACAATGCCATATAGCTTATGCAATCAGAAACATGGTTTATGTAATCAAAGACACGATTATGCAATCAGAGACATAGTTATCTAGTCAAAGACTCAAATTATGCAATCAGACGCTTTTACCATTTCAGAGCCTTTAAATGGAGAGGAGCTGGTACTTCCACTTATTATTCATTATATAGCAGGCTCGAGAATAGTAGTTTGACTACTTTCAGACTCTTAATGTTCAAGAGTGACTACAAGTCACGAGTTACAATCAGAGCTCATAAATGGAATTACCTCTAGACCTATATCATCTACCATTTCACTTAAAGTTAAGCCATTCCAAAGGAAAGGAGAAATAGGCTTTACATGTACTAGTTTTCATAACATAAAAGACTTAAGGGCAACAACTCAGATATTGCAGGAGTTCTAACATCAAGAAGTAAATAAGAGTTTCGACTTATATTCAGGGCTTTATGAATGGATTGAATCCCACATATCATATACATATCATTTATAACTTACATCTAAGACATGCCAAAAGAAAATAAAGATAGTTCTACATACTAATTCCCAAAAACATGCCAAAAGAAAGCTTCACATACCTCTTGTGAGTTACTCTTTATCCCATTCGCCTCGTCGTCCTTTGAACCTATCCAACATAAAATTAATATGAATATCAACCTTTCTTAACCTTCCAGTATCTTAGGTTACACCTTAGTATTAATGGAATCTATTTCCTTAGTCGTTTCCTCGACTAGTTCTTTAGTTTGTTAAGGTGTTAACGAAAATTGGACAGCACCTCCCCTACAATGTGCCCTATCCGGATTTCCAATTAGGTCCCTAAGACCTACAGCCAACCAACAACAACAACCTGAAGCGTATGTTTAAGCAATACGCAACAACAATATACAACATAAACTTCAAACGACTTATTCAAAAATACGATATCACAATAGGGCGTCTAGCCTTTATTTTGTAACGCCTTTAATTATACACAACGAGGGGTCATGTGGCTTCAACCAGTAGAACCATAAACCACTTTAAAACACATTTAGGCCCTGCAACCACACCTCACACCCCTGCAGCAACCACTCACACTAACAACACTTCACTTCGACAACAATTCGACTATAACGACTACAATTTGGATTGCTTCGAACGTTAAACATTGCTATGACATTTCTACACTTCCAGCAGACTAAAAGGTGTTTAATACACCTTATAACAACACCATAAACTTCAAATTAGAAGTTAAGACCTTACCTCACCCGAAATTGGTCAAAATTCACCAAAGTTATCAAAACGTGAATTCTGGGCAGGTTACTGTCTCGTATTGTCCCTTAGTTTCGAAGGGCTAATTGACGGGAACAGGATTTGTGTTCTAAATGAAAGTTATATACATGTGTCTCAAGGTCGTATACCATTTCGAATCAGCCCTACAGCAATTTTGTACAAAGAGATATGCCCAAAATATCAACAGCAGTCTGTGTAGGATTTCCAGAACGAAATCTGGACAGCAGCTCCCTCAAGCTTCACCACCATTTTTGGAGTAGAGAAAAGCAAAACTGGGTTGTAGCGTCTACATGAAAGTTGTAGCCCTGTGTAATATCTTTCCAAAACATCTTTAATCATTTGAAACGGAGCTATACAGAAGGAGTTATACTGGTTTTACTAACAGTGGTATTTTCAAAAACGGGTCTATTAACAAGAAAAAAATCTCCTCTTTTCCCTAACGATAAATTTTATGTTGTTAAACACCGTCATATCACCATAGGATACCTTAAATAATTAATTCACGGAAAGAAATCGGGCCTTACCTATTTTTCTCCCAAAGCCGTCGCAAGTTTCTCTCCTTAAGCTTTAGGGTTCTTTGTTCACGTTGCTGCTGGAAATTTTTAATGAACAAGCTGAAGATTTTGGATACATATCAACTAATATAGGTGGTCCCAAGGGGTGACACGTGTCAGCCCCTAAGAGGGACACATGTCCAGCCCCTATTGGGCCACCGTGTCATGCTGCCAATTAGGGGCTGCCACGTGGCAGCGGGGTCCACCTCCCCCAAGCAGCTGCATCACCTACTTGACCCTAAGTAGGTGCATCACCTGCTTGCTTGAGGTGCTGCCATGTGTCGCTCCTCCATTGGCTGCCACGCGTCGTCTTTTTTCCTTCCTCGCGGGTTCGTAATCTTGTCTTACTTTAAGAGCTCATGTAATCCGCACTACGTAAGCTTGGTATATCCTTAAACAACTTAAGTGTATAAGACTCTTAACTTAGTGTCTTACGTAGGTAAATCGAGTCCTACGACTCATTTCTTAGCCTCCAACTCTTTCCGGATTCTTATGACTCTATCTCCGACCTCCCTTCTCGCGAGGTATCACAATCTTCTTTCCTTAGAGTTGTTTGATAGTGTCATAGCTTATCCGGCTCACATGATAGTGTCTAAGGAACTTAAGAAGACGTTCCGAGCTCAAGAGTGCGGGGTGTAACATCCTTCCCCCCTTTAGAACATTCGTCCCCGAATGTTGAATAAAACTTTCCTTAAGACTTTATACGGATCATAAGGAGATTCCTTTCTACTGGAATGGCATACATTTTCGTCCAAGTAATTAATATACGAGTTCCAAGACTGGGGCTATCCGTAGACATCGGGAATAGGTATGGACACTTATGTTTCATGTCCTTTTCAACCTCCCAGTTTATGTCTTCACGATTCTTATTCCGCCATAGTACCTTGACGGAAGTTATGTCCTTAGTTCGCAACCCATTTAATCTGCTGACCCCGGATGGAAATGGGTTGCCCCTCATAGGATAACTCCCTATTACGTGGACTTTCTCCACGGAAAATATTCTGGGAGCGTCGTTCCCATTCTTACGGAGCATTGATCTGTGAAAACTGAATGTATTGTTTCAAATCGGATGGTAGGTCCCACTTATAGGCAGCTTTATCTATTCTAAAAATGCCCTGCAAAGGATCAATGTATCCCCTTCTTGCCGACTTTCGGCTGCTAATCGATATCTTGTCTCGGAATAAGCTTTATTTTATCAATAATTTAGTGGATCACATCTGGGCCTGTCCCTTAATCGAAGGGCAAAATGTCATACTAAGATTCATCTGGGTTCCTCAATCCCTTTTGAAATGATTTCCAGCAGTTAGCTATAAATTGAACTTTTCTATCTGAGATAATAGATGTGGGGACTCCGTGAAATCTTATTGTTTCCCTACTATGTCATTTCGCAGAACCCTCAGCTGAATTTGCCTTTCTAACTGGAGGGGAACAGGTTAATTCTGTCAGCCCATCTACCATAGCCCGTATGAACTCCCAGTTCCTTAGAATGTGAGGTCAGCTCGTACTATAATACATATTAACTGCTTTCCACCTCTGAGTCAGGGTTTCCATTCCCTGAGATAGGTTATCAGACTGCTGATGCTTCTTTTAACTTAAGCTATTGTACAACTCCTCTTAATCTAACTTGTAATACCTTAGGTATGCTATCTTTCTCTTTTACTCAGATCTTTTTTCCAGTTTTC
Source organism: Solanum dulcamara (assembly GCF_947179165.1). Classification (NCBI taxonomy): domain Eukaryota; kingdom Viridiplantae; phylum Streptophyta; class Magnoliopsida; order Solanales; family Solanaceae; genus Solanum; species Solanum dulcamara. Next base: position 34,017,254 of record NC_077241.1, on the reverse strand, counting down.
TTACCATACATCATATTGTAATCCTTACATAAACGTGTGTACGGACATAGAGCAGTCCAAAAAACTCCTTAGAGTTGCTATACTAGTGGATTACCTCCTTTAGTCGAGGTCAAGGCTCCACTTTGGCTCTTGTCCTTAATACCGATTATATCTGAATAGTTCTGCCTCGAACCATCTTACACTTTTCCTGAATAGATTCTAAATATGGCAATCACATTGTTATTACTGACTTTCTTTTATCGAGTAATCATTTGACCTTGCTCTTAGTATGCCAATATTCATGAGCTGCACAACTATTTTTGTGCCATTTTCACGAGGTGCGTTGTATTTCAGTCATAATCTTTTCTGCTCTTGGCTTACTCTGTTCTATATGTGTCGTTGTACTAACCCGCTTTTATAATCTCTTTTTGTCATACTTATTTTGTTCTCTTTCTCACTTCCCAGGGGGTCACCCATCCCAGTGCTACTCTCATTCGAGCACGCTTAACTTCGGAGTTTTGACAAAATCCGGTGCATTAGTGTGAGTATGATCACGCCCATCCCTTATGGGGTCTCGTTCGAAGTTTAAGCCTTTCCACTTACATACGATAGCATCAGTTGATTTTCTCTTACGCTTGTACTTCTCCTGTCCACTTCCCCCCTTTAGGGTGTACCCGTGTTATCCTCTGTTTATTTTCAGTCATTCACAAGCGAATGGTTCCACTCTAACATATTTAACGTGCTGCACCATATCTACATTTTTTTGTTTAATCATCCATACGTTAGGTTGCCTTTCTAGGAAACCCTAGCATACCTGTAGGGTGCTTTAGTATTTGCAATGTATCGTATAAAATCTCATCTCGCGATTAATACTCGAGTAATATCCGTAATGTAGCAGTGCATTCAAAGCCACATTCCATTCATCCCAATCAGTAATTAGCGAGGGCTCATAATTGGTGCACATTCCCCACTCGAGTGTACTTATACTTTAATGACTCATGTTTCGAGCTTCATCATTATACTAACTTTATTCCAGTGGATACCACTAATCATTAGAGTGGAGTCACGTGTACACCATACTTCTTTACGCCTCCTGAGCTTGCACCTTTGTCGTGTGCCTAAGGCTCATTTCTAATCCTGCTTAAAACCATATCAATTTCGTGGTAGTAGGGGCCTTATCTTAATACTTTTTCATTGTACTATACCTCCAGTTCGTAACTGTCTATGTCTCTTTTTGTTCGATACTTATACTTAATTAGTCGCATCTATCTTGAGTGCCTCTATTAGAAATTCTGTATTATTCCTTCAACTTATTTCCATTTTTGGTTGGGCGTAAGGAATTTCCATATTACCCTTTATTTCCTTGCACTAGCCATCCTTTTCGTCATCATATAACCTTTATTCGAAACTTTCCTTATGGAACTTGATAAATCTTCCTTATTTGTTCCATAGCTTGCTTTTCCATTCCACACCTATCTTTACATTCCATTTACATGGACCACATCATACCTTCTAGTTAATTCCTTACTAAGTTTTGCTTATTCTAATAATGATTTTTGTTATGTTCACCTGGTACCTTGTTCGCATTCAGACCTATAGTATAATACCACTTGACTTTCTTCACGATTCTTACTATGGGTTACTTACCCTTCTTAGCCAGTCTTGTCCTTAATGTCTCACAAGCTATCTTATTAACACTTCATATCCGTCACAATTCTTTTCCCTTTGTACTCTTGTCTTACTCTTGTCTTAACCACACGGTTACTTCCTTCAACTATCACTTGTAATAGTTTATCCCTATGTATCAATTCAGGCAATGCCTTACTATCTCGTTTTATCCCGATCTATCATTCCTCTCTAAGTCATTTTCTTTGGCTTATAGGTCCTTTCTAACTTATTCTACTATTCCAGTATCATCCTCCTAGTTTCTATTGCCATTAACTCAGCAGTTAGCTTATTTCTCGAGGTCAGCCATACTTGTTTAGTCAAATCTCATCATTGTTGCGAGGACAACCTTTCAAGACATACTATAGCCTTGTATCTCATTCTCCTCTTATTTCTAGGAAAATTTGGGCAGAGTTTCATCTGTATTTCTTACTATCTCAACACCTGCACGCAGAAAATACCAACAATGCCTCATAGGGCACACATATATACATTCATATTGTATAACATCTCAGCCACACATGGCACACATATATATTCATATCACCTCACATCGCAGCTACACAGGGTGCCCACAATTAACAATATGGAAATGAACTTACCTGTTATGTCCACTCGAGCTACACCGGTTATACTTTCCTGTTTACCTTTCCTTTCACTTTTCAATTGTATCTGTCAATCGCATTTCAATATCTTACCTGACATAGGGCTTTCGTGCCTTTGCTTACCTGCATGCTTCGTAACATCCAATATTGTCAGTTACTTTCTTCTATCGGCGTTGTCTTCCTGCTAAAATCGCAAGTTAGTATGAGGAATTTCATTTCCTATAGCTCGGCTCTATCGCACGATCTTAGATATGAAAGAAAATAACATCCTAAATGTCCTGTAGCCTCTTGTCTATAGATGTGGTGCACAACACACCGATAAACAAGACTCTACTAGACACGGTCTGTAGACATTCCAAGGACGAACTGCTCTGATACCACTTCTGTCACGACCCAACCCCGTAGGCCGCAACTGGGGTCCGACCTGGACCCTATTATGCGTATTTATCAACTACACTTAAGTTGAACCGTGTGTGATGTGATACTATATACAAAAGCCCTAATAGTTTAAAACTTTTTTTATGTACATGTAGCCTCTTTCATTTGTATCATATCATGAAAGGGCACGTGAGCCGACAAGGCTGCTATAACAAAGACATTCACAACATATCGGATAGGCAACATCGAAACTAATTCACAAACAACCCACATAAACACATGTCTACAGACCTCTAAGAATAATAACAACAACATATGGCGGAACAAGGCCCCCGCCGTACCCCTGAATGTACAAATATATACATTAAGTGACTAGCATCAAAATTTAGGCTCCAGAACAGTGAAGCACTTCCGACACAGCTGAGAGGAACTCCTATGCTGATGAATCTCTAGAATAAACATCTGTACCTGCGGGCATGAAACGCAGCCCCCCGAGAAAAGGGGGGTCAGTACGATATATGTACTGAGTATGTAAAGCATAACACATCGTAACTGAGATCATAACTGAAATAGGGATGCAGGGGACAAGTATAATAACTAAATGAATTACTGTACCTGCACCTTAGGACACATAAATCATACACATCATCATATGCTGTGCCCGACCCTCTAGTGAACTCGGTGTTATAATCACTTATCATCGTATCATAATGCATTTCATTTCATCATATCATCGTATACGGTATCATACCATCGTATACGGTATTACTTATCATATATATCATCGTATCACACCCGGTTCACTGCGGGGCTTAGGGTCATAATGTATTGCTTTAATCTCATATGCATGCCTACATAAAGTATCCGGCCCTTTGGTGAGGGACTCGGTGAATGGAGTGGTGTACGTCTATAGCGTACCATCATAATATACATATGTACCCGGCCCTCTAAGGAGGCACTCAGTGTTCCTTCCTTATTTCACCACATATACAATCATATTACAGCCGGCCCGGGACTCGGTGAATAATCGCATCGTCATAACATATAACATATATCACACCTCACGTACGGCATCGTCTCCTCGTGCGTGGAACTATACACATCCGGCCCGGGACGCGGTGAAAGAAGTAGTAACACTGTGCACGATAACATATCCCGGCCCATCGTGGGACTCGAGGAAGGATGGGTTACAGTATGTACGAGTAGAGTAGTGAGAAACCATATGCAACTAAGTCATTATTTAAGACTCGATGAAACAGTCAAGTGAACCGTCACCTGAACACTGGGGAGTAATTATCCGAGGTATCCCTTTAGATGTCATTAGGGCTTACATCAGTTGGGGCCTCAAGAATCACAGACATGCATCCAGACAATGCCATATAGCTTATGCAATCAGAAACATGGTTTATGTAATCAAAGACACGATTATGCAATCAGAGACATAGTTATCTAGTCAAAGACTCAAATTATGCAATCAGACGCTTTTACCATTTCAGAGCCTTTAAATGGAGAGGAGCTGGTACTTCCACTTATTATTCATTATATAGCAGGCTCGAGAATAGTAGTTTGACTACTTTCAGACTCTTAATGTTCAAGAGTGACTACAAGTCACGAGTTACAATCAGAGCTCATAAATGGAATTACCTCTAGACCTATATCATCTACCATTTCACTTAAAGTTAAGCCATTCCAAAGGAAAGGAGAAATAGGCTTTACATGTACTAGTTTTCATAACATAAAAGACTTAAGGGCAACAACTCAGATATTGCAGGAGTTCTAACATCAAGAAGTAAATAAGAGTTTCGACTTATATTCAGGGCTTTATGAATGGATTGAATCCCACATATCATATACATATCATTTATAACTTACATCTAAGACATGCCAAAAGAAAATAAAGATAGTTCTACATACTAATTCCCAAAAACATGCCAAAAGAAAGCTTCACATACCTCTTGTGAGTTACTCTTTATCCCATTCGCCTCGTCGTCCTTTGAACCTATCCAACATAAAATTAATATGAATATCAACCTTTCTTAACCTTCCAGTATCTTAGGTTACACCTTAGTATTAATGGAATCTATTTCCTTAGTCGTTTCCTCGACTAGTTCTTTAGTTTGTTAAGGTGTTAACGAAAATTGGACAGCACCTCCCCTACAATGTGCCCTATCCGGATTTCCAATTAGGTCCCTAAGACCTACAGCCAACCAACAACAACAACCTGAAGCATATGTTTAAGCAATACGCAACAACAATATACAACATAAACTTCAAACGACTTATTCAAAAATACGATATCACAATAGGGCGTCTAGCCTTTATTTTGTAACGCCTTTAATTATACACAACGAGGGGTCATGTGGCTTCAACCAGCAGAACCATAAACCACTTTAAAACACATTTAGGCCCTGCAACCACACCTCACACCCCTGCAGCAACCACTCACACTAACAACACTTCACTTCGACAACAATTCGACTATAACGACTACAATTTGGATTGCTTCGAACGTTAAACATTGCTATGACATTTCTACACTTCCAGCAGACTAAAAGGTGTTTAATACACCTTATAACAACACCATAAACTTCAAATTAGAAGTTAAGACCTTACCTCACCCGAAATTGGTCAAAATTCACCAAAGTTATCAAAACGTGAATTCTGGGCAGGTTACTGTCTCGTATTGTCCCTTAGTTTCGAAGGGCTAATTGACGGGAACAGGATTTGTGTTCTAAATGAAAGTTATATACATGTGTCTCAAGGTCGTATACCATTTCGAATCAGCCCTACACCAATTTTGTACAAAGAGATATGCCCAAAATATCAACAGCAGTCTGTGTAGGATTTCCAGAACGAAATCTGGACAGCAGCTCCCTCAAGCTTCACCACCATTTTTGGAGTAGAGAAAAGCAAAACTGGGTTGTAGAGTCTACATGAAAGTTGTAGCCCTGTGTAATATCTTTCCAAAACATCTTTAATCATTTGAAACGGAGCTATACAGAAGGAGTTATACTGGTTTTACTAACAGTGGTATTTTCAAAAACGGGTCTATTAACAAGAACAAAATCTCCTCTTTTCCCTAACGATAAATTTTATGTTGTTAAACACCGTCATATCACCATAGGATACCTTAAATAATTAATTCACGGAAAGAAATCGGGCCTTACCTATTTTTCTCCCAAAGCCGTCGCAAGTTTCTCTCCTTAAGCTTTAGGGTTCTTTGTTCACGTTGCTGCTGGAAATTTTTAATGAACAAGCTGAAGATTTTGGATACATATCAACTAATATAGGTGGTCCCAAGGGGTGACACGTGTCAGCCCCTAAGAGGGACACATGTCCAGCCCCTATTGGGCCACCGTGTCATGCTGCCAATTAGGGGCTGCCACGTGGCAGCGGGGTCCACCTCCCCCAAGCAGCTGCATCACCTACTTGACCCTAAGTAGGTGCATCACCTGCTTGCTTGAGGTGCTGCCATGTGTCGCTCCTCCATTGGCTGCCACGCGTCGTCTTTTTTCCTTCCTCGCGGGTTCGTAATCTTGTCTTACTTTAAGAGCTCATGTAATCCGCACTACGTAAGCTTGGTATATCCTTAAACAACTTAAGTGTATAAGACTCTTAACTTAGTGTCTTACGTAGGTAAATCGAGTCCTACGACTCATTTCTTAGCCTCCAACTCTTTCCGGATTCTTATGACTCTATCTCCGACCTCCCTTCTCGCGAGGTATCACAATCTTCTTTCCTTAGAGTTGTTTGATAGTGTCATAGCTTATCCGGCTCACATGATAGTGTCTAAGGAACTTAAGAAGACGTTCCGAGCTCAAGAGTGCGGGGTGTAACAATGACACAAAAGGATGGGTGCACACAAAAAGGAATGAATAGGACAAGAGAATAATAATGAGTAACTTAAAGATTTTGTAAGAGATAGCTAGGTTATACTTAACTAAAGGTTAGGATATTGATAACAGAGTTACTGGCTACTGGTATTGTGATGTATAAGTAGCAAAAGAGGAAAGATAAGAATCCCCTTCTATGATAGGATATGAGGGAGCTTGAAGGGTACACAAAGGCAGTAAAACAAGTACGACCAAAAAGAGACTATAAGCGCATGTTACTATAATGACACATATAAAGCAGAGTAAGCTAAGAGCAGGAAAGGCTATAACTAAAAATGGAACACACTTCGTGCAATGCACAAGAATACTTGTGCAGCCTACGAACATTGGCATACTAAAAGTAATATCAGGTGGTCACTCGATAAAAAGAAGTTGGTAATAGCATTGCCATATTTAGAATCTATAAAAGAAAAATGGTATCCTACGACGAGCAACCTAGTGCCATCATAGATCAGCAGAGTAGAAAGTTGCAAACTGGGGGGGGGGGATGTGTCTCCCGTTAAAGTCTTATACCAAAATAAAAAGAAAGAAGATATGACCTGGGAGGTCAAAGAAAAGATGGAAAGAGAAATATTGGTAACTATTCCCTACGACTACAAATAATCTAAGCTCCTAAGATGATCGTATTAATAAATAAAAGACTTCTGGATGACAATTGTTATAGAAAAATTCCTGAAGTCCTTGTAAGACCTTATGAGATTACTCAACATTTGAGGATGAATGTTTTAAAGGGGGAAGGATGTTATACCCTGTACTTCTAAACTTCAGAAAGCCTTCTTAAACTTCATAAAAGTTGTCATGTGACCCTGATTAGCTACAACGCTATCAAGTAACTCAAAAGAAAGGAGAATAAGATACTCCATAATAAGAAAGATTGGAAATAGGCCTATAAGAATTTGGAAGGAGCTAGAGGCCATGTAACAGGTTTTAGGACTCGACTTACTTGCATAAACTACCAACTTGGATGTCTTACATAATTAATCCATTTGAGTACACGTCGAAATTAAGTAGCAAGGAATACATAGGCTCTTGGAGTAAGACGAGATTACAAACCCACAAAAGAAAAATAATTAGATGACGTGCCTACTCGAAGCAAGTAGGTGATGCACCTACTTGGACAAGTAGGTGATGCACCTACTTAGGGTCAAGTAGGTGATGTATCAGCTTGGATGGACCCCACACTGCTATGTGGCAGCCAAGGATTGGAGGGCTGATTGAGGTGGTGCCCTAGGGGGATGCCACGTTTCACCTCCTAAGGAGGTGTATATATATGTTATATGTTGGAGTATATCTCATTTTCATCATTTCTAACTTAAGAGAATTGAGAGAAAAATGTGACAGCAAGAAAGAAGCAACAACGAGTTACTCCAATTTAAGGTAAGCTCTGATTTCGTTCTCTGAATTAATTGTTTAAGGTACCCTACAGTGATATATCGGTGTGTAATAACTAAAAATTTCTATTTGGGGTAGCGAAGAAGAGACACAAACAGCCCACTACTTTTCAGCATACTAAGAGAACTTCCAAGACAAGTTTTAGTAAGTTTTAGCAAAGTATGGCTTGGTTCTCTTCTCCCATGTTTTGGTAAGGGTTTGGACATGTTATGAGATTGTTAATGTTGTAAATTTATGGTTTGGAGAAGCACCAAATGGATATCAATAATCCATGAAATTTCAGCCGCAACTAGAGAACTTTCAAGGCGACTTTCGGCAAGGTTTGGCCAATTTCGGGTAAGATAAGGGTTTTGCTTTCAATTTGGAGTTTATGGTATTTTTATGAAGTGTATTATATGTTTTTAAGTGGCTGGATATGTGAAAATATCATGGATATTCTTGAGGTTAGAAATATCCTAAAGTGAAGTTGTTGTACTTAAATTGAAGTCGAGTAGAATGTTGTACTTATGGTGCTCCTGCTATAGGTGGTGTTATGGTATGTTGCAAGGATGGAAACTTTCTAATGAAGGTGGGGGTTCTGCTTTTTGCATCCACATAACCCTCTATTACGTATGATTATAGGTGTTACCACAGGGAGACTAGAAACCCTATTTTAGATATTCTAATTTTGAGCGAGTCGTTGGAAGTTTGTATTATGTAATGTTGATAAGAATTACCTGTATATATGCTACAGGGTGTTGTTTTTGGTTGTATTTAGTGAATAGGGGTGTAATTGGAAATTCGGATAGGGTATATTTTAGAGGAGATGCTGCCCGATTTCCGTTAACTCGTTAACTAGTTAAGGAACTAGTCGAGAAGATGAGCGAGGAAATGGGTTCTGTGAACTCCTGTGTATAACTTGAGGTGATGAATAGTTAAGGGTTTTTGATACTTGCATTACTTCCATGTTAAATAGGTTTGGAGGACGACGATAGGAAAGTGACTAAGAGTAATCCATAAGAGGTATGTAAAGCTTTCTCTTGGCACGTTTTTGGCATAAGTATGTTCAACCTATTCTTTTTTCTTTTGGAATGTCTTAGATATAAGTTGTGAATGGTTTGTATATAAAACATGGGGATAATTCTATTCGTAAATCTCTGAGTACAGTTCATAATTCTTATCCACTTCGTGATGGTAGAACTCATGTAATAGTTTAGTTATTGCCTTCTTAAGGCTTCTATAGGATAAAAGGTAATATATGTAAAGCTTAGTGCCCCTTTCTTTTGGGATGTCTTAAGCGTAAATGAAATGAGGTATGATATGAGTGTGGAGGTAGTTCCAGTTGTATGTTCCAAATATAGCACGTGACTCATGTTTACTTCTAAATGCTAAGGCTCTTAAGGAAGCTGAGCTATCACCCTCGAGCCTTCTATATGCGAAGACATGATCCATGGCTCTTAGTCGCATCTGAACATAAACTTCTCGAGTCTTCTATATGCTGAATGTTAATTGAATGTATAAGTTCCTACTCCTAAGGTCTCTACGATGACGAACGTCTCTTGTTCTAAGAGTTGTTTAGTCTTGTCTGGATATACATCTAATATTCCTGAGATTCTAGTAGATATGACCCTTAATGATATTTTGCAGGGTACTTGAAATGAGTACTACCCCGGTCTTCAAGTGTCGGTTCACTTGGCTATTTCATTGAGTCTCAGATAATGAGTTAAATTGTATATGGTTTCTCGCTACTCTACTTATGTAGTCTGTTAAATCATCTTTCACCGCATCCCATGAAGGGATGGTCATGATAAACTCACCATGTCCTATGAAGGGTCGGGCATGATAAATGATAGAATGATTATTCACTGCATCCCATGAAGGGTCGGGAATGTTAAATGATGAAATGGTTATTCACCGCATCCCATGAAGGGCCAGGCATGATAAATGATAAAATGATTATTCACCGCATCCCATGAAAGGCCAGGTATGATAAACGATGAAATAACAACTTCTCTGAGTCCCTCACTAAAAGGCCAGATATAATAGACAAGCATACATATGAAAACATAGTAATGTACCTATAAGGTATGAAACAATGTCGTATACGATGGTATGATTCTATATATGTTGATCTGGTAACATCGAGTCCTACGGCGGGCTGGGAATGATATGTGAGGGTGATATACATGCTCTTTTTTCATAGGATGTAGGTATAGTGAACTCTTAACTATTATACTTGTTTCCTGCATCCCTATTTCAGTTGTTATCTCAGTTATGTGTTGTTATGCTTTATATACTCAGTACATATATTGTACTGACTCCCCATTCTCTGGGGGCTACGTTTCATGCCCACAGGTATAGACGCATGCTTTGGGGATCCGCCAGCTGGGAGGAGCTCCATTGAATCGGAGCCAAGGCTTTGGGTATTAGACCGTGTATGTATATATTTGTATATTCAAGGGTACGGCAGGGGCCCTTCCCCACCATATATTGCTATTACTATTCTTAGAGGTCTATAGACATATATATATTGCCTATATGACATGTTGTCAATGTTTTTATATTACAGTAGCCTTGTCGGCTTGCGTGCCCTTTCATGATATGGTACGAATTGAAGGGGCCACACGTACTCAAAAAAGTTTTAACTCATTGGAATTTTGTAAGTAGTATCACTTTGTGCATAACTCGATTTGATTACAGTTGATAGGTATATATATGGGGGTTTAGGTCGAATCCAGTCATGGCCTATGGGGTTGGGTCGTGATAAGATAGCTACCAGTACATGCCCATGTCTACCTCAAGAAATAATAATAGTTAAATAAAGAAACTAAAAGAGATCCCCCCAAAAGCAAGGAGATCTCAACAAAATCTAGATGAATGTGATATTCAATGATGCACTTGTTGAGGATCTCTAACACCTGTATGTACATCATGAGATGATGTTGCATCAAAAGATATATGTATATGAAAAGTAAGGTATAGAAAATAGTTGGAATGAAAATGACTAAAATGGAACACTAATGAATGAATACTAAAGTAATTCAACTCAAATAAAGAATGCAAGTATAGAAATATGTTGATGGTTTACAAAAAATATAGGTAAGTAAATGCAACTCAATATAAAGGTAATGTTTACTCTTTTGGCACTTTCTCTAACTGACAACCATCACTATAAGACTCGTGATTATATAATGTATTACACACATTATTTGAATCGTATGTTCCTTGCAAGAATAAGGGACATAAAATCAACTCATGGATTCATCTAAAAGTCCGTATGAGAGACTGAAGTGAGGATTCATCCGAACCAACTACAAGATCCAATCCAACACTGGCTACATTGTTTATGGTTTGTGTTATCTAAACTTTTACCCAAATCAGTGCTCAATAGAACTCCCAAAACCATTTAATAATGTTCAAATACTAAAGTGAGTGATAATTTTTAAAATATATCTCATCAAGATTTTTGTTGTGTTGAAGATTAGAAAGAAGGGTTGCTTGGAAATTCTAATTCCCATGAGGTCTTTATAATAGGTTAGGTGTTTGATAGGATATTCAAAGGACGTTATATCTATATTGAATTGGTTGTCGCTGATTCCTTTCTTGTGTCTATCCTTCTATCTCATTTTCTTTTCTTTTACTTCCTTCGTGTTATTCATAATTTTGTCTTTAGAATTTAATCAATTGGTATCAAAAGCCTAGGTTTAGATTTTTTGTTTACAAATCTAGTCTTGCTTTGCAAAAAAAATCTATAATTCTTTTATTTTTTGATTTGTTGTTTTTGACACTAGATCCTTGTTCTCTAGTATTATTCGAGTCTAGGTTACAAATTTTGTTCAATTTGAAGTTATAGAAGTGAAGTTGTTATTGAAGGGTTTTGAGCTTTTGAAACTTTTCAAATTTTGAAAATCTATCTCTTGATTGACAGGGAATTAAAGGTTAATAATCATTGGGTTAGTTACCTACATCAAGGGGAAGGTAATACTAAAATTTGAGCCAATTTCAAGTTGATTTGAAGGTATTGGGAATTTGGTGTGTGTTCTAGGTGTTCTTAAAGATCCTCAAGTGCTCTTGAAGAAGAAGAAGACCAAAAGGTACATTTGATCCAATTTTCTCAAGTCAAAGTTGGTTGAAGGTTTATGGGTCCACTAGTGGAAATTTTTTTTTTAAAAAATCAAAATTAAAAAAAGTAGAAATTCAAAATAAAAAATTAACTTAAATTCCATGTGGGCGCCATTTTTGTTTCTTTAACTTTCTTGCTTATTTTTTTGGTGAGAGCTCTTGGATTCCATCCCTTATCTATTGAGCATTACTTATTGAGTCAACAAAAATACATTATTGACCTCAAGTAGAGATTGGACCCTTGTAACTTATTAGAACTAAATAAGATACAACCATTAGCCGACACAATTTGTGAGGCAAACAAAGCTGCAATTTTTTTTGAGTGCTTGTGAGCTTTTGTTTTTGACTAACTTGATGTGTTTTATTGCTTCGGCTGAGTATATTCAATATGTACCAATGTATAACCAGAAAGAGTCTAAGTGGGTTACCATCGGGGAACCCACTTTACTTGAATTGATGAATATGACCACCGCCTTGTCAACTCAAATGAATGAGTGGATGGATCAATGTAAGCCTCCTGTAGTAAGAGGAGTAGTTATGAACTATTGGATTCTCGAATGGAGATCTTTGAGGACAGAAGTAGGGAAAATCCCTCCACACCTCGCCGTTTATTTTGTGGCAACACAAGTGGAGTTCTTTTAGACTCTTCCACCCCTATGTCACCCTCCAATTTTCACCGTATGTTTAACACTATTCCCACCGCCCAACTAACACATACTATAAACTAACCACCACCACATGTACCTCCACCACAACTACATATGCCTCAACCACCACTACATGTGCCTCCACCACTACCACATATACCTCAACCACCACCACATGTTCCCCAACCTCCACTAAATATTCCCCAACTACTTAGACATAGCCAACCATTGGGTGATGTGTTCCAAGAGTAGTTTTAAGAGGGGTTTAGAGGGTTAGTCAATGTATATAACAATAGAATAAGAGTACAATGCATACCCTTCCATGGTCATTGTAGAAGAGGGGGTAGGCATGGTCCTATCCCTCAAGTGGGTAGACAAGGAGGATATCAAGGGCGTGATGGCTACCAAGGACAAGGTTATCATGAGGAAACCAATGAAGAGGATCCATATTGAACTAATTGACCTCATGGAAACATAAGAGGTCTAGACATGGGTCTTAATTCTAGTAAAGTAACCCTTTCCTCCTTCAAAGGTGAAAGCAAACCCAATGTATTCCTTGATTGGGTGTCCCAATGTGATTGAATATGTTTGACTAATAAAATGTCTAAGTGTGAAGGAATCTTATGACATTTCTCAATTTAAAGGTTCTACATCTACATGGTAGGAAACTCCAGTGCAAGCCCGGATAATCCATGGTTTGGCTCCCAATCCCTCGTGGAAAGAACTAAAGGACATCTTGAGACAAAAATATATCACTGATCGGTATCTACAAGAATAACTCAAAAGGTCTACACTCTACAACAAGGCACAATGAGTGTGGAATAATACTATGATGAGTTCTAACTTGTAAAGATGAGTATCAAATCTGAAGAGGATCCTTTGAATGCTATGACCCTGTTTAAAATGGGATTGAGTAGAGAGATTGCTTCCTTCATGAGGCTCCTGAACTATTACGATAGAGTTGGGGCTCAAGAAAGAGAAACTTGATAAGTCGAGAGGGTACAAGGGATCTTGGAACTATAACAAAGAAGGGGGTTCTTCCTCTTTAACTTGGAAAAAGAACAAAGGCTACTTGCAAGAGGCCAAAAAAACACTTGTCAAGGGATACTTGCAAGAGGCGAAGAAAATAGTTGCCAAAGGCAATCAAGATTACAAGTCCACTCCCAAGCTGGCTCCAAAGGATCAAGGTAACTCTTCTAAACCTCTTAGATGTTATAAATGTTAAGGATTTGGCCATAGAGTGAGTGAGTGCCCGAACTGAAGGGTATTAATTGTAATGGTTGAATCTAATTCTAGTGTTGATTATGTGCATCTTCTTGAGGGGTTTTCTAATGATGGTGCTCAAGAGGAGGGTGAGGTAGATGATGTAGAGGAGATTGAGGAATATGGGGATGTTGTTGTTTCTTGTGGGTTAGCTCAAAGGGCCTTGGTAATAATGGATATGCCTTATGAAGGGGATCTCACTATTCCAAACTATATTGTGAGGAGGACAATGATAAGCAAGGCTATGGATGATCAAAGTTAATGGGAAAAGCTCTTCCATTCTAAATCCCGCACAATGAAAATATATGTTCTTTAATCATTGATGGAGGGAGTTGTGCCGATATTGCAAGTACTTTCTTAGTCGAATTTCTTCACCTTCCTACCCCTAAATACTCTTACCATTTTAAACTTAAATGGTTGAGTCAATGTGGGGAATTGCAAGTCAATAGACAAGTTGTGATTAAGTTTAAGATTGGAAAATACCAAGATGAAGTCCTATGTGATGTGCTGTAGATTCAATATCGTCACCTCCTACTTGGGAGGCCTTGGCAATATGAATGATCCATAAATTATGATGTTTGCACCATAATTATTTGAGCGTGAAGGGCTCAATCATTTCTAAACCCTATGACACCGATGCAAGTTAGTGATATATACCAGAAGTTTAGAGAGTTTAAATATAAAATCAAGGGTATGGATGCTAGTAGTGGAGTCAATGGCACTGTTGAGGAGAGTGCAAGGGGAAATAATTCTAAAGGAAAAGAGAAATGGCTCTCTTGTAAAGCTTTAAAGAAGTTATGGAGGAGTTGGAGGAGAGACATTTAGTGGTTCTTATCATGCATAAGGACTATACTTTGATTCCTAATGTATTAACCTCTTCGTTACCTAGTTCTATTTCATCTCTTTTGCATGACTATAAAGATGTATTTCCCTCTGAACTTCCAAAGGGATTACCCCTTTAAGGCGAATTGAGCACCAAGTTGGTTTTATCTTGAGGGGTCAATTACAAAATAAACCGGACTATAAATCCAACCAAAGGACACCAAAGAACTTCAAAAGAAAGTGGATGAACTTCTTGAAAAAGGGATTGTAGAGGAGAGCATGAGTGTATGTGCGGTACCGATGATCTTAGTTGCAAAGAAGGATAACACGTGGCAAATATGTGTATATTGCCGAGCTATCTACAAAATAATGGTAAAGTATTGCCATCCCATTCCTCGAATTGATGATAAGCTTGATGAATTGAGTGGTTCTTGCATATTCTTTAAAATAGATCTTAGGAGAGGTTACCATCAAATTTGGATGAAATCCGGAGATGAGTAAAAAATGGCATTAAGACCAAATTTTGTCTATGAATGATTAGTGATTCCTTTTGGTATCACTAACGCTCTTAGCACTTTCATGCATTTAATGAATCATGTCATGAAACCTTTTATTGGTAAATTTGTTTTTGTATACTTTAACAATGTGTTGGTATATAGCAAGACCATGAATGAACGTGTGGCTCATTTGAAGTGTGTCTTTGAAGTGATTAGGAAAGAACAACTTTATGCTAATGTGTCTAAATGCTCTTTTGGTGTTGATGAAGTTGTTTTCTTAGGTTTTGTTATGAGTTCAAGGGTTGTTGAAGTTGATGAATCCAAAATCGCTGCTATTAAGAATTGGCCAACTCATATGTCTATTGGTGATGTGTGTAGTTTTCATCGATTAGCTAGTTTTTATAGGAGTTGGTTAAGGGATTTAACACCATAGCCACCCTTTTGACAAAAGTTATCCTAAAGGATAAAGCTTTCTATTGGTGTGAGGAACAAGCAAGGGCTTTTGACACCTTGAAGCAAATGCTTAGTTCCTCACCATTATTGAATTGCCCAATTTTGATAAGATCTTTGAAATTGAATGTGATGCTAGTAAAGTGGGTATTGAGGATATTTTAATGAAATATTCTAAACCCATTACCTAATTTAGTGAGGAGCTTAGAGGTGTGATGTTGAATTACTGAAAATATGACCTTGAGCTTTGTGCCTTGATTAGGGCTTTGGGTAATTGGAAACACAACTTTTGGTCTAAAGAGTTTGTCATTAGGACTGATCACGAGTCCTTGAAATATCATAGGGCCCAAGGAAAGTTGAACAACCGACATGCAAAATGGGTTGAATACCTTAAAACTTTCCCTTATGCAATCCAATACAAAAAGGGTAATGGTTATGTTGTGGTGGATGCCTTATCTAGAAAACCTGTATTAGTTACTAGTTTATCTTCGAAATTGTTGGGTTTTGAATGCTTGAAATCATTGTATCCTGAGCACCCCGTTTTTTCTCAAATCTATCAAGATTGTGAAGGACAGGAAAGGGACCTTTGGCTTAAGGATAAACCTCCTACCCTTTTTGCTAGATTTGATGGCTACTTATTGAAGAATGAGCACCTATGTGTGCCAAGAGCTCTTGGAGGGAACTTTTTGAAAAACAATTTTAATTGGGGTTTGATGGGGAATTTTTGTATTGATAAAACTTTGGGGATTATTGAAGAACAATTTTATTGGCCTAAAATACATAGTGATGTTGCCAAGGTTTGTGAACAATGTGTTGAAAGTCGTAGTGCTAAATCTAGACGACTTTCTCATGGATTGTATACTCCTCTCCCCACTCCTCAAAGACCTTGGCTTGACATTTCTATGGATTTTGTGTTGGGGTGTATTCTTTGTGCTATGGTTAAAGGAAAAGTCACATCTTTTGAAGACCAAATATCTTTGGTTGAATTTGCATATAATCATGTCATCGATAGTCCTATTGGCATGTCTCCATTTTAGGTTGTTAATGTCTTTAAGCCCCTAACCCCTTTTGATCTGCCACCTTCATCCCAAGATGTTATTTTGAGTTTAGATGGTAACAAAAGGGCTGAGGCTATGAAGGTCTTGAATGAGAAAGTGAGACTTCAAATTGAGAAGAAGAATCAAGAAATGGCCAACTTTTCAATAAGGGCCAACAAAGGGTGGTGTCCAAACCGGGTGATTTGGTTTGGGTCAATTTTCGAAAGGAGAGGTTTCTGAAAAAAAGTAATACAAAACTAATGCCAAGAGGAAATGTCTATTTGAGGTGCTTGAAAGGCTAAATGAAAATACATACAAAGTTGATCTTTCCCCGGAATACCATATTCACAACAAATTGAATATATGTGATCTTTATCCTATCCTTGTACTTGATGTGATTCATCAAATCTGAGGAAATATTCTACTCAAAAAGGGGAGAATGATGAAGCCAAAGGTTCCTCGAGGCCTTTCACAAGGAGCCAAGCACGTGAGGTCCAAGAGTTACAAGGCTTATTCATGAAAAGAGATTCACTTGAGTGCATTATGAAACCATTCCCATGAATAAAGCTATTTCTAAGTTATGATTATGAAGTGAAAGATGATTTTCATGAATAGATCATGAGTTTAATGATTTTCTATGAAAGTTTATATGATTTAAAGTTAAGATTATGATTTTATGATGAAAATTATGATGATTATCAATGTTAAGATCAAAGATGTTATTATAGTGTTATAAGTACAATTCTTACACAATCATATTATAAGATGGTAATAAGGACAATTCTCATCGAAGTTATGGATTCCTATGAATCACTAAGTTAATGAGCTATTCATAACAAGTTTTAAAGATGGGTTGATGGGCAGTTACTATATTTCCCTATTATGTTATGATCATATTTTTATGAGTTTCCATTAAGATGTTGACTAAGCACTGAGAGGACTTCTATGTGGGGTTCGGTCCAATAACGCAGTTAGTTACCCAAGGGAATCCTAGTAGCACCCTAAAGTCCCAAACTACATTGCTCGCTTAGGATTATGTTCATGTCCTAGCTAGTGGATTGACATATAGAATTGTTGAGTTGAGTTGAGATGAGTAACATGATGGAGTATACCCTGGCAATGTAGCCTCCATCTTCTTGATGTGGGGATCATCAAATTCTATATAATAGCTCGCATGGTCTTAGATATCAGTTAAAGGTCTTATCCCATAGAAGTTGAAGTTAATTAATGAGTTTATAATAAAGTTTTATGATATGAATTGACCATGAGTGTCATATGTTTTCAAATTCTCTTAAGCTCTATTCTTGTTCATTAGAATTGGTCATGCATCTTACGACATATTGTTCATATTCCTATTAACTTTCCATGCATACCTCACATACTTAGTAGATTCAAATGTATTAATATATATTTTGCCTACATTGTCTCATATTGTAGGGACAGATAGCGCTCATGATCATCCTATTAGTTGCTATAGTTGCTCTCGATTCTCAAGGAGTTAGTAAATCCTCATACTATCGAGGACATGAATTTTATTCTTGTTGTTTACTTGAATTACTTCTATTGTTCGGGTGAGCTAGGAGCTTGACCTAAGCACCCATCAAAGACTAGATTACATAAATGTTTAGACGGTATGAGATGAAGTCCATATTGGACATCTATTGAGTTTATTTCCCTTAGTCCCACTCCCTTAAGTTGATTACTTTTGCTTATATCTTATTATCATGTTCTTTACCTTATGAATGTAATGATTGCTAAGATGGCTTGGTTGGGGTCCCCCGCATCCCAATCGCCATGTTATAGTTTTGCCTTAGTTCGGATTGTAATAAATTCTGTGTTTAATGGTCAAATCATTTCGTGCCTTAAAGATCAGAAAATCATTTCCAAAGGTTTACATCCACCATATTGTAAGGGTTAGAGATACTAATTCTGAAGCCCCAACTCTCGTTTCCATCCCTATTGTTAATGAGTTTCCGAATGTGTTTCTCATTGATCTACCCAGAGTTCCTTGCGAAAAGGAAATTGACTTTGGTATAGATATTTTATCTGATACTGAAGCCATTTCTATCCCTCCTTACCGAATGGTTTCGGTGGACCTAAAGTAGTTAAAGGATCAATTGAAAGACTTGTTAGACTAAGGTTTTATTAGGCCAAGTAAATCCCATAAGGTGCTCCTTGATTGTTAGAAAGAAGTATGGTTAGGTTCGTATGTGTATTGGGCATGAATGAAGTCCCCCCCAAAAAGGGGGATAAGTATGACATATATACTGAGTATTTAAAACATAGACATCATAAGGAGATTACAGTTGGCGTAGGGATGCAGGGGACAAGTATAACATTTAACCATTTACCTTATTCGCATCGTATAAAAGAAAGTCATACATATTACCATCACATACTGTGCCCGTCCGTTAGGGGAATCGGTGTACAATTTAGATCATTCTTTCAACATAAGCACATACATATTATTAGCGTTGTGGAATGTACAACCCATTACATATATATAGTAAGAACATGCTGAGAAACATACGACCTAATCCGCACATCATATAATAATGCCGAGGAATATTCGGTCTGATCCACATATCTTATAGTAATGTCGAGGAACATTTGTCCCGATCCACGAGGAATATTCGGCCCGATCCATGAGGAACATTCGTCCTGGTCCACGTATAATATAGTAATGCCAAGGAATGTTCGGCCCAATCCACGTATCATATAGTAATACCGAAGAACGTTCGGCCCGATCCACATATCATATACCATACCCGGCCCTTTATGGGACTTAGTGTCATCATATCATCATATACTGTACCTGGCCCTTTATGAGACTCGATCTCATAATCATCATAAACCATACCCGGCCCTTTATGGGACTCGGTGTCATACTCATCATCTACCATACCTGGCCCTTTAAGGGACATGGTGTAAGATGTATTATAGTATACATGAAGCAAATAGTGAGTAACCATATATAATCTAAATCATTATCAGAGACTCGACAATGTAAGAAGATTAAGCTATCGTCCAAGGACCAAAATAGTAGTGTAGCCATCTCGAGTGCCTTCTAGATGCCATTGAGGCCTATATCACTTAGGATCTCAGGGACCCTAGACATGTATTAAAGCAATACTAACAGTTCATAGAATTAGGGATACCCATCGTCACATAGTCCTTAGGACTAGGAGCTTATGCATCCAGTACTTCTCAACCTTTGGAGTTCAAGAAAAGTAGTTCAACTTACTTCAAGAGTTTGACATTCAGATATGGATTACATTTAGGATTTAAAAGTGGAGTTACCCCAGAGCTCATATCACATTTTACTTACAATTAGGACATGTCAAAGGAAGATAAAGAATAAGCTTTACCTAGTCTCTATTTTTCCTCAAGGAGTCATCATTTACATATATCGTACCCCGGCCGTCATGGGCTCAGTATCATAACCTTATTATTGCATTACCTTACCATCATAGCACCACACTTATTTCAAAGACATATTAAGGGGAAAGAAGGGTATCTCTACGTACTTATGCATAAACATGCCAAGAGAAAGGAGATAACTTCACATACTTACTACTCTCCATCATATAAAAGCCTTGAGAGGAAATAATTCAACTAGTATAGGAATTCTACCATCGAGAAGTGAATAAGAGTTATGAGTCATACTTGGGGTTCTATGAATGGAATTCTCCCCATATTTCATATATCAATCTCTTAAGGCTAAGACATGCCAAAAGAAAATAAAGGGTAAGCTTAACATACCTCTTACGGATTACTCTTACACATTCGCCTCGTCGTCTCTTGAACCTATTTAACATGAAAGTAATACTAAGGTTAATGACCTTACACTTTCTAATTTCTAACTCTACACCCAAGTACTCATAGGAGTTATTTCCTTATCCATTACCCTAGACTAGTTTGTTACTAGTTCCAAATCTAATGAAAATCGGGAAGCATCTCCCCTACAATTTCAACATCCCCGATATTTCAACTCAACCACAATATCAACAACCATACACCCAACAAGAACTATTAGAATATTTAAAACTACGATACAAAAATAGAGTTTTTTAATCATTATTTTGCAAAATCTTTAACCATACCAAATGGAGAGTAATGTGGATGCAACCAGAAACACCCATACCCTTTTGAAAACACTTTAAATCCCTGAAACACGCAACCCAACTAGCTTCTCCTGCAGCACCACAATGACAACCCACTACTCGACTTTAATTTACCGATAACCACTTCCATTTAGTTTATTTCTAACGTCAAGCATCCTTATGAATTTTTTCCACTTCCAACCTTATTTAAGAAATTTAATATACCTCATAGAAACATCATAAACTCCAATTTGAAAGGGAAGCCCTTACCTCGCCTGAAACTCATCAAACTCATTGAAACTTGCCTTGGAAGTTCCTTTAGCACACCTAACATTTTGTGGCTATTTGCTAACATTTTGGGATTCTCCAAATTATAAAATTTCATTACTAAAACCTTAATAACATCATGGTATACCCTAGATAATTAATTCATAGAGTGAAATCTGAGAACTCACCTTTTTCTCCACAAAATCGTAGCTCTCTCTATATAGCTTCAAATTTTCTCTTCTCTTCTTTTCTTGAATCTTTTTATGATAAAGATGAAGCTTAAAGTATAAGGATGAATTAAAGTCATCAAACATATAAATATATATAGGCCAACTTAGGGGGGTCACATGTGTCAAGCCCTATGTGGTGACACATGTCAAACCCTAAGTGGTGACACATGTCAAGCCCTCCTTGGGCCAACATATCCCTTCCTCCAATCACAGGATGCCACATGGAAGATGGGCCCCACCCCCTCTAGTTGTTGCGACATGGCACTCCCAGCTTTTATCACGTGGCACTTTCCCATGCTGCTATGTGGCACTTTCTTTTCTCCCTTATGGGTTCGTAATCTCGTCTTCTTTTATGAACCTATGCAATCCTTGTTACGTAAGCTTGATATGTACTCCAGCAGCTTAAGTATGTAAGATTTCCAATTTGGAAGCTTACGTAAATAAGTTGAGTCCTATGCTCATTATTTGGTCTCCAACTTCTTCCATTATTCTAACTCTATTTTCAATCTTCTCTACTATGGGGTTGTTTGATAGCATTATAGATTACCCGGCTCATATGGTAACTCTTAATAAGCTTAATAGTTCTTAAGAAGTCTTAAGAAGCTTTAAGAAGATTTAAGAAACTTTAGGAAACCTTAAGAAACTTAAGAGGCTTACGATCCTTTAAAAATACTTAAGAGCCTTTCAAGAGACTTAATAATGCGTTCCACGGTACAAAAGTACGAGGTGTAACACCGCATTTCATTCATCCCAATCAGTACGTCACTAGTGCTTATAATTGTGTCCGATTCTCTATTCGGGGTCACTTATACTCTGATGACACATGTTTCTAGAATTACTATAACACTATCTTCATCCAAGTGAATACCACTTGTTCCTCTTAATGGACTCACAATGCATCAATGGTCTTACAGAGCTACCTTTCTCATCCTTGAGGGGTCTTTCTATTTTCCATGGTAGAGGTACATATATAGAATACCCCTTTCTGCTTCATGCACTTTCATCCTTATCGTGTACTCGATGTTGACTCCTAATCTTACTCACAATCACAATATTTAGTTACTTCGTTACTAGGCCCTATGTACTTCCATGATGAACCTCATTATATTCACACTATATTCTGCTCATGGTCAATCTCAGAGGGTAATATTTCTTAACCTTTATTCACGATCCTTACTCTGGACTAATTCCTCCTAGTGGAGTAAACGTACTTAACCCCCTTATCCTTTCTCGTCATTCTGATCCTTAATACCTCGCAGGCAGTCTTAAGACATTCATATCCATCACCATTCTTCTCACCATAATAGTATCAACATTCTAATTACCACCCCTACCATAATTTACTTATTTCCCAAGGTCCAGTTATACTCCTAGTTTAGTCGGATCTTATCGTTACTGTGGATACAATCTCTCAAGATATACTACAACCTTATATCTCATTCTTTTTTTATTTCGAAAAAAAATCGGCCGAGTTTTCTCTATATTCCTTACTATCCCAAACCTGCACTCAGGACATACCAACAATGCCTCATAGGGCCAACATATATATATTCATATTACCGCCATACATGGAGTCCAATATCAACAACAATATAAAATAATGGACTTACCTCATATGTCCAACTCGAACTGCACCCATTATACTTTCCTATCAACTTTTCCCTTCAATTATAGACTTTACATTTCAATCATATTTGAATCTTCTTACCTTATCCCGCATGCCTCCTTCACACCATTACTTACCTGTATACTTGGTGGCTTCCAATATCATCAATCATT
The DNA here is from genome assembly GCF_947179165.1 of Solanum dulcamara. NCBI lineage: Eukaryota > Viridiplantae > Streptophyta > Magnoliopsida > Solanales > Solanaceae > Solanum > Solanum dulcamara. The sequence continues at coordinate 33,994,146 of NC_077241.1, read as the reverse complement.
TTCTTCTATCGATGTCGTTCTTCAACTGAAACCAAAGGTTAGAAAAAAGAATTTCATGTCATATGGCTAGGCTCTATCTCATGATCTTAGATATGAAAGAAAGGTGACATCCTAAATGCCTTGTAGCCTTCTTTTTATAGATGTGGCACACAACACATAGATAAACAAGACTCTACTAGACATGGTCTGTAGACATTTCGAGAAAGGATCGCTCTGATACCACTTCTGTCACAACCCAACTCTATAGGCCGTGAATGGGGTCCGACCTAGACTACCGTATACATAAATCTCAACTATAAGAACTATACACAAGAATACAAAGGGTGATAGGAAATTCGTCTACATATAGTCTCTTTCATTTTCACTATTTCATGCAAGGGCCGACAAGGCTACCTTAACATAATAACATTTATAATATGCCATATTGGCACAACTGAATAAAACTTGTAAACAACCTACCTACATATGTCTATAGACTTCTAAGAATATTAACGGTGACATATGGCGAGAAAGGGCCCCCGCCGTACCCTTGAATAAATAACTATATACATTATACATTCAACACCAAAAGCTAGGCTCCAGAATAGTGGAGCACTTCCAACATAGGTGAGTGGGAGTCCTAAGCTGGCGGATCTCCAAAGTAAGTAACTGTACCTGCTGCCATGAAATGCAGCCCCCCTCCTCTCCGAAGAAAGGAAGGTCAGTACGATATATGTACTAAGTATGTAAAACATAACACATTATAGCTGAGACAATAACTGAAACAAGGGTGCAGGGGACAAGTGTAACAATTAACAAATTATTGTACCTGCACCTTAGGACACGTAGGCTACATTATCATATGCTGTCCCCGGCTTACTAAAGAACCCGGTATCATAACTATTTCATCATATTACTATATCACCATATCATCATCCCATCTCATCATGTATATTATTTCATCACATCATCGTATACGGTATTATATCATCGTATACGGCATAATCTTATCATATATGTCATCATAGTATATCCGGTGCACTATGGGGCTCGGGGTCACAAGTGTATCCCTATATTTTCATATGCATGCCTACATAAGTATCCGACCCTTTAGTGAGAGACTCAGTGAAAGAGTAGTGTACATAACATACAACACCCAACCCCTTTATGGGACTTGGTGCCTTTGTCACATAGTAAAATATATCGAGGAACTTTCGGCCCGATCCATAATTTAAAACAATACCGAGGAACGTACGGCTCAATCCACATTTTTATCATATCATCAAATATATATCCGGCCAGGAACTCGGTGAATAACTTCATTACATATGGCATCATCATATGCTTCAACTTTATCGTATACAGTATTTCATCATCGTATACTTCATACATATATATACATAGCCAGCCCGGGACTCGGTAAATGAGTAATAAAGTTATGCACAATAACATTCCCGACCCATCGTGGGACTCGGTGAAAGAAGGGTTACCATATGCACGAGTCGAGTAGTGAGAAACCATATGCAACTAGGTCATCTCCTCAGACTTAATGAAACAGTTAAGTGAATCGTCACTTGAAGACCAGGGAAGTAATTCTCCGAGGTACCCTTTAGATGTTATTAGGGATTTCATCAATTAGGGCCTTAGGAACCACAGGCGTGTACCAAGATAATGCACACATTTTATGCAATCAAAGACACAATTTATGCAATCAGACACATAGCTTATGCAATCAGAGATATTTATCCTCTCAGAGCTTTTCAAAATAAGATATTATATTTCCACTTACTATTCAACATATAGGTGGCTTGAGAGTAGTAATCTAACTACTTTAGGACCCTTAGTATTCAGAGGTGACTACGAGTCACGAATTACGTCTGGAACCTCTAAATGGAATTATCTCTAAACTCATATCAGACATCATTTCCCTTAACTTAAGCCCCTTTCAAAGATAGAAATAAGCAAGCCTTATATGTACTACTCATCATCCTATAGAAGACATGAAAGGCGAGGACTCCACTTAATGCAGGAGTTCTAACATCCAGAAATAAAAAAGGTTCTTAACTCCTACTCAACTCTTTATGAATGGAATGACTCCCAAATTTCGTATATATATAATTTAAGGCTAAGACATGGCAAAAGAAAAGAAAGGGTAATCTTCACATACCTTTTGTGGATTAACTGTAATCCAGCTCGCCTCGTTACCACTTTGAACTAATAACATGAGAGTAATACTGAGGTTAATGACCTTTTTCTTTCCGATTTCCAACTCTACAACCAAGTACCCATAAGAATCATTTTCTTATCCAATACCCTCGACTAGTTTGTTACTAGTTCCAAAGTTATCGAAAATCAGGCAGCATCTCCCCTATAACTTCAACATCCCTAAGATTTTCCTAGGCCAAATTGTCAACAACCATACCAGAAAAAACAACCAGCATCATATATATAACTAAATCACTGCAGCATTACCCAATACCCTATGCGACTTTGATTTAGCTAAGACGACTTCAATTTAGTTTATTTCTAACATCAAGCATCCTTATACGATTTTTCTAATTCCAACCTTATATAATACATGTAATATAACTTATAAAATCATCATAAACTATAATTTGAAAGGTAAAACCTTACCTTGCCCGAAACTCGCCAAACTTGCCAAAACTTGTTTCGAAAGTTCCTTTAGCACCACTAAAACTTTGTGGCTGCTTGCTAACGTTTTGGTGCTGCTCCAAACCATAAATTTAAATTAATAAAATCTTCATAAAATTTTGGTATACCCTAGATAATTAATACACGGAACAAAATTAGAGGCTTACCTTTCTTTGTCCTTGGCCGAACCTACTTTCTCTCTAGTTTTAGATTTTTCTTCTCTTCTTTGTTTCTCTAGAAGTCTCTTGAACTAGGAAGATAAATTATTTTCTTGTAGATAAGAATGATTCATAACATATATATATATATATACATATATATATATATAGGCTACTTTAGGGGGGTTACATGTGTTAACCCCTAAGTGGTGACACATGTTAAGCCCTTTGTGGTGACATGTGTCAAGCCCTCATTGGGATAACACATCCCTTCCTCCTACCATAGGATGGCATGTGGAAGGTTGGGGGGTCCACCCCTTGGTCCAGCTGCTGCCATGTGGCACTCTCTCATGCTTCCATATATCACTGCCTTTTTCTCCTCGTGGGTTCATAATCTTGTCTTACTTTACGAACCTATGTAATCATTGCTACGACTCATTATTTTGTCTCCAACTTCTTTTGTATTCTTACAATGCTATTTCCGATCTTCCTTATAATGAGGTGTCACATTCTCCCTTCGTTAGAGTTGTTTGATAGTGTTATGGACTATTCGGTTCCCATGATAACTTCTTAGAATCTTGAGAAGGTTTAATAAACTTAATAATCCTTCCAAAAACATAAGAACCTTTCAATATACTTAAGAATATTAAGAAGCTTAAGAACCCTCCAAGGTACAAAAGTACGGGGACTAACAATGTGCCCCACTAGTTGTTAAGAATGGATGCCCCAAGATAAAAGAATCATCGAGGTCGGGCTTAAAATTTAATACAATAAAATGAACAGGATATATGGGGTATCCTAGTTAAACTAACACATCTTTAATGATACTATCAGGTCTAGCTATAGAACGATCAGCTATCTGTAATAAAATGGTGGTTGCTTTAAGTTCTTCCAAACCTAATCTCTTAAGCATCGATCTAGGTATCAAGTTTATACTAGCACCTAGATAAGAGATACCTCTTGTATTACTTTACTTACCAATACTTACTTTTACTGTGAAACTACCTAGATCTTTTTATTTAGCTGAAAGCTTAACTTTGTTCAAGATTTTTGAACTACACTCTTCTATGAGTGCCACTGTTCCAAATTCAGCTAACTTGCTCTTATTGGCCACAATATCTTTGACAAACTTGGTATATTTTGGAATGACCTATAACACATCAATCAAAGGTAAGTTAATTTGTACATGTTTAAGTATGGCTATGAATTTTTCAAAGCATTTCTCTCTTCTTTTTAAATTTTTTTAGGAATAGGGGAGGTGGTTTTATTTTTTGCTCTTACTCCATCTCTAGTTGGATAGATTCACTACTTCAATTTCCACGTCTTTACTATTTCCTTCACTACCTTTACTTTGTGGTGCTAGCTCAACTAATGCTCATTCATTTCTAGTGCTCACAATATTTACCTGTTTGGGGTTTGGATAAGTGTAACTTGGTAAACTACCTTGCGGGCGCGATTCTGAGCACTTGCTAGCTGTCCCAGCTATTTGTCTAAATTTTGAGTAGTAATTTGATATTGATGAACATTTGCAACTATCTTAGCTGGATCATTCATTACTTTTTTAAGTATGTCTTCCACACACACATTTCCTGCACTACTTGATTGTTGGTTACCATGGTCTTCCTGGTTATAGTCCTGGCCTCCTCCTTGTGGTCTATATGGATTTAGGCCTTGATTGTTGTACTGCTTCTCACTTGTGATCTAAATTGTATCTTACTTGATGTTGGTTTTTCTAATTTCCTCCCTATGAGAAGTTCAGATGGTTTCTCTAGTTTGGGTTATAGGTATATCTATAGTTCTGATTACCTCCACCCTTAGGTTCATTACCCACAAAATTCACCGTCTTAGGATTAGCTCCATAATATTCTACCACATGTTCACTATTGCCACATACCTCACACCATATGTATTGTTGCTAAACCATATTCACTAGAGCTTGCTACTGTCCTTTTCCTAAAATATTGAAATACGTTGTCATCATGTTTTGCATTGCTGCAATTTGTGCAGTCAATGCTGTAATTACATTAACTTCCAACATGCCTACCTGTTTTTGAAAAATAGGTCTAGAGTTTTCTCCATTCTACTAAGGATTTCCCTGATATATGGGATTAAGCAATGTATATAGATCATCATAGGTTTTATCCAATGCATGTAAACCTGCATCAGAATCAAGAAGAATTTTGGTGTTGGTTTCCCATCCTTCTATGATGGGATGGACCAACACCTCATTAGCTTGATGATGGTGAGGACAACTAATAAGTAATGATTTAACCTATCCCAAGACTGGTATAAATTTTCTCCAGATTTTTGCTTAAAGCTTAAAATTGCAGCCCTTAACTTAGTTATCTTCCCCGAAGGAATGAACCTGATAAGAAACTTGCAATCCAAATCATTCCATGAAGGGATTGAATTTGGTGGTTCCATTTTGGCAACCTTTTCCCCAATAAAGAAAAGGGAAACAATGTTAACCTCATATAGTTAGGAGATACTCCATTAGGCATAAAAGTGTCTCTAATCTCTAAGAAGTTCTGGATTTAAACTTGAGGATCTTTATGAGGAAAACCTATAAACTGCCCATTGGAGTGCAACAACTGCACCATGTTCAATTTCAGTTCAAATCCTCCTTCAGCTGGCTGTTTCTGAATGGTGGATGTGACATTCGCTATGAGTCAGGCTTCCATATCATGTACAATCCTGGCTTCTATCTCCACAAATATCTCTATAGGTACTTCGTTATTGTCACCTAGATTTACTTGTGGTACGGGATATAGAGCAACTGCTCTCCTTCTTTACTGATGCGGAAATCTTTCAGGCTCAGCTAGCAGCTCTATAATGTTTCTACTTCTCTCCAGTGTGCCTTTTTGTGTTGTCCTTCAAGAAATAACAGCTAATATCAAGTTTTTAACACCAACACAAATAATAAAGAAACTTCACAAAAAGCAACTATTGCAAAATTAAACAAACTACCCCAACACACAAGTGTACGTGGTCTCAAAATTAATATAGTGACCCTTTTTAAGAGCCGGATATCGAACCCACAGGGAAATGGAATTAGGCGTTAGTGAGCTTCAAAATGAATCAAATTATTAATGTGTGTTTTAAAAGAATTTCGTTCATTTATATCTACAAAATAGTAATACCAAAAATGATATGAGAATCTGATTTAACAATATTATAGAAATTTTATCAATTTAAAGAAGAGTCCCTGGGTTGTTACACTCATACATTTCCAGTCTAAAATTCTTAACTTTCATATCCAATGGATTTGTCGATTACTAGTTTAAAATGTTGATTATACAATTATGATCTTCTGATCTCTAATTGCCTACTCATGCTGATAGCCTAACTACATCATTGAACGGAGAAATGCATGAACCAACAAAAGTGCATTAATAATATCATCTTGTTTAGTAACCAAACTAGGGGTATAGATATGTGTCACGGTCATTCTATACATGAATTATTCTAGGCAATTATAGGACAAACATGCTTCTTATATTCTAGTGTTCTATTTCTTTTCCGTCTTCCGAGTTCCGGGTGGATAACAATATTTTGTTCTAATGGTGATCAAGCATTAAAATACTCAAAACAAGAATATAAGAGTAATCACAAACACACACCCATTTCCAACAAAAGCAAACAAGATTCAAACCTTTATCTTTTGGCTACAACCCAAGAACAAGGAGATTTATCCACTCATGGTGTATAACATATTTACATACATCATTAATAACTTAAAAATGTATATTCAAATGAGAGGAAAGAAGAATATATCACCAAAAGTAGCTCATTCTTCATCTACTGCAACTTCAAGCCCAACAATCTGATCTACTTTTTAATAAAAGATGTAAAGGTGCTATTTATAGCACCAAAAATGCAAAATTAAAGTACGCGCACTGAAGTTCGTGACACAGACTTTGTTTTGTTCAGTGTATTTCTTCATTTCTTGTGTCGGAATGAATTTGTTCTATCTAGAACCAGGTCCTCAATGCGGACCCTGCGTGCACTATACTTCTTCATCGAGTAAATTCAATATTTTGGAATTAAATCTCAGAAGCCAAGTGCGAGACTCAGACACACTTCCTTATAGTGTATTTTCTTCACATTGTGTTCCCAACTTTGACTTTGAGCTGCAATTTCTATCCGATCATGTTTTAAATGTTCATTCTTTCCCAACCAGCCAGAAAAATGTCTAATCATATTAGTTGGTTACAACAATACAAAAATGAAACAATATGAACTATATTCTAGGAATTTGCTCTCAATTTAACTAATGAATTATGGATTTTATTTTTTATTGGGCACATAAATATACCCAAGATTAGTGTCTACCCCTCTTAGTAAGTTTGTTTTTGCTAGAAAGGTCAATAAGGATAGTCCCGTGTCTATCTTGGATAAAATTATCCCTTGTGATCTTATTGAGCTTGACATAGTAAATGTTGATTTTATCATTGAGATGGATTGCTTGCATGCTTATTATACTTCTATAGATTGAAAAACTCATGGAGTTAAGTTTCAATTCCCAAATGAGCCTATTCTAGAATGGAAGGGTCATAATTCGGTAGTGAAGGGTAGGTTCATTTCTTTTCTTAAGGTATGGAAATTGATTTCTAAGGGTTGCATTTATCATATAGTTAGGTTGGTCGATGTCGAATCAAAAATTCCTTCTCTTTAGTTGGTCCTCATGGTGAATGAGTTTTCTGATGTCTTTCCTGACAACCTCCCCAGTATCCCTCCTAAAAATAAACTTTATTTTTGTATCGATCTTCTCTCTTATACCCAACCTATCACTATTCATTCCTACAAATGACGCTAGTAGAGTTAAAGGAGTTAAAGGGGAAATTAAAGGACTTGTTGGAAAAGGAATTCATAAGACCAAGTATTTCACCATGGGTGCTCCCGTGTTATTTGTGAGAGAGAGGAATGGGATCAGAGGTACATAGACTTCCATTAATTGAACAAGGTGTCCTGTAAGAACAAATATCCAATTCCTAGGATAGATGCTCTATTTGACAAATTTCAAGGGGCAAGTCATTTATCAAAGATTGATCTTCGGTCCGGCTATTACCAACTAAGGCTTTTAATGGAGTGTAATATTTTCAAGATGACATTTCGAACAAGGTATGGTCACATTGAGATTTTGGTGGTGTGTTATATTGATTAATACACCGGCAATGTTTATGGATCTAATGGATAGGGTGTTCAAACCCTGTGTTGATACATTTGTGGTCATCGTCATCGATAATATTTTGATTTACACTTTGAGTGAGGAAGACCATAAGAATTATTTGAGAATTGTGGTTCAAACCTTGAGGGATAGGCAACTATTTGCCAAGTTTAGTAAGTGCGAATTTTGGTTGAAAGAGGTGGCTTTCCTTGGTCGCATAGACTCCAGAGAGGGAATCAAGTTTGATCCTAAGAAGACAGAGGTAGTAAGATATTGGCCTAGACAATTGTCTCTTTAGGACATTAAGAGCTTTTTGGTCTAGCCGGATATTATAAAAGGATCGTCGAAGGGTTGTTTTTGATCTTAGATCCTTGGACGAAATTAACCCAGAAGAAGGAAATGTTCCAATGGACAGATGAGTGTGAAAATAATTTCCAAACATTGATACATAAACTTACTTTCACTCCTATTTTAATCTACAGAAATCATTAGAAGGGTTTATTATATATTATGATGCTTCAAGGATCAGTTTGGGTTGTGTCTTGATGCAGAACAACAAGGTTATAGCCTATGCTTCTAGGCAATTAAAGATACATGACTATAACTATCCTACCCATGACCTTGAGTTTACTGGCCATTGTATTTACTCTAATTATTTGAAGGCATAGAGGTACATGTAGATTATTTACTTATCACAAAAGTCTCCAATATCTATTCACCCAAAAGGACCTCAACTTAAGGCGAAGGAGATGGCTTGAACTACTCTAGGATTGTGACATTAGTGTGCATTATCATCCGAGTAAGGCCAATATTGTCGCCGATGCACTTGGTAGGGTGTCTCTGGGGAGTATGGCTCATATTGATGAACGAAAGAGGAAGTTGGTAAGGGATGTTCACCAGTTGGTAACATTATGGATGAGTAGAGCAGTTCTAATGATGGTGGCATATTAGTACAAAATGGGTCCGAATTATCTTTGGTAGTGGAAGTTAAGTCAAAACAAGACCTTGGTCCATCATTGGTGGAGTTGAACAAATTAGTGAAAAAGAAGAAAGTAGAAGTCTTTTCACAAGAGGGAGATGGGGTACATTGTTACCAAGGCTGATTATGTGTTTCCGATGTGAATGGTCTAAGGGGTTTGGTATTGAAGGAGGCTCATAATTATTCATATTCTATTCATCTTAGTTCTTCTAAAATGTACAAATATTTAAAAGAGATATATTGGTGGGGTGGAATGAAAAGGGACATAGCAAGGTTAGTAGCAAAGTGCCCAAATTGTCAACAAGTCAAGGCCAAACACCAAAGGTCAGTGGCCTAGCACAAGTCATTGAAATCCCTACCTGGAAGTGGAAAGATATGAACATGGACTTTTTGGTAGGATTGACTTGTACTCGAACACATTATGACTCAATTTAAGTGGTGATTGATAGGATAAAGAAGTCGACTCATATTCTACCGGTCAAGAATTCATATAATGCCGAGGATTAATCTACGTTGTACATTTAGGAATTGGTAAGGTTTCATGGTGTGCCATTTCCAATTATTCTGAATCATGGTGCCCAATTCGCTTCTCAGTTTTGGAAATCATTTCAAAGGGGACTTGGCTGTAAAGTAAATCCAAGTACGACATTCAATCCTTAAACCGATGAAAAGCCGAATGGAAAATTCAAACACTAGAGTATATGCTAAAGGCTGGTATGTTGGAGTTCAAAGGGATTTGGGATTACCATCTAACGCTTATTGAATTTTCTTACAACAATAGCTACCACTCAAGCATCAAGATGGCACCATTTGAGGCTTTGAATGGGAGACCATATAGGTATCCAGTAGGTTAACTTAAAGTGACTAAGATAACTTTATTAGGTCCTGACTTGGTACTTGATGCTTTAGAAAAGGTAAGGGTCATTAGAGAAAGGTCGAAGATTGCTCAAAGTCGCCAAAAGTCCGATTGTGATACTAGGAGAAGGGACCTTGAGTTTAGTGTAGAAAATTGGTATACTTGAAGGTTTCAGCCAGGAAGGGTGTAGTTTGGTTTGGTAAAAAGGGAAAGTTGAGCCCTAGGTATGTGGGACCTTATACGATATTAAGACGTGTTGGCAAGGTTTCTTATAAGTTAAAGCTGCTATTGGAAATGGCTATCGTTCATCCGGTATTCTGTGTATCTATGTTGAGAAAATATGTGGTGATCCATGTTCTATTGTGCCTTTGGAAGTAGTGAATGTTGAAGAAAACTTGGCCTATGAAGAGTTCCCGATAGAAATATTGGATACGTAAGTCAAGAGATTGAGGAATGAGAAAGTTTCATCCATTAAAGTCTATTGGAGGAATCAACAAGTCGAAAGTGCTACCCTCATATCTTTCACTTTAATCAAGCCTAAGGTACTAAGGTGTTCATGCACAAATTGTTTAAAACTCATGCATTTCAGATTTCCCAAGTCATTCAAATGCACGCATGTTCATGAAGTTGATTTTTAAAGGTTATGTTATGGTTCATGAAATCCTATGTAGAGCTCAGGCCCTTAAACTATGACTGCAGAAGATGAATCATAGAAGAGACGATGACTCATAAAAGAGAGTCTTAGGAAAAGTTCAAAGGATTAGTTCTTAGGTTTTTCTAAGACCTTATAGGACGAGCCATTTCTATGACTCATCAACAGTTCTATGACTTGTGAGGAAGTTTTTTAGGGTTTGTCTAGCTAAGTTTAAAAAGGAGTATCTTGGTCTTTCCCTATGTTTCATCTGTGAATGTGGTCATTTTGGGACTACATCCTCCCAATTTACTAACACTTAAGTATTCCCAAGTCCCTTATTCTCACATTAACTCCTATTCACAAAAACCTTGCCTCCCGAAGGCTCTTCTCAGGGTTTTCGTCATCACCAAGCATATTCTAGGGTTCTTCAAGATCTAGTTTCTCTTCAAATCTCAAAGTCAAAATCTATCAAGGTATGTGGGTCTTTATCCATGGGTTCTTTCACCTATGGAGTCCAAAACCCTCTCAATAAAATCTCTTAATTTCAAGTAAGACTTCCTTATAGGTCATTCTCATTTCTACTTAATAGCATGAATCATGGTCAAATCGTTGAGTATTGGTCTATTTTAATGCAATATGATTTCAAATGCTCAGATTGAAAGTTGGAAGGTATTTTCTCTATGTAGTTACTTAAAGGTTCTAGTGGGTTGTCTAAAGAATGATTTAAATTGAGGAATTTCATAGTGTTTCTACATGATTTCAATTATTTATAGGTTGGAGAGTTGAATTGACATAAACCCACCTAAGTTTACCCTATTTTTCATAAAGCATGATTTGAAGGTTATGGACTCCAATTAAATGCTTATTAAATCTAATGATTATGATTATGGGAGTCCTGAAATGAAACAAGGAAAGTTGGTGAGAGTCTTCCTTACCTAAGCTAATCGATTTTTTATACAATAAGGATAATTCTTGCATACTTGAATCTGTAATGGTTTTAAGGAGCTATTCTACCGTATGATGATTTGATGTCTCAAAATATATGTAATGTTTATGTTACTATGATATACTTTTCTATGAGATTTGACTTAGCACGGAATGAGGCTTGCCGTGGGATTCAGTAAGGGAATCCTAGTAGCAACTTCTTATTTCATTAACTATGTGCCAACATAGGAGCTCTTGTATCCTAGGCTAGTATATCCACAAAGCCAATAAATGATAAACAAATGAATGTGGAAGGTATTCTACCTTTGCAACTTGTCTCCTCTTCAAATGTAGGGGGTTACGTTGGATTCCATATTATAGCTCACGGGGTCTTAATGTCAGTTAGAGTCATCTCCCTACAAGTGAATGTTTCAAATACTTATTACATGATAACTCATGCATGCACTCATTAATGTACTTTACTTTAAAAATGTCTTAATGTTTTCCAATATGTTGCATGCCTACATACTTAGTACATTCAAAGTACTTATTTTCTTCTAGCTTATGTTATGTTAAGACATTCTGACATCTATCATGGTATTTCATTTCTATTTTGTTGAGGGTAAGCTAGGGATATATCTTAAACCCTTCCAATTCTAAGACTAGCATAAAACATGACTTTAAAATTCAACTTCATGAATATACATGCATATGAATACTTAGGAAAATTTAAAGCATAGGAGTTTTAAACAATCCATGAATAGCTTAGTACCTTAGGCTTGAGTAGAATGAAAGAAATGAGGGCATTGTTTAATCATAATAGCTGCCGTTTCCCATGTAGCATTTTCCACTTGTTGATTCCTTCAAAAGACTTTCACGGATGCAACTTCTTTGTTCCTCAATCTCATAACCTTTTGGTCTAGAATTTGAACAAGGACCTCTTCATAGGTAAAGTTTTCTTCAACATTCACTACTTTCAATGGGACAGTGGAACTAGGATCACCCACACATTTTCTCGACATAGACTCATATAATACCGAATGAACCATTGTCACTTCCTATGATAATTCCAACTCATAAGAGACCTTTCCAATACTACTCAATATTCTATAAGGCCCTCTGTACCTAGGGCTCAATTTCCCTTTATTACCAAATAAAACTACACCCTTCATAAGTGAAACCTTCAATTATACCCAGTCATCAATTATACCCTAATGTTCTCCAAAGCATCAAGTTCAAAATCGGGACCCATCAAGGTCATCTCACCTACTTTGAATGAATAAATTGGACACCTACATAGTCTCCAATACAAATCCTCAAACGGTATAATCTCAATGCTTGAGTAGTAGCTATTGTTGTAGGAAAAGTCGATGACCGGTAGATGATCATCCTAAACCATTTTAAACTCCAACACAAGCCCTTAACATTTCCTCTAGTATTTGAATTTCCCATTTGGCTTGCCCATTGGTTTGAGGATGGAATGCGGAACTTGTCATCACCTTTGTACCAAGTCCCCTTGAAATGATCTCTGAAAATGAGTAGTGAATTGTGTACCACAATCCAAAATAATTGACAAAGGCACCCCATGCAACCTCACCAATTCCCAGATATACAACTTAGCATAATCTTCAGCACTATAAGATGTCTTAACCGATAGAAAGTGAGACGACTTTGTCATTCAATTTATAGTCACCCAAATCAAATCATGATGCTTTTGAGTATGAGGCAAACCCACTAAAAATCCATATTCATAACTTCCCACTTGCAAGTGGGAATTTTAATGTCTTGGGTTAGGCCACCCATCATTTAATGTTCGGCCTTAATTTGTTGGTAATTCGGACACTAGGCCATGAACCTTACTATGTCCTTCTTCATGCCACTCCACCAATAAAGCTCCTTTATGTCTAGGTACATTTTTGTCGAACCAGAAGGAATGGAGTATGAGGAATTGTGATCCTCCTTCAAACTCAAGCATATTCGGCCATCCTCATCTGTAACACATTGGCCTTTGTAGTGAAGTACCCCATATCCCCCTTGTGAAAAGACCTCTAATTTCTTTTGGTTTACCAACCTCTTTAACTCTACTAATGTCGGCTCAAATTCTTGTTTTGACTTAATATCAAACATTAAAGATGATACAACCTATTATTAACGAACATACCACCATCGTTGGAACCACCCAACTTCACCCCTAGTCTATCCAATTGGTGAACATCCTTTACTAAATCTCTCTTCCATTCATCAACATAAGCCAAAATCCCCATAGACACTCTACTAAGTGCATTGGCAACCACGTTGGCTTTACCCAGATGGTAATGCACACTCATGTCATAGTCTTTGTGGAGGTCAAGACACATCCTTTTCCTTAGATTGAGGTCTTTTTGAGTGAACAAATAATGGTGAATTTTTTGATCGGTGAACACATTCATATGTTCCCTATAGAGGTAATGTCGCCAAATCATTAAAGAAAATACAACGGCCGCAAACTCAAGATCATGGGTAGGGTAGTTACGTTCGTGTACTTTCAATTGTCTAGAGGCATAGGATTTTACATTACCATTTTGTATTAATACACAACCAAAACCAATCTTTGAAGCATCACACACAAACCCTTCTAAGCCTTCTAGTAGAGTGAAAATAGGAGCGGAGGTAAGTCAATCTTTCAAAGTTTGAAAACTATTTTCACACTCATCCATCTATCAAAACTTTACCTCCTTTTAAGTCAACTTTTTCATAGGAGATTAAATAATAGAGAACCCTTCAACAAATGTTCTATAATACCCAACTAGACCCAAAAAGCTCCTAATATCTGAAGGAGACAATGGTATAGGCCAATTCTTGACGTCTTCCATTTTCTTATGATCAACCTTGATCCTATCACCGAACAGTATATGACCTAGAATCACCACCTCTTTCAACAAAAATTCAAACTTACTAAGTTTTGCAAATAATTTACTATCCCTCAAGATTTAAAGCACAACTCTTAAATGGTCCTTATGTTCTTCCTCACCCTGGGAGTAAATTAAAATGTTGTCAATGAAGACCACCATGGAAGTATCAAGGTAGGATTTTAACACCTTATTCATTAGGTTTATAAACACTGCCGGCACATTCATTAACCCAAAAGACATTACTACAAACTCAAAGTGACCATACCTTATTTGAAATGACATCTTAGCAATGTCACAGTCCCTCAAGCTTTGCTAATGATAATTAGATCGAAGATCGATCTTGAAAAAATGACTTGTTCCCTACAGTTGATCAAATAAATCATCTATCCTATGGAATGGGTATTCATTATCATTGGTCACCTTGTTCAATTGATAGTAATCTATGCATATCCAAAGAGATCCATCCTTCTTTCTTACAAACAATACGGGAACACCCCATGGTGAAATACTTGGACTAATGAATCCATTCTCCGGTATGTCCTTTAGTCTCTCTTTTAGCTTCTTTAATTTCTATGGGACCATTTAGTAGGGAGGAATAGAAATAGTTTGGATATTAGGAAGAGGATAGATGCCAAAATCAACTTCCTTTTTGGGAGACACACCAAGGAGGTCACCGGGAAAGACATCAGGAAACTCATTGATCATAGGGACTGACTCAACGGAAGGACTTCTAGATTCTATATCCCTAACCCTCAAAATGTAGAAGATGCAACCCTTAGAAACCAACTTTGAAGACCTAAGAAAAGAAATAAACCTACCCTTTAGTACAAAATCATGACCATTCCATTCAATAATAGACTCATTTGGAAATGGAAACTTGACTCTACGAATCCTAGAGTCTGTAGAGGAATAAGATGCATGCAACCAACCCATCCTAAGAATAACCTCAAAATCTACTATGTTAAGATCTATGAGATCACAAAGAACAACTTTATGTAAGAAAGACATAGGACAACCCTTATAGACCTTTCTAGCGACTACCGACTCATCAGCTAGGAATAGAGTAACAAAGGACAAGTTTTCACCTATATCTAATAATCCATATATATCAAAACCAAAGGTATTTAACATATTGGTAACAATATTAGGTTCTTTCTCAACCCCTTTCCTCCCATGCAAAGTATAAAAGCTATTGGTGCATTGGCCACCTTCTTGAACTTGTTGTCCATGAGAAATTTGGCCTGGAGGCCTACAACCACCACCTCTACAATCCCTAGCATGGTTACCTGTCTTACCACACTTGAAGCATGCATTGGAGAAGGCTAACCCCTCATCTTTGTGAGTTTTTCCATATATTTTGCAAGCGGGGAAATTTTGAGCACCAACATTCTCTCTTGGGGCCATCGAATTAGCACCCTTTTCCTTGTCGAACCTTGGAGTAGGAGGATTAGTGAAGCCTTTTCCCACAAATCATTTCCCATCTTTTCCCTTTTCTCGACCACCATAATCGGGCAGATTATTGAGGATTGAACCCTCCATAATCAAATCTAGCCTTCTTGAACCCTGGTGATATCTCCCTCAACTTCTCTCTCTTAATTTAATCTGCATATGTCATGAGTTAGGAGATGTCCATCTGTTTGACTAACATGGTCATCTTTCACACTTGGATGCCAAACTAAAAACACCAAAGATAAACTTTGTCTTCCTTGCCCTTGGATTGGAGAGCATGAAAAAAGCATACTTTGATAATTTGGTAAATTTCAGGGCATACTTCCTCACACTCATGCCCCCGTGGTAAAGATTGATGAACTATTGGATCCTTTCCTACCTTATCACCAAAGGAAAAAGGTGGTCTAGGAAAGTCCTTTGAATTCTTCCAATTCTATAGGCTACATGTCTTCACCCCATTCAACACCCATTGTGCATATCAAAGCCTAGCCACTCCTTTGAGTTGATAGGCCACTAGCTCGGCCTTTTCATGTGGAGGCACATCCATGATGGCTACAATCTGATAGACCTCCTCAATGAACTCCATAGGGACCTCATCTACTTTAAAACATTCAAACTCGGGAAGATTTATTCTTCTAAAGTCTCAAATCCTAGAAGCCGGAGTAGGAAGTTTAGGAGGAGAAGGAATGATGCCTTGGTTATTTTGGTTGGCTACGACTTGAGCCAATAATGTGATGATATTCTGGAATTCTGTATGGGTCACTCCCTCCTCATTAAGTGGAGCTTTGGGAATCGGAGGAGCTTTGACCTCATCATCAACCCATGCTCTAGGTGGAGGTACACTTCTTGGAGGTATGATATATAAATCACAAAATGATGCATTACTTAAAGGAGGTCTTAATAACTCTAGGGTAGGACAGGAATTTGAAAAAGTGAACTTTCTTAAACATCCCATAGTCTATCAGTCATAGTTTTGGTATACTTCACAACCATGAACAATACTCTATTTGATGTGGTATGATGAACTCCGAGAACCATTTAAAACCTCAAGCTTTGATAGCAAGTTTGTCACAACCCAAGCCTAGGGCCTAGACGTGACAAGGTGAATGAGATACCCACAGGCCCCTTACCCAATCCTCTTAACATTTATTTAGGTTTTCATAGGTAGTGACATAAATTGACAAGCAGAAATAAAAAGGGAAATGAGACTAAGAGAGAACATCGTAGAATAAGAGTCTCCAACGACTTCAAAACATCATACATCTATCAAGGTATGTGGGTCTTTATCCATGGGTTCTTTCACCCATGGAGTCCAAAACCCTCTCAATAAAATCTCTTAATTTCAAGTAAGACTTCCTTATAGGTCATTCTCATTTCTACTTAATAGCATGAATCATGGTCAAATCGTTGAGTATTGGTCTATTTTAATGCAATATGATTTCAAATGCTCAGATTGAAAGTTGGAAGGTATTTTCTCTATGTAGTTACTTAAAGGTTCTTGTGATTCATAGTGGGTTGTCTAAAGAATGATTTAAATTGAGGAATTTCATAGTGTTTCTACATGATTTCAATTATTTATAGGTTGGAGAGTTGAATTGACATAAACCCACCTAAGTTTACCCTATTTTTCATAAAGCATGATTTGAAGGTTATGGACTCCAATTAAATGCTTATTAAATCTAATGATTATGATTATGGGAGTCCTGAAATGAAACAAGGAAAGTTGGTGAGAGTCTTCCTTACCTAAGCTAATGGATTTTTTATACAATAAGGATAATTCTTGCATACTTGAATCTATAATGGTTTTAAGGAGCTATTCTACCGTATGATGATTTGATGTCTCAAAATATATGTAATGTTTATGTTACTATGATATACTTTTCTATGAGATTTGACTTAGCACCGAATGAGGCTTGCCGTGGGATTCAGTAAGGGAATCCTAGTAGCAACTTCTTATTTCATTAACTATGTGCCAACATAGGAGCTCTTGTATGCTAGGCTAGTATATCCACAAAGCCAATAAATGATAAACAAATGAATGTGGAAGGTATTCTACCTTTGCAACTTGTCTCCTCTTCAAATGTAGGGGGTTACGTTGGATTCTATATTATAGCTCACGGGGTCTTAATGTCAGTTAGAGTCATCTCCCTACAAATGAATGTTTCAAATATTTATTACATGATAACTCATGCATGCACTCATTAATGTACTTTACTTTAAAAATATCTTAATGTTTTCCAATATGTTGCATGCCTACATACTTAGTACATTCAAAGTACTTATTTTCTTCTAGCTTATGTTATGTTAAGACATTCTGACATCTATCATGGTATTTCATTTCTATTTTGTTGAGGGTAAGCTAGGGACATATCTTAAACCCTTCCAATTCTAAGACTAGCATAAAACATGACTTTAAAATTCAACTTCATGAATATACATGCATATGAATACTTAGGAAAATTTAAAGCATAGGAGTTTTAAACAATCCATGAATAGCTTAGTACCTTAGGCTTGAGTAGAATGAAAGAAATGAGGGCATTGTTTAATCATAATAGCTACCGTTTCCCATGTAGCATTTTCCACTTGTTGATTCCTTCAAAAGACTTTCACGGATGCAACTTCTTTGTTCCTCAATCTCATAACCTTTTGGTCTAGAATTTGAACAAGGACCTCTTCATAGGTAAAGTTTTCTTCAACATTTCCTACGATAATTCCAACTCATAAGAGACCTTTCCAATACTACTCAATATTCTATAAGGCCCTATGTACCTAGGGCTCAATTTCCCTTTATTACCAAATCAAACTACACCCTTCATAAGTGAAACCTTCAATTATACCCAGTCATGTAAATAAAATCAAGATCCTTTTTTCTAGTATTGGAATAGGACTTCTGATGACTTTGAGATATCTTCAAATGTTATTTAATGACCCTAACGTTCTCCAAAGCATCATGTTCAAAATCGGGACCCATCAAGGTTATCTCACCTACTTTGAATGAAAAAATTGGAGAGCTATTGTTGTAGGAAAAGTCGATGACCGGTAGATGATCATCCTAAACCATTTTAAACTCCAACACAAGCCCTTAACATTTCCTCTAGTATTTGAATTTCCCATTTGGCTTGCCCATTGGTTTGAGGATGGAATGCAGAACTTGTCATCACCTTTGTACCAAGTCCCCTTGAAATGGTTTGGGAATCGGAGGAGCTTTGACCTCATCATCAACCCATGCTCTAGGTGGAGGTACACTTCTTGGAGGTATGATATATAAATCACAAAATGATGCATTACTTAAAGGAGGTCTTAATAACTCTAGGGTAGGAAAGGAATTTGAAAAAGTGAACTTTCTTAAACATCCCATAGTCTATCAGTCATAGTTTTGGTATACTTCACAACCATGAACAAGACTCTATTTGATGTGGTATGATGAACTCCGAGAACCATTTAAAACCTCAATCTTTGATAGCAAGTTTGTCACAATTCAAGCCTAGGGCGTAGACGTGACAAGGTGAATGAGACACCCACAGGCCCCTTACCCAATCCTCTTAGCATTTATTTAGGTTTTCATAGGTAGTGACATAAATTGACAAGCAGAAATAAAAAGGGAAATGAGACTAAGAGAGAACATCATAGAATAAGAGTCTCCAATGACTTCAAAACATCATACATCTATAGATAAACCTACCTCTATATATAGACTTGGCAGGGGCTTAGACATATTTCTAGCTCATCATCATAATAAATGGAATCCAAAAGCCTTTACATGACACGATCTAAAAAAGAGAAGGGATATTATTCCTGAAATATGGGAACTCACCAAGGTAGAGCCTTCAACGATTAAACTAGGCATGGGGAGGTGAATGTGGAGCAATGCCGGTCCCTACATGGCGATATTATGTAAGAAAAAAGAAGATATTTGTCCTTGGCTGAACTGATCGGTCACCCCTAAAGTTGGCATCAACTTTCACTAAGGCACCTTAAGTACAATTTGTTCATTTTAAACACCTATAGTAGGGTTTCATTCTGTCATTTTGACACATTTTTTGACAATCAACAAAATTATTAAAGGAGAGCGTAACCCACATGCCAATGACATATCAAAGTGATGAATTAAATGACGACATGTGGCATATATATAAAAAATAATTATTAAAAAAATATTGTGAATTTTAATTTAATAGCTGTAAAACCATTTACTTAATTACTTTTTAAAAAAGAAGAAGATACATTTCAATAATTAAAAAAAAAAAATTACAGCAACATCTTCTTGTTTCTTCTCACTGTCTCCATATGTCCTCATCATCTAACCATCATTATTGGCTTCCTCGTCATTCCAATGCAATAAACCTTTTCCCTATCCATCACCTCTTTGTTGAACTTTCTCTATCTTCCTCATCCAACCACCTTTATTCTTCTCCACGTACACAGTCCTTCTCCCATTTTCCTTTTTGAATTGATGCCAGCATATAGATGAAGAAAAATTATTGTTGAAAATGGTTGAATAGGTTTTGAAATTGTGGAGAAAACATATGAGAAAACAAAAGATCTGAAATAATTAAAAAAATAGATTGGAAAGATAAGTTACAAATTTAAAATGAAAATGAGAAACAAAATGACAAATTCATTCTTTGATAATGTTAAAGGCTTCTTCTTTTTTCTAATACAATTTAGTTTTTAATAGATTAAAATACTGATTTTTTTTATTCAATACATTTGGGTTGTTTGGGTAATCAAATTTGTTGTTTCTAAGTGACGATTAAATGTTTTTTATGTCTTTATGTTGTTTTGGTTGTTGATAATGGAGAGTTGCTAGATTTTATGATAAAAATGGCTAGATAAATTTTCCAGTGATTGATGGTGATGAAGCTCCTCGGATTTTGTTCGGATAGATGAAGGATATGACATTATATGCTTAAGTATTTTTATTTTCTTTTAGTTAACTAAAAAAATAAAATTAAAAAGTCAAATTTTAGCTTTCCACGCCCTCAAAGTAAGTTGAATACACACAATTTGTCGAGTCAACAAAAAGTGTGAAAATGACTCATTGGAACCCTACTATAGGTACTTAAAATGAACAGAGCGTACTTAAGGTGTCTAAGTTAAAGTTGGTGCCAACTTTAGGGGGCCGTCGATGGTTTCAACCTTAGTACTTTGAATGTACTAAGTATGTAGGTACACATTAATTTCATTGAAGTTATCAACAATGATTTTGAAGTCAATTGCGAGTTTATGAGCTTGATGAATCTAGAGCACATCTAGAAGAATAGAATCAGTAAAGTAGGTAGTTATGCATGAAGATTAAAGAAACATTTGTACATTAATGTACTATGAAAAATACTTCAATGCATGCATAATCAATCCTGCAAATAACACTTGAAATATTCATATTGTGCAAAGATGACCATAACCGACATTTAAGACAATGCAAGGTATTATATGAAATCCAACATAACCCCTTACGTTGTCACAGGAAAACTACTTACCGGGTAGAGATCCGTCAACTTCATTCATTCTTTAACTTTAACTTTAAGGTCTATTTGTGGATCAACTAGACTAAGCCTACAAGGTCTCCTATGTTGGCACATATTTAATGAGACAAGTGGTTGCTACAAGGATTCCCTTAGCGAAACTCACCTCAATACCCCATTCGGTGCTAAGTCAATCCCATGGAATAGTTCATATATTAACAACATAATCATTTACATAGCTTTACATCATCAAAAAATCATTAGGTAGAATAGTTCATCAAAACCTTTCATTTGATTCACAAAAGTGAGAATTGGTCATTCACAAATGGAATATATAATTTCATAGTTATTTCATTATTCTTTTATTTAATAAGACTCCCTCTGATCATAAACATTTACTTTCATAAAATTTTCATTTTGGAGTCAAAGCTTTCCACTCAACTTCATTGTACCAAAATGAAACTAGGTGAGTTATATTCAATAAACTTTCAAATCATTCAAATTCATGGTAGCATGCATGAGAGTAATGTAATGCATCAATTTAAAACATCTTTAAAATAACCCACCAATACACTTTAAAACTACTTTTCATGCCTTCATATAAGGACCTTTGATAAAACATCCATTTCAATGAAATTAAGAGTCAATATAAGCCAATATATGTAAATAAACTTCAAATAAATAATAATCTATGCATTTAGAATCTTGACATAAAAACCCAAAATATTTAACCATTTGAAATTTAATTGCTAAGTTTAGAAAACACTTGGTCTCCTGGGTGGAAGAATCCATTAATGAGTCTAACATATCTTGGGGAATAAAATCCTAATGAAAGCTTGAAAATGAAGGCATGAAGCTTTTGGGATGAAACCCTAGCTTTCTTGGTGACGAGGAAGACCTTGAGAGAAACTTGAGAGGTTAGGGTTTTTATTCATAGAATGAGAATAAAAATAAATGGTTGTGGAAAGGTTACTATCATTTTGATAATCTAGATTTAGCCCCCAAAATGACCTCACATTGCTTATAAAACACAGAAAAATACCAAACTACTCCTATTAAAACTGGCCTGACTTGTCTTCACGAAGGACCCGTCACAGTCCTTGGTGCTCACCACAGTACATGGTGCTCACCATGGCCTGTGGTGGTGTCCCGTGGTAAATGACTTTGAGGAAATATTTTTGGGTTTGCAGGGAAAGTCTCAGGACTTCCTCCACAGAGACCTTCACAGTCTGTGGAGGGCATCACAGCTCATGAACTGTGGCAAAGTTGCAGTTCTTGTAGAAGGACCTGAAGGTATAACCATCACGAAACACACCACGGTCCGTGAAGACTTCCATGGACCATTGTGGTCACTCGTGGACCTTGTATTAGAAAGTTTTCTAAAGCCTTATGAGAGGGGTCACCATGGAGGGCACTACAGTATGTGGTGCTTACCATGGCCTATGGTCCTTCATCGTGGTTCGTTCCCTATAGGGTTGGGTTTTTGAAATTCTACCACGATGGCTCACCATGAGCCATGGTGCGGAACACGGCCCGTTATAGCCTTTTATGTCTATCCCCGATGCCAGTTTTCTATATTATTCTGGGATTTCATCCTTTGTTCCTTATTTTAGGACTTTCCAAATTACCGAGGTCCTACATCCACACTGTTGATTTCACTCTACAGATAGTGTTATATTGGATAAGTGGAGATATTCTGTGATCCGAATGCCATTAGTTCCATCTTCTTTTTTCAGTCTTTATTATTATTATTCAGTGACTTGTGATATATTATGGATTTTGATAGTTATATTAGATGTTTATTATAATTATAAAACTTGGTTTTGGGATATCTATTTATTATACTTCATTTCTTTGTATTTTTTTCCTGACTTTCCCTTTGGAAGTCCTGTATATATAATTTATTAATACCCTTATACATCAGGTTGGCTTTTGGGATTGTGACATCATGAACTCAATTTTTTGATCATGAAAAATTAGTATCAGAGCGTTATATTCACCAGTCTCATAAGTTAAAGAGCAAGGTGTCTAGTAAGTTCTTGTAGATTCGTACGTAGACATTCATACCTATCTTCAAGATACTTAGTAGGAAAAGTCCATTTATTTGATTCCTTTCGTGTGAGTTATTCATATCAAGTGTTATAAACCTCTAATCTATTCCTTCTCTATTAGAAGTTATGGATGGCCTTAAGAGGGTAATTCCACTCAACAACACTCTAGTGAGGTCCCACCTGGGCATAATTAGGAGTATGAATATGTGGAATATTAGAATAAAGTAGTGGGGAAATGGTTTGTTAGACTTTGGGTGTTAGATTTAAGATTTTTGGTATCCACTTGGTCCTAATTTTCATTGATCCAAGATTTATGGCTCCACCTATTTCGGCTAGTATTGCTATATCTACTTCTAAGTAAAAGAGTTTTGAGCAACTCATCAGATTATTGACTTCCAAGTTTGACGGTATAACTAGTGATGAGGCTTATGACTTTTTGATTGGGTTCCAAGATAGGTTGTTCAACCTGAGGGTTCGTAGAGGCATATAGAGTGACTTATACTTCATACCTATTTGTGAGATTGTTTAAGGGGTAGTAGAGATCAATTCTTGCTCATAGAACAGCATTCTCCTATCATTCATGATCAGTGCAGAGATGAGTTCAATTGTTTAGATTAGGGTTCTTTATCAGTATCTAAGTATGAGGCTCATTTTCATGAATTGTCTTGTTATGCTATATCAAGTATCCCTATAAAGCTTTAGCAGTTCCATAAGTTGGTGAAGGGATTCATTGGTTATCTTCAGGAGACCATAAATTCTCTTGTGTTATTAGGTGCTTCATTTCAGAGTATTATTGGGCATGCCCAAATGATCAAGATTTTTTGACATGATATATAGGGAGGCACTAAGAGGTTCCATCACTAGGCTTTGTTCAGTGTTCATTCATCCAGAGTTAGAGAGTTTTTGTGTCTGCAAACCTAGGGTTATTCAGGTAGACCAATGCATATGGTGATTCAGTATAGATAGTATAGGTCAATTCAGGTCTGGTCAGATTAATAATGGTAGTTTTTTGGTTTTAGGAGGACGTATTGGTAATTCTGGTTATCTTCTATAGGTGAGGTGAGGTCCTAGAGGTTGCTTTATTTTTGATGAGTTTGGGGATAAGGAAAAGGAATTCCTCAGACATGCTTCTTCTAGTGTTTATTCTGGGTCATAGGTTCTCTATGCTATGCCAAATCCAGCGATTTGAGGTACTTCACTGAGTGGAAGAGGTTGCACCCAGGATGGAGCTCGAGGAGCTATCATGGTGGTTCATGACATAGTAGACATTGTAAGTTATGCTTTGTTATACCGAGTAGAACCAAGGCAGAGGTCTTTGATACAGTAATTACAAGTATCATCCCAGTTTTCCATTGTGCTACTTTAGTATTATTTGATCCCAGATATACCTATTCTTATGTGTAGAGTAATTTTTCCTCGGACATTGATTATGTATGTAACCCCCTTAGTACCTATTAGTGTCTCTACCTTGATAGGGGAGTCTTTAATAGTGGATCGTGTGTATTGGGTATGTGTAGTGACATTTTTTGCGTAGATAGGCTCGAGAAGATTTATCTTATTAAATATGCTTGACTTTGATGTGATATTTGGTATTGATTGGGTATCTCTCTGTCATGCAATTCTAGATTGTTATGCCAAGATAGTAACCTTAGCTTGTCCCAGTTTACCGCGAATGGTGTGGATGGGTACTCCAAGTTTGTATTGGATGGGGGTGATATCTTACATTCATGCTCTTTGTGTGATGGACAAAGGTTTTCTATGTTATTTGGCCCATGTACATGATCTTACAAAAGATTCATATCATTTTGAGACCATGAGAATGGTGGGAGAGTTCATGGATGTATTTCCTACAAACTTATCAGGTGTTCCTCCAAATCATGTTATTGATTTTGTGATTGATTTAGAGCAGGACACCAAGCCTATCTCTATTTTTCCTTATCGGATGGCTCCGACAGAGTTGAAGTAGCTGAAGGAATAGTTTGAGAATATATTGAAGAAGGGGTTTATTCTTCCTAGTGTATCACCATGGGGTGCACCAATCTTATTTGTGAAGAAGAAGGATTGTACTATAAGGATATGGATTAACTATTGATAGTTTAACAAAGTTATAATCAATAAAATGTATCTTCTTCCTCACATTGATGATTTATTTCATCAGCCTTAGGATGCATCAGTGTTCTCTAAGATCAACATACGGTTGGGTTATCATCATTTGAGAGTTCAAGAATTTGATATCCCAAAGTCTGTTTTCAGGACTCGTTATGGTCATTATGAGTTTCTGGTTATGTCCTTTACATTGACTAATGTCTGGTCTTTTTTTATGGAGTTGATGAATAGGGTATTTTGGCCTTATTTGAACTCCTCTATAATTGTATTTATCGATGGTATCTTGGTATACTCCAAGAATAAGGCTTGTATTATAGAGATTGAGAGAGGAAACGTTGTGCCCAAAATTCTCCAACAATGAGTTTTGGCTCGAGTTCGTGGCATTCTTTCATCATATGGTGAACAAGGATGGTATTATGGTTGATGCGGCTAACGTTTTAGTAGTTTGTGATTGGGTTAAGCATACTTTGGTTACATAGATTCAAAGCTTTATTAGATTAGTAGGCAATTAACATCGATTTGTTCAAAGTTTCTCTTCTAATGCAGCCTCATTGACTAGGCTAACTCAAAAGACTGTGGAGTTTCATTAGACTGATGATTGTGAGACGATCTTTCAAAAGATCAAGGATTTATTGACCTCTACTCCTTTTCTAGAATTACCCAAGAAAGGTGTGGATTTCATTATATTTTTTGATGCTTTGGGTGTCGGTTTGGGTCTGTATTGATAAAGTGTCATGACCTGAACAAGGGCAAAGCCACAACACAGCAATCGGGATGTGAGGGACCCTAACTAAGCCATCTTAGCATACATGGTATTCATAAGGTAAAGAAACATATAGAAATATGCAGAAGTAATCATCTCAAGAAAATGAGTCTAAGGGATAACAACTCAATGATTTCCTATACGCACTACATTATAAGCTATCTAAACATGCCTCTAATCTATTCTTTGATGGGGGCTAAAGACAAGATCCTAGATCACCCTACAATAGAACAAAGTCACATAAATAACAAGAATTAAATTCATGTCCTCGATAGAATGACGACTCACCAACTTTTACTAAATCTAGAGCAACTCTAGCCACAAATAGGATGGTTGTGAGTGTCATCAGTCCCTACATCCTGAGACAATGTAGGCAAAATATGCGTTACTATATTTGAATGTACTAAGTATGTGAGGTATGCATGAACAAGTAAAGGAGCGTAAATAATATGCCATAAGATGCATGGCCAATCATAATTAAAATGAATAAAGATTAAAAGCATTTGAAATCATATAAAAAGTCATGGTCAATGCATATCATAAAACTCATAACTTGACATTTAAATTATGTGGGATAGGACCTTTAACCGACATTTAAGATCATGCGAGCTATAACATGAAATCTGATGATCCCCACATAAAGAAGGGGGATACTAACGTTCCATGGTATACTCCATCATGTTACTTATCTCAACTAAAGTCAACTGTCCTATATGTGGCTCCATTATCTAGGCCATGAAGGAAATCCTACGCAGTCAATGTAGCTTGGGACTTTAGGTTGCTACTAGGATTCTCTTTGTTAACTAGGTATGTTACCAGACTGAATCCTACCTAGAAGTCCTCTTAGTACTTAGTTAATACCCCAATAGAAACTCATAAAACATGATCTTAACATAATAGGAAAAGATAGTAACTGCCTATCAATCAACCTTTAAAACATATTAGGAATAGCTCATTAACTTAGTGATTCATAAGAATCCACAACTTTGGTAAAAAATATCCTTATCACCATGTTTAAACATGATTATGTGAGAATTGCACTTATCACACCATAATATTATATTTGATTTTAATTTTGATCATCATCATAACTTTCATCTTAAAATTATAATCTCAAAATTAAATCATAGAAATCTTCATTCAAAATTATTAAACTCATAATCAACTCATAAAATCAATTTTAACATAATAATCATAACTTGGAAGTAGCTTTATGCATGGGAATTCATAATTCAACTTAAAATTTTGCAATTCATGTAGACACATGCTTAGAATAATTATTTATAAATATTAAAAAAAAATTGAAACAACCAAATGCAATCATCAAAACTAGTGTTCATAAACTAATTGAAAATTGAAAGGAGCCTTTACAAAACATTGGGACTTCATGGGTGAAACGAACCAATGAATCAATCCCCACATACCTTGATTGAATTCACTATGAATTTGAGAAGAATCATGAAGAAATCTGAAAACTCTAGCTTGAGCTTGAATAAGAAACCTTGAGAGATTTTGTTGTTGCCTTAGAGAATTTTTAGGATAATGAATTGAATAGTAGGGGAATTTGAAGAATTGAATATATAAACTTTGTACTTGTCCATAAAAGTGTCTAGGTTAATCGAATCAAATTTTGGAAAAGACACAATTATCCCTCCTTAATCTTTGTGTTTTGGACCTATGGGACCCTTTCTATGGGACGTAGAAGGATTGACGAGTCATCAAAATAACTCGTCTTGTAGGCTTTGGAAAGGGACAGTAAATTAGGTCTCTAAAGTTTTCAAATAGATTATTTCTATAAATCATTTTTAGGTCTACAAGTCATAAAATGAACTCATCCTGCAATTCCTAAATACTGCAATTATATATGAATTGTAACATCTTCCATAGATCGTCCTATCAAGTCGTAGACTTGACCTTGAGAGATTCTGAAACTTAGCTTCTAAGGTCTTCCTACGAGTCCTGTCCATAGGTCGTATAAGTGATTACAGGTCATAAAGTAGGAGGCATGATGCATTTTAGGAATTCTCACTTCTTTCATGATCCATGTCGTGCTATAGAGTTTACGGTAAGACTTCTTTCCCCTAACGATCTTTCTTTTTGATTTTCAAAAAGATGGTTCTAAGAAAACCACCTTTTCTAAGGGCAGATAATGTTAATGAAGCCCAAGATCCCCCGTCTCCTCAAGACAATAGTCCTCTACCAGACCAAGTTACTAATGCAGAGTTTCGAACCACCTTTACTATGCTAGCCTGAGTGGTGACCAACCAAGTTGTTGTGGCTCCTCTTAATGTTCCTTCTCTGGCCTTAAGAGTAAGGTACTTTCCATGAATGAATCCTCTGGAGTTTCATGGATCAAAAGTTGATGAGGATCCTCAAGATTTCATTGAAGAGGTCTACAAAATAGTAAGTATTATGGGGTGACTTCGACAGAAAAAAAGGAGTTGGTGGCTTACCAACTTAAGGGTGTTGCTCAAATATGGTACACTCAATGGAAGTTGGAGAGGGTGGATGAAGGTCTTATTGAATGGGAGGCTAAAGTGATCACTTTTTCCTTCTTGAGTTAAGGGAGGCTAAAGTGATGGAGTTCATAATCTTTGACAAGGAAACATGGGGATGAGGACTATGCCCTCAAGTTTACTATGCTATCAAAGTATTCTCCTTCAATGAATGTCGATCCATATGCCCAAGGATAGGGTACCATATCCTAAATCTCAAGGAGAAGGAGGTGTAAATGCTAGTAACCCTTCTTTCCCTAAGTGTGCAAAGTATGGAAAACATCATGGAGGAAAGTTCTTGATGGGAACGGGTGCTTGCAATGGATGTGGAAAGATAGGTCATAAGCTATTCGAGTGCCCTCTTATTGCAACAAGGGTGGAGAAGGTCATCCTCTGGGAGGCCAAGTGCAACAAGGTGCCCAATCTCAACCTAAGGGTGTCTAACACAACAATCGGTCCTATGCTCTTCATGCTAGACAAGAGGTTGATGAGGCTTCCGATGTGGTCATGTGTATGTTACGAGTGTTTAACTTTGATATTTATGCATTGTTTAATTTGGGTGACAACTTTTCTTTTGTTACTCCTTACATTTCTATAAGATATTATGTGTTCCCCGAGGTGTTAATAAAACCCTTTTCGGTTTATACTCTGATTGGTGATTCGGTATTAGCCAAGAGAGCTTATAAAAATTGTCCTATATGGGTCTTGCACAGAGTTATCCCGTTTTACCTTGTGGAAGTTGATATGAGTGATTTTGACATCATTCTTGGTATGGATTGGTTACATACCGCTTACGCAACTATATGTTGTAGGACTTGTGTGGTTAAGTTTAACTTTCCTAATGAGCCTGTTATACCCCGTACATTTATACCTTGGAAGGTTCTTAAGCTTCTTATGTTTCTTGAAAGGTTCTTAAGCTCCTTAGAAGGCACCATGTGAGCCGGATAATCTACAATGCTATCAAATAATTTTAAGGAAGGGAGAATGAGATACCCTATAATAGATGAGATTGGAAATACGGTCATAAGAATCTAGAAGAAGTTGGAGGATAATTTATGAGTCGTGGGACTCGAATTGTTTACGTAAGCTACCACCTTGAAAATCTTACATATTTAAACTACTTGAGTACATACCAAGCTTATATAACAAGGATTACATAGGTTCATAAAGCAAGATGAGATTACGAACCCACAAGGACAAAATGAGGGTAACACGTGACAGCAAGAGGGAGTGCCATAGGGAAGCAGCCGCAGCATGAGGGTGGGGCCCACCTACCTTGTGGTAGCCCAAGGGTGGAGGAGGGGGTGTGTTGGCCCTATGAGGGCTTGACACGTGTCACAACTTAAGAGTTTACATGTGTCACCCCCTAAGGTGACCTATATATATGTTTTATGACTTTTCAATTCATTCTTATCCCATAAGTTTTATCTTCATTCAAGAAAATTCTAGATAAGAAAAGAGAAGAGAAACTCTAAACTAGAGAGAGGGAGCTACGAATTTGGGGGGAAAAAAGCACCAAAAGGATAACAAACAGCCATAAAGTTTCAGCCGTTCTAAAAGAGCTTCTGAGGAAAGTTTTGGTGAGTTTCGGGCAAGGTTCAAAAGATGACGAGGTGAATCTGGTGAAGGGTAATCCATAAGAGGTATGTGAAGCTACCTCCTTTCTTTTGGCATCTTTTTGGCATAAGTATTTAAAGATACACTTCTTTCCTTTTGACGTGTCTCGACATAAGTATATGATGATATATGTATATGATGACTCCATGAGGGGAAGTAGAGAGTATATAAAGCCTATTCTTTCACTTCTTTTGGCATGTCCTACATGTACGTAAAAGATGATACAATCTCGGAGGTGACTTCATTCCTAAGTGTTTCTTACTCATCCTCTAATGTTGAAACTCTTGCAATAATTGAGCTATTGCTTCTCAAGTTTTTCTATACATTGGGAAGTAGTAAGTATGTAAAGCTAATCTTCCTTTCTTCTTGGCATGATCTTTATGAAACAAATAGATGAAGTGTATACGATTCCAAGGAAGTTCCACTTTTCAAAGACATTAGGATAGACAACTTTTTGATTCCCAAAAGATATTTGATGATGACTTGATATGGGAATATGATTCCAAAAGTTCTATTTTGACCTAATCCATAGTAGCACTCAAAAGGTACTTGATATGACTCTTGTCTTGGTTTTTGAATGATAGCACATTTTGAGTATTCCATCGAGTCTCAATTATGATCTAAAATGCATATGGTTACTCATTACTCTACTCATGCATGCTGTTAATACATCTTTCCCTAAGTCCCATAAAGGGATGGGTATGACCGAGTCCCATAAAGGGCCGGGTATGATATATGATGATATGATTATTCACCAAGACCCATGAAGGGCCGAGTATGATAGAGTCCCATAAAGGGTCGGGTATGACCGAGTACCATAAAGAGTTGGGTACAATATATGATGATATGATTATTCACCAAGTCCCGTGAAGGGCCCGGTATGACTGAGTCCTATAAATGGCTGGGTATGACTGAGTCCTATAAAAGGCTGGGTATGACTGAGTCCCATAAAGGGTTTGATACGATATATGATTATATGAGCATTCACCGAGTCCCATAAAGGGCCGGTTAGGTAATCGTGCATAGTTTACTGCATTATCCACTGAGTCCCACTAAAGGGTTAGGTACGCTATATGAGGAAATGATAATACAATGACATGAACAACTCACCGAGTCCCTCGCTAGAGGGATGGGTATGTATGTATATATATGTGTGTGATGATGTGATGTGATAAGGTGGTAATCGCATCGGACACTATGATGGTCCTACAGTTATGATTCACGAATCCTTGAAAAGGCCGCCTATATGGTATAATATGAGCATGCATGTTTTTATGATTCGCAAGGTATAGGTACAATGTTTTCTTACACAATGAATTTATCCCCCTAGCTCTCTATATTTAAGATATGCTTTCAGTTATGCTTTGTATAATCAGTACATTTGTCGTACTAACCCCCCTTTCTCGAGGGGCTGCATTTCATGCCCATAGGTACAGATACACACTTTAGAGATCCGTCAGCTTAGGTGTCCCACTCAGCAGTTCAGAAGTGCTCTATTGAACCGGAGCCTAGATTTTGGTAATAAACCTCGATGTATATGTTTATTTATCTACAGGTATGGCGGGGGCCCTGTCCTACCTTATGTTACTATTCTTACTCTTACAGGTCTATGAATATATAAGTGGGTTTTATATGTATATGTGTACGGTTGTTCCTATATTTTGTGATTGCCTTATCGATTCATATGTTATAATGCCTGTCGATACATTATAACATAAATAGGGGATAGGTTTACTTATAGTTAGCAGAGGTATACGCAAGTGTCTAGTTTGGGCACTTGTTAAGGCCCACGTGGTTGGGTCGTGACAGTAGTGGTATCAGAGCATTCCTTTCTTAGAATGTCCACAGAACGTGTCTAGTAGAGTCTTATTTATCGGTGTATTGCATGCCATATCAATAAATAGAAGGCTATAGGACAATTAGGATGTTATCTTTCTTTCATATCTAAGATCTTGCGATAGATGCGAGTCATAGGAAAACTCTTTATATTAACCTTGGATGTTAACAAAAGGATGACAGCAACAAAAAAAAGTGCCTGATGATATTAGAAGTCACAAGGTACACAGGTAAGCAAAGGCATGAAAGATATTTGTTCGATAAGGTATTGAAGTAGAACTGAAATGTAAAGTGGTAAATTGAAAGGAAGAGTAGACATGGACGTGTAACAAGGGAAGTTCTAGTGGACGTACGAGGTAGGTCCATTTCCATACTGTTGATTGTGGGCGCCCTGTGTTGCTGCGATATGATGTGATATGACACATATATATGTATCTTTATACATGTTGGCCCTGTGAGGCACTATTTGTATTTTCTGCATGCAGGTTTGAGATAGTAAGAAATACAGAGACAACTCTGCCCAAATTTTCCTAGAATTAAAAAGAGAATGAGATACAGGGCTGTAGTATGTCTTGAAAGGTCGTGCCCATAATAATGATTAGATTTGGCTAAACCAATAGTATGGATGGCCTCGAGAAATAAGATAATTGCTAAATTAATGGAAATAAAAACTAGGAGGTCAATATTGATATGGTAAACCAAAGTTGGAAAAGATTTGTGACCCTAGGGATATGATTTAGAGAAGATTGGTAGTTCTGGATAGAACGATATATTAAGAAACCGACTGAATTGATAAAGAGGAAGAATTATTACGAGTTATAGCTAAAGGAGTAATGGTGTGATTGACACAAGAGTACAAGGGAAAGAGAATTCTGACGGATATGGAGTATGAATAAAACAACTCATGAGATATTAAGAATATTGTGAAGGATAGCAAGCCTATACTTGACTAAAGGTTAAAATGTTGGCAATAGGGTTATTAGCTACTGATATTATGACATACAAGTTTCATAAGAGAGAGGAAAAGAGATCATTCCTATGGTAGAATACAAGAGAACTAAAGAGTAAGTAAAGGAAGCGAAACAAGTATGAGATATTGCAATTGAAAGAAACTTCCCGGTAATCTGTATAAGATCTTGAGGATAGTTTTTGGTTCACATTAGATGACAAATGTTCTAAAGATGGGAAGGATGTTATACCCCAAACATTTGTACCTTGGAAGGTTCTTAAGCTTCTTATGTTTCTTCAAAGGTTCTTAAGCTCCTTAGAAGGCACCATGTGAGATGGATAATCTACAATACTATCAAATAATTTTAAGAAAGGGAGAATAAGATACCCAATAATAGATAAGATTAGAAATAGGGTCGGAAGAGTCTAGAAAAAGTTGGAGGCTAAGTAATGAGTTGTAGGACTCAATTTATTTACGTAAGCTACCAACTTACAAATCTTACATACTTAAACTACTTTAGTACATACCAATATTACGTAGCAAGGATTACATAGGTTCGTAAAGCTAGATGAGATTACCAACCCACGAGGAGCAAAAGAGGGTAACATATGGCAGCAAGAGGGAGTGCCACATTGCAGCAGCTGGGAGTGCCACATGGCAGCATATAGAACAAGGAGGTTAGTCCCACCTTCCATGTGGCATCCCAAGGGTGGAGGAGGGGGTGCATTGTCCCTATGAGGGCTTGACACGTGTCACCACTTAGGGGTTGTCACCCCCCTAAGGTGGCCTATATATATATGTTTTATGACTTTTCAATTCATTCTTATCCCATAAGTTTCATCTTCATTCAAGAAAATTCTAGAAAAGAAAACAGAAGAGAAACTCTAAAATAGAGAGAGGGAACTATGAATTTGGGAGAAAAAAAGCATCAAATAGATAACAAAAAGCCCAAAAGTTTCAGCCACGCTAAAAAAGCTTCTAAGGTGAGTTTTGGCGAGTTTTAGCGAGTTTCGGGCAAGGTTAAAAAGACGATGAGGTGAATGTGGTGAAGGGTAATCTATAAGAGGTATGTGAATCTACCTTATTTCTTTTGGAATCTTTTTGACATAAGTACGTAATGATAGCCTTCTTTCCTTTTGACGTGTCTCGACATAAGTATATGATGATATATGTATATGATGACTACATGAGGGAAAGTAGAGAGTATATAAAGCCTATCCTTTCCCTTCTTTTGGCATGTCCTAGATGTACGTATAAGATGATACAATCTCGGAGTTAACTTCATTCCTAAGTGTTTCTTACTCATCCTCTAATGTTGAAACTCTTTCAATAATTGAGCTATTACTTCTCAAGTTTTTCTATACATTGGGAAGTAGTAAGTATGTAAAGCTAATCTTCCTTTCTTCTTGGCATGATCTTTATAAAACAAATAGATGAAGTGTATACGATTCCAAGGAAGTTCCACTTTTCAAAGACATTAGGATAGACAACTTCTTGATTCCCAAAAGATATTTGATGATGACTTGATACGGGAATATGATTCCAAAAGTTCTACTTTGACCTAATCCAAAGTAGCACTCAAAAGGTACTTGATAAGACTCTTGTCTTGGTTTTTGAATGAGAGCACATTTTGAGTATTCCATCGAGTGGGAATTACGATCTAAAATGCATATGGTTACTCATTACTTTACTCGTGTATGCTTTTAATACATCTTTCAATGAGTCCCATAAAGGGTCGGATATGACTTAGTCCCATAAAGGGCCAGGTACGATATATGATGATATGATTATTCACCAAGTCCCATGAAGGGCCGAATATGACCGAGTCTCATAAAGGGTCGGGTATGACCAAGTCCCATAAAGGCCCGAGTATGATGTATGATGATATGATTATTTACTGAGTCCCATGAAGGGCCGGGTATGACCGAGTCCCATAAAGGGCTAGATATGACTGAGTCCCATAAAGGCTCGGGTACGAAATATGATTATATGAGCATTCACCGAGTCTCATAAATGGTCGAGTACGTAATCGTATGCAGTTCACTGCCTTATCCATCGAATCCCACTAAAGGGTCGGGTACGCTATATGAGGAAATGATAAAAAAATGACATGAACAACTCACTGAGTCCCTCACTAGAGGGCCGGGTATGTATATATATATATGTGTGTGTGATGATAGGATGTGACAAGGTGGTAATGGTGTCGGACCCTATTATGGTCTTATAATTATGATTCACCGAGTCTTTGAAAGGGCCGTCTATATGATATAATATGAGAATGTATGTTTTTATGATTCGCAAGGTACAGGTACAGTGTTTTCTTATGTAACAAATTTATCCCCCCGGCTCTCTATATTTCAGATATGCTTCCAGTTATGCTTTGTATACTCAGTACATATGTCGTACTGACCCCCCTTTCTTAGGGGGATGCGTTTATGCCCGTAGGTATAGATACATACTTTGGGGATCTATCAGTGTAGGTATCTCACTAAGCAGTTTAGAAGCACTCCATTATGCCGGAGCCTAGATTTTGGTACTAACCCTCGATGTATATGCTTATTTATCTACAGGTATGGTGGGGGACCTGTCCCTCCTAATGTTACTGTTTTTACTCTTAGAGGTCTGTGGATATGTAAGTGGGTTGTATATGTATGTATGTACGGTTTCCTATATTTTATGATGGCGTCCTCGGTTTATATGATATCATGCCTTTCGATACATTATAACTCAAACAGGGGATAAGTTCACTTATAATTAGTAGGGGTATATGCTAGTGTCCAGTTTGGGCACTCGTCATGGCCCGCGGGGTTAGGTCATGACAGAAATGGTAATAGAGAGTTCTTTCATTGGAATATCCACAGACCGTGTCTATTAGAGTCTTGTTTATCGGTGTATTGCGTGCCACATCTATAAACATGAGGCTATAAAACATTTAGAATATTACCTTTCTTTAGTATCTAAGATTTTGTGACAGATCCGAGTCATAGGAAACCTCCTTATATATAACCTTGGATATTAACAAAAGGATGACAGCAATGGAAAGAAGTGTCTGACGATATTGGAAGTAACAAGGTATGCAGGTAAGCAAAGGCACGAAATATATATGTTCAATAAGGTATTGAAGTAGAACTGAAATGTAAAGTTGTAAATTCAAAGGAAGAGTAGACATGAAACTGTGAAAGGGGAAGTTCTAGTGGACGTACGAGGTAAGTCCATTTTCATACTATTGATTGTGGGAACCCTGTGTGGCTGCGATATGATGTGATATGATACATATATATGTATCTTAATACATGTTGGCCCTGTGAGGCACTATTTGTATTTTGTGAATGTAGGTTTGAGATAGTAAGAAATACAGAGGAAACTCTGCCCAAATTTTCCTAGAATTAAAAAGAGAATGAGATACAGGGCTATAATATGTCTTGAAAGGTCGTGCCCATAATAATGATTAGATTTGGCTAAACAAATAGTATGGATGACCTCGAGAAATAAGTTAATTGCTAAATTGATGGCAATAGAATCTAGGAGGTATATATTGATATGGTAAACCGAAGTAGGAAAAGACTCGTGACCCTAGGGAGATGATTTAGAGAAGACTGGTAGTTCTGGATAGAACGATATATTAAGAAACCGACTGAATTGATAAACAGGGAGAAATTATTACGATTTATAGCTAAAGGAGTAATGGTGTGAGTGACACAAGAGTACAATGGAAAGAGAATTCTGACGTATATGGAGTATGAATAAAACAACTCATGAGATATTAAGAATATTGTGAAGGATAGCAAGCCTATACTTGACTAAAGGTTAAAATGTTGGCAATAGGGTTATTAGCTACTGATATTATGACATACAAGTTTCATAAGAGAGAGGAAAAGAGATCATTCCTATGGTAGAATACAAGAGAACTAAAGATTAAGTAAAGGAAGCGAAACAAGTATGAGATATTGCAATTGAAAGAAACGTCCCTGTAATCTGTATAAGATCTTGAGGATGGTTTTTGGTTCGCATTTGAGGACGAATGTTCTAAAGACAGGAAGTATGTTATACCCCAAACATTTTTACCTTGGAAAGTTCTTAACCTTCTTATGTTTCTTCAAAGGTTCTTAAGCTCCTTAGAAGGCACCATGTGAGATGGATAATCTACAATGCTATCAAATAATTTTAAGGAAAGGAGAATGAGATACCCAATAATAGATAAGATTAAAAATAGGGTCGTAGGAGTCCAGAAGAAGTTGGAGGCTACGTAATGAGTTGTTCCCACCTTCCATGTGGCAGCCCAAAGGTGGAGGAGGGGATGTATTGGCCCTATGAGGGCTTGACACATGTCACCACTTAGGGGTTGTCACCCCCTAAGGTGGCCTATATATATATGTTTTATGACTTTTCAATTCATTCTTATCCCATAAGTTTCATCTTCATTCAAGAAATTTCTAGAAAAGAAAAGAGAAGAGAAACTCTAAAATAGAGAGAGGGAGCTATAAATTTGGGAGAAAAAAAGCACCAAATAGATAACAAAAAGATAAAAAGTTTCAGCCATGCTAAAAAAGCTTCTGAGGTGAGTTTTGGCGAGTTTTAGCGAGTTTCAGGTAAGGTTAAAAAAATGACGAGGTAAATGTGGTGAAGGGTAATCTATAAGAGGTATGTGAATCTACCTCATTTCTTTTGGCATCATTTTGGCATAAATACGTAATGATACCCTTCTTTCCTTTTGACGTGTATCGAAATAAGTATATGATGATATATGTATATGATGACTCCATGAGGGAAAGTAGAGAATATATAAAGCCTATCCTTTCCCTTCTTTTGGCATTTCTTATATGTACGTAAAAGATGATACAATCTCGGAGGTGACTTCATTCCTAAGTGTTTCTTACTCATCCTCTAATGTTGAAACTCTTGAAATAATTGAGCTATTGCTTCTCAAATTTTTTCTATACATTGGGAAGTAGTAAGTATGTAAAGCTAATCTTCCTTTCTTCTTGGCATGATCTTTATGAAACAAATAGATGAAGTGTATACGATTCCAAGGAAGTTCCACATTTCAAAGACATTAGGATAGACAACTTCTTGATTCCCAAAAGATATTTGATGATGACTTGATACGAGAATATGATTCCAAAAGTTCTATTTTGACCTAATCCATAGTAGCACTCAAAAGGTACTTGATATGACTCTTGTCTTGGTTTTAGAATAATAGGACATTTTGAGTATTCCATCGAGTCTCAATTACGATCTAAAATGCATATGGTTACTAATTACTTTACTCCTGTATGCTTTTAATACATCTTTCAATGAGTCCCATAAAAGGTCAAGTATGACTGAGTCCCAAAAAGGGCCAGGTACGATATATGATGATATGATTATTCACCAAGTTCCATGAAGGGCCGAATATGACCGTCTCATAAAGGGTCGGGTATGACCAAGTCCCATAAAGGCCCGGGTATGATATATGATGATATGATTATTCACTGAGTCTTATGAAGGCCCGGGTATGACCGAGTCCCATAAAGGGTTGGATATGACTGAGTCCCATAAAGGGACGGGTACGATATATTATTATATAAGCATTCATCGAGTCCCATAAAGGGTCGGGTACGTAATCGTACACAGTTCACTGCCTTATCCATCGAGTCCCACTAAAGGGTCGGGTACGCTATATAAGGAAATGATAAAATAATTACATGAATAACTCACTGAGTCCCTTACTAGAGGGTCGGGTATGTATGTATATATATGTGTGTGATGATGTGATGTGACAAGGTGGTAATGGCGTCGGACCCTATAATGGTCCTATAATTATGTTTCATCGAGTCCCTGAAAGGGCCGGCTATATTATATAATATGAGCATGCATGTTTTTATGATTCACAAGGTACATGTACAGTGTTTTCTTACGTAACGAATTTATCCCCCTGGCTCTGTATATTTCAGATATGCTTCCAGTTATGCTTTGTATACTCAGTACATATGTCGTATTGACCCCCCTTTCTCAAGGGGATGCGTTTTATGCCCGTAGGTACAGATACATACTTTAGAGATCTATAACCGTAGGTATCTCACTAAGCAGTTTAGAAGAGCTCCATTGTGCCAGAGCCTAGATTTTGTTACAAATCCTCGATGTATATGTTTATTTGTCTACAGGTACGGTGGGGGCCCTATCCCTCCGTATGTTACTTTTCTTACTCTTAGAGGTCTGTGGACATGTAAGTGGGTTGTATATGTATATGTGTATGGTTTCCTATATTTTGTGATGGTCGCGTCGGTTCATATGATATCATGCCTTTCGATACATTATAACTTAAATAAGGGATAGGTTCACTTATAGTTAGTAGGGGTCTATGCGAGTGTCCAGTTTGGGCACTCGTCATGGCCCGCGGGGTTGGGTCATGACAAAATTAGTAATAGAGAGGTCCTTTCTTGGAATATCCACAGACCGTGTCTATTAGAGTCTTGTTTATCGGTGTGTTGCGTGCCACATCTATAAACAGGAGGCTATAGAACATTTAGAATATTACCTTTCTTTCATATCTAAGATATTGCGATAGATCCCAGTCATAGGAAAACTCCTTATATATAACCATGGATATTAACAAAAGGATGACAGCAATGGAAAGAAGTGTCTGACGATATTGGAAGTCACAAGGTATGCAGGTAAGCAAAGGCACAAAAAATATATGCTTTGTATACTCAGTACATATGTCGTATTGACCCCCCTTTCTCAAGGGGATGCGTTTTATGCCCGCAGGTACAAATATACACTTTAGAGATCTATAACCGTAGGTATCTCACTAAGCAGTTCAGAAGAGCTCCATTGTGCCAGAGCCTAGATTTTGGTACTAACCCTTGATGTATATGTTTATTTGTCTACAGGTACGGTGGAGGCCCTATCCCTCCTTATGTTACTGTTCTTACTCTTAGAGGTCTATGGACATATAAGTGGGTTGTATATGTATGTGTGTATGGTTTCCTATATTTTATGATGGCCTCATCCGTTCATATGATATCATGCCTTTCGATACATTATAACTCAAACAAGGGATAGGTTCACTTATAGTTAGAAGGGGTATACGCGAGTGTCTAGTTTGGGCACTCGTCATGGCCTGCGGGGTTGGGTCATGATAGAAATAGTAATAGAGAGGTCCTTCCTTCGAATATCTACAAAACCATATCTATTAGAGTCTTTTTTATCAGTGTGTTGCGTGAAACATTTATAAACAAGAGGCTATAGAACATTTAGAATATTACCTTTCTTTCATATCTAAGATGTTGTGATAGATCCCAGTCATAGGAAAACTTCTTATATATAACCATGGATATTAACAAAA
Organism: Solanum dulcamara; assembly: GCF_947179165.1. NCBI lineage: Eukaryota > Viridiplantae > Streptophyta > Magnoliopsida > Solanales > Solanaceae > Solanum > Solanum dulcamara. The sequence continues at coordinate 33,953,848 of NC_077241.1, read as the reverse complement.
GGATGACAGCAATGGAAAGAAGTGTCTGACGATATTGGAAGTCACAAGGTATGCAGGTAAGCAAAGGCACGAAAGATATCTGTTCAATAAGGTATTAAAGTAGAACTGAAATGTAAAGTTGTAAATTGAAAGGAAGAGAAGACAGAAACTGTGAAAGGGAAAGTTCTAGTGAACGTACGAGGTAAGTCCATTTTCATACTGTTGATTGTGGGAACCCTGTGTGGCTGCGATATGATGTGATATGATACATATATATGTATCTTAATACATGTTGGCCCTGTGAGGCACTATTTGTATTTTGTGAATGCAGGTTTGAGATAGTAAGAAATACAGAGGAAACTCTTCCCAAATTTTCCTAGAAATAAAAAGAGAATGAGATACAGGGCTGTAGTATGTCTTGAATGGTCGTGCCTATAATAATGATTATATTTGGCTAAACTAACAGTATGGATGAACTCGAGAAATAAGTTAATTGCTAAATTGATGGCAATAGAATCTAGGAGGTATATATTGATATGGTAAACCGAAGTAGGAAAAGACTCGTGACCTTAGGAAGATGATTTAGAGAAGACTGGTACTTCTAGATAGAACAATATATTAAGAAACCAACTGAATTGATAAATAGGGAGAAATAATGAAGAGTTATAGCTAAAGGAGTAATGGTGTGATTGAGACAAGAGTATAAGGGAAAGAGAATTGTGATGGATATGGAGTATGAATAAAACAACTCATGAGATATTAAGAATATTGTGAAGGATAGCAAGACTATACTTGACTAAAGGTTAAAATGTTGGCAACAGGGTTATTAGCTACTGATATTGTGACATACAAGTATCACAAAAGAGAGGATAAGAGATCTTTCTTATGGTAGAATATAAGAGAACTTAAGAGTAAGTAAAGGAGGCGAAACAAGTATGAGATGTTGCAGTAGAAAGAAACTTCCCTGTAATCGGTATAAGATCTTGAGGAAGGTTTTTGGTTCACATTCGATGACGAATATTCTAAACGGGGGAAGGATGTTGTACCCCATACATTTATACCTTGGAAGGTTCTTAAGATTCTTAAGCTTCTTATATTTCTTGAAAGGTTCTTAAGCTTCTTAGAAGGCACCATGTTAGTCGGATAATCTACAACACTATCAAATAATTTTAAAGAAGGAAGAATGAGATACCCTATAATAGATCAGATTGGAAATAGGGTTCTAAGCATCCGGAAGAAGTTGGAGGCTAATTTATGAGTCGTGGGAATTGACTTATTTACGTTAGCTACCAACTTGAAAATCTTATATACTTAAACTATTTGAGTACATACCAAGCTTACGTAGTATTGATTACATAAGTTTGAAAAGCCATATGAGATTACAAACCCACAAACAGGAAAAAAGGGTGACATGTGGTAGCAAGAGAGAGTGCCACATGGCAGTAGCTGGGAGTGCCATGTGGTAGCAGATGCAGTAAGGGGGTGGGACCCACCTACCATATAGCAGTCCAAGGTTGGAGGGGGGTGCATTTTCTCTATGAGGGCTTGACACGTGTCACCACTTAGGGGTTGACACGTGTCACACCTAAGGTAGCCTATATATATATGTTTTATGACTTTTCAATTCTTTCTTATCCTATAAGTTTCATCTTCATTGAACAAAATTCTAGAAAAGATAAGAGAAGAGAAACTTTAAACTAAAGAGAGGGAGCTACAAATTTGGGAGAAAAAAATTCACTAAAAGGATAACAAACAGCCATAAAGTTTCAGTCGCGCTAAAAAAGCTTCTGAGGCAAGTTTTTGTGAGTTTTTGCGAGTTTCGGGCAAGGTTCAAAAGACGATGAGGTGAATATGGTGAAGGGTAATAGATAATAGGTATGTGAAGCTATCTCCTTTCTTTTGGCATCTTTTTGGAATAAGGATGTAAAGATACCCTTCTTTCCTTTTGACGTGTCTCGACATAAGTATATGATAATAGATGTATATGATTACTCCATGAGGGAAAGTAGAGAGTATATAAACCAAATAGATGAAGTGTATACGATTCCAAGGAAGTTCCTCTTTTCAAAGCCATTAGGATAGCCAATTTCTTGATTCTCAAAAGATATTTTATTATGACTTGATACGGGAATATGATCCCAAAAGTTCCATTTTGACCTATTCCATAGTGGAAATCAAAAGGTAGTTGATATGACTCTTGTCTTGATTTTTGAATGATAGCACATTTTGAGTAATCCATCGATTCTCAATTACGATCTAAAATGCATATGGTTACTCATTACTCTACTCGTGCATCCTGTTAATACATCTTTCACCAAGTCCTATAAAGGGCCGGGTATGACCGAGTCCCATAAAGGGCCAGGTATGATTTATGATGATATGATTATTCACCGAGTCCCATGAAAGTCCGAGTATGACGAGTCCCATTAAGGGCCGAGTATGACCAAGTACCATAAAAGGACGGGTACGATATATGATTATATGATTATTCACCGAGTTCCATAAAGGGCCGGGTACGTAATCATGCGCAGTTCACTGCATTATCCACCATGTCACTCACTAAAGGGTTGGATGCGCTATATGAGGAAATGATAATGCAATGACATGAAAAACTCACAGAGTAGCTCACTAGAGGGATGGGTACGTATGTATATATATTTATATGTATGATGATGTGATGTGATAAGATGGTAATAGCACCGGACCCTATGATCGTCCTACAGTTACGATTCATTGAGTCCTTGAAAGGGACGGCTATATTATATAATATGAGCATGCATATTTTTATAATTCGCAAGATACATGTACAGTGTTTTCTTACGTAACGAATTCATCCCCCTGGCTCTCTTTATTTCAGATATGCTTCTAGTTATGCTTTGTATACTTAGTACATATGTCGTACTAACCCCCCTTTCTCGGGGGGCTATGTTTTATGCCCACTGGTATAGATACACACATTGGGGATCCACCAGCATATGAGTCCCACTCAGCAGTTCAGAAGTGCTCCATTGTGCCGGAGCCTAAATTTTAGTACTAACCCTAGATGTATATGTTTATTTGTCTATGGGTACGATGGGGACCCTATCCTGCTTTATGTTACTGTTCTTACTCTTCGAGGTCTATGGATATGTAAGTGGGTTGTATATATATATGTGTATGTTTGTTCTTATATTTTATAATGGCCTCGTCGACTCATATGTTATCATGCATGTCGATACATTATAACTCAAATAGGAGATAGGTTCACTTATATTTAGCAGGGGTATACACGAGTGTCCAGTTCAGGCACTCATCATGGCCCGCGGGGTTGAGTTGTTACAAATCCTATTCTTGAATGGAAGGACAATGATTCAGTGGTTAAGAGTAGATTTATCTCATGTATTAAGGCCTGAAAATTGATTTCAAAAGGGTGAATTTATCACATTGTGCAAGTTAGGGACATCGATTCCAAAACCTACTCTTGAGTCAATTCTTATAGTTAATGAGTTCTTCGATATGTTTCCTGATTACTTGTCTAGTATTCCTCCCGAATGGGAAATTGACTTTAGCATAGATCTCCTTTCCAATACCCTACCTATTTCTATTTCTTCTTACCATATAGCTCTGTTGGAACTTAAGGAGTTGAAGGAACAATTGAAGGATTTGTTGGATAAGGGTTTTATAAGACCGAGTATTTCACCATGGGGTGCTACCGTGTTATTTTTTAGAAAGAAGGATGGGTCACTCTAAATGTGTATAGACTACCGGCAATTGAATAAGCTCACCATAAAGAACAAATATCCAATTCCAAGGATAGATGACTTGTTTGATCAATTACAAGGAGCAAGCTACTTTTCTAAATTTAACCTCCATTCCGATTATCATCAATTTAGGGTAAGGGTATGATATTCCCAAAAATGTCTTTTCGAATGAGGTATGGTCATTGTGAATTTATAGTCATGTCATTTGGTTTGACTAATGCTCCATCTATATTCATGGATATGATGAATCATATTTTCAATCCATATTTGGACATGTTTGTAGTGGTGTTCATTGATGATATCTTCATTTATTCTCGAAATGAGGAAGATCATATGGGTCATTGAGGATTGTGTTGCAAATATTAAAAGAAAAGCAATTATTCGCTAAATTTAGTAAGTGTGAATTTTGGCTAAAGGAGGTTACATTTCTTGGCCATGTGGTGTCCGATGATGGGATTAAATTAGATCCAAAGGAGATGGAGGTAGTTAAGAATTGGCCTAGACCATTATCTCTTTCGGACATAAGAAGCTTTTTGGGCTTATCCGGATACTACAGAATGTTTTTTGAAGGGTTCTCATCTATTTCTTTGCCTTTAACTAAGTAGATAGAAAAGAAGGAAATATTCCAATGGTCAGAAGAATGTGAGAAAAGTTTCCAAATATTGAAGGATCATCTTACGTCGGCCCCTATTTTGACATTGCTCAAATGTTCGGATGGGTTTTTTATTTATTTTGATGCTTCACGTGTTGGTTTGGGTTGTGTATTGATGCAATACATAAGGTTATAGCCTATGCCTCTAGACAACTTAAGGTGCATGAAAGGAACTATCCAACGCATGATCTTGATTTGCAGCGGTTGTGTTTGCATTGAAAATTTGGTGCCATTATCTTTATAGTGTGCATGTTTATGTGTTTACCGACCACAACAACTTGCATTATTTTTTTAGTCAAAGACATTTGAACCTTAGACAAAGAAGGTGGCTTGAACTCCTCAAAGACTATGATATGAGCAAATTTTATATTATTCGGGTAAGGCAAATATTGTAGCTGATACCCTTAGTCAGTTTTCTATGGGTAATGTCGCACATGTTGAGGAAGATAAAAGGGAATTAGTTAAAGAGGTCCATAGATTGGCACATTTAGGTGTGTGTTTGGTTGATTCCAATTATATAGTCATTTTTATACATAATAGTTCAAAATCATCTCTTGCAGCAGATGATAAGGCCAAACAACATAATGATTAAATTTTAATCTGTCACGACCCAACCCCGTAGGCCGTGATTGGGGTCCGACCTGGAACAATGTATATATAACTATCAGATGTACCAATCGATATAAGAACTATACATAAGAACCCCAGTGGGTCATATCATTTCTATGTACATATAATCGCTTTCATTTGTATCTTATCATGAAAGGGCGTGCAAGCCGATAAGGCTGCCATAACGTCTTGACATTTGTCATTCACCATGTGGACATAACTGAATAGAACTTATATGTATAAACCACATACAAGTCTCCAGACTTCTAACAATATTAACAGAAATATATGGCGGGACAGGGCCCCTGTTGTAACCCTGAATAAACAAATATATACATTAGAAGATCAGCACCAAAAGCTGGGCTCTAGAATAGTGGAGCACCTCCGACATAGCTGAGTGGAAACCTTAATCTGGTAGATCCCTAAAATGAATATCTGTACCTATGGGCATGAAACACAACCCCCCAAGGAATGGGGGGTCAGTACGATATATGTATTGAGTATATAAAGCATAACATAACATAACCGAGCTAACAATTGAAGTATGGATGCCGAAAACAAATATAACAGTTAACAAATTTCTCTACCTGCATCTTATGACATGAGGGCATGTATATCTTCCTTACATACCATACCTGTCCCGCTGTGGGACTTGGTACTATAAGTGTATCACTATATTTTCACATGCATGCCTATATACTATATCCGTCCCTTTAGTGAGGGACTCGGTGAAGCTATCATTTCATCGTCTATCATGTTCGGCCCTTCATAGGATGCGGTGAATAATTATTTTATCATATATCATGCCCGACCCTTCAAGGGATGCAGTGAATAAGCATTTCATCGTTTATCATGCCCGGCCCTTCATGGAATGTAGTGAATAATCATTTCATCATATATCATACCCATCCCTTCATGGGATGCGGTGAATCAGCATTTCATCATTTATCATGCCCGACCCTTCATGGGACACGGTGAATAATCATTTCATCATATAGCATGCCCGGCCCTTCATGGAATGCGGTGAATCAGCATTTCATTATTTATCATGCCCGGTCCCTCATGGAACGCGGTGAATAATCATTTCATCATATATTATGCCCGACACTTTATGAGATGCAGTGAATAATGTATTAGCAGTATGCGTGAGCAGAGTAGTAAATAACCATATGCAGATAAATTCATCATTTAAGGCTCAACAAAATGGTCAAATGAACCGTTACTTGGAAAGTAGGGTAGGAATCATCTCCAATACCCTCTAGATGCCATTAGGGACTATGTCAACTGGAGCCTCAACTTCATAGTCATATGTTACTATAGTATGAACCATCTTATAGAAGTTCGAGTATTGGCTATCTCAGAGCCTTTTAAACAGAGGAGCCTTTTCGTATCAATCATTATTCAATATTATAGAAGACTTGAGGAATAGGATCTTAACTCCTTTAAGAGTCTTAACAACTATAAGTGAACGAGAAACATGTATCAAGGAAGTGCCCAACAACTTATGGAACCAAGACATTTGTTATTGTAGGGTCCTTAGGAATAAGAGATTATGAATAGAGTTACCCCAAGATTCATATACATATCGTTTGTAACCTATATCTAAGACATGCCAAAAAAGAAAAGGGATGGGCTTTCATAGATTTGAAACATGCCAAACCAAGGGAGAGATAGGCCTTACATACTTACTACTTTTCTTCATATAGAAGACTTAAGAGGCAATATTTCACTTATTGTAGGAGTTCTAACATCAAGAAATAGGTTAGAGGCATGAATCATTCTCAAAGCTTTATGAATGGAATTATCCTCAAAGCACATATTACATTCCACTTATAGCTAAGACATGCCCAAAAGAAGAGAAGGATAGCTTCACATACCTCGTATCGATTGCTTTTAACCCGGCTTATCTCATCGTCCTCCGATCCTATTTAACATAAATGTAATACTAATATTAATAATATTTAACTCTCCAGCTTCTAAATCCACAACCAATCACCCATAGGAATCAATTCCTTATTCGCCTTTCTCGACTAGTCTTGACTAGCCTATTAGTTAGGTAAGAAGTTAACGGAATTTGGGCAGCATATCCTCTATAACTCGCCCTATCCAAACTTCAAATTAACCTCCAAACCTTAGCATACATATTAAACACAACAACAAGCATGCAATACACACTTACACCACTTCAATATTACACAAAACGAGTCCCAAACAGCCCGCTCAAACTACAACTCCAAAATATGGTTTTCAATCTTTATTTCGCAAAATAAAAACCACACGAAATGGGACGTGATGTGGCTGAAACCAGCAGAACTTATACCTATATTTATACATTTTTCCAGCCCTGTAACACTACAAAACAACTCCCAATACAACCCCACAATAACAACGATACTAGTTAAACTTTAAGCCGACTAGAATACACAGAAATAGTCTCTACACGACTTGCAGCCTCCTTGAGCAGTGAAGTACATATTTTCACATCTATAAATCATATTTACACACCCATAAAATGATTAAACACTTACCCAAATGTGGGACAAGAGAATCAAACCTTACCTTGCTGAAAATTGACTTCGGAAGCTCCTTAACGTGATGAAAATTGGTGGGGCTGCTCGCTGCACTTGTTGCTGCCCCAAATAATTACTTTACGCTATTAAACACCGTTAGATAACTGTAGGATACCTTAAATAATTAATTCACGGAATGAACGTCCGAGACCTTACTTGAAATGAAGCAACCCGTGGCTGCCTTACTCTTGTTCTCACGCTTTACTCTTATTTTCTAAGTTAAGAATGTTGAAAATTGATGTTGATCCATCAATACACATGTATATATATGTTTCCTTAAGAGGGGACATATGGAATCCCTTAGGGGTGACACGTGCCAGCCCCCTAGGGTGCCACCTCATCAATGTACCGACTCACATGCTGCCATATGGCAGCATGGGGTCCACCCCAAGAAGGTGAGTCACCTACTTGCTTCCAAGTAGGTTCTACGCCTCCTTCTGCCTCTTTCGTAGATTCATAATCTTATCTTACTTTAAGAGCATATGTATTCCTTGCTACTTAATCTTGATGTGTACTCAAGTAGCTTAGTTATGTAAGACGTCCTAGTTGGTAGCTTATGAAATCAAGTTGAGTTCCATGACTTGTTATTTTTCCTCCAACTCCTTTCAAATTCTTATAACTCTATTTCCAACCTTCCGTATTATGGGGCATCACATCCTCCCTTCCTTATAGTTATTTGATAACGTTCAGATACTATGGGTCATGTGGCAACTTTTAAGAAACTTACGAAAGTATTTCGAGGCACAAAAGTATGGGTCATAACATAATCAAATTGAAGAAGTCGGTTGATAAAAAATCTATTGACGTTTTCTCTCAAGGAGAAGATGGGGTACTATGTTACAAAGGTCATTTGTATGTTTCAAATGTTAATGGATTAGGAGAGTTGATATTGAATGAGGCTCATAGTTCTCGTTATTCAATTCATTCGAGATCCACCAAGATGTATCGTGACATGAAGGAAGTGTATTGGTGGAATAGAATAAAGAAGGACATAGCGGAGTTTGTGGCTAAGTGTCCAAATTATCAATGAGTGAAAGTTGAGAATGAAAGGTCGGGAGGTCTAGCACAACAAATCGAAATTCTTACATGGAAGTGGGAAGATGTAATTATGGACTTTTCATGGGTTTGCCCCGTGCTAGAAGATTACATGGTTCTATTTGGGTCATTGTGGACTGAATTACCAAATTAGCACATTTTCTACCGGTCAAGACTTCTTAGGGTGCCGAAGACTATGCTAAGTTGTACATTCATGAACTTGTAAAACTTCATGGTATTCCTTTGCCTATTATATCGGATAGAGGTACTCAATTTATTTCACATTGTTGGAAGTCATTTCAGAAAGGTGTTGGTACTAAAGTCAAGCTAAGTACTGCTTTCCATCTTCAAATCGATGGAAAAGACAAAAGAACAATTCAAACATTGGAGGACATGTTAAGGGCATGTGTGATTGATCTTAGAGGAAGTTGGGATGAACATTTTCTATTTATTGAGTTTGCCTACAATAATAGTTATCACTCTAACATCCAAATAACTCCTTTTGAAGCCTTGTACTAGAGGAGATATAGGTCTCTGGTGGGGTGGTTTGCAGTAGGTGAGATGGCATTGATTGGTCCAGATTTGGTAGTTGATGCAATGGAGAAAGTAAGGATCATAAGAGAAAGATTGAAAATGGCTCAAAGTCATCAAAAGTCCTATTCGGATACTTGGAGGAGAGAGCTCAAATTTGATGTGGATGATATGTTGTATTTGAAGATTTCACCTATGAAAGGGGTAATGCGGTTTGGTAAAAAAGTGAAGTTGAGACCTAGATATATTGGACCCTATAGGATATTGAAGCGCATTGGCAAAGTAGCATCTGAGTTAGACTTGACACTTGAGTTGGTTTTGGTTCATCCAGTATTTCATATGTCATTGTTAAGGAAGTTTGTGGGTGATCCACATTTTATTGTGCTAATGGAGAATGTAAGTATTGAAATAAATTTGACTTATGAGGAGGTCTCGACTGAGATTTTAGACCGGCAAGTGAAGAGGTTAAGAAATAAAGACGTTGCATCTGTCAAAGTCTTATGGAGGAATCAACAAGTAAGGAGTGCTACGTCGGAAGTAGAATCAAACATGATGAAGCGTTATCTGTATCTCTTTCCTTCAAGTCAAGCCTAAAGGTACTAAGTTGTTATGATCAAATCGATTAACCTCCTACGTTTCAATTCCATATGTCATTCACATGTATGCATGATTAATGAAAATAATTTTCTCAAAGACTATGTTTTATGTTAAGTACGAAGTTTACATGTTCTATGTATTTTTTGAAGTGTCCTCATGTTCATGTTGGGTTGTTAGTGATTTTTCCATGTCCTTCCTATATTAGTTAAATTTCATTTAAGGAAGAATGTTCCCAAGGGGGAGATATTGTAACATCCCTCAAAATGCTCATAAGTGCCATAAGAATGCTTTGGGAATAGGCCGCTCAAGTAATGCATCATCTTTAATCTTTTTGAAAAATCTGAGTTTGGAATATCGATCGGGGGGGTCAAAACCTACAGAAAAATGATCTCGGTGGATTTTTAGAACCCGTAGATCAAAATATTCTCAAGAAACTGCACAAAATAAAAAGGTCCGCAACAAGTCCGCATCGCGGACCTGACGATGTGTTTTTGGCCGAATTTAATTTTTAGTAAGGGCACTTTAGACCTTTCCCAAAATTATTATCTAATGAACCTAGAAATTTTTAGGACCTAATTCAAGTCTATAAATAAACCTAAACCTCTAATTCTATTCATTTTTCTACAATTCACCTACTCAAATATTTATCTCTCTACACAACACTCTCAAGGGCTCCATTGAGGACTTCAAGTAAATTCACTCAAGTCTCCATCAAAACTCTCAAGTTCTTCCAAATTATTTAGTGTCCTCACTTAAGGTATGTGGGTATTGATTCATGGATCCTTTCATCCATAAAGCCCAATCAATTTCTCAAGTCTTCTATCAAATTAAAATATGGATGTTATGGGTTTTATGATCTCTATTCCTATTGCATGAATTATGATTCAAAATATAATCATGAGTCTGTTTTGATATAAATTTGTGGTCATTGCATTAAGTTGAAGAGTTCTTCCATGAATTCTTGTATTTTGATCTCTAGGGTTCATAATGTAAAATATGAGTATTTTTAATTATAATTCCTAATGATACTATGTAGCATCCCCTTTGGGAGGATGCCACTTATGAAGGAAAAAATAGTTTTTTTAATAATCTCAAATAGTCAATACATTTAGAAAACTTGTTTTGAAATTCTATTTCCAATTCAACACCATTGCGGGTCCACAAAATACACAAAACCCAAACTAGAAAGAATTCAAAATTATTATCTTCCTTTGTGCATAATGACAAGTCAAAGTATAAACCCAGCACCTGGCATGACTTGAGTTAAAAGCACACTCCAAAAATAGCGAACTAGTCACCCAGTTCAAGTTACAAGAATATGGTTTTGTTTCCATAAGCCTTCAAAATATCATACATAAGTGCCATACGTATCCTATACAAGTCCCCAAAATATTTACAAAACTAGATGCATATGCAGATCTGATCTTCACAAGGACTCCAAAAGTCTAATTCAAATGGCCATTTTTACATTTCGTCCCGCACATTACATATAATAGAAAACAACTATCGCTAAGCATAAAGCTTAGTGGTGTATATATTTTGGGCTTGCAACCATTAAATTCTTCAATTCCCTTGTTCGCCGCATGTGGTTCAGTAAGGTAAAAGTAAGCCCAAGTGAACAAGTATATCAAAGTATTGAATACAAACCTTAAAGAGTTTCAAAATTAATATCAATATTCGAAGATAATTCAATTCAAAAGAGTTGTCAAATAATTAATTTTGCCCACTAGGTATGTCATGCGTTCACACTAAGCACAATCAATATCAAGATGGATCGAAGCACCAAAATCATTAAGGGTTGTCATCCAATATGATGAAAATCAAGAACTATGTTGAAAGTGGCTTTCCACTCGTACTCGAGAATGGACGAAACCCCATCATCAAGAAGAAATATAAATCTAAAGTCAAGATGGGCAAGATCCAAATCGATAGGCATGCCAATATCGATGATAAGTCACCATAACAACAAGGACGAAGTCCCAACAATAATGTAAAATGATCAAGCTATTCATACAAGTGGGCGATTTAGCAAAAATTTTCCAATATTTGAGATAATAGTCATACCATAATACAAGACAAGGAGTAAGGAAAAAACCCATCCAAATACTTTAAATTTAAGAAAATAAAATATTCCAAGTTCAAGTTTATATACAAACCTTGGCGTTTTAGCACATAACAAGTTCTAACACAACTCGAGGAGCTTAATTCCTCTACGCCATAGACCAACCAAAATCCAGTTCCTCTTAGTTGGTATAAGAGCATATACACCTTAAATAAAAAATCAAATATCTACATAAATTAAAGAGTCTCATCATATCGAAACTAAACATGAAATCAATAAAAATTAGCCCAAACTATCAAAATAGGAATTCTAGATAGCCTACTGTCTTGTATTGTTGCTCAGTTTTGAAGGGGTAAATAGGAAACATGCTTTGTGGCCTCAATAAAATTTATATACATGTGTCTTAGGGTCGTATACACTTTTGAATCACCTCTACATCCAATCTGTACAAAAAGATATGCCCAAAATACCAAAAACAGTCCATGTAGGATTTTTAAAACAAAATTTGGGCAGCACCTCCCCTGTACTTTATTACCCTTTTTCTAGCACATAAAAGTAAAACTGGGTTTTAGAGCCTAAATGAAAGTTATATCCCTATGAAATATCTTTCCAAAATATCTTGAATCACTCGAAATAAAGCTTTATAGAAGGAGTTATACTAATATTACTAACAGTAATCCCATCAAAAAATGAGTTTGTTAACAAGAAACCTCCGCTTCTCGATGACGATACCCATCGAGTGTTGTTAAACACCATTACTTAACCAAAGAATACCTTAGTCAATTAATTTATAGAACAAAATCGGAGGACTTACCTTACTTCAAGCCAAACCCGTAGTTGCCTCTCTTGATTCTCTACATTTTCTCTCAACTTTTCTGACTTTCTAAGTTGTAGAATGGGTCTAGATGAAAGATTATTCATCTTTACATATATATATATGCTCACTTAAATTGTGACACATGGAAGCCCCTACAGGTGACATGTGTCCAGCCCCTAGAGCGCCACCTTATCCATGCGCCTAATCCAAAGCTGCCACATGGCAGGGTAGGGTCTACCCCAAGTAGGTGTGTTACCTGCTTTGTCAAAATAGGTGCGTCGTCTCCTTATTTCTCTTTCGTGGGTTCGGAATCTCGTCTCACTTTAAGAACCTATAAAATCCTTGCTACTTAAGCTCGATATGTACTCAAGTAGATTTGTTATGTAAGACAACTAGTTTGGTAGCTTACGCAAGTAGGTTGATTATCACGACTCATTACTTCCTCTCTAACTCCTTCCAAATCCCTCTAGACCTATTTCCAACCTTCACTACTCACATAAAACTTCATAAATAACGTGTATCACCTAGCAATATTTTAGAAAAAACCATAAAAAGAAAATTGGGGTATTATAAGATTCATGCCTACCAGTTTGATAATGACATGTTGAGAATAATTTAGGATAAAGTATTGAAATACGAAGATAAATTGACTTCCTTTGATCTCTATGAAAGTTTGAGGATCAGCAGTCATATTTGTTTGCAAAAGGTTGGTGATTGGGTATGTATGATATTGGTGCAGACTCATTGTTCACATCATTCTATTTTCCCATGAGCGGAAAAGATGTTTCCTGACTTGAAACAACACTATTGGTGGTGTGGCATGAAGAGAAACATTGTTTATTTTGTAGCTAAGTGTTTAGATTGCCAACAAGTGAAGTATGAACATCAAACACTTAGTGGTTCTATAAAAAGGAGGCCTATTCTCGAGTGGAAGTGGTAGTGCATTACTATGGACTTTGTGATTGGTTACCCTTGATTTTTGGTAAGCATGATTTAGTTTGGTTGATTGTGGATTATTTAACCAAATTGACTCATTTCATTTCAGTGAAGACAAGATATAATGCATAACAGTTGGCTAGGATGTACATCTGTTAGATTGTTCGGTTTCATGGAGTGCCCATCAATTTAGCTCTAATTTTTGAAGTTCTATGCAAGAGAAGATGGGTACCAAGATTAAGTTGAGCACAACTAATGGTCAGTTAGATCTTGTGTCATAAACTTTGGTGGTCATTGGGACTAGTCCCTTTCTTTTATAGAGTTCACTTATAACAATAATTATCATTCCAACATTCAGATGGTGCCATTTGAGGCCTTATATAGGAGGAGGTGTAGATGTCTCGTGGGATGGTTTAATTGTTTTGTGGTGCGACCTTGGAGTATCGATTTGTTGAGAGATGCTATGGATAGGGAGAAATTAATTTAGTAGAGCTTTGTGACTACCTATAATAGGAAGAGGAGCTATGTGGAAAGGCGTGTTTATGATGTGTCATTTGCTATTAGCGAGCGAGTGTTGCTCAAGGTGTCACCCAAAAAAGTTGTGGTGACGTTTCTGAATAAAGAAGAGCTTAGTTCAAGGTTTATTATCCCTTTTGATTCTTTGAAGAAGTATGGGGAGGTGACCTATAAATTAGCCTTGCCCCAAAACCTTTTAGTTTTTCATCTTGTGTTCCATGTATTAATGCTTAAGTGTTACCTGCATTATGGCTCTCATATGATTTAGTGAAAGTCTGTTTCTTTAGATCAAGATTGTCATTAAAGGAGTAACCTGTTGCTATCTTTGATAGATAGACTAGATAGTAAATATCAAAGCATATTTATTCACTGAAGGTGTAGTTGAGGCATCAGCATATTGAGGAGGCTACATGGGAAGTAGAGTCCGACATATACATACCTCAACTTTTTTCCCCTATAGGTGTTTTACTTTAGTTTTTATTTGAAGATAAACATGTGCTTTATTGGTGGATGATGTAATGTGTCAATTCTTTAGAGATTACTTTATCATGTTAAATGACCATTTACCCTTCCCCTTAGTATTTTCATACTTTTTTTGTGTTCTGACGATGGTTGGCATAGTTCTCGATGCGATCGGATGTGATTTTAGTGATTTGAGACCTTGAGTGAAATTTTTATTGAGATAATTGTCATTGGTAAACATATTGAGATCTGAGCATTAGATAGAAATCCATCAGTTCCACTATGTCCAAAACGTCAAATTTTGTCTAGTTGAGTGTTTACTTAGAGCTTCGGGACCTTAGAATGTGTTTTGAGTATTTAGGCTAAAAGTTGAGTTTAGTCCTAAAGACAGGCCCGAGAAGGTATTTTTTTCATAACAATCATTTTTTGGATATACGACAATTCCATTAGTTCTGAAACATATTTGATAATCAATTTGCACTATTAGTTCTAGTTTATATCGTTCTGGATGATTTTCGAAGGTCAAAAAGATATTTTCAAGGTTGCTGGTGCATATTTGTAACGATGAAAAAATTGACTTTTAGCAATGAAAAATGGGTCTAAGCGAAAAAATCGCTATGTTAAAAATCTATCCTAACTCAGTTCATATATTTAACATTTGGGGGCAATAAAGGTCCATTGTGATTTTTGATGCATTTTTCTTCTATAATTATTAGGTACGCATTTGTAACCTTATTTTACTCATTTTCCAAGAATATTCTTTCATAGTTTGTCATTTCTATTCATAAAGTGGAGATTTTAAACCCAAAGTAGAGAAATAAAAAATTGTTGATTTGAAGGTCGATTTGAAAAGGGTTATCATTTATTTTGGGATTTAAGGTCCTTGTCTTTTGAATAAACTGATTTTGACAAGGGTTTTTCAAAATTTCTCGTTTTAAACTGCCTTGCATGTGTGATTTTTGGGGTTTCTTCTCCAAGTTGTAAAATTATTAATTATTTGATTTGGAGCCCCATTTCTACTCGATGTTAATAGGTTTTTCAACCACGAACACATTTTTACTTGTACAACATGACTTCTACCTACTTGATTTTGAATCGGTTTTTGGATAATTTTAACCCCAAATTCTAAAATATTGCACTGTGGGTATCGTTAGACTTCTTTTTGATGAACACTTTCCATTATTGATAATTGATCATCATTTTGGAGTCGGTGTTTGTGATTAACTCTTCAGTTAGAGTGTTTAGGAGAAGTCTTGGCCTTGAAGGTATGTTTGGTGATCCTTCGTTGAGACTAGAATTGGGTAATTAGTCATTCATATGTTATAGACTTTTGGATGGGGTCGTTATGTGAATTGGGACTATTGATTATATTGTGATTCCCGTGTGAGGGCTTATGTGTATGGTTAGCCCATGTGGGGGACTTATTTTTTATTCTATTTTGCTTTGAGAGAATGTGTTTCATGATTTTCCTATGAGAAAAGCTTGTAACACTCTTTGACTTGTAATGCCCATGTGAGGGGTTTATTTAGGAGGTGTTTATCGCACATAAGTGTAACACCCCACAAATTAAAGAGTCAAAATAAAGGAACAAATTATGGATAATAGCCTGAATGAGCTGCTACAACTCAGTCAACGAGTCATGGGAATGACTCGTAGGACCAAGGATGAGCCCTAAAATTTGACTAAGCGAAGAGGGAAGTATATGAGTTAATGTTACAAATCATAGAAGAAATGACGAGTCGTACAAATGAGTTGTCAAGGACCTTTAGAGATGTGGTCCTACAGGTTCCTCAAACCCTATAGAATAAATCAAGTCTACGACTCATAGTCAGGTCTAGGACTAGTAGAAATGATTCATAGAGGAAGTTGAAAGACTCAGTCTTCAGGGTTTCTGTAACCCTGCTGGATGAGTCACTTCGATGATTCATAGAAGTGTCTACGACTAGTAGAGATGAGTCATAGATAAACTTCTGAGGGTCAGTCCTTAGGGTCTTTCTCAAACCTTTTAGGACTAGTTTGCTTTACAACTTGTAGAAAGTCCTATAATTCATATGGTTAGTTGAGGCCGAGTTTTAAAGGGATATTTTAGTCTTGTTCCATATATTAACATCAAAGTGTGGTCGATTTGGGGTCTTAATTGACCTATATAAGGATCTTAAGCTATACCAAAGACCTCATGGTCACTCTTAGTCCAAAATTCTCAAAACCCTCCATTTCCAAAAATCCTCCCAAAGTCTTCTTCATTTCCAGTAAAGTCTAGGGTTTTATTTCAAGATCTTCAAGTCTTCATTTTCAAAGCTGCATTAACGCCTTATTCCCAAGGTATGTGGGTCTCATTAATGGGTTATTCTATCCATGGAGCCCAAGTATTTTCCTAACCTAGCAACTCAATTTCAAATGGAGGAGTTTATGGGTTTCGTATTATGATTTCAAATGTATAAGTTATTGAATACTTGAACTTATATATCTTAGTTTAGGATGGCTCTTGATTTCATAAAATCTTTGATGTATTAAATGTCTTTATATGAAGACATTAAATGAGTTTTAAAGTGTATTGGTGGGTTATTTTAAAGATGTCTTAAGTGTTCATTCCATTTCTCTCATGCATGCTAGCATTGATTTCAATGATTTGTAAGTTGATTGAATAGAACCTACCTAGTTTCCCTCTGTTTCAATAAAGTTTGAATTGAAATCTTTGACGCAAAAATGAATATTTATGAAAGCAAAATGTCTATGATGAAAAGAGTCTTATGAAATAAAGGAATGATGAAATGATTATGAAATGATGTATTCCACTTGTAAAAGGCCAATTCTTACTTGTGTGAATCTAAGAAGAGTTTTTATGAGCTATTCTACCTAATGATACTTTGATGATCTAAAACTATGTAAATGATTATGTTCTTGTATTATATTAAACTATTCCATGAGATTGGCATAACACTGAATCGGGTATTGAGGTGGGATTCGGTAAGGGAATCGTAGTAGCAACCCCTTGTCTCATTAATTTTGTACCAACATAAGAGTTTTTGTAGGCTTAAGCTATTGGGTCCATAAATAGCCCTAAACATCAAAGAAATAAATAAAATTGACAGAATTCTACTAGGCAAGTAGTCTCCCCGTGCCAACGTAGGGGGCTATGTTGGATTCCATGTAATAGATCGCATGGTCCTAAATGTCAGTTATGGTCATCTTCCCATAAATGAATGTATCAAATATTATTTACTTAATTGATTATGCATGCATTGCACTATGGTCCATACTATATTAATGTTCTAATGTTTCTTCAATGTTAATTCATACATACATAATTAGTACATTCAAAGTACTGACCCATATTCTTTTTCCAACTTGATATCCACCATGTAGGGGCTGGTGTTGCTCCACATTCACCTCCACTTGACTAGTTTGATTTCACTTAATGTTACCTAGTTAGTAACTTTCTTTGTTTCGAGAATAATATTTCATCCCTTTTCTAGCTTATGTTATGTAATGACTTTTGAATACCTTTCATGGTTCTTATTTCCATTTTGATTATTTCAATTGAGGGTGAGATAGGGACATTTCTTCACCCCCGTCAATTCTATTAGTAGAGGTATATTTGGACACAATTGGATAATCTTTTGAAGTTGTTAATGAATCTTCTTCTATGATGGTCCCTTAGTCCGGCTTCCCTATCTATTTCCACTTATTCTTATTGTATGTCATTACCTATGAAAAGCTAAATGAATTCTAAGAGGATTGGGTGATTACATATGGGTATCTAATTCGCCGTGTAGCATCAAGGCCCTAGGCTTGGATCATGACAAACTTGGGTGGTTTTGAATGGTTATTGGAGTCAAACATACCACATACAATAGGATCTTATTCATGGTTGTGAAGCATGCTACAACTATGAATAGGAGATTATGGAATGTTTAGAAAAAATTTCCCATCTTTCATGATTCACTTCATGCCTTAGAGTTTTCCTAAGATTTTGTATAACTAACGAATCATTTTATGTCTTCTAAATCATGCCTCCAAGAAGGGTACCTACACCTACAGAAAGGGTTGATGTAAGACCCCGAAAAGGTGAAATGCCCTAAACCAAGGAACCAAGGACGAATTCTTAGAAAAGTTATAGAAAACTTGCACCAGAAGCTGACCACAGAATCCTTCACAGATAGTGGTAGGCACCACGGACCATGATGTGCAACCATGGTAGAGATTTAGAGGCTTAGTCTTCAGAGGACAAATCACGATGGAAGACCATGAACCCTAGTGAGAACCACGGGCTGTGAAATCCTCTGTGGTGACACCTCTCCAAAGTCCTTATAAATTTCCCTAAGGCAGGGCCCACAGACGACCATCACAAGGCATGGAGACTTTCATGGACCATTTAGTGGTCTGTCATGGCCACTTATGCAGGCTTCCTACAGGACCTCCAACACGTTCACCCTACATGGGCCGTGATGCGATTCATGGACCGTCAAGGTTTCCGCGAAGAAATTTCAGAGACTACCCTTCAAGTCCCTTTTCTGAATTTCTCTAAGTCCTTCCTCACGGAACTCCACAACGGACCATGATGAGCATGACCGACCATGAAGGGTTCCCGCAAAGTTTCTTCCGGCCAGATCTTTAAAGGGATATTTGGTCTTTTCCTGTATTTTAACCCAAAGTGGTGTCATTTTGAAGGCAAAAATTCACCTATCTAAAGAACCTTGACCTTTCAAAGCCCTGAATTCTTTCACTCTAACTTCTCAAACACTAATCCTACCCTCTCAAGTTCTTCTAAGGGATTCAAGGCAAGGCTAGCGTTTCCCAATTCAAGGCATTTAAGTCTCCTTTCTTCCTCAAGTGTTCATAGGGATTTCTTTTCCCTCAAGGTATATGGGTTTTCATCCATGGGTCCTTCCACCCATGGAACCCAAATGTTTTCTCAACCTATCATTTTAATTCAAAATGATGACATCTTATGGGATTTTACATGATGACTTTAAATTTATAGATTATGATATATTTGAAGTTTTTTTACATATATTGATAGATATTGACTCTTGATTTTACTGAAGTTATGATGTTATTAAACTGGTTATGTGAAGGCTTGACAAGAGTTTTAATATATATATGGTTGGTTACTTTTAGAATGTGTATTTTATGCATTTTTATTACTCTCATGCATGATGGATTCTTTTAAGGCATTAAAGGGTTTTTACTAAATGAACCCACCTAGTTTCTTATGATAAAGCAAAATTGAAATGATGTTTGACTCCAAATGAATGGTATCAAGTAAATTTTTATGGAAGAGAGTCTTTATGTTATGAGTGATTGATGAAGGGCATCTTAGCCAAAGTATGTTTTCGATGTAAAAGGAAAATTCTCACATTGAATCAAATACAAGGTTTTAATGAGCTATTCCACTGATTGATGTTTAATGTTAAAGTTATATAATGCTTATGTTATATTAATGTTTAAATTCTATTCCATGGGACTTGACATAGAACCAAATGTAGCATGTAGATAGGGGCTTTAACGAAGGGGTCCTTAATTAAAGCCTCATGTTTCATTAACTATGTGCCACCATAGGGGCTTTTATCGACTATTTTAAGCTAGTGGATCCACGATTAGCCATTAAAGTTAAAGTTAAAGAATGTTTAAAGTTGATCGGAGTTACACTTGATAAGTAGTCTTCCCATGCCAACATGGGGGGATTTGTTTGATTCCATGTAATAGGTCTCATGGTCTTAAATGATAGTTAAGGTCAATTCTTCACAAAATGAATATTTTAAGGATTCACATGATGATTTCTCATGAGTGCATTCACTTACGCATATTTCCTATACATGTCTCGCTCTTATGTTCTTTAATTCATAGAATACTCACATACTTAGTATATTCAAACTACTAAGGCATACTTTTGCCTCCATGATATGAACACGTAGGGACCGACGTCGCTCCATACTCTCCTCCCCATTGGTAAGTTGAGCGTTGAAGGCTACAACTTTGATGAGTTCCCACATTTTGGGAATGACATTCTTATCTTATATAGCTTATGTTAACTTTAGAAATTTAAATTATGTTTTTTATTTTTGACTTAACCTTGAGGCTGAGCTAGGGACATAGCTTAGCCCTTGCTCTGTCTTAATATATAAGGTGTTATTGGATATAGTAAAGGATGTTATGTTGACTTTGACTCTTATTATTGTGAAGCCCCTTAGTCCCTATATTCCTTATGCTTCCTCTTGATTTGTTTATCATTATCAATGAAATGCTTAATGAATGCTAACAGGCTTGGGTAAGGAACCTCCAGGTGTCTCATTCACTGTGTCATATCGAGGACCTAGGCTTGGGTCATAACAAACTTGATATCAGAGTATGAGGCTTTGAAATGGTCCTCAAAGTCCAATATATGGCGTTAAATAAGGTCTTGTTCATTTTTGTGAAGTGTACCATAAATATGAATAGGAGACTATGAGACGTTTAGAAAGAACTGCACTTCTTTCAATTCATATTGTTTACTAGAGTGTCTTAAGTTTTCATCTAACTAACAACCGATTTCATGTTCTTTAGATAATGCCTCATGGAGGAGCACCTCTAAAAGAAAGGGCTAATGATGAGGACCAAGCTCCTCTGGTTTCGGATATCCCACATCATGAGAATGGGGTAACCTCATGCCGAGTTGCATAACATAGTCGCATTATTGGCTCAAGTTGTATCCCACCAAGGGCATTAAGGTGTCCATTCTCATCATGTACAATATTTGGCCTCCCAGTTTTGGGATTCTTAAAGGATAAATCCGCCCAAGTTTGATGGTTCTAAGCTAGATGAGGACCCTGTAGAGTTAATTGATGAGATGTATCATTTTGTGGCTATCATGAGTGTGCCGCGGAATAAAAAGTATGAAATAGTGACCTACAAATTTAAAGGCATGGCTCAAGTATGATATGATCAATGGATTATTGAGAGGAATGAAGAAAGGAGATGGATAATATAGGCAGAGTTCAAAAGTTCCTTTCTAGACCATTTCTTTTCATTAGACTTTAGGGAGGACAAAATCCAATAGTTCATTAAACTCCGTGAAGGGAGAATGAGTGTGAGGGAGTATTCCCTTAAGTTTAAAACTATCCAAGTATGCTCTCTTTATGGTCTCTGACCCCCGGGCAAGGATGAGTTAGTTTATTTTTGGCATCTCAAGCGTAGTTTCTAAGGAATGCAAAATGGCCATGTTGGTTTAAACATCTCTCGGTTCATGACTTATGTTGAACAAATGGAAGATGAGAAGTTGAGGGAGAGGTCTAGAGGTTTCAAGAAAGCTAGAGTGGATGGTGGAGGGTTCAACCCTCAAAGGTCTGGTTATGGCAGCTATGGCAAAGGTCAAGTTGGGCGATGGTGTATGGGTCAAGGTCCAACCAATACTCCTCCTTCCAAGTTTAACAAGAACAAAGGTCCAAACCAAATGGTCCCAACTGAGAATGTTGGCACCTAAGCTTTACCACTGTGTATGAAGTATGGAAGGACCCATAAGAAGAGTGTTTAGTGAGCTCAAATACATGTTTCAAATGCGGCAAACTGGGTTACCATGCTAAGGATTGTAGAGGTGGTAGTGATAATAGGCCTCAAGGACAAGTTTCTTATGGCCAACCAGCTTAAGAAGGTGGCCAATGCACCAACTATTTCAATGCTTTGCATGGGAGGCAAGAGGTTGAGGGAGCACCAAATGTTATTATATGTTGAAGGTCTTTACTTTTGATGTGTATGCATTATTTGATCCGGGTTCAAACTTGTCTTTTGTTACTCCATTCTTAGCTAATAGGTTTGATATATTGCCTGAAATATTAGTAGGGCTTTATTTGGTGTCTACCCCCGTGGGTTATTCGGTTATGGCTAGAAAGGTCTATAAGGGTTGTCCCATGTCCATGTTGCATAAAGTCGTTCCTTGTGACTTTATAGGGCATGACATGGTGGATTTTGATTTCATCCTTGGGATGTATTGGTTACATGCATCTTATGCTACTATAGATTATAAGACTCGTCGAGTCAAGTTTTCATTCCTTATTAAGTTCATTCTAGAATGGGAGGGTCATGATTCGGTGGTGAAGGGAAGATTCATTTCTTGTCTTAAGGCTCGAAAATAGATTGCTAAGGGTTTCTTTTACCACATAGTGAAAATTATGGATGTCGACTCTAAAAGTCCTCCTCTTGAGTCGGTCCCCATATTCAATGAGTTCCCAATGTCTTTACCGATGACCTTCCCGGTGTCCCTCTAGAAAGAAACGTTAATTTTGGTATTGATCTCCTCCCAATACCCAACCTATCTCTATTTTCTTCTTACCGAATGGCTCTAATAGAATTGAAGTAATTGAAGGGACAATTAAAGGATTCGTTAGAAAAGAAGTTCATAAGACCAAGTATTTATTCGTGGGGTGCCTCATTCTATTTGTTAGAAAGAAGGATGGGTTGCTTTGAATTTGAATAGACTACCAGCAATTGAATAAAGTGACTATTAAGAACAAGTACCTGCTTCCTATGATAGATGACTTGTTTGATCAACTGCAAGGGGCAAGTCACTTTCTCAGATCAACCTTCGGTCTGGCTATCACCAAGAAAAGGTGAGGGAGTGTGACATTCCTAAGATGGCATTCTGGACTAGGTATGGTGACTTCGAGTTTGTGGTAATGAGTTTTGGGTTGACGAATGCGCCAGTGGTGTTCATGGACCTAATGAATGGGGAGTTCAAACCATACCTTGATACCTTTGTTATGGTATTCATTGATGATGGTTTGATCTACTCTTAGAGTGAGAAAGAATAGAAGGATCATTTGAGGGTTGTTCTTCAAACATTGAGGGATAGGCAATTGTTCGCAAAATTTAGCAAGTGTGAGTTTTAGCTGAAAAAGGTGGCCTTTCTTGGTCACATAGTGTACTGTGAGGGGATCAAGGTAAATCTTAAGAAAATTGAGGCGTTCAAGAATTTGCCTAGACTATTGTCTCATCTGGACATTAGAAGCTTCTTGGGTCCTGTCATTAACTATAGAAGATTCATTGAAGGGTTTTCTTCTGTCTCATCTCCTATGACAATGTTGATTCAAAATAAGGAAAAAATCAAATGGACGGATAAGTGTGAAAGGAGTTTCCAATCTTTAAAAGATCAACTTACCTCCGCTCCTATTTTGACTCTACCAGAAGGATTAGAAGGGTTTTTGGTTTATTGTGATGCTTCGAATATTGGTTTGGGTTGTGTATTAATGCAAAATGATAAGGTCATAGCCTATTCTTCTATGCAATTGAAACTGTATGAGCATTACTATCCTACCCATGATCTTGAGTTGGACGACGTGGTTTTTGCTTCGAAAATTTGGCGGCACTACATCTATGGGGTACATGTAGATGTGTATACCAATCATAAAAGCCTTCAATATGTGTTCACCCAAATGGACCTCAATCTAAGAAAACGAAGGATACTACATCTACTCAAGGATTATGACATGAGTGTACATTATTATTTGCGTAAAGACAATGTGGTTACCGATGCACTTAGTAGACTATTTGTGGGGAGTGTGTCCCATGTTTTTTTTTTTTTTTTTTTTTTTTTTTTTTTTTTTTTTTTTTTTTTTTTTTCGAGTGTGTCCCATGTTGATGAAGGAAAGAGGGAGTTGGTTAAAGAGGTTCACCAGTTAGATCGATTAAGGGTAAAGTTGTGTGGTATCAATGATGATCGTATTATTGTCAAAAATAGGTCTAAATCCTCTTTGGTAGTGGATGTAAAGTCAAAAAAAAACCTTGACCGAACACTTATCGAGTTAAAGATGTTGGTGAAGGAATAGAAGGTAGAGATATTTTCCCAAGGGGGAGATGAGGTCTTATATTACCAAGGTCAGTTATGTGTTCCGGATGTGGATGGCCTAAGGAGTTTGGTAATGACGGATGCACATAATTCTGCATACTCTATTCACCCTAATTTGACAAAAATATATCCAGACATGAAAGAGTTATATTGGTGGGGTGGCATGAAGAAGGACAGAGCAAGGTTAGTGTCCGAATGTCCGAATTGTCAACAAGTGAAGCCCAAACATCAAAGGCAGGGTGGTCTAACCCAAGATATTCGAATCCCTACATGGAAATGCGAAGATGTGAATATGTATTTTTAGTGGGTTTGCCTCATACTCGAAAGAGACATGATTCTATTTGGATGATTGTTGATAGAATGACTAAGTCGAATCACTTCCTACCGGTTAAGACTTCTAATAGGGCCAAAAATTATGCAGAGTTGTATATTTGGGAGTTGTTCAGATTGCATGGTGTGCCACTATCAATCATTTTGGATTGTGGTACTTAATTCATTTCTCACTCTTGGAGATCATTACAAAAAGGGCCTCGATAATAAAGTAAATTTAAGCACTACATTCTATTGTCAAACCGATGGGCAAGCCGAATTGACAATTCAAACCCTAGAGGATATGTTAAGGGATTGTTTGTTGGAGTTGAAAGGGAATTGGGTTGATTACATACCGCTCATTGAATTTTCTTAAAATAATAGCTACCACTCGAGTATTGAGATGGCTCTGTTTGAGGCTTTATATGGGAGGAGATGTAGATCCCTAATTGGTTAGTTTGAAGTAGGTTAGATGAACTTGTTAGGTACCAATTTGTTACTTGATACTTTGGAGAAATATCATTAGAGAAAGGTTGAAAATAGCTCAAAGTCATCAAAAGTCATATTCCGACACTAAGAGAAGGGATCTTGAATTTAATGTAGATTAAGGTTTCACCCATGAAAGGTTTGGTTCAGTTTGGTAAGAAAGGAAAATTGAACCCTAGGTATGTAGGGCCTTATTAAATCCTAAAGCGGGTTGACAAAGTTGTGTGTGAGTTGGAATTACCTTCGGAAATGACCATGATTCACCCAGTGTTCCATGTGTTAATATTGAGAAAATGTGTGTCAGACCCTAACTCCATTGTGACTTTTGAGGTGTGAATGTTGAGGAGAATTTGACCTATGAAGAAGTCCCAATTGAAATTTTTGACCGGCCACTCAAAAGATTGTGGAACAAAGAAGTTGTTTCCGTTAAAGTCCTTTGGAGGAATCAACAAGTAAAACATGTTACATGGGAAGCGGAAGCAAATACGAGGAAACGTTATCCCTATCTTTTTCATTCTACTAAAGCCTACTGTAATAAGTCATTCATGTTCAAATGTATAAGATTCTTATGTTTCAGTTTTTCCTTAGTCTTCATATGCATGCATGTTCACGAAGTTGAATTTTAAAGTTATGTTTTATGTTTAAGTTTAAAGATCTCTTGGTTAATGCATTTTATGTGTCATTATATATATGTTTTGTTCCTAGTCCTCATGCCTGTGATTTTCTATGTCAATGATTCTCATTCAAGGACGAATGTTTCCAAGAGGGAGATATTGTAAGACCTCAAAAATTTGAAAGGTCCTACAACAAGAAACCATGGACGAATTCTCAAAAAAGTTGCAAAAACCTAGCTCAGAAGTTGACCACGAAAGCCTTCACGAACCACGGTGTGCAACCGTGGGAGGGATTCATAAGCTCAATCTCCAGTAGACGAACCTCAATGGATGACCATGGGCCGTGAAACCCTCTGTGGTGAGACCTACCCAATGTCCTCATGAATCTTCCCAAGGAAGGGTCTATGGAAGACCACCATGGCTATGGAGACTATCATGGACTTTGTAGTGGTCTGTGGTGGCCACTTCTGCAGGCCTACTCCAGGACCTACACCACGGTCACCCTAGATGGGCTGTGATGCATTTCACAGAGCGTCAAGATGTCCGTGAAGAAACTTCAGAGACTACCCTACAAGTCTCTTTTTTGAATTTCTCCTTTATCACGGGACCCCACCACGAATAGTGGTAAGCACCACGGACCATGAAATGTCCTTGTGAAGTCTCTTCCGGCCAGATCTTTAAAGGGACATTTTGGTCTTTTCCTGCATTTTAACCCAAAGTGGTGTCTTTTTTAAGGAAAACATTCACCTATATAATGACCCTAGACCATTAAAATCCCTCATTTCTTTTACTCTAACTTCTCCAACACAAGTCCTCCCCTCTCAACTTTTTTCAAGGTCTTCAAGGCAAGGCTAGGGTTTCTAAATTCAGGGCAATCAAGAATCCTTTCTTCCTCACGTGTTCTTACTGATTTCATTTTACTCAAGGTATATGGTTTTTCAACCATGGGTCCTTCCAACCATAGAGCTCAAATGTTTTCTTAACCTAGCATTTCAATTCAAAATGAAAAAATCTTATGGGCTTCTACATGATGACTTTAAATGCATAAATTATGATATATTTGAAGTTTCTTTAAATATATTGATAGATATTGACTCTTGATTTGATGAAGTTATGATTTTATTAAAGTGATTATGTCAAGGCTTGAAAAGAGTTTTAAGATATATATGGTGGGTTGTAAGAATGTGTATTTTATGCATTTCCATTACTCTCATGCATGCAAAAATTCTTTAAAGGCATTGAATGGTTTTTACGAAATGAATCCACCTAGTTTCCTATGATAAAGCAAAGTTGAAATTAAGTTTGAGTCCAAATGAAGGTTATGAAGTAAATGCTTATGGAAGGGAGTCTTTATGGAATGAGTGATTGATGAAGGGATTTTAGCCAAAGTAAGGTTTCAATGTGATATGAACATTATCGCATTGAATCTAATGAATGGTTTTAATTAGCTATTCCATCAATTGATGTTTTAATGTTAAAGTTATATGATGCTTATATTATATTAATGTTGAAATTTTATTCCATGGGACTTGATGTAGCACCGAATGTAGAATGTAGATGGTGGCTCGAGCAAAGGGGTCCTTAAGTAAAGTCTCTTGTTGCATTAACTATATGCCACTATAGGGGCCTTTGTTGGCTATTTTAGGCTAGTGGATCCACGATTAGCCATTAAACTTAAAGGTAAAAGAAATTTAAAGTTGATCGGAGTTCTACCTAGCAAGTAGTCTCTCCGTTCCAACGTAGGGGGATATATTGGATTCTATGTAGTAGCTCACATAGTCTTAAATGTCGATTAAGGTCGCTTCCTCAAAAAATGAATGTTTTAAGGATTCACGTAATAATTTATCATGCTTGCATTAACTTATGCATATTGTATATTCATGTCTCTCTCTTATGTTCTTCATTTCATACCATACTCATATATATAGTACATTTAAAGTACTAACACATACTTTTGCCTACATGGTATCACCATGTAGAGACCGATGTTACTCTACACTCTACTCCCCATGCCTAAGATGAGTATTGAAGGATACCACTTTTATGAGTTCCCATGTTCCATGAATGACACTCCTCTCTTATCTAGCTTATGTTTAGACATTAAATTAAGTTTGTTATATTTGACTTAACTTTGAGGGTGAGCTAGGGACATGTCTTTGCCCCCCACCAATTCTTAATGTAGAATGTATTGTTAGACATAGTAAAGGATGTTATGTTGTCTTTGACTATTATTATTGTGAAGCCTTTTAGTCCCTATATACCTTATGCTTCCGATTAATTTGTTTATCATTACCAATGAAATGCTTAATAATTGCTAAGACGCTTGGATGAGGCATTTCCGAGTGTCTCATTCATCGTGTTACGTCTAGGACCTAGACTTGGGTCATGACAGTTAAAGATGAGGACCAAGTTTCTTCAGTTCCTAAAGCTCGACATCATGAGGAAGGAGTTACATGTGGAATTTTACAACATCATCATTTTGTTGGCACAAGCAATAGAAACTAAACTAACCAAGGCATTATTCCTCCTCCTCGTCCATCTCATGTTCTTACTCCAACTTCTAGGATATGAGACTTTAAGAGAATGAATTCACTCGAGTGTGATGGTTACAAGGTACATGAGGACCCTATTGATTTTATTGAGGAAGTATATCAGATTGTGGCTATCATGAGAGTGTCTCCAAATGAGAAGGCTAAGCTAGTAGCCTATCAACTCAAAGGTGTGGAAAGGGTTTGGTATGAGCACTAGGTTGTTGATAGGGATGAAGATATAGATCCCACAGAATGGGAAGAATTGAAGGAAGCCTTTCTAGATCATTTCTTTATTTTGGAGATAACGGAGTTAAAGATTCAAGAGTTCATTAATCGTGCCAAGAGGGCATGAGTGTGAGGGAATATTCCTTCAAATTGACTAAATTGTCTAAGTATGCTCGTTTTATAGCCTCTGACAGAAGAGATAGGATCAGAAAGTTTATTTTCTGAGTTTCTTATTTGGTATCCAAAGAGTGAAAGACGCCCATGTTGGTCAAAGATATGGGAATCTACCGACTCGTGACATATGAAGAACAAATTAAGGAAGAGAAGTTGAGGGAGAGGTCAAGAGGGTTCAAGAAGGGTAGAGTTGATGGTGGAGGGTTCAATCATTAAAGGTTCGGTTATGGTAGTAGTGGAAAGGGCAAAGGTGGGCAACAATTTATGGGGCAAGGCTCCACTAATACTCATCCTCCAAGGTTCAAAAAGGATAAGGGTTCTTACTTTATGGTTCCAAGAGAGAATGTTGGTACTCAAGCTTTCCTCGCTTGCAAGAAGTGTGGAAGACTCACAAAGAGGAATGCTTAGCCAACTTCGATGCATGCTTCAAGTGTGCTAAACTGGTCCATTTAGCTAGAGATTGTAGAGGGGGTGGTGGTAGTCCTAAAAGCCAAACTACTCATGGTCAACAAGCTTAAGGAAGTGTCCAACACATCAACTCTTTTTATCCTTTGCATGGGAGTCAAGAGGTTGAGAAAGCACCCAACATATTTATCGGTATGTTAAAGTTCTTTACTTTTGATGTGTATGCATTATCACATCCAGGTGCCAATTTGTCATTTTTTACTCCATTATTTGCTAATAGGTTTGTTGTGTTACTCAAAATATTAGTAGAGCCCTATTTGGTGTCTACCCTGGTTGGTGAATCAGTTGTTAATAGAAAGGTCTATAAAGGGTGTCATGTGTCTATCTTGCATAAAGTTGTTCCTTGTGATCTCCTTGATCTTGACATGGTAAATTTTGTTGTTATTCTTTGTATGGATTGGTTGCATGCATCTTATGCTTCTATATATTATAGAACTCATAGAGTCAAGTTTAAATTCCCAAATGAGTCTATTCCTAAATAGAAGGGTAGTAATTCAGTATTGAAGGGTAAGTTTATTTCTAGTCTTATGGCCTAAAAGTTGATTTCTAAGGGTTGCATCTACCACATCATGAGAGTTAGGGATTTTGACTCCGAAAGTTCTTCTCTTGAGTCGGACCCCATAGTTGATGAGTTTCCCTATGTCTTTCCTGATGATTTACCCGATGTCCCTCCCAAAGAGGGGGTGGTGGTAGTCCTAAAAGCCAAACTACTCATGGTCAACAAGCTTAAGGAAGTGTCCAACACATCAACTCTTTTTATCCTTTGCATGGGAGTCAAGAGGTTGAGAAAGCACCCAACATATTTATCGGTATGTTAAAGTTCTTTACTTTTGATGTGTATGCATTATCACATCCAGGTGCCAATTTGTCATTTTTTACTCCATTATTTGCTAATAGGTTTGTTGTGTTACTCAAAATATTAGTAGAGCCCTATTTGGTGTCTACCCTGGTTGGTGAATCAGTTGTTAATAGAAAGGTCTATAAAGGGTGTCATGTGTCTATCTTGCATAAAGTTGTTCCTTGTGATCTCCTTGATCTTGACATGGTAAATTTTGTTGTTATTCTTTGTATGGATTGGTTGCATGCATCTTATGCTTCTATATATTATAGAACTCATAGAGTCAAGTTTAAATTCCCAAATGAGTCTATTCCTAAATAGAAGGGTAGTAATTCAGTATTGAAGGGTAAGTTTATTTCTAGTCTTATGGCCTAAAAGTTGATTTCTAAGGGTTGCATCTACCACATCATGAGAGTTAGGGATTTTGACTCCGAAAGTTCTTCTCTTGAGTCGGACCCCATAGTTGATGAGTTTCCCTATGTCTTTCCTGATGATTTACCCGATGTCCCTCCCAAAGAGGAAGTTGATTTGGGTATCAATATTCTATTCGATACCCAACCTATTTCTATTTCTCCCTACCAAATGGCCTTGGTGGAATTAATTGGAACAATTAAATGACTTTATGAAGAAAGGGTTCATAAGGCCAAGTATTTCACTATAAGGTGCTCCTGTGTTGTTTTTAATGAAGAAGGAGGGGTCACTTCGAATGTGTATAGACTACTGGCAATTGAATAAGGTGACCATTAAGAACAAATATTCAATTCTTGGGATAGATGATCTATTCGACCAATTGTAAGAGGCTATTCATTTCTCTAAAACTGATCTCTTATCTGGCTATATTCAACTAATTTAAGGGAGTGTGACATTCCAAAGACGACATTTTGAGAACGGTATGGTCACTTTCAATTTTTGGTCATGTCGTTTTGATTAATGAATGTACCGACAGTGTTCATGGATCTAATGAATAAGGTGTTAAAACCCTAACTTCATACTTTTTTGTGGTTTTCATTGATGCCATATTAATTTACTCTCTAGGTGAGGGAGAACATAGATCATTTGAGAGTCGTACTTCAAAACATAAGGGATAGGCAATTGTTTGCCAAGTTTAAAAAATGTGATTTTTTGTTTGAAAGAGGTGGCATTTCTTAGTCACATAGTGTTGGTAATGGGATCAAGTTTTATCTTAACAAAATGGAGGCGGTGAGGAATTAGACTAGATTATTGTCTCTTTTAGAAATTAGGAGGTTTTTGGGTCTAGCCAGGTATTATATAAGGTTCATTGAAGGGTTCTATTCTATCTCATCTCCTATAACAAAGCTGACTTAAAAGAAGGAAAAGTTCATATGAATGGATGAATGTGAGAGGAGTTTCCAAAGTTTAAAACATTGCTTCAAGGTTTTGTTTGAGTTGTTTCTTGATGCAAAATGGCAAGTTTGTAGCTTATGCTTCTAGGCAATTGAAGGTGCACAAGCACAACTACCCGACCCATGATATTGAGTTAGCGGTCATTGTTTTTTCTTTAAATATTTGGAGGCATTAACTCTATGGAGTACATGTGGATGTGTTCACTAATCACAAAAGTCTCCAAGATGTGTTCACCCAAAAGGACCTCAATTTAAGGTAAAAGAGGTGTCTTGAACTCCTCAAGAACTGCGACATGAGTGTGCACTATTATCCAAGTAAAGACAATATGGTTGCCGATGCACTTAGTAGAGTGTCTATGGGGAGTGTTGCTCATGTTAATTAAAGGAAGAAGGAGTTGGTGAAGGATGTTCATTGGTTTACTATAATGAGGGAAAAATTGAGTGGTTTCGACGATGGTAGTATGTTTGTTTAGAAAGGGTTCGAATCTTCTTTGCTGGTCGATATTATGTCCAAAAAACACCTTGACCCGACTTTAGTAGAGTTAAACAAGTGGGTGAAAAAAAAAGAAAGTAGAATTTTTTTCACAAAAGGGAAATGTGGTACTTCACTACTAAGGTCGGTTATTTGTTCCAGATGTTGATGGACTTAAGAATTTGATCTTGAAGGAGGCTCATAATTCTTCATACTCTATTCATCCTAGTTTGACTAAAATGTACCAAGAATTAAAATATCTTTATTGGTGGGGTGGCATGAAAGAGGACATAGCAAGGTTCATGGCTTAATGTCCAAATTCCCAACAAGTTAAGGTTAGACATCAAAGGTCGGGTGGATTAGCACAAGACATTGAAATACCTACTTGGAAGTGGGAAGATGTGAACATGGAATTTGTAGTGGGTTTGCCTTGTACTAAAAAACATTACGATTTGATTCGGGTGATTATTGATAAAATAAAATAGTCAGCTCACTTTCTACTAGTGAAGACCTCCTATAGTGTCGAGCATTATGCTAAGTTGTACATTTGGGAATTAGTAAGGATGCATGGTGTGCCCTTGTAGATTATTTTGGATCGTGGTACCCAATTACCATTTCAAAGGGTTCTTGGTACCAAAATGAAGCTTAGTATCACATTTATCCTCAAACCGATGGGCAGGCCAAATGAATAATTCAAACACTAGATGATATGTTAAGAACTTGTGTGTTAGAGTTGAAAGGGAGTTTGGATGATCATCTACCACTTATTTAGTTTGCCTATAATAATATTTACCACTCAGGTATAGAGATGGCACCATTTGAGGATTTGTATGGTCTGCAGTTGGTTGGTTTGAAATGGGTGAGATTACCTTTTTGGTTCAATATTTGGGGCTTGATTCTTTGGATAAGGTGAGCTTCATTAGAGAGAGATTGAAGGCGGTTCAAAAATTCCTATTTCGATACAAGGAGGAGAGATCTTGAGTTTAATGTCAATGATTGGGTATACTTGAAGGTTTTGCCCATTAAGGGTGTACTTCAATTTGGTAAGAAGGAGAAATTGAGCCCTAGTTATGAAGGGCCTTATAGAATATTGAGATGTCTTGGCAAAGTTGCTTATGAATTGGAGTTGCCTTTCAAAATATCCATGCTTCATTCGCTGTTCCATATGTCTATGTTGAGGAAATATGTGGGTAATCTAAATTCCATTGTGCCTTTGGAATAGTGAATGTTGAAGATAACTTAACCTATACAGATTTCCCATTTGAAATTTTGGACCGGCAAGTCAAAGAGATTGAGGAACAAAGAAGTTGTATCCATCAAAGTCCTTTGGAGGAATCAAAAAGTTGAAAGTTCTACATGGGAAGTGAAAGATGATATAATGAAGCGATACCCTCATCTCTTTTGATTCTAGTCTAGCCTAAGGTAATATGTTCTTCATGAATTGTTTAAGACTTATGTTTCTAGTTTTTCTAAGTCTTCATGTGCATTAATTTTCATGAATTGAATTTTTAAGTAATGTTTTATGCTAAGTTCAAAGATCTCATGTTCTATGCATCTCAAAGTGCCATTTTCTTGATGTTGGGTTTCTAATCCTTGTTCTATGTCATTTCTATATTAGTAAAATCTCATTCAAGAATGAATATTCCAAAGGGGAATATATTGTAAGACCCCGTAAGTTGAAGATTCAAAATGAAGGAATAAATTCTAGAAAATAGACTGAATGAGCTTCGACGACTCAGTCGACTCGTAGAAACTCCTACCAATCGTAGGAGTGGCTCGTAGGACAAAGGATGAGGTCTGAAATTTGACTAAGTGAAAAGGGAAGTCTATATATAATGGTCATGCTGGTTGCTCAAACCCTACTGTACGACTCGAGTCTACTACTCATAAGAACGAGTCATAGAGGAAGTTCAAAGACATAGTCCTTAGGGTTCCTCCAACCCTGCAAGATGAGTCAGTTCAATGATTCATAGAAGTGTCTATGAATCGTAGAGATTAGTCATAGAGAAATTTATCAGGGTCATTCCTCAAGGTCTTTATCAGACCATGCATGAGGAGTCCTCTATACAACTCATAGAAAGTCCTACGAGTCTTAAGGAGGAGTCGTAGGGTCTGATCCGACTAACTTTTAAAAGGGTATTTTTGTCTTTTCCCATATTTTAACATCTTAGTGTGGCCATTTTATGGGATGAATTGATCCTATCTAAGGAACCTGTGCTATCCCAAACCCTTCATTCACACACTTAGTCCCAAATTGTTAAACCCCC
The DNA here is from genome assembly GCF_947179165.1 of Solanum dulcamara. Lineage (NCBI taxonomy): Eukaryota > Viridiplantae > Streptophyta > Magnoliopsida > Solanales > Solanaceae > Solanum > Solanum dulcamara. The sequence continues at coordinate 33,919,777 of NC_077241.1, read as the reverse complement.
TCTTTTAAAGTTCCTCCCAAAGTCTTCTTCATTTCAAACAAAGTCTACGGTTTCATTTCAAGATCTTTAAGTCTCAACTTTCAAAGATGCATTAGGGCCTTGTTCCCTAAGGTATGTGGGTCTTATTCATGGGTTCTTGCACCCATAAAGCCCATATATTTTCCTAACCTAGCAACTCAATTTCAAATGGTGAATTTTATAGGTTTTCATATTATGATTCCAAATATATAAGTTGTTGATTACATGAAGTTTATGTACCCATCTTAATTTCTATTGGCTTTTCATTTCATAAAATCTTTAATGTATTAAAGGTATTTTTATGAAGGCATAAAATGATTTTTAAAGTATATTGGTGGATTGTTTTAAAGATGTCTTAAGTTATGCATTTCATTCCTCCCATGCATGCTAGCATTGATTCAAATGATTCTAAAGTTGATTGAATAAAACCCACCTAGTTTCACTATATTTCAATAAAGTTTGAATTGAAAGCTTTGCCTCCAAAATTATTTTTTATGAAAGCATACAAAGGACACTTATGAAATAAAGGAATGATGAAATGATATATTCCACTTGTGAAAGTCCTATTCTCACTTGTGTGAATCAAAGAAGATTTTAATGAGCTATTCTACCTAATGATTCTTTGATGATCTAAAGCTATGTAACTGATTATGTTCTTGTGTTATATTAAACTATTCTGTAGGATTGACTTAGCATCGAATGGGGCATTGAGTTGGGATTTAGTAAGGGAATCTTAGTAGCAACCCCTTGTCTTATTAACTAGGTGCCAACATAGGAGCCCTTGCAGGCTTAGGGTAGTGGATCCACAAATAGTCTCCACATGACAACTAAGAGGTTATATTAGATTCCATGTAATAGCTCGCATGGTCTTAAATATAGGTTATGGTCATTATCCCACAAATGAACTTATCAAATGTTATTTACTTTATTGATTATGCATGCATTGTACTATGTTCCATACTTTATTAATGTTCTAAATTTTCTTCAATTTTAATGCATGCCTACATACTTAGTACAATAAAAGTACTAACACATACTCTTTTGACTATATGATATCACCATGTAGGTGCCGGTGTTGCTCCATATTTACCTTCAAGTAGCTAGTTGATTTTGTTGAAGGATACCTAGTTGGTGAGTTCCTATATTTCGAGAACAATATTCCTTTCCTTTATCACTCTTATGTTATGTAATGACTTTTGAATACCTTTCATGGTTCTTATTTCCATTTTTATTAAGGGTGAGCTAGGAACATGTCTTAGTCCCCGCCAAGTCTATAAGTAGAGGTGTGTTTGGACACAAGTTGATAATATTTTTAAGTTGTTAGTGACTCTTGTTCTAATTTTCTGTTAGTCCCATTCCCCTTTGTATTTCCGCTTATTGGTACTGAATGTCATTACCTATGAAAAGCTAAATGAATGCTAAGAGGTCTGGGTGAGGTACCTCCGCGTCTCCCATTTACCGTGTCGTGTGTATGCCCTAGGCTTGGATCCTGACAACAGATAATGAAAAGTTTTCAAAAGAGGTGAACTCTTATTTTAATGGTTTCCCTTTCCATTACTATCTATTTAAGGGTGTATATAATTTTTAGGTTGAGTTTCAAAAAATTTGAACCTTGTATTACTTATTGAGTTAATTATTGCTTCCATGCCTTGTGTGTTGTGATACATTCATACTGATTCATCATATTAGTGATTTTGGGCAGTTGAGAAATGTGGAAATTGTTTTTGAGAAAGAAAATGTGACACTTTTTTATATACTTAACCACGAGCTAGGTGGCAAGTTTATGATATATTGATATTATGATTTGGTGTAGGGATTGTGAGTCCCTCATAGGTCCTTGTCTGGAGGCCTTATCTCGATAGGTGTATATGAAACATTGTGTAACAACCTTGATTCCACTATACCACCACATCATTGCATCATTTCATTCCATTGCATAACATTACTCATTTAATTATTTGACTTATCTAATTATATGTAATATTGAATTGTCCCTATAAATGTACTTTACTCTTGATATTCTGTATAAATTGGAAACATAGATGCTGGAGTGGGACTTTTTTCTATGTCAGTGGAAACCTCCCTTAGCTTATTTCATAAGTTTGATTAATTCTTTATAGTGAGTCAATCAAACCTATTGAGTACATGTGGATGCGACTCACCCCTACTTTTGCATCACATTTGATATAGATCCTATATCACGAAATGATTTCAACGTGATGATGTCACCTACTATAACTCACAAGTAGGTAAGCCTAATCTCTAACCCAGAATCAAAAGCAGTAGGATAATAAGTGGAAGAGAACATATGAAGAGAAAAATGATAATAAGGAAAAGAAAGAGAAATAAACATAAAAATATCCAAGAACAATCCCCAAGACCTCATTTTGAAACTGCATTTCCACAGGTTTCACGACCACTAGCCCCCGCTGCCAATCAACCTAATATAGGTGATGGGGCCATTTCTCTAGAGCTATAAAAGAGGACGCACACGATTTTCTGATTACATGCCAAAAGCAGCTTCAGTCCTTAGGACTTTTGTAGTCTAGAAGAGTGTACTTCACCGCTGACTAATTCTTTTGCCAGCCAGATTAAGGTGCACTCGTATCTACATAGTAGACCTATTGGATAACCACTGGTATCGTAAGGGAGTTTTTGGAGGCCTTTATTGGATTGGTATACACCATGAAGTGTCAGATACAAACTCCAGGATCAGTTCTCTAGGTTGTAGCAGGTCTCCATGACTGTCTCAAAGTATGAGGTGAGGTTTCGTAAGCTATCACACCATTTCACTATGATTTTGCTCACTTTGGAGAAGATAGTGTGTTGTTCGGTGCGTAGAGTTATGTTTCAGTTGAGGATTGAGACAAACCCTATGGCTTTGAATGGCCATACTTTTTGGATATGGTGGATCATGCTCAAACTATAGAGAACATTCGCCAGGAGTCCTACAGGGGAAGTAAAAGGATGGCTCGCCACCAGGGCAGCTATAATAGGTCTCGATACTACATCATCGAGGTAGCTGACAAGGAGCCAGAGGTGGAGCACGGGGAGGCAGGTCAATTAGTAGATTAGATTCACGAAGAGAAGGTACTTAGGCCTATTTTGATTCAACCCCAGTGAGGGAAGATGCAGATACATCTAACGATGTCATTATAGGTATGCTTTTATTATGCCATCAACCTGCAACAGTGCTATTTGATCCAGGTTCCACATTTTTATATGTTTTTGTGTAATATGCTCTATGTTAGAGTATGAGTTTGTAGTTCTTGGAAAATTTAGTTCATGTTTCGAACCCAATGGGTGAGTCCATAGTAGTGAATAAGGTATTTCGAGCTTTCTTGTTGACTATCTAGGGTTATGATATAAGATTTGATCTAATATTGCTTAATATGGTTGATTTCTATGTGATTCTTGGCATGGAATGGTTATCTCCCTACCATGCAGTCTTGGAATGCTACACTAAAACTATTACCTTAGCCATGCTTGATATTTCTCCAGTGTTGTGGTAAGGAGCCTATAGTTGCACACCGACGGGGATATTTTTTTTTATGAGGGCTTAGTGGTTGGTTTCTTTGGGGTGCTTAGCTTATTTTGCCTATGTATGGGATGTAAGTTAATAGGGCCCTTTAGTTGATTCGGTTCCTATAGTCTGGAAGTTTGTAGATGTGTTTCCTATCGACCTACCTTGCCTATCCGCAGAGCATGATATTGATTTTGCTATAGACTTGGAACTAAGCACCCGTCCTATTTCATTCTACCATATCGGATGGCCCTCAAATAGCTCAAAGAACTCAGTTTTCAGCCTTAGAACCTCTTAGGTAAAGTCTTTATTCAGCCTAGCATTTCTCCTTGGGGTTCCCCAGTCCAATTTATAAAGAAGAAGGAAAATACTATACGGATGTGTTTTGATTACAGGTAGTCGAATAAGGTGATGGCGAAGAACCATTACCCCATGCCTTTTATTGATGACCTTTTTGATCAACTTCAAGGTGGCACCCTGTTTACCAAGATTGACTTGAGATTTGATTACCATCAAATGAGGATTAGGGCAGCGGACATCCCTAAGACTATATTTAGGACTCAATATGACCACTATGAGTTCCTAGTGATGTCGTTTGGGCCGGCTAATGCCATTACCACCTTCATGGACTTGATGATCTATGTATTCAGCCATACATTTTGGTATACTTGCAGAGCCAGAGTGAGCATGAGCAACCTTTGAGATTAGTGCTCTTGACTTTGAAAAACCAGCAGCTTTATTCCAAGTTCTCAAAGTTCAATTTCTTGCTTTAGTCGAATTCTTATGGCATGTGGTGTCCAAGGATGGAATATTGGTAATTTGATAAAGATTGAGGCTATTCTAGATTTGACCAGGCCCACGTCTATTACTGAGATTCACAGGTTTGTCGGACTAGCGGGTTAAAATTATCAACTTATTGAGCGCTTCTCTACCATTATAGTGCCATTAAATCATTTGACTCATTAGGATGTCCCATTTGAGTTGTCTAAGGAGTGTGAGTTGAGCTTTTAAAAGCTCAAGGATTTACTTACCACCACTCCTATATTACTTTTTCTTATTAAGGGCGAGGGTTTTATCGTGTATTACGATGCATCTCACATTGATTTGGATTATATAGTATGGATGAGTTATTTATTATACGTCAATGCAGCTTAAGCTGTATGAGCAAAACTACCCCACTTATTACATGGAGTTAGCGGCGGTAGTTTTTACACTTAAGATATGAAGGCATTACTTGTATAAATTCCATTATGAGATCTACACTTATCATAGGAGACTTCAGTATATTATGATCCAGAAAGACCTAAATTTAAGGCAGCGCCATTGGATTGAGCTCCTGGAGGAGGAAAATCTCTCTATTCTCTACTATTTAGGCAAGGCGAATGTATTAATGGGTGCCTTGAGTAAGAAGGCTGTAAGTATGGGTCGTATATCCTTCATTTTCACTATGGAGTGACCTTTGGCTTTGGATATCCAGTCCTTAGCCAACATGATGATTCAACTTCATATTTCAAATTCTAGGCATGTGCTAGCCCGTGTGGGGGTTCATTCATCTTTATTAGATAGGATTTGTAGTTGTATATTTAAGGATTAGTATCTGGTGGCACTCAAATATAGGGTGATGGTGGGTGATGCTATTCAGGGTACTTTATATTCAGATGGGGTTTTTAGGTTTGTTGGCCAATTATATGTTCCAAGAGTTGGAGGGCTGATTTAGCTGATCTTAGTGAGGCCCATGACTCAATAAATTCCATCCATCATGGCACAACTAAGATATATTGTTACCTTAGGATGCATTACTGGTAGAGCATTATGAGGGGAGACATTGTAGACTATGTTTCTCATTGTCTGAGTTGTCAGCGGGTAAAGGCCGAGCATTTGAGGCTTGGTGGTGAGTTTGAAATATTACCCATTCCTTAGTGGAAATGAGAGTGTATCACCATAGACTTCATCGTGGGGATGCCTTGCACTTTCAAAGGTGTTGAAAGTATTCAAGTCATCATTGTTCTATTGACCAAATCAATACACATCCTTCCGATTTATACTTCCTTCAGTGCCATAATTTTGGCATATATCTATATCTGGGAGATGGTTCATCTTCATAGTGTGCCTATTTCACAGTTCACATCTAGCTTTTGGAGGACTTTTCAGGAGTAATTGGTTACCCTTATTGATCTTAGCACAACATTTCACCCATAAACTAATAGTTAGTAGGAGTGCACTATTCATGTTATTGAGGATATGTTGCAGGACTGTATTTTGGACTTTAGGGTTTACTGGAATGAGTTCTTGCTCTTGACAGAGTTTGTGTACAATAATAGATACTACTCTAGTATTCAAATGACCCCATTCTAGGCCTTATATGGTAGGCATTATCTCTCTATGATTAGTGGTTTGAGTCTACAGAGTGGAGGCCATGTGGTACAAATTTTATTTAGGAGGCCTTAGATCATGTGAGGGTTATTTAAGATAGGCTAAAGACTACTCAGATTAGATAATTGCGTTATGAAGATCGTAGGTATTGAAAGTATACCTCGTTGTATCACCCATGAAGGGCATAATGTGATTTGAAAGGAGGGTCAAGCTTGGTCCTATGTATATTGCCCTTTTTGAGATATTGAGGACAGTTGGTGAGGTTGAATATGAATTAGCTTTGCCTCTAGCATTCTGAGCTATTTATCCAGTTTTCTATGTACTGATGTTGCGCTGGTATGTCCCAAAAGAGTCGCATTTTCTTTAGTATGATACGGTCTAGCAAAAGATGTAAGGATGATGCAATCCAAAGCCATTCCTATCAAGGAGGCTACCTAGGAGACAGAGCAGGAGATGCAATAGCAGTTCTACAGCTTATGTATCCCTTTTGGTACTTCTTCACTCTTCCTTTCGCATACAAAAGTTCTTTTATTAGTAGATGTTGTAATAACCTTGTAGTACATTTTTGAATTAATGCATTCATTTTATCTTTCAGAGCATTCCTTCTGGGATTTGAAGTTATTTATGACTTGCTGGCTCTAACTGTTTTGTCACCATGTCATTTATTTAAGTTTTAGGTCCATTTTGGAGCTTTTATAACAAGAAAAAATGATTTCGATCTCTACTTTAGGTACACGACCTTAGAATAGAATTTTGATGGTTCCACTACTCTAAAATGGCCAAATAGGGCTAGTAATTTGGTTGGCATAAGTATCGAGGCAATTGATGTTAGTTTTAGGCCATTTGGCACTTTAACCTTTGCAATTTAGCCTAATATTGACTTTGGTCAATATTTTAAGAAAACGTGCTTGGATGAAAAGTCCATTAGCATGATTAGTTCTGGAATGTAAAGTTTGATCTAGAATGACATTCATGCCCTTCCAAAGAGGCTCATTGTGGAAATTTTCTAAAAATGACACTTGGGTGTGGGACCCACTTTATGTTAAACTAATTCGTATGGAAATTTTGAATGTGCTATTTAGTCTAAAATGTAGAATTTGGTGAGATAGCATATCTCATTTGAGCGCACATGATTCTGAATTAATCCTGAGCACACAGTCGGAGACTTAGATTATGCTAAAGAGTTGTGTTGCAGAAGTTGAAGGTGCAAAGCAACTTGCTCTTTGCATTCGTGAAGGACTGATGGTTTCCTCTCTGCATTCACAGAGTGTAGCTTCTTCTTCTCCGCAATCGTAGGCTACTATAGTAACGTTAACAGTGAGTAAATCCCTGTTGTTTTAGTCAAAGACCAAGGACAAACTCAGCACTTTCCTCATATCTTAAAACTCGAATGTGGGATCTATACGTGTCTAAATTTGGTTATTTGAAGTCTTGTAGGATCGTAATTGTTGTGGCTAAATTATTTAGTGATCAGAAAGTGTCGGAGAAGCTTCATCAGAGCTAAATTCCTATCTTAAGCTATTTTCCTAGCTCTCTTTTATGCTTTAATGGGGAGTTTTACTGCATATGTCATTTAGGCCTATTTTGGACTCTGAATTGTGTTTCCTTTTGGAATAAAAGTTTGTGGAAGTGTTCAGGACCTTTTCATGGAGTCAATTTAAGGATTATTAGAGCAGGTCCAACATTTCTTTTTTTACTCAAAAATTCTTTGTCTCCGAATATAGTAATTTTAATGTCAAAATGACTTTTTTAATATTGTGTACCTATTTTTGATAGTGTGGAAGCATTTAGATGTCGTTATGTAGGGAAAGGCTCTATTTTTTTGATTTAGAGCATGCGTGATCGGCCTACAGGTAAGCTATGGTTTCCCTTTCATTAGATTTTGCTATATTATGTGATTTCGCATAGATTAGTTGGAATTTGTGGTGGATAGTTATTGAACCATGCTTTGGTGTTTAGAAACTATGCGTGAGGTTTATTTTAGGGAATTTCCAGTTCTTGCGACATGTATTTAGTTCTACATTGATCATTCATGCCTAGTAGTCTTGTTTTGACTTTTTTCTATTTATTATGAGCATGTTGTTCTTAGTCTAGGCTTAGACTAGAGTTTCCTTAGACCTGCGATAGTTGGACCCACTAGGCCTTGCTTTTACTCTGACATCGATTCAGATGATTTAGTTTCCTGTAGACTGAAATAGCAAACTTATTTCTGGTAGTTTAGCCTTAGATTAGGCGTTACCTCAACTTGATAACCCTATACCCTCTCTCCCTTCTTTTGTGGTTCATTCATGGAAGATTTGAGCTTCGAGCCTCATTCGGGGATTATGGACTGGGTATGGATCAAGCTTGGACGTATTGAATATATTATCTGAGAGAGGAAGTAGCTCTGCAGTGTTTTCACTATGATGGATTATATGCTATATTTGGGTAGCCGTTATCATTGTTGATTCAAGGTCTGGTTATGCTGCCCGCTTATCCTCTATGGAGAAGGCTAATCTGTTTATGAACTTTTGCATCTTTGAGACTCATTCATAATTCAAGGTCTGGGCACTGTACTTCTTAGCTGGGTTGTCCACATTTACTATTTAAAGATTACTACTATTTTGCCCCATTGAGACTCATCCGCGGTTTGAGGTCCAACCGTTGGACTTCTTAGCTGGGCCATTGCTATTGGTTACTATTGGTTACCTAGAAGCTAATCTTGGTTTTAGGTTTGGGATTCGGTTTTCTGGCTCTGAACTCACCATTTTTCATTCTTAATAGTTATAGCTATTTTGTGTACCCATTGGGTTTATAGGAGTGGCTCGAGTTTTTCTTTAAACTTGCAAATGAATGTACCTTCTAGGCTTATGGGGGCCCAATTAGGCGTAGTTGTATTTTCATAGTTCCTTACACTCATGGACACCTCTTTATTTTCCCCCTAACCCTGTTATTTATATTAGATTCTATCTGTTCCTATTGTTTTTATTATTCAAGCTTTGTCAGCCTATGATGCCTACTAAGTACCTATTATTTTAGTAGTCATACTATACTCTACATCTTATTTCACGATGCAAGTACGAACATTAGTTTCCATATATATATATATATATATTTTGTACTGTCTTATGCTTTTGGAGACAGCTTTTGTCTCCTTGTTCCACTTTTGGGACTTGTATTAGTATTGTGTAGTAGCTCTGTAATTGTTACTTCCATATTTTGAGTGGGATCATATATTTTTTCGTATATGTTTTATTTTATTTTAATGACCCTGTAGGGCCAGGGGCAGAAAAATACCCCTAAGACTTAACATAACATAGAAAGATAAATATACAAGGAGGGGGACATAAATCTGACCTACGATCCTATGGTGTATCATAAGTCGGCTAACCTACTAAATTTGGCTAACTTATCCCCAATACTAGAAAGGAAACCTAGAGTTATTGTACACCTAAGAAGAGGACTCCTCTTTTACACAAATAACTCTAGGACAACATAAATAAGGGAGACACTCCAATTACATAAAAGATAAAATTAAAAAAAATATCCAAATGCATCTTCACCATGGCTATATCAGCAAGACATATCCTTGATGAAGATGATAAACATTAGAGAAAAGATACAAAATAAACATAAATAAGACGTATCACACTAAGGCAGTTTTTTAATATTCTTAAGCTTCCTTCTTCTAAAAATTACAATGTTATTCTTGTCCATATTGTAATGTCCTCTAGCATCTTTTTGAAGCTGATGTGCATGAAAATAATGATGAGGTTCTTCGTGCTAGTGACTTGTTTTAGATAGCACATCATCCATATAATTTGCTTCTGTAAGAGTATGTTGTCAGTTGAAGTCATTAAATTGATCACAAATGAATCTGAGATTATCATTAGCATGATGCAGGTTCCAAGGAGGTGATGCCTGACACTTGATCTATTTAACCACTAGTTCAGAGTCCACTTCCAACATAACTTAATCATACCCATTGTATATGCACTAGGTGAGTCCCCAACTGGTTGCCTGTAGCTCAGCCTGATTGTTAGTACCAAAACCAATAGTAGCAGCAAAACCATAGATTATGGTACCTAGAACATTCCTTAAAATACCTCTAACACCTATTCTTCCTAGATTGTTAAGTGCACTGCCATCATAATAAGCTTTACTATATTTAGAGGAGGTTTGGTCCAACAAATTATGGTAACCTTGATGTCATGAGTGCAGTTTTCTACATAACATACCTAGTCTTGCCAATTGGAAGGGCATGAATGTAAGACCCCAGAAATTGGAAAGTTGGAATCAAGAGAAAATTTGACTGAACCCAAGTTTACGACATATTTTATGAATCGTATAGGTTTGTACAACTCATAGAAATGATTTATAGAGAGAGTATTGTGTGTTCATTAGGACCAAAGCTTATAAGAGGTTGTACAAATCAACATTCGACTCATAGTTCATTCAATGAGTCGTAACACTAACTCGTACCCTAACATCAGAGGAACATGTTTTGTATGTTCCTCAGGATCGAGTCCACAACTTGACAGGATGATTCATAGGAATTATTACAAATTGTAGATAAGACTCATAACCAAAGATCAGAGACCCTCAATTTTGTAGATTTTGAGACCCTCACATTGAATCAAATACAAGGTTTTAATGAGCTGTTCCACTGATTGATGTTTTAATGTTAAAGTTATATAATGCTTATATTATATTAATGTTTAAATTCTATTCCATGGGACTTGACATAGCACCAAATGTAGCATGTAGATGGGGGCTTTAACGAAGGGCTCCTTAATTAAAGCCTTATGTTTCATTAACTATGTGCCACCATAGGGGCTTTTATCAACTATTTTAAGCTAGTGGATCCACGATTAGCGATTAAAGTTAAACTTAAAGAATGTTTAAAGTTGATCGGAGTTACACTTGATAAGTAGTCTTCCCATGCCAACATGGGGGGATTTATTTGATTCCATGTAATAGGTCTCATGGTCTTAAATGATAGTTAAGGTCAATTCCTCACAAAATGAATATTTTAAGGATTCACATGATGATTTCTCATGAGTGCATTCACTTACGCATATTTCCTATACATGTCTCGCTCTTATGTTCTTTATTTCATAGCATACTCACATACTTAGTATATTCAAACTACTAACGCATACTTTTGCCTTCATGTTATAAACATGTAGGGACCGACGTCGCTATATACTCTCCTCCCCATTGGTAAGTTGAGCGTTGAAGGATACAACTTTGATGAGTTTCCATATTCTGGGAATGACACTCTTATCTTATATAGCTTATGTTAACTTTAGAAATTTAAATTATGTTTTTTATTTTTGACTTAACCTTGAGGGTGAGCTAGGGACATATCTTAGTCCTTGCTATGTCTTAATGTATAAGGTATTATTGGATATAGTAAAGGATGTTATGTTGACTTTGAATCTTATATTGTGAAGCCTCTTAGTCCCTATATCCTTTATGCTTCCTCTTGATTTGTTTATCATTACCAATGAAATGCTTAATGAATTCTAACAGGCTTGGGTAAGGAACCTCCAGGTGTCTCATTCGCTGTGTCATATCAAGGCCCTAGGCTTGGGTCATAACAAACTTGATATTAGAGTACGAGGTTTTGAAATGGTCCTCAAAGTCCAATATATGGTGTCAAATAGGGTCTTGTTCATGGTTGTGAAGTGTACCATAAATATGAATAGGAGACTATGAGACGTTTAGAAAGAACTACACTTCTTTCAATTTATATTGTTCACTAGAGTGTCTTAAGTTTTCATCTAACTAACAACCGATTTCATGTTCTTTAGATAATGCCTCATGGAGGAGCACCTCTAAAAGAAAGGGCTAATGATGAGGACCAAGCTCCTCTAGTTTCGGATATCCCACATCATGAGAATGGGGTAACCTCATGCCGAGTTGCATAACATAGTCGCATTATTGGCTCAAGTTGTATCTCACCAAGGGCATCAAGGTGTCCATCCTCATCATGTACAATATTTGGCCTCCCAGTTTTGGGATTCTTAAAGGATGAATCCGCCCAAGTTTGATGGTTCTAAGCAAGATGAGGACCCTGTAGAGTTAATTGATGAGATGTATCATTTTGTGGCTATCATGAGTGTGCCGCGGAATAAAAGGTGTGAAATAGTGACCTACAAATTTAAAGGCATGGCTCAAGTATGATATGATCAATGGATTATTTAGAGGAATGAAGAAAGGAGATGGATAATATAGGCAGAGTTCAAAAGTTCCTTTCTAGACCATTTCTTTTCATTAGACTTTAGGGAGGACAAAATCCAATAGTTCATTAACCTCCGTGAAGGGAGAATGAGTGTGAGGGAGTATTCCCTCAAGTTTAAAACTATCCAAGTATGCTCTCTTTATGGTCTCTGACCCCCGGGCAAGGATGAGTTAGTTTATTTTTGGCATCTCAAGCTTAGTTTCTAAGGAATGCAAAATGGCCATGTTGGTTTAGACATCTCCTGGTTAATGACTTATGTCGAACAAATGAAAGATGAGAAGTTGAGGGAGAGGTCTAGAGGTTTCAAGAAAGCTAGAGTGGATGGTGGAGGGTTCAACCCTCAAAGGTCTGGTTATAGCAGCAATGGCAAAGGTCAAGTTGGGCGATGGTTTATGGGTCAAGGTCCAACTAATACTCCTCCTTCCAAGTTTCACAAGGACAAAAGTCCAAACCAAATGGTCCCAACAGAGAATGTTGGCACCCAAGCTTTACCACTGTGTATGAAGTATGGGAGGACCCATAAAGGAGAGTGTTTGGTGAGCTCAAATGCATGTTTCAAATGCGGCAAATTGGGTTACCATGCTAAGGATTGTAGAGGTGGTGGTGGTAATAGGCCTCAAGGACAAGTTTCTTATGGCCAACCAGCGTAAGAAGGTGGCCAATGCACCAACTGTTTCAATGCTTTGCATGGGAGGCAAGAGGTTGAGGGAGCACCAAATGTTATTATATGTTGAAGGTCTTTACTTTTGATGTGTATGCATTATTAGATCCTGGTTCAAACTTGTCTTTTGTTACTCCATTCTTAGATAATAGGTTTGATATATTGCCTGAAATATTAGTAGGGATTTATTTGGTGTCTACCCCCGTGGGTTATTCGGTTATTGCTAGAAAGGTCTATAAGGGTTGTCCCATGTCCATCTTGCATAAAGTCGTTCCTTATGACTTTATAGGGCATGACATAGTGGATTTTGATGTCATTCTTAGGATGTATTGGTTATATGCATCTTATGCTAGTATAGATTATAAGACTCGTCGAGTCAAGTTTTCATTCCTTATTAAGTCCGTTCTTGAATGGGAGGATCATGATTTGGTGGTGAAGGGAAGATTCATTTCTTGTCTCAAGGCTCGAAAATGGATTGCTAAGGGTTGCTTTTACCACATAGTGAAAATTATGGATGTCGACTCTAAAAGTCCTCCTCTTGAGTCGGTCCCCATATTCAATGAGTTTCCCAATATCTTTAACGATGACCTTCCCGGTGTCCCTCCAGAAAGAAAAGTTAATTTTGGTATTGTTCTCCTCCCAATACCCAACCTATCTCTATTTTCTTCTTACCGAATGGATCCGATAGAATTGAAGTAATTGAAGGGACAATTAAATGATTCGTTAGAAAAGAAGTTCATAAGACCAAGTATTTATTCGTGGGGTGCCTCATTCTATTTGTTAGAAAGAAGGATGGGTTGCTTCAAATTTTAATAGACTACCAAGAATTGAATAAAGTGACTATTAAGAACAAGTACCTGCTTCCTATGATAGATGACTTGTTTGATCAACTGCAAGGGGCAAGTCACTTTCTCAGATCAACCTCCGGTCTGGCTATCACCAAGTAAAGGTGAGGGAGTGTGACATTCCCAAGATGGCATTCTGGACTAGGTGTGGTGACTTCGAGTTTGTGGTAATGAGTTTTGGGTTGACGAATGCGCCAGTGGTGTTCATGGACCTAATGAATAAGGAGTTCAAACCCTACCTTGATACCTTTGTTATGGTGTTCATTGATGATGTTTTGATCTACTCTTGGAGTGACAAAGAATAGAAGGATCATTTGAGGGTTGTTCTCCAAACATTGAGGGATAGGCAATTGTTCGCAAAATTTAGAAAGTGTGAGTTTTAGCTGAAAGAGGTGGCCTTTCTTGGTCACATAGTGTCCTGTGAGGGGATCAAGGTAAATCTTAAGAAAATAAAGGCGTTCAAGAATTGGCCTAGACTATTGTGTCATCTGGACATTAGAAGCTTCTTGGGTCCTGTCATTTACTATAGAAGATTCATTGAAGGGTTTTCTTCCATCTCATCTCCTATGACAATGTTGATTTAAAATAAGGAAAAAATCATATGGACGGATAAGTGTGGAAGGAGTTTCTAATCTTTAAAAGATCAACTTACCTCCACTCCTATTTTGACTCTACCAGAAGGATTAGAAGGGTTTTTGGTTTATTGTGATGCTTCGAATATTGGTTTAGGTTGTATATTAATGCAAAATGATAAGGTCATAGCCTATTCTTCTATGCAATTGAAACTGCATGAGCATTACTATCCTACCCATGATCTTGAGTTGGACGCCGTGGTTTTTATTTCAAAAATTTGGCAGCACTACATCTATGGGGTACATGTAGATGTGTATACCGATCATAAAAGCCTTCAATATGTGTTCACCCAAATGAAACTCAATCTAATAAAAAGAAGGATACTACAACTCCTCAACGACTATGACATGAGTATGCATTATCATTTGCGTAAAGACAATGTGGTTACCGATGCACTTAGTAAACTATTTGTGGGGAGTGTGGCCCATGTTGATGAAGGAAAGAGGGAGTTGGTGAAAGAGGTTCACCAGTTAGATCGATTAAGGGTAAATTTGTGTGGTATCGGTGATGATTGTATTGTTGTCAAAAATAGGTCTAAATCCTATTTGGAAGTGGATGTAAAGTCAAAACAAAACCTTGACCGGACACTTGTCGAGTTAAAGATGTTTGTGAAGGAATAGAAGGTAGAGATCTTTTCCCAAGGGGGAGATGGGGTCTTATATTACCAAGGTCAGTTATATGTTTCGGATGTGGATGGCCTAAGGAGTTTGGTAATGACGGATGCACATAATTCTGCATACTCCATTCACCCTAATTTGACAAAAATATATCTAGACTTGAAAGAGTTATATTGGTGGGGTGGAATTAAGAAGGACAGAGCAAGGTTAGTGTCCGAATGTCCGAATTGTCAACAAGTGAAGCCCAAACATTAAAGGCAGGGTGGTCGAACCCAAGATATTCGAATCCCTACTTGGAAATGCGAAGATGTGAATATGTATTTTTAGTGGGTTTGCCTCATACTCGAAAGAGACATGATTCTATTTGGATGATTGTTGATAGAATGACTAAGTCGAATCACTTCCTACCGATTAAGACTTCTAATAGGGCCAAAATCTATGCAGAGTTGTATATTTGGGAGTTGGTGAGATTGCATGGTGTGCTACTGTCAATCATTTTGGATTGTGGTACTTAATTCACTTCTCACTCTTTGAGATCATTTCATTAGGGCCTCGATAATAAAGTAAATTTAAGCACTGCATTCTATTCTCAAAACGATGGGCAAGCCGAATTGACAATTCAAACCCTAGAGGATATATTAAGGGATTGTTTGTTGGAGTTGAAAGGGAATTGGGTTGATTACATACCGCTCATTGAATTTTCTTAAAATAATAGCTACCACTCGAGTATTGAGATGGCTTCGTTTGAGGCTTTATATGGGAGGTGATGTAGATCCCTAATTGGTTAGTTTGAAGTAGGTGAGATGAACTCGTTAGGTACCAATTTGTTACTTGATACTTTGGAGAAATATCATTAGAGAAAGGTTGAAAATAGCTCAAAGTCATCAAAAGTCATATTCCGACACTAAGAGAAGGGATCTTGAATTTAATGTAGATTAAGGTTTCACCCATGAAAGGTTTGGTTCAGTTTGGTAAGAAAGGAAAATTGAACCCTAGGTATGTATGGCCTTATTAAATCCTAAAGGGGTTGACAAAGTTGTGTATGAGTTGGAATTACCTTCGGAAATGACCATGACTCACCCAGTATTCCATATGTTAATGTTAAGAAAATGTGTGCCAGACCCTAACTCCATTGTGACTTTTGAGGTAGTGAATGCTGAGGAGAATTTGACCTATGAAGAAGTCCCAATTGAAATTTTTGATCGGCCAGTCAAAAGATTGAGGAACAAAGAAGTTGTGTCCGTTAAAGTCCTTTGGAGGAATCAACAAGTAAAATGTGTTACATGGGAAGCGGAAGCGAATATGAGGAAACGTTATCCTTATCTTTTTCATTCTACTAAAGCCTACTGTAATAAGTCATTCATTTTCAAATGTATAAGATTCTTATGTTTCAGTTTTTCCTTAGTCTTCATATGCATGCATGTTCACGAAGTTGAATTTGAAAGTTATGTTTTATGTTTAAGTTTAAAGATCTCTTGGTTAATGCATTTTATGTGTCATTATATATATGTTTTGTTGCTAGTCCTCATGCCTGTCATTTTCTATGTCAATGATTCTCATTCAAGGACGAATGTTCCCAAGAGGGAGATATTGTAAGACCTCAAAAATTTGAAAGGTCCTACACCAAGAAACTATGGACCAATTCTCAAAAAAGTTATAAAAAACTGGCTTAGAAGTTGACCACGAAAGCCTTCACAGACCATGGTGTGCAACCGTGGGAGGGATTCACAAGCTCAATCTACAGTGGACGAACCTCAATGGATGACCACGGGCCATGAAACCCTCTGTGGTGAGACCTCCCCAATGTCCTCATGAATTTTCCCAAGGAAGGGTCTATGGAAGACCACCATGGCTATGGAAACTATCATGGACCGTGTAGTGGTCTGTGGTGGCCACTTCTGCAGGCCTACTCCAGGACCTACACCACGGTCACCCTAGATGGGCTGTGATGCATTTCACAGACCGTCAAGTTGTCCGTGAAGAAACTTCAGAGACTACCCTACAAGTCCCTTTTTTGAATTTCTCCCTTATCACGGGACCCCACCACGAATATTGGTGATCACCACGGACCATGAAAGGTCCTTGTGAAGTCTCTTCCGGCCAGATCTTTAAAGGGACATTTTGGTCTTTTCCTACGTTTTAACCCAAAGTAGTGTCTTTTTGAAGGAAAACATTCACATATATAATGACCCTAAACCATTAAAATCCCTCATTTCTTTTACTCTAACTACTCCAACACAAGTCCTCCCCTCTCAACTTCTTTCAAGGTCTTCAAGGCAAGGCTAGGGTTTCCAAATTCAGGGCAATCAAGAATCCTTTCTTCCTCACGTGTTCTTACTGATTTCATTTTACTCAAGGTATATGGTTTTTCAACCATGGGTCCTTCCAACCATAGATCTCCAATGTTTTCTCAACCTAGCATTTCAATTCAAAATGAAAAAATCTTATGGGCTTCTACATGATGACTTTAAATGCATAAATTATGATATATTTGAAGTTTTTTTAAATATATTGATGGATATTGACTCTTGATTTGATGAAGTTATGATTTTAATAAAGTGATTATGTCAAGTCTTGAAAAGCGTTTTAAGATATATATGGTGGGTTGCTTTAAGAATGTGTATTTTATGCATTTCCATTACTCTCATGCATGCAAAAATTCTTTAAAGGCATTGAATGGTTTTTACGAAATAAATCCACCTAGTTTCTTCTGATAAAGCAAAGTTGAAATTAAGTTCGAGTCCAAATGAAGGTTATGAAGTAAATGCTTATGGAAGGGAGTCTTTATGGAATGAGTGATTGATGAAGGGCTTTTAGCCAAAGTAAGGTTTCAATGTGATATGAACATTATCGCATTGAATCTAATGAATGGTTTTAATTAGCTATTCCATCAATTGATGTTTTAATGTTAAAGTTATATGATGCTTATATTATATTAATATTGAAATTTTATTCCATGGGACTTGATGTAGCACCGAATGTAGAATGTAGATGGTGTCTCGAGCAAAGGGGTCCTTAAGTAAAGTCTCTTGTTGCATTAACTATATTCCACCATAGGGGCCCTTGTCGGCTATTTTAGGCTAGTGGATCCACGATTAGCCATTAAAGTTAAAGTTAAAAGAAATTTAAAGTTGATCGGAGTTCTACCTAGCAAATAGTCTCTCCGTTACAACGTAGGGGGATATATTGGATTCTATGTAGTATCTCACATAGTCTTAAATGTCGATTAAGGTCGCTTCCTCACAAAATAAATGTTTAAGGATTCACGTAATAATTTATCATTCTTGCATTAACTTATGCATATTGTATATGCATGTCTCTCTCTTATGTTCTTCATTTCATACCATACTCATATATATAGTACATTTAAAGTACTAACACATACTTTTGTCTACATGGTATCACCATTTAGAGACCGACGTTACTCTACACTCTCCTCCCCATGCCTAAGTTGAGTATTGAAGGATACCACTTTTATGAGTTCCCATGTTCCATGAATGACGCTCCTCTCTTATCTAGCTTATGTTTAGACATTAAATTAAGTTTGTTATATTTGACTTAACTTTGAGGGTGAGCTAGGGACATGTCTTCACCCCCCACCAATTCTTAATGTAGAATGTATTGTTAGACATAGTAAAGGATGTTATGTTGTCTTTGACTATTATTATTGTGAAGCCTTTTAGTCCCTATATCCCTTATGCTTCCGATTAATTTGTTTATCATTACCAAAGAAATGCTTAATAAATGCTAAGACGCTTGGGTGAGGCATTTCTGAGTGTCTCATTCATCGTGTTACGTCTAGGACCTAGACTTGGGTCATGAAAGTTAAAGATGAGGACCAAGTTCCTTCAGTTCCTGAAGCTCGACATCATGAGGAAGGAGTTACATGTGGAATTTTGCAACATCATCATTTTGTTGGCACAAGCAATAGAAACTAAACTAACCAAGGCATTATTCCTCCTCCTCCTCCTTCTCATGTTCTTACTCCAACTTCTAGGATTTGAGACTTTAAGAGAATGAATTCACCCGAGTGTGATGGTTACAAGGTACATGAGGACCCTATTGATTTTATTGAGGAAGTGTATCAGATTGTGGATATCATGAGAGTGTCTCCAAATGAAAAGGCTAAGCAAGTAGCCTATCAACTCAAAGGTGTGGAAAGGGTTTGGTATGAGCACTGGGTTATTGATAGGGGTGAAGATATAGATCCCACAGAATGGGAAGAATTGAAGGAAGCCTTTCTAGATCACTTCTTTATTTTGGAGATAACGGAGGTAAAGATTCAAGAGTTCTTTAATCTTTGCCAAGAGGGCATGAGTGTGAGGGAATATTCCTTCAAATTGACTAAATTGTCTAAGTATGCTCCTTTGATGGCCTCTGACCCAAGAGACAGGATCATAAAGTTTATTTTCTGATTTTTTTATTTGGTATCCAAAGAGTGAAAGACGGCCATGTTGGTCAAAGAGATGGGAATCTACCGACTCGTGACATATGAAGAACAAATTGAGGAAGAGAAGTTGAGGGAGAGGTCAAGAAGGTTCAAGAAGGGTAGAGGTTATGGTGGAGGGTTCAATCATTAAAGGTTCGGTTATAGTGGTAGTGGAAAGGGCAAAGGTGGGCAACAATTTATGGGGCAAGGCTCCACTAATACTCATCCTCCAAGGTTGAAAAAGGATAAGGGTTCTTACCCGATGGTTCCAAGAGAGAATGTTGGTGCTCAAGCTTTCCTCGCTTGCAAGAAGTGTGGAATACTCACAAAGGGGAATGCTTAGCCAACTCCAATGCATGCTTCAAGTGTGCTAAACTGGGTCATTTAGCTAGAGATTGTAGAGGGGGTGGTGGTAGTCCTGAAAGCCAAACTACTCATGGTCAACAAGCTTAAGGAAGTGGCCAACACATCAACTCCTTTTATCCTTTACATGGGAGCCAAGAGGTTAAGAAAGCACCCAACATATTTATCGATATGTTAAAGGTCTTTACTTTTGATGTGTATGCATTATCACATCCAGGTGCCAATTTGTCATTTCTTACTCCATTATTTGCTAATAGTTTTGTTGTCTTACTCAAAATATTAGTAGAGCCCTATTTGTTGTCTACCCTGGTTGGTGAATCGGTTGTTAATATGAAGGTCTATAAAGGGTGTCATGTGTCTATCTTGCATAAAATTATTCCTTGTGATCTCCTTGAGCTTGACATGGTAAATTTTGTTGTTATTCTTTGTATGGATTGGTTGCATGCATTTTATGCTTCTATAAATTGTAGAACTCATAGAGTCAAATTTCAATTCCCAGATGAGTCTATTCCTAAATAGAAGGGTAATAATTTAGTATTGAAGGGTAAGTTTATTTCTAGTCTTATGGCCTAAAAGTTGATTGCTAAGGGTTGCATCTACCACATCATGAGAGTTAGGGATTTTGACTCCGAAAGCTCTTCTCTTGAGTCGGACCCCATAGTTGATGAGTTTCCTTATGTCTTTCCTGATGATTTACCCGATGTCCCTCCCAAAGAGGAAGTTGATTTGGGTATCAATATTCTCTTCGATACCCAACCTATTTCTATTCCTCCCGACCAAATAGCCTTGGTGGAATTAATGGAATTAAGGGAACAATTAAAGGACTTTATGAAGAAAGGGTTCATAAGGCCAAGTATTTCACTATAAGGTGCTCCTGTGTTGTTTTTAATAAAGAAGGAGGGGTCACTTCGAATGTGTATAGACTACTGGTAATTGAATAAGGTGACCATTAAGAACAAATATTCAATTCTTGGGATAGATGATCTATTCGACCAATTGCAAGAGGCTAGTCATTTCTCTAAAACTGATCTCTTATCTGGCTATATTCAACTAATTTAAGGGAGTGTGACATTCCCAAGATGACATTTTGAGAATGGTATGGTCACTTTCAGTTTTTGGTGATGTCGTTTAGATTGATGAATGTACCGACAGTGTTCATGGATCTAATGAATAAGGTGTTAAAACCCTAACTTCATACTTTTTTGTGGTCTTCATTGATGCCATTTTGATTTATTCTCTAGGTGAGGGAGAACATAGTTCATTTGAGAGTCGTGCTTCAAAACATAAGGGATAGGCAATTGTTTGCCAAGTTTAAAATATATGATTTTTTGTTGAAAGAGGTGGCATTTCTTTGTCACATAGTGTTGGTGATGGGATCAAGTTTGATCTTAAGAAAATGGAGGTGGTGAGGAATTAGACTAGATTATTGTTTCTTTCAGAAATTAGGAGGTTTTTGGGTCTAGCCAGGTATTATACAAGGTTCATTGAAGGGTTCTATTCTATCTCATCTCCTATGACAAAGCTGACTCAAAAGAAGGAAAAGTTCATATGAATGGATGAATGTGAGAGGAGTTTCCAAAGTTTAAAAGATTGCTTCAAGGTTTTGTTTGAGTTGTTTCTTAATGCAAAATGGCAAGTTTGTAGCTTATGCTTCTAGGCAATTGAAGGTGCACAAGCACAACTATCCGACTCATGATATTGAGTTAGCGGTCATTGTTTTTTCTTTAAATATTTTGAGGCATTAACTCTATGGAGTACATGTGGATGTGTTCACTAATCACAAAAGTCTCCAAGATGTGTTCACCTAAAAGGACCTCAATTTAAGGCAAAAGAGGTGTCTTGAACTCCTCAAGAACTGCGACATGAGTGTGCACTATTATCCAAGTAAAGACAATATAGTTGCCGATGCACTTAGTAGAGTGTCTATGGGGAATGTTGCTCATGTTAATTAAGGGAAGAAGGAGTTGGTGAAGGATGTTCATTGGTTTGCTATAATGAGGGAAAAGTTGAGTGGTTTCGACAATGGTAGTATGTTTGTTCAGAAAGGGTTCGAATCTTCTTTGGTGGTCGATATTATGTCCAAAAAACACCTTGACCCGACTTTAGTAGAGTTAAAGAAGTGGGTGAAAGAAAAGAAAGTAGAAGTTTTTTCACAAGAGGGAAATGTGGTAGTTCACTACCAAGGTCGGTTATTTATTCCAGATGTTGATGGACTTAGGAATTTGATCTTGAAGGAGGCTCATAATTCTTCATACTCTATTCATCCTAGTTTGACTAAAATGTACCAAGAATTAAAATATCTTTATTTGTGGGGTGGCATGAAAGAGGACATAGCAAGGTTCGTGGCTTAATGTCCAAATTCCCAACAAGTTAAGGTTAGACATCAATGGTCGGGTGGATTAGCACAAGACATTGAAATCCCTACTTGGAAGTGGGAAGATGTGAACATGGAATTTGTAGTGGGTTTGCCTTGTACTCAAAAACATTACGATTTAATAATTCCGGTGATTATTGATAAAATAAAATAGTCAGCTCACTTTCTACTAGTGAAGACCTCCTATAGTGCCGAGCATTATGCTAAGTTGTACATTTGGGAATTAGTAAGGATGCATGGTGTGCCCTTGTAGATTATTTTGGATCGTGGTACCCAATTACCATTTCGAAGGGTTCTTGGTACCAAAATGAAGCTTAGTATCGCATTCCATCCTCAAACCGATGGGTAGGCCAAATGAACAATTCAAACACTAGATGATATGTTAAGAACTTGTGTGTTAGAGTTGAAAGGGAGTTTGGATGATCATCTACCACTTATTGAGTTTGCCTATAATAATATCTACCACTCAGGTATAGAGATGGCACCATTTGAGGATTTGTATGGTCTGCAGTTGGTTGGTTCAAAGTGGGAGAGATTACCTTTTTGGTTCATGATTTGGGGATTGATTCTTTTGATAAGGTTAGCTTCATTATAGAGAGATTAAAGGCGGCTCAAAAATTCCTATTTTGATACAAGGAGGAGAGATCTTGAGTTTAATGTGGATGATTGGGTATACTTAAAGGTTTTGCCCATTAAGGGTGTACTTCAATTTGGTATGAATGAGAAATTGAGCCCTAGTTATGAAGGGCCTTATAGAATATTGAGACGTCTTGGCAAAGTTGCTTATGAGTTGGAGTTGCCTTTCAAAATATTCATGCTTCATTTGCTGTTCCATATGTCTATGTTGAGGAAATATGTGGATAATCTAAATTTCATTGTGCCTTTGGAATAGTGAATGTTGAAGAGAACTTGACCTATACAGATTTCCCATTTGAAATTTTGGACCGACAATTCAAAGAGATTGAGGAACAAAGAAGTTGTATCCATCAAAGTCCTTTGGAGGAATCAAAAAGTTGAAAGTTCTACATCGGAAGTGGAAGATGATATAACGAAGCGATACCCTCGTCTCTTATGATTCTAGTCGAGCCTAAGGTAATATGTTCTTCATGAATTGTTTAAGACTTATGTTTCTAGTTTTTCTAAGTCTTCATGTGCATTAATTTTCATGAATTGAATTTTTAAGTCATGTTTTATGCTAAGTTCAAAGATCTCATGTTCTATGCATCTCAAAGTGTCATTTTCTTGATGTTGGGTTTCTAATCCTTTTTCTGTGTCATTTCTATGTTAGTAAAATCTTATTCAAGGATGAATATTCCCAAGGGGGATATATTATAAGACCCCATAAGTTGAAGATTCAAAATGAAGGAATAAATTCTAGAAAATAGACTGAATGAGCTTCGACGACTCAGTCGACTCGTAGAAACTCCTACCAATCATAGGAGTGGCTCGTAGGACTAAGGATGAGGTCTGAAATTTGACTAAGTGAAAAGGGAAGTCTATATATAATGGTCATGCAGGTTGCTCAAACCCTACTGTACGACTCGAGTTTACTACTCATAAGAACGTGTCATAGAGAAAGTTCAAAGACATAGTCCTTAGGGTTCCTCCAACCCTGCAAGATGAGTCAGTTCAATGATTCATAAAAGTGTCTATGAATCGTAGAGATTAGTCGTAGAGAAACTTATGAGGGTCAGTCCTCAAGGTCTTTATCAAACCATGCAGGAGGAGTCCTCTCTACAACTCATAGAAAGTCCTACGAGTCTTAATGAGGAGTCGTAGGGTCTGATCCGACTAACTTTTAAAAGGGTATTTTTGTCTTTTCCCATATTTTAACATCCTAGTGTGGCCATTTTATGAGATGAATTGATCCTATCTAAGGAACCTATGCTATCCCAAACCCTTCATTCACACACTTAGTCCCAAATTGTTAAACCCCCTCTTTTAAAGTTCCTCCCAAAGTTTTCTTCATTTCAAACAAAGTCTACGGTTTTATTTCAAGATCTTTAAGTCTCAATTTTCAAAGATGCATTAGGGCCTTGTTCCCTAAGGTATGTGGGTCTCATTCATGGGTTCTTGCACCTATAAAGCCCATATATTTTCCTAACCTAGCAACTCAATTTCAAATGGTGAATTTTATAGGTTTTCATATTATGATTCCAAATGTATAAGTTGTTGATTACATGAAGTTTATGTACCCATCTTAATTTCTATTGGCTTTTCATTTCATAAAATCTTTAATGTATTAAAGGTATTTATATGAAGGCATAAAATGAGTTTTAAAGTATATTGGAGGGTTGTTTTAAAGATGTCTTAAGTTATGCATTTCATTCCTCCCATGCATGCTAGCATTGATTCAAATGATTCTAAAGTTGATTGAATAAAACCCACCTAGTTTCACTATATTTCAATGAAGTTTGAATTGAAAGCTTTGCCTCCAAAATGATTTTTTATGAAAGCATACAAAGGACACTTATGAAAAAAAGGAATGATGAAATGATATATTCCACTTGTGAAAGTCCTATTCTCACTTGTGTGAATCAAAGAAGAGTTTTAATGAGCTATTCTACCTAATGATGCTTTGATGATCTAAAGCTATGTAAATGATTATGTTCTTGTGTTATATTAAACTATTCTGTAGGATTGACTTAGCATCGAATGGGGCATTGAGTTGGGATTTAGTAAGGGAATCTTAGTAGCAACCCCTTGTCTTATTAACTAAGTGCCAACATAGGAGCCCTTGCAGGCTTAGGCTAGTGGATCTACAAATAGTCTCCACATGACAACTTAGAGGTTATATTAGATTCCATGTAATAGCTCGCATGGTCTTAAATATAGGTTATGGTCATTATCCCACAAATGAACTTATCAAATGTTATTTACTTTATTGATTATGCATGCATTGTACTATGTTCCATACTTTATTAATGTTCTAAATTTTCTTCAATTTTAATGCATGCCTATATACTTAGTACAATAAAAGTACTAATACATACTCTTTTGACTATATGATATCACCATTTAGGTGCCGGTGTTGCTCCATATTTACCTCCAAGTAGCTAGTTGATTTCGTTGAAGGATACCTAGTTGGTGAGTTCCTATATTTCGAGAACAATATTCATTTCCTTTATCACTCTTATGTTATGTAATGACTTTTGAATACCTTTCATGGTTCTTATTTCCATTTTTATTAAGGGTGAGCTAGGAACATGTCTTAGTCCCCGCCAAGTCTATAAGTAGAGGTGTGTTTGGACACAAGTTGATAATATTTTTAAGTTGTTAGTGACTCTTGTTCTAATTTTCCGTTAGTCCCATTCCCCATTGTATTTCCGCTTATTGGTACTGAATGTCATTACCTATGAAAAGCTAAATGAATGCTAAGAGGTTTGGATGAGGTACCTTCGGGTCTCCCATTTGCCGTGTCGCGTGTATGCCCTAGGCTTGGATCCTGACAACAGATAATGAAAAGTTTTCAAAAGAGGTGAACTCTTATTTTAATGGTTTCCCTTTCCATTACTATCTATTTAAGGGTGTATATAATTTTTAGGTTGAGTTTCAAAAAATTTGAACCTTGTATTACTTATTGAGTTAATTATTGCTTCCATGCCTTGTGTGTTGTGATACATTCATACTGATTCATTATATCAGTGATTTTGGGCAGTTGAGAAATGTGGAAATTGTTTTTGAGAAAGAAAATGTGACACTTTTTTATATACTTGGCCACGAGCTAGGTGGCAAGTTTATGAGATATTGATATTATGATTTGGTCTAGGGATTATGAGTCCCTCGTAGGTCCTTGTCTGGAGGCCTTATCTCGATAGGTGTATATGAAAAGTTGTGTAACAACCTTGATTCCACTATACCACCACATTATTGCATCATTTCATTCCATTGCATAACATTACTCATTTAATTATTTGACTTATCTAATCATATGTAATATTGAATTGTCCCTATAAATGTACTTTACTCTTGATATTCTATATAAATTGGCAACATAGATGCTGGAGTGGGACTTTTTTCTATGTAAGTGGAAACCTTCCTTAGCTTATTTCATAAGTTTGATTAATTCTTTATAGTCAGTCAATCAAAGCTATTGAGTACATGTGGATGCGACTCACCCCTACTTCTGCATCACATTTGATATAGATCCTATATCACGAAAAGATTTCCAACGTGATGATGTCACCTACTATAACTCACAAGTAGGTAAGCCTAACCTCTAACCCAGAATCAAAAGCAGTAGGCTAATAAGTGGAAGAGAACATATGAAGACAAAAATAATAATAAGGAAAAGAAAGAGAAATAAACATAAAAATATCCAAGAACAATCCCCAAGACCTCATTTTGAAACTGCATCTCCACAGGTTTCACGACCACTAGCCCCCGCTGCCAATCAACCCAATATAGGTGATGGGGCCATTTCTCTAGAGCTATAGAAGAGGACGCACAGGATTTTCTGATTACATGCAAAAAGCAGCTTCAGTCCTTAGGACTTTTGTAGTCTAGAAGAGTGTACTTCACTGCTGACTAATTCTTTGGCCAGCCAGATTGAGGTGCACTCGTATCTATATACTAGACCTATTGGATAACCACTGGTATCGTAAGGGAGTTTTTGGAGGCCTTTATTAGATTGGTATATACCATGAAGTGTCAGATACAAACTCCAGGATCAGTTTTCTAAGTTGTAGCAGGTCTTCATGACTGTCTCAAAGTATGAGGTGAGGTTTCGTAAGCTATCACACCATTTCACTATGATTTTGCTCACTTTGGAGAAGATAGTGTGTTGTTTGGTGCGTAGAGTTATGTTTCAGTTGAGGATTGAGACAAAGCCTATGGCTTTGAATGGCCATACTTTTTGGATATGGTGGATCATGCTCAAACTATAGAGAACATTCACCAGGAGTCCTATAGGGGAAGTAAAAGGATGGCTCGCCACCAGGGCAGCTATAATAGGTCTCGATACTACATCATCGAGGCAGCTGACAAGGAGCCAGAGGTGGAGCACGGGGAGGCAGGTCAATTAGTAGATTAGATTCATAAAGAGAAGGTTCTTAGGCCTATTTGGATTCAACCCTAGTGAGGGAAGATGCAGATACATCTGACGATGTCATTATAGGTATGCTTTTATTATGCCATCAACCTACAACAGTGCTATTTGATCCAGGTTCCACATTTTTATATGTTTTTGTGTAATATGCTCTATGTTAGAGTATGAGTTTGTAGTTCTTGGAAAATTTAGTTCATGTTTCGAACCCAATGGGTGAGTCCATATTAGTGAATATGGTATTTCGATCTTTTTTGTTGACTATCTAGGGTTATGATACAAGATTTAATCTAATATTGCTTAATATGGTTGATTTCTATGTGATTCTTGGCATGGAATGGTTATCCCCCTACCATGCAGTCTTGGAACGCTACACTAAAACTATTACCTTAGCCATGCCTGACATTCCTCCAGTGTTGTGGTAAGGAGCCTATAGTTGCACACCGACGGGGATATTTTTTTTATGAGGGCTTAGTGGTTGGTTTCTTTGGGGTGCTTAGCTTATTTTGCCTATGTATGGGATGTAAGTTAATAGGGCCCTTTAGTTGATTCGGTTCCTATAGTTTGGGAGTTTGCAGATGTGTTTCCTATCGACCTACCTTGCCTATCCGTAGAGCATGATATTGATTTTGCTATAGACTTGGAACTAAGCACCCGTCCTATTTTATTCTACCATATCGGATGGCCCTCAAATAGCTCAAAGAACTCAGTTTTCAGCCTTAGAACCTCTTAGGTAAAGTCTTTATTCAGCCTAGCATTTCTCCTTCGGGTTCCCTAGTACAATTTATAAAGAAGAAGGACACTACTATACGGATGTGTTTTGATTACAGGTAGTCGAATAAGGTGATGGCGAAGAACCATTACCCCATGCCTTTTATTGATGACCTCTTTGATCAACTTCAAGGTGGAACCATGTTTACCAAGATTGACTTGAGATTTGATTACCATCAAATGAGGATTAGGGCAGCGAACATATTTAAGACTATATTTAGAACTCAATATGACCACTATGAGTTCCTAGTGATGTCATTTGGGCCGGCTAATGCCATTACCACCTTCATGGACTTGATGATCTATGTATTCAGCCATACATTTTGGTATACTTGCAAAGCCAGAGTGAGCATGAGCAACCTTTGAGATTAGTGCTCTTGACTTTGAAAAACCAGCAGCTTTATTCCAAGTTCTCAAAGTTCAATTTCTTGCTTTAGTCGAATTCTTATGGCATGTGGTGTCCAAGGATGGAATCTTGGTAATTTGATGAAGATTGAGGCTATTCTAGATTTGAACAGGACCACGTTTATTACTGAGATTCACAGGTTTGTCGGACTAGCAGGTTAACATTATCAACTTATTGAGCGCTTCTCTACCATTACAGTGCCATTAAATCATTTGACTCATTAGGATGTCCCATTTGAGTTGTCTAAGGAGTGTGAGTTGAGCTTTTAAAAGCTCAAGGATTTACTTACCACCAGTCCTATATTACTTTTTCTTATTGAGGGCGAGGGTTTTATTGTGTATTACGATGCATCTCACATTGATTTGGATTATATAGTATGGATGAGTTATTTTTTATGTGTTAATGCAGCTTAAGCTGTATGAGCAAAACTACCCTACTTATTACATGGAGTTAGCGGTGGTAGTTTTTGCACTTAAGATATGAAGGCATTACTTGTATAAATTCCATTATGAGATCTACACTGATCATAGGAGACTTCTGTATATTATGATCCAGAAGGACCTAAATTTAAGGCAGCACTATTGGATTGAGCTCCTGGAGGAGGAAAATCTCTCTATTCTCTACCATTTAGGCAAGGCGAATGTATTAATGGGTGCCTTGAGTAAGAAGGCAGTAAGTATGGGTCGTATATCCTTCATGTTCACTATGGAGTGACCTTTGGCTTTGGATATCCAGGCCTTAGCCAACAAGATGATTCAACTTCATATTTCAAATTCTAGGCATGTGCTAGCCCATATGGGGGTTCATTCATCTTTATTAGATAGGATTTGTAGTTGTATATTTAAGGATGAGTATCTGGTGGCACTCAAATAGAGGGTGATAGTGGGTGATGCTATTCAGGGTACTTTATATTCAGATGGGGTTTTTAGGTTTGTTGGCCAATTATATGTTCCAAGAGTTGGAGGGTTGATTTAGCTGATTTTAGTGAGGCCCATGACTCAAGAAATTCCATCCATCATGGAACAACTAAGATATATTGTTACCTTAGGATGCATTACTGGTAGAGCATTATGAGGGGAGACATTGTAGACTATGTTTCTCATTGTCTGAGTTGTCAGCAGGTAAAGGCCGAGCATTTGAGGCTTGGTGGTGAGTTTGAAATATTACCCATTACTTAGTTGAAATTGGAGTGTATCACCATAGACTTCATCGTGGGGATGCCTTGCACTTTCAAAGGTGTTGAAAGTATTCAAGTCATCATTGTTCTATTGACCAAATCAATACATATCCTTCCGATTTATACTGCCTTCAGTGCCATGATTTTGGCATATATCTATATCTGGGAGATGGTTCATCTTCATGGTGTGCCTGTTTCACAGTTCACATCTAGCTTTTGGAGGACTTTTTCAGGAGTTATTGGTTACCCTTATTGATCTTAGCATAACATTTCACCCATAAACTAATAGTTAGTAGGAGTGCACTATTCATGTTATTGAGGATATGTTGCAGGACTGTATTTTGGACTTTAGGGTTTACTGGAATGAGTTCTTGCTCTTGACAGAGTTTGTGTACAATAATAGCTACTACTCTAGTATTCAAATAACCCTATTCTAGGCCTTATATGGTAGGCATTATCTCTCTATGATTGGTGGTTTGAGTCTACAGAGTGGAGGCCATATGGTACAGATTTTATTCAGGAGGCCTTAGATCATGTGAGGGTTATTTAAGATAGGCTCAAGACTACTCAGATTAGATAAATTTTTAATGCAGATCGTAGGTATTGACATTATACCTCGTTGTATCACCCATGGAGGGCATAATGCAATTTGAAAGGAGGGTCAAGCTTGGTCCTATGTATATTTCCCCTTTTGAGATATTGAGGACAGTTGGTGAGGTTGAATATGAATTAGCTTTGCCTCTAGCATTCTCAGCTATTTATCCAGTTTTCTATGTACTGATGTTGCGCTGGTATGTCCCAAAAGAGTCACATTTTCTTTAGTGTGATACGGTCTAGCAAAAGATGTAAGGATGATGCAATCCAAAGCCATTCCTATCAAGGAGGCTACCTAGGAGACAGAGCAGGAGATGCAAGAGCAGTTCTACAGCTTATGTATCCCTTTTGGTACTTCTTCACTCTTGCTTTCACATACAAAAGTTCTTTTATTAGTAGATGTTGTAATAACCTTGTAGTACATTTTTGAATTAATGCATTTATTTTATCTTTCAGAGCATTCCTTTAGGGATTTGAAGTTATTTACGACTTCCTGGCTCTGACTGTTTTTTCACCATGTCATTTATTTAAGTTTTAGGCCCATTTTGGAGCTTTTATAACAAGAAAAATTGATTTCGATCTCTACTTTAGGTACACGACCTTAGAATAGAATTTTGATGGTTCCACTACTCTAAAATGGCCAAATAAGGCTAGTAATTTGGTTGGCACAAGTATCGAGGCAATTGATGTTAGTTTTAGGCCATTTGGCACTTTAACCTTCGAAATTTAGCCTAATATTGACTTTGGTCAATATTTTAAGAAAACGTGCTTGGATGAAAATTCTATTACCATGATTAGTTCTGGAATGTGAAGTTTGATCTAGAATGACCATTCATGCCCTTCCAGAGGCTCGTTGTGGAAATTTTCTAAAAATGACACTTGGGTGTTGGACCCACTTTATGTTAAACTAATTCATATGGAAATTTTGAATGCGCTATTTAGTCCAAAATGTAGAATTTGGTGGGATAGCATATCTCATTTGAGCGCATATGATTCTGAATTAATCCTGAGCACACAGTCGGAGACTTGGATTATGATAAAGAGCTGTGTTGCAGTAGTTGAAGGTGCAAAGCAACTTGCTCTTTGCATTCGTCAAGGACTGATGGTTTCCTCTCCGTATTCACAGAGTGTAGCTTCTTCTTCTCCGCAATCGTAGGCTACTATAGTAACGTTAATAGTGAGTAAATCCCTGGTGTTTTAGTCAAAGACCAAGGACAAACTCAGCACTTTCCTTATATCTTAAAACTCGAATGTGGGATCTATACGTGTCTAAATTTGGTGATTTGAAGTCTTGTAGGATCGTAATTATTGTGGCTACATCAGTTAGTGATCTGAAAGTGTCGGACAAGCTTCATCAGAGGTAAATTCCCATCTTAAGCTATTTTCCTAGCTCTCTTTTATGCTTTAATGGGGAGTTTTACTACATATGTCATTTGGGCCTATTTTGGACTCTGAATTATGTTTCCTTTTGGAAGAAAAGTTTGTGGAAGTGTTCAGGACCTTTTCATGGAGTCAATTTAGGGATAATTAGAGCAGGTCCCACATTCCTTTTTTTACTCAAAAATTCTTTGTCTCCGAATATAGTAATTTTAATGTCAAAATGACTGTTTTAATATTGTGTACCTATTTTTTGATAGTGTAGAAGCATTCAGATGTCGTTATGAAGGGAAAGGCTCTATTTTTTTGATTTAGAGCATGCGTGATCAGCCTACAGGTAGGCTATGGTTTCCCTTTCATTATATTTTGCTATATTATGTAATTTCCCATAGATTAGTTGGAATTTGTGGTGGATAGTTATTGAACCATGCTTTGGTGTTTAGAAACTATGCCTGAGGTTTATTTTAGGGAAATTCCAATTCTTGCGATATGTAATTAGTTCTACATTGATCATTCATGCCTAGTAGTCTTGTTTTGACTTTTTTCTATTTATTATAAGCATGTTGTTCTTAGTCTAGGCTTAGACTAGAGTTTTCTTAGACCTGCGATAGTTGGACCCACTAGGCCTTGCTTTTACTCTGACATCGATTCAGATGATTTAGTTTTCCTGTAGACTGAAATAGCAAACTTGTTTCTGGTAGTTTAGCCTTAGATTAGGCGTTACCTCAAATTGATAACCCTATACCCTCTCTCCCTTCTTTTGTGGTTCATTCATGGAAGATTTGAGCTTTGAGCCTCATTCGGGGATTCAGGACTGGGTATGGATCAAGCTTGGACGTATTGAATGAATTATCTGAGAGAGGAAGTAGCTCTGCAGTGTTTTCACTATGATCGGATTATATGCTATATTTTGGTAGACGTTATCATTGTAGATTCAAGGTCTGGTTATGCTGCCCGCTTATCCTCTATGGAGAAGGCTTATCTGTTTATGAACTTTTGCATCTTTGAGACTCATTCATAATTCAAGGTCTGGGCACTGTACTTCTTAGCTGGGTTGTCCACATTTACTATTTAAAGATTACTACTATTTTGCCCCATTGAGACTCATCCGCGGTTTGAGGTCCAATCGTTGGACTTCTTAGCTGGGCCGTTGCTATTGGTTACTATTGGTTACCTAGAAGCTAATCTTGGTTTTAGGTTTGGGATTCGGTTTTCTGGCTCTGAACTCACCATTTTTCATTCTTAATAGTTATAGCTATTTTGTGTACCCATTGGGTTTATAGGAGTGGCTCGAGTTTTTCTTTAAACTTGCAAATGAATGTACCTTCTAGGCTTATGAGGGCCCAATTAGGCGTAGTTGGATTTTTTTAGTTCCTTACACTCATGGGCACCTCTTTATTTTCCCCCTCACCCTGTTATTTATATTAGATTCTATCTGTTCCTATTGTTTTTATTATTCAAGCTTTGTCAGCCTATGATGCCTACTAGGTACCTATTATTTTAGTAGTCATACTATACTCTACATCTTATTTCACGATGCAAGTCCGAACATTAGTTTCCATATATATATATATATTTTGTACTGTCTTATGCTTTTGGAGACAGCTTTTGTCTCCTTGTTCCACTTTTGGGACTTGTATTAGTATTGTGTAGTAGCTCTGTAATTGTTACTTCCAGATTTTGAGTGGGATCATATATTTTTTCATATATGTTTTATTTTATTTTAATAACCCTGTAGGGACAGGGGTAGAATAATACCCCTAAGACTTAACATAACATAGAAAGATAAATATACAAGGAGGGGGACATAAATCTGATCTACGATCCTATGGTGTATCATAAGTCGGCTAACCTACTAAATTTGGCTAACTTATCCCCAATACTAGAAAGGAAACCTAGAGTTACTGGTACACCTAAGAAGAGGACTCCTCTTTTACACAAATAACTCTAGGACAACATAAATAAGGGAGACACTCCAATTACATAAAAGATAAAATAAAAAAAAATATCCAAATGCATCTTCACCATGGCTATATCAGCAAGACATATCCTTGATGAATATGATAAACATTAGAGAAAAGATACAAAATAAACATAAATAAGAGGTATCACACTAAGGCAGTTTTTTAATATTCTTAAGCTTTCTTCTTCTAAAAATTACAATGTTGTTCTTGTCCATATTGTAATGTCCTCTAGCATCTTTTTGAAGCTGATGTGCATGAAAATAATGATGAGGTTTTTCGTGCTAGTGACTTGTTTTAGATAGCACATCATCCATATAATTTGCTTCTGTAAGAGTATGTTGTCAGTTGAAGTCATTAAATTGATCACAAATGAATCTGAGATTATCATTAGCATGATGCAGGTTCCAAGGAGGTGATGCCTGACACTTGATCTATTTAACCACTAGTTCAGAGTCCACTTCCAACATAACTTAATCATACCCATTGTATATGCACAAGAGAGTCCCCAACTGGTTGCCTGTACCTCAGCCTGATTGTTAGTACCAAAACCAATAGTAGCAGCAAAACCATAGATTATGGTACCTAGAACATTCCTTAAAATACCTATAACACCTATTCTTCCTAGCTTGTTAAGTGCACTGCCATCATAATAAGCTTTACTATATTTGGAGGAGGTTTGGTCCAACAAATTATGGTAACCTTGATGTCATGAGTGCAGTTTTCTACATAACATACCTAGTCTTGCCAATTGGAAGGGCATGAATGTAGGACCCCAGAAATTGGAAAGTTGGAATCAAGAGAAAATTTGACTGAACTCAAGTTTACGACATATTTTATGAATCGTATAGGTTTGTAGAACTCATAGAAATGAGTCATAGAGAGAGTATTGTGTGTTCATTAGGACCAATGCTTCTAAGAGGCCGTACAAGTCAACATTCGACTCGTAGTTCATTCAATGAGTCATAACACTGACTCGTACCCCAACATCAGAGGAACATGTTTTGTAGTTCCTCAGGATCGAGTCCATGACTTGACAGGATGATTCATAGACTCATAACCAAAGATCAGAGACCCTCAATTTTGTAAATTTTGAGACCTGCAGGACGAGTGTAAATGATGACTTGTAGTCATGAAGATGAGTCATAGAAATAAATTGTAGGCAAAATTTAGAGACCTGATTTTCAAGGTTTTTTCAAAGCCTACAGGATGATTCATCTTGACGACTCGTCATCCGACCTACTATTCGTAGGAACCAACTCATAGGGTCAAATTTCGCAAGTTCAGTTCAATGAACCTAGAAATAATTACCATATAATTTTACACCTTCTCGTCTGTGTAGGTAGCCTTTGATCAAAGGAGCAGGGGCTAATATTGTTAATACACAAGTAACATTCCCTCTAGAGTCATCTGGCGCTGGAGTAAGAAGTGAGTCTTGTAGCCTTGGTCATATTGTGGGATTTTTGACCTCGCGTAATATTTCTTGTCTTTCGTAAATTACATCACCTGGTACCCTTACCTTTTGGGTTTTACTTTTTTTTTCCTCCCTAAGAGTTGGCTGCCAAGTGGTGTCGAAATTCTCTCACCCACTGGCCCGTATAGCCATTCTGTGGTTTGCCTCTCATTAACTGGTACTATATTGAAGAGTTGTGGCATTCGAGTGCGTCGTCAGTTAGCAATTAGCTAATCCTTCTTGTCTTGCTTAAATCCTTTTAACAATACCCTCACCGTTATTTATAGTAATTTAGGAACATAATATCATGTTGTTTCTCCGCCAATAGTTCAGATTCTTCCATCTTGCGCGACCACACCCACACTATCATACTAAATTCCATCAGAATTTAGAAGTTAAGCATGCTTGGGCAAGAGAAATACTAGGATGGGTGACCTCCTTGGGAATTCCTCATGTCGCGTTTCATGGTAATCCTTTCAATAACGTGTGGGGCACTCAAATTAGCCCAAGATTTATCTTAGCGTCGTCTCACTAGTCTTTATGTGTTGCCTTGCCCTTTCCTATGTTATCTTGCAACCAATATAGGGGTAGATCTTTAGTTCCACTAGGACCATGTCCCTTTTTTGGTCATTTTGTTTAACTTCTCCTATTGTATTCACCCCTTTTTGTATGCACCCATTCATTAGGGTTGGCTACTGAGTAGCGCTAAAGTTCATTCATATAGTTACCTTTAAAGACACTATGAGTTCTGTCTATGATTAGCTGGTATAGTTTTAAAGGAATTTGTCATATAAGCTTGCTAATCCTATAGTAACCAGCTAGTCTTGTCCTTCTTATTTAAACCATTTCACAATTTTTCCTTACCCCCACTTGTAACCTTCTTGACACATTCTCGTATCATTCTTTATCTTTACGAGATTATGAGAGAGTGCAAGAAATACCTTGTCGCAGTTCTTTTTATTTCCTTATTTACTCCTTGCTCATCTTATCTCCTACCATAAGAGTCTTACTATTTCTTTTCCTTGGTTATTTATCTATCCCAATATCACTTGCGACCAACTCTACAGCCAACATATGGCTTTTGATCTAGCATGTTGTCATTATCCTACGTTGTGTCCCTTGAGTTATTCCATATCCTTTCATTGCTATATTCTTTTGGTTTTATACGCACCCACCTTCTAGTGTTATACCGTTCAGGGTCTCATCAAAACTTCTTAACCTTTTCTTACATACCATTCTGACTTTTATCCAATTACTGGTGGCTTCCACATCTTTCTAGCGTTGTTCAGCAAGGGATCTTATTGCAGTTTAACCATCAATCTCAAACATGTTGTCATATCAATTGCCTCCATCTTACCCTTGCAGTTCTCTCACTTGCTTCCCCCCTTTAAAGGGTACTTATACCTTTATTTGCTTATACCTTGCTCTATGTCTCTATGCCCAGTTTCAAATTCATCCAGTCTCCTTCCTCAGTCTACTTGGTACTGTATCATGACCCCGTCTGTCTGCATTTTTTTTTGCCTACCTGATTATCCCTGTACGGAACCCTGGCTAAATTATGAAGCATCGAAAACTCTTTTCATACATAGTGCGATACCTCATCTAGTAATCTGTACTTGAGTAATGGGACCCATAGAACAACTCATCCGAGGCCACATTCTACTTGTCTTTATAAAAAATTAATATATACTTGTAGCTGTTCTAAATTTTCTTTTAACTAGGCAACATTTGTATTCCGACATTCATTGTCCCACGTTCTCTTGGAGTAGTGGCTTTCCCAACTTATATCCCTTGATTCTTGATATGAAT
The DNA here is from genome assembly GCF_947179165.1 of Solanum dulcamara. Classification (NCBI taxonomy): domain Eukaryota; kingdom Viridiplantae; phylum Streptophyta; class Magnoliopsida; order Solanales; family Solanaceae; genus Solanum; species Solanum dulcamara. The sequence goes on along the minus strand of NC_077241.1, from coordinate 33,883,123 downwards.
GGAAGCTGCGCCTTTTATTCCATGGGGTGAATGTAGGTTACACTAATTATTCCTTAAGTTTGCCATCCTCGTCCCTTAAGGGTTCCACTATTTTCAGGGCGACAATGTGTACCCGCGTCATTCCTTTATATCTTAAGCTCCATACTTTGTTGCATACTCAACGCAGGCTTTTAACTTAGTTAGCCTCTACCAAGTACGCCTTATAAGCGGTCTCACTTTGTCCCCGTACTGCTATACCATACCTTTAAATTCATACTCATATTCAATTTATGACATCTCTTTGGGGCGCTTTTATTAGAATTTCTTTCTCCAATTAGTCGATGGGAAACTAATAAAATATTATCATAGAACACTTTTCAACCACCGTTAAAAGAAATCTAGAGTCCTTTAAACATCACAATACTTCTTAATGTTTGACTTCCCTGGTTCCCTTCCATGTTAATCCTCAAGTTATGAATAACTTATTCAATTTTTAACTATGAGATGGGGCATGGTACTTTTCAAGAAAAGTAAACTCAATTGCTGGACATTTTACTCTTTACCCGAAGTTTTTCTTTCCTTTCCTACAACACAAATACGGCTGGAGACACCGTGATCTGAACTTTACTGCTCAGATAGGCTTTTGTTTGTCTGAAATAAAACTCTCCCAGTAGAAATGGTGCCCCTTGTCTATGACATGAAGGGTACCTCCTATAAATTTAATTAAGCAAAATAGGGGTAATTGCTATCCACTTCCAGGACATTTTATAAAGCTATGTTTCATTCCTTTTTCTTCTCCTAGGAAATTTTGGCAGAGTTTCCTCTATATTTCGTACTTATCCCAAACCTGCACACAGAAAATACCAACAATGCCTCACAGGGCCAACATATGTATATATATATATATATTATCTCACATCCACATAGTGATTTCAATATCAAATCATATCGTAGACACACAAGACTTTCAACATCAATAATAATATAAAAATATCGGACTTACCTCATATGTCCAGCTTCAAACTGCATCTGTTGAATTTCTTGTCTAATTTTCTTTCGGGTTTAAACTTTACATTTCAATATTACTTTAATACCTTACCTGCATGCTTCGTAAATTTTTATGTCGTCAATTACTTTCTTCTGTTGGTGTCGTCCTTCTGTTAAGATTCAAGGTTAGTATAACGAATTTTCCTATGACTTAGATTTAAAGCACAATCTCAGATGCGAAAGAAAGGTAACATCCTAAATGTCCTTTAGCTTCCTCTTTATGGATATGGCGCCCAACATATCGATAATGAAGACTCTACTAGACACAGTCTACAGACAATCCAAGGACGAACTACTCTGATACCACTTCTGTCATGACCGAACCCCATTGGCCGCGACTGGGGTCCGACCTGGACCCTCTGTATACCTAACTATCAAATGTGGTCAAATTGAACTGTAAATAAAATAATATGATATAATAGAGCCCCACTATGCAATAACATTTTCATAAACCTGTAGCCCTTTTCGTTTGTATGACAAATATGAAAGGGCACGCAAGCCGACAATGCTACCATAACATAATAACATATATCATACATTATGTAGACCCAGCTAAATCAAACTAACATATACAACCCACATATACATGTTTGTAGACCTCTAAAAGTATTAACGACAACATATGGTGGGACAGGGCCCCCGTCGTACCCCTGAAGAGACAAAACAATTTTATACACTAATTGTCAGTATCAAAAACTAAGCTCTGATATAATGGAGCCCTCTCCAGCAAAGCTGAGCGGAATCCTAAGCTGACGGACTCCCAAAACCTATACCTATACCTATGGGCAAGAAACACAACCCCTCCCTCCCCCGAAGAAAGGGGGTCAGTAGAATATATGTACTGAGTATGTAAAACACAACATAATACAACAGGAAGCATATCTGAGATAGAGGAACAGGGGATAAGATATTAATTCAGAAACCTGTACCTGTACTTTGTGAATTACAAAAATATGCATGTTCGAATCATATCATATAGCCGGCCCTTTCGGGGGTCCGGTGAATAACCTTTGTAAAACCATCATGGACCCAGTCCCATCACTACCTTATTATAACACATCAACATATATATATACATATGTATCCCGACCCTCTAGTGAGGGGCTCGATGGACAATGCAGTGAATTATGTACGATTACTATTCCCTTCCCGAGATGCAGTGAAAGAAGTGTTACAGTATATACAAGTAGAGTAGTGAGTAACTACATACAATTTAAATCATGATCAGAGACTTGACAAAATAATATAGTTAAGCTTTTGTTTGAGGACCCGAGTAACGGTGTAGTCATCTCGAGTGTCTCTAAATGCCATTATGGGCTGCATCCAAAGTAATCTCGGGGACCCTAGACATGTATCAACATAGCGCTAAATCATTTATGGAATCAAAACACTTAGTCTCGTATAGTCTTTAAGACTTGGGGCCTGTACATTTGGTGCCTCTTTAACATATAGAAGTTTCCAGGGAAATAGTTCACAACTATCAGAGTTCGATATTCAAAAGTAAATAGGAGATGTTAAGAATGGAGTTACTCCGGAGCTGACATCATATTTAACTTACCACTAAGACATGCCAGAAAACAAAGAGAGTAAACTCTATATAGTCTGTACTTTCCTTCAAGTGGTCATTATGTACACATCTCGTACCCGGCCCATCCTGTGGCTCGGTGAACAACTATTCCATCATAATCTCATTTTCATACCAAGTACATATCAAGATAAAGGAAAGATAGTTTCCCATACACTACTCTTTAGCACGTAGAAGCCTTAACAGGTAATGCTCAATTCTTGTAGGGGTGTCAACACCTAACTGTAGTTAGGGATTATGAGGCCTACCTGGAGTTATGAGAATGGAATTATCTCAACATTACATATACAATTCACTTAAGGCTAAGACTTGCCAAAAGGAAACAAAGATAGTTGTATGTACTTATACCAAAAATGCGAAGAGAAAGCTTTGTATACCTCGTACGAGTTACTCTTTGTCATGTTCGCCTAGTCGTCCTTTGAACCTATTCAACATGGAAGTAACATGAATATCAACCACTCTGTACTTTCTAGCACCTTCAGTTGCACCTTAGTATGCATGGAATCTATTTCCTTATTCGTTTCCTCGACTAGTCCTTTAATTAGTTAAGGCGTTAACTAAAATTGGGCAGCACCTCACCTATAATGTGCCCTATCCACATTTCCAATCACACCCCTAATAACTACAGCCAACCAACAACAACAACCTGCAACATAAATACAAGCAATTCACACCAACATTACACAATATAAGCCCCAAACAAAACACTCAAAACTATCAAACCGTGAATTCTGGACAGCTTACTGTCTTGCATTGTCGCTTCATTTTGAAGGGGTAATTGAGATAAACAGGATTTATGTCCTCCATAAAAGTTATAGACATGTGTCTTAGGGTCGCATACAATTTCTAATCACCCCTACATCAATTCTTTGCAAAACGATATGCCCAAAATACCAATAACAATCCATGTATGATTTCCAAAATCAAAATCTCGGCAGTACCTCCTTTACACTTCATCACCCTTTTTCGAGAAGATAAATGCAAAGGTAGATTTTAAAGGCTACATGAAAGTTATAGACCTATGAAATAAATTTCCAAAACATATTGAATCACCCGAAACTAAGTTGTAGACAAGGAGTCATACCAATATTACTAACAACAGTCCATTCCAAAAAAGGGTTTGTTAACTAGTTCATAACATTTTCTCTCTTTGTTCTTTCAACGTCCTCTCAAGTTCCAAGCGGATGAATTAATTACATATACATCTTAATATTCATATATAGATCTCCATGTGGTTGATAAACACTGTATATAATTAATTCATGGAGGAAAATTGGAACTTAACTTGAAAAGAAGCCATCTATAGCTATGCTCCTTTGCTCTCAAACTTTTCCTGCTTTTGGCTATGTTTTAAGATAAGGAATGAATTCCTTAATCACTTAACATACATATATAGGGTGGCTTTGTAGGTGACATGTGTCAACCCCATAGGGTGACACGTGTCTAGCCCTTATTGGGCCACGTATGCATGCTGCCAATAGGGTGCTGCCATGTGGTAGTGGGGTCCACCTCCCCTAAGTAGGTGGGTCACCTTCTTGTTTGAGGTGCTGCCACATGTTGCCTTCCTAGTCTTCCACGTGTCATCTTTTTCTCTTCCTCGTAGGTTCGTAATCTCGTCTTATTTTAAGAACCTGTGCACTCCTTGCTACTTAAGCTCGACGTGTACTCAAGTAGCTTAAGTGTGTAGGACTTCTAAGTTAGTAGCTTGCATAGGTAAGTCGAGCCCTATGACTCCTTACTTGGCCTCCAATTCCTTCCGAATTCTTATGACTCTATTTCCAACCTTCTCTACTATGGGGTATCACATTCTCCCTTCCTTAGAGTCGTTTGATAGTGTCGTAGACTATCTGGTTCACATAGTAACTTCTAAGAAGCTTAAGAGGCATTCCGAGCTTAAGAGTTTAGGGTGTAACATCCATCCCCCCTTTAGAACATTCGTCCCCGAATGTCAAATAAAACTTCTCTCAAGACTTTATACAGACTGTAGGGAAATTGGTTTCTATTGCGATCACATATTTTCATCCAAGTAATTAATATATGACTTTCAAGAGTTGGGGTTACCTGCAGATATCGAGAATAGGTGCGAATACTTGCGTTTTATGTTCTCTTCAGCTCCCCCAGTCATCCTTTTTCTGGTTTTGGTTTTGCCACGGTATCTTGACGGAAGGCACGTCTTTAGTCTACGATCTTCTAGTTTGCCGATCTAATATGACGATAGGTTGTTCCTCGCAGGATTCCATTTTCTGGAAATCATCTCTGGAACATACTCTAGGTGGCTCACCAATACCTTTGCGAAACATCCTTATCTAATAGACTGGGCATATAGTTTTCCAATCAGGTGGTAAGCTCAACTTACCGGCAACTTTTCCTACCTTATGAACAACTTCACAAAATCCAATGTGTTTTGGGTTAAGTTTCTTTTTTTTTGGGGTGACCCTGTTATGAACATCCAATCGTTAGTTTGAACTCTGTATGTCGACGGCGGTTATCTGTATATTATTTCTTCGACTCTGGGCTGCTAATCCTTAGCTTGCTCAATCATGTTGAGGCCTTGTTAGCTTAGTCTTTCTAACATCGGCCCATCCAATAGGGGACTTACACGTCTTGCTCTACCAGTCTTGTACCGGGCCATTGGGATACTAGAGTAGTAATTATTATTGTAGGCAACTTGATAAGTGATAGATAATCATCCCAGCTACCTTTGAAGTTAACAACACCAGCTCATGACATATCTTCTAACGTTCAAGTGGTATGCTTTAGTCTGTTCATCAGGTTTGAGGGTAAAGTAGTGTACGAAGACTTATGTATCTTCCTAGTTTCTTCACAGACTGATTCTCGGTAGTTAACTATAACTTGGGCTCCATCGTCTGGGATAATAGCTATGGGGACTCCGTAAGGTCCTACTACACTTTTACCCTATAATTTTACACCTTCTCGGCTGAGTAGGTAGCCTTTGATCGAAGGAGAAGGGGCTAATATTGTTAATCCACAAGTAACATTCCCTCTAGAGTCATCAGGCGCTGGAGTGCAAAGTGAGTCTTGTAGCCCTGGTCATATTGTGGGATTTTCGACCTCGTGTAGTACTTCCTGTATTGTATAAATTACATCACCTAGTATCCTTACCTTTTGGGTTTTGCTTTTTTTTTTCCGCCCTAAGAGTTGGCTGCAAAGTAGTGTTGAAATTCTCTCACCCACTGGCCCGTATAGCCATTCTGTGGTTTGCCTCTCATTATCTGGTACTATGTTTAAGAGTTGTGGCATTCGAGTGCATCGTAAGTTAGCAATTAGCTAATCCTTCTTGTTTTGCTTAAATGCTTTTAACAATACCCTCACCGTAATTTATAGTACTCTAGGAACATAATCTCATATCGTTTCTCCACCGCTAGTTAAGATTCTTCCATCTTCTGCGACCATACCCGCACTATCACACTAAATTCCACCAGAATTTAGAAGTTAAGAATGCTTGGGCGAGAGAAATACTGGGATGGGTGACCTCCTTGGGAAGTCCTCATGTCGCGTTTCATGGTAATCCTTGCAATAATGTGTGGGGCACTCAACTTAGCCCAAGATTTATCTTAGCGTCGTCTCACCAGTCTTTATGTGTTGCCTTGCCCTTTCCTGTGTTATCTTGCAACCGGTATAGGGGTATATCTTTAGTTCCACTACGACCATGTCCCTTTTTGGTCATTTTGGTTTAACTCCTCCTATTGTATTCACCCCTTTTTGTATGCACCCATTCATTAGGGTTGGCTACTAAGTAGCGCTAAAGTTCGTTCATATAGTGACCTTTAGAGACACTATGAGTTCTGTTTATGATTAGCTGGTATAGTTTTAAAGGAATTTGTCATATAAGCTTGCCAATCCTATAGTAACCAGGTAGTCATGTCCTTCTTATTTAAACCATTTGACAATTGTTTCTTACCCCCACTTGTAACCTTCTTAACACATTCTCGTGTCATTCTTTATCTTTACGAGAATATGAGAGTGTAAGAAATACCTTGTCGCACTTTTTCTATTTCCTTATTTACTCTTTAATCATCTTATCTCCTACCATAAGAGTCTTGCTATTTCTTTTCCTTGGTTATTTATCTATCGCAATATCACTTGCGACCAACTTTACAGCCAACATTTGGCATTTGATCTAACATGCTGTCATTATCCTTCATAGTGTCCCTTGAGTTATTCGATATCCTTTCATTGCTATATTCTTTTGCTTTTATACGCACCCACCTTCTAGTATTATACCTTTCAGGGTCTCATCAAAACTTCTTAACCTTGTCTTACATACCATTCTGACTTCTATCCATTTACTAGTGGCTTCCATATCTCTTTAGCTTTGTTTAGCAAGGGATCTTATTGAAGTTTAACCATCAATATCAAACATGTTGTCATATCAATTTCCTCTATCTTACCCTTGCAGTTCTCTCACTTGCTTTCCCCCTTTAGAGGGTACTTATACCTTTTTCCGCTTATACCTTGCTCTATGTCTCTATGCCTAGTTTCAAATTCGTCCAATCTCCTTCCTCAGTCTACTAGGTACTGTATCATGTCCCCGTTTGTCTGTATTTTTTTTTTGCCTAACTGATTATCCATGTACGGAATCTTGGCTAAATTACGAAGCATCGATAACCCTTTTCATACATAGTATGACACCTCATCTAGTAATCTGTACTTGAGTAATAGGACCAATGGAACAACTCGTCTGAGGCCACATTCTACTTGTCTTTATAAAAATATAATATATACTTGTAGCCGTTCTAAATTTTCTTTTAACTAGGCAATATTTGTATTTCGGCATTCATTGTCCCATGTTCTCTTGGAGTAGTGTCTTTCCCAACCTATATCCTTTGTTTCTTGAGATGAATGGAAGCTGCGCCTTTTATTCCATGGGGTGAATGTAGGTTACACCAATTATTCCTTAAGTTTCCATCCTTGTCCCTTAAGGGTTCCACTATTTTTAGGGCGACATTGTGTACCCGCGTCATTCCTTTATATCTTAAGCTCCATACTTTTGTTGCATACTCAACGCAGGCTTTTAACTTAGTTAGCCTCTACCAAGTGCGCCTTATTAGCGGACTCACTTTGTCCCCGTACTGCTATACCATACCTTTAAATTCATACTCATATTCAGTTTATGACATCTCTTTGGGGCGCTTTTTTTAGAATTTCTTTCTCCAATTAGTCGGTGGGAAACTAAGAAAATATTATCACAGAACACTTTTCAACCACCGTTAAAAGAAAGCTAGAGTCCTTTAAACATCACAGTACTTCTTAATGTTTGACTTCCCTGGTTCCCTTCCAGGTTAATCCTCAAGTTATGAACAACTTATTCAATTTTTAACTATGAGATGGGCATGGTACTTTTCAAGAAAAGTAAACTCAATTGTTGGACATTTTACTCTTTACCCGAAGTTTTTCTTTCCTTTCCTACAACACAAATACGGCTGGAGATACCGTGATCTGGACTTTACTGCTCAGATAGGCTTTTGTTTCTCTGAAATAAAACTCTCCCAGTAGGAATGGTGCCCCTTGTCGATGACATGAAGAGTACCTCCAAAAAGTTTTAATTAAACACAATAGGGGTACTTGGTATCCACTTCTAGGATATTTTATAAAGCTATGTTTCATTCCTTTTTCTTCTCCTAGGAAATTTTGGCAGAGTTTCCTCTGTATTTCGTACTTATCCCAAACCTGCACACAGAAAATACCAACAATGCCTCACAGGGCCAATATATATATATAGATATATATATATATATATATATATATAATATCTATATCTATATATATATATATATATTATCTCACAGCCATATAGGGCTTTCAATATCATACCATATCGTAGCCATAAAGGTCTTTCAACGTCAATAATAATATAAAAATATTGGACTTACCTCGTATGTCCAGCTTCAAACTGCATCTGTTGCACTTCCTGTCTTCTTTCCTTTCGGGTTTCAACGTTACATTTCAATATTACTTCAATACCTAATCTAATGGATATCTTTCAAGCCTTTACTTTACTTACCTGCATGCTTCGTAACTTTCCATGTCATCAATTACTTCCTTCTGTTGGTGTCGTCCTTCTATTAAGATCCAAGGTTAGTATAAGGCATTTTCCTATGACTCGTATGTAAAGCACGATCTTAGATGCGAAAGACAGGTAACATCCTAAATATCCTGTAGCTTCCTATTTATGGATGTGGTGCGCAACACATCAATAATAAAGACTCTACTAGACACAGTCTACAGACAATCCAAGAACGAACTGCTCTGATACCACTTCTGTCACGACCCAACCCCGTAGGCCTCGATTGGGGTCCGACCTGGACCCCCGTATACCTAACTATCAGCTATGGTCAAATTGAACTATAAATAAAATAATATCATGTAATAGAGCCCCATTGGGCGATAACATTTTCATAAACCTATAGCCCTTTTCGTTTGTATCACAACATGAAAGGGCACGCAAGCCGACAAGGCTGCCATAACATAATAACATATATCATAAATCATATAGACCCAGCTGAATCAAACTGATATACACAACCCACATATACATGTCTGTAGACCTCAAAAAGTATTAACAACAACATATGGCGAGACAGGGCTCCTTTCGTACCCCTGAATAGATAAAACAATTCTATACATTAATGGTCAGTATCAAAAACTAGGCTTCGATACAATAGAGCCTCCTCCAGCTGAGCTGAGTAGAATCCTAAGCTGACGGACTCTTAAAACCTATACCTGTACCTGCGGGCATGAAACGCAGTACCTTCGAAGAAGGGGGTCAGTACGATATATATACTAAGTATGTAAAACTTAACATAATACAACTGAAAGCATATCTGAGATATAGGAACACAGGATAAGATATCAAATCAGAAACCTGTACCTGTACTTTGTGAATTACAAAAACATGCATGTTCGAATCATATCATATAGCCGGCCCTTTCAGGGGTCCGGTGAATCACCTTTGTAAAACCATCATGGACCCAATGCCATCACCACCTTATTACAACATATCATCATATATATATATACATACGTATCCCAGCCCTATAGTGAGGGGCTCAAAGGACAATATAGTTAATTATGCACGATTACTATTCTTGTCCCAAGACACGGTGAAAGAAGTGTTACTGTATACACGAGTAGAGTAGTGAGTAACTATATGCAATTTAAATCATTATCAGATACTTGACAAAATAAGATAGTTAAGCTTTTGTTTGAGGACCTAAGTAACGGTGTAGTCATCTCGAGTGTCCTCTAAATGACATTATGGGCTGCCTCAAATGTAATCTCGGGGACCCTAGAGGTGTATCAACATAGGGCAAAATTATTTATGGAATCAAAACACTTAGTCTCGTATAGTCTTTAAGACTTGGGGCCTGTACATTTGGTACCTCTTTAACATATAGAAGTTTCCAGGGAAATAGTTCACTACTATCAGAGTTCGATATTCAAAAGTAAATAGGAGATGTTAAGAATGGATTTACTCCAGAGATCACATCATATTTAACTTACCACTAAGACATGCCAGAAAAGAAAGAGAGTAAACTCTATATAGTCTGTACTTTCCTTCAGGTGGTCATTATGTACACATCTCGTACCCGGCTTATCCTGGGGCTCGGTGAACAACTATGGCATCATAATCTCATTTTCATACCAAGTAAATATCAAGATTAAGGAAAGATAGTTTCCCATACACTACTCTTTAGCACGTAGAAGCCTTAACAGGCAATGCTCAATTCTTGTAGGGGTGTTAACACCTAATTGTAGTTAGGGATTATGAGACGTACCTGGAGTTATGGGAATGGAATTATCCCTACATTCCACATACAATTCACTTAATGCTAAGACTTGCCAAAAGGAAAGAAAGATAGTTGTACGTACTTATATCAAAACATGCCAAGAGAAAGCTTTATATACCTCGTACGAGTTACTCTTTGTCATGTTCTCCTCGTTATCCTTTGAACCTATTCAACATGGAAGTAATACAAATATCAACCACTCTGAACTTTCCTTAGTATGCATCGAATCTATTTCCTTATTCATTTCCTCGACTAGTCCTTTAAGTAGTTAAGGTGTTAACGAAAATTGGGCACCACCTCCACTATAACGTGCCCTATCCAAATTTCCAATCACACCCCTAATAAATACTGCCAACCAACAACAACAACCTGCAACATATATAAAATCAATTTACACCAACATTACATAATACAAGCTCCAAACAACTCACTCAAAACTATTAAAACGTGAATTCTGGACAGCTTACTGTCTTGCATTGTCGCTTCATTTCGAAGGGGTAATTGAGAGAAACACGATTTATGTCCTCCATGAAAGTTATAGACATGTGTCTTAGGGTCGCATACAATTTCTAAGCACCCCTACATCAATTCTTTACAAAACAATATGCCCAAAATACCAACAGCAATCCGTGTAAGATTTCCAAAACCAAAATCTGGGCAGTACCTCCTCTACACTTCATCACCCTTTTTCGAGAAGATAAATACCAAGATGGAATTTAAAGGCTACATGAAAGTTATATACCTATGAAATAAATTTCTAAAACATATTGAATCACCCAAAACTAAGCTGTAGATAAGAAGTTATACCAATATTACTAACAACAGTCACTTTCAAAAAAGGTTTTGTTAACTAGTTCATAACATTTTCTCTCTTTGTTCTTACAACGTCCTCTCAAGTTCTAAGCTGAAGAATTAATTCCGTAGACATATTAAGATACATATATACATCTCTATATGGTTGATAAACACCGTAGATAATTAATTCACGGAGAAAAATTAGAACTTACCTTGAAAAGAAGCCATCCGTAGCTATGCTCCTTTGCTCTCAAATTTTTTCAGCTTTTGGCTATGTTTTAAGATAAGGAATGAATTGATTAGTCACATAACATACATATATAGGGTGGCTTTGGAGGTGACATGTGTCAACCCCATAGGGTGACACGTGTCTAGCCCTTATTGGGCCACTATGCATGATGCCAATAGGGTGCTGCCACATGGCAGTGGGGTCCACCTCCCCCAAGTAGGTGGGTCACCTACTTGATCCCAAGAAGGTGGGTCACCTGCTTGCTTGAGGTGCTGCCACATGTCACCTTCCTAGGCTGCCATGTATCATCTTTTTCTCTTCCTCGTGGGTTCATAATCTCATCTTATTTTAAAAACCCATGCACTCCTTGCTAGTTAAGCTCGACGTGTACTCAAGTAGCTTAAGTGTGTAGGACTTCTATGTTAGTAGCTTGCGTAGGTAAGTCGAACCCTATGACTGCTTACTTGGCCTCTAATTACTTCCGGATTCTTATGACTCTATTTCCAACCTTCTCTACTATAGGGTATCACATTCTCCCTTCTTTAGAGTCATTTGATAGTGTCGTAGACTATCTGACTCACATAGTAACTTCTAAGAAGCTTAAGAGGCATTCCTAGCTCAAGAGTGTGGGATGTAACAGTATAAAAGTTTGCTTTAATTTTAGTGCTTTTAACAAGGCTAACTGAGAAGGCAGCTAAGTTCCAATGGACCAATGCTTGTGGAAGAAGCTTTCAGTTGCTGAAAGAAAAGTTGAATACGACCCCAGGTCTAACTCTTCCTAAAGGACCAGATAGCTTTATTATTTATTGTGATGATTCTGGTGTTGGGCTAGGTTGTATATTAATTCAGCATGGTAGGGTCATAACATATGCCTCCCAGCAGCTAACAAAGCACAAAAGAAACTATCCAACTCATGATCTGGAGTTAGCAGCAGTAATTCATGTTTTGAAAGTATGGAGGCATTATTTATATGGCATATATGTTGATATCTATATGGATCACAAAAGTCTCAAATACCTCTTTAAACTAAAGGAGTTGAATTTGCGTCAGAGAAGGTAGCTAGAGTTGTTGAAATATGATGATATTGATATTCTATACTACCTAGGAAAAGAAAATATTGTGGTAGATGCACTTAGCCATAAATCCATAGGTACCTTGCAAGATGTACAACCAGAACGGAAAAAGATAGTTCGTGAGATTTTCCAGTTAGCTAACTTTGGAGTCCAATTGGCTAATTCTAGTAATAGTAGAGTTTTTGTTTGAGGAGTTGCTGAATCCTCTATCATGGAAGAGGTAAAGCAATGCTAGTATAAAGATCCTATTCTGGCATAGTACAGAGATGCATTCCTTCAGAAGGAAAAGACCACATTCGAGCTTACACCTCATAGAGTGTTAAGATATTGGGGAAGATTATGTGTACCTGATATTGCAGGGTTATGGCAGCAGGATATGGAAGAGGTACATTATTCTCGATATTCTATTCATCCACGGTCAACAAACATGTATCATGACCTTAGATGTTTATACTGGTGAAATAGCATGAAGAAGGACATAGCAGAGTTCGTAGCCTGGTGCCCAAATTGCCAATAGGTTATGATTAAGCATCAAAAGCCTGGCAGACTATTATAGGATATAGAGATCCCAACTTGGAAATGGGAAGCCATTAATATGAATTTCATTACAGGCTTACCTTGGACTCTATGGAAGTATTATTCCATATGGGTTATTGTAGATAGGCTGATATAATCAGCTGAGGATTATGCCAGACTATATATCAAGGAGATAGTAAGACCTCATGGGTTCCCCACATCTATTATTTCAGATAAAGGAGCTCAATTTACTGCTAACTACTAGAGATCATTCCAAAAGAGGCTAGGAACACAAGTGACTCTTAGTATGACATTTCATCCTCAAACTGATGGATATGCTAAGCATATCATCCAGACACTAGAAGATATGATACGTGCTTGTATTATTGATTTCAAAGGTAGTTGGGATGATAATTTATCACTTATTGAATTCGCTTACAATAACAACTACCATTCTAGTATCCGGATGGCACCATATGAAGCTTTATAGGGAAGAAAGTGTAGGTCACCTATTGGTTGGTTTGATATCAGTGAGACTAAACTAATAGACCCAGATATGATTCAGCAAGTTGTGGATAAAGTAAAGGTCATTTAGGAGAGATTATTAGCAACCTAAAGTTGACATAAATCATATGTAGATAATCGATGTCAACCTTTACAGTTTTAGGTTGATGATTGGGTATTCTTTGACCTTATCAGATTATTGGGTATATTTGGCAAAAAAGGGAAGCTTAGCCTGAGCTACATTGGCCCTTATCAGATTATTCGTAGAATAAGTAAGTTTGCCTATGACTTAGCCATACCATCCGATTTGAAAGAAGTACATCCAGTTTTTCATGTGTCAATGCTTCACAAATGTATAGGCGACCCTTCTAGAATATTTCTCGCAGATGATGTCCAGATAACAGAAGTGTTTTCCTACGGGGAGAAACTTATTGCCATCCTAGATCGGAAGATTAGGAGGTTGCAGACTAAGGACTGGCTTCCGTCAAAGTGTTGTGGAGAAATAATAATAGAGAAGAGATGACCTGGGAAGCCGAGGAGGAGATGAAGAACAAGTACCCTTACTTTTTTCATACACCTACAGGTAACTTAAATTTTGAATTGGCTAAATTCGTAGAGAAATAAAATTTTAATATTGAATTTAACATTCGAGGACAAATGTTCTTAAGGGGGGAGAATGTAATATCCCATATTTTTCATTTGCTAATGTTTTAGTATATTGTACTCAGTGTCGAATATTCATACATATATGAGAAACCATGACTTGTAGGTGCTTGTATTGGTTGGAAATGGATTGAAAGTGTGGCAATGGTTTGAAACTTTAAAAGATGGCATGTGATATTTTTTAATTCTAAAAGGAGTAGTAAGTTGAAGTAAGAGGTATTAAGATTTGGACATGGTGTAAATTTAATGGGTTTGTTATATGGTACTACTAAGCTAAGTAATGACTTATTATTGGGACAATATAAGTGGATTATGGGAAAATCCAATTCTAAAACTTTTCTGGCAGCCCATTGTTGGTGGAATGGATGATGATTTTGGGCTGCCAAACTCTAATAATTTTTTTTGGGACAAAAGTCCTATATGTTGTACACATAATAGACCATTTGGGTCCAAAAATAGATCCAAAAGAGCCCAATTATAAGGGACAAAGATCAGGTGATTTTTAGCATTTACACTTCACAAATATTTCCAGAATTCTCTCCCACTTCTCCCATATCTCAAAACCTATCCAATAACGTCCCAACACTCTTTGAGCTTTACAAATATCTCCAAGGTTAAGGTAAGTTGATTATTTATTGTTTTAACTTGATTCTTCCATGTAATTCATTGGAATCATGCTATAGAAGTTGGAAACATAAATTTGACATTTTTTGAAAGCTGTCCAAAGATTTTGGTTTTTAACTTTCGAGAATTACTTTGATCTTTGGTTTGTTTTGAGAAGATTGATTTATGATATTATTGTATAAGTCTAAATAAGGGAATTAAATATATTAAAGGAAGGTTTATTTCTCATTTTTGGTATTTTTAAAGACGGAATTGAGAAGAGGTTTTACATGTATTTGGTGTAAGGACTTTTGAGTTCAAATATTCTATTGTGTTGTGAAGTTTTGTTGGGGATGTTAGATGTTATTTTTGTGCATGATATGGTTAAGGTATGTTTAAGGTGTAAACTAAAAAGGATGTGTAAAATTTGGTTGAAGTAGATTAAGATATTTCTATGGGTTAAATTGAGGTAATTACAAGAACTAATTGGAGACAGAAATCTGTTCGCTAATATTGTTGTCGACATGTGTTGGTTGTGGGCTATTTTAAGGTCATTTTTGAAGTAGTTTTACAGGAATTTATTGGTATATAACTCATGAATAAGGTGCTTGTTGTTTTTAAGTAAATGGTGCTGAATTTATGCATTGTTTGGGCTGTTTTGGAGTTAATCCAAAAGTATGAATTATAGGGGAAATGCTGCCCAATTTTTGTTAGAATTCCTAATTGTAGTGCTACTCTCTTATTTGTAGACTTATAAACATAAAGAGTAGCCATAGCTGCAGGACATTTGTTATACATCCAGGTATGTGAAGCTAACCTTTCTTTCTTTTTGCATGATCTTATGTAACAAATGGACGACAAATGATAGAATTCCAACGAAGATCTTATTCTTAAAGATACTAGGATGGCGAATGCTCTTAATTTTTAGAATTTATATCGTTATGCCTTGACTCAGATGTATGAATCCATCCACCCTAGTCTGTATAAGTCATATTTTAGTACAAGTCATACTTCAGTATAATTCATATTTGGCATAATTTATAATGGCAACCGAAGGTTAGTTGAAATGACTACTATCTTAATTTTCAAATAATGATTCATTTTGATTATTCCATTAAGTCTTAAATGATGATTTAAATGCATATGGTTACTCACTACTCTGCTCGTGCATGTCTTAATTTATATTTCACTGAGTCCTTGGCCGGGTATGTATTCGTGCTTAGTTTCACTACATTGTTCACCGAGTCCCTCACTAGAGGGTCCAGTATGGTATATATATATATATGATGATATGACCTGAGGATATGATGATGGCGCGGAGCCCATAATGGGCTGAATACGATATATATGTATATGACAGATTCACCGAGTCCATAAAGGGCCAGATATGATATATCATATAAGCATGCATGACTTTATTTCATATTGCATAGGTATACTTGTATTTTGAAACCTTTACTTTAGCTATGATTTTTCTTACTGTATTTTATGCTTATATATGTCGTAATGACCCCTTCTTTCTTTGGGGGGGGATACATATCATACCCGCAGGTACAGATACTCATTTTGGAGAGCAGCCAGCTTAGGATTCTACTCAGTGGGTTTAAAGTGCTCTATTATCTCGGAGCCTAAGCTTTTGGTACAATCCTTATAATGTATATATTTGTGTATTTAGGGGTATGGCAGGGCCCTGTCCAATCATATGTTTTTGTTAATTCTCTTAGAGGTCTGTAGACACATATATGGGTTGCATTTAATGTCGTTCGGCTGCACTAGTACGGCTTAAGTTTGGGGACGTTTCCATTCGAAGTGGCAGTCTCGTCATCTTGCGTAAGTAGAATTTATTTTGGGATGTGTTACGTTGTGCAGCCTTGTCGGCTTGCATATTATGCTATCCTATCTTTGAAAATTTTAACTCCCTAGGAGACAGGTAATATCAGTATATATACAAGTGACAGTTTTGAGATGAAGTGCTGCCCATATAATGCCTATTTCATAATTAATTGCTGATTGATTATAGATAATAGGCGCGTATATGAGTGTCTAATTCGGACACTAGTCATGGCCTCCGGGGTTGGGTTGTGACACTAGATGCTTGCCTGAATTCATCCGTACGATCATGGTCAAGATTGGGTACCTAGATGCTCACTATTCTAGCAATTTGGTAGAGGCTGGGATTGGCAACCCGAATGCTCGACGGCGAAATCTTAGTACAAAGGTTGGGATACGGACCCGGATGCTCACAAATAAATTGTCCAAAGGTGTTGATCATTCTCATATCTAACAGGATGCCACTACATACCGAAAGTCTCCTCATAATAAATCAACTAACATACCATAAGAGTTGGAACTGGATCCAAAATGGAACGATCACAAAATCTAGTTTTGCCGACGCATCTCGAAAGTCTCAATCATATCAAGATATGGTTAAGGGTATTCATAAGAACAAGCTTACCACCTAGCTAAGTCCAAGTTACTAGGCACTAGCCTGCTACACCATTCTACAAGGATCTAAGCCCGCTGAAGTGATGCCGGGGCACCTAAAACAAGTTTACAACCTAAACTAAGGCCAACATGCTCAACAATACCAACATCATATGCATTCAACTCCTCTCACAATAATAACAAATAACAGAAATGATCACATGCTTCCAAATACCCGAATAACCCAATAGAAAGTCTAAAACGTGATTTCTAACACCTATGATATAAATATAATCTACCCAACCAAAATTCTAATAATCTCAACATCCTTTCACAGATTCTGGCTCAATCTAAAGAAGGGAAAGTCATAGCCTATTTATAGGCTGAACACGCATGCTCTAAATAACTATGTTAGAGCTTTTCTTTCTTGATAGACCTCAAAATGCTGTCACGCTATCAATAATAGACTCACAACATCATTATGGTCGATTAGGTACTAAGTTTACAATTTTCAGAGTCAGACTAATTTTAGAGTCCAAAATGGGAATTATGGGACCCATATCTGGAATTATGAAATTGACTTCGAAAATAAGTTCTAAATACTACCCATAGCTTATGTTCCACAAAGGAGACATAATTCATTCAAAAAATATGATAAACACCACACATGCAACACAAGCTCAAGTCTAAGCTAGAAATCAAAAAAGAACAGCATTTAAGGATGGCAAATTACAAAAAACAAAGCTCCCACGGTCAAAAAAATTGCACCACCCTGTTCTTTGAAAAAAACCTTACAACTTATCCCCAAGAATCACTATAAATGTAGCTAAAATGATTACAAACTAGCACTTCAAAATCCAAAGAATTCTTAATTCAAAAAGGTTAAGGAATGTGGCTAAATCACAAAATTTAACTCCAACAAGGCTTCCAATGCCTTCTCCAAGCTCACCAACATGTTCTCCTAAAAATTCTCCTGAACTTAGACCCTTAAATCTCCAATTTCAAGCTGATATGGAGAGAAATATAGCCAACTGAAGTTCCTAGTCCAAATTAGATCACTTCTGGCGTTTTGAATAAATATTAGAGGAGTTTCTAATTGCGATCACAGAAGAGAGATTCACGATCGCAACCTTCTGGTAAAAAGTCCCTTTAGATCATGGCGGGTTGACCTCATGATTCCAATAACCAAAAAGTGGTCAACATGGCCAGTCCTCTTCGCGATCGCGAGAGGCTACCATGCTATTACAATGGGAAAAGGACTAGACCCTCCCAATCGCGGCTAAAGGCCTTGCGAACGTGAAGGCCATGGTGGCGCCAGTAGGTCACAAATGATCTGGGGTCACTATAGTAATGCTTTCAATGATGAAATAGTTGCAGTATTAGGAAAATGACCTAGAGGGTCATTACATAGGTTTAGGTTTGTTTTCACAAATCTAAGTCTTGGAATCTTTATCTTTTCAAAAATCCAATAAAAAATCCATCCCCAAAAAATCCAAAAAAAAGTCCCAAAATTATTTTATTTTGATTTATTGTTTTTGAAAGTAGATTCTTGTTCCCTAGTGTTTTTTGAGTCTAGGTTTCAAATTTCATTCAATTTGGATTTATAGAAGTGAAGTTGTAATTGAAGAGTTTTTGAGATTTTAAATCTTTTCAAATTTTTGATGTGAGTCTTTCAATTGAGAAGGAATTGGAGGTTAATAATCATTGGGGTTTGTTCCCTACATCAAGGGGAAACAAATCCTAAATGTTGAGTCAATTCTGAGTTGATTTGAAGGTTTTGAGAATTGGTAGCTGTTGTTGGTGTTCTAGATGTTCATGGTGATCTTCAAGTTGTTCTTGAAAAAGAAGAAGAAAGAAAAAATATTTGATCCAATTTTTCCAAGTCAAAGGTTGTCAAGTTATTTGTTGTCCCACTAGTGGAAATTTGAAAAACAAATTAAAAAAAATATTAATTTCCATGTGGAGTGCCATGTCAGCAATAGCTTGCCAATACAGCAGCTGACTTCCATACAAGGAGTACAACTCTCTGATGCACTTGTGAGGTACAACATCAGAGAGCACGATTTTGGTTTCAGCCTCAAAATATTCCAAGTATGGAAAGTTGTTTGGGCCTAAAAGTTTTTCTAAATGTCCAAATTTGCTTCTTCTTCTTCTAAACTTTATTTTCCTTTGATTAGTCAACTATTTGATGATTAATTAACATATTTAATTACTTTTTAACTAGTTTTAATTATGAAATCATCAAATCAAACTCTTTCAAGTGATGAACTTCTTTGAGGCTTCAAATTTTTTCTAAGTGTCCGAATTCACTTTTTTCTTCTTCTACACTCAATTTTCTTCTATTTCTCAATTATTTAACAACTAATTAACATATTTGATTAATTTTTTAACTAGTTTATAAATATCAAATCATCTCTTTAATTCTTTAAATTATGTAACAACAAGCAATTGTTTCTAATTTTGTTACTTAGGTTTTTTAGTGTTATTTTTCTTTGTCCCTCTTTTCTTCTATATTTATTCTGTTAATTCAAGGTCTTAATATTCTTTTGAGTAATTTTATTTCAAGATTCACAAAAATCTACTGCACCACAAAGAATTAGTAATCTTGTGAATTGATTTGGCAAAGGTAATTTTCTATCAACTTTGGGACGACACTTAAGGAAGGTGAGTTGTGAGTTCAAATGATAGGCATGAGGAATTTTTCCACTAACCTTGTTTGCTAAGTTTTGTCGTCTTGTACAAGTTGATAAAAAGTAAGAATTCCATCCATAACTTCCAAATAGGAGATGACATTAGCGAATATGCTTATACCAATGTGAGTTACGAGCATAGTGAAAATGTTATTTTGAGGGCAATGATGGTCCTTATGAGATAGTGATGGTCCATGGGATACTGAAAAATATGGTGGTGAGAACTACTAATCCGTAGATGATTATGATATGAATGGAGCGTATGACTCTTGTGAAGATGTCAAAGGGTTAGATAGACCTTATGGTGCATGCCATTGCGAAAATGAGGGTTATTTCGAAGATGTAAGGGCGGGACCATTTTAAAGTCATCGTGTAGACCATAGAAGGGGTACATTCCCTACTTCTTGGAATATGATAACTTATTCTTCTCATTCTAGTTCCAATGTTTCTAGTTCTCCATATGGTGATGAGGTTGGAGGTACAGTGAGAGGAACACTAAGCCATGAAGTAGTACGGTTAAGAGAATCCTTTACCACATCCAGGAAAGATTTTGGTGATTGCGTAAGGATGTTTGAAAAGGTCAATTCTATGGTACAAGAGAGACAAGATACTCATCATGAAGTTGAGCCTAAAGAGTTTCTTTTGGAAACAAAGAAAGCTACTTCTTGAAGATAAACCGAAGAAGTTGTGCATAGAAGTCAAAACATCCACTCCTTATGCATCAAAGTGCAAGCTAGACTTGAAGGGATATTTTAACCCTTCACAAGGAATCCTTGGCACTTTCCTAACTCTCATAAAATTGAGAAACAAAAGATTGAGAGGAGTAAGGGTGTGAAAAAAGACAACTATAGTGGAAAAAAGAGAGGTTTTGTGGTGTGATATGAGACGGTTTTCAAAACCTTATCCTAGCTCATGTAAATTTTCTTTCTCTAGTTGCTTTAATGATTTTGTAGGTGTCCTTGGAAGCAAGCCTAGTAAAGAACATGAAAATGTGCTCCAATGTTAATAACCAAGGTAAACACACTTCTTCCTATGAGCTAAAAGGTAACAATGCTAAGTCTTACACTTGATTGAACTTGGAACATTATTGTGTGTCTAGTAGATAATTAAGTGTAAATGATATCTTGTCTATATGTGAGCATAGTGAGTTTTTACCTTGTGATATTCTTGATATAACCTATTTGTGTGATGATAATATCCTTCAGCAAACACTAGTTGATCCTATAGATGACCGGATTGACTCTTCTAGTAAAGTTGATTTATGTCCACCTAGTGTTGGCACTTGTAGCTTGAATTAGGATATATTGTCATGTGATAAAAGTGATCCTACACTAGTTGATCCTTTTGATAACCAAGTTGATTCTTCTTATAAGATCAATTTGTGTCCACAAAGTGTTGGCACTTATACTTTTAATGAATCCTTAGACCTTAATATTTCATATTTTTCTTATAAGAATCTTGAGGTGGGGGTGTGTTTCAAGGGATAATATCTTGTTTGATGATGACATGATTCTTGAGATTTTGCATACTAGAATGCCTTATCACATAGGTAGTGTAGCCATTCTTGAAGTCTACCAATTGTTTGAAAATCTATTATGCTGTGAGGACACACTTTACAAAGATAAAAATCTTTTCTTTGAAGATGATATTACATTATTGGAGAGGTTAGTTTTAAAAGAGAAGGTGATGATTATATGTCAATTGCTACTTCTTTCTTGTATGTTCCACTCCTTTATGTGAGTCTTAATGGTTTTATATATAAAGTGGAGTCTAAACTTGGGAACACTTTGATTGAATTTTATTTATGTGAAACCATTCTTTACTACTTTTTTGCACATAATGATGCTCATGCTTTTGAGTGGAGTATGTTTTTGGAAGATAAGAGTGTCAACCGGGCAAATAGGGGTGTACTTGACCTATGTTCATGGATTTCATTTCAATTTGACCCTGGTAATGAGTTAAATGATGGAAATTGTGTGGTGAATATTGGTCAAGATGATAAGCACTATTTGGATAACTTTGTTCGCACCTTTCCCTATGATAAAAAGTTCTTGAGGTTTTGCAATTCACTTGAGGGGACTACATTGTGTATGGGGAAGGGTAGTTTTCTAACCCCCTTTCTTTATAACATTTTTGCCTATGATCTCGTTTATTGTGCATCTTATGGGGATAAAAGTTGTTTGTTAAGATACGAAGAGGGTTATCCCAAATTCATTATGTTTACTTTGTGTTTTCCATCTTTCATATAATGAGTGTTAGGATGCTTGAACCTGGTTGTGATCTTGCATATAGGAATACCTTAGATGACCTCAATGCGTGCGGCACCTTAATCTACTATCTCTTTCAATATTATTAGTCTCATACTTTTCTTCGCTGTGCATTTTATGTGGGTTGGGACTTCATTGATGTCTACACTTGTTTTTATGACCCAATTATGTGGATCTTCTATCATTTTGACCCCGGTGAAAATTTCAGATTGTGTAAGCTTGTAGTAGTACCATCTTTTGGGGTGGTATTATGCTTTTAATGTGAGAATTATCCAATTTGAGTCTTCTTGGTTTAATGCTTTTTGTGCTAACCATTGTACTAACCCTTATGCTATGAGGATATATTTGTTGTTTGTCCTTTCATGGTTTTGCAAGATTTGGATTCGAAAAGGAATCCTTTTCAAGAAGGGAAAGATGATATCATCATGGATAGGATAGATCAAATGAAAGCCTTAGATGAGCTTGATGGACACCAAATAAATACATACAATGTGCGGAAAGCTATCAAAGTAAAGAGAAAGAAGAAAGAGGCCATGTGTACAAATGGTCATCTCATAAATTCAAGAATTCACAAAAGAAGTCAACCAAACAAGGCCCTTATCTATTTAAGGGTAAAATTATAAAATAAAGTGTTTTCTTTATTTCTAAGTATAAATGTAGTCTTTTTAATTTAGAAAGAAAGATTTTGGATGTTGAATAGAGAAACTCGTTAAAAAGTATAGTTTAAGGGTGGATTCCCTTTAGGTTTGTCTAGTTTAGTGTAGGTAAATCTAAATTATTTATGGGTGAATTTCCATTTTTGATTGAAGACTTCTTGCCCTTTATTTCCTATTGAGTCACTTATTTGTTAATTTCACGTAAGTTTCTCTTTTCTATTAAATCAAGTTTGTCCTCCTTCATGGTTAATTGTAGATTTAATTATCCTTTATTTATTCTCTTCCCATCCCTTATATCTCATATATCTTACTTTGTGTTGTTTAATTCCGCATTTGGTTTCAATTGGATTCATTCCTAATCACAATCTTATTACTCATGTTCATTATGATTGATCATACATCTTATGGCATATTATTTATGTTCATTTATACTTTCATGCATATATCACATACTTAGTACCTTCCATGTACTAACACATATTTTTTCCTACATTGTCTTATAATGTAGGGACGGACAATACTCACGACCATCCCCTTCATAGCTACATTTGTTTTATATATTAGAGAGTTAGTTAGTCCTCATTTTATCGAGGACATGACTCTCATTGTCATTGTTTGCTTTACTTTTCTCCTATTGTTTCGGGTGAGCTAGGAACTTGTCCTAAGCCTCCATCAAAAACTAGAATAGAGGCATTAGATAATGTTTTGATGTAGTCCATTTGGACGTCGATTTGAGTATTTCCACTCCTTAGAACCATTCCCCATTTTCTTTTTACTTCCATTTATTTTACTATGTTTCTTTACCTTATATATGTGATGTTTGCTAAGATGGCTTGGTTGGGGTACCACATCTCAATCGCCATGTCATGGCTTGACCCTAGTTTGGATCGTGACAATGAAATATCAAGATAACCAATGGTAATGAGGTTAAACATATCTCTGATGATCAGGAATTTTACTCTATCAAGGTTGACTTTTTCCATCCATATTTAGCAGCACATCTACTCTTCCAAAACTTCCAGCATATGAAAATGGATAACAACCTATAGGATTAGTTTGTGGGGTTTACTTTTGTGCTCCCATGATCCCCATATCATGACAATGTTCCTGAGATGAGTAGGAACATGACTTACACCTATAGTATTTGAAGAGAATTACAATTAATTTCTTTCAAGGTGCCGCCAACAAAATTATGATTAATGTTATCAGGTCCAGGCCAATGACAGCATAAGTAATCAGAGGGGGCATGACCAAATTATATAAGTTTGTCGTTTGTTCAAATATTACCTCTCAAAGCTCTCCACAGAAGAAGGGAGATTTTGAAAATGATTCTCTTGTGCCAACTTTAGTTGTTAATCATTCCAACAACTTTTTAGTTTCTAATAAAGAGGAAAGTTAATGAAAAGTTGAAGTTTCTAGCAGAATTGAGTTTCCAGAATAGCTGATCAGAAGCCCTTATCTGAAACTAAAGAGCAATAATCTTAGGAATCAGATTAGGGGGTGCTACTTGTTTGAATCTCTCCAGGCCCCATGAACCATTATTGAGGAAGTATCAGACTTTGATGTTGTTAGATCTAGTGCCATCCATTTTTAAATTAGCAATAGGTCCAATTCCAAGCCAATTGTTGTACCAAAAATAACATGTTGTAGAGCTTAACTTCAAGAAAATATGAGTTTCAACCATGTGTTAAGGTTCATCAGGTGTCTCGAAACTAATGATTGGCCAGTGTGCAATTTCTTACTAATAGGGTTGGCTATTGGCAATATTTGGCTTTACAAAAATCTTCCCAGAGTGTAGACTTAGCTCTAAAAGCTACCATTGTTTGTATTGGAGAGATTTGCAGATATCAGTGATATGTCTAACACCAATTCATTCCTCTTTCAAAGGATAACATAAGTTCTTCCAGGAGGACCAATGGTACTTTTTCTTGTGGTCTTTCCACCCCAAATGAAATCAGCAAATAGAGCAATGATTTGCTTCATAATAGTACTTATAGGAGTTATAGCAAATAGTATATGAATAGGAAATGACTGATTAGCATGTTTGATCAGTTACTCTACCTCTATAGCTAAGCATTTTAGAATGCCAACCACTGATTTTGGCCACCACCTTGGATACCATATCATAGTAGAAGATCACTCTTAGTCTTTCAATGTAGATAAGGCATCACAAGTAAGTAATGGGGTTGAATTTTTGCTTTAAACCAATAGCCTTCCTAATCATACATGTAGTACTGGGAAAGCATTAGAAGTAGCAGGAAGTGACTCTTATATTTATTGATGAGTTGGCCAGAAACTTTTTCATAAGATACAGAGTCTTCATGATTAGCCTCAAGTGAGTGATTAATCACCTTTTCAGCAACCTTATGATAGGTTTCCACATCTTGACTAACATGAAAATCATCGATCAATCTATTATTATTCAACTATTGAGTAGAAGTTTCCATCCCTTGAGCTAGAGTTATGGCTTGAATAGTAGTGGCCTTACTTTCATGGTCACTCTAACTCAATTCAGTCCCATCCATAGTCTCATAGCCTATTTCATCAACATCTAGATCAATATCTTCAATGAGAACATCTCCCAAGTTATGATCAGGGGTATCAGGAGTTTTGGAGTGCAATCTAGGTTCATCTAGCCTATGCTTATGTGTACCATGAGGACTACCACCCTTTTTTGGTTCCCCTTCCTTCATTTTATTTATTTCTTCCTGACATTCCCCCTTCTTACCTCCAGACTTCTCAATACAAGTTAATACAGAAAAGAAACATTTTGGGAGTGGTTGATTAAGCATTGAGTCAATACCTTGAGAGTTGTTATCCTTCTCTCCTTGCTGGTAAGTATTCCTGATGGGGTTATTACTGGATTAGGAGTAATAGCTTTACCCTAGGGTTTTAGGGAGGGGAGAATTGAGTCAATACATATTTGCTTTTCTTTTTGACATTTGGTCCTACTCCTTTTGTGAAGTAGATTGTACAGGTTACTGAATCTGAGTTTATTGGACAACCTCAATATTTTTCTATTTTTTTATTGTATCCTCTGAAGTTTTTTCTATTTTATGTTTGCCATTGTCCTTCCTAATGTTTTTATTGTTCTTGTATGCTTTATTGCTGGTTATCCTTGGTACTTGAAACATTATCAAAACCATTAGTATTAACAAGTTGATTGGTTTGAGTATGAGAAGATACTTGATTATTATCTCCATGATTTGTCTTGTTGTTATTCTTGCTTTTAGCTTCAGCTTCCTTCCTCCTTTTGTAATCAACATCTCCTCTTTTGATATTACAAGCATGAATAAGGTGGCCATGATTCTTACATTATGTGCAGTACTCAGGGATGCCCTCACACTGAATTGCTTGCCATTTCCCAACAATCAAGTCAGTTATATCAAACCCTGTCCATATGTGAGGAGGTCTCTCTTTTGTTATATCCATTTTGATTCTAACTTTGAGGACACTACCTCTAGTCTTCTGGATTGATGTAGAGTCTAAGTATAAAGCTTTACCTAATAAAAGTAATAAAGTAGAAATAAATTCTATGTTGTAGAAGTTCCAAGGTAGCCCTGGTAGTGTAACTCATATAGGAACTATAGGAGTTTCCTCATCTGGTCTAAACGTAGGAGACCAAATATATAGTCTCATTAATTTACCCTCATTGTACATCTTTTTTTGGGTCCAAACTATTATGTGGTCATTTTCATTATCCAGATCAATGTAAACATGTTTATCATCAAAATGATCTATTTTATCCCCTCATGTAAGTTGAGTCTAAAGGATGAAACTTTTTATGATATGCATAGTGTTGGTAAACTTACAAACAATGGTGTATTTGCATCTTTCAGCTAGCTTAAAAATAAAGTCATCTTTTTTAAAAATAACTACTAGTAAGCCTTGTCTTGTTGTAAGAGTAGGAGGCACAATATTTATGGCACTTATATTTTTTATTTGATTATCCCTTAGTTTAGTAGCCATTGACTGAATCACAATAAAATAAGCAGGTGCAGGAATATTGTTGTTTTTGGGGAAATGGGGAACTTTGGAAGGGTTAGGATTGTTGGCCTTATCCTTGGAGGTATCCTAAGTGACACTTAGTTAGATATTGCTATTGGTGGTATTCTCCTTAGCAGAAATAGTATTGTTTGGAGTTTGGTTGTTTTGGTGCTTATTTTGTTTTTCAGAACCATTATGTAATTCATCATGTTAACCCTTGCTACAATTTCCATCCTCTTTTATCCCTTTTCATATATCATTATAAGTGATATGAGTAACATTATTCTGCATGGGGGTGGTTAGAGCACCAAATTTTTTATCAATTATGTGAGATTGCAATTGATCACTAGTCATATTACTATCATTCCTTTTCAAATCAGAATAGATAAGGTAAGGGGACAAACCTGTTACTACTATGGGAGTACCCTGATAATTCTACAAAAAAGTATGATCATTGTTCTTCTTACTCTTATTTTGATCTTCAATCACACCCACCACCTCATTATAAGCTTTGGTAGTAGTCCTTTGCATTTCATCATTCCTAGAGGCATTAAATTAGGCCCCATGTTGAGTTGGTTAGTATCACTAGGGACTTTAATAAGATCAATTATCCCAGGACTAACTTCAATCCTACTCTCTTCACTGTGAACTTCTGAAGAGAAATCTAAAGATTTTTATTGATCATCTCTTTGAGGTTTGTGACTAAACTCATTCATATCAATCATAGTAATAACATTATGCTTTGTGTTTTGCAAATTATCAATAAAAATTCCACCTTATAATATTTTGAAATTGTAGTCCATGGGTAATCTAATTTGTAAATTCATATCATTGGAATGAAGAATAAGAAGGGCTTTTGTGATAGTCCTATTTTAGAAAGGAGATTCATTTTGGGAATCTACTAAATCTTCTTAGCAGAAATCTCCATAGTCATCGCTTCACAGTTTTTATAATTTGTGGAGCTTTTATTAAAATTAGAGATTGATTGTTGTTAATTGTTGTTCGTAATAGCATCATTTTCTATCTCTGATGGGTCTGGTGGTCGGAGAACCTCCACTGGTGGCTCATCATCCATCTAACAGTTTAGAAGCAATGGTTCTTTTAAAGAATAACGACTCATTTTTAGAGAGAATGGAGAGAGAAGGTTTGCGATAACCTTCTTTTATTTTTCTCGTATGTAGTTTCTTGAATTCTTCCTCTATTCCTGTTGTTGTTGTTATTATTTTGATACTATGTAGTTTCTATCCTTAATTCTATTACTCATAATTTTCAGGATACCGGCTGACTTACCTACTAGGGGGGTTATAATAGGTGTCATCATGACTCGAGAGGTCAGGTCATGACAACTGATCTAGCTAAGAAAAGTGCAAACTAGTCCTACGTCGGGGACACCTTCTATACCGATGACCAAGCTCACCACAGATGTGACATGGTCCAATTGCTCTCACCTGAGAGTGTGAGAAGTATGCAATGTCTACAAGATCATCTCCCGCCTAGGGCACTCCCTGGACCAGTGATCAAACTGTCTACAATCATAACAACCTTTATAGTCTAAATCCTATTGTGAAGAACACGATGAACTCTGAAGGCCACTAACAAACCTATGAATCATCTCGAACACTTAGAGGACCACCCTTGACCGATTGTATTGGGGTCATGTGATACTCCCTAACAAAGTGGCCTATCTCTTCACAATCATACCAACCATCATCAACGTCAACTCACTAAAAGAACACAACTAGAATAGGAAGAGGTCCAATACCTGAAAGCCGAATATGCTTACCCTAAGAAGTCAAGAATGAACCCTGTACACCGTAAGTTATATGAACTTCCTTAGAACACGGTGAAACCTGAGGTGCTACCACCATAGACCATATGTGATGAGAAGGAAGATGACCCTCATTGAACAAATAGTCACCTCGAAAAGGGATGTTCTCACAATTGTGCCCATTGCGAGGCCTCTTACTGCTATCTCTATAAGCCTCAAGGCATGCCTACTCCATACCCTCACTTGACTAGAAATCAAGGAAAGATAGACCCAGCCTATACCAAGTGCTCTGACATAAAATAGAGTGGCAAAGATACCCCCCTAATGAAATCCCGAGTCATATATGGATACATAGGGGTTTGTTTGAGGTTATTCCCATCCCACTCAAGAACTCCCAAGACGTACTTTGATACTGATGATGAACCCTACTGGGGAACCATAATCCCATCTCTTGTCTGATAACCATACGCTGAAACTCTGCTAGAACCTATTGATGGTTTGACCACATCTACTGGAAACCTCGTGTTATCCATCTAAGAGAGATTGAATTTCAAAGAATCAGTTTTAGAAATTATTCAAAGCAAGGGAACACAATAAGGAGTCAAGAACAGAATTTCCTAAAAATGCCCTACAACCTCCCGAAGATAGGATATAGACATCTCTGCACTAATTCATAGGACTCTATTGGCATTTCCCTCGTACCAATGGTGTTGGTCAACCTAGTGCTCTATTATAAACTTGTCACGACTCAATTTCTCAGGTGGTGATGGCACCTACTATAACCCACCAGTACATAAGCCTAACCCCTAGCCTAAAACTAGAAGAAGCGGGCTAATAAGAAGAAGAGGACATATGAAGCGAAAAATAGTAATAAGGAAAAGAAAGAGAAATAAACATAAATATATCCAAGTACCATACTTGAGACCTATCATTAGTCGATATTTGAGCATCTAATAAAAATAAGAGTATAAGATTTTTATAATTCAAAATAAATGCATATAATCTTTAAATGTAAGTAAACACTAATCCTAGCCCAAAATAGATGGAAATTCGTAACTCCGGAAGCTAGGAGCTCACCTAATCTCCGAATGCAAGTTTTTTTGCACCATTTCCAAATCACTAGAGATAATTCGTACTATGATCTGTAGGATGCAGACGTATAATATGAGTACCAAACAAATGGTACTCAATAGGCATAAGATAATTGAGCTCCATAGATAAAGCAAGAATAAATAACATATAACTAGGTAAATACAACATAAGTAAATAATAAGGAGCTAACACAAGGTAGTACAAGAAATAAGAGAAATGAGATAGGATAAGTAGAGAGAAGGATAGAGTCAAGAAATGCACTTGAGAGAGCAAACCAACAACCTATTTACAGTAAGAAGGAAAAATAAGAGTCAAATAATCAAGAATGAAACACTAACTTCCACCACTAATCACATAGCCACCTAAGGACTAAAACAACAGAATCTAGTAAGAAATACCAATAAAAAACCCATGCTATGGCAACTCATAGACCAACTACGAATACAAGAGATAAGTACTGATATAGTCAAACAATAACCAACCAAAAACCCATAACCCTGAAAGGTACAAATAATGATAAACATACCCCTAACCCGTAGAAGACCAGGGGACCAAACATCAAACAAGTGTACTGGTGGCAGTGATGTTAATGAATGCAAGCTGTAGTGAAAACCAATGACTTCATCAGTGGCTCTTAGAGATTATCAATAACAAGTGTATCGACCCACCCTGGCCCTCGGACAACCAAGTGGGACCCATGCAACTCCCTTATCAAATTTAGTAGTGCACCAGCCAGAGGAGCCCATAGGGGATGCATAAAGTCCATGTACACTACTTGGGCACAAACCAGGTCATATATAAACATATAGCACCCCCGTAGTGGTACCAGAGAGTTTGTAGCCAAGTCAATATAGAAAAGGGAAAAGCCGCGCTAGATAATAAAGTACAGAATACTGATATCCCATATACATCCAATGTATAAAAAAGGTGACATCGCACTGGATATATATAAAAGCTAAGCGCATCCTCAATGCCTCTAATAGTGTCAGTAAAAAGTAGTATATCCTCAGTTCCTCATAAATCTCAAAACCAGTATCCAAATGATCTAGTTGGTACCTATCTCATTAAAAGTAGTTTTAAAATATAGTAAAAGAGTGAGAATTCCATCTAAAAATAATAGTAAAATTCCATTATGGAATGGGATTTTACAACAAAACATGTGAAAATGCTGAATCAATGTAAGAATGCCATCACCAGCATCCAAACAAGGCACACACTATCAATAATTAACATCAAGTCATACCATACTATCTAGGCAAAGGAACTAACTGGGGATCTAGTTGATTTTTGAAAATGGCCTCGGTCCCAATAATAGATATTAGACATAAAAGCATCATAAGCCTACTTCTAAACATAAACAAAGTAATTAGGGAATGGCTCAAAATTAGATAAAGGGAAAGAATATCTATAGGATAGACACCTTACCCCAAAATATGCCATTTCAGCTTCGAATGAGCACAACTAAGACAAACATACAGCTACGCTAAGCCACTGAGTTCTTAACAACTAGAACCACGTACACCATCTGAAATAAGCCCTATCGAAAGCTACGCCTAGCTATAAGGGAAAATAAGCACCTGCTAAAGTACCTAAGTCTAAAATCTAGACTAAGGCCATCAATTTCAATACTAAAAAGGATAATAACACCAAGTCAAAGCCACAAATGAGGCCCATAGCTTAAACTAAGGATTTCATGGGACTATGCTAGCCTAAAGCTCAATAGAGAATCACAAAAATGAAATTAGAGGAAGAGAACTCTAATCTCATGAAATACAAACCTAAATCATATGCAATAAATACAAAATAATATTTACTAAACCCCAATCAAAGTGGAAGACCGTAGCCTACCTCGAAGCCAATCACACGCACTCAAAATCCTCCAATTTGAATCTTTTGACATCTGAATCACCTCCAACTATCACCATGCTAACAAAATATTAATCACCTCGTCAATATGAATGTTTTGACACCAAAATTGTATTTTTCAAAGGTGGATCAAAAATTGGTTCTAAAATAAGAATATGGAACCCATGCTGGGAAACCTAAAATCGACACCGTAAAAAGGTTCATTTGTGCTTACTGAACTTGTATTCCAAAATATGGCACAATTCAGTGCTCAAAATTGAAGAATTCAACCCATGTAAGTAAAACTCCATTAAAGCTATAAAAAAAAGAGAGGTCAGTTCCTTTAGGATAGAATTTACCTCAAACGACAAGTTCTCAATGACCTTCGAGCACTCCAATGCCTACACTTTCTAAGACCCAACAAATAGCAACTAAAATCACTTAATTTAGAGCTTAACTCAAGATATGTGATTTTGACATTTGGAGTATAAACTGAAAAACAGGCTTTACAAATAAATATATCAGTAAGGGACCTTCTTTGTAAATGCCGTACTTGGTCTGCCAATATAGGAGGAAGCAAGATCCTTCTCTGTGAACATAGGGAGTGGTCCATGAATGCGGAGGGAAAACTCACCCTTCTCCACTAATATGGGGACCTGATCCACTAATACAGAGAGAAACAAGCTCCTCCTCCACAAAATATGGGACCAAGTATGTAATTGCGGACACCAAATCAAGATACACTAGCAAGGACTGCATTAGCTAAACTCTAACTATTGAAAATACTGTAATGGGGTGATTGGTATTCATTTGGAAACCCGTATGTTTAAAAAAGATATGGTACCCTATTAAATTTGATATTTCAGACCTAACAACACACTCAAAACTTCCATCCAAGGTCATCTTGATAAAAAGTGGGTCCTATAACTATGCACCATTTAAGCCAAAATCCCCAACGAGGCTCAGATTGAGACTGAAAGCCTTAGAGACCATATAAAAGGTCATTCTAGATCAAAATCGATATTTCAAAGAAAACCACGTTGATATAATTTCAATCTAAGTACTTTTAGCAAGAATGTTGACCAATGTCTAACATAGGCTAAAGATTAATGACTAAAATGCCTAATGATTCATACTCGCACTGATAGACTCGAGAGTCGAGCCAAACATACTAATAACCTAAACTGACCATTTTGGAGTTGATGCAACCATAAAAATTCTATTATGAGGTTGTTTTTCTTTAAGTTTGACCAAAGTAAATAGTTAAAGCTCCAAGAGCTCCAAAACAGGGAAATGGGCAAAAAACCTAAATGATTAACCAGATGATCGGACTTTCAAATCTTTTAAGTAAAAAATGACTTAGGATTGCTACACGAAAGCTCTAAATACTGAAAAGATCACAAAATAAAGGGAAATGACCTGGGGGGTCATTACATCCTAGTTAGGGTATTCCAAGCGATAACTTATTCTCCTCTAACGGACAGTTTTATATAATAAAGGTGTTATACCCCGTATTTTTGTACCTTGGAAGGTTCTTAAGCTTCTTAAGTTCTTGATAGGCTCTTATGTTTCTTGAAAGGTTCTTAAGATTCTTAGAAGTCACCATGTGAGCCGGATAATCTATAATGATCCAAATAACTCTAAGGAAGGGAGAATGTGATACCCCATAGCAGGGAAGATTAGAAATATGGTTATAAGAATCCGGAAGAAGTTGAAGGCCAAGTAATGAGTCATAGGATTCGACTTACGTACGTAATCTACCAACTTGAAAATCTTACATTCTTAAGCTACTTGAGTTCATACCAAGCATACATAGCAATGATTACATAAGTTCATAAAGAAAGATGAGATTATGAACCCACGAGGAGGAAAAGAAGGTGCCACGTGGAAGAAAGAGACAGTACCACATGGCAACAACTAAAGCAAGGGGTAGGCCCCACATGCCACATCGCAGCTGCTAAGTGGAGGAAGTGATGCGTTGGCCCACTAAGGGCTTCAAATATGTCACCACTTAGGGGGATGACATGGGTCACCCCCTAATATGTACTATATATATATATGTTTTATGATCATCCTTATCTAAACAACTCATTCTTATCCCAAGAAAATTCTACAAAAAAGGAGAAGAGAAATTCTAGCTAAAGAGGGAGAGAGCCACAGTTTTGGGAGGAGAAAAAGGTAAGTTCTCCAATTTAATTCCATGAATTAATTATGTAGGGTATAATAAGAGGATATGAAGGTGTTAGTAATATAAATTTCTATTTTCAAGAAGCCCCAAAAGGATAGCAAACAACCACGAAGTTTCAGCCGTGCTAGAAGAGCTTCCGAGGTGAGTTTTGGAAGGTTCCGGACAACATAAGGCTTTACCATTTAAATTGGTGTTTATGATTTTGTTATGAGGTATATTGAATTTCTTAAATGAGTCTGTAAGTGGAAAATTTGCATAAGGATTCTTGACGTTAAAAACAAATAAAATAGAAGTGTATTGTGATTGTGGTGATGCGGTTGCATCTAGTTTGATTGCATGTTGCAAGACTGGAAACTATTCTAATAATGGTGTGGGTTCTTCTGGTTGTAGCCAAGTGACCCTCCGTTTAATATGATTAAAGGTTTTATGAAACAAAGGTTAAAAACTCTATTTTGGTATCATAGTTTTGAGCGAGGTTGTTGGAGTTTTTATTATGTAATGATGAAGTGATTTTAATTATATATATGCTGCTGGTTGTTTTTTTTGATTGGATGTGGTAATTAAGGATTTAATTGGAAGTTTAGCTAGGGCAAGTTATAGGGAAGATGCTGCCCGATTTCTTGTAATTTTGGAACTAGTAATAAACTAGTCGAGGGAAATGGATAAGGAAACAATTCCTATGGATACTTGGTTGTAGAGTTGGAAATTGGGAAGTAAAAGGTTATTAACCTTAGTATTTCTTTCATTTCAAATAGGTTAAAAATACGACGGGGCGAACGACGTTAAGAGTAATCCGTAAGAGGTATGTAAAGCTATTTTTCTTTCTTTTGGCATGTCCTAGTCTTAAGTGGTTTGTATATGTAATGTGGGAACCATTCCTTTGATAGAACCCAGAGTATGGTTCGTAAATATTATTCACTCCTCGATGTTCAAACTCCTGCGATATTTGGGTTATGTCCTTATAAGTCTTCGACATGACGAAAAGTAGTACACGTGAAGCCTATCCCTTCCCTCTCTTGAAATAGTTTAATGTAAGTGAAGAGCTATATGAGATGAGTTAGAGGTAATTACCTTTGTAGGTTCTGGGCATAACTCATGACTTGTAGTCACTTTTGGGTGGTACAGTTCTTAAAGTAATTAACCTACGACCCTCGAGCCTTTTTACATATTGAATAATGATTAGATGTGTAAGCCTTTATACCTGGAGGCTCTAGGCATACCTTATGATAATATGTTGAGGGATGTTTGATATGTTACCAAATGTTACGTTCATGTATATGAATTATAACATAATATATGTATTGGGCCAAATATTCTTCGTTATTACTATATAATATATGGATCGTGCCAAACGTTCCTCAGCATTACTATATAATATATGGATCGAGCCGAATGTTCCTTAGAATTACTATATAATATATGGATCGGGCCGAACATTCCTTAGCATTACTATATAATATATGGATCAGGCAGAACGTTCCTCGGCATTACTATATAATATATGGATCAGGCCGAAAGTTCCTCGGCATTATTATATGATATCTGGACCGGGCCGAACATTCTTCGGTATTACTATATGGTATATGAATTGGGTCGTACATTCCTCAACATGATTATAAGAGATAGCACTAATAGTATATAGATGCTTATGATAATACAGTGATGTAGTTGTTAGACCAAGTCCCCAAACGGGCTGGTTACAGTCCGTGATGATTGTATGTACGACTTTATGTTGTAAGCTACAGGTACAGTAAATGATTAGATGTCATACGTGCCCCTGTATCCTTATGCCAACTGTAATTTCTTATGATGTCTATTCTTATATACTCAGTCCATATGTCATACTGACCCCCCTTTCTCGTAGGGCTGCGTTCATACCCACAGGTATAGATATACACTTTGGGGATCCGCTAGCGTAAGAGTTCCATTCAATAGTTCAGAAGCGCCTCATTGTGACAGAGCCTAGTTTTTGTACTAACCCTCGATGTATATATTTATTTATTCATGGGTACAGCGGGGGACCTGTCCCACCTTATGTTACTGTTCTTACTCTTAGAGGTCTGTGGACATGTATGTGGGTTGTATATGTGTGTGTGTACTGTGGTGCCTATAAGACTTATGTTTTGGGATGTTCTCTTTGTCATGGCAGCCTCGTCAGCTTATATGTTATCATGCCTGTTGAATCCTTATGATGCAAATTGGAGATAGGGTTACTTACAGTTAGCAAAGGAACACACAAGTGTTCAGTTTGGGCACCCGTCACAACCTATGGGGTTGGGTCATGACAAAAATAGTATCAAAGTGGTCCTTTCTTGGAGTGTTTATAGACCGTATCTAGTATAGTCTTGTTTATCGGTGTGTTGTATGCCACATCTATAAATATAAGGATATAGTACATTTATGATGTTACCTTTCTTTCATATCTAAGATCGTGCGATAGATCCGAGTCATAGGAAAACTCCTTATATTAACCTTGGATATTAACAGATGGATGACAGCAACGGAAAGAAGTGACTGATGATATTGGAAATCATAATGTATGCAGGTAAGCAAAGGCATAAAAGATATTTGTTGGGTAAGGTAGTGAAGTAGAACTGAAATATAAAGTTGTAAAGTGAAAGGAAGAGTAGACAGAAAAGTGTAACAGGGGAAGTTCCAGTGGACGTACGAGGTAAGTCTATTTTCATACTGTTGATTATGGGCACCCTGTGTGGCTGTGTATCTTTATACATGTTGGCCCCGTGAGGCACTATTGGTATTTTTTACGTGCAAGTTGGAGATAGTAAGAAATACAGAGGAAACTCTACCCAAATTTTCCTAGAAATAAAAAGAGAATGAGATACAAGGTTATAGTATGTCCTGAAGGGTCGTTCCCACAATAATGATAAGATTTGGCTAAACCACGAGTATGGTTGACCTCATGAAATAAGTTAATTGTTGAATTGATCACAATAGAACCTAGGAGGTTGATATTGATATAGTAAACCGAAGTTGGAAAAGACTTGTGACCCTAGGGAGATGATTTAGAGAAGAATGGTAGTTATGGATAGAACGATATATTAAGGCACCAATAGAATTGATACACAGGGATAAACTGTGACAAACTATAATTAAAAGAAGTAACGGTATGATTAAGATAAGAGTGCAAGGGAAACAGAATTGTGACGGATATGAAGTATTAATAAGACAGCTTGGGAGATATTAAGGATAAGACTAACTAAGAAGGGTAAGTAACCTATAGTAAGAATCGTAAAAAAGGTTAAGAAGTGTTATACTATGGGGTGAAATACGAACAGGATATGATGTGAATATTATAAGGATTGTTATGAAAATAAGTAAAGCCTAGTGAGAAAGTGGCTAGTGATAGGACGTGGTATGTGTAATAAAAATATGAGGGTAAATGTGAAATGGAAAAGTGGGCTATGGAACAAATAAGAAAAACTTATCAAGTTCCACAGGGAGAGTTACGAATAAAGATTATGCGATAATAGAAAGAATAGCGATCACAAGGAAAGAAAGAGTAACTGAAAGCAGTAAGAAAGAAGAAAGTGAGATGACAGTGTAACAATAAGTCATGACATGTGTAGCCAAAGACACGAATGCTAAAAGTGATGGAACTATGAAAGACCAAGATGTAGAAAGATGAGCAACGAGATAAAATGGGTGTTAGGGGATGATTGGTATGATACAAATAAAGATGGATGGACAGAATACATTTTGGAAATGAGAAAAAGGATTATGTAGAAGTAATGTGTTTTGAATAATACAGAGGTAGTATAAGATCCCTCTTGTGTTGAAGAAAAGATAGACATAGACGGGATAAATGATAAGAGAAATCTACGGAAGCACCCAAGATAGATATGATTAAATGAATACATATACGGAATGAAAGAGGAACATACAATATGAGCTTAAAAGTGCAATACGACTAAATGGTTATAAGGTAAGGCCCGGATTGAGGCGAACTTGGTATGTTGTTAAGAAAATTAAAAGCCAGTGTTGGGTACACAGTAAGGGAAATGGGTATAAGGTATAAAGGGGTGGTGCGTGCACACAATGTCGCCTCGACAATAGTAGAATCCTTAAGAGACAAAGACGGTAAACTTTAGGAATAAATGGTGCAATAGACATACATCCAAAGAAACAAAGGATATAGATTGGGATAAAGCTACTCCTGCAAGAGAACCTTGGACAATTATCGTTGGAATACAAGTATTGCCTAATTGAAATAGGACGACTAAAAGTGCTAATTAACTTTTGATAAAGATAAGTGGAGTGTGGACTTGGATGAGTTGTTCCATGGGTCACATTACACAAGTACAGATTAATATATGAGATATCGCACTATGTATGGAAAGGTTCTCATTGCTTCGTGACTTAGTCAAGGTTTCGTACATACAAAATCAAGTTATAAAGGATGAAAAAAGTGATGGACATGATATGGTACCAAGTGGATTGGGAAAAGAGATTGGATGAGTTTTGAGATTGGACAAAGGTATAAGTACCCCCCTCCCTTAAGGGGGGAAGCGGGTGAGAAGAATGCAAAGGCAGGATGGAAAAAAAGGATACTATAATATAGCGTACATGGATGTTTAAACTTTAACAAGATACCATACTGAAGCAAGTTAGAAGGGATGAAAGCCAACAATAATGGGATAGAAGTCAGAATGGTATTTAAAGCGGTGTCAAGAAGTTTTTGGCAAAACCCTACACGCCATAACATTAGAAGATGGGAGTGTATAAAAAAGAAAGGGTACGACCAGGGAAGGGTATCGAATAACTCAAGAGATCATGTGAAGGATAACGATACCTTGCGGGGTCAAAATCCAAGATGTTGGTATAGCCTTGGTCACAAATGATGTTGCGATAGATAAATAACCAAGGAAAAGTGACAACAAGCCTCTTATGATTGGAAGTGATAAGAGATATCTATACTTATTTCCTATATCCAAAGGTAGTCTAAACTCCTAAAAGGATTGGAAGACAACGGTTATAGAGAACTCCTGAAAATCCTCATAAAACCCTATAAGACGAGTTAACATTTGAGGATAAATGTTCTAAAGCGGGGAAGAATGTTATACCCCGTACTTTTGTATTGGAAGTTTCTTAAGCTTCTTAAGTTTCTTGATAGGATCTTAAGTTTCTTGAAAGGTTTTTAAGCTTCTTAGAAGTCACCATGTGAGTCGGATAATCTATAACGCTAACAAATAACTCTAAGGAAGGGAGAATGTGACACCCCATAGTAGGGAAGATTGGAAATATGGGTATAAGAATCCAGAAAAAGTTGGAGACCAAGTAATGAGTCATAGGACTTGACTTACGTACATAAGCTACCAACTTGAAAATCTTACATTCTTAAGCTACTTGAGTTCATACCAAGCTTACGTAGCAAGAATTATATAAGTTCATAAAGTAAGATGATATTACAAACCCACGAGGAGGATAAGAAGGTGACACATGGAAGTAAGAAGGAGTGCCATGTGGCAGCATCTGAAGTAAGAGGTGGGCCCCCACATGCCATGTCATAACCCCTAAGTGGAGGCGGTGATGCGTTGGCCCACTAAAGGATTGACATGTGTCACCCCCTAAGGTGACCTATATATATATAATATTATCATCCTTATCCAAACAACCCATTTTTATCCCAAGAAAATTCTAGAAAAAAGGAGAAGAGAAACTCTAGCTAGAGAGGGGAGAGAGCCACGGTTTCAGGAGGAGAAAAAGATAAGTTCTACAATTTATTTCTATAAATTAATTATATAGGGTATACCAAGAGTGTATGAAGGTTTTATTAATGTAAATTTATGGTTTCAAGCAGCCCCAAAAGGATAGCAAACAGCCACGAAGTTTCAGCCGCGCTAGAAGAGCTGTCGAGGCGAGTTTTTGCGAGTTTTGGACAAGGTAATGATTTCCCATTTAAATTGGAGTTTATGATGTTGTTATGAGTTATATTAAATGTTTTAAATAAGTCTGGAAGTAGAAAATTGCATAAGGATGCTTCACGTTAAAAACAAACTAAATTGAAGTCGTTAGAGTTAAATCAAAGTCGAGAAGTGTGTTGTGACCGTGGTGCTGCGGTTGCAGATGGTTTGATTGCGTATTGTAGGGATGGAAAGTGTTCTAATAATGGTATGGGTTCTTCTGGTTGCATCCACACGACACTCCATTTTGTATGGTTAAAGGTTTTGTGAAATAATGGTTAAAAACTCTATCTTGGTATCGTAGTTTTGAGCGAGTTGGTTGAAGTTTATATGGTGTAATGTTGAAGTAATTTTACTTGTATATATGCTGCTGGTTGTTGTTTTTTGTTGGCTGTGGTAATGAAGGATTTAATTGGAAGTTTGGATAGTAATAAACTAGTCAAAGGAAATGGATAAGGAAATGATTCCTATGGATACTTGGTTGTAGAGTTGGAAATTGGAAAGTGAAAGGTTATTAACCTTAGTATTGCTTTCATATTAAATAGGTTCAAAAGACGATAGGACGAACGTGGCTAAGAGTAGTCCGTAAGAGGTATGTAAAGCTATCTTTCTTTCTTTTGGCATGTCCTAGTCTTAAGTGGATTGTATTTGTAATGTGGGAACATTTCCATTCATAGAAACCCGAGTATGGTTCATAAATCTTATTCACTCCTCGATGTTCAAACTCCTGCGATAGTTGGGTTATGGCCTTGTAAGTCTTCGACATGACAAAAAGTAGTACACGTGAAGCATATTCCTTCTCTCTATTGAAATAGTTTAATATAAGTGAAGCACTATATGATGTGAGTTAAAGGTAATTCCCTTTGTAGGTTCCGGGCATAACTCATGACTTGTACTCACTTTTTGGT
This sequence comes from Solanum dulcamara, assembly GCF_947179165.1. NCBI lineage: Eukaryota > Viridiplantae > Streptophyta > Magnoliopsida > Solanales > Solanaceae > Solanum > Solanum dulcamara. The sequence goes on along the minus strand of NC_077241.1, from coordinate 33,842,572 downwards.
TGTACAGTTCTTAAAGTAGTTAGCATACGACCCTCGAGCCTTTTTACATATTAAATAATGATTGGATGTGTAAGCCTCTATACCAGGAGGCTCTTGGTATACTTTATGATAATATGTTGAGGGATAATTGATATGTTACCAAATGTTATGTGCATGTATATATATTATAATATAATATATAGATCGGGCCAAACGTTCCTCGGTATTACTATATAATATATAGATCAGGCCAAACGTTCCTCGGCATTACTATATAATATATGGATTGGGATGAACGTTCCTCGGCATTACTATATAATATATGGATCGGGCCAAACGTTCTTTAGAATTACTCTATAATATATGGATCAGGTCAAACATTCCACGGTATTACTATATAATATATGGATCGGCCAAACGTTCTTTGGCATTATTATATGATATCTGGATCAGGCCGAACGTTCTTCGGTATTACTATATAGTATATGGATCAGGCCATATATTCCTCGGTATGATTATATTAGATAACATTAATAGTATATAGATGCTTATGATAACAGAGTGATGTAGTTGTTACACTAAGTCCCCGAATGGGATGGGTACAGTACGTGATGATAGTATGTACGACTTTATGTTATAAGCTACAGGTACAGTAAATGATTAGATGTCATACTTTCCCCTGCATCTCTATGCCAAATGTAATTTCCTTATTATGTCTATGCTTATATACTCAGTACATATATTGTACTGACCCCCCTTTCTCAAGGGGATGCATTCATGCCTGCAGGTATAAATACACACTTTGGGGATTTGCCAGCGTAGGAGTTTCACTCAATAACTAAGAAGCACTCTATTGTACCAGAGCCTAGTTTTAGTTCTAACTCTCAATGTATATATTTATTTGTTCACGGGTACGGCAGGGGCCCTGTCCTACCTTATGTTACTGTTCTTACTCTTAGAGGTCTGCGGACATGTATGTGGGTTGTATATGTGTATGTGTACTGTGGTGCCTATTAGACTTATGTTTTGGGATGTTCCCTTTGTTATGGCAGCCTCGACGGCTTATATGTTATCGTGCCTGTTGATTCCTTATGAAGCAAATAAGAGACAGGGATACTTACAGTTAGCAGGGGAACATATAAGTGTTCAGTTTGGGCACCTGTCATGACCTATGGGGTTGGGTCATGACAGAAGGTCTACAAATTGAGTTATGACTCATAAGAGAGTTGAAAACACTCATAGAAATGAGTGTATGGTCAGTCTCTAATTTTTGAAAAATAACAAGCCTCAATACTTTTTAAACAACTCAATAGGAGGAGTCATAGAATGTTTGATGATTCATAGATGGACTCATAGGATTGGGCCGTGAGTTTATTTTTGACTAAGTGAAGGGGGAAGTTGATGAGTCATTTATATAACTCGTAGGAGAGTTGAATACTTGTAAGGGTGAGTTGTAGAAGCCAAAGGTGCTTTCCAGTAGCTAATGTTTCATTCAGCTTGGTTTATGATTTGGGACTATGACCCTTGGTGAAAATGACGATACATAGAGGGACATCCTTAAGGTCGTAATAGGTTATTCTTAATTGTGCATAGATTTTTAGGTCAATTCTTCTATGTGGTAATAGATTTGGAGATGTTTTAAGGTCACAAGAATCCACTAGCACATTAAAAGTACTAACACATATTTTTTTTCCCTACATTGTATTATAACTAGGCCTCGGTACCTATCAAGCTTATTTTGTTTCTTGCTAACTCTATACTATGTTGCGATTTTGAGATACTTTTTTCTCGTTGGGGAGCTAGTGGCTTATTCTGTGCCCCTAACTATGTTAGTATGATAGAGGCATTCTTAGACATAAGAGTTGATTTATTCCATTATAACATATGACTTGAGAATTCATTTTTATTTCTATATTTCCACTTTTGAGATTATTCTTCCACTTGTTTTTATTATGTTTTATCTTACCTTATGAATGCAATGTATTCTAAGAGGCTTAGTTATGATTCATCGGGTTGTCGATTGTCATGTCACGGCTAGGCCCTAGTCCGGGTAGTGACAAACTTGGTATCAGACCACAAGGTTCCAGTATCCTAGGTTTTCTAACATGCCACGACAATTAGAGTCTTGTTCATCAGTATGAAGTTTGCCCTATATATTAATAAGAAGCTATGAGGCATTCCGGAAAAAATTTCACTTAATTCATGATCTATCTCATGTGATAGTGTTGTGCCCTATAGTTCTTTTCTTAACAATTGGCCTTTGCAACTTTCAAAAAATGTCTCCATAAAGACAAGTCCCTCAAGCTAATGTTCCTCTCGCCGACCAAGTAACAAATGCCGAGTTTCGGACCGCCATCACTATGTTAGATCATGTGATGGCCAACTAACGTGTTGTTTCTCCTCCTCATTCTCCTACTCCGGCATCGAGGGTAAGAGATTTTGCAAGAATGGACCCCCCTGAGTTCCATGGTTCGAATGTTGATAAAGATCCCTAAGAGTTCGTTTATAAGGTGTATAAGATAGTTAATAGTATGGAAGTGAATTTGGATAACAAAGAGGAGTTGGATACTAATCAATTGAGAGGTGTCGTTGGGATTTGATTTGATCAATGAAAAGAGTGAGAGGCCTAGGGAGGCGGATCACGTGAATTGGGAAGGGTTGAAGGAAGTGTTTCTTGATCGATTTTCCCCATTTGAGTTGAGAGATTCCAAGATACAAATTTCATTAATATTAATCAAGGATATATGAGTTTGAGCGAGTATGCCCTCAAGTTCACCCAATTGTCAAAATATGCCCCATTTATGCTTGCCGACCCAAGAGCTCGGAATAGAAAATTTATTTTGGGAGTTTTGGCCTTGGTGTTTAAGGAGTGTAAGATGGCGATGTTGGTAAGGTTGATGTATATCTCTAGACTCATGACTCATGAAAAGAAAATAGAAGATGATAAGCTAAGGGAGATGCCTAGGCCTAATAAGGAAGGACGTCCCTTCCCCTCTTGTGAAAGGTGCGGTAGGACTTACCAAGGAGAATGCATTTCTGGTAAGGATGATTGCTACAAGTGCTGTGATATGGCACGTAAGATGAGGAATTGTCTGGTGGATACTAAAAGAGGAAGGTAGATGGCTTGGGCTTCGTCATCTAGTATGTTATGAGTTTCCTTTGACTATGAAAATGGTTGGTAAGGATTGATTTCACAATCATTGTGCTATGATTGACTTGGTAACCCGAGTGTTTGAGTTTCCATGCTAATTGAAGTGTTAGCTTCTCATTTATATCCTTATGAATTCTTGAGTTTTAGTTATTCTCATGTTTTTGTATGCATGCATGTTCATTAAGTTGATTTTAAGGTATATTTTATATAATATATGAAAATATCATATCCTACGTATATTGATGTATTATTGCATTCATGTTGGGTTGCTAGTGCTATTTTTGTGTTTGTTCTATGGTAGTTTGACCTCATTCAAGGATGAATGTTCCCACGGGAGAGATATTATAAGACCAGGAAGTTGAAATGTAAAAACGAGGGAGATTAGGGAAAATTTTGGATTGTACTAGTTCCCATGAGTCGACCTACAACTCGTAGAGGATTCTAATAATCGTAGGAAGGAGTCGTAGGATTGGCATTGAGGACTGAAAATTTCGTTAAGTGTAAGGAAGGTATACAAGCCGAGTTACAACTTGTAAGAGAGTTGACCACTCATTGAAATGAGTCATAGGATCAATGTTTGATTTATGAAAATAATAAGCCTCGGTACTTTTAGAATGAATCAATAGGATGAGTCCTACAAAGTTTGACGAGTCATAGATGGACTCGTTGGATTGGGTCCTTAGTTAATTTTTGACTAAGTGAAGGAAGAAGTTGACAAGTTGTTTGTACGACTAATAAGAGAGTCGGTGACTTGTAAGGGTGAAGCATAAAAGCCAAAGGTGCTTTTCAGTAGATAATGTTTCATGTAACTTTATTATAATTTAGGTGTACGACCCATGGTGAAAATGAAAATTTGTAGAGCACCATCCGTAAGGTCGTACTGGGTGATTCTTAATTGTGCATTGATGTTAAAGTCAATTCTTCAGTGCGAGAATAGATTTAGTGATGTTTTAAGGTCACAAGAATCCTCTAGCACAAAGTCGAGTTGAAAGCTTCTATACCTATTGAGTTTAGGTGAATATTTTACTTGAGTCAAATTTAAATAATCATATATCCTTAAATATAAATAATTAGATTGTCCACGACATATCAAAGTAAAGTTATTTGAGTTCTCTTACCAACTCCACCAAATTTGCCTTATTTGGAGTTCTGAGTATTATGACCATTTTACCATAGACTGCCATATCAAAAATTTTAGAATCTTAAGTTAAGACTCGTAGGAAAAAGCTATGAATTAGTATCAATGTTTATGAATCGTAAAAATAAGTCATAAAAGAATATCAGAGGCTCATATTTTCAATATTTTTCAGGGATTACCAGGATAAAATGGGTCTACGAACCCCTAAACCTTTTGACGACTTGTAAAGAGTGATTCGTAGTGTCTTTCAATCAAATTTTATGAGGATTTGTTTGGTCTTTTTACTATAAGTTCCTTAATGTATGTCGAGGTTTTGGGGAAAAGGTTCTCAACTGTAGACTACCCTAAGTATTCCTAAACTATCATTCTCTTATTAACACTCAAAAATCACAAGTCTTTTTTCCCAAAACCCCTCTCAAAGGTCTTCTTCATCACCAAGAAATTTTCTAGGGTTTCTTCGAGATCAAGTCCCCCTTTTCAAGTTCAAGACTTGATCCATGTGTTCCTTTCACCTATGGAGTTCCAATATTTTCCTCCAAAAGCTCCTTAGATTCCATTGGTTTCTAACCCTGGTTTTGATGAATTGCATTGGTTTGTTTGAATTTCATTTTTATTTATTATCAATGATTATTATAAGTATGGTTCTATTTTTGTTACATGATTTCAAGTTGGATTATGAATGCCCATGCATAATGATATTTTTAATGGTGATTTTCATGAATTATGATTAGTTTCTAAGGGTTTTTGAATGAAGGCTTTTATAAATGATGTTTGAGACTTATAGAAGTTTGGTGAAGATTATAAATGATGATTGCAATACATTGATACTTAGGGTTATGATTTGAATTTTGGGTACTTTCAATGTTGCTTCAAATTGATGTCATCTTCATGAAATAAGCGTGGATTGATATAAAGTAGATGGTCATGGATGTTTTCTATCAAATTTCAGTATGTCAAGTCAAATTGATCGTGTATGCATGCTTTACCTAAGTAACAAGTATAAGTTATGATCTTGAGTTCCAAGTTATATTCAACGAAATCTTTATGAATTGTTGAAAAGTTGTACGAGTAAGTTTAAAGGTGCTTTTTGCAAGGAAGTTTTATGAATGATGATTCTATAATGGTCAAGCAAGTTAATGATAGAGTGAGTTAGGCCCTAAATATGTTTTATGAATAAATATATGTAATAATGATAGGTGAAGGCTCACATTACATGAAATAAAGTTAAGGAACTATTCTATGATTATATTCTTATGAAGAGTTTGTCTATTCTGTTGAGAGTTTACCTAGCATCGATTTGACGTTGGAATATGCATTCTCTCCCATAGAAAAGGCAAAAACCCAATACAAAGATCCCATTGTATCTTAACTACGTGCCACCATAGGATAAAGGATCACCCATAGGATAGGCTTGATTCCTTTGTGGGTCACCCGATATTGTGGCTCGATCATTCATATAGCTTAGTGGTAACATCGGAACTCCATGTTCTAGCTCACATGGTTTATGTCGGTTAAAAGTCGCTCTCATAGAGGTACAAGTCCTTTTTTTCCAATGTTTAAAGTATTTCTTACAATGCCTAATATGTCTCTCACAAGAAAAGTATGTTTTCTCACCCATGGTTAATGACTCTCAATGTAATTTAAGATCCTTTCTACTACTTATGAACTTGCAAGCTCTTTTATGATTTCTCATTATGACTCATGACTATCCATGCATTGTTTATGTTTACTTCATAAGATTTCATTATGGTTTTAAATGAAAATAGCCTTACTCTTGATTCATTACCACATATAAATGGTTTACTTTTTATGTGCTTTAGCCTTGACCATATGTCATTTATTTTATGTTATGTGTTGCATTGCTCACATACTTAGTACATTAAATGTACTAACACATACTTTTATTTCCCTACATTGTGTTATAATGTAGGGCTCAGCGATCACCCTACACACTCTCGTGGCTAGATAGAAGACTTGTTCACTTGATTTTCTAAGTCCTCGTGCTTCAGAGACTATCTATCGAGTTTATTTCTTTTCTTTCTACCTCTAGACTATGTTGCTATTTTGAGACATATTTTTCTTGTTGGGGAGCTAGTGTCTTGTTCTATGCCCCTACCTATCTTAGTATGATAGAGACATGTTCATACATAGAAGTTGATGTAGTCCGTTTGGACGTATGACTTGAGATTATTAGACTTCCATATTTGACATTATTATTCTTCTTGTTTTAATTATGTTTTATCTTACCTTATGAATGAAATGTATGCTAAGAGTCTTGATTGAGATCCTTCGAGTTCCCGATCGCCGTATAATATCTAGAACCTACTCCGCATCATGACACTTACTTATCAGACTGAATTTTGGGGTGTGTGTCTTCATGACCTTTGTTTTTTGGGTCGTGACATGTGTGCCTCCAAGTGATTTCTTAAGAATGAAACAAAAAATATCCATTTCTTTTTAATAAACCACTAAAAATATATCAAGTACTTTTCCTAAGTCAAATATGTTCAAATAGAAATTTGAAGAAATTTAGGCAAGGTCTAAAAAAAAGACAAAACGCCCATGTCATCAAAAACTTAAAGACTTAATAACACGAAATTCAATATTAAATTAGATAAATTTGAACATTACATAAAAGTCTATCAGATTTAAAAATAAGAAACACTGAACAAATGCTACTCAATAAGTTTACAAACATACTTGAGATAAGGATTGAAACTTTAATGATAGTTACCGATGTCAACGGTTATATGTAAGGTAGTGGTACTAAAAATCATGGTGGAAGATTGGACATTTGTATCACCGAATGAATGTCACATTAAATGGAATAACCCACTTTCATAATTTGGAACACTTCGTCTAATGGATTATTCTTATCGAATAAAAAAATTGATCTAATGATCTTTACAGTTTTGAAAGGAAATTGTATCTTCTCTTCCTTATCCATATCCAACAATTCATTGTATTCTCTCTCCTTGTCTTACAACTCTTAATCAAAGCTTCCAGTAGATTTAGCGTCGGTTTGTATCCTTCGAAAGTAACCTTAATATGTATAATTATCAGTCCGTTGTATTTTCTCTTATTTTTCGCTCCTTGTCCAATAAGTCATTGTCTTCTATCTCATTCTTATAACACTCTAAATCAAAAATGACATATCTACAATAGTATTCAAATATAAATGCCATTATTATTGTTTTCACACCTCCTCATTCTTGAAATAATCTACATCATTTTTTAAGCTTTTTACACTTGCTTTTGTTAGATATATCATGTCCCCAATTTATTCAATCTTCAATCATTTCTTTAAGCTCTTTTTTCTTCTTGAATTTCTGAAGAGTGATCAAATCGTGCATTCGACCTCATATTCTGTTTGAACCTTTTATGTCTTTTCAATAAAGAACACCTCATCATACCTAACTACAAATCAGGTCCATATTATAAAAACCAAGATGAAATTCATTTGAGTGGGTTAAAATTTACTCTATATTCGCTATTATTCATCCATTCAACAAAAAATCAGTAAAATGTTATAACAATAAGCAAGATACATGATAAGATGAACCATAGTATCATAACAAACTTGTCAACAACAGGAAAAACATTAAAAAAATGAAGAAATTTTCTTAATAAAAACATCATAAGAACAATACAGCTTGATAATATCACATAGAAACATCTTAGCCATGTTACAAATAAGACATCAAATAAATAATGTAATTTTTTCTTCAGAATTATGGGGTTTTATATAATTATTTGAAATTCATGAATTAAAAGTATGGGTAAATGAATAATAATATGAATTGCCAAGCCTATTTGTGATAATACGATCAGTTGCCATGAAACCACAAAATATGAAGTTATGTGCCATAAATAACTTAGAGCTAAACTAGTTAATTCATACCCATATGTGTACAACTGTTACGATTTCCTCACTTAAAAAAATCAATATATCTAGAAGAGCTTTTTGGTACTGTCTTTCCTGATTAAAAAAAGTGCTTTAAGGTAGGAAAGTGCAGACACAATAATCACCCACAAATTAACAATGACTTGCTTTCTTTAAAATTCTAATCCTTCTTGATCATATGGGGATATTTTTGAACTTCTCTTTTATGAATATTAGTTTCTACTAAAATCAACAAATAAAAACAATTTAAAGTTCATACAAAATACTAAAAAAGATACGATCATACATAAAATTTGGTTCAAGATATAGTTAACTCAATATGATGCTTAATTTGAAACCTTTTAATTAGAAGTTATCACTAAACTTCTAATGCTTGATTAGATTTTCGGTTAATCAGTCTGCAAGAGTAGAGATCACAATTGAAATACATTCAACCAAGGTAAAATATTTTCCTTTCTCAAAATTTTGGCTTGTTAGTGACATTGCTTTTACATAAATTTTAATTTTTTTCTCATCAGTGTATCAATTTTAATACATTATATTCAATTAGAAAGACTCACATAAAGAAACTAAAAAGTTATTGTTGAACACAATTTTGACCCTCCTTTCTTCAAATTACATTTTATTTAAGCTTCTAAGTTAATAATTATTTTACCATTATTTCTTATTATATTTATGATTTTCTACTGTTATTGTTATTGTTATTATTATTACTATTAATTTTATGACCGACATTTTTTTATATAGTAATAAAGTTACCTTTTTAACTTTCTGTTATCGTGATATTATTTTATGTTTTTTACTTATTAAATTAGTTATAAGTCAATATTTTGCTAAATCGTTAGCAAAATATTATAATATTAGTATTTCATTTCTTACAAACTAATTATGTGTTACATCAGTTATTAAATTAGAAGTTCAAAAGAATTGATTTGAAGAAGGGAAAGACCCATATCATTCAGCCAATTGAACTACCAAATTTGGCCAAAAGGATTAAATTTCTTAACTCATCAGCAGCCCATATTTTATGGTTAAAATAATCCCAAATCAGCTAATTCAAGCCCAAAATGAGCCCAAATCAGCCATCCCATTCCCTTTAAGTCCGAGAACACATTAGGTTTTATCTTCTCCATTCTCAATAAGCACAATGCCCTTTTCCCTCTAAGACAAGATTCCAACTTGCTTTTCTTCCTAAATTAGAATGGTTTCACCATTTTCACCTAATTTTTCTCTCTCTCATTCATATTCAAATGTCTTCTTGAAAAGCCAAAAATTTTGTGGTTGTTGACCAAAAATCATTGCAATGTATAAAGAAAAATGACTATTTTCTCAATCTTTTCTTTGTCACATTTTAGATTGTATTAAAGTAAGCATTTTGAATTTCAAATGTCTTCAAATACCACTCAAATAAAGGTTAGTTTTCACCTCTAAATACACTTTATTCTTCAGCAAAATGAAGTTTTTGGGGACCCTAAATGTTCTTATTCTTATTTCTTAGTTTAGTCATGTTTTAAATCTCGTTTTATTATTGGTAAAGAAGTTGTGGATCTGAGACCTCAAAGTCCCAATCACTTCCCTATAAAAGATCTGACATTTGCATCGCTCATTCACTCGTTGTCACGACCCAAATCTATTTCATGATGGCGCCTACTACAACCCCTGAGTAGGCAAGCAAAATAAAAACCAAACGGAAGTCAAACCAAAATTTAAATACATGATTAATAACATAATAAGGCGGAAGGAAGAAGAATATAAAAAAAGATAAGTCGGGGTATAGATATCTAAATATGATACAAAATATACAAAAGGTTCGATAGTGACCAAATATGACGAATTGACACTAGACGAAACCCCTAACCTAGTGTTACCTATACAAGAGCTACTAAGTACAAAAGATGATAATATATACCAATATACAATGCAGAACTGACTATCCAAAATACAATATACATGTCAAAACAAAAGAGAGAATATACTAATTCTCTAGAAGCCGGGAGCTTACCACAATCCAAATCTGGCAAAGGTACAGATGATCAAGCGCGTGTTGATGGTGGCTAGAACTAGGAGCTGCATAAAAAAGATGCAGAAATACAGTACGAGTACCAAAATACGGGGTACTCAGTAGGCATCATAGGCCGATCGAGCTCAGAAAGAATAAATATATAAAAAGTAGCACGATGATACTAATAATAACAGTGGAGAAACATAAAAGTATGATCTCAGGAAAAAGGGTAAGGGAAGATCATACAATAATCAAGTAAATCCAAGAATTCAAGTAATTGCATTAATAATCTCAACTCATAACATACTAGAAGAATGTACAAACTTAAGCTTGTAGTTTTGGCTCAACAACCTCCTAAAGTAGCATAAATCGGCCATAATAGACCTTCAAGCTCATTAATAAAAGGGTCTCTCAGAATCATACCTCGAGCTCATTAACATCGAAATAATAACTCAGAATGTGTATCAATGGGCTGCTCGGAATTCACACCTTGATCTTATCAATTGAAATAAAGTATAGCCCAAAGTCAATTAATGGTCTTTCCAAAATTATACCTCGAGCTCATCAATAATGAATTTCCATAAATAAGATATTACCGTATTTCGTTGAATCTCTCATATTTATTCATCAACCAAAAGTACCATTATCATCTTTTATTAGTTTTTTTAAAAAGGGTTTTAAACACCGGTGAGGTAAATAAGATAAATAGCATGTCATAAGTCATATATCACTCACCTGAGACTCTAGTGTACCGAAATCATGGCCTCGGACCCAACATTTCAATATCATAAGCAACCAAGGCATAAGCATATGACAAAAATCACAAGGAGAGACCAAACGACACCAAACAAGACCAACAAGTAGCATCCTAAGTTCAAACCACCTAGGAGAAAGTTCTAAGGATTCTAAAAGATGTAAAACACATAAACATATCACCTAGACTAAGACTTCAATGGCTAAAACCCAAACTAGTTACTAACGATGATCATCGATTCCAAATTGCTCAATAGGATATCAACACCTATATCACCGACCTAATAACACATTATAACTCAAAATATTCCAATTCTAACCAAGTCATATCTAACAAGAGTAAACCATAACCTACCTTAAAGCCAAAACCACTCACAAACTAGTAAACCTGTGCTTTTCCCTTCTGAGCCACCTCTGAAAGATGCCACTCTATCGAATTACCAAACAACACATCAAAACAAATCCAACGATACCCATGTTGCTATAATTAAAAATAGAACCAAAATCGGGTTAGAATTTGACATTGGGACCCATGCACGAAATCGAAAAATCAACTCTATTATGAGATCCCAAATAATCAAGGAACTTGTGCCCCAGAAATTGGCACATTCTGAGTACTGGAAGAGCTCTAACAGCCCCACTAATTTCAAACCCTAAAATAGCCAAAAATGCAAGGATAAAGGGCAATTTACATCAAAGGAAGCCTTTGATCCTAATTATGAACATACGAATGAATTGCCCTAAGAATCCGCATAATTTAGACGTTTGAATCACCCAAATCGCCTATATATAGAGAGAAAAATTGAGTTTGGAAGTTAGGGACAAAATTTGGAAAAAAAGAGACCAAAAATAGGCCATGGTGTTCACTTAAGCTACCACCTTAAAGCGTCAGGCATCGCTTTGGAGACACTAGGTCACTTAACCGACAAGTCGCTTTAGCGATGGATGGTCTCTTTACCGATAAGCAACCTCCTAGAGGCACTCGCTTCAGTGACCAGGAGTTGCTTTAGGGATGGCACTAGATGCCTAGAGGTGCAAAATGAGCTTGTCATGCCAAATTCTCCAATTGGGTATTTCGAATTCATTTAGAACGCCGTGCATACAAAAAGGATATGCTACCTATTATACCCCATACTTTTGTACCTTGGAAGGTTATTAAGCTTCTTAATAGGCTCTTAAGTTTCTTGAAAGATTCTTAAGTTTCTTAGAAGTCACCATGTGAGCCGGATAATCTATAATGCTACCAAATAATTCTAAGGAAGGGAGAATGTAACACCCCATAGTAGGGAAGATTGGAAATATGATTATAAGAATCCGGAAAAAGTTGGAGGCCAAGTAATGAGTCATAGGAATTGACCTACGTACATAAGATACCTACTTGAAAATCCTACATACTTAAGCTACTTGAGTAAATACCAAGCTTACGTATCAAGGATTACATAGGTTCGTAAAGTAAGATGAGATTATGAACCCATGAGGGGGAATAGAAGGTGACACATGGCAGCATGGGAGAGTTCCACGTGGCAGCAGATGGAGCAAGGGGTGGACCCCTATATGCCACATGGCAGCTCAAGGTTGGAGGAGGTGGGGTGTTGGCCCAATGAGGGCTTGACACGTGTCACCAATTAGGGGTTGACATGTGTCACCCCCTAAAGTAGACTATATATATAAGTTTAATGGTCATACTTATCCAACAATTCATTATTATCTTCAAAATTCTAGAAAACTCTAGAGAAAAAAGAAGAGAAGAAACTCCAGCTAGAAGAGAAAGAGAGCCACGTTTTTGGAAGGAAAAAAGAGGTAAGTTCTCCGATTTCATTCTGTAAATTAGTTATATATAGTATAACACGAAGGTATGAAGGTTTTAGTAATATAAATTTATGATTTGAGGCAGCACCAAAAGAAAAACAAGCAGCCACAAAGTTTTAGTCACGCTAAAGGAACTTCCGAGGCGAGTTTGGCGAGTTTTGGGAAAGGTAATGTTTTTCCTTTCAAATCAAAGTTTATGATAATTTTATTAGGTATATTAAATGTCTTAAATAAGGTTTTAAGTGGAAAATTTGTATAAGGATGCTTGACGTTAGAAAAAAACTAAATTGAAGTTGTTATAGTCAAATCAAAGTCGAGTAGTGTGTTGTGATTGTGGTGCTGAGGTTGCATCTAATTTGGTTGCGTGGTGAAGGGATGGATTGTGTTTTAAAAAAAGTTTGGGTGCTTTTGGTTTCAGCCACATGACCCTCCATTTCATATTGATAAAGGTTTTACGAAATGAAGATTAAAAACTCTATTTTGGTATCATAATTTTAAGAGAGTTGTTTGGAGTTTGTATTGTGTAAAGTTGAAGTGATTTACTTGTAAATATGCTTCTGGTTGTTTTTTATGGTATGTTTTTTGATATTTTAGCCGAGTTGAAATCTCGGGGATGTTGAAGTTATAGGGGAGGTGCTGCCCAATTTTCGGTAACTTCGGAGCTAGTAATAAGCTAGTTAAGGGAAATGGATAAGGAAATGATTCCTATGGATACGTGGTTGTAGAGTTGGAAATTAGAAAGTGAAAGGTTATTAATCTTAGTATTACTCTCATTTTAAATAGGTTCAAAAGACGATGAGGCGAACGTGGTGACGGGTAATCCATAAGAGGTATGTGAAGCTACCTTCTTTCTCTTGGCATGTTTTTGGCATAAGGATGTAGAGATATCCTTCTTTTCTTTTGGCATGTCTTAGATGTAAGTTATGAACGATATATATATGAAGCTTGGGGTAATTATATTCATGAGCTCTGAACATGATGCATGACTCATAATTCTGGTTTACTTCTGAATGTTAAGGCTCTTAAGGTAGTTGAGTTATCACCCTCGAGTCTCCTATATGATGAATACTAATTGAATGCATAAGATCCTATTCCAAAGGGTCTCTATGATGACAAACGTCTCCAATTCCATAAGCTGATTAACTTTGTCTCGATACACGTCTGCGATTCCTGAGACTCTAGTTGACATGATCCCTAACGATGTTTAGAAGGTACTCAAGATGATTACTACTTTGGTATTCAAGTGACGGTTCACTTGATTGTTTTATTGAGTCTTGGATGATGATTTAAATTGTATATGGTTTCTTACTACTCCACTCGTGTATGCTGTAACCCTTCTTTTTCTGCATCCCACGATGGGCCGAAAATTATATCGGGTGTAGCTTTACTACTCCTTTACCGAGTCTCGGGCTGGCTATATATATATGTATAAAGTATATAATGATAAAATGTCGTATATGATAAAATAAAGCATACGATGATTCCGTATGTGATGAAGTTATTCACCGAGTCCCGAGCCGGATATATATATATACGATGATATATTTTAAAATATGGATCGGGCCATATGTTCATCGACACTATTTTAAATTATGGATGAGGCCGAACGTTCCTCGTTATATTTTATTATACAAGGATCAGGCCGAACATTCCTTGGCATATTTTACTATGTAATAATGGCACCGAGTCCCATAATTGCCTGGGTGCGGTAAAACATGTACACTACTCTTTCACTGAGTCCCTTACTAAAGGGCCGGATACGATAGATAGGCATGTGTATGAAAACATAGTGATGTACTTGTAATATAGGAAATGATGTTGTATACGATGGTATGATGCCGTATACGATGATACGGTAACACCGAGTCTCATAGCAGGTCGGGAGTGATATGTGAGGATGATATACATGCCCTCTTTTCATAAGATTCAGGTATCGTAAATTGTTAACTGTTATACTTATTTCTTGCATCCCTATTTCAGTTGTTGTTTCAGTTATAATATGTTATAATTTATATACTCAATACATATATCGTATTGACCCCCCTTTCTTTAGGGGAGATACGTTTCATGCCTGCAGGTAGAAATGCTTATTTCAGAGATCCGCCAGCTTAGGATTTCTGCTCAGCTATGTCAGAAGTTCTCTACTATTTCGGAGCCTAGATTTTTTGTATTGGTCCTCCTATGTGTATATTTGTTTGTTCAAGGGTACAACGGAGGCCCTGTCTTGCCTTATGTTACTTTTCCTACTCTTAGAGGTCTGTGGACATGTATGTGGGTTGTATATGTATATATGTACAGTTGTCCTCATATGCTATGATAGCCTCATCATCTTATATGTAATCTTGCTTGTTGATACATTATAACTCAAACCGGGGATAGGTTAACTTATAGTTAGCAGGGGTATATGCGAGTGTCCAGTTCGGGCACCCGTCACGGCCTACAGGGTTGGGTCATAAAACTACCCCATCAAATTCAGCGTTCTGAATAAAATGGCGTATTCGAAATTCATATATGAGGTCTTTTTCCTGAAAAGTGTGCCCTACATCCAAGTCCTATTTTTCATAACAAATCTTCAAATTAGAATGAAAATCTTAGGAAGCAGATGAATGGTAATTCTATGCCAAAATCGACAATCCAAAACTAACCGTGCTATCAGTATTTCCATCTGAGAGCCATTTCCAAGAATGTTGAATAAATTCAACTATAGGCTAACTTTCAAAATCAAAAGCGACAAATGACTCTAAACTCATACTAATTGCCTCGATACTCATGTCGACCATGATACTTGCCTAACTTGTCCATTCCAGAGCTGATGTTGTTTACCATAAGTTGTGACCAAAGTATTCTTTTAAGTTATAAAGGTTCCAAAATAGGGAAACAGGCCTAAAACCACTTCGAACACCTCGGGAACAGAATAAAAAATCATTCTAAACCAAACTTGGCATTTCAGAGCTAACTGTGTTGATGGAATTTTTGTCCTAGCATGTTTACTCAAAATATTGACCGAAGTCAACCTTGGAGAAAAACATCAAATTTAAAATACTTAATAGCACAAACTCAAAACGAAGACTCCAAAACCCAAACTAACTTTCCTTCTAGACCAAACTTCAAAGTTCGCTCTAGTATCATACTGTAACACCTCAAAAATTTCTATGCCAAGACTCAAACCATTCTTCATAGAAGTATAGACTTGAACTCATCAACTTTTAATTGTATTTATGAGTTAGGATCAATTACTAAGTATTTATAGTGTATTATATGTGGTTTAGGGTGATAAGGGATATCTAACAAAAATCCAAGTCCAAAGAATTTCTATCGGCTAAGTTTTCATATAAGTCCGTATAACGATCAACTTCAAATGACCATATATCTTAACATATAATGAATTAGGTAGATCGTTAACTATAAAATTAATGTTCTTTGAATCTTCTTTCCAACTCTTCCAAGATTGCATTATTTGGAGTTCAGAGAAAAAAGTTATGTCATCTTAACCAAAAGGGTGCACGCCAATTCCACATCGTGGACTTGGTCAATCTTGGCTCAAATTTTAATTTTGAGAACAAATAAACTGAAGGGGGACACCTCTGGGTCGCAGAACTACTCCCATTAGTTTAAAATTTAGCCAATATTTTAAGTTTCAAGTAAGGGCAACTTGGACAATTTCCTAACATATATAGATGAACTTGGACACATTTTGAGGTCATTTTTGTAGTCTTTTGCCTCCCCAAAATCCTAAACTTCATCCTATTCTTTGTCAAATCATCTCCAACAAATTTTCTCTCAAAATCAAGAATTCGAGGTTCCTATTGAATACCTAACATCAAGACTTCTCCAATTCTTCTTCAAGTTCCTCTCTAAGGTATGAGGGTTTTCATCTATGGGTGCAGCCCAAATATTTTTCTCAACTTAGTATTTCAATTTTAAATAATAAAATCCTATGAGCTTTTACATGATGGTTCCAAATGCATAGATTATGACATATTTGAAGTTTATTTAATCATACTGATATATATATATATATATATTGACTTATGTTGATTCTTATTTACATGAAATGGATGGTTTATCAAGGTTTTTATATGAAGGTTTAAAGGTAGTTTTAAAGTGCATAAGGTGGGTTGTTTCTAAGCTGTTTGATTTGATGTATTTATATCACTCTCATGCATACAAATATTCTTTAAATATGTTTGAAGGTCTTTAATAAATGAACCCACCTAGTTTCTCATGATAAAGCAGAGTTGAAATGAAGTTTTACTCCAAATGAATGTTTGAAAATGTCTACAAATGAATTTAAAAGGTTCTTTTTGCAAATAAGTTTTTTGAATGATGATTCTATAATGTTCAAACAAGTTAATGATAGGGTGAGATAATACCCTAAAGATGTTTTTATGAATAAAGATATGTGATAATGAAAAGTCTACACTCACATCACATGAGACAAAGTTGAGGAGCTATTCTATAATTTTGTTCTTATGAAGAATGGACAGGTAGTAGATATGGCCCCTCCCACATGATGATTGAGTTTATGTTTTTATGGTTTTCTATTCTATTGAGAGTTTACCTAGAACTGAGTGGACCTTGGGATAGACATTTTCTCCCATAGAAAAGGCAAGAGACCTGTAGAAAGATCCCATTATCCCATAACTATGTGCCACTATAGGATAAAGGATCACTAGTAGAAGAGGATTGATTCCTTAGAGGATCACCCGTAGTTGAGGCTAGATCCTTCATGTAGATTAGTGGATCCACTTAAGCATATAGGAGTCTTTCTTAGAAACTAGTCTTCCCCTTTCCTCCAATGTATGGGTAAAAATTAGGACTCCATGTTATGGCTCAAATGGTTTATGTCGGTTAACAGTCGCTCTCACTAAGTTACAAGGTCCTTCTCTCAATGTGAATACTAATATCTTTCATATTTCCATGATCTCTTTTAAGGGTAAAGGTCCTATCTCACAAGTTAAATGATATGAAGTAGGTATTACTTTGAACTTTTATGATATGCATTGACCAAGAATTTCTTATGTTTAAAGATTGCGTTTAAGCTATATTCATTCTCATTATGATTTGTCTTGCATCTTATGGCATATTGATTATGTTCTTTTACTTGTTCATGAATATCTCACATACTTAGTACATTCAAAGTACTAATGCATACTCTTTTACCTATATGATATGACCATGCACGGACTGATGTTCCTCCTCTTCCACGTGGTTGGGATGGATCATTTAAGGGAAAATTTTGGTGAGCTCCTATTATTTTGGGGACTATACTCCTCCCATTTCTAGCATATGTTATGTTGAGGCATTAAGACACCTATTTTGGTACTTCATTATTAGTTTATTTGAGGGTGAGCTAGGGATATGTCTTAACCCCCGCCAAGTGTATTAGTAGAGGTATGTTTGGACATAACTATATGATGATCTAAGGTTAATGATGAATCTTATTTTATGATGCTCGCCCTTAGTCCCGCTTTTCCCTTTTTCTTCAGTGTGATATTTATTGTCATTACTGATGAATGGCTAAATGAATGCTAAGAGTCTTGGGTGAAGTACCTCCGAGCTCCTCATTCACCATGTCATGTCTATGATCTAGTCTTGGGTCGTGACACATAACCCAAGATAGTTACCACATAGGATCAATACACTCGATCCACAACTAAAAAATCATATATGAGGGTAGCTACATATATAAGCACAAGAAATGGTTTTCATAAGACATCCTATCGAGTAGCATAACGAACAGATACATACCACTAGGTGGACCTTGGATGAAATAAAGCACAAGGAGGCTTATGAGAGACAGACATCATACCTATGATAATGGCATCCAACATCTTACCCTCCATCCTACCCAGAAAGGTATACATATGACTAGGTCCACCTCTATAACTTGTTTGAACTGCTTAGGGACTACCCCTAGTACCCTGAGAATCACCTCTACCACCCAACACACTTTTGCTCAGCGGCTGAACAGGGTCCCTTGGTGCCTGAACCTGCCGACCTTATGAACCCTGCTAACTCTAGCTTCTACAATGACTGATAGTAGGAAACTCCATAGAAAAATGTCCTACCACACCACACTCATAGCATGACCCTCTAAATGAACCCCCATGTGATGTCCCAACTGAACCTGAATAGCCACAATGGCCCAAATACCCAGAAGTCTGACCCTGAGAAGACTGACCTAATGCCTGGCTGCTTTGACCACCGATACCTGCTAATCCACCATTAGTAAGCTGTCAAGCTTCTTGAATTGGTCTACTAGGTGGATATTGCTGTGGATGGACCCTTATCATGCGATAGACATCCACTAAAATTACCCTTGGAGGCGAGTCCTATTGTCGTTCCTTCCAATGTCTTCATGACGTATAGCCTCAATAGTATGGGCATGATTTACTATCTGCAAGAACAAACTGCCCGATGCAACAATCTACTCTGCAGCCATCCTTAAAGGAACCAATAACCCTTTATAAAACCAGCATACCCACTCCTACTCTGTCGGCATAATCATGGTAGCGTACCTGGAGAGCTCATGGAATCAATACTTATATCTATGACCATTATTGATTACTCTCTCAGCCTCTCTCTCAAACTATAATGTATATACTTCTCCAAGAAAGCCTCGTAGAACTGGGTCTATGTCATCTGTGGCAATCTCATGGGTCTGCAGCTAAGATAGGATGTCCACCACCACTTCGTGGTCCATCTAGCTGAAAAAAAGTGTAATCAACCCCTTGGGATTCCACCAATCCTAGGATATACAACCTCTTTGGTAAACAACAAAAAATGCATGAGGATCCTCGCCCGCGGCACTTGAAAACCTGGAAGGGGCCAATATGATAAATCTTCCCAATAACTTCTGCTCCTCCGCAGTCAAAACTGGTCTAGCTTCCATGTGCTAAATAATTGTGGGAATAGGCTGTATCACTAGATGGGGAGCTGAAGTAGTAGGCTGTAGAATAAGGGCTGGATCATATTATATCCCTGCCTACCCTGAAGTTTGATCCTCTTCTTAGACCTGAGGTCCGGCTGAAGAGATAGGTAGTATCCCTTGTTAGGACATACCCTCGATAAAGTTGAGCATCTGATCCAGAGTATCTTGTAACACTAGGGTGGCGATGAATCTAGGTAGAGGTTTGGCTGGATGCTCCTCCATTAGCTTAGGATTGAATTTCTCAACCTCTATATCTGGGACCGCCACTGGTGCTGCAGCCTGAGCTCTACCCTAGCCTCTTTATCGATCTTGATCCTACCCCAATTTGGGGCTCTATTTGTAAAAGTAGGGGGTCCTCATCCACCCCGAGTAGATGTTTTCCTCGCCATCTGAGAAAAGTGAAACAAAAAGGATTTAGAGGTAGTAATGATTATTAACACATGATCAAAAATAAGAATAGTTGATTAATTCTTAATAATGCCCTATAGCCTCCTGAAGATTGAATACAGGCATCATCATACTGATCCTCGAGACTCTACTATACACTTTCTCTTATAATGGTTAGACCGATGAACCTAAGTTGTGATATCACTTTGTCACGACCTGAATTCGGGCCACAATGGTGTCTACTATAATCCCCTAGTAGGCAATCCCAACCCAAACCAAATGAAAGTCAAACCTTAGTTTAAATACATCATTACTACCATAAAAAGGCAGAAGCAAGAAATATATAACAAAATAAAAGTCAAGCTAGGGTATAGATATATAAATACAATACAAAATATAAGGCCCAATAGAGACTAAAAATGATGATTTGAAACATGAATAGACCATAGACCTGGTGTGTCCTATACAAGAGCTACTAAGCATAAAAGATGATAATATATACCAATATATAATGCAGAATTGATTTTACAAAATAAAATATACAAGTTAGAACAAAAAAGGGAATGTAGTAAGTCTCTAGACCGTAGGAGCTTACCACAATTTGAATCTTGCACAACTACGGATGATCAGGCGAGCGCTGAGGGTGGCTTTATTATGCCCTGCACTTTTGGTACATGGGAACATTTATTTATCTTATCTCAAGTTACCTAGCTCCTTAAAGTTTCCATGTGATCTATGTTATTCATGACATTATCAAATAACTATAAGTAAGGGAGGATGTAATGCCCCATATTTTGCATAGGCTAGTTGTATATGAGATATGATGGTTGGAAATAGATTTGGAAGGATTTAAAAGGGGTTGGAGGCGAAATAATGAGTTGTGGTAATCTACCTACTTGCGTAAGCCACTTGAGTATATATCGAGCTTAAGAAGTAAGGATCACATAGGTTATTAAAGTGAATGAGATTATGAGCCTACAAATCATCTACTAAAAAAGTGGATCCCACCAAGACATGTGGCAGCAGCTGGTTTGAGCATGGAGGTGATGGACATATAAGGGTTGGACACATGTCACCCTTAGGGCTAGACACGTGTAGGGGCTGACATATGTCACTTCCAAAAGTGGTGTATAAAGGACAAGTTATGACTAAGAATAAGTCCTTATTTCATTCTTTTTCTCATCCTTAGTCTTAGAGAACCTAGAGAGAAAGAAAGAGATTTCAAGCCATGGCAAGTTTCGGCCATGGTTGAAGCAAGGAGAGGCCCCAAATCTCAATTCGTAACTTAATTATATAAGGTATTTTCCAATCAAGTGAAGGTCATTAACAATGTAAATTAGTTATTAGGGCAGCAAGAATATACAACAAAAAGTCCATTAACTTTCAGCCAAATTGCGGAGCAAAGTTGCTAAGGTAGGATTTCTTCCTTTTAAATTAGAGTTAATGATATTGTAATGGGGATATTAATTCATTTTAAATGGAGTTGGAAGTAATAAAAGTAAATGGTTATTGTTGACATTGTAAACGGGCAGAATTGAAGTTATTTTAGTTGGATCAAAGTTTGGTTAGTGTTGTTGTTATTATGGTATTGTATTTGAAGGTAATTTGTATGTGTTGAAGGGCTAGAAATGTGGTTATAAATGAGTATAAGTTCTGTTGTTAACATCCATGTTATGCTCCTTTTTGTGTGGTGGTGATTTTAAGAAATAAGGATCGAAAACTGTATTTTGATGTCGTGGTTTTCGGTGGACTATTTGGAACTTGTATTGAATAATGTTAAAATAGTTTTATTGTAGATGGATGGTGGTTGTTGTTATTGGTATGGCTGTGCTAATCGAATATTAATTGGATGTTTGGATAGGGAAATTATAGGGGAAATGCTGCCCAATTTCCATTAACTTCTTAACTAACCAATATACTAGTCGAGAAGTGTGAATGAGGAAGTAATTCCTATAGGTAATTGGTTGTAGATTTAGAAGCTACAAAGTTGAAGGTTATTCATAATCGTATTACTTTCGTGTTAAATTGGTTAAAGGGGTAACGAAGCAAGCTTGGTTACGGTTAATCTATAACTGGTATGTAAAGCCTATCCCTTCTTTTCTTTTGGAATGTCGTAGATATAAGTTATATGTGATATGATATTTGGGGATAATTCTATTCATAAGATCCAAGTATGACTCATGACTCTTATTCACTTCTAGATGTTAAAACTCCTAAAGTTGTTGAGCTATTGCCCTTGAGCCTTTTATATGTTGAATAATAATTGGATGTATAAGCTCCTATTCCTAAGGAACCTACGATGACAAATGTCTCTGATTCAATAACTTGTTTAGCATTGTCTTGATACATGTCTATGATTCCTGAGGCTCCGTTAGATATGTTCCCTAATGATATTTAGAGCATACTTAAGACGGTTACTACCCTGATCTTCAAGTGATGATTCACTTGTCTATTCTATTGAGTCTCAGATGATGATTTAATTTGCATATGGTTACTCACTACTCTGCTCGTGCATACTGTTAATACATCTTTCATCGATTCTCGATCAGGTACGTTATCATTCTCAGTATCACTACATTATTCACTAAGTCCCTTACTAGAGTGCTAGGTACGGTATATATATATATGATATGATGACATGATGATTTGATGATGGCACCAGGCCCCACTATGGGTCAAATATGATATATGTGATTGACCGAGTCTATAATGGGTCAGATATGATATATGATATTATTATGGATGATTTTATTTCATAAGGCATATGTACAGTGATTTCTTGACTATCATACTTATCTCCTAAACCTCTCTTCAGATGTGATCTCATTTATGATATGTTATTCTTTATATACTCAGTACATATATCATACTGACCTCCTTTCTTTGTGGGGTTGCATTTTATGCTCGTAGGTACAGACACACAATTTTTGGGATCCGTCAGCTTAGGACTCTACACTCAGCTATTTTAGAGTACTCCATTGTACCGGAGCCTAGACTGTTGGTATTGATCTTTCGATATATGTATTCATTTATTTAGGGGTACTATGGGGGCCCTGTCCCGCCATATGATACCGTATACACTCTTAGATATCTGTAGACATGTGCGTCTAAATGATGTGTTGTGACTGTTAATATGTAATGGAAGCCTTGTCGGTTTGTGTATCCTTTCATGATATGATTAGTGACAACTCCTTAAGAGAGAAATGAAAGGGCTATATGTATATAAAGACGTTATGATCCATTAGGGTTCTTATGTAAGTTAGCATATTGTTCGTCATTCAGATTGGCTACAGTTGATAGGTATGTATATGGGAGTCTAGGTCGGACCCCAGTCATGGCCTATAGAGTTGGGTCGTGATAAAAGTGGTATTAGAGTAGTTCATCCTCGGAGTGTCTAGAGACCATGTCTAATAAAGTCTTGTTTATCAGTATGTTGTACACCATATCTATAAATGGAAGCTACAGGATATTTAGGATGTTATCTTTTTTCATATCTAAGATCGTACGATAGAGCCGAGCAATATGAAATGAGTTCCTTATACTAACCTGCGATTATAGCTGAAGAACGACATTGACAGAAGGAATTGATTGAGGATATTGGATGCTCCGCAGTACACAAGGTAAGTAACGATGTGAAAGAGGTATGTTGGATGGTAAGAATATTGAAATATAATTGAGATGTAAAGTTAAAACTGGAAAGAAAAAGTAGATAGGACAGTGTAACAGGTGCAGTTCGAGTTGGACATACGAGGTAGGTCCATCCCTTTTACACTATTATTGATATTAGGCGCCCGGTGTGGCTGTGATATGAGATGATATAAATATATATATATTGGCCCTGTGAGGTATTCTTGCTATTTTCTGCGTGCAAGTTTGAGATAGTAAAAAATACAGAGGAAACTCTGCCCAAATTTTCCCAGCAAAAAAAAAGAAGAGAATGAGATATAAGTTCATAATATGTCTTGGAAGTTGATACCGATAGGGTAATCTTATTATGTTGGACTAAAGCTGTAGGAGATACCCTCCATGTCATTGGTAAGGGTCACCATTTTTACTTAGGGAGTTTTATTTCGGAAAAATCCTATATGAGCAGCAAAGTTCAGAATTGGTTTGAACGGATCAAGATATTTTCCAGCTGTATGTTTTCCTTAGAAGAAGCTCATGTTGAAGGGAAAAATGTCCAGCTATTGAGTTTCACTTTTGTTGAAAAGTACAAAACCTTCGACCATTAGTTGTGAACTAGATAATTTGTTCACGACTCCAGAATAAACCTAAAGGGAAACCATGTGCGTCAAGCACTAAGAAGTACTATGGTGCTTATTGAATTCTAGTTCCCTTCTGGTGGTGGTTGGAGAATGCTTCATGGTAACATTTTATTAGTTCTTCACCAACTTATTGGAGATAGAATTTATGAAAGGGAAACAAACTTATGGCTATTTAGGATCGTGTATTTCATATGTTGTTGATGAAATGCTACGATGATTCGGAAAGGCTTGTAATACTAAGGATGATTTAAAAGAGGTTGGCAAATCTTAATAGGGTGTCACATAAGGGTAATGACTGAATTGATAAGTAGTGATAACAAATTGTGAGATATGAAGGATAAGACTGACTAGAAAGGGTAAAAGGTTAAGTATATTTACATCACCGAGTGCAATTAACCCATAGTAGGAATCTTGAAAAAGGTTAAGAAGTATTATACTATAGGATTGAATGCGAACAGGATATAATATGAATATAATGAGGATCGTTATGGAAAAAATAAGGAAGACATATCAAGTTCTATAGGGAAAGTTTAGAATAATGGTTATATGATAACGGAAATGATAGCAAGCACAAGGAAATAAAGAGTAACTAAAAAGAGGAAATAAGAATAGATCTAGATAACAATATAGTAATCAGTCACGACATGTGTAGCCGAGGATATAAATGCTAAAGGTGATGGAACTGCGAAAGACCAAATTGTAGAAAGATGAGTAATAAGATAGAATGGGTGCTAGAAAATTACTGGTATGATACACATAAAGATGGAAGAACATAATGCATTCTGGAAATGAAAAAACAGATTATGTGGAAGTAATGTGTGCCGAAGGATATAGAAGTAGCATAAAATTCCTCGTTTGTAGAATTAAAGATAGATATATATGGGAGAAATAATAAGGAAATTCTAAGGGATGCACCTAAATTAGACATTATTAATTGAATACGAGTATGGAACGAAATGGGAATATATAGTTATGGACTGAAAGGTGTGGTACGATGACATAGTGATAATGTAAGACCATTATGGAGGTGAACTTTGTGAGTTGTTGAGTAAGTTAGAAGCCTGTGGTGGGTACATAATAAGGCTAGAAAGGCATAAGGTAGAAAGGGGTATATTTATCATCTGGTTTGTGCGCATAACCTTGAAGCAGAGGTACCAACTCTTCAGTTAGTGCCAGTAGTCAATGAATATTCAGATGTACTCTCTGATAAACTCCTAAGTCTTTCTCCTGAATAGGAGATAGAGTTCATCGTAGATGTGTTACTAGATACTCCACCCATATTTATTCCTCCCTACAGAATGGCACTCATAGAGATAAGAGAGTTGAAGGAGAAACTGAAAGATCTATTAGAAAAGGGCTTCATTAGGCCCAGTACATCACCTTGGGGAACACCAATACTATTTGTAGCAGTTGAATAAGGTAACAATAAAGAATAGAAATCCCATCCCCTGGATTGATGATTTATTTAACCAGTTGCAGGGTACTAAATATTTCTTGAAGATAGACCTACGGTCAGGCTATCATCGGGTATGGGTAAAAGAAGCAGATATTCTAAAAACTGCATTCAGAACTCGATACAGACATTATGAGTTTAGAGTAATATCTTTTGGGCTGACTAATGCTCCCCCGGTGTTAATGGACCTAATGAACTGAGTGTTCAAGCTATTCCTAGACCTGTTCATGATTGTATTTAGGGATGATATTCTGGTCTATTCATAATCGGAGAAGGAGCATGTAAATCATTGGAGGATGATGCTTCCAGTGTTGGCCTAGATTATGTACTGTTATAACATGGTAGATTCATAGCCTATGCCTCCCGGCAGCTCAGGAAGCACGAAAAGAATTATCCAACTCATGATCTGGAGTTAGCAGTAGTAATTCATGCTTTGAACATATGGAGAAAGTATTTGTATGGTATGCATATTGATCTTTACACGGACCATAAAAGTCTTTAATACATCTTCAAGAAAAAAGAGCTAAATTTACGGCAAAAAAGGTAGCTAGAGTTGCTGAAAGATTATAATGTTGACATATTATACAACCCAGGGAAAGCAAATGTTGGAGTCCGTTTTGCTGATTTGGATGATAGTGGAGTTTCTTTTCAAGGAGTTGCCAAATCCTCTATTATGGAAGAGGTAAAGCAATGCCAGTACGAGGACCTGTTCTGGCACAGTATAAGGATGTAACTCTTCAAAAGGGAAGGACTCCATTTGAGATCACAACTGACGGAGTGTTGAGGTATAGAGGTAGGTTATGTGTACATGAGATTGCAGGGCTATGATAACAGGTAATAGGAGAGGCACACTATGCCCATTATTCTGTTCATCCAAGGTCAACCAAGATGTATCATGAGCTCTGATGTTTACATTGGTGGGATAGCATGAAGAAGGACATAGCAGAATTCATAGCCTAGTGCTTAAATTGCCAACAGGTCAAGATTGAGCATCAAAAGCCTAGTGGACTTTTATAGAAGATGGAAATCCCGACTTAAAAACAGGAAGCAATTAATATGAACTTTATTACAGGCCTACCTCTCACTCTATGGAAGTATGACTACATATGGATTATTGTAGATAGGCTAACAAAATCAGCCCATTTCCTTCTAGTTAGGACTACATATTCAGCTGAAGTCTATACGAGGTTATATATTAGAGAAGTAGTAAGATTTCACAGGGTTCCCACATCTATTATCCCAGATAGAGAAGCTCAATTTATAGCAAGCTTCTGGAGATCATTCCAGATGGGATTGGGAACACAGATGAATCTTAGTACATTATTTTACCCTCAGACTGATGGACAGGCTGAGTGCACTATTTAGAGATTAAAAGATATGTTGTGAGCCGGCACAGAGGTAGCTGGGATGATCATGTGCCACTTAATGAGTTTGAATATAAAAATATCCATTATTCTAGCATCTAGATGGCACCATATGAGGCTTTATATGGAAAGAAGTGTAGGTCACCTATTGGTTGGTTTGATATTAGTGAAACACGACTAATGAGCCCAAACATGTTTTAGAAAGCTGTGGATAAAGTAAAGCTTATTTAGGAAAGGTTATTAGCAGCCCAGAATCAATAAAAATCATATGCAGATACTCGATGTCTACATTTAGAGTTCAAAGTTAGGGAATGGGTGTTCTTGAAAGGATCCCCGATGAAAGTTATAATGAGATTTGGCAAGAAAGGGAAACTTGGCCCTAGGTACATTTTCCCTTATCAGATCATTTGTAGGATAAAAAAGATGGCCTATAAGTTGGACCTACCATCGGATTTGGAAGCAGTACACCTAGTTTTTCATGTGTCAATGCCCCACAAATGTTTAAGTGACCCTTCGAGAATATTTCCTGTGGAAGAGATCCATGTAACAGAGGAGTTATCCTACTAGGAGCAACCTATCGCTATCTTGGATTGACATATTAGAAGGTTGAGAACTAAGGACATGACTTCTATCAAAGTATTGTGGCAAAATAAAAATAGAGAAGAGATGTAACGCCCCATATTTTACATTGGCTAGTTCTATATGAGACGTAATGGTTGTAAATAGGTTTGGAAAGATTTAAAAGGGGTTGGAGGCCAAATAATGATTCGTGGTAATCGACCTACTTACGTAAGACACTTGAGTACATGTTGAGCTTAAGTAGCAAGTATCACATAGGTTCTTCAAGTGAGATGAGATTACGAGCCTACGAAAAAGAGTAAGTAGGTGATGCACCTACTAAAAAAGTGGACCCTATAAAGAAACATGGCAGTAGCTGGTTGGAGCATAGAGGGGATGGACATATAGGAGTTAGACATGTGTCACCCTTAGGGATGGACACGTGTAGGGGCTGAAATGTGTCACCCTTAGGGAATGACATGTGTTAATTCCAAAAATGGTGTATAAAGGCCAATTATGACTAATAATAAGTCCTTAGATCATTCATTTTTTCATCCTTAGCCTTAGAGAAATGTTATACCCCATACTTTTGTACGTTGAAACGCCTCTTAAGTTTCTTAAGTTTCTTGAAAGGTTCTTATGTTTTTAGAAGGATTTCTAAGTTTCTTAAAGCTTCTTAAAGCTTATTTAAGCTTCTTAAAAGTTACCATGCGAGCCGTATAATCAATAATGCTATCAAACAACTCTAAGAAAGGGAGAATGTGATTCCCCATAGTAGGGAAAATTAGAAATACGTATATAAGAATCCGAAAGGAGTTGGAGGCCAAGTAATGACTCATAGAAATTGACATACTTACGTAAGCTATGACCTTGGAAATCTTACATACTTAAGCTACTTGAGTACATACCAAGCTTACATAGTAAAGATTACATAGGTTGTAAAATAAGACGAGATTACAAACACACGAGGGGGAAAAGAAGGTGACACGTGTCAGCATGATAGAGTGCCACATAGAAGCATGAAAGAGTGCCATGTGGCAGAAGCTGGAACAAGGGGTGGACCCCACATGCCATGTGGCAGATCATGGTTGGAGGAGATGGTGTGTTGGCCCAATGATGGCTTGCCATGTGTCACCACTTAGGGGTTGACACATGTCACTTCCTAAGGTGGCATATATATATATATATATGTTTATGATCCTCCTTATCAACAAAAGATCATTATTATCTCCAAAATTCAAGAAAACTCTAGAGAAAAAAAGAGAAGTTAAACCCTAAGCTAAAAGAGAAAGAGGGCTACGGATTTGGAGGAAAAAAAAGGTAAGTCTCCGATTTTGTTTCAAAAACTAATTAACTAGGGTATACCTAGGTGATATTAAGGTGTTATTAATGTAAATTTATGATTTGGGGCAGCACCAAAAGGACAAAAAGCAACCACAAAGTTTTAGTCATGCTAAAAGAACTTCCGACGCGAGTTTTGGCGAGTTTGGCGAGTTGCGGGCAAGGTAAGATTTTTCCTTTCAAATGGGAGTTTATGAAGATTTTATGACATATATTTAATGTCTTAAATAAGGTTGGAAGTGGATAAATTTCATAAGGATGCTTGACGTTAGAAACAAACTAAATTAAAGTCGTTATAGTGAAATCGAAGTCGAGTAGTGTGCTGAGATTGTGGTGCTGTGGTTGAAGCTGGTTTGGTTGCGTGTTGCAGGTATGGAAGGTGTTTGAAAAATGGTGTGGGTGATTCTGGTTTCATCCACACAACCCTCCGTTTCATATTTTTAAAGATTTTACGAAAAAAAGGTTAAAAACTCTATTTTGGTATCTTAGTTTTTAGCTAGTTGTTTGGAGTTGTATTGAGTAATGTTGAAAGTATGTGATTGTATATATTTATGCTGGTTTTTTTGATAATATGTCGTCTAATATTAGCGGTTGGATAGGGAAATTTATAGGGGAGATGCTGCCCGATTTTCGGTAATTTCAGAACTAGTAATAAACTAGTTGAGGGAAATAGATACTTTGTTGCAGAGTTGGAAATTGGAAAGTGAAAGTTTATTAACCTTATTATTGCTTTCATGTCAAATAGGTTCAAAATACGACGAGGTGAACATGGGTAAGACTAATCCATAAGAGGTATGTGAAGCTATCTCCTTTCTCTTGGCATATCTTTGGCATGAGTAAATAGAGATATCCTTTTTTCTTCTTGGTATGCTTTTGACATAAGTATGATGCTATTATGCTATAATTATTCACCGAGCCATGAAGGGCCGGGTACGATATGAGCATATGATCACTCCATGAGGGAAAGTAGAGAGTATGTAAAGCTTATTCTTTTTCTTCTTTTGGCATGTCCTAGATGTACGTAAAAGATGATACAATCTCGGAGGTGACTCCATTCCTAAGTGTTTCTCACTCATCCTCTAATGTTGGAACTCTTACAATAATTGAACTATTGCTTCTCAAGTTTTTCTATATATTGGGAAGTAGTAATTATGTAAAGTTAATCTTCATTTCTTTTTGGCATGATCTTTATTAAAAAAATAGATGAAGTGTATACAATTCCAAGGAAGTTCCTCTTGTTGAAGCCACTTTGATAGCCAACTTCTTGATGACCAAAAGATATTTAAGGATGACTTGATACGGGAATATGATTCCAAAAGTTCCATTTTGACCTAATCCATAGTGGCAATCAAAAGGTACTTTATATAACTCTTGTCTTGGTTTTTGAATAATAGCACATTTTGAGTATACCATCGAGTCTCAAATATGATATAAAATGCATATGATTACTCACTGCTCTTCTCATGCATATGTTTAATATATCTTCCACCGAATCCCTCATAAGAGGGTCGGGTACGATCGAGTCCCATAAAGGGGTGGGTACGATATAAGATGATATAAGTATTCCTCGAGTCCCATAAAGGGTCGGGTATGACTGAGTCCCATAAAGGGCTGGGTATGATATATGTATACGATGGTAAAATGATATTATTATTGACCGGGTCCCATAAAAGGTCCGGGTATGGTATATATACGCATATGATGGCATAATGATACATTTGTAACATCAAGTCCCACAATGGGCCAGGTTCGGAATATAGCACTGAGATACATGATATCATTGTACAAGATGCAGCTACAGTGATTTATTAATTATTATACTTGTTCCCTGCATCCCTATATCAACTGTGCTCTCCTTGTGGTATTTTATGCTTTACATACTCAGTACACATATCGTATTGACCCCTTCCTTTCGAGGGGCCTACGTTCATGCTCACAGGTACATATACACACTTTGGGGATTCCGCCAGCATAGAAGTTCCACTCAGCAGTTCAGAAGCGCTCTATTATGCTAGAGCCTAGTTTTGGTACTAACCCTCGATGTATATATTTATTTGTTCACTGGTACGGAGGGGGACCTATCATGCCTTATGTTACTGTTCTTACTCTTAGAGGTCTGTGGACATGTATGTGGGTTGTATATGTGTGTGTGTACAGTAGTGCCTATAAGACTTATGTTTTGGGACATTCCCTTTATCCTGGCATCCTCGTCGGCTTATATGTTATAGTACCTGTTGATTCCTTATGATGCAAATAGGAGATAGGGTTACTTATAGTAAGCAGAAGAATACGCGAGTGTTCATTTTGGGCACCCGTCACGAGCTATGGGATTGGATCTTAATAAAAGTGGTATTAGAGCGGTCCTTCCTAGGAATATCTACAGACTATGACTAGTAGAGTCCTATTTATCAGTGTGTTGTGCACCACATCTATAAACACGAGGCTACAGGACATTTAGGATGTCACCTTTTTTTACATCTAAGATTGTGCGATAGATCCAAGTCATAGGAAAAACTCCTTAAACTAACCTTGGATTTGAACAGAAGGGCAACATCAACAGAAAAAAGTAATTGACGATGTTGGGAATGACAAAACACACAGGTAAGCAAAGGTATGAAAGATATATGTTAAGTAAGGTAGTGAGCTTGAAATGTAAAATTGAAAATTGAAAGGAAAGTAGACATGAAAGTGTAACAAATGCAATTTTAGTTGGACACATAAGGTAAGTCCATTATTTTCATACAGTTATAGATATTGAAAGCCTTGTGTGGCTGTGATATGAATAAATATATGTTGGCCCTGTGAGACATTGTTAGTATTCTTGAGGGCAGGTTTGGGATAGTAAGGAATATAGAGGAAACTATGCTGAAATTCTTTTTTGAAATAGAAAGAGAATGAGATATAAGGTTGTAATATATCTTGAGAGATCGTATCCACAGTAACGATAAGATCCGATGAAACTAGGAGTACAACTGACTTTGGGAAATAAGTTAATTGGGATATGGGTGGTAAGTAGAAGGTCAATACTTATATAGTGAGAAGGATGATGATAGATATGAATGTCTTAAGATAGCTTAGGAGGTATTAAGGTTTAGAATGATGAGGAAGGATAAGGGGTTAAGTACTCCACCAAGTGGAATTAACCAGAGTAAGAGTTGTGAATAAAGGTTAAGAAATATTACCCTCCAGGATTGACCATGAGCAGGATATAGTGTGAATATAATGAGGATCATCATGGAAGTACGTAGAGCCTAATAAACAAGTAACTTAAAAATGTGATTGTGAGTAAGGTTAGGAGTTAGCATCGAGTACACGATAAAAATGAAAGCTCATGAAGCAAAAAGGGGTATTGTGTATATGTACCTTCACTTTGGAAAATAGTTGGATCCGTCGAGGATAGGGAATAGAAATTGCAAAACAACTGAGGCATTGTGAAATTATTAAAGGAACTAGTGGTATCCTTTAGAAATAATATGATAAAAAAATGTGAAACACGTGTCATCAGAGTATAAGTGCCCTCGAATGGAGAATCGGACACGATTATAAGCCCTAGTGATGTACTGATTGGGATGAATGAAATGTGGCTTCGGCTAAACTAGTACATTAGTTATATGACTAGAGTACCAGTACATGGACTAGAGTGTGTACTATTTATCAAGGATTCTAAGCACCCCATGATTGTACTGAGATTTCTTATAGGGGAAACCTAAAGTCTAGATGATCTAACAGAAGGAGGAGACATGGTGTAGTATGAAAAATGTGTTGGAACAGAATCATATGCGTACGGACAGTGGAAAATAAATAGAGTAGGACATGGGTACACCTTAAAGGGGGGAAGTGGACAAGGGAAATACAAGTGTGAGATGGACTTCAACTGACACTATTACATGTTGACTGGAATGCTTAAATTTCAAGAGAGATCTCATGATGGCATAAGTTAGCAAGGGATAAAGGATAGCAATGGATGGATAGAAGCCATGATATTTGAGACCGTGCGGAGAACCATTAGCAGAGACCCTAATGGATGGGTTCATACAAAAAGGGGTGAATACAATAAGAGAGTAAAACTAAGCGATCTAAGGACAATGTAAAGGATAGTAAGGCCATGTTTTAGTTAAGATTAAGAGATGGCAATAGAGTTGTTGGCCGCTTAGATGTGACATACAAGTAGCAAGGGGAAAGAATAGAAAATCTGCTATGGTAGGAAATGAGGAGACCAAGGAGTACCAAAAGGAAGAAAAAAGGGGGTAGGATAGAATAGCATTAGCGCGAGCAAGTTCTAGTGTGAAGGTGCTATGTAAAGCAAAAGGGACCAGGAAATGAAAAGACTGCATCTACCTCATACCAGTTGTATAAAATTAGTTGTGCAACCTACAAATATATATATATATATATATATATATATATACATCATAAGACCAAGCGGAGGAGTACATGATGAAAAAGGGGGTATGATATTTTGGATACATTGCAGAGGAATACAAAGAGAAGCTAAATCAAATGACTAAAAGGACATAATCAGGGTTGAACTAGGGATCTACCTTGATACTTGTTGTAATATAAAAGAGGAGAGGGCAAGTCATAACCTGAACACTAGCGAGATGACGCTAAGGTAAATCTTGGGCTAGGTTGAGTGCCTTCGCACATTATTGAAAGGATGGTAATGTAACGTGCGACAGGAAAATTGTAGCCAAATATGAGCAAAGGACCATGGAAGAATCTGAACTAATGAGAAGCAACCTATCACCATCCTGGATCGGCAGAGTAGGAAGTCATGAGATAAGGACATATCTTCCGTCAATATTCTGAGGTGAAATGAAAATTGTGAAAAAAATGACCTAGGAAGCTGAAGAGGAAATGAACCACACGTATCCGTACCCATTCCCTATGTCTATAGATAATTCCAAACTTTAGAACTCTGATATTTATTGCTTGATGAAAGTATAGGCTATTGCAATGGAACAAAAAAACTCTCCATATGGTCTGTATAAGATTTTGAGGAAGGTTTTGGTTCATATTCGAGGACGAATTTCCTAAAGGGGGGATGGATGTTATACCCCGTACTTTTGTACCTTGAAATGCCTCTTAAGCTTCTTAAGTTTCTTGAAGGGTTCTTAAGTTTTTGGAAGGATTCTTAAGTTTCTTAAAGCTTCTTTAAGCTTCTTAAAAGTTACCACATGAACCGGATAATCGATAATGCTATCAAATAACTCTAAGGAAGGGAGAATATGATGCCTCATAGTAGGGAAGAGTGGAAATACGATTATAAGAATCCGGAAGGAGTTGGAGGCCAAGTAATGAGTTGTAGGTCTCTACTTACTTACGTAAGCTACCAACTAGGAAATCTTACATACTTAAACTACTTGAGTACATACCAAGCTTACGTAGCAAGGATTACATAGGTTCTTAAAATAAGATGAGATTACGAATCCACG
The DNA here is from genome assembly GCF_947179165.1 of Solanum dulcamara. Lineage (NCBI taxonomy): Eukaryota > Viridiplantae > Streptophyta > Magnoliopsida > Solanales > Solanaceae > Solanum > Solanum dulcamara. The sequence goes on along the minus strand of NC_077241.1, from coordinate 33,808,099 downwards.
AGGGGGAAAAGAAGGTGCCACATGGAAGCATGAGAGAGTTCCACGTGGAAGAAGATGGATCAAGAAGTGGACCCCATATGCCACGTGGTAGCTCATGGTTGGAGGAGGTACTGTGTTTGCCCAATGAGCGCTAGACATGTATCACCACTTAGAAGTTGACATGTGTTACCTCCTAAGGTGGCATATATATATGTTTATGATCATCCTTATCAACAAAAGGTAATTATTATATCCAAAATTCAAGAAAACTCTAGAGAAAAAAAGAGAAGAGAAACCCTAAGCTAAGAGAGAAAGAGGGCTTTGGATTTGGAGGGAAAAAAGGTAAGTCTCTGATTTCTTTCCCTGAACTAATTAACTAGGGTATACCAAGGTTATATTAATGTTTTAGTAATGCAAATTTATGATTTGGTTCAGCACCAAAAGGACAACAATCAGCCACAAAGTTTTAGTCGCGCTAAAAGAACTTCCGAGGCGAGTTTTGGCGACTTTGGCGAGTTTCGCGCAAGGTAAGGTTTTACCTTTCAAATTGGAGTTTATGAAGATTTTATGAGATATATTAAATGTCTTAAATAAGTTTGGAAGTGGAAAAATTGCATAAGGATTCTTGACGTTAGAAACAAACTAAATTGAAGTCGTTATAGTAAAATCTAAGTCGAGTAGTGTCTTGCGATTGTGGTGTTGTGGTTGAAGCTGATTTGGTTGTGTGTTGTAGGGATGAAAGGTGTTTTAAAACCACACGACCATCCATTTATTATTGTTAAAGATTTTATGAAATAAAGGTTAAAAACTCTATTTTAGTATCGTAGTTTTGAGCTAGTTGTTTGGAGTTGTATTGAGTAATGTTGAAAGTATGTGATTGTATATATGGCTGCTGGTTATTTTTAGTAACATGGCTGCTAATATTATTGGTTGGATATGGCAAGTTTTAGGGGAGATGCTGCCCGATTTTCGATAACTTCGAAACTAGTAATAAACTAGTCGAGGGAAATGGATACTTTGTTGCAGAGTTGGAAATTAGAAAGTGAAAGGTTATTAACCTTATTATTGCTTTCATGTAAAATAGTTTCAAAAGACGACGAGGAAAACATGGGTAAGAGTAATACATAAGAGGTATGTGAAGTTTCTCCTTTCTCTTGGCATGACTAAATAGAGATATCCTTCTTTCCTCTTGGTATGCTTTTGACATAAGTATGATGCTATTATGCTATAATTATTCACTGAGCCATGATGGGCCGGGTACGATATATGCATATGATGAATCCATGAGGGAAAGTAGAGAGTATGTAAAGCTTATTTTTTTTCTTCTTTTGGCATGTCCTAGATGGAGGTAAAAGATGATACAATCTCGTAGGTGACTCCATTCCTAAGTGTTTCTCACTCATCCTCTAATGTTAGAACTCTTACAATAATTGAGCTATTGCTTCTCAAGTTTTTCTATACATTGGGAAGTAGTAAGTATGTAAAGCTAATCTTCCTTTTTTATTGGCATGATCTTTATGAAATAAATAGATGATGTGTATACGATTCCAAGGAAGTTCCTGTTGTTAAAGAGACTTAGATAGCCAACTTATTGATTCCCAAAAGATACTTGAGGATGACTTCATACGGGAATATGATTCCAAAAGTTCCATTTTTACCTAATCCATAGTGGCAATCAAAAGGTACTTGATATGACTCTTGTCTTGGTTTTTTAATGATAGAACATTTTGAGTATTCCATCGAGTCTCAAATATGATCTAAAATGCATATGGTTACTCATTGCTCTGCTCGTGTATATGTTTAATATATCTTCCACCGAATCCCTCACAAGAGGGCCGGGTGCGATCGAGTCCCATAAAGGGGCGGGTATGATATAAGTATTCACTGAGTCACATAAAGGGCCGGATATAACCGAGTCCCAAGAGGGCAAGGTATGACCGATTCCCATAAAGGGCGAGGTATAATTGAGTCCCATAAAGGGTCGGGTATGATATATATACACGATGATAAGATGGAATAATTATTGACCGGATCCCATAAAGGTCTAAGTATGGTATATATATATATATATATATATGATGACATATTGATACATTTGTAAAACTGAGTCCCACAATGGGCCGGGTATAAAATATGACACTGAGATATATGACATCATTTTACAAGATACAAATACAGTTATTTATTAATTATTATACTTGTTCCCTACATCCCTTTGTCAACTGTGCTCTCCTTATGGTATTTTATGCTTTACATACTCAGTACACATATCGTACTGACCTTCTCTTTATGAGGGGGGGATGCATTCATGCCCGCAGGTATAAATACATACTTTAGGGATTCTGCCAGCGTGGGAGTTCCACTCAGCAGTTCAGAGACACTCCATTGTGCCGGAGCCTAGTTTTGGTACTAACCCTCGATGTATGTATTATTTGTTCATGGGTATGATGGGAGCCCTATCCCTCCTTATGTTACTGTTCTTACTCTTACAGATTTGTGGACATATATGTGGGTTGTATATGTATGTGTACAGTGGTGCCTATTAGACTTATGTTTTGGGATATTCTCTTTGTCATGGCAGCCTCATCGGCTTATATATTATCGTGCCTATTGATTCCTTATGATGCAAATAGGAGACAGGGTTACTTGCAGTTAGCAGAGGACCACGCGAGTGTTCAATTTGGGCACCCTTCATGACCCACAGGGTTGGGTCTTGACAAAAACCTAGAGAGAAAGAAAGAGAGTTCAAACCATGGCAAGTTTCGGCCATGGCTGAAACAATGTAAATTAGTTGTTGGGACAGCAAGAAGGTCCAACAAAAAGTCCATCAATATTCAGCCAAATTGCAGAGACAAGTTGCTAAGGTAGGGTTTCTTCCTTTTAAATTGGAGTTAATGATGTTTTAATGGGGAGATTAATTCGTGTTAAGTGGAGTTGGAAGTAAGAAAACTAAATAGTTATTGTTGACATTGTAAACGGGCAGAATTAAAGTTATTCTAGTTGGATTAAAGTTTGGTTAGTGTTGTCGTTATTATGGTATTGTATTTGAAGGTAATTTTTATGTGTTGAAGGGATGGAAATGTGGTTATAAATGAGTATAAGTGTTGCTGTTCGTAGCCACGTTATGCTCCTTTCTGTGTGGTGGTGATTTTATGAAATAAGGATCGAAAACCATATTTTGATGTCGTGGTTTTAGGTGGACTTTTTGGAACTTGTATTGAATAATGTTGAAGTATTTCTATTGTAGATAGATGGTGGTTGTTGTTGTTGGTACGGCTCTGCTAATCGAAGGTTAATTGGAAGTTTGGATAGGGCGCTTTATAGGGTAAATGCTGCCCAATTTCCATTAACTTCTTAACTAACCAATATACTAGTCGAGAAGTGTGAACGAGAAAGTAATTCGTATAGGTAATTGGTTGTATATTTAGAAGCTGGAAAGTCGAAGGTTATTCATAATCGTGTTACTTTCGTGTTAAATAAGTTAATGGGGTAACAAAATAAGCTTGGTTGTGGATAATCTATAACAGGTATGTAAAGCCTATCCCTTCTTTTCTTTTGGAATTTCGTAGATATAAGTGATATGTGATATGAGCTTTGGGGATAATTCCATTCATAATCTCCAAGTATGACTCATGACTCTTATTCACCTCTAGATGGTAAAACTCTTAAAGTAGTTGAGTTGTTGCCCTCGAGCCTTCTATATGTTGAATAGTAATTGGATGTATAAGCTCCTATTCCTAAGGACCCTACGATTACAAATGTCTCTTATTCCATAAGTTGTTTAGCATTGTCTTGATACATGTCTATGATTTCTGAGGCTCTATTTGATATGATCCCTAATGACATTTAGAGTTTACTTGAGATGATTACTCCCTGATCTTCAAGTGATGTATCACTTGACTATTCTATTAAGTCTCAGATAATGATTTAATTTGCATATGGTTACTCACTACTTTTCTCATGCATACTGTTAATACATCTTTCATCGAGTCCTAGGCCGGGTACGTTATTGTGCTCAGTTTTACTATATTATTCACCGAGTCCCTCACTAAAGGGTTGGGTACGTTATATATATATATATGATGATATGATATGATGGCATGATGATGTGATGATGGCGTTAGATCCCATGTTTGGCCAAATAGGATACATCTAATTCACCGAGTCCATAATGGAACGGATATGATATATGATATGATCATGCATGATTTTATTTAATAAGGCATAGGTACAGTGATTTCTTAAGTATCATACTTATCTCCTGAACCTCTACTTCATATGTAATCTCATTTATGATATGTTATGTTTTATATACTCAGTACATATATCGTACTGACCCCTTTCTTCGAGGGGCTTCATTTCATGCCCTCATGTACAGACATGCATTTTGGGGATCCGCCAGCTAAGGACTCTCCACTCAGCTATTTTGAAGTGCTCCATTGTACTGGACCCTAGACTGTTGATATTGATCTTTTAATGTATGTATTAGTTTATTCAGGGGTACGGCGGGGGTCTTTTTCCTCCATATGATACCGTTGATACTCTTAGAGGTCTATAGACATATGTGTATATGGGTTGTATGTAAGTTTTGTTCAGCTGCATCTAAACAACATGTTGTGAATGTTAATATGTAATGATAGCCTTGGATTGCGTGTTCTTTCATGATATGATTAGTGACAACTCCCCAGGAGACTAATGAAAGGGCTATATGTATATGAAGACATTATGACCCATTGGGGTTCTAATGTAAGTTAGCATATTGTTCATCATTTAGATTGGCTACAGCTGATAGGTATGGATACGGGCGTCCAAGTCGGACCCCAATCACGGCCTATGGGGTTGGTTCATGACAGGCTCAAACTGGTAGTTGCATAAAAAAGATGCAAAAGTGCAATATGAGTAGCAAAACTCAAGGTACTTATTAGGGATCGTAGGCCAACCGAGCTTAGAAAGAATAAATGTATAAAAAGCAGCATGATGATACCAATAATAACAAGGGAGATGTATAAAACTATGATCTTGGGAAAAGGGGTAAGGGAAGATTATCCAATAATCAAGTAAATGCAAGAAGTCATATAATTGCATCAATAATCTCAACTCATAATATACTGGAAGAATGCACAAATGTAAACTCGTATCTTTGGCTCAACAACTTCCAAAACTAGCATAATATTCCTGGAATAAACCCTCGAGCTCATCAATAAAAGGGTCACCCAAAATCATACCTCGAGCTTATCAACATCGAAATAATAACCCAGAATATGTATAAGCAGGCCACCCAAAATTCACACCTACATCTTTTCAAATAAAATAAAGTGTAGCCCAAAGTCAATAAAAGGGCTTCTCGAAATTATACCTCTAGCTCATAAACCATGAATTTCCATAAATATGATATCACCGTATTTCCTTGAATCCCTCATATTTAAGTATCAACCAAAAGTCCCATTATCATCTTTTTACTCTTTCTTTTAAAAATGGTTTTTAACACTAGCGAGGTAGATAACACAAATAGAATGTCATAAGTCATATATCACTCACCTGAGACTCCGGTGTGCCAAATTCACGGCCTCGGGCCCAACATAACAATATCATAAGCAACCAAGGCATAATCATAAGCTAAAAATCACAATGAGTGACCAACCAACACCAAACAAGTCCAACAAGAGGCATCCTAACTTTTAATCGCCTAAGGGCAAGTTCTAAGGATTCTAAACGATGTAAAACACAACAATATATCACCTAGACTAAGACTCCAACGGCTAAAACCCAAACTACTTGATAACAATGATCATCGATTCTAAATTGCTCAATAGGATATCAAGACCTACAACACAAACCTAATCACACGTTACCACTTAAAATATACCACTTCTAACAAAGCCAAGTCTAACATGATTAAACCATAACCTACCTTAAAGCCAAGACTTCTCACGAACAACTAAACTTGCATATTTCCCTTGCGGGCCACCTCCAAATGATGTCACTCTATCAGATTATCGAAGAACACATCAAAACAAAGCCAATGATACCCATATTTCTATAATTAAAAACGAAACCAAAAATGTGTCAAAATTCGACATTGGGACGTACGTATAAAATAAAAAAACCAATTCCATCATAAAGTCCCAAGTAACTCAAGGAATTTGTACACAAAAGGGGCATATTTTGAGCATCGGATGAGCACAAACAACCGCACCAATTTGAAGCCCTAGAATAGCCAAAAATGCAAGGAAAAAGGGCAATTTATCTCAAAAGAAGCATTTTCTCCTAGTTATGAACGTACCAATGGATACCCCTTGAAATTCCATGCAATTTAGCCTGTTAAATCACTCAATCACCCAAATATAGAAAAAAAGTCAAGTTCAGAAGTTAGGGCCCAAGTTTGAAAAAAAGAGACCAAAAATAGGCCTCTTATATCGGTTAAGCGAACCCCCGGTGTTCTCTTAAGCGACCACCTCAAAAAGGAGGGCATAACTTTAGCGACACCAAGTCACTTATGTGACAAGTCACTTTAGCAATGGATGGTCATTTTAACGAGACCCAAAAATGTTGCCTGGTGGCTTTAGTGACCTCTTGGCCGCTTTAACAGCACTCGCTTTAGCAACTACGAATATCTTTAGCAACGGCACCAGATGCCTACTGGTAAAAAATGTGCTTGACATGCCAAATTCTCCGATGAGGTGTTTTGGATTCATTCAGAACACTTAGAAGGCAAACGCAATATGCCACCCCACAAATTCGGCATTTCGGACCTAGTATCGTATTCAAAAATCTTATATGAGGTCTTTTTACCAAAATGTGGGCCCCACATCCACTGTAATTTTCCACAATGGGTCTTGGAATTAGACCAAAAGCCTCAAAAATTTGATGAATGGTCGTTCTAGACAAAATTCGATATTTCAGAACTAACTACACAGTCAGAATTTCCATCTGAATGTGATTTCAAGAATGTTGATCAAATTAAATTATATGCTAACTTTCAAAGTCAAATGTGCCAATTGTCTCCAAACTTGTATCAATTGCTTTGATACTCATGTTGACCATGCTACTAGACTAATTTGGTCATTTTGGAGTTGATAAAACCGTCAGAATTTCATTCTGAGGCATTTACCATAAGTTATGACCGAAGTCCTCTTTTCAAGTTATAAAGGTTCCAAAATAGGGAAACGGGACTAAAAACATTTCGATCACCTCGGGAAATAAATCAAAAATCATTCTAAACCAAACATGGCATTATGGAGCTAACCATACTGACAAAATTTTCATCCGAGCATGTTTACTCAATATATTGACCGAATTCAACCTTACCCAAAATTTCAAAGTTAATATGACTAATCACACAAACTCAAAATGAAAACTTGAAAACCCAAACCAACGTTCCTTCTAGATCCAAATGGACCTCCCAGAGCTGATGGAAGTGAAAGAAGCATCATCCGACATCAGAATCTCGAAAGGTTGACTCCAATCAACTAGTTCAAGTCTTAAACATAAAAAATGTCCAAATCTTCTAAAAAATCAACCAAACACTTTTGGGGTGCGTGCCACCCATATCAATATCACATAAGAGTTTTAAAGAAGCGACGGGAAGTGGTAAATTAGTAAAAATATGCAAAGGAATAAAAATGACCTTGGAGGTCATTACACTAGGATACTTTGACCTTCTATATATTGGATTGAAGTTCACATATTTGTAGACTATTATTTCTTTTTTGGTTCACCTCTTGGGGGATTATTTATTCTACATTAGCTACTTTATATTTCGCATTAACTATGTTGATTTACTTTTGATTTCTAATCTGCATCTAGATTTACTCGACCATTTGGGATTATGAATAGAGTCAAATAGTAGTGATTTATACCCTTTTCAAATGAAGTTTTAAATTATAAATGACCCCATTTTTTTCAAATGAAGTTTTAAAAAATGTCCCTTTCCAATTGATGTTTTAAATTATACCATGTCTTTACCCCATCTAAATTGGTTTTCTTATTTTTGAAAATTATTAAGTGGTAGACTTCAAATTTCAAATTTTTATGTAGCTAATGATAAGTTTCGCACATTATTTAAAAACAAATTTTATTTACACACTTTTCATAAAGCCTTGAAGCTAAGAACATCTATTTTTATACATACTAAATGGTTAACTAGCTTTCAAATCGGTCACTACTTTCTAGCTTAACTTATAAACCTAAGTTTGGATGGTTAACCATTTTGAATGGATCTTAAAGAATATCTAGCCCCTTCCCTTTAGGATTAATTGAACACTTACCTTAGAATATCTAATTGGTTAGATAGACCTTAAAATGGAGTTAATATGAGAAATTTTAGGTGGCCTAACTCACCCTTATAATAGATAGGCGGCGACTCCTTAAGTTAAGTTATTTATTTTAGGAATCACCAATATGTTGTACTATAATTTGACCTCCATTAATATAGGGTATAATAGTTTTCCGACACCACGGGGAAATTTGGTTCTAAATTAAAACAAACTTAGGTTAATAATTTATTTATTTTTATTTTAAATTGCTTGATTTTTCATCCTACTTATGTGATATAATTTATATTTTTATTATTGATTTATCTAATTTATTTATTTGTTATCGTTCTATATAAATTATTTATTTTTTATTGCTTTATATAAATTGTCATTCCGATCATACTTTCTACAATTCTAGAAAATTGACACGGTCACACGTACACACGAGATGTGTTTTGTGCACCTACAAAGTTTTCTTTAAAATCCTAAAATTTAGGAGAGTTGGTGTATGCATGGGGTGTTCGGATCTTTTTTCATGTGACCACATAGCCTTCTCATTTGAGTTGTCCACTCGGAAACCTTGTAACTAGTAAACCAACTCTTAATTCACCTAGGTTAGAGCTAAGCCAACACCTTTTTAGGTACACGCACCAACAAACTTAGCAGGCTTAATATCCTTGCTATATTAAGTCCATTAGTCAACTTGGTCCAAATATCCAAGTGGCTACACGACCCCGAGTGACTCTTACAATTTGTATGTGCATATTTCAAAAATAGTTGTGCCAGAATATGGACCTTTTGTCTAAATAAATTAAACTTTAGAAGGGAGAGTATTACTAATTCATTTGTGATGTAGATAACTATGAAGATCCCATGCTTTGGCCTGTGGGGATTGAACCATGAGCATACTTAGATGCGATGAAGAATTTTATTTTCCTTTTTTTTGGCATGTAATAAAGTTTAAGCCTATTTTTTGTATTTAATTTTGGGGATAGATTTGTTTAATTAAAGAACAATGGAATGACATATTATGGCACATATATTTTTCAAATATGTGTTAGGACTACCTCTGCCAAAAAGAGGTCACCTATATATTTGGATTCATCATAATTATTTTATGTGCTTGTGTAAGACCCGAAAATAAAAAAGCTGGAACCAAGATAAAATTTGACTGAACCCAAGTTTATGACCTATTTTATGAATTGTATAGGTTCATACGATTCATAGAAATACGTTGTACAGGTAGTCTTGGGTATTGATATGGACCAAATCTCATAAGAGGTCCTACAAATCAACATTACTACTCGTAGTTCATTCGACAAGTTATAACGCTATCCCGTACCGCAACTTTAGATGCCCATGTTTCAGAGTTCCTCAGGATCGAGTCCACTACTTGACAAGATGATTCACAAAAATTATTATGAGTTGTAAACATGACTCATAACCAAAGTTAAGAGACCCTCAAGTTTGTAGGTTTTGACGCCGCAGGATGAGCCCAAATGTTGACTCATAGTCATGAAGATGAGTCATAGAAACGACTCATAGGCAAAGTTAGAGTTCAAATTTTTAAGCCTTTTCCAAAGCCTGGAGGAGGATTCATCTTGAAGACTCATCATCCCACCTATGATTCGTAGGAACCAACTCATAAGGTCAAATTTTGGATTTAATGAAGGGTAGTTATGTCATTTTCCAAGTTTGGTTCAATGAACCTAGACATAATTATGGGTAAGTTCAAGCCTATATCTACCCAATCCTTTAAAACTTCCCTCATTGTAAATTATTCTTCTAAAATTCTCTAAGGAAGGGAAGTTAATTCTCTCAAGGTTCCTCTCTAAGTTTTAAGCTAGGGTTTCAGATTTCACCATGGTTTCTTTTTCAATTCTAATAGAATTTAATCAAGGTAGGTGGGGAATGATCCATGGTTTTCTTTCACCCATTTTGTTTTAGATGATTATCAATGATCTTTATCAGCATGCTTTCATACTAATTGCATGATTTTAAGTTGAATTATGAATGTCCATCCATAAAGCTATTTCCAAGTTATGATAATGAAGTTAAATATGACTTTCATGAGTTGATTATGAGTTTAATGATTTTCAGGGAAAGTTCAATGATTTAAAGTTGAGATTATGATTTTAATGATGAAGTTATAATGATGATCAAGCTATGATCAAAGGTAGTTATTATGGTGTAATAAGTACAATTATCATACAATCATGTTTAATGATGGTGATATGGATAATTCTCATCGAAGTTATGGATTCCTATGAATCACTTAAGTTAATGAGTTATTTCTAATATATTTTCTAAAGATGGATTGATAGGTAGTTACTATATTTCCCTATAATGTTTATGATCATGTGTTAATAAATTTTGTTGGGATATTGACTAACCACCGATAGGAATTCTAGGTGGAGTTCGGTCTGGTAAAACAATTAGTTACCCAAGGGAATTTTAATAGCAACCTAAAGTCCAAAACTATATTATCCACATAGGATTGCCTTTTATGGCCTAGCTAGTGGATCAAGATATAGCACAATTGAGTTGAGTAGAGTACCATGATGGAGTATATTATGGTAAGATAGCCTCCTTATTCTCGATGAAGGTTACATCGAATTCCATTTTGTAGCTCGCATGGTCTAAAGATGTTGGTTAAAGGTCTTAACCCACAAAAGTTGAAAGTTAAGCTATGAAATTTTATGATGAAGTTTTATGATATGCATGGACCATTAGTTTTCATATATTTTCAAATGTTTTCAGCCTTACACATGTTTATTATGATTGGTCATGCATCTTATGGCATATTATTCTCATTCCTTTACTTGTTCATGCATATCTCACATACTTAGTACCTTTTATGTAGTAACAAATAATTTGCCTACATTATCTCATAATGTAGGGATGAACTATACTAACGACTAGCCCTTTGTGGCTAGAGTTTTTTTAGATATCAAGGAGTTGGTCAGTCTTTGTTCTATAAAGGATATGACTTTCATTCTCTTTGTTTACTTGACTTTTCTCCTATTGTTTCGGGTGAGAAGCCCCCATCAAAGACTAAAGATAAGGAATGTTTAGACGATGTTTTGATGTAGTCTATTTGAATATCGATATGAGCATTTCTACACCTTAGACCAATTCTCCTTTTTCTTGTTACTTCCACTTATTTTAATATATTTATTTACTTTATGTATGTGATATATACTAAGATGGCTTGGTTGGGTTTCCTCACATCCCTATCGCCGTATCACGTCTTAGACCTAGTTAGGGTCATTAAAAACTTGGTATTAGAACACAAGATTTAGAAGAGTCCTAGGGAGTCTAACATGCCACGTTAAATAGAGACTTATACATTGGTGTAAAGCATGCCATGTCCTTGAATAGGAGTCTACAAAACATATAAGTAAAATCTCACTTATTTCATGATCTATAGCGTGTAGTAGAGTGGTTAAATATTTTCCTCTAACGCTTGTTCTTTATGATTTTCAGAAAATGTCTGTATGAAGATACCTCTCTAGAAGGAATGTGTTTGAAGAGGAGAACAAGCTCTAAATAATCTTGTGAATGATCAAGTATCTAATGTCGAGTTCCGAACGACCTTTATTATACTTGCTCAAGCCATTACGGCTCAAGAAAATCCTGAGGTGGTTGCTCCTGTGAACCCAAATGTGCGTACGGTGGAAACAAGAGTTCTTGATTTCATAAGGATAAATCCTCTGAAGTTTTGGGGTTCTAATGGAAGAGAATACACAAGAGTTTGTTGATAGCATTCACAAGATCTTAGATATTATGGGGGTTAACCCGGTTGAGAGGGTGGAGTTGGCTACTTATCAAATCAAGGGTGTTGCCAAAATTTCGTTCAATCAATGGAAAGTGAGAGGTCTAGAGAAGCGATTCCCGTGACTTGGGATGAGTTCAAAAGGGTGTTTATTGATTGCTTCTTCCCATTAGAGTTGGGGGAGGCCAAGGTACAAGAGTTCATCAACCTTAAGCAAGGTGGAATGAGTGTGAGGGAGTATGCCCTCAAGTTCACCCAATTATCGAAATATGCTCCATTCATAGTTACCGACTCAAGGGCTCGTATGAGGAAGTTTATGTCGAGTATGTTCAATGTGATTTCTAAGGAATGTAAAATGACCATATTAGTTTTGTAAATATGCATCTCTAGACTTATGACCTATGCGGAGAAAATAGAGAGTGAGAAGTTAAAGGACAAAGCTAAGGAGTCCAAGAGCCCAAGGACCGATAGTGGTGATTTCTCTCATGGTAAGTCTGGAGCTGGTGGACATACTCATTTTATCCAAACATACTCCGACCAAGGATATTCAAATTAAACTACTCTAAAGTTTGACAAAGATAGGGTGCCCAACCCTAAGCCTCAAGGAGGTGCTCCTATTGGTCAAGTTACTCCCGCATGCAAGAAGTTTGGGAAGAACCACATGGGTGAGTGTTTAGCGGATTTGAATGTGTGCTATCGATGTTGTACTGAGTCATCATTCTAAGGAGTGTAAGGTTAAAGATTGTCATCCTTAAGGCCAAGTTGCGCATGGTTCCCAAGTGCAACCAAAGGCTGGTCAATAAAACAACCAATTTTATGCCCTTATGGTAGGCAAGAGGTGGAGGAGACTCCCGATGTTGTTACTAGTATGTTATAGGTATTTCACTATGATGTTTATGCCTTACTTGATATGGGTGCAAATTTGTCTTTTGTTCTCCTTATGTGGCCATGAGATTTGATATTAGCCCTGAAACATTGTTAGAGCCTTGTTCTGTTTATACTCCCGTAGGTGAGTCAGTTGTGGGTAAAAGAGTTTATAGGAGTTTTCCGATTTTGGTTGTCGTTAATGTTATCTAATGTGATCTTATTGAGCTTGAGATGACCGATTTTGATGTTATCCTTGGTATTTATTAGCTATATGTATGTTATGCTTCTATTGATTGTAGTACCTGAGTGGTTAAGTTTGAATTTCCTAATGAGCCGATCCTAGAATGGAAGGCTAGTAATTTTATGTTCAAAGGTCAATTCATTTCATGCCTTAAATCTCAAAAAATAATTTCCAATGGTTGTATCTATTATCTTGTGAGGGTTAGGGATGAAAATTCTAAATCCCCTACCATAGAGTCGATCCCTATTGCTAATTAATTTCCAAATGTATTTCCTAATGATCTACCCGGTGTTCCTCCCAAAAGGGAAATTAACTTTTGCATAGACCTTCTTCTCGATATTTAACCCATTTCTATTCCTCCTTAACAAATGGCTTCGGTGAAATTAAAGAAGTTAAAGGATCAATTGAAAGACTTGTTAGATAAATGTTTCATTAAATTAACCATATCTCTATGGGGTGATCCCACTGTTTTTGTTGGAAAGAAGGATGGTTGATTCTGTATGTACATTGATTATCGGCAATTGAACAAAGTAACCATCTAGAATAAATATCCATTTTTGAGGATAGATGATTTGTTTCACCAATTACAAGGGGAAAACCATTTCTCTAATATTGACCTCCATTCTGGTTATCACAAATTAAGGGTGAGGGAAAGTGATATTACCAAAACAACATTTCGAATAAGGTATGGTCATTATGAGTTCTTAATTATGTTGTTTTATCTAACCAATTCCCCTGCAGCCTTCATAGACTTGATGAAAAGGGTGTTCAAGCAATATTTGTACATGTTTGCAACTGTTTTTATCGATGACATATTGGTTTACTATTGGAAAGAGGAGGATCAAGGTAATCATTTGAGGATTATGTTACAAACTCTAAGAGACAACCAATTATTTACCAAGTTCAAAAAGTGTGAGTTTTGGCTAAGAGAGGTGGTTTTCCTTGGTCATATTGTGTCTGGTGAAGGGATTATAGTTGATCCTAAGAAAACTGAGGCAGTTAAGAATTGGCCTAGACTATTTTCCCCATATGATATTAAGAGTTTCCTAGGCCTAGCCGGATATTATTGGAGATTTGTGGAAGTATTTTCATCGATCTCATCACCTTTGACTAAGTTGACTTAAAATAATGTAAAGTTTCAATGGTCAAAAGCCTATGAGAAGAGTTTCCAAGAGTTGAAGGATTGTCTTACTACTGCTCCTGTTTTGACCTTGTCGGAAGGATCCGATGGTTTTATTGTGTATTGCGATGCTTCAAGAGTTGGTCTTGGTTGTATTTTGATGAAACATGATAAGGTAATAGCCTATGCTTATGGGCAACTTAAGGTGCACGAACGAAATTATCTAACCCATGATCTTGAACCAGCGGTGATTGTGTTTGCTTTAAAGATTTGGAGACACTATATTTATGGTGTCCATGTGGATGTGTTCACCTACTATAAGAGTTTACAATATGTATGTAAGCAAAAATAATTTTAACCTTCGGCAAAAGAGATGGCTTGAATTGTTGAAGAAATATGATATGAGTGTATTGTACCATCCGAGCAAAGCTAATGTGGTTGCCGATGCACTAAGTAGATTGTCCATGAATATTATTGCATATGTTGAGGAGAGTAAGAAGGAATTGATCAAAGATATTCATAGATTGGCACATTTAGGTGTGTAGTTGGCCGACTCTAATGATGGATGTGTTCTTGTTTATAATGGGTTGGAATCATCTATTGTGGTGGATGTTAAGGATAAACAAGACCATGATTTGGTGTTAGTTGAGTTAAAAAATCCATTGAGGCTTTCCACCAAGAGAGAGATGGTGTGCTTTGTTATTAAGGTCTGTTGTGTGTGCCTAATGTTAATGGTTTAAGGGAGTTGATATTGAATGAGGCTCATAGTTCCCAATGTTTGATTTATCCGGATTCCACTAAGATGTATCGTGATTTAAGGGAAATGTATTGGTGGAATGACATGAAGAAGGACATAGCAAAGTTTTTGGCTAAATGTCCTAATTTTCAACAAGTTAAGGTTGAGCATCAAAGACCAGGAGGTTTAGCCCAAGACATTGAAATACCTACTTGGAAGTGGAAAGATGTGAATATGGACTTTGTAACCGGTTTGCCTCGTACTAAGAAGCAATATGATTCCATTTGTGTTATTGTGGATCGAATGACTAAATTTGGTCATTTTCTACTGGTTAAGACTTCGTATGGTGCCGAAGACTATGCTAAGTTTTATGTTATTGAATTAGGAAGACTTCATGGTGTTCCCTTGTCCATTATATCAGATTGAGGTGCTCAATTCACTTTACACTTTTGGAAGTCATTTCAAAAGGGTCTTGGTACAAAGGTTAAGTTAGGTACCGGTTCTATCCTCAAGATGATGGTCAAGCAAAAAGAACAATCAAAAGTTTAGAGGACATGTTGAGGGAATGTGTTGTTGATTTTAAAGAATGTTGGGATGATCATTTACTTTTGATTTAATTTTTCTACAATAGTAGTTATCACTCTAGCATCCAAATGGATCCTTTTGAAGCCTTGTATGAGAAAAGATGTAGATCCCTAGTGGGATGGTTTGAAGTAGGTGACATGGTCTTGATCGGTCCATATTTGGTAATAGATGCTATGGAAAAGGTGAGACTCATAAGAGAGAGGTTGAAGACAGTTCAAAGTTGTCAAAAGTCCTATTCCAATGTTAGGAAAAGAGAGCTTCAATTCCAGATGGATGATTGAGTCTATTTGAAGGTTTCACCCATGATGGGTGTAATGCATTTTGGTAAGAAAGGGAAATTATGTCCTAGATATTTTGGTCCTTATAAGATGTTGAGGCATGTTGGAAAGGTGGCATACAAGTTAGATTTGCCATTTGAATTAGCTATGGTTCACTCGGTATTTCGTGTATCTATGTTGAGAAAGTTGTGGGTGATTCAGATTCCATTGTCTTACTGGAAGATGTGAGTGTTGAAGAGAACTTGAAATATAAGAAGGTTCCATTTGAAATTGTAGACAGGCAAGTTAAGAATTTAAGAAACAAAGAAATTGCCTCCGTTAAAGTATTGTGGAGGAATCAACAACTAGAAAGTGTTACTTGGGAAGCGGAGGCGGATATGATAAAAAAATACTTGTATCTCTATCCCTCTACTCAAGATTAATGTTGTAAGGTGTTCTTAATTAAGCTAATTGAACTCTTATATATTAAGTTCCTATTATTTCATTCACATGCACGCATGTTCATGAAAGTTGATTTTTAAGTCATAATTTATGTTTAGTTTAAAATTCTCATGTTCTATAGACTTCGAGGTGTCATTATTATCATGATAAGTTGCTGGTCCTCTTTCCATGTCCTTCCTATGATAAGTTAATGTCATTCGGGGAAGAATGTTCATAAGGGGAGATATTGTAAGATCTCAAAAATCATAAAATTGGAATCAAGAGAAAATTTGACAGAACCCACGTTTACGACCTATTCTACGAATTGTATAGGTTCCTATTACTTGTAGAAATCAATCATAGAGGGATTCTTGTGTGTTGATCAGGTCCTAGAGTCAACATTATGACTCATAGTTTATTCAATGAATCGTAACACCGGCCCTTAACTCAACTTCAGATACCCATGTTTCAGACTTCCTTAGGATCAAGTCCACGACTTAACATGAAGATTCATAGGAATTATTACACTTCATAGATACGAACCATAACAAAAGTTTAGAGATCCTAAGGTCTGTAGGTTTTGAGACCCACAGGACGAGTCAAAATATTGACTCATAGTCATGAAGATGAATCATAGAAATGACTCACAGACAAACCTTAGAGACCTAATTTTTAGGCTTTTTCCAAAGCTTAGAGGACGAGTCATCTTGACGACTCGTCATCCCACCTACGATTCATAGGAACCAACTTCTGGGGTCAAATTTTAGATTTAATGAAGGGTAATTATGTCATTTCCCAGGTTCAGTTCAATGCACCAAGACATAAATATTGCTAAGTTCAAGCGTATATCTACCCAATACTTTAAAATTTCCCCCATTCTAAATCATTCTTCTAAAATTTTGTAAGGCAAGGAACGGAATTCTCTCAAGGTTCCACTCAAGTATCAAGCCAGAGTTTCAGATTTCACCAAGGTTTCTTTTTCAATTCTAAGGGAATTCAATCAATATTTGTGGGGATTGATCCTGGGTTCCTTACACCCATGGAATCCCAATATTTTCCCAACTTTCCTTCAATTGATTTATGAATTCTAGTTTTGATAAATTGCATTGAGATGTTTCAATTTCATTTTAGATGATTATTAATGATCTTTATCAACATGCTTTCATATAAATTGCATGATTTTAAGTTGAGTTATGAATGCCCATGGATAAAGATATTTCCAAGTTATGATTATGAAGTTACAGATGATTTCCATAAGTTAATTATGAGTTTAACTATTTTCAAGAAAAATTCTATGACATAAAGTTTAGATTATAATTTTAATGATGAAGTTATGATGATGATCAAGCAATGATCAAAGACATTTATTATGCTATGATAAATACAATTCTCATATAAATCATGTTTAAAGATGGTGATAAGAAAAATTATCACCGAAGTTATGGATTCTTATGAATCACTGAATATAATGAGATATTCCTAATATTTTGTAAAGATGGATTGATAGGTAGTTACTATCTTTCCCCAAAATTATTGTGATCATATGTTAATGAATTCCATTGGGATATTTACTAAGCACCGAGAGAACTTCTAGGTGGAGTTCGGACCGATAACACAGTTAGTTACTTAAGGAAATCCTAGTAGCAACCTAAAGTCCAAAACTATGTTGTCCGCGTAGGATTTTCTTTTATGGCCTAGCTAGTGAATCAAAATATAGCACAGTTTAGTTGAGTTGAGTACCATGATAGAGTATACCCTGGCAAGGTATCCTCCCCCTTGTTGATGATGGTTATATCGGATTCCATGTTATAACTTGCATGGTCTTAAGATGTCGGTTAAAGGTCTTATCCCACAAGTTAAAAGTTAATCTACGAAGTTTTATGATGAAGCTTTATGATATGCATTAACCATGAGTTTTCATATGTTTTCAAATATTTTAAGCCTTACTCATTTCATTATGATTGGTCATGCATCTTATGATATATTGTTCCTGTTTCTTTACTTGTTCATGCATATCTCACATACTTAGTACCTTCCATGTACTAATACATATTTTTTCCTACATCGTCTCATAATATAGGGACGGAAGACACTAACGACCATGCCCTTCATGTCTAGAGGTTTTTTAGATATCATGGAATTAGTGAGTTCTTATTCTATCGAGGATATGACTTTCATTATCGATGTTTACTTTTGACTTTTGTCATATTGTTTTGGGTGAGATAGGAGCTTTTCCTAAGCCCCCATCAAAGAATTTATTAGAGGAATATTTAGACTATGTTTTGATGTAGTCCATTCGTACGTCGATTTGAGTATTTCTACCCC
The DNA here is from genome assembly GCF_947179165.1 of Solanum dulcamara. Classification (NCBI taxonomy): domain Eukaryota; kingdom Viridiplantae; phylum Streptophyta; class Magnoliopsida; order Solanales; family Solanaceae; genus Solanum; species Solanum dulcamara. The sequence continues at coordinate 33,789,518 of NC_077241.1, read as the reverse complement.
TTAGACACATTACCCTTTTTCTTGTTACTTTCGCTTATTTTATTATATTTCTTTACCTTATGTATGTGATGTATGCTAAGATGGCTTGATTAGGGTGCTTCGCATCCCTATCGTCGTGTCATGGCTTGTCCCTAGTTTGGTTTGTGACAACTTGCTTTCTTGCTACGTGACTTATATGAATTTATTTGCAACATAATTTTAATTGATTATTACTTACACCATTTTTATTTTTCTTATTTTACAGATGAGTAAATTATTTTTTCTTATATATCTCATCATTTGATTATCTGTTGCATCTTTAAAATTTTTTTATGTCATGTTCATAAAAAATAAATTACAGTAATAACCTTTCCGAGCTTACTGTATTTTAATGATTCTAGAGCATTGCATTGGCTTATAATATTTTTAAGTTCGTGCAAACTCTTATTGACCTCAATTAAGACTTTCTTCCTTTAAATTTTGTCAAATATTGATTTTTCATTATTTTAAAATGTCACGACCCGACCTAGGGGCTAGTCGTAATACGGCAATCAAAGCCCTGAAGGGCTCCAACCAAGCCTCTTGACATATCATAAGCATACATAAGGTAAGTAAATACAGAAGTAACATAATAAGAGTCTAAACATGATCATAAAAGAAATGTAAAGTTGACTACATAGACTCCATAACATAGGTCCAACAATGCCTCTACTACATAAGACAGGAGGGGACTAAGACATGTCCCTTCCTCACTCTTAATAACAGAGTAACAAAGTCTATAAACAGTAAACAACATCATAAATACTCCTTTATAGATGAGGAATTACCAAAATCCATTGATATGGAAGCTCAACTAGCCACGTATGATAGGAGTGTGATGCAATATAAATCATAGGATGCAATGATCAATCAATATACATGATAAGGCAGGATAAGTAAATTCATGAGAAAACATAATGGTCAAAGCATTTGAAAGACATAGTTGAAAATCATAAAGGAACGTAAAGACCATATACATATGTGGGATAGAACCATAACTGACAATAAGACCATGCGAGCTATAACATCGAATCCCGATGTCTCGCCATATAACAAAAGATAGGGGAATCTACTTTCCAAGGTAGACTCTACTCTGCTAGGCGGGTCATATACATATGCTATATGTGGATCCACTAGCTAAGACATGAAGGCAACTTACGGTGGCACATAGTTTAAGGGACTTGAGGCTGCGACTAAGGCTTTTGGTAGGGCCCCAACCTCAAAGTCCGTGCGGTGCTAAGTTCAATTCCATGGAATACATAACATAGTAATCATAATTAAACAAATATCATACCTTGTTCATAAACTTCATAATTCAAAGAGTAGCTCATTTTCATGCCATACATGCAATGTGAGTATAAACCTTTTGACATTACAATAATATACTTGCATAATTCATGTCATTAGGTTCCTAGGAAACCAACATAGGTCCCTAAGTCACCTTTCTTCGTAACTTGCATAGAATTCATATCTTGAACATAATCAAGATCCATGATCATAATTCATACTGGAATTTAGAGTAAGACCCATATACATAATCAATTTGAAAAAAAATCATGAAATTACTTTGAAATCATTGAACTTCATAATCATACTTTATAATATCATCATTGAAAATAGATTCATGCACGAACATTCATAATTAAACTTAAAATCATGCAATACATTTAGAAATATACTTATAATGATCATTTACAATGATTAAAAACAAAATTGAAATAGTCCAATAAAATTCATCAAATTAGGGTTATAAACCCAACTAAAATTCATGAGATTTCGAATGAAAACCTTGGGATTCCACAGGTTAAAGGAACACATAGATCACTCCCTACATAACTTAAGTGAATTTGAACTTTGAATTTAGAAAGGAAACTTATTTTTGAAGAAACCTTAGCCATACTTAATGAAGAAGATGAAATCTTGAATGAAACTTGAAAGAGAAGTCTTAATATTATTTGGGAATTAATAAGGGAAAAGAATAGTTTTAGAAGTATTTAGGACAATTTTGTAATAAATCTCATCCCAAAAACATCCACATACATTAATGAAAGAATAGAAAAATAACCGGATTACCCTTCATTTAATTAAAACTGGGAGTCACCACAGAGGACCCATCACGATTCTTGATGCTCATCATGGCCCATGGTGTTATCTTTGATGCTAGACTTGGAATTGAAATCTTGGGGTTGTAGGGGAAGAGTATCAGAACCTTCTCTAGAAAACCCTTCACGGTGTGTGGAGGTCATCATGGTCCATAAAGCATGGGCATGGTGCAGGACCTACATTGTGGTCTACAAGATTGACCACCACAGAACCCACTATGATTTGTGAAGGTCTACGTGGACCATGGTGGTGAGGTGTGGTCCTTTCCTTAGGACCATTTTCTGAGGTCTTAGGGGAAGGGTCACCACAAATGGTTTCACATCTCGTGGTGCTCACCATGGTCCATGGTCCCTTGTCATAATCCCTTCCTATATGTTTGAGCTTAATAAAAACCACCACAGTGGCTCACCATGAGGCGTGGTGTAGACCACGACCTATGATGGCCTTTGTGGTCATCACCTGGTGCCAAAAACATTAGGTTTCAGTAATTTCATGTTTTGATCCTCATTTTCTAACTTTCCAAATTTTGGGGTCTTACAATTTCTCCCCCTTGGGAACATTCGTCCTTGAATGAGACTCAAGATAGCATGAATGGAATAGGAAAGGAAAATAACAACCCAACATGAATGCAAAACATTTCGATAATGCATAAAACATGAGATCTTGAATCTCAAGCAAAATATAGTACTTTATAACTTATTTCCTGAATATGAATGTATATGAACCCTTGAGAACAACTGAAACACATAATTTTGTCTGGTTAGATCATGAAAGAACTAAATACCTCAACTTGGGACAGAAAGAAAGAGATGAGGATATTGGGAAATCACATCGTCTTTGGCCTCCCATGTAGCACCCTCAACCTCTTGATTCCTCCATAACGCTTTAATTGGAGTTGTTTCTTTGTTTCTCAACTTTCTAACTTGCTGGTCAAAGATCTCCATAGGAACCTCTTGATAAGAAAGACATTCTTTAACCTCAATAATTTTCAATGGAATAATGGAGTTAGTATCACAAACAAACTTGCTCAATAATGACAAATGGAACATCAGATGCACTGATGCCAAATCTGAAGGCAAATCCAACTCATAAGACACCTTACCAATTCGCCTCAAAATCTAATATGGGCCAACATAGTAGAGACTTAACTTCCCTTTCTTACCAAAACACATCACACCCTTCATGGGTGAAATTTTTAAGTAAACCCAATCATTAACTTCAAATTCAATTTCCGTTCTCCTCACATTCCTATAGGACTTTTTTCAGCTTTGGGATGGTTTCAATTTTTCTTTCTCAAATACCAAATTGGGTCTTATCAAATCAATTTCACCTACCTCAAACCAACCGATAGGAAATCTACACTACCTACTATATAAAGCTTCAAATGGAGTCATCTTATAGTTAGAGTGAAACTGTTATTATAAGCAAACTCGATTAATGGCAAATAATCATTGCAATTTCCTTTAAAATCCATCCCACATGATCCCAATTCGTGAAACCTCTTCTACATGTTCATGGAGAACATTTTTGTATGATCTTTTAGTTAAAAGACAGACGCGATTTAACTTTGCTCCTAATCTTTATTTCACAATTTTGGGAGCTTCGTAAAGTGTCTTATTGAGGTACATTCTGTCCCAAATAGACTGCTCTCCTTCTTCAATTCTCCATTAATGGTGAAATTATTGCATTACCTGATTCTGGTGTTTCCGAGAATTGAATTGTGCCATCAGTTCGACCATAAGTTTGTTAACATCAAATGTACCATTTCATGAAATCAAATTTGAGATTCCCAATGCAGGTCCCACAATCTCTTTTTAGACCCAATTTTGAGTTCGTCTCTAAAAATTATGATATTTTTGTCAAAACTTTTGTACTGACGAGGTGATCAATATTTTTTTAGCATGGAGGTGATTCATAGGTCAAGAGCTTTATTTTTGTGGATTTAGAGCACTTGTATTTAGCTTCGAGGTAGGCTAGGGTCTCCCTCTTTGACTGGGTTCTATTAGATATTGTTAATATATATTTTATATTATTTAGGTTGGTGTTGGCCAAATTTAAAGCTTTCCTCCTTTTATCTCATTTCCTTGAATTTAATTGAACCTTAGACTAGCATAGTCTCTAGAGACCCTTATTCTAGATTTGTGGTTTTTCATTGCAATATAGTTTGGGTGAAATTGTCCCTCTTAGAATCGGTATTGATGGACTTTGGCTAGGTTTGAGCCTTAGATGCTTTAGTTTGTGTTCCAGTGCCCTTATAGCTAGGCGTAGCATTTAGTAGGGCGTGTGATGGTTTATGCAAATTAGAGCTAGTGTCGGGGACCTCTGAGGCTCATCGTACCCATAGTTTAGACTTAGTTATGCTCGTTGGGACCGGAGATGGCATACTTAGGGGTAAGGCGTCATTCCTATAGATATTTCTCTCTCTGTCTGATTTTGAGCCATGTCTTGATTATTTTGCTTTTAGTTAGCGTTAGTCTTATGATGCCCCTATTTCTATTATCTATTATTGGTCCCAACGTTGTGTTTGAGGAGAGATTTGATCCTAGGTTAGTTCCTTTGCCTTGATAATTTTGTTTGACTCAATCTTACTTTTGGGACCGTGTTTGCCTTTTTGGATGTTGGTGATGGCATTCTTGCACTGTTTGAGCATTCACTTGTTTTTGTGGTATGATCCCAAATTATTTATGGTTTTTTCACTACTATTTTGAGAAGGATTTCTCACACTCTTACCATTTTTGAAATTGTTTTTTTAACGAGTCGTACAACCTAGATAACTTGGTCATTGGTTTTCAAACTTATGAGGAGTTGGGGACATACTCCTTTTTCTACTTAAGGAATTAGAGGCATCTGGGATATACTTTGTTTCACTTAGTTATTTGGCATGTTCACACCCTTTCTTGACTTATCGATGCCCTCGAATTTATACTTGCTAACTGGACCGATGCCCTTGGGAGTTTACTAGCTGGCTGGGTGGCCCCTTTTTAGGGTGATCATGGTTTGAGATTACTGGTTTACTGATATCATGCGTGGCGTCGCCTCTTTATACATCGGCTTGGCTACTCTCTCTCTAGTACCACTATGAGGATACTCTATGTCTATGTAAGACCTAGTTCTGGACCAAGCAGTGTATACGAACTTCCCGCATCCCCTATGGGCCACTCCTGGTAGTCCGGGGGCCGGTTTAGGTCTATACACTTGTTGTTGATCTATGAGAGATCCTGATGATGTCACTGGCTTTTACTACATACTTGCATTCATCAGTTTCACCCATCACCAATAAACTTATTTGTTGTTTGGTCCCCTAGTTTTATGGGAGAAGAGGGTATGTTTGTTATTATTTGTACTTTCTAGTGGTATGGGCGTTCGATCGGTTATTATTTGATCTTACTTGTACTTAACTTGGTGTATTAGTAGTTGGCTTACATGGTATTTGAGTTTGATTGTGATTGGTACTTCCTGCTAGGTTCAGTCATATTAGTTCCTAGGTGATTACGTGGTTAACATTGCCTATTAGCACTATATTCTCATTTAGTAGACTCTGATGATGCATTCTTCTTATTAATAGGTTGTTGAATTATGTTTCAGGTGCGTTCTCTGAATCTGCCCCTTTATTAATAACTCCAGACTCTTTGTCGTATTTCCTGTTATTATTGTGATAATTCATAATAGGTACTTGTGAGTATTTACCTGATTACATATTATTTATACTTGCTTTATCTGTGGAGATCAGTCGGCCTATGCCTACTAAGTACTATTCTTTTCATTCTCATACTATACTTTTATCCCCTGTATATCATAGAATGTGTTTTCGCCATTGATTTGGACTGGTGCGGAATAGCTTTTTGTTCGAAGATTTCCAATTTCCTTCTATGACGCACTAGGACTGGTCTTTACTTTCTTTTGAATACTGTCTATACTAATTTTGTATTTTAAAAAGCCTTGTATTCATATTTTGATTTAAATGCTTCATTATCGACTGATGCCACATCTTGGGTGGTTTCTAGTGTTTGTTTTAGTTCTTTTCTTTCTTCTTATTATTCCTTACTTTCCGCTTTATCTATCCATTTTCTGCTTGATAGTCCATTACCTTTGGTTTTGGGATAAGGGTTAAGGGTTAGGTTTATCTATTGGTGGGTGTTTGTAGGTTCCATCACGGCCTGAGAAATCAGTTCGTGACACTAAGTACCTCTTTTCACCCTCAAACCAACGGCCAAGAGGAAAAATGATTCAAAAGTTGGAAGATATGTTGAGGTCATGTGTCATTGATTTCAAAGCAAGTTAGGATGAGTATCTAACGTTGATTGAGATTACTTACAACAAAGCATCTAAATAGCTCCTTTTGAAGCCTTGTATGAAAGAAGATGTAGGTCTCCAGTGGGATGGTTTGAAGTTGCTGAGTTGGCATTGATTCATCCCGATTTATTATTGGATGCTATGGAGAAGATGAGTCTCATAAGAGAGAGGTTGAATACGGCTAAAATTTGCCAAAAGTCCTATTCAGATTAGGAAAAGAGACCTTGAATTCAATATGGATTATTGGGTTTATTTGAAGGTTAACCCATGAAGGGTGTAATGTGTTCCGTAAAAAGGGGTGACTTAGTCCTAGCTATTAGGGACCCTATAAGATATTGAAACATATTGACAAGGCGGCATATGAGTTAGACTTTCCATTTGAATTGGCTATGGTTCATCTGGTGTTTCATATATTAATGTTTAGGAAGTTAATGGGTGATCTGGATTCCATTGTACCATTGAAAAATGTGAGTGTTGAAAAACAATTGACCTATGAGGAGGTTTTGGTGGAAATTCTAGACCGTCAAGTAAAGAGGTTAAGAAGCAAAAAAGTTGCACCCTTCAAGGTATTGTGGATAAATCAACAAGTAGAGAGTGCAACATGGGAAGAAGAAGCGGACATAATAAATCAATATCCGTACCTTTTTCCTTCCACTCAAGCTTAAGGTATTAGGTTGTTCTTGCTCAAATCGCCTGAATTTCTATGTTTCAATTATCCTATATTTTTCATATGTTTGCACGTTCATGAAGATCTATTTTAAAGTCATGTTTTATACTTAGTTCAAAATCTCATGTTTTATGCACTTTGATGTGTTATTGCATTCATGATTGGGTTGTTAGTCATCTTTCTGTGTTCTTTCATATACGTTGAATCTCATTCGAGGACAAAATTTCCCAAAGGGGAGATATTATAAGACCTCGAAAGTTGAAAGTTGAAATGAGAGAAGATTTTAATAAATGTGGATTGTCCTCAAGTCTATGACTTGACCTATGGCTCATAGACATTCCTACGACCCATAGGAATGAGTTGTCAAATAAATCTCTGAAACTACATATTCACCAATCTCAGAAATAATTAAAAGACTTAATAGGATGAGTTGTAATCGATATGATGAGTCATAAGGTGGAATCGTAAGAAAAGTATTGAGGCCAAACTTTGGACCAAATATCAAGGGTGTTTGACAAGTTGGGTCTAGACCCATAGAGGAAATTATCGTGCTCCAGAATTAAGGGAGGGTGAGACTGGCTACGATATTGACTGAATCGAAAGCTGGCAATATAACATCTGAAGATGCAACACTTAGGCCAATCAGGCCACCTTTCACAACAACTTGGACTAACAAGGTCACAACTAAATAAAATCTTTAAAACTACGTAAGGTCAGCTAGGCCATTATTCAACTAAATTGAGTAACGAAAGTCGACAAGACCATAAAATCAAACTTAACTAAACTGTACATACACATCCACAAAAGCCTCTAAAGTGTAACTAACATAGTGCATAGGACAGGCCCTGGCCTACCCATACAAAATATCAAAACATAATACTGTTAAACTAGAATCTAGATCCTGAATGAAAAGAGCATACCAACTCTCAGTTGAAATCAGGCTCTTACTGCACTTGACTACAAGGGGCTTTACATGTACCTACAGTATGAATGTAGTGTCCCCTGACAAAGAGGCGTTAGTATGAATAACATGTACCAGTATGTAAGGCTGAAAGATGTAAACATAAGTATATCAAAAATACTAAGAGTTAAGGATAGAAACAACATGTCTCCCCAAGAGCTCATATAAGATAACAACATAACCTTTCTAGAGAGAGACAGGTAATTAAGCACATATATAAATCATACTGCCCTAATGATGGACTACATGCTAGTCTTGTCATAATGGTGACCCTACCCACCCGAGTGTCCATCTTGGTGGTGTAGTAACTTACTAAACATCTGCCTACCAGACATGCCTACCGGTTGGTGTAGTGAACTATAGTTGCAGCTATTAATGTATCTACCTAATGACATTACCCCATCGGTAGTGTAACATAAAATTATAACCATTGTCACCTACTAAGTCAACCTTGCTTATATTGAGTATCTCTAAAAAATATAGTACATATGCAAGTTGACTATACGACTGCAGCCTTAATAGGCATCTCTAAGACTCGTGAACTACAACTATGTACCTATAAAATATAAGGCTTTAAAATAGCATATAAGTACGCCTACTAAATACTTAAAACAACCTTAATAAGGTTTATATTTCACAAGGAGTCTAGTAGGCTTGTGAACGATATACTAAATTTATTTATGCTACCTTACCGTATATATTGAATAAGAGAATGTATATTTCTACTTCTATATAACTCATTAACGTTTAGGATCTGTGTGTATACATATATATTCTATCCATAAGGTGATTCTTTTACACATGCCGACAATTATACAATTGGACTTCCATTATTAACTTATCATGTCGATAATCACAAATAATTGTTAATTCTTTGGCCTTAGTCTTATGGAAACATGGAACTCATAAACATGACTATTTTTTTTTAGAGAAAACATGGTTAAGACAACCTCACAATGCCCACTATAAGGGGTCTCCAAACTTGATTTTTCAACTACAACAACAATTGTATATGTATATTGTCATTTACATCACATTCATCTATCATAAACACTTAACCAAGTATAGTCCATCACCATGCCTTTCCAACCTTCTAACAGTACCATACCATACCTTGATATGACTTTTAAATATAGGAGTACAAGTCCTATTAATGACATAAATTTGTGCTTGAAAATGAAGGAAATGAGGCGTCGTTACCTACGTTGATTTGATTCCTTTAATGTAATACACCGGCTGAAGTATCCCTTTCTCCTTCAATATAAAATAAAATCCAATGAAAATTAAACTTTAAACATTTGCACAATACATTTGAGTCGTGTTGTCAATTCAACAAACACTTAATGGGCGTAAACTCAAGAGACGTTCAAATCAATCAGTATTCATTAAGTTCAATCATTCATATCACTAACAGTAACACCTTACATTTAAATGTCTCCAATACAGAAACTAGCAGCTACCAGACCACTCCACATACTCCCTTCTCACTAAAACATCAATTAAAATGGGCAAAACTTGGACTCACGACTTCTTATCACAATCCCGTGAGTCCTACCCATAAAATATAGCTATAACATCAAGAATATTACATAAATAAGAGTAAGGAACATGTTCATACCTTAATTAAAGAAAATCAAGTTCCTTAAACTTGTTTTAACCAAGAGGAAAGGTTGTATCTTCAATTAGAAGAGGGACTTGAGTGAACTCTCGGCATGATTGAAGAACACACTTAGTTCTTGGTTGATTTATCAACTAGACCTTTAGGAGAGGAAAAAGGTTGAAGACCTAGCAAGGAGAAACTTCTAAAATGACTTAGGATCATTCTCTAATGAATTCAATAAGTACAAAACACTTTTAAACCCTTTAGACCGACTTAACATATGTCAGTCACATGTCCAGCATAGCTAATTTAGGCCTCTGTGCAGTCCTTACTGAAACACTTGAACTTAGTGCTCTGATACCAAGTTTTTCATAACCTAAAATTCCTCAAAATGCTCACAAGTGCCTTAATAATGCCTTTGGAATAGGCTGCTCACGTAATATATTAAATCTTTTTGAAAAATCCGTGTCTGAAATATTGATCAGGGGGTTAAAACCTGCGGAAAAATGGTCTCAATAGATTTTTAGGACCCGTATATCAAAAGATAGATTTTTCAAAGAAACTGCGTAAAATAATAAAGTGCACAGCTAGTCCGTGTCGCAGATTTTCTTCCGTTAAGTGCAATTTTTTCCAATTTAAAATCTGGTAAAAATCTCATTCACTCTAAATTTACCTATCAAGGAACACCTCTGCGTCGCGGACCTAGACAATAGTTTTTGTCCAAATTTAGTTTTTAGGTAAGGGCACTTTAGACTTTTCACTAATTGTTAGTTAATGCACCTAGATGTTTTTAGGACCTAATTCAACTCTATAAATTGACCTAAACCTCTAACTTTATTCATTCTTCTAGAATTGACCTACTCAAATGTCTCTCTCTAGAAAAGACTCTCAAGGACTCCATTGAAGACTTCAAATAAATTCACTCAAGCTCTCCGTTAAAACTCTCAAGTTCTTCCAAATTATTTGGTTTTCTCACTTAAGGTATGTGGGTATTGATTCATGTATTCTTTCATCCATGAAGCCCAATCAATTTCTCAAGTTTTCTATCAAATTAAAGTATGGTATTTTATGGGTATTATGATCTTCATTCTAATTGCATGAATTATGAATTAAATTATGATTATGAGTCTATTTTGATATAAATTGATGGTTATTTCATTGAATTGAAGAGTTTTTCTATGAATTCTCCTATATTGATCTTTAGGGTTCATGATGTAAATTATGGGTATTTTCAATTATACTTCCTAATGATATCATGTTTATGAATTATGTATGGAAAAATAAAAAATCTATGATCGTGCTTGTTTCCAAGTAAATTTCTTTATTTTCAAGTCAAATTGATTATGCATTTAAGTTTTACTCTAAGTTCAAGGTATGAATTTTATGCAAGTTATGAAGTAAGGTGACTTAGGGCCCTTTGTGTTGACCTAGGAACTAACTATATGAATTATGCAAATATGATTGTAATGATGAAAGGACAATTCTCACATTACAAGTATGTTATAAAAATGAGCTACTCTATGATTTCAAACGTATGATCATGACTATGATATATGTAATTTTAATTTCTATGCTATGTATGTATTTCGTGGGATTTGACTTAGCACCGACTGGACTTGAGGTGGGGACCCTACCAAAATTCCTACTAGAAACCTCATGTCTCTTAAACTATGTGTCACCGTAGGTTGCCTTCATGGCCTAGTTATTGGATCCACATAAAGCGTATGTATGAACCACCTAGTGGGATAGAGTCAACCTTGGCTAGTAGATTCTTCTTTTTCTTTGTTATATAGGGAGACAACGGAATTCCATATTATAGCTCGCATTGTCTTATTTTTGGTTATGGTATCCCACTATGTACGACATATGTATTTTCATGATCTAAATTATGATTTTCTAATTCTTTGGTCATTATGATTTTCTCATGACTTTAATCATCTCATATTATCATGTGTCTTACTTGACCATTGCATTCCATGATTTACGTTGCATGTCATGCGCTCATACTTAGTACATTCCAATGTACTAATGCATACTCTTTGCCTACATTGTCTCATAATATAGTGGTTGAGATTGAAGATCATATTTATCCACGTGGCTAGTTAAGCTTTCGTGTCCGGTAGTGTTTGTGGTGAGTCCTTATTTATCGGGGACTAGTCATTAAGGGTGATCTAGGGACATGTCTTAGCCCCCTCCCATGCTCATGAATAGAGGCATCTAGTTGGACAACTGTTTTGAGTCTATGTTATCATGTGACATTCTTCATTTACTATTCAGGGTTTACACTCTCTTATGATGTTTACGCTTTTACTTTCCTTTATATATGCTTATGATATGTACAAGAGGCTTGGTTGGATCCCCTTTGGGGTTTCGATTATCATGTTATGACTAGGCCCTAGGTCGGGTCGTGACAGATCCGACCTAGGTCCTAGCCATAATATGGAGATTAGAATCCTGAAGGACCCTAACCAAGTCTCTTGGCATGACATTCATGAGCATACATAAGGTAATGAGCAATAAAGCTAAATCAAGAAATGAAAGTAGAAATCTAAAATAGAACATAATTCTCCAAAAAAGTGGAATGAGATATAACATACACTCACACTATCTAACATGCCCCTTATACTAGATAGGGACATGATAAAATATCCTGGCTCACCCAATAAGAAAGATAAAGGAAATGATAGACTGATAAGAAAGTAAATGTCTCATCCTCAGAACATGAGGACTCACCATCTAAGAAACCGCAATAAACACTATCCACAAATAGGAGGTTAATGAGCGTTATTGTCAGACACTACATTATGATACAATGTAGACAAAATTATGCATTATTACATGAAATGCACTAAGTATGTGAGAATATGTATGAACAATAAACATCGAACATAATTAATATGGATCATGGATGCAAGACCAATATCATTAAAACATGAGTAAAGTCATGAGAAAAATAAAAAAATTATCTCATTGGTCAATACATCAAAATATCACAAGCATCATAAGAACTTACATATGTGGGAGATAGTTGTAACCGACATTAAGACCATGTGAGCTATTTTCATGGAATCTGATGATCTCCACATCTAGAAAAGAGGAGGCCACTCGTCAAGGTAGGCTCCATCCAATTAGTATCATCATGTTCTATATGTGAATCCACTGGCTAAGCTATGTTGGGAAACCTATGATGTCAATGTAGTTTAAGAGACTAGAGGTTCCTACTAGGTCTTAGTTTGAGCCCCACCTCAAAGTCCACTCGATGCTAGGTAAATTATCCCACGAAATACATATCATAACATAATCATAAATTATATATGTCATAGTCATAAGCTTTTTATAATCATAATTCATAGAAATTTATTCATAGGAATGGCTCATTATCATAAGATTCATGTAATGTGGGTGTAGTCCATCCATCATTATGAATCCTTTTTATAAAAATATCAGTAGAGTCTTAAGTCACCTTCTTCATCAAGGATTTTAATTCACTCTTTCATTAGAGTCTTGAGTCACCTTCAAGGATCTCAAGTTACCCTTTATCATAAACTTGCTTGAAACTTCATTAAAGAATTACTCATAAACTTCTTTCCATAAAGAATCTTTAATTTAATTCATAAAGTTTTCATTGAAATAACTTAAATATTATGAATATATCTCATAAATCATACTTGAAGCTAGAATATAGCATGGGTCCTTTAAATTCAACTTACAATCATGAAACATGATGTTAATCATACATAATTAGGTTAATAGCATAGAATATTTGAGAAAACTCAATGCAAATCATGAAATTAGGGCTTTTAATTGAAGAAATCAAAAGAGAATTGAGAAGAAATCTTTGGGATACCATTGGTGAAAGAAGACCATAGATGAAGTTCCACATACCTTGACCTTCATAAGACTTAGACGAATAGAATTGAAGCTTGACCTTGGAGGAATCCCTTGAATAGCTTGAGAAACAAAAAGACTTTTGAGAGAAAACTTCACAGAGAAGGTTTTGAATTTTGAGGAATAATATGAGAATGAGAGGGTTAGAAGATTTTAGGGTAGTTAATATGTAGGAATCTAGTCCCAAAAACCATCCATATTCATTAATGAAATATAGGAAATGAACAAAATATCCATTATTAAAACTTAATCCGGACCCCAAAAAAGACCATCGCCACGGCATGTGAAAAACAGTATAATTCATGGTCCTATCTTGAAGTTGGAATATCAATTTTCTAAAGAGCAATTATTGGAGGTTGCCCAGCACGAGACCAACCACGGCTCTTAAAGGGCACTGTGGTCTGTGGTGGTCTTCCATGGGGGTAGACTTGGACTTGAAGTCTCAGGGTTTGCAGGGAGAATTTTAGGACCTCCTCCATAGAGACCTTCACAGTCCGTGGAGGTCACTATGATCTGTGAATCATGAAAGTGGTATAGGGCCCGTAGGAGGGGTTTACTACAGAGGCCATTACGAACCATGGACCGCACTACACCTCATGGTAGCCTCTCATGGTCCATACCTCAAGAATCCAAATTGCTGGGATGGACCACGATGGCCCCTTCACAGCCTGTGGTCCGCTTCACGGCCCATATTGGGTCTCGTGTAGACCATTTGGTGCCAAAAACTGAGTTTTTCTAGAAATTTATCTTTAGATACTCATTTTATGACTTTCCAACTTTGGGGATCTAAAAATATCTGTAGACTTATGAACTAGGTGGAATAAATAGAGGATGAGAAGTTAAGGGAGAAGACTAGAGAGTCCAAGAAAGAAAGGACCGATGGTGGTGATTCCTCTTATTCTAGGTCCAAAAATGGTGAGCGTCCTTAATTTTGCCAAAGGCAATCCGGTCAAGGTTCTTCAAATGGTTCTACTCCAAGGATTGAAAAAGATAGGGTGCCCAACCCGAATCCCCAAGAAGGAGTCCCAAATGTACAAGTTACCCCCGCATGCAAGTATAGGAAGAATTACAAGGGAGAGTGTCTAGCAAAATTGAATGTATGATATCGGTGTGGCAAGCCAGGTAATCATGCCAAGGAGTGTAGGGTTAAAGAAGGTTGTCCTCAAGGACAAGTTTCTCATGGAGGGAAAGTACAATAAGGTGCCCAAGCTCAACTAAAAGATGGTCAATGTAATAATCAGTTTTATGCTCTTCATGCTAGGCAAGAGGTGGAGGAGAGTCCCGATGTTATTACCGGCATGTTCTGGCTCTTTCACTATGATGTTTATTCATTACTTGATCCAGATGAAAATTTGTATTTTTTTACTCCTTATGTGCTTATGAGATTTGATATTAGCCCCAAAATATTATTGGAGCCTTTTTTCATTTGTACTCTCGCAGGTCAGTCGGTTGGGCTAAAAGAGTCTATAGAAATTATTCAGTTTTGGTTTTTAACAAAGTCACTTCATGTGATTGAGTTGAACTTTATATGACCGATTTTGATGTTATCCTTTCAATGGATTGGCTATATGCATGCTATGTTTCTATTGATTGTAGAACCTATGTGGTTAAGTTTTAATTTTCTAATGAGCCAGTCCTAGTATGGAAGGGTAGTGATTTTATGTTTAAGGGTCAATTCATCTTGTGCCTTAAAGATCGGAAAATGATTTTCAAGGGTTGCATTACCATCATGTGTGGGTTAGGGATACTAATTCCAAAGACCCTACTCTATAGTCGGTCCCTATTGTTAAAGAGTTTCCAAATGTGTTTCCTGATGATCTACCCAATGTTCCTCCCGGAAGGGAGATTGTTTTTGGCATATACCTTCATCCTGACACCTAACCTATTTCTATTCATCCTTACTGAATGAATCCAGTGAAACTAAAAAAGTTAAAGGATCAATATAAAGACTTGTTGGATATGGGTTTTATTAGACCAAGCATATCTTCATGGGGTGCTCCTATTTTGTTTGTTAGAAAGAAGTATTGTTCACTTCATATGTACATCGACTACCGATAATTGAATACAGTAACTATCAAGAATAAGTATCAAATTCCAAGGATAGATGATTTGTTTGACCAATTGCAAAAAGCTACTTACTTATCTAAGATTGATCTTTGTTTGAGTTATCATCAACTAACGATGAAGGAGTGTGATATTCCAAGATGACATTTCAAACAAGGTATGGTCATTTTGAATTTCTAGTTATGTCCTTTGGACTACTTAATGCCCCAACGATTTTCATGAGTTTGATGAATATGGTGTTCAGGAAATACTTGGACATGTTAGTGATTGTGTTTATTGATGATATTTTGGTTTATTTTTGATATGAGGAGGAGCACGCCAATCATTTGAAGATTGTGTTGCAAACTTTAAGGGACAAGCAATTATTCACCAAGTTTTAATAAGTGCGGATTTCGGTTAAGGGGAGTGGTATTTCTCAGTCATTGTTGTCCGGCCATGGAATTAAGGTTGATCTAAGGAAAATGGAGGCGATAAAGAATTAGCCTAGACCATTATCTCCTTCGGACAATAGAAGTTTCTTGGGCCTAGACAAATATTATAGAAGTTTTGTTGAAGGTTTTTCATCGATTTTGTTGCCTTTGACCAAGTTGACCCAAAAGAAAGTGAAGTTCTAATGGTCTGAAGCTTGTGAGAAGAATTTCCAAAAGTTTAAGGATCATCTTACTACCTCTCCTATTTTGTCTTTACTAGAAGGGTCTAATGGATTTTTTGTGTGTTGTGATGCCTCAAGAATTGGAATTGGTTGTGAATTAATGTAACATGGTAAGGTAATAAACTATACTTCTAGGCAACTTAAGGTGCATGAAAGAAACTATCCAACTCATGACTTAGAACTAGCGGCGGTTATGTTTTCTTTGGAGACACTATCTTTATGGTGTTCATGTAGATGTCTTCACTAGTCACAAGAGTTTGTAATAAGTGTTTAAGCAAAAGGACTTGAACCTTCAACAAAGGAGATAGATTGAATTGTTGAAGGACTACGATATGAGTGTATTATACCATCCAGGCAAAGGTAATGTAGTTTCCAATGCATTTAGTAGGTTATCCATGAATATTGTTGTCCATGTTGAAGAGGGTAAGAAGAAATTAGTTAGGGATGTGCATAGATTTACCCAGTCGAAAAAAAACTTTTCGAATGGGCTTATCATCTGATACAAAACTAATGCGAGAGGGAGAAGCAGAGGTTGATAGCTTTTTATGTGTTTGGTTGGTTGATTCTAGTGAGGGTGGTTTTCTTGTTCGTAATGGTTTGAAATCATCCCTTCTAATGGATGTCCATTTACGCAAGATAATGATTTGGTGTTGGTTGAATTGAAAAAGTTGGTTGCCAAAAAATCCATTGAGGCTTTATCCTAAGGGGGATATGTTGTTCTTCAGTATCAAGGTCGGTTGGTATGTACCCAATATTGAAGGTCTAAGGGAATCATTCTTGCATGAGGTAGTTCTTGATATTTTATTCATCCGCGATCCACCTTGATGTATCGTGATTTGAGGGAAGTGTATTGGTGGAGTGTCCTGAAAAAGGACATAATGGAATTTATGGAAAGGTGTCCTAATTGTAAACATGTGAAATGTAGAGCATCAAAAAATGGAAGGTTTAGCTCAAGATATTGAGATTCCTACTTAGAAGTGGGAAGATGTGAATATAGACTTTGTTATGGGGTTTGCCTCGTTCTAAGAAGCAGCATGATTCTTTTTGGGTTGTTGTGGATCGAATAACTAAGTCGGAATATTTTCTACTTGTGAAGACTTCTTATAGTGATGAAAATTATACTAAGTTGTATATTCGTGAGGTGGTAAAGCTTCATGTAGTTCCCTTTTCTATTATATTGGATTGAGATACTCAATTCACCTCCTATTTTTAGAATTGGCTTCAAAAGGGTCTTGGTATAACATTCAAGGTAAGTACTTCTTTTCACCCTCAAATCGATGGCCAAGCTGAAAGAAAGATTCAAATATTAGAGAATAAGATAAGGGCATGTGTCATTGATTTCAAAGGAATATGGGATGAGCATCTATCGTTGATTGAGTTTGCCTAAAGCAATAGTTATCACTCTAGCATCCAAATGTCTTCTTTTAAAGTCTAGTATGAAAGAAGATGTAAGTCCCCGGTGAGATAGTTTGAAGTGGCTGAGATGGCACTGATTGTTCCCGATTTAGTATTGGATGTTATGGAGAAGGTGAGACTCATAACAGATAAGTTGAAGATGGCTTAAATTTACCAAAATCCCTATTAGGACATTTGGAAAAGAGACATTGAATTTAATGTGGTTCATTGGGTTTATTTGAAGGTTTCAGCCATGAAGGGTGTAATGCATTTCGGTAAGAAGGGGAAAATAAGTCCTAGGTATGTGGGACCCTATAAGATATTAAAATGTATTGGCGAGGTGGCACATGAGTTAAACTTTCTATTTGAATTAGTTATGGTTCATCCCGTGTTTCATGTATCAATGTAGAGGAAGTCTGTGGCAGATCCAAATTGCATTGCACCATTGGATAATGTTAGTGTTGAAGAAAAAAGCACCTATGTAGAGGTTTCAGTAGAAATTCTAGACCGTAACGTGAAGACGTTAAGAAACAAAGAGGTTGCATCTGTCAAGGTATTGTGGTGAAATCAATAAGTAGAGAGTACTACATGAAAAGCAGAAGTGGACATGATAAAGTGATATTCGTACCTTTTTCCTTCTACTCAAGCTTAAGGTATTAGGTTGTTCTTGTTCAAATCGCCTAAATTTCTACATTTCAGTTTTCCTTTGTTCTTAATATGCATGCACGTTCATATAGATCAATTTTAAAGTCATGTTTTATAATAAGTTTGAAAATCGCATGCTCTATGAACTTTGATATTTCATTACATTCATGATTGGGTTGTTAGTCTCTTTTTTTGTTCTTTCATGTATATTGAATGTCTTTCGAGGACGAAAACTCCCAAGGGTGAGATATTGTAAGAATCCGGAAGTTAAAACTTCTAACAAGGGATGATTTCAAGAAAATTGGACTGTTCTCAAGTCTACGACTTGACCTATGACTCATAGACATTCCTACGACCCATTGGTATGATTTATCGGATCAGTCTCTGAACCTACACATTGATCAAACTCTAAAATAATCAGGCAACTTAACAAGAGTAGCAAAATTCAATATGATGAGTCATAAGATGGACTCGTGATAATTGAATTGATAGCATGGATCACATGGAGTATTTAGAGGAGCTTGATGGATCCCAAATAAAGACATACAATTTGTGGAAGGTCCATCAAAGTGTAGAAAAAGGAGCAAAAGGCTATGTGTGCAAAAAGCCATCTTTTTAACTTGAAGAATTTACAAAAGAAGACAACCAAATAAGGCCCTTATCTTATTAAGGGTGAAATTGTAAAAAAGTATCTTCTTTATTTCCTTAGTATATGTAGTAGTCTATTATCCTATTAGAAGACTTAATTATGATGAAATGAAATTTGAAAGCTTTGAAGCTTGTAGTTTCTAGGTGAACCCTAGTATTAGTGTAGTTCTTAGTTGGTAATTGTAGTTTAGTAATTAGGGTGGATTCTTGATATTTCCTATGTTAACTTCTTCTAGCTTAGTCAATCATCGAATTACCCTCTTTGTGGATTCAATTTGGTTTTCTCATTTTTGATTGAGTTTGGGTTATCATTACTTGATCATATTCAATTCAAAGATGAAGGTATAAAGTCCTTTGTTTCTCTTAAATTCGATTAGATTTCTATAATTCCACATATACTTTACTTTATTTCAATTTTTTGCATTTTTATTATAGTTTTCGACTAGGGTAGATATCAACTCATAAGAAAAGTCCCGAGGCCTGAGTTTGGACCAAATATCAGAGGTGTTTGACCTGTAGAGGAAATGATGACTCATAAGAATGGGTCATAGAAGAAGATCAAAAATTTAGGATTTCAGGGATTTTTAGACTCTATAAGATGAGTAGTTTCTACGACTAGTAGAAATCTATACTATTTGTAGAATTCCTCTCGTAAGGCCTTACGAGTTCAATTAATGAAGTGTAGTTTTGTCTTTATCCAATTTTGGTTCAATGAATCTAGACACTTTTGGGTTTTACCTGTGACACTTTCATTATTTATTTAATCGTTATTTGTTATTAGTATTTATTTATTTCTATTTATTTGTTATCTATTCGTTATTTGTTTGTTGTTTTTCTCATAAAGCTTTTAATTTTCTATTCTTATCTAATATTTTTTTATGCATTTATGCTTTTACTGAGCCGAGGGTCTCCAGGAAACAGCCGTCCTACCTTGGTAGGAGTAAGGTCTGCGTACATTCTACCCTCCCCAGACCCCATGTTGTGGGATTTCACTGGGTTGTTGTTGTTGTTGTTGTTGAATCTAGACACTTTTGGTGAAAATTTTAGAACATATAAATACCCCTAACCTTCAAAATTCCTCTATTCCTATTCATTCTCTAAATTTCTATAGGGCAATAAAGGATTATTCTCTCAAGGTTCTTCTCCTGCAATTCAAGTTAGGGTTTCAAGAACACAAGTATCTTCTTAAATTTCAGATTTATATTCATCAAGGCATGTGGGATTTCATTCATGAGTTCCGTTCACCTATGAAGTTTTCCTCAAAATTTCCTCAATTTCAATTGCTATTTAACCCTAGATTGATGATATTGAATTGGGTTATTTCAATTACCTTTTTACTTGGCTTCAATTATTATTATGAGCATGATTTTATATTGATTCCATGATTTCAAGTTGTTTTACAAGTGCCAATGCATAAATCTATATTCAATGATGATTTTCATGAATTATGATGATGAATTTCAATGGTTTTCGAAGGAGGGTTTTATAAAAGAAGTTTGACATTTATTGATTGAGGAAAGTTATAATAATATTGCAATGATGATTCAAGAAGTTACTATGGTATTTAAAGGATAATTCTTACACAGTCATGATTAAAGGGTGATAAGGACAATTCTCACCAAGTTTAAGGATTCTTATAAATCAACTATGTTAATAATCTACTCTTATGTCTACTTTTATTATGATATTATTGATGATATTTTAATGAATTCCATTGTGATATTGACTAAGCACCGAGAAGAATTTTATGTGGGGTTGAGTCCTGTAACCAAAGGTTTGTTACTCAAGAGAATCTAGTAGCAACCTAAAGTCCCAAACTATGTTGCCCCCAAAGATTGCCTTTATGAACTAGCTAGTATAACCACATATAGCTTATGATGTTCATGATGTTTTAGCTGAGTCTACCTTAGAAAGTAGCCTTTCTTCTCGTTGTGGGAGTTACATCAACTTCTATGTTATAGATTGTGCGGTCATAGATGTTGATTAAAGGTCTTATCCCACACAATTTATATGAATTGATGAAAGTTTTTCTAGGATGTTTATGATGCATTGACCATAAGTTAAACATGATTTCAAATGGTTTAAGTCTTATCTATTCTTTTCATTAAATTGGTCATGCATCATATGCCCATATTTCTTATTCTTTATTCTCGTTCATGCATATCTCACATACTTAGTATCTTCTATGTACTAACACAGACGTTTCCTACATTATCTCAAAATATAGGGAAGGACAATCACGCTATGCATCCTATTTGTGTCTAGAGCTTGCTATATCTAGAGTTATTTGCAGAGTCCTTATTCATCGAGGATGAGACTTTCTTTCATAATTTCCACTTGTGACTCTTTTATGTTAGGGTGAACTAGGAGTTTCGCCTAAGCCCCCATGTAGTTATATAGGAATATTTAGACATAGTGTGATGTAGTCAATTTTGGGACATATGACTTAAGTTTCCTTTTTATTCTTAGACTTCTATGATTGAGATTGTTATTCTTCTTGTTTCATTATGTTTTACTTGACCTTATGAATTCAATGTATGCTAAGAGGCTTGGCTGAGATCCTTCATTTTGTTTTGATTGTCATGTCACTCCTAGGGTCTAGCTTTGAGTATGACAAACTTAGTATCAGAGTACAAGGTTTAGGAGTGTCCTAGAGAGTCTAATATGCCGCATCAAGTAGAGTCTTGTTCATTGATGTGAAGCGTTCCATACCTATGAATAGGAGGCTATAAGGCATCTTAGGAAAATCTCACATTTTTATGTTCTATGGCATACGTAATTGAGTGGTACTGTAAGTCTTACTCTTCTAATGATTGTTCTTTGTAATTTTTAGAAAGTTCCTCCACGAAGGTACCCCACTTGAGGAAATGTTGTTGAAGAGGAGAAATAATATCCAAATGATCCCTTGAATAAATAATTTTCACATGCCAAGTTTTGAGCCACTTTCCAAGTGCTTTGTCAAGACGTGATGGCATAAACAAATTATGAGGCGGTTTCTCTCGTGAACCCAAATGTGGGTACGATGGTGATAAGAGTTCGTAACTTTATGAGGATGAATCCTCTGTAGTTTTGGGGTTCAAAGGTGGAGGATCAACCACAAGAGTTTATTAAGAATATTCATAAGATTGTGGAGATAATGGGGTTAGCCCTGTTGAGAGGGCGGAGTTGGCTACCTACCAATTAAAGGGTGTTGCTCAAATATTGTTTAATCAATGGAGGAATGACATGCCTATGGAGGAGGATCTTGTTACTTGGGAAGAATTCAAAGGCATGTTTCTTGATTGTTTTTTTCCCATTGGAGATGAAGGAGCCCAATATACAAGAGTTCATTAACCTTAAGCAAGGGAATACAAGAGTGAGGGAGTATGCCCTCAAGTTCACCTAATTGTCAAAGTATTCCCCCCTTATAGTTGCCGACCTGAGAGCTTATATGAGCAAGTTTTTTTGGGGTGTGTCGGATTTGATGTCTAAGGAATGCAACATGTCTATGTTGATTATGGAAACGGATATTTGTCACGATCCAATTTAGGGCGTAGACCTAACGTGGCAATTACAATCCTAAATGACATCAACCAAGCCTCTTAGCATGACACTCATGAGCATACATAAGGTAATGAACAATAAAACTAAATCAAGATAAGGAAGCAAGAATATCAAGTAGAATATAAGTCTCAAAAAATGTGGAATAAAAGATAACTGTAAGACCCTGAAAGTTGAAAAGTCTAAACATAAGAAAATTCCAAAAAAAGGGACTGTCCTAGATTTTACGACTTGGCCTATGAGTTGTAGGGATTCCTACGGGTCGTAGGAATTGACTTTGAGATTGGAAAATTAGTTAAGTATGGAGGGGAGTTTACGAGTCAAGGAATGACTCATAGAAAAGGTTATAATTCATAGGAGTGAGTCGTAGAATCAATGTATGAGTTTGGTAAAATAATAAGCCTCGGTACTTCTAGAGCGACTCAAAAGGACGATTCGTAGAATGGTTGATGAGTCATTATTTGGAGTTGTAGATGGAAGGGGTCCAAATTCTGAACTTTGGCTAAGTGTGGGAATATTTAATGACTCATTTTTAGGACTTGTGTAAGTGTTGACAACTTATAGACATGATTCATAGGGACCAAGTTTCATTCTAGTAACCTATGATTTTGGTGCACTACATTTACAACTCATATTGACGACCAGTAGATTAAATGATGAATCGGAAAAGCCGTCCATAGGGTCATAAATGTTACTTATTAAATTTGCATAAGTGTTAAGGTCAATTCTTAAGTGTGGAATAGATTTGGAGATGTTTTAAGGTCACAAAAATCCTCTAGCACAAAGTCTAGTTGAAAGCTTCATTACTGATTGAGTTTTGGTAAAACAATTACTTGGGTCAACTTCAAAATATTATATCTCCTAGAATATAAAGAATTAGGTGGCCCATCACCTAGAAAATTAAAGTTTTTTGAGTCGTCTTTCCAACGAGTTTGCCTGATTTCAAGTTTGGCATAAAAAATTATCATTGTTTTACTAGAGACTGCCAGATCATAAAAAGTTACGATTCAAATCTACGACCAGTAGAGTTTTTATGAGTCGTAGAAGTCAAATCCTCACAAAAATCCTGCACATCTTCTAGGGCTATTTTGGTTCTTTTACAAGCCTTTTAATCCTATTCTAAGTCATTTTTGGGTATTTTGAAAGAATATATCATTCCCCTAACTAGTCTTTCCCTTATAATCATCAATCTAAACATTCAAGCATCTAGAATATCCTCTCAAGACACT
Source organism: Solanum dulcamara (assembly GCF_947179165.1). Classification (NCBI taxonomy): domain Eukaryota; kingdom Viridiplantae; phylum Streptophyta; class Magnoliopsida; order Solanales; family Solanaceae; genus Solanum; species Solanum dulcamara. The sequence goes on along the minus strand of NC_077241.1, from coordinate 33,765,815 downwards.
CTTCTTCTCAAGACTCCATTGAATGATAAACTAGGGTATTCAATTCTTCTGTCAATTTTCCAGTAAGAAATCCACCCAAGGTATGTGGGAATTCATCCATGTGTTTCTTCCACCCATGGAGCCCAAAGAAATCTATACTTTTCTACCCAATTCAAGATGTATATTTATGGGTCTTCTCAATTTCCATTCAATTGCATGAAGTATGATTTATTCTAGGATTATAAATCTATTTCAACATGAGTTGATGATAATTGCATGAAATTAGTGATTTTCTTATGAATTCTCTACAATATTACCTAGGGTTCATGATCTCATTTTGGATTCTTGTTCAATTCTTTTTCAATTGCTTGAATTAATATTTAATTATTGTTTACCCCAATGGTTTTTCATGGATTTGATGAATAGGGTGTTCAGGCAATACTTGAACATGTTTGTCATTGTGTTTATTGATGATATTTTAGTTTATTCTCGAAATGAGGAGGAGCATGGCAAATATTTAAAGATTGTGTTGCAAACATTAAGGGGCAAGCAATCATTCACCAAGTTTAATAAGTGAAAATTTGGTTAAGGGAAGTCGTATTTCTTAGCCATGTGGTATCTGGTGATGGAATAAAGGTTGATCCAAGAAAAATAAAGGTGGTGAGGAATTCGTCTAGACCATTATCTCCTTCGGACAATAGAAGTTTCTTGGGCCTAGCCGGATACTATAGAAGTTTTGTGGAAGGGTTTTTATGTCACGACCCAACCCCGTGGGCCACGACTGGGGTCCGACCTGGACCCCCATTTACGTAACTGTCGACTATAGTCAAATTGGACTATGAACAAAGTGATGCTGCTCACAAAAAACCCCAATGGGTAAAAACGTTTTTGTGTATTGGTGGCCCCTTTTACTCGTGTCATAACATATAAGGGCATGCAAGCCGACAAGGCTGTTGTAACATAGAAATATTCAAAATATGCCGTATAGGCACAATCAAAACGAACTCACAAACAACCCACATCAATATATCTAGAGACCTCTAAGAATAGTAACAATAACATATGGCGGGATAGGGCCCCCGCCGTACCCCTGAATATACAAATATATACATGTTACATGACCAGTATCAAAAGTTAGGCTCCAGAAAAGTGGAGCGCTTCCAACGTAGCTGAGAGGAAATCCTAAGCTGATGGATCTCCAAAATGAACATTTGTACTTGCGGGCATGAAACACGGCCCCCCCGAAGCAAGGAGGTCAGTACGATACATGTACTGAGTATACAAAGCATAACATTTCATAACTGAGACAATAGTTGAAGTAGGGATGCAGGAAACAATTATAACAATTAGTAAATCACATTACCTGCACCATCTAAAATGAGGTCATGTATCTCAGTATGATACTCCACACCTGGCCCGTTGCGGGACACGGTGTTACAAATCTATCCTTATGTCACCATATGCATAACTATACCGTACCCGGCTCTTTAATGAGACTCGGTCTATAATTATGTCGTCTTATCATTGCATTTACATAGCATACCCGACCCTTGGTGGGGCTCGGTCATACCCGGCCCTTTCTGGAACTCGGTGAATATTTATATCATCTTATATCATACCTGGCCCCTTTTTGGGACTTCGGTCGTACCCGGCCCTCTATGGGACTCGGTAAGGATATGTAAACCATATGCACAAGTAGAGTAGTAACTAACCATATGCAAGATAGATCATTATCTCAGAGATCATATCATGTTTAACTAATAGCTAAAATATGCTAAAAGAAGAAAGAGAATAAGGTCTATATGGTCTGTACTTTCCTTCAGATGATCTTCATATACATATTTCATACCTGGCCCTTCAGGGGGCTCGGTAAACCACTATGGCATTGTAATCTCATTTTCGTATCAAATACATCTCAATGGAAATGAGAGATAGCTTCCCATACATTATATTCTGACACATAGAAGCCTTACTAGGCAATACTTAATCTTCACAGGAACTCTAATACTGAACAGTGGATAGGGGTTATGAGGCATACTCGGAATTTTGGGAATGGAATTATCCCAGCACTTCATATACAATTCACTTAAGGCTAAACATTGCCAAAAGGAAAGAAAGATAGCTGTACGAACTTATATATAAATATGCCAAGAGAAAGCTTTACATACCTTGTATGAGTTATTCCTTATTCTGTTCGCCTCGTCGTCCTTTGAACCTATCCAACATAAAATTAATATGAATATCAACCCTTCTTAACTTTCCAGAATCTTAAGTTACACCTTAGCAACAATAGAATCTATTTCCTTAGTCGTTTCCTCGACTAGTTCTTTAGTTTGTTAAGGCGTTAACGAAAATTGGGCAGCACCTCCCCTATAATGTGCTCTATCCGAATTTCCAATTAGGTCCCTAAGACCTACAACCAACCAACAACAACAAACTGAAGAAATTCATACCAACAATATACAACATAAACTCCAAACGACTTATTCAAGAATACGGTATCACAATAGGGCGTCTAGCCTTTATTTTGTAACGCCTTTAACTATACGAAATGAGGGGTCATGTGGATTCAACCAGCAACATCCACACCCCTTTTAGAATGTATTTAGCTGCAACAATACATTACACCCCTGCAGCAACAACTCACAAGAACGACACTTTATTTCGACGATAATTTACTTCTAGCTACTCTAATTTAGTTTAGTCCGAACATCAACCATATTTATCATATTTTCACATTTACATCCACCTACACAATGTATAATACCCTATATAACAACACCATAAACTCCAATTTAAAAGGAAAGGCCTCACCTTACGTTAAACTTGTCAAACTTACCAAAACTATCCAAAATGTGAAATCTGGACAGCCCACTATCTTATATTGTCGCTTAATTTCGGAGGGTTAATTGAGGGAAACAGGATTTGTGGCCTCAATAAAAGTTATAGACATGTGTATAAAGGTCGTAAACTATTTTGAATTACCCCTACAACAATTTTGTACGAAAAGATATGCCCAAAATACTCACAGGTGTCCGTGTAGGATTTCCAAAGTAAAATCTGGGCAGCAGCTCCCCCATGCTTCACCACCATGTTTCGAGCAGAGAAAAGAAAAACTGGGTTGTAGAGTCTCAATTAAAGTTGTATCCCTATGAAATATCTTTCCAAAACATCTTCAATAACTCAAAAATAAGCCTTACACAAGGGGTTATACTCATATTACCAACTCAGTGTTTCTCCAAATCATGGCTGCCTTTGCTTTCTTCTCCACGTTTTTCTCTCTATTTTGTTCAAGTTTTTGGCTAAAAAATGACTTAGTAGTCATCCATAAATAGATATATATCTTTTTGGAGAGTGAAACATGTCAGCCCCTAAGGGTGACACGTGTCACACCCTTAGGCAGCCACCTCAATTATGCAACCAATCCATGGTTGCCACATGGCAGGTGGGGGGGCACCCTATGGTGTGTCACCTGCTGCCACGTGTAACTTTCATGTGATGCCATGTGTACCTATCACGTGCTTCCATGTGTCAAGTAGGTGAGTGACCTACTTGCTTCAAGTAGATGTGTCATTTCCTTATTTCTCTTCTGTGGATTCGTAATTTCGTCGCACTTTAAGAGCCTATGTATTCCTTGCTACTTAGTTTGAACACGCACTCGAGTAGCTTAAGTACGTAAGACCTCCAAGTTGGTAGTTTACGCGAGTCAATCGAGTCCTACGACTCATTTCTCGGCCTCCAACTCCTTTCAAATTTTTATAACCCTATTTCCAATCTTCCTTATTATGAAGCATTTCGTTCTCCTTTCCTTGGAGTTATTTGATGGCATTATTAACTATCCGACTCACATAACGACTTTTAAGAAACTTAAGAGCCTTTCCAGAAACTTGAGAAGCTTAGGAAGCATTCTAAGGTACCAAAGTACAGGGTGTAACATTTTAACTATTTCATCGCCTTTGACCAAGTTTACCCACAAGAAAGTGAAGCTTCAATGTTCAGAAGCTTGCGAGTAGAGTTTCCAAGAGTTGGAGGATGGTCTTACTGCCACTCCTATTTTGACTTTACCAGAAGGGTCCAATGGATTAATTTTATATTGTGATGCCTCAAGAATTGGAATGGGTTTTGTATTGATGCATCATGGTAAGGTAATAACCTATGCTTCTAGGCAACGTAAGGTGCATGAAAGAAACTATCCGACTCCTGACTTGGAACTAGAGGCGGTTGTGTTTTCCTTGAAGATTTGGATACATTATCTTTATAGTGTTCATGTGGATGTGTTCACTGATCACAAGAATTTTTAATATTTGTTTTAGCAAAAGGAATTGAGCCTTCGACAAAGGAGATGGCTTGAATTATTGAAGGACTGTGATATGAGTGTATTGTACCATCCGAGCAAAGCTAATATGGTTGTGTATGCAGTTTGTAGGTTATCCATGAATAGTATTGCCCACATTGAAGAGGGTAAGAAGGAATTGGCTAAGGATGTGCTAGATTGTCGCAATAAACAAGAAAGTTTTTCCATGGGCTCATCATCTGATATAGAACCGATGTGAGAGGGAGAAGCGGGGATTGATAACTTTTTAGGTTTTTGGTTGATTGATTCTAGTGAAGGTGGTGTTTTTGATCATAATGGTTCAGAATTATCCCTTCTGGTAGATGTTAAAGTTAAGAAAGATAATAATCCAGTGTTTGTTGAATTGAAAAAGTTAATTGCCAAAAAATCCATTGATGCTTTCTCCTAAGGGGGATATGTTTAGCTTCGGTATCAAGGTCGGTTGTGTGTACCCAATATTAACAGTCTGAGGAAATCGATCCTGCATGAGGTAGTTCTCAATATTATATTCATCCGTGATCCACCTTGATGTATCGTGATTTGAGGGAGGTCTATTGATGGAGTGGAATGAAGAAGGACATATCGGAATTTGTGGCAAGGTGTCCTAATTGTCAACAAATGAAAGTAGAGCATCAAAAACTGAGAGGTTTAGGTCAAGACATTGGGATTCCTACTTAAAAGTGGAAAATGTGAATATGGACTTTGTGATGGGTTTACCTCGTACTAAGAAGAAACATGATTCTTTTTGGGTTGTTGTGGATTGAATGACTAAGTTGGCACATTTTCTACCTCTGAAGAATTCTTATAGTGCCAAAAATTATGCTAAGTTGTATATTCGTGAGTTGGTAAAGCTTCATGGTGTTCCTTTTTCTATTATATCGGATCGAGGTACTCAATTCACCTCCCATTTTTGGAAGTAACTTGAATAGTGTCTTGGTACGAATGTTAAGTTAAGTACTGCTTTTCACCCTCAAACCGATGGCCAAGCAAAAAGAATAATCCAAATGTTGAAGGATATGATAAGGGCATGTGTCATTGATTTCAAAGGAATTTGGGATGAGCATCTACCATTGATTGAGTTTTCCTACAACAAGAGTTATCACTCTAGCATCCAAATGGCTCATTTTGAAGTGTTGTATAGAAGAAGATGTAAGTCCCTGGTGGGATGGTTTGAAGTGGATGAGATGTCATTAAGTGGTCCCGATTTAGTGTTGGATTCTATGGACAAGGTGAGACTCATACGAGAGAGGTTGAAGACACAAATTCGCCAAAAGACCTATTAGGACATTTAGAAATGAGACATTGAATTTAGTGTGGATGATTGGGTTTATTTGAAGGTTTCACCTATGAGGGGTGTAATGCATTTTGGTAAGAAGGAAAAAATAAGTCCTAGGTATGTGGGACCTGATAAGATATTGAAATATATTGGCGAGGTGGTATATGAGTTATACTTCCCATTTAAATTGGCTATGGTTCATCCGGTGTTTCATGTATTAATGTTGAGGAAGTTCGTGGGTGATCCATATTGCATTGCACCATTGGAAAATGCGAGTATTGAAGAAAACTTGACCTATGAGGAGGTTCTGATAGAAATTCTAGACTGGCAAGTGGAGAGGTTGTATCCGTCAAGGTATTGTGGAGAAATCAACAAATAGAGAGTGCTACATGGGAAGCAGAAGCGGACATGATAAAGCGATATTAGTACCATTTTCCTTCCACTCAAGCTTAAGGCATTAGGTTGTTCTTTCTTAAATCTCCTAAATTTCTATGTTTCGGTTTCCTATGTTCTTCATATGCATGCTCGTTCATGAAGATCAATTTTAAAGTCATATTTTATACTTAGTGTGAAAATATCATGTTCTATGCACATTGATGTTTCATTGCATTAATGATTGGGTTGGTAGTCTCTTTCTGTGTTCTTTCATATATATTGAATCTTATTCGAGGATGAATGTTTCCAAGGGGGAGATATTGTAAAACACTGGAAGTTGAAAGTTCTAACAAAAGATAATTTTAAGAAAATTAGATTTTGCTTAAGTCTACGACTTGACCTACGAATCTTAGACATTCCTACAACCCATACGAATGAGTCATCAGATCAGTCTCTGAACTTGCACATTGACCAATCTACAAAATAATCAGATTACTAGTTAAAGTCGATATGATGAGTCATAAGGTGGACTCGTGATAATAGCATTGATAGCATGGATCACATGGAAGCTTTAGAGGAGTTTGATGGATACTAAATAAAGGCATACAATGTATGGAAGGTCCATCAAAGTGAAGAGAAAGAAGAAAAAGGCTATGTATGCAAGTGACCATATTTTAAATTCAAGAATTGACAAAACAAGACAACCAAACAAGGCTTTTATCTCATAAAGGGTGAAATTGTAAAGAAAGTGTCTTCTTTTTTTCTTAGTATATGTAGTAGTCTATTATCATTTTAGAAGAATTAATTATGATGAATTGAAATTTGAAAGATTTGAAGACTGTAGTTTTCATGGTGAAGCCTAGTGTTGGTGTAGTTCTTAGTTGGTAATTGTAGTTGAGTGATTAGGGTGGATTCCCGATATTGCTTGTGTTAACTTCTTCTAGCTTAATCAATCATCGAGTTATCCTCTTTGTGGATTTAATTTGGTTTTCTTATTTTTGATTGAGTTTGGGTTATTGTTATTATATCATATTCAATTGAAAGGTGAAGGTATAAAGTCCTTTGTTTCTAATAATTTAATTAGATTTCAATAATTCCACATATCCTTTTCTTTATTTAAATTTTCCATATTTTGATTCTAGCTTCCAACTAGGATAGTTATCAACTCGTAAGAAAAGTCCTGAGGCCTAACTTCGGACCAAATATCAAGGCTATTTGACGAGTTGGGTCTAAGACCTATAGAGGAAATGATGACTTGTAAGAACGAGTCATAGAAGAAGATCAGAAAATCATGATTTCAGGAATTTTTAGACTCTGCAGGACGAGTACTTTCTATGACTTGTAGAAACCTATACTATTCGTAGAAGCCCACTACTAAGGCCTTTCGAGTTCAATTAATGAAGGGTAATATTGTCTTTTTCCAATTTTGATTCAATGAATCTATACACTTTTGGGGGAAATTTTAGAACCTATAAACACCCCAAACCTTTAAAATCCCTCTATTCCTGTTCATTCTCTAAATTTCTCTAAGGCATTGAAGGATTATTCTCTCAAGGGTCTTCTCCTAAAATTAAAGTTAGGGTTTCTATTACACAAGTCTCTTCTTCAATTTAAGATTTAGATTCATCAAGGTATGTGGGATTTCATTCATGAGTTTTATTCACCCATGAAGTGCCGAGAGTTTTCCTCAAAATTTCCTCAATTTCAATTTCTATTTAACCCTAGATTGATGATATCGCTTTGCGTTGTTTCAATTATGTTTTTACTTGGCTTAAATAATAATTATAAGAATGATTCTATCTTGATTTCATGATTTCAAGTTTTTTTTAAAAGTGCCCATGCATAAAGATATACTCAATGATGATTTCCATGAATTATGATGATTAATTTCAATGGTTTTCAAAGAAGACTTTAGTAAAAGAAGTTTGAGACTTATGAATGATTGAGGAAAGTTATAATAATGTTTCAATGATGATTCAAGATGTTTACTATGGTGTGATAAGGATAATTCTCATACAATCATGATTAAAGGGTGATAAGGATAATTCTCACCAAATTTATGTATTCTTATCAATCAACTATGTTAATGAGCTACTCTTATGACTATTTTCACGATGTTATTATTGATGGTATTTGAATAAATTTCATTGAGATATTGACTAAGCATTGAGAGGATGTTTAGGTGGGGTTTGGTCCGATAACCAAAGGTTTGTTTCTCAAGAGAATCCTAATAGAAACCTAAAGTCCCAAACTATGTTGCCCCCATAGGTTACGTTTATGGCCTACCTAGTTGATCCACATATAGCTTATGATGTTCATGATGTTCTCAGGGAGTCTACCTTATCAAGTAGCCTCTCTCTTCTCAATGTGGGAGTTGCATTAAATTCCATATTATAGTTTGCATGGTCTTAGATATTAGTTAAAGGTCTTATCCCACACAAGTTATATGAATTGATGAAAGTTTTTCTATGACGTTTGTGATGCATTGACCACAAGTTCAATATGATTTCAAATACTTTAAATTTATCTATGCTTTTCATTACATTGATGATGCATCCTATGCCCATATTATTGATGCTTCATTCTTGTTCATGCATATCTCACATACTTAGTACCTTGTATGTACTAACACATACTTTTGCCTACATTCTCTCATAATGTAGTGATGGATGATCACGCTACGAATCTTATTTATGTATATAGCTTGCTATATCTAGAGCTGTTTAGTGAGTCCTCATTTATCAAGGATGAGAATTTCTTTAATGATTTCCACTTGTCACTCTTTTATGTTGGGGTGAGCTAGGAGTTTGTCCTAAGCCCCCATCTAGTTATAGAGGTATGTTTAGACATAGTGTGATGTTGTCCATTTTGAGACATATGACTTTAGTTTCCTTTTTATTCTTAGATTTCTATGATTTAGATTGTTATTTCACTTGTTTCATTATGTTTTATTTGACCTTTTGAATGTAATGTATTCTAAGAGGCTTGGTTGGGATTCTTTGATTTTCCGATCGTGTGTCACTCCAAGGGTCTAGCTTGGGATGTGATAATTAGGTTCGTTCACTTCTAAATAGGAAATATTGGGTCAATCCACCCTAAAATAGGATGCATTGGGTTCATTCACCCAAAAATAGAATATATTGGGTTCATCCTCCATAAAATAGGACAAAGTAGATTTGTCCACCCTCAAATCAGATACATTAGGTCAATCCACTCTAAAATAGGATATATTGGGCTCATCCACCCAAAATAGGATGTATTGGTTGAATAAACCCTAAAAAGGATATATTGGGTTTTTCCACCCTAAAATAGGATATATTGGGTCAATCCACCCTAAAATAGGATGTATTACGTCGTCCATCCTAAAATAGGATACATTGGGTCCATCCACCCTAAAATAGGATGCATTGGGTTTATTCGTCCTAAAATAGAATATATCGGTTAATGTGCCCTCTAATAAGACATTTTAAATTCATTTATCTTTGATGAGCCATCTCGCAATGCCTTTATTATTTATTTATTTTTAAAATATACATATGATCATTGAATGCTATCCTTTAGGTTTCTCGCAATACTTTAATTATTTTTCTTTTCAAAATATACATGTGAGCACTGCATGCTATTCTCTAAGTTTCTCGCAATACTTTAATTATTTATTTATTTTTAAATTATACATACGAGCACTGCATGCTATCTTTAAAATTTCTTGAAAAGCTCATCTTTCTTTAACAAGACATCTCATAATGCTTTAATTATCTATTTATTTTTTAAAATATACATATGAGCACTGCATGATATTTTTTAAATTTTCAAGAAAATTTGATTTTTTTGTATATGTTTGCTTTTGCTAACATCTCTGCTCAGTCTGTTAGATTTTGCAAGCACATAATTTGGAGCAGTTGTTTAAGATTAAAGAAAATACAACACCTTTAATTAATTGTATCTAGAGCATCAGTTCAGAATGAAAGCTTTTTTCTCATGATCTTTGTCGAAAGACTTTATATTATTTCAGTTTTACATTATTTGTTAATAATTTATCAAGAATTGGTAGGAAGCATAATCCATATTCATCAGCAAGAAACATAATGCAATGTGGAACTTTATCTAAGCAGAGAGTCAAACTCACCAACAATGATCAAGAATTTTGTCTCGAACTCTACTCAACCTACATCCACAGTTCAGGATATGTACAAATTTTTACATCAAGATTCTTCAAATTCATGGCCAAATCATAACCTCTCAACACTTCTATAATTATCTTCACTCTGTTTGCTTTGTTTTTTTTGTAAATCTTGAAATCCATTCTCGTCATAATTCAATACTAGGACAGTGTTTTTGGTTATACTTTCTTCCTTCCAATGTTTTCTCTTTTTTTTTATGTTTGAATTTTAATTTTACTTCAATTCTGATTATTTATTCATTGTTATCCTTTTAAAGTTTCATTTTACTTTTCACCTTCTTTTTCAAATCATTCTTAACTTTGTCAATATCCATCTTTTTCTTAACCGCCACTACCTTCACTTTCATCATTCACCGATATTAGGGAAATTTTATGGATGATGGTGTTCTTAACTCACTCTACCTTATTCTAGCATAACTCGTGAGCTTCATTTGGCCTAATTCTTATACAACCCGAGATATGTAGGCTACTCAAAATTCAAAGCTTAGCCATAATCTTTTCATAATTTTTCTTGTCCCAATATTTTTATAATCTTTATTTCAATATTGACGGTCGGGACAAACTTGGCTACTACGTCAACCTTTTTTCCCAAAAACTCTTTCATCGTCTCCGATCAAAGAGGGACAGTTGTTGACACCCAAGTTTGGCCCTCTTCTCTTCAAATTACATTCTATTAAGCTTTTAAGTTAATAATTATTTTTATCATTACTTCTTTTTTGTAATGACCCTCTAGATAATTTTCCTTATACTACTTTCGTTTCATTATTTAGAATGTTCTTGTACTGACCCCAATTTATTTATGACCTAACAACACGGGTAGCCTATTGCCTAGTCGTTCATTTAGATTTTAGGCTCATTTCCCTGTTTTAGAGCTTTTATAATTTAAAAAGTTGGTCATAACATCAGGTAAACAACTTCAAAACAGGATTCTAATGATTCTAATAGTTTTAGAATGTTCAAATTAAGCTAGTATCATGGTTGGCATGAGTATCGAGGCAATCAGTATTAATTTAGGGCCATTTTATGCTTTAGCCTTCGAAACTTGGCCTAATGTTGACTTTGGTCAATATTTTTTATAAACACGCTCGAATTGAAATTCTGTCAGCGTGATTAGCTCTAAAATATTGAGTTTGGTCTATAACGACCTTTTTTGCTTGTTCTGAGGCTTTCGGTCTCATTCCAAGTTCTATTGTGGTTTAGGTTTGAATTGTTCCTTGGGTGTGAGACCCACTTTTCATCCTAACGGCCTCTATTGGAAATTTTGACTATGCCATTAAGTTTGGAATATTGTTTCCAATCATAATTCATATATGGTTTACACTGATGGGATTTCAAATGAGTCCGGAGCATCAAAAAATTAAATTTTGGATTGTGTTATCACTATTCATTACGATTACTGTTCAAAGCGAATTTTTCGGATTTAAGGCACAACTTTGACAAATGATTTCTTGACTATTTTTAGCTCAATTTTAGTGATTTAAAGGTCCAAATTAAAGGTATTTTCTAGAGAAATGTATTGGTAAGCTTGTAAGGTGATTTGGGAACTTCTTTTAAGGTAAATTTTGCATTTTAGCTACTGCCTTTTGTTATTTTCAGAGTAAAATTTTGGAGAATTTTGAGAAGTTATTTTTTGACTAATTTAGGTCTGATTTGAGCAATTCAAACCCTATCTCGTGTGGAATTTTGAGAACAACGTTGTGGTGCAATTAGAAAATGATTTGGAGAATTTGATTGAGGTAAAAATGGCAATTTTAGTAGCTATTTTTGTTGAATTATGGAGTGGAATTTTGATAAACTTTACGGACTGGTTACTTGGGGGTTTTAAGTCTAAATTTAGAAATTCTTGATGCTAAATTGTGGAGTTTTTCATTTCAGTTGTTGAGGCTTCGTTTTGGTGATTTTTACATAAATGCTACCGCCCCTATTATTGATTTTGTCCTAGAATTGGGTTTTGATGAATGAACTAATTTGTGGAGTTTTCCATCCCCGAATTGTATCCCAATTTGAGATATGAGTTTGGGGGATGGTTAGGATCAGCTTTTGGGGTTAGTTCCAAAACTTTCTGTATGGGTCCCACAATTCTTGATTTTGACTCTGAAATTGGCCCATCTTTGAATTAGATAATGTTAACGTCATACCGACCGTATTAATGTTGTGAGTCTATTTTTGATAGCGTGATAGCATTTTGAGGCCGTACGGAAAGGAAAAGCTCCGACAAAGTTATTTGAAGATCGTGTGTTCAGCCTACAAGTAGGCTATGCCTTTCCTTCCTTTAGATTAAGCTAGAATGTGTGAAAACAAGTTGAGATAGATGGAATTCTGGCTTGGGTAGCTTATATATATACCTTAGGTGCTAGAAATCATGCTTTACGCTTTTATCGGGTATTTTAGGTAAGTGAAAGCATGTGATCTATTTTGTTAAATTTTGATACTTCTAGTCGCATCGATTTCTTATACTTGCTACTGTGGCACATATTGCCCTTAGTATAGGTTGTGGAACTTGCATTAGATGTCCTGACATCTCTCCGGCGGGCTTCGATCCTTGTAGAATGGTGTAGCATACTAGTGTCTAGTAGTTGGGACTTATATAGGCAGTAACTTTGCTCTCCTAAACAACTTCACCCATAACTTCCTATGATTTCAACTTTTGAGACTTGTCGGTGATACTATACGTCTTGTTCGGTTCTAATTGAAGCCATCACGATATATCTGTTGATTTATTCTGGAAGAGATCCTCGGTGGTTATAAGTATTCAGTTGGAAAAGACAATATTTGGCACCATCGATTAAGTCATCTGTAAGCATCTGGGTTCCATACCCGACCTCCATTATGGAATCCCATTAGAGAGCATGCGGTCCCAATCTCTGCCTCTATCGACTTGCTAATATGGTGAGCATCTGGGTCCCAATCCCGGCCTCAATAGTACCGATGGATTATGGCGAGCATCCGGGTCCTAGTCCTAGCCTTGACCATATTAAGAATTCGAGAAAGCAGTCGGGTGCCAATCCCAGCCTCGGTCTCTAAAGCTTTCATGGCTAACTAATTCTTGGAGATTCTTGGTTCGAGGATAATATGGTTCTTAAGTTCTTGGTATCATAGATTCTCAGTTCCTAGTATTTGTAGTCATAGTTATTCTGTGTACCATCGGGCTTATAGGGATTCATTCGGGTTTTATTTAAACTTGCGCATGAGTCTTCCGACAGGCTTGTAGGGGCCCAGTTGGGTGTAGCTAGTTGTAGTCCTCCTAGTTTGTATCTTCCTGTTCGTTGGGATATTTACCTTCCTTACCTTAGATGCTTATTGTGACTCTTGTTTAGGCTTATTCCTATCTTTTATACTGTTTTTACCTTTCATGCTCAGTCAGCCTATGATGCCTACTGGATACCTTATATCTGGTACTCATAATACACTCTACATCTATTTTTGTAATGTAAGACCGAGTACTAGCTACCATAGCGTATAAATCAAGCCTATAGCTACAGGTTCCAAAGACCAAGGTGAGCACTTACCATTTTGAAATCATTTCTGTCTCTTTCAGCTTGGATGGCCCGTCTTATTGTACTTTTGAAACTAGCCAGTGTTGTATATATATTTTGATCCACTTTTGAGACTTGTACTCATTTTATTTTGGTAGAAGCTCTGTACTAGTGACTTTTAGGTTTTGGGAAGGATTTAGTTTTATGTATTTTTTATATATTTTAGGCCAAACCCATCGGTGACCCCTTAAAGTTGGCACCAACTTTCACTTAGACACCTAAACCAGGAGATGTTCATTTTAGACACCTAATGTAAGGGTCTGATGTGTCATTTTGATACATTTTTGACAATCACCAAAATATATTAAGTGTGTGTACTACACTCGTCTGACGTGTTAAAAACAATAAATTAAATAAAGACACGTGACATAAAAAATAATTATCAAATAATATCTTTTGAATCGAAAAAATGACCAATAATTTAATGACACATGGTATTTTTTTATCCAAAAAATATTAACAATTATTAACCCCCACCCACCCCGCTGTCATCTTTCCAACCCTACCCACCCCACCCACCCCAACCCCACCCTAACATCAACCCCTCCTCCACTCCTCCATTATCTTCTCCAACCCACCCACCCAACTCCTCCCCACCCAACACGATACATACATCCAAGTTAATAAAAAAAACAAGAACAAACAAGTTCAACAGATAGAAATATGGCTGCTTTTGATTTTGTGAGGTGTTTTTGCATTTTCTATACTTTTTCAATTTTGTGAACTTTCATATGGAAATTTCATAGGCTCCGAGTAGTTCTCATAATCCCTATTGTGAATTATCACCTGAAACTATGGATGAAAAAAGCAAAAGATTTTTCCAAATAATTTCAACAGATTATCGGTCACATAAGAAGAGTACAGATTTAGTATATTATATAAAAAGGAGCTACACAGAGAAAAAGAAAGGGAAAAAAAAGAAAAAAGAAAAAAAGAATGGTTTTTTTAGGAGAACTTGCTAGTCTTCTTCTACCGCTAATAATGGAGGTTAAAGGGGAGTGTTAAAATGAAGAAGAAGAAGAAGAACAAATATTTTTTTAAGAAAAACAGCTTCTACGCGCCTTAGAGAGGTGGAAAACACGCGAGTTGCCAACTGTCAAATAAGTGTCAAGATGACACATTCTACCCTTAATTGAGGTGTCTAAAATCAATATCTCCTGGTTTAGGTGTCTAAGTGAAAGTTGGTGCCAACTTATTGGGGCCATCGATGGGTTTGGCTTACCTATCTATGGGGGGGGGGGTTATAGTAGGTGTCATCATGACCTGAGAAATCGAGTTGTGGCATTATTATATTTACAATTTTCTACTATTGTTGTTATTTCTATTACTGTTAATTTTATGACCGATTTAACCATCATGACAAATTCAATCGTTGAAGTCTACTTCTACCATTGTCGTCATCTTATTTTGAAGTTTCTTACTTATTAAATTAGTTATAAGTCAATATTTTGCTAAATCATTAGCAAAAAGTTATAATACTAGTATTATAACTTCCTACGTAATAATTATATGTTACATCAAATATTCAATTAGAAGTTTGAAAGAATTGATTTGAAGAAGGGAAAGACCCATATGTCACGACTCAAGCCTAGGGCCTAGAAGTGACATGGCGAATGGGACGCACGCAGGTACCTCACCCAAGCCTCTTACCATTCAATAAGCATTTTATCAGTATTGACATTAAAGCAAGCATAAATAAGAGGGTAATGGGACTAAGGGATTCAACAAAGAATAGAAGTCAAAGTCAAATTTAAACATCATATAGTATATCCAACAATACCTTCTACATTAAAGGCTTGGCGGGGGCTAAGACACGTCCCTAGCTCACCCTCAAGAGAAAAGTCAAAAGTAACACAAGCAACCCAATATTCTATACATGACATAAGGTAGAAAAGATAGGAGTGTTTTTCCCAAAACACGGGAACTCACCAAATAGTAGTAGACTTCAACGATTGAACTTAGCCACGGGGAGGAGAGTGTGGAGAGACACTGGTCCCTACATGGTGATATCATGTAGGCAAAAGTATGCATTAGTACTTTGAATATACTAAGTATGTGAGCATGCTATGCAATGAAGAACGTTATGACAGTTATAAAAAATATGCATAAGTGAATGCATGCATGAGGAATCATTATAAGAAACCTTAAAACATTCATTTTGTGGGAAGATGACTGTAACTGACATTTAAGACTATGCATGCTATTACATTGAATCCAACATAACCCCCCTACATTAGCATGGGGAGAATACTTGTCGGGTAGAGCTTTGTCAACTTTAATAATTTCTTTAACTTTAACTTTAGGGGCTAATTGTGGATCCACTAGCCTAAATAGCCTACAAGAGCTCCTATGTTGGCGCATAGTTAGTGCAATATGAGACTTTACGTAAGGACTCCTTAGGTCAAGTCCCCATCTATATGGTACATTCGGTGCTAGGTAAATCCCACATAATAGTATAAAAATATCATAATAACATAAGAATTCATATAACTTTTGACATCAAATCATCATTCGGTAGAATAACTCATTAAAACCTTTCATTTAATTAAATTATGTGAGAATTGTCCTTTAACATTGAATTCTTTCTTTGTCTAAGAAGCCCTTTCATCATTGTTCAATTATTTCATAACAACAACAACAACAACCACCCAGTGGAATCCCACAAGTGCGGCCTGAGAGGGTAGGATGTACGTAGATCTTACTACCTCATGGACATAGAGAGGCTATTTCCGAAAGACCCTCGACTCGTAAGACTCCCTTAAACATCAAACTTTCTTTTATAAACTTTCATTTGAAGTCAAAGCTTTCAACATAAGGAAACTAGGTGTTCGTTTCATATAACCTCCAAATATTTTTAAAACAATTATAGCATGCATGAAAGTGATGGAAATGCATCAATTTAATCATCTTAAAATAACCCACCATTTATACTTCAAAACTACCTTTATGCCTTCATATAAGAACCTTGATAAATCATTCATTCCGTGAAATTAATAGTCAATATACATCAATATAGGTACATAAACTTTACATAGAAAATAATCTATGCATTTGGAATCATCATGTAAAAACCCATAAGATTTCATCATTTAAATTGAATTACTAGGTTGAGAAAACACTTGGGCTCCATGGGTGGAAGAACCCATGAATGAAACCCACATACGTTGGAGCAATAATTCCTTAATGGAAAATTTGAAAAGAATTGGAAGATTGATCTTCTTGGAGTGAAACCCTATAATCTTTCATGAAGATGCAAGAGACATTGGGATAGAAGGATTTTTTATTGGGAAGTTGGTGTCAAGAAATGAGGGTTTTGGGAGGGTTTAGGGTCTTTAGATAGGTGAACCTTTGCCCTTAAAATGACTCCGCTTAAATTAAAATACAGGAAAAGAATAAAATGTCCCTTTTAAAATTTGGCCAGAACTAGCTTCATGGAGACCCCTTAAAGATCCGTGGTGTCCACCACGACCCGTGGTAAGGGGCCGTGATGATTGGCTTGGGAAAAGTTTTTGGGAGTTTGCAGGAGTGATCATCATTGATCACACCACGTTCCGTGAAGAGCTCCATGTCCCCTGGTGGTCCCCCGTGGTGCTTCACTTGGAATGTTTTTTGAGGGCTTTTAGAAGGGGTCACCATGGAGGGATTCATGGCCCGTGGTGTCCTCCACGGTCCGTGTTCCTCATCCTCGTCCATTCCCTGCAAGTCTGAGCTCTGAATTACCACCACGGTAATTCACCATGATATGTTGTACGTACCACAACCCATGGTCGACACATGGTGCCAATTTTCTGCATGTTCATTCTTGGTTCCTCATTTTAGGAATTTCCAAAATTTTGCGGTCTTACACCATGTCATTCAACCAATTATGCCATCCAATTTGGACAAAAGGATTAAATTTCTTACCCATCATCATCCCATATTTTACACCCAAAATGAGCCCAAATCAGCTAATTCAATCCCAAAATAATCCTAAATCAGCCAGTTCATTCCCTTTAAGTTCTAAAACACATTAGGTTTTATCTACTCCATTCTCAATAGTCGCAGCTTTCGCTTTCCCCTCTTAGACAAGATTCCATCTTTCTTTTCTTTCTAAATCAGAATGGTTTCACTATTTTCAGCTAAGTTTTCTATCTGTCTTTTTCATATTTAAATATCTTATAGAAAAGCCAAAACAATTGTGATTGTTGACCAAAAATTGCTGCAAAGTATGAAGTAAAAGGACGCTTTTGTCAATCTCTTCTCTGTCACATTTTGGATTTATCTTGAAGTAAGGATTTTGAATTTCAAACGACTTCAAATCCCGCTCAAATGAAGCCTACTTTTCACTTATAAATACACTCTTGTTCTTCAGCAAGACAATTTTTTTTGGGGGGGGGGGATGGGAGGATTGTTCTTATATCTCAGTTTAGCCAAGTTTTAAATCTCATTTTATTTTTGATAAAGGAGTTATGAATCTAAGACCTAAAAGACCCAGTCACTTCCCTATTATATATCCGACACTTGCATCGCTTCTTCACTCGCATACTTTGACCTTCCATATATTGGATTGAAGTTCTTTTATTTGGAGACTATTAGTTCCTTTTGGTTCACCTGTTGGAGGATTATTTATTCTACATTGCCTACTTTATATTTTGTATTAACTATGTTGAATTACTTTTGATATTCTAATCCGCACCTAGATTTACTCGACCATTTGGGATTATGAATAGAGTCAAACAATATTGATTTATGACCCTTTTCAAATGTAGTTTTAAATTCTAAATGACCCCTTTTTCAAATGAAGTTTTTAAACTGTAAATGCCTCTTTTCAAGTGAAGTTTTAACTTGTACCAAGTCCTTACCCCATCCAAAATGGTTTTCTTATTTTTGAAAGTTATTTAGTTGTAGACTTCAAATTTCTAATTTTTATGTAGTTAATGATCACCTTGACGCTAAGAACATTTATTTTTATAAATACTAAATGATTAACTAGCTTCTAATTGGTCACTATTTTTAGCTTAATTTATTAACTTAAGTTTGGATGGTTAACAATTTTTAATGGATCTTTAGGATGTCTAACCCCTTTCTTTTTAGAATTAATTGAACCTTTTTCTTAGAATATTTAATTGGTTAGATAGACCTTAACAATGGAGTTAATATTAGAAATTTTAGGTGCCCTAACTCACTCTTATAATAGTTAGGTGGCGACCCCTTAAATTAAGTTATTTATTTTAGGAATCATCAATATATTGTACTATAATATAACCTCGGTTAAAATGGGGTATAACTATAATACCATGTTACAGTTATCAAATACACTCCACAATAATCTAGCTAAATAATTATTGTTTTGTTTATCCTTAATTTCTGTAGATAAACTTACATAACTAAAAATATATCATGATGATAGTTGTCATGACCCAAATCCTCGATTCATGATGACGCTTACCATACCCACTAGTATGCAAGCCAATCCATGTCTCGGACCTGCTAGTAATGGAATGTAAGGGTACAAGACCAATAATTTAACTAAAAATAATAATAATTAAGAGGAACACAAATGAATAGCGGAAGCAAATCAAAATATATACAAACAAAAGATCCCTCCCAGAACCTGGAAGACACATGTAAGTAGCTACTAAGAAATTGAGTACAAGTTCCAAAAGTGGACCATAAAAACAATACTGTCTCAAAAAGCAAAAGATAGATAAGATACATATACAGAGGGAAATAGGTAAATCCAGAACATTGTGTGTTCACCATCGCCTCCGATTAAGATAGTAGCTAGCTTGAGATCAATGTTGATAGCTAGTACTCGGACCTGCATTATGAAAATAGATGTAGAGTGTAGTATGAGTACCAAAACAAGAGGTACCTAGTAGCCATCATAGTCCGACTGAGCAAGGAAAGAAAAACTAATCTGCAATGCAGAAACTAGCACAACTAGAGATAGGAACAAGAAATAAACAAGGTATGTACACGAGCGTACTCACACACAAAGAGAATGCAAAACTAACTAACTCCATCAGGCTCATATAAACCCGACAGGTACACTCGTGCACAAGTCTAAAAGTAATAACCCAAATAGACCCCCATAAGCCCGATAGGAGCAAGGATAGCTGAAGCGAGATGAAGAAATCTGATGTAGTACCAACATCATCACAATTTCCCAAAGACTTGAAACGGTCCATTCTAATGACTTAAAGCTTGAACCCGCAACATGAAAGAGCTAAGGACTAGAACTAAAGAAATTTAGGAGGTCCAGGAGTTGAGCTGAGATTTGAAAGTAACCAAGGACTTAAACACATGTTTTGATAATCGTGGAGTTGAACCATGTGCAAAAGAGACAGGGACTTGAACTGAGGCAAAACCACCAAGGCAAGGACTTGAACCATGCTTGGTGGACTGATTTGGGGAATTAAACCATAAGAAGAAGTGAAACGGTCAAAATTAGGATCAGAAGCCAACCGAGCGGCACAAAGAGTGCCCCTAATCTAGTTCCATAATGAAATCACTTTAGCGCAAACCACATCTAACTTGAATTGATGAATAGACTTGTATAACTAAGAATCAAGCGATGATGAACCGAAGAAATCTGTCAATTATGGATATAAGGTCCCAAAGTTGTGTAACTGCCTAGCTAAGGCTCAAACTATCAGACTCATGTCTGCTATATTAGTCTATAGGAAGGAAAGCCATTTGAAGCATCATTGGAGAAGTTCCAAAGCCTAACAGCACAAAAATCACGCAATTTTATAGCTATCACTAGTCTAAGCCTAGACTAAGGTAAAACATGCTTTCAAGGACATGAAACAAAGTCATAGTACATACCACAAGGTATGAATGATCAACAATAACAGGGGACCTACTTTGTAGTTCAAATTTCTCAAAAATAGAACCTACGAGATGAATTCTAGGAATTTAGCATGGTCGACACCCAAACACCTCCAAAATTATACAATTCAGTATATAATTGCCTAAACATGCACAGTCTAAAAAGGAAAAACTTATAGCCTATCTGTAGGACGACTGCACGTTCTCCAACACATGTAACCGGAGCTTTTCCCATCAAAATGGCCTCAAAATGATGCCATGCTATCAAAAATAGAATCACAACATCAATACGATTTTTTTAAAACCATAATTGCTAAATTTAGAAATGGACCAATTTTGGAGTAAAAAATGAAAAAGTAGGACCTGCTCCATAAATTACAGAATTGACTTCATGAAAAGCTCTTAAATGTTACCCCAAACGTATGTTCCAAAAAGGAAAATAATTCGGGGATCAAATCAGACCCCACAATAACATGCATAAAAATCACCTTTTTAGCTAAGAAATACATCAATGGTAGCAGCTCATGTATGAATTTTAACTCCAATAAATACTCCCTAACACTTCCTAACTGATTAACCACGAAGCCACGAATATTTTGGACACCTGGGACCTTGAATCGCCTAAAATGGAGCTCTCTAGCTATAGATACGGTGTTATAAAGCTTGAGAGTGAGAGATGATTGCGTCTAGTCTTAAATGAAAAGACAAAAAAAATTCATCGTGATCGTGAGGACAAGTGTTGTGATTGCAAAAACCTCGCTAAAATACCATCGTGCTCGCGAGGACTAGGTCTCGCAATTGCGAAGACCAATTGGGTTATTTGTTAACTCTTCATTGTGATTGTAGCCAAGGGCCATGCGATCACGATGCTTAGCACAGTGACCCTCCAATGTCTAGAAGAATCCATCATGAATAAATGAAGAAATCCACTTGCACCAGCAACGACTACAACAAAGAGGTTTCGGAAAAGTCCAAAACTCTAATAGGGTGCTCGAAATTCATTCAGAATTTCGTGCGCACAAACCAACCATGCTATGCAACAAAAATTCATGTTCCGGACTCAATGGCAGATCTGAAATTTCCATACGAGGTAATTTTAACAAAAAGTAGGCCTCATAACCATGTGCCATTTTGAGCCTAAATCCATAATGGGCCCCGAGATTAGATAAGAAGCCTCAGGAACCAAATGAAGGGTCGCTCTAGACCAAACTTGATATTTTGGAACTAACCGCACTAACAAAATTTTAATCCTAGCACATTTTCAATAATATTGACCAAAGTCAACCTTAGGCCAAATTTCATAGGCTAGAGTGTCAAATGGCCTCTAACATGCACCGATTGCCTTGATAGTCATGCCAACCATGCTACTAGCTTTATTTGGTAATTTTGGAGCAGATGAACCCGTCAGAACTCCATTCTGAAGTTTTTTAACTGAAGTAATAACCAAAGTCAACTTTTCAAGTTATAAAAGATCTAAATTATGGAAACGGATGTGAAACCCAAATGAACGGCCTGATGACCAAATAGTCAGTGCCAGCAAGTCATAAATGACTAGGTATTGGTACAAGATTACTTTAAACGGTGAAATGAATGCTTAAATTCAAAACTAATCTGGAGGGTCATTACAATATCCACTACTAAAATAACTTTCATACGCAAAAGTAAGAGTCAAGAAGTATATGAAGGCTCAAATAAGCAGGGAAACTGCTCTTAATTCTCTTACTCGGTCTCCCACGTAGCCTCCTCGATTGGACGATGCCTCTTATGGACCATAACCACAGGAATGGCTCTGGATCACAATTGTCTAACATCTCTAACTAAAATATCAAAATGATCCTCAATATAACTCAGAGGATCATCTAACTCAACCGTGTCATATTGGAGCACATCAGACTCATTTGGGACATACCAGCTATAAGACCTCGTAAGATGAAAAGTCGAATAAAAAAAAGAATTTTAAAGGAATTGGAAACTGACCCAAGTCTGCGAGTCAGTCTACGACTCATTGAAGTTATCATGGGTTGAAACTAGAACAATGGAGGTAAAAAAAGATTTGAAAATCTGGCTAAGGCAAAAAGTGAGGTTGATGAGTTCATTGACGACTCGTAGAGCAAATAACGACTTGTAAAAATGAGTCATTGTAGAAAGGAATGATGACCTATAGATTCAATCTTAGGACTTCATCTACGACTCAATAGGATAAGTCATAGAGAAGTTTACGACTCATAGAAATAAGTCATGATAAAACATCAGAGACCCTCAACTTGCAGGTTTTTTTTAGGCCTGCAAGATTTGTCACTTTGACAACTCGTAAAGACAATGATGAGTGTAAACATGACTCATAATGAAATTTTAGAGAATCTATTTTAAAGTCTTTCTCACGACCTGCAGGATGAGTCATTCCTATGACTCGTCAGTGCTTCCACGACTCGTAAGAGTCAAGTCGTATGGTAAAAAAATTGATTTAATAAGGGGTGGACTTATCTTTTCCCAGATTCGATTCAATCAACCTTGACACTTTTATGTCCATGTTCAAAGTCTATAAATACCTAATTCTTCAAAATCCCCTCACATTCAATTAACTCTTCAAATATATTCTAAGGCAACAAATCACATTCTCTCAAGGTTCCTCTCTAAGTTTCAAGCTAGGGTTTCAATCTCACTAAGGTTTTTCATCAATATTGTGGATATTTCATTAAGGTATGTGTGTATTGATTCATGAGTCCCTTTCACTCATGAAGTCCAAGGTTTTTTCAAAAATCTCATTACTTTTAAACTTCAATTTTTATGAATTATGTTGGGCTGATTCAATTTCATATAAAATTGTTATCTATGACCATTATAAGTATGTTTCTATATAAATTATATGATTTCAAGTTTTATAATGAATACCCAAGCATGAAGCTACTTCCTATGATGAATTTTAGGAATTTTGATTATGGAGTTCAATGTTTTCAAGGTATTCTTTTGATTATTAATTAAATTGATTATGTGTATGAGTTACACTCTAAATCCAAGTATGAACTATCATCATGAATTGCAGGTATGTTCAAGTTGTGATTTCCTTGCAAGTTATGAAGATAGGTGACTTAGGGCCTTATGTGGTGACCTAGGACCTAATAGTATGAATTATGCAAGTATGATTTATAATGATGAAAGGTCAATTCTCACATTGCAATTATATTATGAAATGAGCTATTCTATTAATTATAAAATTTATGAAAAAGTTATTATATATGTTAAGTATGTTACTATGTTATGGTGTTATAAAGCTTGAGAGTGAGAGATGATCATGTCTAGTCATACATTAAAAGACCAAAAAAACTTATTCATCTCGATCGTGAGGACAAGTGTTGTGATTGCTAAAACCCCGCTAAAATACCATCATGCTCGCGAGGACCAGGTCTCGCAATTGTGAAGACCAACTGGTCATTTGTGAACTCTTCATTGTGATTGTAGCCAAAGGTGTCATGACCCAACCCCATAGGCCGCGACTGGGGTCCGACCTTGACCCTCTTATGCGTATTTATCAACTACACTCAAGTTGAACTGTGTGCGAGGTGATACTATACACAAAAACCTCAATAGTTTAAAACTTTTTCAGGTACCTATAGCCTCTTTCATTCGTATCATATCATGAAAGGGCACGCGCCGATGAGGCTGCCATAACATAAAAATATTTACAACATGCCGTATAGGCACAACCGAAACAAACTTATAAACAACCAACATATACCTTTGTCTACAAACCTCTAAGAATAGTAACAACAACATATGGCGGGATAGGGCCCCCACCGTACCCCTAAATGTACAAATATATATTTTAAGTGACTAGTATCAAAAATTAGGCTCCAGAACAGTGAAGTACTTCCGACATAGCTGAGAGGAACTCCTAAGCTTATGGATCTCCAGAATGAACATCTATACCTGCAGGCATGAAACGCAGCCCCCCAAGAAAAGGGGGGTCAGTACGATATATGTACTGAGTATATAAAGCATAACACATCATAACTGAGACCATGACTGAAATAGGGATGCAGGGGATAAGTATAACAATTAACAATTTACTGTACCTGCACCTTAAGATACATAAATCATACACATCATCATATGCTGTGCCCAGCCCTCTAGTGGACTCGGTTTTATAATTATATTCTCATATTCATATGCCATCATATCATCAGGCCTTTCATTTCATCATATCATCATATACGGTATCATATCCTCGTATACGGTATAATCTTACCACATATGTCATCGTATCACATCCGGTTCATTATGGGGCTCGAGGTCACAATGTATTACTCTAATCTCATATACATGCCTACATAAAGTATCCGGCCCTTTAGTGAGGGACTCGGTGAATGGAGTGGTGTACGTCTATAGCGTACCATCATAATATACATACTGTACCTGGCCCTCTAAGGAGGGACTCAATGTTCATTCCTTATTTCGCCACATATGCTATCATATTACAGCCGGCACAGGACTCGGTGAATAATTATATCATCATAACATATAACATATATCACACCTCACGTACGGCATCGTCTCCTCGTGCGTGGAACTATACATATCCGGCCCGAGACGCAGTGAAAGAAGTAGTAAAGCTACGCCCGATATAATATCCGGCCCATCGTGGGATGCGAAGAAAGAAGGGTTACAAGATGCACAAGTAGAGTAGTGAGAAACCATATGCAACTAAGTCCTTATCTGAGACTCGATAAAACTGTCAAGTGAACCATCACCTGAAGACCAGGAAGGTACTTATCCGAAGTGCCCTTTAGATGTCATTAGGCTTACATCAGTTGGGGCCTCAGGAATCACAGACATGCATCAAGATAATGCCACATAGCTTATGCAATCAGAAAGATGGTTTATGCAATCAAAGACACAGTTATGCAATCAGAGACACAGTTATCCAATCAGAGACATTGATTGTTCAGAGCCTTCAAGGAAAGGAGCTTGTATCTCCACTTACTATTCACTATATAGCAGGCTCGGGAATAAAGATTTGACTACTTTCAGACTCTAAATGGTCAGAAGTGACTACAAGTCACTAGTTACACTCAGAGTTCATAAATAGAATTACCTCTAAACCCATATCATATATCATTTCACTTAAAAGTTAATTCATCCTAAAGGAAAGAAGAAATAGGCTTTATATGTACTAGTTTCCATCACATAGAAGACTTAAAGGCAATGACTCAGCTATTACAGGGGTTCCAATATCAAGAAGTAAACGAGAGTCTCGACTCATACTCAGGCATTTACGAATAGATTAAATCCCAAATATCATATTCATATCATTTATAACTTATATCTAAGACATGCCAAAAGAAAAGAGAAATAGCTCTACATACTTATCCCAAAAATACGCCAAAAGAAAGCTTCACATACCTTGTCTGAGTTATTCCTTATCCTGTTCGCCTCATCGTCCTTTGAACCTATTAAATAGGAGAATAATATGCATATAAACTCTTCTTAATTTTCCAGCATCTTAGGTTACACCTTAATATTAATGGAATCTATTTCCTTAGTCGTTTCCTCGACTAGTTCTTTAGTTTGTTAAGTCGTTAACGAAAATTGGGTAGCACCTTCCCTATAATGTGCCCTATACGAATTTCCAACCATGTCCTTAGCACCTGAAGCCAACCAACAATACAACCAGCATCCCATACATATACATATTATGACAACATTACACAATGTAAACCCCCAACAATTTACTCGAACTAAGATACCAAAACTAGAGTTTTAATCTTTCTTTCGCGAATCTTTTAATTGCAAAGAGGAGGGTCGTGTGGATGCAACCATAAGATACAACACCTCATTTAGAGAACTTTTAGACTCTGCAACACTCCACAACACAACCAGCAGCAGCCCCCACGCGCACAACACCTTATTTCGACAACAATTCACTTCTAGCGACTACAATTTAGTTTATTCCGAATGCTGAACTTTTCAACCGTTTTCCCCAACTTCCAGCAGCCCGTAAGGTGTGTAATACACCCCAATTTAACATAATAAACTTCAAATTATCGGGGAAGAACTTACCTTTCCCGAAATTGGCTAAAACTTGCCGAAATCGCGCCTCAGAATTTTTTTTACGTGCTGAATCGTTGTGGCAGCTTGCTGTCTGATTTTTGCTGCACCAAATCCTAATTTTATACTAATAATACTTCCATATCATTTTATTATACACTAATTAATTAATTTACGGAATGAAAATGGGACTTACCTATTTTTTCTCCCAAGCCGTCGAGATTTTCTCCTTAGCTCTTAGGTTTTTTTTTCACGTTGCTTGCTGGAAATTTGTGAATGAACTGAAGATTTTTGGATACATATCAACTTATATGGGTGGTCCCAAGGGGTGACACGTGTCATCTCCTAAGGGGGACACGTGCCCAGCCCCTATTGGGCCACCGTATCCATGCATTCCATGTGGGGATGCCACGTGGCAGTGGGGCTCACCTCCCCCAAGCAAGTGGGTCACCTGCTTGCATAGGTGCTTCCATGTGTCACCCTCCCATTGGCTGCCCCGCACAATTTTTTTTCCTCCTCGTGGGTTCGTAATCTCGTCTCACTTTAAGAGCCTATGAAACCCTTATTACGTAAGCTTGGTATGTAATCAAGTAACTCACGTATGTAAGACTTCAACTTAGTAGTTTACGTAGATAAGTCGAGTCCTACGACCCGTTACTTGGCCTCCAACTCTTTCCGACTTCTCTTGACCCTATTTCCAACCTTCCCTAAAATGGGGTGTCACATTCTCCCTTCTTAGAGTTGTTCAATAGGGCTATAACTTAAGTAGCTCACATACTAGCTTCTAAGTAACTTAAGGAACCTTCCGAGACTTAGTGGCAGACATGAAATTTAGAATTTCAGCACACAAACGAACAATGATATGCCACTAAAATTCATGTTCCGGACTCAATGGCAGATATGAAATTTCCATACAAGGTCATTTTAACAAAAAGTAGGCCCCATACCTATGTGCCATTTTGAGCCTAAATCCACAATGTGCCCTGATATTAGATAGGAAGCCTCGGGAATCAAATGAAGGGTCGCTCTAGACCAAATGTGACATTTTGGAATTAATCGCACTAAAAAAAATTTCATCCAAGCATATTTTCCAATAATATTGACCAAAGTCAACCTTAGGCAAAATTTCAAAGGCTAGAGTGTCAAATGGCCTCTAACTCGCACTGATTTCCTTGATAGTCATGACAACCATGCTACTAGCTTTATTTGGTAATTTTGGATCATATGAACCTGTCAGAACTCTATTCTGAGGTTGTTTAACTGAAGTAATAACCGAAGTCAATTTTTCAAGTTATAAAAGCTCCAAGTTATGGAAATGGGCGTAAAACCCAAATGAACGGCCTGATGACCAATTAGTCAGTGCCAGCAAGTCATAAATGACTATTTATTGGTACAAGATTACTCTAAATGATGAAATGAATGCTTAAATTCAAAACTGATCTAGAGGGTCATTAGAACATCCACTACTAAAAGAACTTTCATACGTGAAACTAAAAGTTAGGAAGTATATGAAGGCTCAAATAAGTAGGGAAACTGCTCCTAATTCTCTTTCTCGGTCTCCCAGGTAGCCTCTTCGATTGGACGATGTCTCCTAAGGACCTTAACCACAGGAATGGCTCTGGATCACAACTGTCTAACATCTCTGACCAAAATAGCAATATGATCCTCAATATAACTTAGAGGATCATCTAACTCAACTGTGTCATAATGGAGCACATCAAACTCATTTGGGACATACTAGCTAGAAGACCTCGTAAGATAAAAAGTCGAACAAAGGAAAGAATTTCAAAGGAATTAGAAACTGACCCAAGGAATTAGTGAGCTCGGAAACTTGTTTAGGAGCTTCGTGTGAGGTAAATTCACTAACATAGCTGTTTCCATTATCATTTTCGGATTGGAAATTTGATGAATTTTGGAGGATTGTATATTGGCCATTTTACCTAAATTTTTAGTGATTTTTGAGGCCAAATTCTAAGTTTTTCTACAAGGAAAATCGTAGTATGCTTGGTTTGGGTCGTGGGAGTTTCATTTTTTTTAAATAACTGCTTATAGATGCTGCCATGGGTTTTTTTCTTTAGCTTGAAATATGGTAATTTTGATGCATGTGGGGTTGCAACTAATTCTAGTGCATGAATTGTATTTCTTTTTGGAACACAAGCTTGGGGTCTAGGACCTAATTTTAGGGTTAATTCTGAAATTCTGGATGCAGATCCCATATTTCCTGTTTGGACTCCAAAATTGGTCTGTCTTTGAAAATTGTGGATTTAGTGTCTAAGAAATTATAATGATGTAGTGATTCTATTTTTGATAGTATAACAGTGTTACGAGGGCATTTGGAAAGATAAAACTCAAATTCCATGAGTTGGAGCATGTGAGGTCAACCTAAAGGTAGGCTATGGTTTTCCCCCTCTTTAGACTTACCATGTTTAGGAATTTTTATACTTTTTTATGAGTTTGAAGGGTTTTGGGTGTCGAGCATACCAAATTCTTATATTTCATGACCTAGGTGTTATTTTCGGGGTATTGTTGGACTGTTAAAGCATTTTTACGGTTATTATTGATCATCCATACCTTATGGTATATACTGTTCCTTTGGTTATGTATTTGGATGCATGTTTGGCCTTAGTCTAGCTTAGACTAGTGTTCCTTAGACTTGCGTGGTTTTGGAGGCCGTTGGGCCTTAGAATTCCTCCGATGTTGTTTTGGACAGCTTCGCTCCCTGTAGACTAATATAGTAGACTTGATTATGATAGTATGAGCTTTAGCTAGGCAGTAACATAGCTTGGGAACCATACCTCCATAATGCCCTATTCCCCTATCGGTCTTGTATCTCTTGGTTCTTGATTCTGGAAGTCCTTTCGACAATTTTGGTTGGGTGTGGTTTGAACTTGAGTGATTCATTAATTACGCTCAATTTAGGGGGTACTCCACCTGATGCTTGGTTGGTTGTTAATCCTAATTCAGACCGACTTGCCTCTATTCGTGGTTTAAGTCCCCATTTAACTCCACCTGGCAGGGTTCAAACCCCTTCCTTAGTATTATAGCCTTAGTTCATGTCTGTCGCTCTTCATTTAGTCGTGGTTCGATCCCACCACCTTTATTATCACTTTGGTTAAAGTCCATCGCTCTTCACTTAGCCGTGGTTTGATCCCACTCCCTCTATACAACTTCAGTTCAAGTCCTTCGCTCATTACTCACTTTGGTTTGATTCCTTTCTACTGTTACCTTGATCTAGCTTACAAATGGTCAAATCCATGATTATATGTCACTTGGTTCAAGTCCGTAGTTTCTTTCAAATCTTAGTTCAGGTCCCTGATCCTCTGATGAATCATTGGTTCAAGTTCTTATCTATTCTCAACTTTGGGCTAAGGTTTTAGTCTCTCAGGATGGTTCGGTTGAAGTCTGGGAAATTTATGGCATTGTTGGAACTTTATCAGAACTGCTTTTTTTACTTCAACTGTCTCTGATCCTGGCTTACGGGGGTCCATTTAGGTTGTTACCTTAGATTTGTACATGAGTGTACCCATCGGGTTTGTTAGAGCCTAGTGGATTTAGCTAGTTTCTTTTTCTTTGTGTGTTGAGTACACTCGTGTACATACCTACATTTAGTTGTTTCCCTATCCTTGGTTGTGGTTATTTTCTCTTATTTCAATTTACTTATGCATATCTTGATCAGTTGGCCTATGATACCAATTAGGTAACTGTTGTTAGGTACTCATACTACATTCTGCATCTATTTTGTTGATGTAGGTCCGAGTAGAAGCTACCGTCGTTAATTCAAGCCAGTCGCTATCTTGATTGGAGGCGAGGGTGATTACATAGTGTTTTAAAGTTACCCATCTTCTCTGTACATATATGTTGCCCATCTTTTGCTTTTTGAGACAACCTTGATTTTGTGGTCCACTTTTGGGACTTGTACTCTTTTTGGTAGTATCTTTGTACATGTGACTTCTAGGTAGAGGGATCTTTTTATTTGTATATATTTCATTGAAATTCATCCATTTAGTTATGTTCTTGTTATTTCATTATGGTTCTTAGTTGTATTGTTGGTCTTCTACCCTAACATTCCATTACTCATAGTTTTGGGATAAGGGTCAGCTTGCCTACTGGAGGTTCATAGTAGCTGCTATCATGACCTGAGAAATTGGGTCGTGACAAGTTGTTATCAGATTTACTATATCAATCTATAGGGAAATAAGCCATTCGAAGTATGGTCGAAGAAGTTTCAAGGCCTAACGGCACCAAAATCACACAAGTCTATGCCAATCAATAGTCTAAACCTAGACTAAGGCCAAACATGATTTCAAAGAAATAAACCAAAGTAATGGTGCACATCACAAGGTATGGATGATCAAAAATAATAGGGGGCCTGCTTTATAGTCCAAATTTCTCAAACATAGAGCCTAAGACATGAATTCTAGGAATTTAGCATGCTTGGCACCCAAACACCTCCAAACTCATATAATTCAGTATACAAATGCTTAAACATTCTCAGTCTAAAGAGGGAAACCTTATAGCCTACCTGTAGGCCAACCACACGTGCTCCAACTAACGTAATTGGAACTTTTCCCTTTGGAACAGCCGCAGTATGCTTCAATGCTATTAAAAATACAATCACAAAGTCAAAACAGTTGTTTTAACATCAAAATTACAAAATTCGAAAATAGACCAATTTATGAGCCAAAAAAGGGGAATGTGTGACCTGCTCCATGAATTATAAAATTATCTCTATGAAAAGCTCCTAAATGCTACCCCAAACTTGAGTTCTAAAAAGGAACACAATTCGGGGATAGGATCAAACCCCACAACCACATGCAAAAAAATACCTTTTTAGCTAAGAAATGCAACAATCGCAGAAACTAATTTACGAATTTTACCTCTGATAAGCCTTCCTGACATTTCCAACCTGATTAACTAAGAATCCATGAAGATTCCAGATGTTTGAGGCCATGAATCTCCTAAAATGGCGATCTCTAGCTCTATATATGGTGTTTTAAATTTTGACTGTGAGAGTTTATCGCATCTAGTCTTAAATTAAAAGATAGACGAACTTGTTCATATCGATCACGAGGACAAGTGTTGCGATTGTGACAACCCCACTAAAATACCATCACGATCGCGAGGGCAAGATCTCGCGATTGCGAAGACAAACTAGGTCAACTCCCAGTCAACCCTCCATCATGATCGCGGCAAGGGGACATGTGATCATGATGCCTACCATATTGACCCTCCGTGATCGCGAAGGCTCCATAGCTAATATGATGAAGAAAGCCACGTGCACCAACAAATACAACAACAAGGAGGTTTTGGCAAAGTCCAAAACTCTGATAGGGTGCTCAAAATTTGTTCGAAATTCCATGCATGCAAATGAACTATGCTACCCCACCAAAATCGGCATTCTAGACTCAATGGCGCATCAACAATTCCCATAGAAACTCATTCTAACAAAAGTGGGTCCCATATCCTAGTGTCATTTTAATCTAAAAATCACAATGAACCTCAGGATTAGATAGTGTCACGACCCAATTTCGTAGGCCGTGACTGGGTGCCCAATCTAGACACTCGCGTATACACCTGTGAACCGTAAGTAAGCCTATCTTCTGAGAGACCATAACTTGTCATTTAGGCAGCATAACACATAAGCCGACGAGGCTATCACGGCAAAGGGAACGTCCCAAAATAAAAATCATATGGACATAATCGAGCACACATACATACACAACCCACACACTTGTCTACAGACCTCTAAGAATATTAACAGTAACATATAGCGGGACAGGGCCCCTGACTTTCAACAACAACAATAACAACAACCCAGTGAAATCCCACATCGTGGAGTCTGGAGAGGGTAAAGTGTACGCAGACCTGACTCCTACCAATGTAGGACAGCTGTTTCTGAAAGACCCTCGGCTCAATAGAAGCATAGAAAAGTGGTTGGTGTATAAACAAATACATACATAGAAGGTTTGGTACCAAAAATCAACTCTGATTCAATGAAGCTTCTTCCAAACTTGCTGAGTGGAATCCTAAGCTGGCGGATCCCCGAAATTCAATTTAAAGACTTAATAACACGAAATTCAATATTAAATTAGATAAATTTGAACATTACATAAAAGTCTATCAGATTTAAAAATAAGAAACACTCAACGAATGCAACTCAATAAGTTTACAAACATACTTGAGATAAGGATTGAAACTTTAATGATAGTTACCGATGTCAACGGTTATATGTAAGGTAGTGGTACTAAAAATCATGGTGGAAGATTGGACATTTGTATCACCGAATGAATGTCACATTAAATCGAATAACCCACTTTCATAATTTGGAACACTTCGTCAAATGGATTATTCTTATCGAATAAAAAAATTGATCTAATGATCTTTACAGTTTTGAAAGGAAAATGTAACTTCTCTTCCTTATCCATATCCAACAATTCATTGTATTCTCTCTCCTTGTCTTACAACTCTTAATCAAAGCTTCCAGTAGATTTAGCGTCGGTTTGTATCCTTCGAAAGTAACCTTAATATGTATAATTATCGGTCCGTTGTATTTCCTCTTCTTTTTCGCTCCTTGCCCCATAAGTCATTGTTTTCTATCTCATTCTTATAACACTCTAAATCAAAAATGACATATCTACAATAATATTCAAATATAAAGGCCATTATTATTGTATTCATACCTCCTCATTCTTGAAATAATCTACATCATTTTTTAAGCTTTTGACACTTGCTTTTGTTATATATATCATGTCCCCAAATTATTCAATCTTTAATCATTTCTTTAAGCTTTTTTTTCTTCTTGAATTTCTGAAAAGTGATCAAATCGTGCATTCGACCTCATATTCTGTTTGAACCTTTTCTATCTTTTCAATAAAGAACACCTCATCATACCTAACTACAAATCAGGTCCATATTGCAAAAACCAAGATGAAATTCATTTGAGTGGGTTAAAATTTACTCTATATTCGCTATTATTCATCCATTCAACAAAAAAATCAGTAAAATGTTATAACAATAAGCAATATACATGATAAGATGAACCATAGTAACATAACAAACTTGTCAACAACAGGAAAAACATTAAAAAAATGATGAAAGTTTCTTAATAAAAACATCATAAGAACAATACAGGTTGATAATATCACATAGAAACATCATAGCCATGTTACAAATAAGACATCAAATAAATAATGTAATTTTTTCTTCAGAATTATGAGGTTTTATATAATTATTTGAAATTCATGAATTAAAAGTATGGGTAAATGAATAATAATATGAATTGCCCAGCCTATTTGTGATAATACGATCAGTTGCCATGAAACCACAAAATATGAAGTTAAGGGTCATAAATAACTTAGAGCTAAACTAGATAATTCATACCCATATGTGTACAACTGTTACGATTTCCTCACTTTAAAAAAATCAATATATCTATAAGATCTTTATGGTACTGTCTTTCCTAATTAAAAAAAAGTGCTTTAAGGTAGGAAAGTGCAGACACAATAATCACCCACAAATTAACAATGACTTGCTTTCTTTAAAATTCTAATCCTTCTTGATCATATGGGGATATTTTTGAACTTCTCTTTGATGAATATTAGTTTCTACTAAAATCAACAAATAAAAACAATTTAAAGTTCATACAAAATACTTAAAAAGATACGATCATACATAAAATTTGGTTCAATATATAGTTAACTCAATATGATGCTTAATCTGAAACCTTTTAATTAGAAGTTATCACTAAACTTCTAATGCTTGATTAGATTTTCGATTAATCTATCTGCAAGAGTAGAGCTCACAATTGAAATGCATTCAACCAAGGTAAAATGTTTTCCTTTCTCAAAATTTTGGCTTGTTATTGACATTGCTTTTACATAAATTTTAATTTTTTTCTCATCAGTGTATCAATTTTAATACATTATATTCAATTAGAAAGACTCGCATAAAGAAACTAAAAAGTTATTGTTGAACACAATTTTGACCCTCCTTTCTTCAAATTACATTTTATTTAAGCTTCTAAGTTAATAATTATTTTACCATTATATCTTATTATATTTATGATTTTCTACTGTTATTGTTATTGTTATTATTATTACTATTAATTTTATGATCGACATTTTTTTATATAGTAATAAAGTTACCTTTTTAACTTTCTATTATCGTGATATTATTTTATGTTTTTTACTTATTAAATTAGTTATAAGTCAATATTTTGCTAAATCGTTAGCAAAATATTATAATATTAGTATTTCATTTCTTACAAACTAATTATGTGTTACATCAGTTATTAAATTAGAAGTTCAAAAGAATTGATTTGAAGAAGGGAAAGACCCATATCATTCAGCCAATTGAACTACCAAATTTGGCCAAAAGAATTAAATTTCTTAAGTCATCATCAGCCCATATTTTACGGTTAAAATAATCCCAAATCAGCTAATTCAAGCCCAAAATGAGCCCAAATCAGCCATCCCATTCCCTTTAAGTTCGAGAACACATTGGGTTTTATCTTCTCCATTCTCAATAAGCACAATGCCCTTTTCCCTCTAAGACAAGATTCCAACTTGCTTTTCTTCCTAAATTAGAATGGTTTCAACATTTTCACCTAATTTTTCTCTCTCTCTTTCATATTCAAATGTCTTCTTGAAAAGCCAAAACTTTTGTGGTTGTTGACCAAAAATCGTCGCAATGTATAAAGAAAAATGACTATTTTCTCAATCTTTTCTCTGTCACATTTTAGATTGTATTTAAAGTAAGCATTTTGAATTTCAAATGTCTTCAAATACCACTCAAATAAAGGTTAGTTTTCACCTCTAAATACACTTTATTCTTTAGCAAAATGAAGTTTTTGGGGACCCTAAAAAAACTCTATATGTTCTTATTCTTATTTCTCAGTTTAGTCATGTTTTAAATCTCGTTTTATTATTGGTAAAGAAGTTGTGGATCTGAGACCTCAAAGTCCCAATCACATCCCTATAAAAGATCCGACATTTGCATCGCTCATTCACTCGTTGTCACGACCCGAATCTATTCCATGATGGCGCCTACTACTACCACTGAGTAGGCAAGCAAAATAGAAACCAAACGGAAGTCAAACCAAAATTTAAATACATGATTAATAACATAATAAGGTGGAAGGAAGAAGAATATAAAAAAAGATAAGTTGGGGTATAGATATGTAAATATGATACAAAATATACAAAAGGTTCGATAGTGACCAAATATGATGAATTGACATTAGACAAAACCCCTAACCTAGTGTTACCTATACAAGAGCTACTAAGTACAAAAGATGATAATATATACCAATATACAATGCAGAACTGACTATCCAAAATACAATATACAAGTCAAAACAAAAGACAGAATATACTAATTCTCTAGAAGCCGGGAGCTCACCACAATCCAAATCTGGCAAAGGTACAGATGATCAAGCGCGTGTTGATGGTGTCTAGAACTAGGAGCTGCATCAAAAAGATGCAGAAATACACTACGAGTACCAAAATATAGGGTACTTAGTAGGCATCATAGGCCGACCGAGCTCAGAAAGAATAAATATATAAAAAGTAGTACGATGATACTAATAATAACAGTGGAGAAACATAAAACTATGATCTCAGGAAAAGGGGTAAGGGAAGATCATCCAATAATCAAGTAAATCCAAGAATTCAAGTAATTGTATTAATAATCTCAACTCATAACACACTGGAAGAATGCACAAACTTAAGCTTGTTGTTTTGGCTCAACAACCTCCTAAAGTAGCATAAAGCGGCCATAATAGACCTTCGAGCTCATTAATAAAAGGGTCTCTCAGAATCATACCTCGAGCTCATTAACATAGAAATAATAACTCAGAATATGTATCAATGGGCTGCTCGGAATTCACACCTCGATCTTATCAATTGAAATAAAGTATAGCCCAAAGTCAATTAATGGGCTTTCCGAAATTATACCTCGAGCTCATCAATAATAAATTTCCATAAATAAGATATTTCCGTATTTTGTTGAATCTCTCATATTTATTCATCAACCAAAAGTACCATTATCATCTTTTATTAGTTTTTTTAAAAAGGGTTTTAAACACAGGTGAGGTAAATAAGACAAATAGCATGTCATAAGTCATACATCACTCACCTGAGACTCTGGTGTACCGAAATCATGGATTCAGACCCAACATTTCAATATCATAAGCAATCAAGGCATAAGCATATGCAAAAAATCACAAGGAGAGACCAAACGACACCAAACAAGACCAACAAGTAGCATCCTAAGTTCAAAACACCTAGGAGAAAGTTCTAAGGATTCTAATAGATGTAAAACACATCAACATATCACCTAGACTAAGACTTCAATGGCTAAAACCCAAACTAGTTACTGACGATGATCATCAATTCCAAATTTCTCAATAGGATATCAACACCTACATCACCGACCTAATAACACATTTTAACTCAAAATATTCCAATTCTAACCAAGTCATATCTAACAAGAGTAAACCATAACCTATGTTAAAGCCAAAACCGCTCACGAACTAGTAAACTTGTACTTCTCCCTTTTGAGCCGCCTCTGAAAGATGCCACTCTATCGAATTAGCAAACAACACATCAAAACAAAGCCAACGATACCCATGTTGCTATAGTTAAAAATAGAACCAAAATCGGGTCAGAATTTGACATTGGGACCCATGCACGAAATCGAAAAATCAACTCTATTATGAGATCCCAAATAATCAAGGAACTTGTGCCCCAGAAATTGACACATTCTGAGCACCGGAAGAGCTCTAACAGCCCCACTAATTTCAAGCCGTAGAATAGCCAAAAATGCAAGGATAAAGGGCAATTTACATCAAAGGAAGCCTTTGATCCTAATTATGAACGTACCAATGAATTCCCCTAAGAATCTGTATAATTTAGACGTTTGAATCACCCAAATCGCCTATATATAGAGAGAAAAATTGAGTTTGGAAGTTAGGGACAAAATTTGGAAAAAAAGAGACCAAAAATAGGCCACTGATATCGTTTAAGACAAACCCCGGTGTTCGCTTAAGCTACCACCTCAAAGCGTCAGGCATCGCTTTGGAGACACTAGGTCGCTTAACCGACAAGTCGCTTTAGTGATGGATGATCTCTTTACCGATAAGCAACCTCCTAAAGGCACTCGCTTCAGTTACCAGGAGTCGCTTTTGGGATGGCACTAGATGCCTGGAGGTGCAAAATGAGCTTGTCATGCCAAATTCTCCAATTGGGTGTTTCGAATTCATTTAGAACGCCGTGCATGCAAAAAGGATATGCTACCTATTATACCCCATACTTTTGTACCTTGGAAGGTTCTTAAGCTTCTTAATAGGCTCTTAAGTTTCTTGAAAGGTTCTTAAGTTTCTTAGAAGTCATCATGTGAGCCGGATAATCTATAATGCTACCAAATAATTCTAAGGAAGGGAGAATGTAACACCCCATAGTAGGGAAGATTGGAAATATGATTATAAGAATCAGGAAAAAGTTGGAGGCCAAGTAATGAGTCATAGGAATTGACCTACGTACATAAGCTACCTACTTGAAAATCTTACATACTTAAGCTACTTGAGTACATACCAAGCTTACGTATCAAGGATTACATAGGTTCGTAAAGTAAGATGAGATTACGAACCCATGAGGGGGAATAGAGAAGGTGACACGTGGAAGCATGGGAGAGTTCCACGCGGCAGCAGCTGGAGCAAGAGGTGAACCCCTACATGCCACATGGCAGCTCAAGGTTGGAGGAGGTGGGGTGTTGGCCCAATGAGGGCTTGACATGTGTCACCACTTATGGTTTAACATGTGTCACCCCCTAAAGTAGACTATATATATAATTTTTATGGTCATAATTATCCAACAATTCATTATTATCTTCAAAATTCTAGAAAACACTAGAGAAAAAAGAAGAGAAGAAACTCCAGCTAGAAGAGAAAGAGAGCCACGGTTTTGGAAGGAAAAAAGAGGTAAGTTCTCCGATTTCGTTCCGTAAATAAGTTATATATGGTATACCACGAAGGTATGAAGGTTTTAGTAATATAAATTTATGATTTGAGGCAGCACCAAAAGAAAAACAAGCAGCCACAAAGTTTTAGTCGCGCTAAAGGAACTTCCGAGGCAAGTTTAGCGAGTTTTGGGAAAGGTAATGTTTTTCCTTTAAAATTGGAGTTTGTGATGTTATTAGGTATATTAACTGTCTTAAATAAGGTTTTACGTGGAAAATTGTATAAGGATGCTTGACGTTAGAAAAAAACTAAATTGAAGTTGTTATAGTCAAATCAAAGTCGAGTAGTGTGTTGTGATTGTGGTGCTGAGGTTGCAGCTGATTTGGTTGCGTGGTGAAGGGATGGATTGTGTTTTAAAAAAGGTTTGGGTTCTTTTGGTTTCAGCCACATGACACTCCATTTCATATTGATAAAGGTTTTACGAAATGAAGATTAAAAACTCTATTTTGTTATCATAGTTTTAAGCGAGTTGTTTGGAGTTTGTATTGTGTAAAGTTGAAGTGATTTACTTATAAATATGCTGCTGGTTGTTGTTTATGGTATTTTTGTTGATTTTTTGGCCGAGTTGAAATCTCGGGGATGTTGAAGTTATAGGGGAGGTGCTGTCCAATTTTTGGTAACTTCGGAGCTAGTAATAAGCTAGTTAAGGGAAATGGATAAGGAAATGATTCCTATGGATACGTGGTTGTAGAGTTGGAAATTAGAAAGTTAAAGGTTATTAATCTTAGTATTACTCTCATTTTAAATAGGTTCAAAAGACGACGAGGCGAACGTGGTGACGGGTAATCCATAAGAGGTATGTGAAGCTACCTTCTTTCTCTTGGCATGTTTTTGGCATAAGGATGTAGAGATATCCTTATTTTCTTTTGGCATTTCTTAGATGTAAGTTATGAACGATATATATATGAAGCTTGGGGTAATTATATTCATGATCTCTGAACATAATGCATGACTCATAATTCTGGTTTACTTCTTAATCTTAAGGCTCTTAAGGTAGTTGAGTTATCACCCTCGAGTCTCCTATATGATGAATACTAATTGAATGCATAAGCTCCTATTCCAAAGGGTATCTATGATGACGAACGTCTCCAATTCCATAAGCTGATTAACTTTGTCTCGATACACGTCTGTGATTCCTGAGACTCCAGTTGACATTATCCCTAACGATGTTTAGAAGGTACTCAAGACGATTACTACTTTGGTATTCAAGTGACGGTTCACTTGATTGTTTTATTGAGTCTTGGATGAGGATTTAGATTATATATGGTTTCTTACTACTCCACTCGTGTATGCTATAACCCTTCTTTTTCTGCATCCCATGATGGGCCGAAAATTATATCAGGTGTAGCTTTACTACTATTTTACCGAGTCTCGGGCCGGCTATATATATATGTATGAAGTATACGATGATAAAATGTCGTATATGATAAAATGAAGCATACGATGATTCCGTATGTGATGAAGTTATTCACCGAGTCCCGGGCCGGATATATATATATACGATGATATATTTTAAAATATGGATCGGGCTATATGTTCCTCGACACTATTTTAAATTATGGATCAGGCCAAACATTCCTCAGTATATTTTATTATATAAGGATCAGGCCGAACGTTCCTCGACATATTTTACTATGTGATAATAGCACCGAGTCCAATAATGGGCCGGGTGCGGTAAAACATGTACATTACTCTTTCACGGAGTCCCTCACTAAAGGGCCGGATACGATAGATAGACATGCATATGAAAATATAGTGATGTACCTGTAATATAGGAGATGATGTTGTATACGATGGTATAATGCCGTATACGATGATATGGTAACACCGAGTCTCATAGCAGGTCAGGAGTGATATGTGAGGATGATATACATGCCCTCTTTTCATAAGATTCAGGTATCGTAAATTGTTAACTGTTATACTTGTTTCCTGCATCCCTATTTCAGTTGTTGTTTTAGTTATGATATGTTATGATTTATATACTCAGTAAATATATCCTACTGACCCCCCTTTCTTTAGGGGGGATACGTTTCATGCCCACAGGTACAAATGCTTATTTCAGAGATCCGCCAGCTTAGGATTTCTGCTCAGCTATTTCAGAAGTTCTCTACTATTTCGGAGCCTAGATTTTTTGTATTGGTCCTCCTATGTGTATATTTGTTTGTTCAGGGGTACAACGGGGCCCTTGTCCTGCCTTATGTTACTTTTCCTACTCTTAGAGGTCTGTGGACATGTATGTGGGTTGTATATGTATATG
The DNA here is from genome assembly GCF_947179165.1 of Solanum dulcamara. Lineage (NCBI taxonomy): Eukaryota > Viridiplantae > Streptophyta > Magnoliopsida > Solanales > Solanaceae > Solanum > Solanum dulcamara. The sequence goes on along the minus strand of NC_077241.1, from coordinate 33,725,005 downwards.
TGTACAGTTGTCCTCATATGCTATGATAGCCTCATCATCTTATATGTAATCTTGCCTGTTTATACATTATAACTCAAACCGAGGATAGGTTAACTTATAGTTAGCAGGGGTATATGCGAGTGTCCAGTTCGGGCACCTGTCACGGCCTACGAGGTTAGGTCGTAACACTACCCCATCAAATTCAGCGTTCCAAATAAAATGGCTTATTCAAAATTCTCATATGAGGTCTTTTTCCTAAAAAGTGTGCCCCACATCCAAGTCCCATTTTTCATAACGAATCTTCAAATTAGAATGAAAATCTTAGGAAGCAGATGAAGGGTAATTCTATGCCAAACTCGACAATACGGAACTAACCGTGCTATCAGTATTTCCATCTGAGAGCCATTTCTAAGAATGTTGAACAAAGTCAACTATAGGGTAACTTTCAAAATCAAAAGCGACAAATGACTCTAAACTCATACTGATTGCCTCAATACTCATGTCGACCATGATATTTGCCTAACTTGGCCATTTCAGAGCTGATGTTGTTTACCATAAGTTGTGACCAAAGTATTCTTTTAAGTTATAAAGGGTCCAAAATAGGGAAACAGGCCTAAAACCACTTCGAACACCTCGGGAACTGAATAAAAAATCATTCTAAACCAAACTTGGCATTTCAGAGCTAACTGCGTTGATGGAATTTTTTTCCTAGCATGTTTACTCAAAATATTGACCGAAGTCAACCTTGGCGAAAAACATCAAATTTAAAATACTTAATAGCACAAACTCGAAACGAAGACTCCAAAACCCAAACTAAGCTTCCTTCTAGACCAAACTTCAAAGTTCGCTCTAGTATCATACTGTAACACCTCAATAATTTCTATGCCAAGACTCAAAACATTCTTCATAGGAGTATAGACTTGAACTCATCAACTTCTAATTGTATTTATGAGTTAGCATCAATTACTCAGTATTTATAGTGTATTATATGTTGTTTAGGGCCGTAAGGGATATCTAACAAAAATCCAAGTCCAAAGAATTTCGATCGGCTAAGTTTTCATATAAGTCCATATAACGATTAACTTCAAACGACCATATATCTTAGCATATAATGAATTAGGTAGATCATTAACTATAAAATTAATGTTCTTTGAATCTTCTTTCCAACTCTACCAAGATTGCATTATTTGGAGTTCAGAGAAAAAAGTTATGTCCTCTTAACCAGAAGGGTGCACGCCAATTCCACATCGTGGACTTGGTCAATCTTGACTCAAATTTTAATTTCGAGAACAAATAAACTGAAGGGGGACACCTCTGGGTCGCGGAACTACTCCCAGTTAGTTTAAAATTTAGCCAATATTTCTAGTTTCAAGTAAGGGCAACTTGGACAATTTCCTAACATATATAGATGAACTTGGACACATTTTGAGGTTATTTTTGCAGTCTTTTGCCTCCCTAAAATCCTAAACTTCATCCTATTCTCTGTCAAATCATCTTCAACAAATTTTCTCTCAAAATCAAGAATTCAAGGTTCCTATTGAATACCTAACATCAAGACTTCTCCAATTCTTCTTCAAGTTCCTCTCTAAGGTCTGAGGGTTTTTATCTATGGGTTCTTCCACCCATGGAGCCCAAATATTTTTCTCAACTTAGTATTTCAATTTTAAATAATGAAATCCTATGAGCTTTTACATGATGGTTCCAAATGCATAGATTATGGTATATTTGAAGTTTATTTAATCATATATATATATATATATATATATATATATATATTGACTTATGTTGATTCTTATTTACATGAAATGGATGGTTTATCAAGGTTTTTATATGAAGGTTTAAAGGTAGTTTTAAAGTGCATAAGGTGGGTTGTTTCTAAGATGTTTGATTTGATGTATTTATATCACTCTCATACATAAAAATATTCTTTAAATGTATTTGAAGGTCTTTAATAAATGAACCCACCTAGTTTCTCATGATAAAGCAGAGTTGAAATGAAGTTTTACTCCAAATGAATGTTTGAAAATGTCTACAAATGAATTTAAAAGGTTCTTTTTGCAAATAAGTTTTGTGAATGATGATTCTATAATGTTCAAACAAGTTGATGATAGGGTGATATAAGTACCTAAAGATGTTTTTATGAATAAAGATATGTGATAATAAAAAAGTCTACACTCACATCACACGAGACAAAGTTGAGGAGCTATTCTATAATTTTGTTCTTATGAAGAATGGACAGGTAGTAGATATGGCCCCTCCTACATGATGATTGAGTTTATGTTTTTATGGTTTTCTATTCTGTTGAGGGTTTACCTATAACTGAGTGGATGTTGGGATAGGCATTCTCTCCCGTAGAAAAGGCAAGAGACCTGTAGAAAGATCCCATTGTCCCATAACTATGTGCCACCATAAGATAAAGGATCACTAGTAGAAGAGGCTTGATTCCTTAGAGGATCACCTATAGTTGAGGCCAGATCCTTCATGTAGCTTAGTGGATCCACTTAAGCATATAGGAGTCTTTCTTAGAAAGTAGTCTTCCCCTTTCCTCCGATGTATGGGTAAAAATTAGGACTCCATGTTATGGCTCAAATGGTTTATGTCGGTTAACGGTCACTCTAACTAAGTTACAAGGTCCTTCTCTCAATGTTTAAGGTATTTCTCAATATGAATACTAATATCTTTCATATTTCCATGATCTCTTTTAAGGTTAAAGGTCCAATCTCACAAGTTAAATGATATGAAGTAGGTATTACTTTGAAGTTTTATGATATGCATTGACCAAGAATTTCTTATGTTTAAAGATTGCGTTTAAGCTATATTCATTCTCATTATGATTGTTCTTGCATCTTATGGCATATTGATTATGTTCTTTTACTTTTTCATGAATATCTCACATACTTAGTACATTCAAAGTACGAATGCATACTCTTTTGCCTATATGATATCACCATGCACGGACTGATGTTCCTCTTCTTCCACGTGGTTGGGATGGATCATTTAAAGGATTTGGTGAGCTCCTATTATTTTGGGGACTATACTCCTCCCCTTTCTAGCATATGTTATGTTGAGGCATTAAGACACCTATTTTGGTACTTCATTATTAGTTTATTTGAGGGTGAGCTAGGGATATGTCTTAACCCCCGCCAAGTGTATTAGTAGAGGTATGTTTGGACATAACTGTATGATGATCTAAGGTTAATGATGAATCTTATTTTATGATGCTCTCCCTTAGTCCCGCTTTTCCCTTTTTCTTCAGTGTGATATTTATTGTCATTACTGATGAATGGCTAAACGAATGTTAAGAGTCTTGGGTGAAGTACCTCCAAGCTCCTCATTCACCATGTCACGTCTATGATCTAGTCTTGGGTCGTGACACATAACCCAAGATAGTCACCACACAGGATCAATACACTCAATCCACTACTAAAAAATCATATACGAGGGTAGCTACATATATAAGCACAAGAAATGGTTTGCATAAGACATCCTATTGAGCAGCATAACGAGCAGATACATACCACTAGGTGGACCTTGGATGAAATAAAGCATAGGGAGGCTTATGAGAGACAGACATCATAACTATGATAATGGCATCCAACATCTTACCCTTCATCCTACCCAGAAAGGTATACATATGACTACGTCCACCTCTACAACTTGTTTGAACTGCTTAGGGACCACCCCTAGTACCTTTAAAATCACCTCTACCACCCAACACACTTTCTCTCGGCGGCTGAACAGGGTCCCTTGGTACCTGAACCTACTGACCTTGTGGACCCTGCTAACTCTAGCTTCTACAATGACTGATAGTAGGAAACTTCATAGAAAAATGGCCTACCACACCACACTCATAGCATGACCCTCTGAATGAACCCCTATGTGATGTCCCAACTGAACCTGAATAGCAATAATGGCCCAAATACCCAGAAGTCTAACCCTGAGAAGACTGACCTGATGCCTGGCTGCTTTGACTACTGGTACCTGCTAATCCACCATTAGTAAGCTGTCAGGCTTTTTGAATTGGTCTACTAGGTTGATATTGTTGTAGATGGACCCTTATCATACGACTGACATCCACTAAAATTACCCTTGGAGGCGAGTTCTATTGTTGATCCTTCCAATGTCTTCATGACGTATAGCCTCAATAGTATGGGCATGATTTACTATCTGCAAGAACAAACTGCCCGATGCAACCATCTACTCTGCAGCCAACCTTAAAGGAACCAATAACCCTTTATAAAACCAGCATACCGACTCCTACTCTGTCGGCATAATCATGGTAGCGTACCTGGAGAGATCATGGAATCGATACTTATATCTGTGACCATTATTGATTACTCTCTCAGCCTCTCTCTCAAACTATGATGTAGATACTTCTCCAAGAAAGCCTCGAAGAACTGGGTCTATGTCATCTATTGCAATCTCATGGGTTTGCAGCTAAGATAGGATGTCCACCACCGCTTCGTGGTACATCTAGCTAAAAAGAAGTGTAATCAACCCCTTGGGACTCCACCAATCCTAGGATATGCAACCTCTTTGGAAACTAACAAAAAATACATGAGGATCCTCGCTCGCGGCACCCGAGAACCTAGAAGGGGCCAATATGATAAATCTTCCCAACAACTTCTGCTCCTCCGCAGTTAAAACTGGTCTAGCTTCCATATGCTGAACAATTGTGGAAATAGGTTGTATCACTAGACGGGGAGCTGAAGTAGTAGGCTGTAGAATAAGGGATGGATCTGAAGTTTGATCCTCTTGTCAGACCTGAGGTCCGGCTAAAGTGCTAGGTAGTATCCCTTGTTAGGACATACCCTCGATAAAGTTGAGCATCTGATCCAAAGTATCTTGTAATACTAGGGTGGCCATGAATCTAGGTAGAGGCTGGGCTGGATGCTCCTCCGTTGGCTTAGGATTGAATTACTCAACCTCTATATCTGGCACCACCACTGGTGCTGCAGCCTGAGTTCTACCCTAGCCTCTTTATCGATCTTGATCCTACCCCAATTTGGGGCTCTATTTGTAAAAGTAGGGGGTCCTCATCCACCCCGAGTAGATGTTTTCCTCACCATCTGAGAAAAGTGAAACAAAAAGGATTTAGAGGTAGTAATGATCATTAACACATGATCAAAAATAAGAATAGTTGATTAATTCTTAATAATACCCTATAGCCTCCTGAAGATTGAATACAAGCGTCATCATACCGATCCTCGGGACTCTACTATACACTTTCTCTTATAATGGTCAGACGGATGAACCTAAGTTGTGATACCACTCTGTCACGACCTGAATTCGGGCCATAATGGTGTCTACTATAATCCCCGAGTAGGTAAGCCCAACCTAAACCAAACAAAAGTCAAACTTTAGTTTAAATACATCATTACTAACATAAAAAGGCAGAAGCAAGAAATATATAACAAAATAAAAGTCAAGCTAGGGTATAGATATGTAAATACAATACAAAATATAAGGCCCAATAGAGACTAAAAATGATAATTTGACACATGAATAGACCACAGACCAGGTGTGTCCTATACAGGAGCTACTAAGTATAAAAGCTGATAATATATACCAATATATAATGCAGAATTGATTTTACAAAATAAAATATACAAGTTAGAATAAAAAAGGGAATGTAGTAAGTCTCTAGACGGTAGAAGCTTACCACAATTTGAATCTTGCACAACTATGGATGATCAGGCAGGCGCTGAGGGTGGCTTTATTATGCCCTGCACTTTTGGTACATGGGAACATTTATTTATCTTCTCTCAAGTTACCTACCTCCTTAAAGTTACCATGTGATCTATGTTATTCATGACGTTATCAAATAACTATAAGTAACGGAGGATGTAATGCCCCATATTTTGCATAGGCTAGTTCTATATGAGATATGATGGTTGGAAATAGGTTTGGAAGGATTTAAAAGGGGTTGGAGGCGAAATAATGAGTTGTGGTAATCTACCTACTTGCGTAAGCCACTTGAGTATATATCGAGCTTAAGAAGTAAGGATCACATAGGTTCTTAAAGTGAATGAGATTATGAGCCTACAAATTATCTACTAAAAAAGTGGATCCCACCAAGACACGTGGCAGCAGCTGGTTTGAGCATGGAGGTGATGGACATATAAGAGTTGGGCACGTGTCACCCTTAGGGCTGGACATGTGTAGGGGATGACATATGTCACTTCCAAAAGTGGTGTATAAAGGACAAGTTATGACTAAGAATAAGTCCTTAGTTCATTCTTTTTCTCATCCTTAGTCTTAGAGAACCTAGAGAGAAAGAAAGAGATTTCAAGCCATGGCAAGTTTCGGCCATGGTTGAAGCAAGAAGAGGCCCCAAATCTCAATTCGTAAATTAATTATCTAAGGTATTTTCTAATCAAGTGAAGGTCATTAACAACGTAAATTAGTTATTAGGGCAGCAAGAATATCCAACAAAAAGTCCATTAACTTTCAGCCAAATTGCGGAGCCAAGTTGCTAAGGTAGGATTTCTTCCTTTTAAATTAGAGTTAATGATGTTGTAATGGGGATATTAATTCGTGTTAAATGGAGTTGGAAGTAAGAAAAGTAAATGGTTATTGTTGACATTGTAAACGGGCAGAATTGAAGTTATTCTAGTTGGATCAAAGTTTGGTTAGTGTTGTCATTATTATGGTATTGTATTTTAATGTAATTTGTATGTGTTGAAGGGCTAGAAATGTGGTTATAAATGAGTATAAGTTCTTCTGTTCACATCCACGTTATTCTCCTTTTTGTGTGGTGGTGATTTTAAGAAATAAGGATCGAAAACTGTATTTTGATGTCGTGGTTTTTGGTGGACTATTTGGAACTTGTATTGAATAATGTTGAAATAGTTTTATTGTAGATGGATGGTGGTTGTTTTTATTGGTATGACTGTGCTAATCGAATGTTAATTGGAAGTTTGGATAGGGCAATTATAGGGGAAATGCTGCCCAATTTCCATCTACTTCTTAACTAACCAATATACTAGTCGAGAAGTGTGAATGAGGAAGTAATTCCTATAGGTAATTGGTTGTAGATTTAGAAGCTCGAAGATTATTCATAATCGTGTTACTTTCGTGTTAAATAGGTTAAAGGGGTAAGAAAGCAAGCATGGTTGCGGTTAATCTATAACAGGTATGTAAAGCCTATCCCTTCTTTTCTTTTGGAATGTCATAGTTATAAGTGATATGTGATATGATATTTGGGGATAATTCTATTCATAAGATCCAAGTATGACTCACGACTCTTATTCACTTCTAGATGTTAAAACTCCTAAAATAGTTGAGCTATTGCCCTCGAGCCTTTTATATGTTGAATAATAATTGGATGTATAAGCTCCTATTCTTAAGGAACCTACGATGACAAATGTCTCTGATTCAATAACTTGTTTAGCATTGTCTTGATACATGTCTATGATTCCTGAGGCTCCGTTAGATATGTTCCCTAATGATATTTAGAGGATATTTAAGACGGTTACTACCCTGATCTTCAAGTGATGATTCACTTGTCTATTCTATTGAGTCTCAGATGATGATTTAATTTGCATATGGTTACTCACTACTCTGCTCATGCATACTGTTAATACATCTTTCATCGATTCTCGATCAGGTACGTTATCATTCTCAGTATCACTACATTATTCACCGAGTCCCTTACTAGAGTGCCAGGTACGGTATATATATATGATATGATGACATGATGATTTAATGATGGCACCAGGCCCCAAGATGTGCCAAATATAATATATGTGATTGACCGAGTCTATAATGGGCCAGATATGATATATGATATTATTATGGATGATTTTATTTCATAAGGCACAGGTATAGTGATTTCTTGACTATCATACTTGTCTCCTAAACCTCTCTTCAGATGTGATCTCATTTATGATATTTTGTTCTTTATATACTCTGTACATATATCATACTGACCTCCTTTCTTTAGGGTTTGCATTTTATGCTCGCAGGTACAGACACACAGTTTTTGGGATCTGCCAGCTTAGGACTCTACACTCAGCTATTTTGGAGTACTCCATTGTACTAGAGCCTAGACTGTTGGTATTGATCTTTTGATATATGTATTCATTTATTTAGGAGTACTACGGGGGACCTGTCCCACCATATGATACCGTTAACAGTCTTAGATATCTGTAGACATGTGTGTATATGGGTTATGTGTAAGTTTTTTTTAGCTGCGTCTAAATGATGTGTTGTAACTGTTAATATGTAATGGCAGCCTTGTCGGTTTGTGTGTCCTTTCATGATATGATTAGTGACAACTCCTTAAGAGAGAAATGAAAGGGTTATATATATAAAAACATTATGATCCATTGGGGTTCTTATGTAAGTTAGCATATTGTTCGTCATTCAGATTGGCTACAGTTGATAGGTATGTATTTGGGAGTCTAGGTCGGACCCCAGTCATGGCGTATAGAGTTAGGTCGTGATAAAAGTAGTATTAGAGTAGTTCATCCTCGGAGTGTCTAGAGACCATGTCTAATAGAGTCTTGTTATCAGTATGTTGTACACCATATCTATAAATAGGCAGCTACAGGATATTTAAGATGTCATCTTTTTTCATATCTAAGATCATGCGATAGAGCCGAGCAATATGAAATGAGTTCCTTATACTAACCTGCGATTACAGCTGAAGAACGACATTGACAGAAGGAATTGACTGAGGATATTGGATGCTCCGCAGTACACAAGGTAAGTAACGATGCGAAAGAGGTATGTTGGATTGTAAGAATATTGAAATATAATTGAGATGTAAAGTTAAAACTGGAAAGGAAAAGTAGATAGGACAGTGTAACAGGTGCAGTTCGAGTTGGACATACGAGGTAGGTCCATCCTTTTTACACTATTGTTGATATTAGGCGCCCGGTGTGGCTGTGATATGAGATGATATAAATATATATATGTTGTCCCTGAGAGGTATTCTTTCTATTTTCTGTGTGCAAGTTTGAGATAGTAAGAAGTACAGAGGAAACTCTGCCCAAATTTTCCCAGCAAAAAAAAAGAAGATAATGAGATATAAGTTCATAATATGTCTTGGAAGTTGATACCGATAGGGTAAACTTATTATGTTGGACTAAAGCTGTAGGAGATACCCTCCATGTCATTGGTAAGGGTCACCATTTTTACTTAGGGAGTTTTATTTCGGAAAAATCCTATATGAGCAGCAAAGTTCAGAATTGATTTGAACGGATCAAGATATTTTCCAGCTGTATGTTTTCCTTAGAAGAAGGTCATGTTGAAGAGAAAAATGTCTAGCTATTGAGTTTCACTTTTGTTGAAAAGTACAAAACCCTCGACCATTAGTTGTGAACTAGATAATTTGTTCACGACTCAAGAATAAACCTAGAGGGAAACCATGTGCGTCAAGCACTAAAAAGTACTGTGGTGCTTATTGGATTCTAGTTTCCTTCTAGTGGTGGTTGGAGAATGCTTCATGGTAACATTTTATTAGTTCTTCACCAACTAATTGGAGATGGAATTTATGGAAGGGAAACAAACTTATGGTTATTTAGGATCGTGTATTTCATATGTTGTTGATGAAATGCTACAATGATTCGGAAAGGCTTGTAATACTAAGAGATGATTTAGAAGAGGTTGGCAAATCTTAATAGGGTGTCACATAAGGGTAATGACTGAATTAATGAGTAGTGATAATAGATTGTGAGATATGAAGGATAAGACTGACTAGGAAGGGTAAAAGGTTAAGTACATTTACTTCACCGAGTGCAATTAACCCATAGTAGGAATCTTGAAAAAGGTTAAGAAGTATTATACTATGGGATTGAATGCGAACCGGATATAATATGAATATAATGAGGATCGTTATGGAAAAAGTAAGGAAGACTTATCAAGTTCTATAGGGAAAGTTTAGAATAATGGTTATATGATAACAGAAATGATAGCAAGCACAAGGAAATAAAGAGTAACTAAAAGGAGGAAATAAGAATAGAGCTAGATAATAGTATAGTAATTAGTCACGACATGTGTAGCCGAGGATATGAATGCTAAAGGTGATGGAACTGTGAAAGACCAAATTGTAGAAAGATGAGTAATGAGATAGAATGGGTGCTAGAAAATGACTGGTATTATACACATAAATATGGAAGAACATAATGCATTTTGGAAATGAAGAAACAGATTATATGGAAGTAATGTGTGCCGAAGGATATAGAAGTAGCATAAAATTCCTCGTTTGTAGAATTAAAGATAGATATATATGCGAGAAATAATAAGGAAATTCTAACGGATGCACCTAAATTAGATGTTATTAATTGAATACGAGTATGGAACGAAATAGGAATATATAGTTATGGGCTGAAAGGTGTGGTACAACGACATAGTGATAATGTAAGACCATTATGGAGGTGAACTTTGTGAGTTGTTGAGTAAGTTAGAAGCCTGTGGTGGGTACACAATAAGTCTAGAAAGGCATAAGGCAGAAAGGGGTATATTTATCATCTGGTTTGTGTGCATAACCTTGAAGCAGAGGTACCAACTCTTCAGTTAGTGCCAGTAGTCAATGAATATTCAGATGTACTCTCTGATGAACTCCCAAGTCTTCCTCCTGAATAGAAGATAGAGTTCATCGTAGATATGTTACTAGATACTCCGCCCATATCTATTCCTCCCTACGGAATGGCACTCATAGAGATAAGAGAGTTGAAGGAGAAACTGAAAGATCTATTAGAAAAGGGCTTCATTAGGCCTAGTGCATCACCTTGGGGAGCAATACTATTTGTAGCAGTTGAATAAGGTAACAATAAAGAATAAAAATCCCCTCCTCGGGATTGATGATTTATTTAACCAGTTGCAGGGTACTAAATATTTCTTGAAGATAGACCTACGGTCAGACTATCATCGGGTATGGTTAAAGGAAGCAGATATTCTAAAAACTGCATTCAAAACTCGATACAGACATTATGAGTTTAGAGTAATATCCTTTGGGCTGACTAATGCTCCCCCGGTGTTTATGGACCTAATGAACTGAGTGTTCAAGCTATTCCTAGACCTGTTCATAATTATATTTAGGGATGATATTCTGGTCTATTCACAATCAGAGAAGGAGCATGTAAATCATTGGAGGATGATACTTTCAGTGTTGGCCTAGATTATGTACTTCTATAATATGGTAGATTCATAGCCTATGCCTCCCGGCAGCTCAAGAAGCACGAAAAGAATTATCTAACTCATGATCTAGAGTTAGCAGTAGTAATTCATGCTTTGAATATATAGAGAAAGTATTTGTATGGTGTGCATATTGATCTTTACATGGACCATAAAAGTCTTTAATACATCTTCAAGAAAAAGGAGCTAAATTTACGGCAAAAAAGGTAGCTAGAGTTGCTGAAAGATTATAATGTTGACATCTTATACAACCTAGGGAAAGCAAATGTTGGAGTCCATTTGGCTAATTCGGATGATGGTGGAGTTTCTTTTTGATGAGTTACCGAATCCTCTATTATGGAAGAGGTAAAGCAATGCCAGTACAAGGACCTGTTCTGGCACAGTATAAGGATACAACTCTTCAAAAGGGAAGGACTCCATTTGAGATCACAACTGATGGAGTGTTGAGGTATAGAGGCAGGTTATGTGTACATGAAATTGCAGGGCTATGATAATAGGTAATAGGAGAGGCACACTATGCACGTTATTCTGTTCATCCAAGGTCAACCAAGATGTATCATGAGCTCAAATGTTTATATTAGTGGGATTGCATGAAGAAGGACATGCTTAAATTGCCAACAGGTCAAGATTGAGCATCAGAAGCCTAGTGGACTATTACAAAAGATGGAAATCCCGACTTGAAAATAGGAAGCAATTAATATGAACTTCATTATAGGCCTACCTCTCACTCTATGGAAGTATGACTACATATGGATTATTGTAGATAGGCTAACAAAATCAGCCCATTTCCTTCTAGTTAGGACTACATATTCAGCTGAAGACTATACGAGGTTATATATTAGAGAAGTAGTAAGATTTCACAGGGTTCCCACATTTATTATCCCAGATAGAGAAGCTCAATTTACAGCAAGCTTCTGGAGATCATTCCAGAAGGGATTGGGAACACAGCTGAATCTTAGTACATCATTTTACCCTCAGACTGATGGAAAGGTTGAGGTTACTATTTAGAGATTAAAAGATATATTGCGAGCCAGCACAGAGGTAGCTGGGATGATCATGTGCCACTTAATGAGTTTGAATATAACAATATCTATTATTCTAGCCTCTAGATGGCACCATATGAGGCTTTATATGGACAGAAGTATAGGTCACCTATTGGTTGGTTTGATATTGGTGAAACACGACTAATAAGCCCAAACATGTTTTAGAAATCTGTGGATAAAGTAAAGCTCATTTAGGAAAGGTTATTAGTAGCCCAGAATCGATAAAAATCATATGCAGATACTCGACGTCGACATTTAGAGTTCAAAGTTAGGGATTGGGTGTTCTTGAAAGGATCCCCGATGAAAGGTATAATGAGATCTGGCAAGAAAGGGAAACTTGGCCCTAGGTACATTTTCCCTTATCAGACCATTTGTAGGATAGAAAAGATGGCCTATAAGTTGGACCTACCATCGGATTTGGAAGCAGTACACCTAGTTTTTCACATGTCAATGCCTCACAAATGTATAAGTGACCCTTCGAGAATATTTCTCGTGGATGAGATCCATGTAACAGAGGAGTTATCCTATGAGGAGCAACCTATCGCTATCTTGGATTGACATATTAGAAGGTTGAGAACTAAGGACATGGCTTCTATCAAAGTATTGTGGCAAAATAAAAATAGAGAAGAGATGTAACACCCCATATTTTGCATTGGCTAGTTCAATATGAGACGTAATGGTTGTAAATAAGTTTGGAAAGATTTAAAAGGGGTTAGAGGCCAAATGATGATTCATGGTAATCGACCTACTTGCGTAAGCCACTTGAGTAAATGTTGAGCTTAAGTAGCAAGTATCACATAGGTTTTTCAAGTGAGATGAGATTATGAGCCTACGAAAAAGAGTAAGTAGGTGATGCACCTACTAAAAAAGTGGACCCCATAAAGAAACATGGCAGCAGCTGGTTAGAGCATAGAGGGGATGGACGTATAGGAGCTGGACATGTGTCACCCTTAGGGATGGACACGTGTAGGGGCTGAAATATGTCACCCTTAGGGAATGACATGTGTTAATTCCAAAAGTGGTGTATAAAGGCCAATTATGACTAAGAATAAGTCCTTAGATCATTCATTTTCTCATCCTTAGCCTTAGAGAAATGTTATACCCCGTACTTTTGTACGTTGAAATGCCTCTTAAGTTTCTTAAGTTTCTTGAAAGGTTCTTATGTTTTTAGAAGGATTTCTAAGTTTCTTAAAGATTCATAAAGCTTATTTAAGCTTCTTAAAAGTTTCCATGAGAGCCGGATAATCAATAATGCTATCAAATAACTCTAAGAAAGGGAGAATGTGATTCCCCACAGTAGGGAAGATTAGAAATACGTATATAAGAATCCGGAAGGAGTTGGAGTCCAAGTAATGAGTCGTAGAAATTGACTTACTTACGTAAGCTATGACCTTGGAAATCTTACATACTTAAGCTACGTGAGTACATACCAAGCTTACATAGTAAAGATTACATAGGTTGTAAAATAAGACGAGATTACGAACACACGAGGGGGAAAAGAAGGTAACATGTGGCAGCATGATCGAGTGCCACATATAAGCATGAGAGAGTGACATGTGGCAGAAGATGGAGAAAGGGGTGGAACCCACATGCCATGTGGCAGTTCATGGTTGGAGGAGATGGTGTGTTGGCCCAATGATGGCTTTCCATATGTCACCACTTAGGGGTTGACACATGTCACTTCCTAAGGTGGCATATATATATATATATATATATATATATATATGTTTATGATCATCCTTATCAACAAAAGGTCATTATTATCTCCAAAATTTAAGAAAACTCTAGAGATAAAAAGAGAAGTTAAACCCTAAGCTAAAAGAGAAAGAGGGCTACAGATTTGGAGGAAAAAAAGGTAAGTCTACGATTTTGTTTCAAGAACTAATTAACTAGGGTATACCAAGGTGATATGAATGTTCTATTAATGTAAATTTATGATTTGGGGTAGAACCACAAGGACAAAAAGCAACCACAAAGTTTTAGTCATGCTAAAAGAATTTCCGAGGCGAGTTTTGGCGAGTTTGGCGAGTTGCGGGCAAGGTAAGATTTTCCCTTTCAAATTGGAGTTTATGAAGATTTTATGAGATATATTAAATGTCTTAAATAAGGTTTGAAGTGGATAAATTGCATAAGGATGCTTGACGTTAGAAACAAACTAAATTAAAGTCGTTATAGTGAAATCGAAGTCGAGTAGTGTGTTGAGATTGTGGTGCTGTGGCTGCAGCTGGTTTGGTTGCATGTTGAAGGTATGGAAGGTGTTTGAATAAGGGTGTGGGTGATTCTGGTTTCATCCACACAACCCTTCGTTTCATATTTTTAAAGATTTTACGAAATAAAGGTTAAAAACTCTATTTTGGTATCGTAGTTTTGAGCTAGTTGTTTGGAGTTGTATTGATTAATGTTGAAAGTATGTGATTTTATATACTTATGCTGGTTTTTTTGATAATATATCTTCTAATATTAGCGGTTGTATAGGGAAATTTATAGGGGAGATGCTGCCCGATTTTCGATAATTTCAGAACTAGTAATAAACTAGTCGAGGGAAATAGATACTTTGTTGCAGAGTTGGAAATTGGAAAGTGAAAGGTTATTAACCTTATTATTGCTTTCATGTCAAATAGTTTCAAAAGACGACGAGGCGAATATGGGTAAGAGTAATCCATAAGAGGTATGTGAAGCTATCTCCTTTCTCTTGGCATGAGTAAATAGAGATATCCTTTTTTCCTCTTGGTATGCTTTTGACATAAGTATGATGCTATTATGCTATAATTATTCACCAATATATGAAGGTCCGGGTACTATATAAGCATATGATGACTCCATGAGGGAAAGTAGAGAGTATGTAAAGCTTATTCTTTTTCTTCTTTTGGCATGTCCTAGATGTACATAAAAGATGATACAATCTCAGAGGTGACTCCATTCCTAAGTGTTTCTCACTCATCCTCTAATGTTGGAACTCTTACAATAATTGAGATATTGCTTCTCAAGTTTTTCTATATATTGGGAAGTAGTAAGTATTTAAAGTTAATCTTTTTTTCTTTTTGGCATGATCTTTATGAAACAAATAGATGAAGTGTATACAATTCCAAGGAAGTTTCTCTTGTTGAAGCCACTTGGATAGACAACTTCTTGATGCCCAAAAGATATTTGAGGATGAATTGATACGGGAATATGATTCCAAAAGTTCCATTTTGACCTAATCCATAGTGGCAATCAAAAGGTACTTGATATGACTCTTGTCTTGGTTTTTGAATAATAGCACATTTTGAGTATACCATCGAGTCTCAAATATGATATAAAATGCATATGATTACTCACTGCTCTTCTTATGCATATGTTTAATATATCTTCCACCGAATCCCTCACAAGAGGTTTGGGTACGATCGAGTCCCATAAAGGGGCGGGTACGATATAAGATGATATAAGTATTCATCGAGTCCCATAAAGGGTCGGGTATGACTGAGTCCCATAAAGGGCTGGGTATGATATATGTATACGATGGTAAAATGATATTATTATTGACCGGGTCCTATAAAGGTTCGAGTATGGTATATATACGCATATGATGACATAATGATACATTTGTAACACCGAGTCCCACAATGGGCCAGGTTTGGAATATGACACTGAGATACCTGATGTCGTTGTACAAGATGCAGCTATAGTGATTTATTAATTATTATACTTGTTCCCTACATCCCTATGTCAACTCCGCACTCCTTGTAGTATTTTATGCTTTACATACTCAGTACACATATTGTACTGACCCCCTCTTTTCGAGGGGCCTACGTTCATGCCCGCAGGTATAGATACACACTTTGGGGATTCCGCCAGCATAGGAGTTCCACTAAGCAGTTTAGAAGTGCTCTATTATGCTAGAGCCTAGTTTTGGTACTAATCCTCGATGTATATATTTATTTGTTCACGGGTACGGAGGGGACCCTATCACGCCTTATGTTACCGTTCTTACTCTTAGAGGTCTGTGGACATGTATGTGGGTTGTATATGTGTGTTTGTACAGTAGTGCCTATAAGACTTATGTTTTGGGACGTTCCCTTTGTCATGGCAGCCTCGTCGGCTTATATGTTATAGTACCTATTGATTCCTTATGACGCAAATAGGAGATAGGGTTACTTATAGTTAGTAGGGGAATACGCGAGTGTTCAGTTTGGGCACCCGTCATGACCTATGGGATTGGATCTTGACAGAAGTGGTATCAGAGCGGTCCTTCCTAGGAATATCTACAGACTATGTCTAGTAGAGTCATGTTTATCAATGTGTTGTGCACCACATCTATAAACAGGAGGCTACAGGACATTTAGGATGATACTTTTTTTACATCTAAGATTGTACGATAGATCCAAGTCATAGGAAAAACTCCTTAAACTAACCTTGGATTTGAAAATAAGGCTGGCATCAACAGAAAAAAGTAATTGACGATGTTGGGAATGACAAAACACGCAGGTAAGCAAAGGTATGAAAGAGATATGTTAAGTAAAGTAGTGAGCTTGAAATGTAAAATTGAAAATTGAAAGGAAAGTAGACATGAAAGTGTAACAAATGCAATTTTAGTTGGACACATAAGGTAAGTCCATTATTTTCATACAGTTATAGATATTGAAAGCCTTGTGTGGATGTGATATGAATAAATATATGTTGGCCCTGTGAGGCATTGTTGGTATTTCTTGAGGGCAGGTTTGGGATAGTAAGGAATATAGAGGAAACTATACCGAAATTCTTTTTGGAAATAGAAAGAGAATGAGATATAAGGTTGTAATATATCTTGAGAGATCGTATCCACGGTAACGATAAGATCTGATGAAACTAGGAGTACAACTGACTTTGGGAAATAAGTTAATTGGGATATGGGTGGTAAGTAGTAGGTCAATACTTATATGGTGAGAAGGATGATGATAGATATGAATATCTTAAGATAGCCTAGGAGGTATTAAGGTTTAAAATGATGAGGAAGGATAAGGGGTTAAGTACGCTTGCTCCACTAAGTGGAATTAACCAGAGTAAGAGTTGTGAATAAAGGTTAAGAAATATTACCCTCCAGGATTGACCATGATTAGGATATAGTGTGAATATAATGAGGATCATCATGGAAGTACGTAGAGCCTAATAAAGAAGTAACTTAAAAATGTGATTGTAAGTAAGGTTAGGAGTTAGCATCGAGTATACGATAAAAATGAAAGCTCATGAAGCAAAAAGGGGTATTGTGTATATGTACCTTCACTTTGGAAAATAGTTGGATCCCTCAAGGATAGGGAATAGAAATTGCAAAACAACTGAGGCATTGTGAAATTATTAAAGGAACTAGTGGTATCCTTTGGAAAAAATGTGATAAAAAAATGTGAAACACGTGTCATCAGAGTATAAGTGCCCTCAAATGGAAAATCGGACACGATTATAAGCACTAGTGACGTACTGATTGGGATGAATGAAATGTGGCTTCGGCTAAACTAGTACATTAGTTATATGACTAGAGTACCAGTACATGCACTAGAGTGTGTACTATTTATCGAGGATTCTAAGCACCCCATGATTGTACTGAGATTTCTTATAGGGGAAACCTAAAGTCTAGATGATCTAACAGAAGGAGGAGACATGGTATAGTATGAAAAATATGTTGGAACAGAATCATATGTGTATGGATAGTGGAAAATAAATAGAGTATGACGTGGGTACACCCTAAAGGGGGAAGTGGACAAGGGAAATACAAGTGTGAGATGGACTTCAACTGACACTATTACATGTTGACTGGAATGCTTAAATTTCAAGAGACATCTCATGATGGCACAAGTAAGCAAGGGCTAAAGGCTAGCAATGGATGGATAGAAGCCATGATATTTGAGACCGTGTGGAGAACCATTAGCAGAGACCCTAATGGATGGGTTCATACAAAAAGGGGTGAATACAATAAGAGAGTAAGACTAAGCGATCTAAGGACAATGTAAAGGGTAGTAAGGCCATGTTTTAGTAAAGATTAAGAGATGGCAATAGAGTTGTTGGCCGCTTAGATGTGACATACAAGTAGCAAGGGGAAAGAATAGAAAATCTGCTATGGTAGGAAATGAGGAGACCAAGGAGTACCAAAAGGAAGAAAAAAGGGGGTAGGATAGAATAGCATTAGCACGAGCAAGTTCTATTGTGAAGGTGCTATGTAAAGCAAAAGGGACCAGGAAATGAAAAGACTGCATCTACCTCATACCAGTTGTATAAAATTAGTTGTGCAACCTACAAATATATATATATAGCATAAGACCAAGCGGAGGAGTACATGATGAAAAAGGGGGTATGATATTTTGGATACATTGCAGAGGAATACAAAGAGAAGCTAAATCAAATGACTAAAAGGACATAACCAGGGTTGAACTAGGGATCTACCTCAATACTTATTATAAGAAAAAAGAGGAGAGGGCAAGGCATAACCTGAACACTAGCGAGATGACGCTAAGGTAAATCTTGGGCTAGGCTGAGTGCCTTCGCACATTATTGAAAGGATGGTAATGTAACGTGCGACAAGAAAATGGGAGCCAAATATGAGCAAAGGACCATGGAAGAATCTGAACTAATGAGAAGCAACCTATCACCATCCTGGATCGGCGGAGTAGGAAGTCATAAGCTAAGGACGTATCTTCCATCAATATTTTGAGGTGAAATGAAAATTGTGAAAAAATGACCTAGGAAGCTGAAGAGGAAATGAACCACAAGTATCCGTACTTATTCCCTATGTCTACAGATAATTCCAAACTTTAGAACTCTGATATTGATTGCTCGATGAAAGTATAGGCTATTGCAATGGAACAGAAAAACTCTCCATATGGTCTGTATAAGATTTTGAGGAAGTTTTTGGTTCATATTCTAGGACGAATGTCCTAAAGGGGGGAAGGATGTTATACCCCGTACTTTTGTACCTTGAAACGCCTCTTAATCTTCTTAAGTTTCTTGAAGGGTTCTTAAGTTTTTTGAAGGATTCTTAAGTTTCTTAAAGATTCTTTAAGCTTCTTAAAAGTTACCACATGAACCGGATAATCGATAATGCTATCAAACAACTCTAAGGAAGGGAGAATGTGACGCCTTATAGTAGAGAAGACTGGAAATACGGTTATAAGAATCCAGAAGGAGTTGGAGGCAAAGTAATGAGTTGTAGGTCTCGATTTACTTACGTACAATACCAACTTGGAAATCTTACATACTTAAGCTACTTGAGTACATACCAAGCTTACGTAGCAAAGATTACATAGGTTCTTAAAATAAGATGAGATTACGAATCCACGAGGGGGAAAAGAAGGTGCCACATGGAAGAATGAGAGAGTGCCACATGGAAGAATATGGAGCAAGAGGTGGACCCCATATGCCACATGGTATCTCATGGTTGGAGGAGGTAGTGTGTTTGCCCAATGAGCGCTTGACACGTGTCACCACTTAGAAGTTGACACGTGTTACCTCCTAAGGTGGCATATATATATATATATATATATATATATATTTATGATCATCCTTATCAACAAAAGGTAATTCTTATATCCAAAATTCAAGAAACCTCTAGAGAGAAAAAAAGAGAAGAAAAACCCTAAGCTAAGAGAGAAAAAGGGCTACGGATTTGGAGGGAAAAAAAGGTAAGTCTCTGATTTCATTCCGTGAACTAATTAACTAGGGTATACCAAGTTTATATGAATGTTTTATTAATGTAAATTTATGATTTGGGGCATCACCAAAAGGACAACAAGCATCCACAAAGCTTTAGTCGCGCTAAAGGAACTTCCGAGGCGAGTTTTGGCGACTTTGCCGAGTTTCGCGCAAGGTAAGGTTTTACCTTTCAAATTGGAGTTTATGAAGATGTTATGATATATATTAAATGTCTTAAATAATGTTGGAAGCGGAAAAATTGCATAAGGATGCTTGACGTTAGAAACAAACTAAATTGAAGTAGTTATTGTAAAATCTAAGTCGAGTAGTGTGTTGCGATTGTGGTGCTGCGGTTGAAGCTGATTTGGTTGTGTGTTGAAGGGATGGAAGGTGTTTTAAGACCACATGACCCTCCATTTAATATGCGACGTCGATCACATCGGGTGGGGCCATTCTCCCAGAGCGCTAGCTGGATCCGAAGCGCATCTTGTGCCACATAATCGGTTGTGCTCTGTCTCTTCCTTTCGGAGACTTAGCTATAGAGTCGATTACTAATAGTACTAGTTTGAAAGGCACGTTGGATCAAATATTTCTTGTGATTTTCTATTCTCTTATGAGAAATGGTTTGCTTTTTCAAAAAAAAAAGACCTAAGCTGCTTCTATGCTGCTAGGGCAACAAGTGTAAGCGCGGATGCTCTCGAAGTGGCCGACGGGGCACAAAGCGAGGGCGTCGGTAGGGACCCAGAGAGCTGCCTGGGGGGTCAATGGCCTGAGCCAATCTACCAGTCACTAATGGAACTCCTTGGCACCTATTCAGGAGCTGGGGAATCGGCTTGCAAGGAAAATCTAGAAGCAAAGCTTCCCGGTCGCCTGCCTCCTTGTGTGGAAATGCTTGATGGCAAGGTCGGAAAGCGGAGAAAGTCGGGAACCGTCGGTCCGTCCAACGCCTCTGACCTTGTTCCAAGAAGACCTCAAAAAAGTATAGTACTCGATTCCATTACATGCATCGGGGGCAAGGCACAGCTAGCGCACGGGAGGTGACACCAACCACACTCTGGTGGATACACAGATAAAATAAAGAATGAGACCGGCCCACTATTACTACGAAAAAAGCCTCAAATTTTTTTTTACTTACTTTTCTTGTTGCATAATTCAGATAAGCAGTCAAGTGGCTGAACGCCCCTCTCCCTCGGACGAGGAAAGAAGGGGCTTTTGATCGAGCTAACATTTTTTCCAACTGGTCAAGAACTCCCTTTGAAACTGCAGATAAACCAAGTTCGGGTTGGGAAAAGGGCTATTTACCCCTAGAGCGGTCGGCTGTTAACCGATTGGTCGTAGGTTCGAATCCTACTTGGGGAGATTTGATTGATTTTGAATTCTTTAATTCGGTCAATAATATCAGAATCTGATAAATCGGACCAGATTCAAGAGTCTTGGACAGAAGGGAGGGGACGGAGACGGAGCTTCATCCGCGAGTGCTTTCCAGATTATGAGCTACTTTTTGTTGGATGAAGATATGGCGAAGAGGCTGTCACCCACGGGCACCGGGGATACTAGAATATTCCTCCTTCCTTGGAAGTACGGAAAGTCTGTATCTATAAGGAAGTACTTTTCTGGGGACGCGCTGTTCAAGTCGAGTTTCCTTATTGTCCCTTCCAAGACCACATATTCCACCCATTCCGGGTCCTGATCCACTTTTCGTTGAGCTAGGCCCGTAAACTTAGGAGTTCGGGCGGCCGGACCGGGGGTTACCCGCGATTGGTAATGGCACTCACTAGAGGCCCGGGAAACAAAGAGAAGATGTGTACGAACGGTCTATCCCCAAAAAGGGGTCCTCCTATCTGAAAGGGACGGTCTCGATTAGTTCACAAGATTGAATGGCCAATTCTCCTCCGAACCCTCGATTCAACCCGGTGACCTACCAATTGTAGAAGTAGGATTTTTGGCTACATGAGCCCCTAGTAGTTTACCGGATAAATTGAGTTGTCGGGCCGATAACAGAGGATATGCTTGGATGGGACTCTACCCCTCATTCCTTTTATTGAGCATAATGATGCGAATCGGGGATTCTGAATCTGACCGCACTTTCCTCAGGTCGCTTGAGTCGGCAAAAATCCTAGAATCAGTTTTAGGGAGTTGAACGTCTTATTCTTATGAGTGGGATATCTATCTAATCCGATCGATTGCGTAAAGCCCGCGGTTCTACCACTGCAGGGCCCAATCATACTCAAAAGAAGAGTTTGATCCTAGCTCAGTGGGAATTGCTTCCATCACTAACCAATTCAGCTCGAATGCCTCCTTGGTTCGGGACGAAGCCAAGCCGATACCTGTCCCAGTTTATGTCTCTGCATCCGCCCATTCCTCAGTGAAAGGAAATGCTACTCAGGATCACACACTTGGCGACAGGGACAGGGGCCGGCCTCCCCGCCGTCCCCCCTGCCCGCACGAATGAGGCGATCAAGAAAGTCCTCCCCTGGAAAAAATATCCGAAGATCGCGTTCAATACAAAATCTAGAAAGCTGCAGGGATGACAAAAAAAGGGCGCTTTCCTGTGTTGCACCGAAAAAAAGGACTGGCAGACCCGACGCGACTGACAGATAAGCCAACGAATCTTATTTTCATCAGTATACGCCTGCTTCAACACCGGCTGTCCTTCTATTTTATTGGGAGGAACGAGCCCAGACGCTGATTCAATAGTAGATGGTCTTGGAAAGATTTCAAAGATGGGGCTGATGGGCCCCTGCTGAGATTCGCTGACTCGTCTAAGTGCTCTCCTTTGTCTCATTGTTTATCTCGTAATCATTCGATTCCTCCCCTAAAGCTAGCTCCTACTCCTCCTCCTTCTCCTTTAGGATAGGATCCTCCTTGGTCCTTTTTACATAACACTCTCGGCGCAATATTCGAGCTGAATGAATTGCATTTGTCTTTTCTGGACAGCATAGAAGGAACTTCCTCCAGCTCCCTCACTCCCCGCAGGGGCAGAGAACCCGTCGCTGTCTTACTCTACTAGTGGCTCGGCTTGGTCTCGCTCTCAGCCATTGGCGGGAATTTCGCCCGCATGTTTTAGATTGATTTATATGAAGTATGAAGGAAAGGGATCGCTTGGTCCTTGAACAGTTCTTTCAAAACAAAGGATTGATTGAATTGTCTTATTAGGACAGTCCTCTCATACTAGGGTTGGCTCCTCGCAGTTCTCCCTGAAAGGAGGTTCCCTCCCAATAGATGTCAGGAGGGAGCAAGGCGTGATTGCTCTGTCATCCTCCGACCGCCCCCCTTTCCACCTCTAAGTAGTGGTGTTGGTGTGTCTCGTTGCAATCATTCCGGTCAATCCCTTTCCTGAACCATAGGTAAGGGATGACAGGAGATGGCCCCTACGCTGCGCCCTGAATCAATAAAAAAGCTTATTGATTTGATTCATCCCATTTCATTTATTTGGGCGAGAGGGAGGCTGTGAGTCACCTGCTTTTCCGAGCCGAGCGTAAACCAACCGCCTCTGATCCCATAGCTCCACCCTCCGCTTCTCGATGACGAGACCCGTCGAGCGGAGCTCAACTCCTCAATAGTTCCACCCCTCCCCTCTAAGGGGAGACAAGGGAACATAATGTCCCACCATCAGGATCCAATTGGTCATGAACATTGTAAGGTGCTGCTTTCTGAAATAGTTCGCCAATTCAGTGCTTTATTTGTCGAGTCAATCTTCCTGGTGTTCTAGAAGAGGAAGCGTAGCTGGCACGTTGAACCATGGGGCTGATTAATTAGGTTAAGGAAAATATGAGGCATTGGGTTCGGCAATAATGATATCCCCCAACATACCAATTCATCATCTGTAACATCTATCCATCCCGCAATTCCAATCAACCGATTGCTCGCAGCTACTATAAAAGTAATTGTCGGAGTTTTCTCAATCGGAGAAGCCTAAATCTGTGTCAGAGATTTCCTTTGTCCGGACGGGGAGCCTGGGCCCTTGAAGAGGTTCATCAGAGCGATAGGGAAAGCTTATAGAGGGGTGGTGAAGCTGTTCAGTAAGGAAAGATCGTATCCGCGTAGAGCTTAAAGATTCTATGAAATAAAGGCTAAAAACTCTATTTTGGTATCGTAGTTTTAAGCTAGTTGTTTGGAGTTGTATTGAGTAATGTTGAAAGTATGTGATTGTATATATGGCTGCTGGTTATTTTTGGTAATATGGCTGCTAATATTAGTGGTTAGATATGGCAAGTTTTAGGGGAGATGCTGCCCGATTTTCGATAACTTCGAAACTAGTAATAAACTAGTCGAGGGAAATGGATACTTTGTTGCAGAGTTGGAAATTAGAAAGTGAAAGGTTATTAACCTTATTATTGCTTTCATGTAAAATAGGTTCAAAAGAGGACGAGGCAAACATGGGTAAGAGTAATACATAAGAGGTATGTGAAGTTATCTCCTTTATCTTGGCATGTGTTTGGCATGAGTAAATAGAGATATCCTTCTTTCCTCTAGGTATGCTTTTGACATAAGTATGATGCTATTATGCTACAATTATTCACTGAGCCATGACGGGCCGGGTACGATATATGCATATGATGACTCCATGAGGGAAATTATAGAGTATGTAAAGCTTATTTTTTTCTTCTTTTGGCATGTCCTAGATGGAGGTAAAAGATGATACAATCTCGGAGGTGACTCCATTCCTAAGTGTTTCTAACTCATCCTCTAATGTTGGAACTCTTACAATAATTGAGCTATTGCTTCTCAAGTTTTTCTATACATTGGGAAGTAGTAAGTATGTAAAGCTAATCTTCCTTTCTTTATTGGTATGATCTTTATGAAATAAATAGATGATGTGTATATGATTCCAAGGAAGTTCCTCTTGTTAAAGAGACTTAGATAGCCAACTTCTTGATTCCCAAAAGATATTTGAGGATGACTTGATACGGGAATATGATTCCAAAAGTTCCATTTTGACCTAATCCATAGTGGCAATCAAAAGGTACTTGATATGACTCTTGTCTTGGTTTTTTAATGATAGCACATTTTGAGTATTTCATCGAATCTCAAATATGATCTAAAATGCATATGGTTACTCAATGCTCTGCTCGTGCATATGTTTAATATATCATCCACCGAATCCCTCACAAGAGGTCCGGGTACTATCGAGTCCTATAAAGGGGCGGGTACGATATAAGATGATATAAGTATTCACTGAGTCCTATATAGGGTCGTATATAACCGAGTCCCATAGAGGGTAGGGTATGACCGATTCCCATAAAGGGCTAGGTATGATCGAGTCCCATATAGGGTCGGGTATGATATATATATACGATGATAAGATGGCATAATTATTGACTGGGTCCCATAAAGGTCTAAGTATGGTATATATATATATGATGACATATTGATTCATTTGTAAAGTTGAGTCCCACAATGGGCCGGGTACAAAATATGACACTGAGATACATGACATCATTTTACAAGATACAGTTACAGTTATTTATTAATTATTATACTTGTTCCCTATATCCCTATGTCAATTGTGCTCTCCTTATGGTATTTTATGCTTTACATACTTAGTACACATATCGTACTGACCTTGTCTTTATGGGGAGGGCTGCATTCATGCCCGCAGGTACAAATACATACTTTAGGGATTCCGCCAGCGTAGGAGTTCCACTCACCAGTTCAGAAGCACTCTATTGTGTCGGAGCCTAGTTTTTGTACTAATTCTTGATGTATGTATTATTTGTTCACGGGTACGATGGGAGCCCTATCCCACCTTATGTTACTGTTCTTATTCTTACAGATCTGTGGACATGTATGTGGGTTGTATAAGTGTGTGTACAGTGGTGCCTATTAGACTTATGTTTTGGGACATTCTCTTTGTCATGGAAGCCTCGTCGGCTTATATATTATCGTGCCGGTTGATTCCTTATGATGCAAATAGGAGATAGGGTTACTTACAGTTAGCAGAGGACCACGTGAGTGTTCAATTTGGGCACCCTTCATGACCCACAGGATTGGGTCTTGACAAAAACCTACAGAGAAAGAAAGAGAGTTCAAACCATGGCAAGTTTCGGCCATGGCTGAAACAATGTAAATTAGTTATTGGGGCAGCAAGAAGGTCCAACAAAAAGTCCACCAACATTCAGCTAAATTGCAGAGCCAAGTTGCTAAGGTAGGGTTTCTTCCTTTTAAATTGGAGTTAATGATATTTTAATGGGGAGATTAATTCGTGTTAAGTGGAGTTGGAAGTAAGAAAACTAAATGGTTATTGTTGACATTGTAAACGGGCACAATTGAAGTTATTCTAGTTGGATTAAAGTTTGGTTAGTATTGTCGTTATTATCGTATTGTATTTGAAGGTAATTTTTATGTGTTGAAGGGATGGAAATATGGTTATAAATGAGTATAAGTGCTGCTGTTCGTAGCCACGTTATGCTCCTTTCCGTGTGGTGGTGATTTTATGAAATAAGGATCGAAAACCATATTTTAATGTCATGGTTTTAGGTGGACTTTTTGGAACTTGTATTGAATAATGTTGAAGTATTTCTATTGTAGATAGATGGTGGTTGTTGTTGTTGGTACGACTCTTCTAATCGAAGGTTAATTGGAAGTTTGGATAGGGCGAGTTATAGGGGAAATGCTGCCCAATTTCCGTTAACTTCTTAACTAACCAATATACTAGTCGAGAAGTGTGAACGAGAAAGTAATTCGTATAGGTAATTGGTTGTATATTTAGAAGCTGGAAAGTCGAAGGTTATTCATAATCGTGTTACTTTCATGTTAAATAAGTTAAAGGGGTAACAAAACAAGCTTGGTTGTGGATAATCTATAACAGGTATGTAAAGCCTATCCCTTCTTTTCTTTTGGAATTTTGTAGATATAAGTGATATGTGATATGAGCTTTGGGGATAATTCCATTCATAATCTCCAAGTATGACTCATGACTCTTATTCACCTCTGGATGGTAAAACTCTTAAAGTAGTTGAGCTATTTCTCTCTAGCCTTCTATATGTTGAATAGTAATTGGATGTATAAGCTCTAATTCCTAAGGACCCTACTATTACAAATGTCTCTTATTACATAATTTGTTTAGCATTGTCTTGATACATGTCTATGATTCTTGAGGCTCTATTTTATATGATACCTAATGACATTTAGAGTTTACTTGAGATGATTACTCCCTGATCTTCAAGTGATGTATCACTTGACTATTCTATTGAGTCTCAGATAATGATTTAATTTGCGTATGGTTACTTACTACTTTTCTCATGCATACTGTTAATACATCTTTCATCGTGTCCTGGGCTGGGTACGTTATCGTGCTCAGTTTCACTGCATTATTCACCGAGTCCCTCACTAGAGGGTTGGGTACGTTATATATATATATATATATGATGATATGATATGCCGGCATGATGATGTGATGATGGTGTTAGGTCTCATGATTGGGAAAATAGGATACATGTGATTCACTGAGTCCATAATGGGATGGATATGATATATGATATGATCATGCATGATTTTATTTAATAAGGCACAGGTACAGTTATTTCTTGAGTATCATACTTATCTCCTGAACCTCTACTTCATATGTGATCTCATTTATGATATGTTATTGTTTATATACTCAGTACATATATCGTACTGACCCCTTTCTTCGAGGGGCTGCATTTCATGCCCTCAGGTACAAACATGCATTTTGGGGATCCGCCAGCTAAGGACTCTCCACTCAGCTATTTTGGAGTGCTCCATTGTACTGGACCCTAGACTGTTGATATTGATCTTTTGATGTAAGTATTAGTTTATTCAGGGGTACGGCGGGGGTCCTTTTTCTCCATATGATATTGTTGATACTCTTAGAGGTCTGTAAACATGTGTGTATATGGGTTGTGTGTAAGTTTTGTTCAACTGCATCTAAACAACATGTTGTGAATGTTAATATGTAATGACAGCCTTGTTGGATTGCATGTTCTTTCATGATATGATTAGTGACAACTCCCCAGGAGACTAATGAAAGGGCTATATATATATGAAGACGTTATGACCCATTGGGGTTCTTATGTAAGTTAGCATATTGTTCATCATTTAGATTGGCTAGAGCTGATAGGTATGGATACGGGCGTCCAAGTCGGACCCCAATCATGGCCTATGAGGTTGGGTCATGACAGGCTTAAACTGGTAGTTGCATAAAAAAGATGCAAAAGTGCAATATGAGTACCAAAACTCAAGGTACTTATTAGGGATCGTAGGCCAACCGAGCTTAGAAAGAATAGATATATAAAAAGCAGCATGATGATACCAATAATAACTAGGGAGATGCATAAAACTATGATCTTGGAAAAAGGGGTAAGGGAAGATTATCCAATAATCAAGTAAATCCAAGAAGTCATATAATTGCATCAATAATCTCAACTCATAATATACTGGAAGAATGCACAAATGTAAACTCATATCTTTGGCTCAACAACTTCCAAAACTAGCATAATATTCCTGGAATAAACCCTCGAGCTCATCAATAAAAGGGTCACCCAAAATCATACCTCGAGCTTATCAACATTGAAATAATAACCCAGAATATGTATAAGCAGGCCACCCAAAATTCACACCTCAATCTTTTCAAATAAAATAAAGTGTAGCCCAAAGTCAATAAAAGGGTTTCTCAAAATTATACCTCTAGCTCATAAACCATGAATTTCCATAAATATGATATCACCGTATTTCCTTGAATCCCTCATATTTAAGTATCAACCAAAAGTCCCATTATCATCTTTTTACTCTTTCTTTTAAAAAGGGTTTTTAACACTAGCGAGGTAGATAACACAAATAGAATGTCAAAAGTCATATATCACTCACCTGAGACTCCGGTGTGCCAAAATCACGGCCTCGGGCCCAACATAACAATATAATAAGCAACCAAGGCATAATCAGAAGCTAAAAATCACAATGAGTGACCAACCAACACCAAAGAAGTCCAACAAGAGGCGTCCTAACTTTAAATCACCTAAGGGCAAGTTTTAAGGATTCTAAACGATGTAAAACACATCAATATATAACCTAGACTAAGACTCCAACGGCTAAAACCCAAACTACTTGCTAACAATGATCATCAATTCTAAATTGTTCAATAGGATATCAAGACCTACAACACCAACCTAATCATACGTTACCACTTAAAATATACCACTTCTAACAAAGCCAAGTCTAACATGATTAAACCATAACCTACCTTAAAGCCAAAACATCTCACGAACAACTAAACTTGCATATTTCCCTTGCGGGCCACCTCCAAATGATGTCACTCTATCAGCTTATCGAAGAACACATCACAACAAAGACAATGATACCCATATTTCTATAATTAAAAACGAAACCAAAAATGTGTCAAAATTTGACATTGGGACCTACGCATAAAATAAAAAAACCAATTCCATCATATATTCCCAAGTAAATCAAGGAATTTATACCCAAAAAGGGGCATATTTTGAGCATCGGAAGAGCTCAAACAACCGCACCAATTTGAAGCCCTAGAATAGCCAAAAATGCAAGGAAAAAGGGCAATTTATCTCAAAAGAAGCCTTTGCTCCTAGTTATGAACGTACCAATGGATACCCCTTGAAAATCCATGCAATTTAGCCTGTTAAATTACCCAATCACCCAAATATAGAGAAAAAATCAAGTTCAAAAGTTAGGGCCCAAGTTTGAAAAAACGAAACCAAAAATAGGCCTCTTTTATCGCTTAAGTGAACCCCCGGTGTTCTCTTAAGCGACCACCTCAAAGAGGCGGGCATAACTTTAGAGACACCAGGTCACTTAAGTGACAAGTCACTTTAGCAATGGATGGTCATTTTAACGAGACCCGAAAAAGTTATCTGGTGGCTTTAGCGACCTCTTGGCCGCTTTAACAGCACTCGCTTTAGCAACTACGTATATCTTTAGCAACGGCACCAGATGCCTACTGGTGAAAAATGTGCTTGACATGCCAAATTCTCCGATGAGGTGTTTTGGATTCATTCAGAACACTTTGAAGGCAAACGCAATATACCACCCCACAAATTCGGTATTTCGGACCTAGTATCGTATTCAAAATTCTTATATGAGGTCTTTTTACCAAAATGTGGGCCCCACATCCAGTGTAATTTCCCACAATGGGTCTTGGAATTAGACCAAAAGCCTCAAAATTTTGATGAATGGTCGTTCTAGACAAAATTCGATATTCCGAAACTAACTACACAGTCAGAATTTCCATCTGAATGTGATTTCAAGAATGTTGATCAAATTAAATTATATGCTAACTTTCAAAGTCAAATATGTTAATTGTCTCCAAACTTGTACAAATTGCTTCGATACTTATGTTGACCATGCTACTAGAATAATTTGGTCATTTTGGAGTTGATAAAACCGTCAGAATTTCATTCTGAGGCATTTACCATATGTTATGACCGAAGTCCTCTTTTCAAGTTATAAAGGTTCCAAAATAGGGAAACGGGACTAAAAACATTTCGATCACCTCAGGAAATAAATCAAAAATCATTCTAAACCAAACATGGCATTATGGAGCTAACCATACTGAAAAAATTTTCATCCGAGCATGTTTACTCAATATATTGACCGAATTCAACCTTACCCTAAATTTCAAAGTTAATATGACTAATCACACAAACTCAAAATGAAAACTTGAAAACACAAACCAACCTTTCTTCTAGATCCAAATGGACCTTCCAGAGATGATGGAAGTGACGGAATCATCATCCGACATCAGAATCTCGAAAGGTTGACTCCAATCAACTAGTTTAAGTCTTAAACATAAAAAATGGCCAAATCTTCTAAAAATTCAACCAAACACTTTTGGGGTGCGTGCCACCCATATCAATATCACATAAGAGTTTTAAAGAAGCAACGGGAAGTGGTAAATTAGTAAAAATATGAAAAGGAATAAAAATGACCTTGGAGGTCATTACACTAGGATACTTTGACCTTTTATATATTGGATTGAAGTTCACATATTTGTAGACTGTTATTTCTTTTTTGGTTCACCTCTTGGGGGATTATTTATTCTACATTAGCTATTTTATATTTTGCATTAACTATGTTGATTTACTTTTGATTTCTAATCTGCATCTAGATTTACTCGACCATTTGGGATTATGAATAGAGTCAAATAGTAGTGATTTATACCCTTTTCAAATGAAGTTTTAAATTATAAATGACCCCATTTTTTTCAAATGAATTTTTAAAAAATGTAAATCTCCCTTTCCAAATGATGTTTTAAATTGTACCATGTCTTTACCCCATCTAAATTGGTTTTCTTATTTTTGAAAATTATTAAGTGGTAGACTTCAAATTTCAAATTTTTATGTAGCTAATGATAAGTTTCGCACATTATTTAAACACAAATTTTATTTACACACTTTTCATACAGCCTTGAAGCTAAGAACATTTATTTTTATACATACTAAATGGTTAACTAGCTTTCAAATCGGTCACTATTTTTTAGCTTAACTTATAAACCTAAGTTTGGATGGTTAACCATTTTGAATGGATCTTAAAGAATATCTAGCCCCTTCCCTTTAGGATTAATTGAACCCTCACCTTAGAATATCTAATTGGTTAGATAGACCTTAAAAATGGAGTTAATATGAGAAATTTTAGGTGCCCTAACTCACCCTTATAATAGATAGGCGGCGACTCCTTAAGTTAAGTTATTTATTTTAGGAATCACCAATATGTTGTACTCTAATTTGACCTCCATTAATATGGGGTATAATAGTTTGCCGACACCACAGGGAAATTTGGTTCTAAATTAAAACAGACTTAGGTTAATAATTTATTTATTTTTATTTTGAATTGCTTGATTTCTCATCCTGCTTATGTGATATAATTTATATTTTTGTTATTGATTTATCTAATTTATTTATTTGTTATTGTTCTATATAAATTATTTATTTTTTATTGCTTTATATAAATTGTCATTCCGATCATACTTTCTACAATTCTAGAAAAGTGACACGGTCACACGTACACGCAAGATGTGTTTTGCGCACCTCCAAAGTTTTCTTTAAAATCCCAAAATTTAGGAGAGTTGGTGTATGGATGGGGTGTCCGGATCTTTTTTCATGTGACCGCATAGCCTTCTCATTTGAGTTGTCCGCTCGAAAACCTTGTAACTAGTAAACCAACTCTTAATTCACCTAGGTTAGAGCTAAGCCAACACCTTTTTAGGTACACACACCAACAAACTTAGCAAGCTTAATATCCTTGCTATATTAAGTCCATTAGTCAACTTGGTCCAAATATCCAAGTGGCTACACGACCCCGAGTGACTCTTACAATTTGTATGTGCATATTTCAAAAATAGTTGTGCCAGAATATGGACCCTTTGTCTAAATAAATTAAACTTTAGAAGGGAGAGTATTATTAATTCATTTGTGATGTAGATAACTATGAAGATCCCATGCTTTGGCCTGTGGGGATTGAACCATGAGCATACTTAGATGCGATGAAGAATTTTATTTTCCTTTTTTTGGCATGTAATAAAGTTTAAGCCTATTTTTTGTATTTAATTTTGGGGATAGATTTGTTTAATTAAAGAGCAATGGAATGACATATTATGGCACATTTATTTTTCAAATACGCGTTAGGACTACCTCTGCCAAAAAGAGGTCACCTATATATTTGGATTCATCATAATTATTTTATGTGCTTGTGTAAGACCCGAAAATCAAAAAGTTGGAATCAAGATAAAATTTGACTGAACCCAAGTTTATGACCTATTTTATGAATTGTACAGGTTCATACGACTCATAAAAATAAGTTGTACAGGTAGTCTTGGGTATTGATATGGACCAAAGATCATAAGAGGTCCTACAAATCAACATTACTACTCGTAGTTCATTCGACAAGTTGTAACACTAACCCTTACCCCAACTTTAGATGCCCATGTTTGAGAGTTCCTCAGGATCAAGTCCACTACTTGACAAGATGATTCACAAAAATTATTATGAGTTGTAAACACGACTCGTAACCAAAGTTAAGAGACCCTCAAGTTTGTAGGTTTTGACGCCGAAGGATGAGCCCAAATGACAACTCATACTCATGAAGATGAGTCATAGAAACGACTCGTAGGCAAAGTTTAGAGTTCAAATTTTTAGGCCTTTTCTAAAGCCTGGAGGACGACTCATCTTGAAGACTCATCATCCCACCTATGATTCGTAGGAACCAACTCGTAGGGCCAAATTTTGGATTTAATGAAGGGTAGTTATGTCATTTTCTAAGTTTGGTTCAATGAACCTAGACATAATTATGGGTAAGTTCAAGCCTATATCTACCCAATCCTTTAAAACTTCCCTCATTGTAAATTATTCTTCTAAAATTCTCTAAGGAAGGAAAGTCAATTCTCTCAAGGTTCCTCTCTAAGTTTTCAGCTAGGGTTTCAGATTTCACCATGGTTTCTTTTTCAATTCTAATAGAATTTAATCAAGGTAGGTGGGGAATGATCCATGGTTTTCTTTCACCCATGTTGTCCCAAATTTTTCCCAAGTTTGCTTCAATTTTCAATTGATTTATGAACCCTTATTTTGATAAATTATAGTGGGTTGTTTCAATTTTGTTTTAGATGATTATCAATGATCTTTATCAGCATGCTTTCATATTAATTGCATGATTTTAAGTTGAATTATGAATTTTCATCCATAAAGATATTTCCAAGTTATGATAATGAAGTTAAATATGACTTTCATGAGTTGATTATGAGTTTAATGATTTTCAGGGAAAGTTTAATGATTTAAAGTTGAGATTATGATTTTAATGATGAAGTTATAATGATGATCAAGCTATGATCAAAGATAGTTATTATGGTGTAATAAGTACAGTTATCATACAATCATGTTTAAAGATGGTGATATGGATAATTCTCACCGAAGTTATGGATTCCTATGAATCACTTAACTTAATAAGTTATTCCTAATATATTTTGTAAAGATGGGTTGATAGGTAGTTACTATATTTCCCTATAATGTTTATGATCATGTGTTAATAAATTTTGTTGGGATATTGACTAACCACCGATAGGAATTCTAGGTGGAGTTCGGTCTGGTAAAACACTTAGTTACCCAAGGGAATTCTAATAGCAACCTAAAGTCCAAAACTATATTACCCACGTAGGATTGCCTTTTATGGCCTAGCTAGTGGATCAACATATAGCACAATTGAGTTGAGTAGAGTACCATGATGGAGTATAATATGGTAAGATAGCCTCCTTATTCTCGATGAAGGTTACATCGAATTCCATTTTGTAGTTCGCATGGTCTAAAGATGTTGGTTAAAGGTCTTAACCCACAAAAGTTGAAAGTTAAGCTATGAAATTTTATGATGAAGTTTTATGATATGCATGGACCATTAGTTTTCATATATTTTCAAATGTTTTCAGCCTTACACATGTTCATTATGATTGGTCATGCATCTTATGGCATATTATTCTCATTCCTTTACTTGTTCATGCATATCTCACATACTTAGTATCTTTTATGTAGTAACAAATAATTTTCCTACATTATCTCATAATGTAAGGACGAACTATATTAACGACCAGCCCTTTATGGCTAGAGTTTTTTTAGATATCAAGGAGTTGGTCAGTCTTTGTTCTATAAAGGATATGACTTTCATTCTCTTTGTTTACTTGACTTTTCTCCTATTGTTTCGGGTGAGAAGCCCCCATCAAAGACTAAAGTTGAAGAATGTTTAGACGATGTTTTGATATAGTCTATTTGAATGTCGATATGAGCATTTCTACACCTTAGACCCATTCCCCTTTTTCTTGTTACTTCCACTTATTTTAATATATTTCTTTACTTTATGTGTGTGATATATACTAAGATGGCTTGGTTGGGTTTCCTCACATCCCGATCGCCGTATCATGTCTTAGACCTAGTTCGGGTCATTAAAAACTTGGTATCAAAACACAAGATTTAGAAGAGTCCTAGGGAGTCTAACATGCCACATTAAATAGAGACGTATACATTGGTGTAAAGCATGCCATGTCCTTGAATAGGAGGCTACAAAAAATATAAGTAAAATCTCACTTATTTCATGATCTATAGCGTGTAGTAGAGTGGTTAAATATTTTCCTCTAACGCTTGTTCTTTGTGATTTTCAGAAAATGCCTCCATGAATATACCCCTCTAGAAGGAATTTGTTTGAAGAGGAGAACAACCTCTAAATAATCTTGTGAATGATCAAGTATCTAATGTCGAGTTCCGAATGAACATTATTATACTTGCTCAAGCCATTACGGCTCAAGACAATCCTGAGGTGGTTGTTCTCATAAATCCAAATGTGTGTACGGTGGAAACAAGAGTTCTTGATTTCATAAGGATGAATCCTCTGAAGTTTTGGGGTTCTAATGGAAGAGGATACACAAGAGTTTGTTGATAGCATTCACAAGATCTTAGATATTATGGGGGTTAACCCAGTTGGGAGGGTGGAGTTGGCTACTTATCAAATGAAGGGTGTTGCCAAAATTTGGTTCAATTAATGGAAAGTGAGAGGTCTAGAGAAGCGATTCCCGTGACTTGGGATGAGTTCAAAAGGGTGTTTATTGATCGCTTCTTCCCATTAGAGCTGAGGGAGGCCAAGGTACAAGAGTTCATCAACCTTGAGCAAGGTGGAATGAGTGTGAGGGAGTATGCCCTCAAGTTCACCCAATTATCGAAATATGCTCCATTCATAGTTACCGACTCAAGGGCTCGTATGAGGAAGTTTATGTCGAGTATGTTCAATGTGATTTCTAAGGAATGTAAATTGACCATATTTGTTTTGTAAATATGCATCTCTAGACTTATGACCTATGCGGAGAAAATAGAGAGTGAGAAGTTAAAGGAAAAAGCTAAGGAGTCCAAGAGCCCAAGGACCGATAGTGGTGATTTCTCTCATGGTAAGTTTGGAGCTGGTGGACATACTCATTTTATCCAAACGTACTCCGACCAAGGATCTTCAAATTGAACTACTCTAAAGTTTGACAAAGATAGGGTGCCCAACCCTAAGCCTCAAGGAGGTGCTCCTATTGGTCAAGTTACTCCCGTATGCAAGAAGTTTGGGAAGAACCACTTAGGTGAGTGTTTAGCGGGTTTGAATGTGTGCTATCGATGTTTTACCGAGTCATCATTCTAAGGAGTGTAAGGTTAAACATTGTCATCCTCAAGGACAAGTTGCCCATGGTTCCCAAGTGCAACCAAAGGGTGGTCAATAAAACAACCAATTCTATGCCCTTATGGTAGGCAAGAGGTGGAGGAGACTCCCGATGTTGTTACTAGTATGTTATAGGTATTTTACTATGATGTTTATGCCTTACTTGATCTAGGTGCAAATTTGTCTTTTGTTCTCCTTATGTGGCCATGAGATTTGATATTAGCCCTGAAACATTGTTAGAGCCTTGTTCTGTTTATACTCCCGTAGGTGAGTCAGTTCTGGGTAAAAGAGTTTATAGGAGTTTTCTAATTTTAGTTGTCCTTAATGTTATCTAATGTGATCTTATTGAGCTTGAGATGACCGATTTTGATGTTATCCTTGGTATTTATTGGCTATATGTATGTTATGCTTCTATTGATTGTAGTACCTGAGTGGTTAAGTTTGAATTTCCTAATGAGCCGATCCTAGAATGGAAGGCTAGTAATTTCATGTTCATAGGTCAATTCATTTCATGCCTTAAATCTCAAAAAAATAATCCAATGGTTGTATCTATTATCTTGTGAGGGTTAGGGATGAAAATTCTGAAGCCCCTACCATAGAGTCGGTCCCTATTGCTAATTAATTTCCAAATGTATTTCCTAATTATCTACCCAGTGTTCCTCCCAAAAGGGAAATTAAATTTGGCATAGACCTTCTTCTTGGTATTTTACCCATTTGTATTCCTCCTTAACAAATGGCTCTGGTGAAATTAAAGAAGTTAAAGGACCAATTGAAAGACTTGTTAGATAAATGTTTCATTAAATTAACCATATCTCTATGGGGTGATCCCATTGTTTTTGTTGGAAAGAAGGATGGTTGATTCTATATGTACATTGATTATCGGCAATTGAACAAAGTAACCATCTAGAATAAATATCCATTTTCGAGGATAGATGATTTGTTTCACCAATTACAAGGGGAAAACTATTTCTCTAAGATTGACCTCCATTCTGGTTATCACAAATTAAGGGTGAGGGAAAGTGATATTACCAAAACAGTATTTCGAATAAGGTATGGTCATTATGAGTTCTTAATTATGTTATTTTATCTAACCAATTCCCCCGCAGCCTTCATAGACTTGATGAAAAGGGTGTTCAAGCAATATTTGTACATGTTTGCAATTGTGTTTATCGATGACATATTGGTTTACTATCGGAATGAGGAGGATCAAGGTAATCACTTGAGGATTATGTTGCAAACTCTAAGAGACAACCAATTATTTGCCAAGTTCAAAAAGTCTGAGTTTTGGCTAAGAGAGGTGGTTTTCCTTGGTCATATTGTGTCTGGTGAAGGGATTATTGTTGATCCTAAGAAAACTGAGGCAGTTAAGAATTGGCCTAGACTATTTTCCCCATATGATATTAAGAGTTTCCTAGGCCTAGCCGGATATTATTGGAGATTTGTGGAAGTATTTTCATCGATCTCATTACCTTTGATTAAGTTGACTTAAAATAATGTAAAGTTTCAATGGTCGAAAGCCTATGAGAAGAGTTTCCAAGAGTTGAAGGATTGTCTTACTACTGCTCCTATTTTGACCTTGTTGGAAGGATCCAATGGTTTTATTGTGTATTGCGATGCTTCAAGAGTTGGTCTTGATTGTATTTTGATGAAACATGATAAGGTAATAGCCTATGCTTATGGGCAACTTAAGGTGCATGAACGGAATTATCTAACCCATGATCTTGAACCAGCGGTGATTGTGTTTGCTTTAAAGATTTGGAGACGCTATATTTATGGTGTCCATGTGGATGTGTTCACCGACTATAAGAGTTTACAATATGTATGTAAGCAAAAATTATTTTAACCTTCGGCAAAGGAGATGGCTTGAATTGTTGAAGAAATATGATATGAGTGTATTGTACCATCCGAGCAAAGCTAATGTGGTTGACGATGCACTAAGTAGATTGTCCATGAATATTATTGCATATGTTGAGGAAAGTAAGAAGGAATTTATCAAAGATATTCATAGATTGGCACATTTAGGTGTGTAGTTGGCCGACTCCAATGATGGAGGTGTTCTTGTTTATAATGGTTTAGAATCATCTCTTGTGGTGGATGTTAACGATAAACAAGACCATGATTTGGTGTTAGTTGAGTTAAAAAAATTGTTTGTTAAAAAATCCATTGAGGCTTTCTACCAAGAGAGAGATGGTGTGCTT
Source organism: Solanum dulcamara (assembly GCF_947179165.1). Taxonomy (NCBI): domain Eukaryota; kingdom Viridiplantae; phylum Streptophyta; class Magnoliopsida; order Solanales; family Solanaceae; genus Solanum; species Solanum dulcamara. The sequence continues at coordinate 33,686,850 of NC_077241.1, read as the reverse complement.
CGTTATTAAGGTCTGTTGTGTGTGCCTAATGTTAATGGTTTAAGGGAGTTGATATTGAATGAGGCTCATAGTTCCCAATGTTTGATTCATCCGGGTTCCACTAAGATGTATCGTGATTTAAGAGAAATGTATTGGTGGAATGACATGAAGGACATAGCAAAGTTTTTGGCTAAATGTCCTAATTTTCAACAAGTTAAGGTTGAGCATCAAAGACCAGGAGGTTTAGCCCAAGACATTGAAATACCTACTTAGAAGTGGAAAGATGTGAATATAGAATTTGTAACGGGTTTGCCTCGTACTAAGAAGCAATATGATTCCATTTGTGTTATTGTGGATCAAATGACTAAATTTGGTCATTTTCTACTGGTTAAGACTTAGTATGGTGCCGAAGACTATGCTAAGTTGTATGTTATTGAATTAGGAAGACTTCATGGTGTTCCCTTATCCATTATATCAGATTGAGGTGCTCAATTCACTTTACACTTTTGGAAGTCATTTCAAAAGGGTCTTGGTACAAAGGTTAAGTTAGGTACCGCTTCTATCCTCAAGACGATGGTCAAGCCAAAAGAACAATCAAAAGTTTAGAGGACATGTTGAGGGCATGTGTTGTTGATTTTAAATAAAGTTGGGATGATCATTTACCATTGATTTAATTTTTCTACAATAGTAGTTATCACTCTAGCATCTAAATGGATCCTTTTGAAGCCTTGTATGGGAAAAGATGTAGATCCCTAGTGGGATGGTTTGAAGTAGGTGACATGGCCTTGATCGGTCCAAATTTGGTAATAGATGCTATGGAAAAGGTGAGACTCATAGGAGAGAGGTTGAAGACAGTTCAAAGTTGTCAAAAGTCCTATTTCGATATTAGGAAAAGAGAGCTTCAATTCTAGATGGATGATTGGGTCTATTTAAAGGTTTCACCCATGATGGGTGTAATGCATTTTGGTAAGAAAGGGAAATTATGTCCTAGATATTTTGGTCCTTATAAGATGTTGAGGCATGTTGGGAAGGTGGCCTACAAGTTAGATTTGCCATTTGAATTAGCTATGGTTCACCCAGTATTTCGTGTATCTATGTTGAGAAAGTTGTGGGTGATCTGGATTCCATTGTCCTACTAGATGATGTGATTAATGAAGAGAACTTGAAATATAAGGAGGTTCCATTTGAAATTGTAGACGGGCAAGTTAAGAATTTAAGAAACAAAGAAATTGCCTCTGTTAAAGTATTGTGGAGGAATCAACAACTAGAAAGTGTTACTTGGGAAGCAGAGGCGGATATGATAAAAAAATACTTGTATCTCTATCCCTCTACTCAAGATTAACGTTGTAAGGTGTTCTTAATTAAGCTAATTGAAATCTTATATATTAAGTTCCTATTATTTCATTCACATGCATGCATGTTCATGAAAGTTGATTTTTAAGTCATAATTTATGTTTAGTTTAAAATTCTCATGTTCTATGCACTTCGAGGTGTCATTATTATCATGATAAGTTGGTGGTCCTCTTTCCATGTCCTTCCTATGATAAGTTAATGTCATTCGGGTAAGAATGTTCATAAGGGGAGATATTGTAAGATCTTAAAAATCATAAAATTGGAATCAAGAGAAAATTTGACTGAACCCACATTTACGACCTATTCTACGAATTGTATAGGTTCCTATTACTTGTAGAAATCAATCATAGAGGGATTCTTGTGTGTTGATCAGGTCCTAGAGTCAACATTACGACTCGTAGTTTATTCAATGAGTCGTAACACTGGCCCTTACCTCAACTTCAGAGACCCATGTTTCAGACTTCCTTAGGATCAAGTCCACGACTTAACATGAAGATTCATAGGAATTATTACACTTCATAGATACGAACCATAACAAAAGTTCAGAGATCCTAAGGTTTGTAGGTTTTGAGACCCACAGGACGAGTCAAAATATTGACTCATAGTCATGAAGATGAATCTTACAAATGTCTCACAGACAAACCTTAGAGACCTAATTTTCAGGCTTTTTCCAAAGCTTAGAGGACGAGTCATCTTGACAACTCGTCATCCCACCTACGATTCATAAGAACATACTCGTAGGGTCAAATTTTAGATTTAATTAAGGGTAATTATGTCATTTCCAGGTTCAGTTCAATGCACCAAGACATAAATATTGCTAAGTTCAAGCGTATATCTACCCAATACTTTAAAATTTCCCCCATTCTAAATCATTCTTCTAAAATTTTGTAAGGCAAGGAACCGAATTCTCTCAAGGTTCCACTCAAGTATCAAGCCAGAGTTTCAAATTTCACCAAGGTTTCTTTTTCAATTCTAAGGGAATTCAATCAACATTTGTGGGGATTGATCCTGGGTTCCTTACACCCATTGAATCCCAATGTTTTCCCAAGTTTCCTTCAATTGATTTATGAATCCTAGTTTTGATAAATTGCATTGAGATGTTTCAATTTCATTTTAGATGATTGTTAATGATCTTTATCAACATGCTTTCATATAAATTGCATGATTTTAAGTTGAGTTATGAATGTCCATGCATAAAGCTATTTCCAAGTTATGATTATGAAGTTACAGATGATTTCCATAAGTTAATTATGAGTTTAACTATTTTCAAGGAAAATTCTATGACATAAAGTTGAGATTATAATTTTAATGATGAAGTTATGATGATGATCAAGCAACGATCAAACATATTTATTATGCTAGGATAAATACAATTCTCATATAAATCATGTTTAAAGATGGTGATAAGAAAAATTCTCACCGAAGTTATGAATTCCTATGAATCACTGAATTTAATGAGATATTCCTAATATATTTTGTAAAGATGGATTGATAGGTAGTTACTATCTTTCCCTATAATTATTGTGATCATGTGTTAATGAATTCCATTGGGATATTTACTAAGCACCGAGAGAACTTCTAGGTGGAGTTCAGACCGATAACACAGTTAGTTACTTAAGGAAATACTAATAGCAACCTAAAGTCCAAAACTACGTTGTCCGCGTAGGATTTTCTTTTATGGCCTAGCTAGTGAATCAAAATATAGCACAGTTTAGTTGAGTTGAGTACCATGACGGAGTATACCCTAGGAAGGTAGCCTCCCCCTTGTTGATGAGGGTTATATCGGATTCCATGTTATAACTTGCATGGTCTTAAGATGTCGGTTAAAGGTCTTATCCCACAAGTTGAAAGTTAAGCTACGAAGTTTTATGATGAAGTTTTATGATATGCATTAACCATGAGTTTTCATATGTTTTCAAATGTTTTAAGCCTTACTCATTTCATTATGATTGGTCATGCATCTTATGACATATTGTTCCTGTTTCTTTACTTGTTCATGCATATCTCACATACTTAGTACCTTCCATGTACTAATACATATTTTTGCCTACATTATCTCATAATATAGGGACGGACGACACTAACGACCATGTCCTTCATGGCTAGAGGTTTTTTAGATATCATGGAATTAGTGAGTTCTTATTCTATCGAGGATATGACTTTCATTATCGATGTTTACTTTTGACTTTTCTCGTATTGTTTTGGGTGAGCTAGGAGGTTATCCTAAGCCCCCATCAAAGACTTTATTAGAGTAATATTTAGACTATGTTTTGATGTAGTCCATTCGTACGTCGATTTGAGTATTTCTACCCCTTAGACACATTACCCTTCTTCTTGTTACTTCCGCTTATTTTATTATGTTTCTTTACCTTATGTATGTGATGTATGCTAAGATGGTTTGATTAGGGTGCTTCGCATCCCAATCATCGTGTCATGGCTTGTCCCTAGTTTGGGTTGTGACAACTTGCTTTCTTGCTACGTGACTTATATGAATTTATTTGCATCATAATTTTAATTGATTATTACTTACACCATTTTTATTTTTCTTATTTTACAGAGGAGTAAATTATTTTTTCTTATATATCTCATCATTTGATTATCTGTTGCATCTTTAAAAATTTTTTATGTCATGTTCATAAAAAATAAATTATAGTAATAACCTTTCCGAGCTTACTGCATTTTAATGATTCTAGAGCATTGCATTGGCTTATAATTTTTTTAAGTTCGTGCAAACTCTTATTGACCTCAATTAAGACTTTCTTCCTTTAAATTTTGTCAAATATTGATTTGTCGTTATTTTAAAATGTCATGACCCGACCTAGGGGCTAGTTGTAATACGGCAATCAAAGCCCTGAAGGGCTCCAACCAAGCCTCTTGACATATCATAAGCATACATAAGGTAAGTAAATACAGAAGTAACATAATAAGAGTCTAAACATGATCATAAAAGAAATGTAAATTTGACTACATAGACTTCATAACATAGGTCCAACAATTCCTCTACTACATAAGATTGGAGGGGACTAAGACATGTCCCTACCTCACTCTTAGTAAGAGGGTAACAAAGTCTATAGACAATCAACAACATCATAAATACTCTTTTATAGATGAGGAATTACCAAAATCCATTGATATGGAAGCTCAACTAGCCACGTATGATAGGAGTGTGATCCTCAACCCCTATATTATGAGACAATGTGGGAAATTATATACGTTAGTACTTTTGAATGTACTAAGTATGCAAGAATGACATGCAATATAAATCATAGGATGCAATGATCAATCAATATACATGATAAGGCAGGATAAGTAAATTCATGAGAAAACATAATGGTCAAAGCATTTGAAAGACATAGTTGAAAATCATAAAGGAACGTAAAGACCATATACATATGTGGGATAGAACCATAACTGACAATAAGACCATGCGAGCTATAACATGGAATCCTGATGTCTCGCCATATAACAAAAGATAGGGGAATCTACTTTCCAAGGTAGACTCTACTCTGCTAGGCGGGTCATATACATACGCTATATGTGGATCCACTAGCTAAGACATGAAGGCAAATTACGGTGGCACATAGTTTAAGGGACTTGAGGCTGTGACTAAGGCTTTTGGTAGGGCCCCAACCTCAAAGTCCGTGCGGTGCTAAGTTCAATTCCATGGAATACATAACATAGTAATCATACTTAAACAAATATCATACCTTGTTCATAAACTTCATAATTCAAAGAGTAGCTCATTTTTATGCCATAGTTGCAATGTGAGTATAAACCTTTTAACATTACAATAATATACTTGCATAATTCATGTCATTAGGTTACTTGGAAACCAACATAGGGCCCTAAGTCACCTTTCTTCGTAACTTGCATAGAATTCATATCTTGAACATAATCATAATCCATGATCATAATTCATACTTGAATTTAGAGTAAGACCCATATACATAATCAATTTGAATAAGAATCATGAAATTACTTTGAAATTATTGAACTTCATAATCATACTTTATAATATCATCATTGAAAACAAATTCATGCACGGGCATTCATAATTCAACTTAAAATCATGCAATACATTCAGAAATATACTTATAATGATCATTTATAATGATTAAAAACAAAATTGAAATAGTCTAATATAATTCATCAAATTAGGGTTATAAACCCAACTAAAATTCATGAGATTTTGAATGAAAACCTTGGGATTCCATGGCTTAAAGGAACACATAGATCACTCCCTACATACCTTAAGCGAATTTGAACTTTGAATTTAGAAAGAAAACTTATTTTTGAAGATACCTTAGCCATACTTAATGAAGAAGATGAAATCTTGAATGAAACTTGAAAGAGAAGTCTTAATATTATTTGGGAATTAATAAGGGAAAAGAATAGTTTTAGAAGTATTTAGGACAATTTTGTAATAAATCTCATCCCAAAAACGTCCACATACATTAATGAAAGAATAGAAAAATAACCGGATTACCCTTTATTTAATTAAAACTGGGAGTCACCACGGAGGACCCATCACGATTCTTGATGCTCATCATGGCCCATGGTGTTATCTTTGATGCTAGACTTGGAATTGAAATCTTGGGGTTGTAGGGGAAGAGTATCAGAACCTTCTCTAGAAAACCCTTCACGGTGCGTAGAGGTCATCACGGTCCGTAAAACATGGACATGGTGCAGGACCTACATGGTGGTCTATAAGATTGACCACCACGGAACCCACTATGATTTGTGAAGGTCTACGTAGACCATGGTGGTGAGGTGTGGTCCTTGCCTTGGGACCATTTTCTAAGGTCTTAGGGGAAGGGTCACCACAAATGGTTTCACATCCCGTGGTGCTCACCATGGTCCATGGTCCATGGTCCCTTGTCATAGTCCCTTCCTATATGTTTGAGCTTAATAAAAACCACCACGGTGGCTCACCATGAGGCGTGGTGTAGACCACCACCTATGATGGCCTTTGTGGTCATCACCTGGTGCCAAAAACATTAGGTTTCAGTAATTTCATGTTTTGATCCTCATTTTCTAACTTTCCAAATTTTGGGGTCTTACAATTTCTCCCCCTTGGGAACATTTGTCCTTGAATGAGACTCAAGATAGCATGAATGGAATAGGAAAGGAAAATAACAACCCAACATGAATGCAAAACATCTCGATAATGCATAAAACGTGAGATCTTTAATCTCAAGAAAAATACAGTACCTTATAACTTATTTCCTGAATATGAATGTATATGAACCCTTGAGAACAACTGAAACACATAATTTTGGCTGGTTAGATCATGAAAGAACTAAATACCTCAACTAGGGACAGAAAGAAAGAGATGAGGATATTGGGAAATCACATCGGCTTTGGCCTCCCATGTAGCACCCTTAACCTCCTGATTCCTCCATAACGCTTTAATTGGAGTTGTTTCTTTGTTTCTCAACTTTCTAACTTGCTGGTCAAAGACCTCTATAGGAAACTCTTGATAAGAAAGACATTCTTTAACCTCAATAATGTTCAATGGAATAATGGAGTTAGTATCACAAACAAACTTGCTCAATAATGACAAATAGAACATCAGATGCACCGATGCCAAATCTGAAGGCAAATCCAACTCATAAGACACCTTACCAATTCGCCTCAAAATCTAATATGGGCCAACATAGTGGAGACTTAACTTCCCTTTCTTACCAAATCACATCACACCCTTCATGGGTGAAATTTTTAAGTAAACTCAATCATTAACTTCAAATTCAATTTCCCTCCTCCTCACATTCCTATAGGACTTTTTCAGCTTTGGGATGGTTTCATTTTTTCTCTAATGAGTCTAACCTTCTTTATATCCTCAAATACCAAATTAGGTCTTATCAAATCAATTTCACCTACCTCAAACTAACCGATAGGAAATCTACACCACCTACTATATAAAGCTTCAAATGGAGCCATCTTATAGTTAGAGTGAAACTGTTATTATAATCAAACTCGATTAATGGCAAATGATCATCAAAAATACCTTTAAAATCCATCCCACATGATCCCAATTCGTGAAACCTGTTCTACATGTTCGTGGAGAATATTTTTGTATGATCTTTTAGTTAAAAGACAGACACGATTTAGCTTTGCTCCTAATCTTTATTTCACAATTTTGGGATCTTCGTAAAGTGTCTTATTGAGGTACATTCTGTCCCAAATGGACGCTCTCCTTCTTCAATTCTCCATTAATGATGAAATTATTGCATTACTTGATTCTGGTGTTTCCGAGAATTGAATTGTGCCATCAGTTCGACCATAAGTTTGTTAACATCAAATGTACCTTTTCATGAAATCAAATTTGGGATTCCCAATGCAGGTCCCACAATCTCTTTTTAGACCCGATTTCGAGTTCGTCTCTAAAAATTATGATATTTTTGTCAAAACTTTTGTACTGACGAGGTGATCAATATTTTTTTAGCATGGAGGTGATTCAGAGGTCAAGAGCTTCATTTTTGTAGATTTAGAGCACTTGCATTTAGCTTTGAGGTAGGCTAGGGTCTCCCTCTTTGACTGGGTTCTATTAGATATTGTTAATATATATTTTATGTTACTTAGGTTGGTGTTGGCCGAATTTAAAGCTTTCCTCCTTTTATCTCATTTCCTTGAGTTTAGTTGAACCTTATACTAGAGTAGTCTCTAGAGACCCTTATTCTAGATTTGTGGTTTTTCATTGCAATATAGTTTGGGTGAAATTGTCCCTCTTAGAATCGGTATTGATGGACTTAGGCTAGGTTTGAGCCTTAGATGCTTTAGTTTGTGTTCCAGTGCCCTTATAGCTAGGCGTAGCATTTAGTAGGACGTGTGATGGTTTATGCAAATTAGAGCTAGTGTCAGGGACCTCTGAGGCTCATCGTACCCATAGTTTAGACTTAGTTATGCTCGTTGGGACTGCAGATGGCATACTTAGGGGTAAGGCGTCATTCCTATAGATATTTCTCTCTCTGTCTGATTTTGAGCCATGTCTTGATTATTTTGCTTTTAGTTAGTGTTAGTCTTATGATGCCCCTATTTCTATTATCTATTATTGGGCCTGACGTTGTGTTTGAGGAGAGATTTGATCCTAGGTTAGTTCCTTTGCCTTGATAATTTTGTTTGACTCAATCTTACTTTTGGGACCGTGTGTGCCTTTTTTGGATGTTGGTGATGGCATTCTTGCACTGTTTAAGAATTCACTTATTTTTGTGGTATGATCCCAAATTATTTATGGTTTTTTCACTACTATTTTGAGAAGGCTTTCTCACACTCTTACCATTTTCGAAATTGTTTTTTTAACGAGTCATACAACCTAGATAACTTGGTCATTGGTTTTCAAACTTATGAGGAGTTGGGGACATACTCCTTTTTCTACTTAAGGAATTAGAGGCATCTGGGATATACTTTGTTTCACTTAGTTATTTGGAACGTCCAAACCCTTTCTTGACTTATCGATGCCCTCGAGTTTATGCTTGCTAACTGGATCGATGCCCTTGGGAGTTTACTAGCTGGCCGAGTGACCCCTTTTTAGGGTGATCATGGTTTGAGATTACTGGTTTACTGATATCATGTATGGCGTCGCCTCTTTCTACATCGGCTTGGCTACTCACTCTCCAGTACCACTACAAGGATACTCTATGTCTATGTAAGACCTAGTTCTGGACCAAGTAGTGTATACGAACTTCTCGCATCCCCTATAGGTCACTCCTGGTAGGCCGAGGGCCGATTTAGGTCTATACACTTGTTGTTGATCTATGAGAGATCCTGATAATGTCACTGGATTTTACTACATACTTGCATTCATCAGTTTCACCCATCACCAGTAAACTTGTTTGTTGTTTGGTCCCCCAATTTTATGGGAGAAGAGGGTATGTTTGTTATTATTTGTACCTTCTAGTGGTATGGGCGTTCGGTCGGTTATTATTTGATCTTACTTGTACTTAACTTGGTGTATTAGTAGTCGGCTTACATGGTATTTGAGTTTGATTGTGATTGGTACTTCCTGCTAGGTTCAGTCAGATTAGTTCCTAGGTGATTACGTGGTTAACATTGCCTATTAGCACTATATTCTCATTTAGTAGACTCTGATGATGCATTCTTCCTATTAATAGGTTGTTGGATTATGTTTCAGGTGCGTTCTCTGAATCTGTCCCTTTATTAATAACTCCAGACTCTTTGTGGTATTTCCTGTTATTATTGTGATAATTCATAATAGGTACTTGTGAGTATTTACCTGATTATATATTATTTATACTTTCTTTATCTGTGGAGATCAGTCGGCTTATGCCTACTAAGTACTATTCTTTTCATTCTCATACTGTACTTCTATCCCCTGCATATCATAGAATGGGTTTTCGCCATTAATTTGGACTGGTGCGGAACAACGTTTTGTTTGAAGATTTCCAATTTCCTTCTATGACGCACTAGGACTGGTCTTTACTTTCTTTTGAAGACTGTCTATACTCATTTTGTATTTTAAAAAGCCTTGTATTCATATTTTGATTTAAATGGTTCATTATCGACTGATGCCACATCTTGGGTGGTTTCTAGTATTTGTTTTAGTTCTTTTCTTTCTTCTTATTATTCCTTACTTTCCGCTTTATCTATCCATTTTTTGCTTGATAGTCCATTACCTTTGGTTTTGGGATAAGGGTTAAGGGTTAGGTTTATCTGTTGGTGGGTGTTTGCAGGTTCCATCAGGGCCTGAGAAATCAGTTTGTGACACTAAGTGACTCTTTTCACCCTCAAACCAACGGCCAAGAGGAAAAAATGATTCAAAAGTTGGAATATATGTTGAGGTCATGTGTCATTGATTTCAAAGCAAGTTAGGATGAGCATCTAACGTTGATTGAGATTACCTACAACAATAGTTATCTCTCTAGCATCTAAATATATCCTTTTGAAGCCTTGTATGAAAAAAGATGTAGGTCTCTAGTGGGATGGTTTGAAGTTGCTGAGTTGGCATTGATTGGTCCTGATTTATTATTGGATGCTATGGAGAAGGTGAGTCTCATAAGAGAGAGGTTGAATATAGCTAAAAATTACCAAAAGTCCTATTCAGACATTAGAAAAAAAGACCTTGAATTCAATATGGATTATTGGGTTTATTTGAAAGTGAACCCATGAAGGGTGTAATGTGTTCCGTAAAAAGGGGTAACTTAGTCCTAGGTATTTGGGACCCTATAAGATATTGAAACATATTGACAAGGCGGCATATGAGTTAGACTTTCCATTTGAATTGGCTATGGTTCATCTGGTGTTTCATATATTAATGTTGAGGAAGTTAATGGGTGATGTGGATTCCATTGTACCATTGAAAAATATGAGTGTTGAAAAACAATTGACCTATGAGGAGGTTTCGGTGGAAATTCTGGACCGTCAAGTGAAGAGGTTAAGAAGCAAAAAAGTTGCACCCTTCAAGGTATTGTGGATAAATCAACAAGTAGAGAGTGCAACATGGGAAGAAGAAGCGGACATAATAAATCAATATCCGTACCTTTTTCCTTCCACTCAAGCTTAAGGTATTAGGTTGTTCTTGCTCAAATCGCCTGAATTTCTATGTTTCAATTATCCAATGTTTTTCATATGTTTGCACGTTCATGAAGATCTATTTTAAAGTCATGTTTTATACTTAGTTCAAAATCTCATGTTTTATGCACTTTGATATGTCATTGCATTCATGATTGGGTTGTTAGTCATCTTTCTGTGTTCTTTCATATACATTGAATCTCATTCGAGGAAAAAATTTCCCAAAGGGGAGATATTGTAAGACCTCGAAAGTTAAAAGTTGAAACGAGGGAAGATTTTAATAAATGTGGATTGTCCTCAAGTCTATGACTTGACCTATGGCTTGTAGACATTCCTATGACCCATAGGAATGAGTTGTCAAATCAATCTCTGAAACTACTTATTGACCAATCTTAGAAATAATTAGAAGACTTAATAGGATGAGTTGTAATCGATATGATGAGTCATAAGGTGGAATCATAAGAAAAGTCCTGAGGCCAAACTTTGGACCAAATATCAAGGGTGTTTGACAAGTTGGGTATAGACCTGTAGAGGAAATTATCGTGCTCCAAAATTAGGGGAGGGTGAGACTGGCTACGATATTGACTGAATCGAAAGCTGGCAATATATCATCTGAAGATGCAACACTTAGGCCAATCAGGCCACCTGTCACAACAACTTGGACTGACAAGGTCACAACTAAATAAAATCTTTAAAACTACGTAAGGTCAGCTAGGCCATTATACAACTAAACTGAGTAACGAAAGTCGACAAAACCATAAAATCAAACTTAACTAAACTGTACATACACATCCACAAAAGCCTCTAAAGTGTAACTAACATAGTGCATAGGATAGGCCCTGGCCTACCCATACAAAATATCAAAACATAATATTGTTAAACTAGAATCTAGATCCTGAATAAAAAGAGCATACCAACTCTCAGCTGAAATCAGGCTCTTACTGCACTTGACGACAAGGGGCTTTACCTGTACCTACAGCACGAATGTAGTATCCCCTGACAAAGAGGCATTAGTATGAATAACATGTACCAGTATGTAAGGTTGAAAGATGTAAACATAAGTATATCAAAAATACTAAGAGTTAAGGATAGAAACAACCTGTCTCCCCAAGAGCTGATATAAGATAACAACATAACCTTTCTAGAAAGAGATAGGTAATTAAGCACATATATAAATCATACTGCCCTAATGATGGACTATATGCTAGTGTTGTCGTAATGGTGACCCTACCCAGCCGAGTGTCCATCTCGGTGGTGTAGTAACTTACTAAACATCTGCCTACCAGACATGCCTACTGGTTGGTATAGTGAACTATAGTTGCAGCTATTAATGTATATGCCTAATGACATTACCCCATCGGTAGTGTAACATAAAATTATAACCATTGTCACCTACTAAGTCAACCTTGCTCATATCGAGTATCTCTAAAAAATATAGTACATATGCAAGTTGATTGTACGACTACAACCTTAATAGGCACTCGTGAACTACAACTATGTACCTATAAAATATAAGGCTTTAAAATAGCATATAAGTACGCCTACTAAATACTTAAAACAACCTTAATAAGGTTTATATTTCACAAGGAGTCTAGTAGGCTTGTGAACGATATACTAAATTTATTTATGCTACCTTACCGTATATATTGAATAAGAGAATGTATATTTCTACTTCTATATAACTCATTAACGTTTAGGATCTGTGTGTATACATATATATTCTATCCATAAGGTGCTTCTTTTACACATACCGACAATTATACAATTGGACTTCCATTATTAACTTATCATGTCTATAATCACAAATAATTGTTAATTCTTTGGCCTTATTCTTATGGAAACATGGAACTCATAAACATGACTATTTTTTAGAGAAAACATGGTTAAGACAACCTCACAATGCCCACTATAAGGGGTCTCCAAACTTGATTTTTCAACTACGACAACAATTGTATATGTATATTGTCATTTACATCACATTCATCTATCATAAACACTTAACCAAGTATAGTCCATCACCATGCCTTTCCAACCTTCTAACAGTACCATACCATACCTTGATATGACTTTTAAACATAGGAGTACAAGTCCTATCAATGACATGGATATGTGCTTAAAAATGAAGGAAATGAGGCGCCGTTACCTACGTTGATTTGATTCCTTTAATGTAATACACCGGCTGAAGTATCCCTTTCTCCTTCAATTTAAAATAAAATCTAATGAAAATTAAACTTTAAACATTTGCACAATACATTTGAGTTGTGTTGTCAATTCAAAAAACACATAAAGGGCGTAAACTCAAGAGACGTTCAAATCGATCAGTATTCATTAAGTTCAATCATTCATATCACTAACAACAAAACCTTACATTTAAATGTCTCCAATACAGAAACTAGCAGCTACTAGACCACTCCACATACTCCCTTCTCACTAAAACATTAATTAAAATGGGCAAAACTTGGACTCACGGCTTCTTATCATAATCCCGTGAGTCCTACCCATAAAATATAGCTATAACATCAAGAATATCACATAAATAAGAGTAAGGAACATGTTCATACCTTAATTAAAGAAAATCAAGTTCCTTAAACTCGTTTTAACCAAGAGGAAAGGTTGTATCTTCAATTAGAAGAGGGACTTGAGTGAACTCTCGGCATGATTGAAGAACACATTTAGTTCTTGGTTGATTTCTCAACTAGACCTTTAGGAGAGGAGGAAGGTTGAATACCTAGCAAGGAGAAACTTCTAAAATGACTTAGGATCATTCTCTAATGAATTCAATAAGTAAAAAACACTTTTAAAACCTTTAGACCGACTTAACATATGTCAGTCACATGTCCAGCATAGCCAATTTAGGCCTCTGTGCAGTCCTTACTGAAACACTTGAACTTGGTGCTCTGATACCAAGTTTTTCATAACCTAACATTCCTCAAAATGCTCACAAGTGCCTTAATAATGCCTTGGAAATAGGCTGCTCACGTAATATATTAAATCTTTTTGACAAATCCGAGTCTGAAATATTGATCAGGGGGTTAAAACCTACGGAAAAATGGTCTCAGTATATTTTTAGGACCCGTATATTAAAAGATAGATTTTTCAAAGAAACTGCGTAAAACAATAAAGTGCACAGCTAGTTCGTGTCGCGGATTTTCTCCCGTTCAGTGCAATTTTTTCTAATTTAAAATCTGGTCAAAATCTCATTCGCTCTAAATTTGCCTATCAAGGAACACCTCCGCATCGCGGACCTAGACAACAGTTTTTGTCCAAATTTAGTTTTTAGGTAAGGGCATTTTAGACTATTCACTAATTGTTAGTTAATGCACCTAGACGTTTTTAAGACCTAATTCAACTCTATAAATTGACCTAAACCTCTAACTTTATTCATTCTTCTAGAATTGACCTACTCAAATGTCTCTCTCTAGAAAAGACTCTCAAGGACTCCATTGAAGACTTCAAATAAATTCACTCAAGATCTCCATTAAAACTCTCAAGTTCTTCCAAATTATTTGGTTTTCTCACTTAAGGTATGTGGGTATTGATTCATGTATTCTTTCATCCATGAAGCCCAATCAATTTCTCAAGTTTTCTATCAAATTAAAGTATGGTATTTTATGGGTATTATGATCTTTATTTCTATTGCATGAATTATGAATCAAATTATGATTATGAGTCTATTTTAATATAAATTGATGGTTATTTCATTGAATTGAAGAGTTTTTCCATGAATTCTCCTATATTGATCTTTAGGGTTCATGATGTAAATTATGGGTATTTTCAATTATACTTCCTAATGATATCATCTTTATGAATTATGTATGGAAAAATAAAAAGTCTATGATCGTGCTTGTTTCCAAGTAAATTTCTTGATTTTCAAGTCAATTGATTATGCATTTAAGTTTTACTCTAAGTTCAAGGTATGAATTTTATGCAAGTTATAAAGTAAGGTGACTTATGGACCTTTGTGTTGACCTAGGACCTAACTATATGAATTATGCAAATATGATTGTAATGATGAAAGGACAATTCTCACATTACAAGTATGTTATAAAAATGAGCTACTCTATGATTTCAAACGTATGATCATGACTATGATATATGTAATTTTAATTTCTATGCTATGTATGTATTTCGTGAGATTTGACTTAGCACCGACTGGAATTGAGGTGGGGACCCTACCAAAATTCCTACTAGCAACCTCATGTCTCTTAAACTATGTGTCACCGTAGGTTGCCTTCATGGCCTAGTTATTGGATCCACATGAAGCATATGTATGAACCACCTAGTGGGATAGAGTCTACCTTGGCAAGTAGATTCTTCTTTTTATTTGTTATATGGGAAGACAATGGAATTCCATATTATAGCTCGCATTGTCTTATTTTTGGTTATGGTATCCCACTATGTACGACATATGTATTTTCATGATCTAAATTATGCTTTTCTAATTTTTTGGTCATTATGATTTTCTCATGACTTTAATCATCTCATCTTATCATGTGTCTTACTTGACCATTGCATTCCATGATTTACGTTGCATGTCATGCGCTCATACTTAGTACATTCTGATGTACTAATGCATACTCTTTGCCTACATTGTCTCATAATATAGTGGTTGAGATTGAAGATCATATTCATCCACGTGGCTAGTTAAGCTTTTGTGTCAGGCAGTGTTTGTGGTGAATCCTTATTTATCGGGGACTAGTCATTAAGGGTGATGTAGGGACATGTCTTAGCCCCCTCCCATGCTCATGAATAGAGGCATCTAGTTGGACAACTGTTTCGAGTTTATGTTATCATGTGACATTCTTTATTTACTATTCAGGGTTTACACTCTCTTATGATGTTTACGCTTTTACTTTCCCTTATGTATGCTTATGATATGTACAAGAGGCTTGGTTGGATCCCCTTTGGGGTTTCGATTGTCATGTTATGACTAGGCCCAAGGTCAGGTCGTGACAGATCCGACCTAGGTCCTAGACATAACATGGAGATTAGAATCCTGAAGGACCCTAACCAAGCCTCTTGGCATGACATTCATGAGCATACATAAGGAGATGAGTAATAAAGCTAAATTAAGAAACAAAAGTAGAAATCTAAAATAGAACATAATTCTTCAAAAGAGTGGAATGAGATATAACATAGACTCACACAATCTAACATGCCCCTAATACTTGATAGGGACATGATAAAATATCCTGGCTCACCCAATAAGAAAGATAAAGGAAATGATAGACTGATAAGAAAGTAAATGTCTCATCTTCAGAACATGAGGACTCACCATCCAAGAAACCGTAATAAACACTATCCACAAATTGGAGGTTGATGAGCGTGATTGTCAGACACTACATTATGATACAATGTAGATAAAATTATGCATTATTACATGAAATGCACTAAGTATGTGAGAATATGTATGAACAATAAATATCGAACATAATTAATATGGATCATGGATGCAAGACCAATATCATTAAAACATGAGTAAAGTCATGAGAAAAATAAAAAAAATTATCTTATTGGTCAATACATCAAAACATCACAAGCATCATAAGAACTTACATATGTGGGAGATAGCTGTAACCGACATTAAGACCATGTGAGCTATTTTCATGGAATATGATGATCTTCACATCTAGAAAAGAGGAGGCTACTTGTCAAGGTAGGCTCCATCCAATTAGTATCATCATGTTCTGTATGTGAATCCACTGGCTAAGCTATGTTGGGAAACCTATGATGGCAATGTAGTTTAAGAGACTAGAGGTTCCTACTAGGTCTTAGTTTGAGCCCCACCTCAAAGTCCACTCGATGCTAGGTAAATTATCCCACGAAATACATATCATAACATAATCATAAATTATATATGTCATAGTAATAAGCTTTTTATAATCATAATTCATAGAAATTTATTCATAGGAATGGCTCATTATCATAAGATTCCTGTAATGTGGGTGTAGTCCTTCCATCATTATGAATCCTTTTTATAAAAATATCAGTAGAGTCTTAAGTCACCTTCTTCATCAAGGATCTTAAGTCACTCTTTCATTAGAGTCTTGCGTCACCTTCAAGGATCTCAAGTCACCCTTTATCATAAACTTGCTTGAAACTTCATTAAAGAATTACTCATAAACATCTTTCCATAAAGAATCTTTAATTTAATTCATAAAGTTTTCATTGAAATAACTTAAAAATTATGAATATATCTCATAAATCATACTTGAAGCTAGAATATAGCACGGGTCTTTTAAATTCAACTTACAATCATGCAACATGATGTTAATTATACATAATTAGGTTAATAGCATAGAATATTTGAGAAAACTCAATGCAAATCATGAAATTAGGGCTTTTAATTGAAGAAATCAAAAGAGAATTGAGAAGAAATCTTTGGGATACCATTGGTGAAAAGAGCCCATAGATGAAGTTCCACATACCTTGACCTTTATAAGACTTAGACGAATAGAATTGAAGCTTGACCTTGGAGGAATCCCTTGAATAGCTTGAGAAAGAAGAAGATTTTTGAGAGAAAACTTCACAGAGAAGGTTTTTAATTTTGAGGAATAATGTGAGAATGAGAGGGTTAGAAGATTTTAGGGTAGTTAATATGTAGGAATCTAGTCCCAAAAATCATTCATATTCATTAATGAAATATAGGAAATGACCAAAATATCCATCATTAAAACTTAATCCGGACCCCAAAAAAGACCATCGCCACGGCATGTGAAAAATAGTATAATTCATGGTCCTATCTTGAAATTGGAATTTCAATTTTCTAAAAAGCAATTATTGGAGGCTGCCCAGCACGAGACCAACCACGGCTCTTAAAGGGCACTGTGGTCTGTGGTGGTCTTCCGTGGGGGTAGACTTGGACTTGAAGTCTCAGGGTTTGTAGGGAAAATTTTAGGACCTCCTCCATGGAGACCTTCATAGTCCGTGGAGGTGACTATGATCTGTGAATCATGAAAGTGGTGTAGGGCCCGTAGGAGGGGTTCACTACAGAGGCCATTACGGACCATGGACCGCACTACGCCTCATGGTAGCCTCTCATGGTCCATACCTCAAGAAGCCAAATTGCTGGGATGGACCACGATGGCCCCTTCACAGCCTGTGGTCCGCTTCACGGCCCATATTGGGTCTCGTGAAGACCACCTGGTGCCAAAAACTGAGTTTTTCTGGAAATTTATCTTTAGAT
The DNA here is from genome assembly GCF_947179165.1 of Solanum dulcamara. NCBI lineage: Eukaryota > Viridiplantae > Streptophyta > Magnoliopsida > Solanales > Solanaceae > Solanum > Solanum dulcamara. The sequence continues at coordinate 33,668,804 of NC_077241.1, read as the reverse complement.
ACTCATTTTATGACTTTCCAACTTTGGGGATCTTAAAATATCTCTAGACTTATGAACTAGGTGGAATAAATAGAGGATGAGAAGTTAAGGGAGAAGACTAGAGACTCCAAGAAAGCAAGGACCGATGGTGGTGATTCCTCTTATTCTAGGTCCAAAAATGGTGAGCGTCCTTAATTTTGCCAAAGGCAATCTGGTCAAGGTTCTTCAAATGGTTCTACTCCAAGGATTGAAAAAGATAGGGTGCCCAACCCGAATCCCCAAGAAGGAGTCCCAAATGTACAAGTTACCCCTGTATGCAAGTATGAGAAGAATCACAAGAGAGAGTGTCTAGCGAGATTCAATGTATGATATCGGTGTGGCAAGCCAGGTCAACATGCCAAGGAGTGTAGGGTTAAATAAGGTTGTCCTCAAGGACAAGTTTCTCATAGAGTGAAAGTACAATAAGGTGCCCAAGCTCAACTAAAAGGTGGTCAATGTAATAATCAGTTTTATGCTCTTCATGCTAGGCAAGAGGTGGAGGAGAGTCCTGATGTTATTACCGGCATGTTCTGGCTCTTTCACTATGATGTTTATTCATTACTTGATCCAGATGAAAATTTGTATTTTTTTACTCCTTATGTGCCTATGAGATTTGATATTAGCCCCAGAATATTATTGGAGCCTTTTTTCATTTGTACTCTCGTAGGTCAGTCGGTTGGGCTAAAAGAGTCTATAGAAATTATTCGGTTTTGGTTTTTAACAAAGTCACTTCATATGATTGAGTTGAACTTTATATGACCGATTTTGATGTTATACTTTCAATGGATTGGCTATATGCATGCTATGTTTCTATTGTTTGTAGAACCTATATGGTTAAGTTTTAATTTTCTAATGAGCCGATCCTAGTTTGGAAGGGTAGTGATTTTATGTTTAAGGGTCAATTCATCTTGTGCCTTAATGATCGGAAAATGATTTTCAAGGGTTGCATTACCATCATGTGTGGGTTAGGGATACTAATTCCAAAGACCCTACTCTATAGTCGGTCCCTACATGTCCTAAGATGTAAGCATAGTACTTGTTTTCCTGCATCCCTATTTCAGTTGTTATCTCAGTTACAATGTTTTTTGCTTTACATAATCAGTACATATATCGTACTGACCCTCCTTTCTTTGGGGGGCTATATTTCATGCTCGCAGGTACAGATGTTCATTTCGGAGATCCGCCAGCTTAGGATTTCTACTCAGCTATATTGGAAAGGCTCCACTGTTCTGGAGCCTAGCTCTTGGTGCTGGTTATTTGATGTCGGCATTTGTTTATTCACGGGTACGGTGGGGGCCCTGTCCTACCATATATCACCGTTCATAACGCTTAGAGGTCTGTAGACATTTGTATGTGGGTTGTTTATAAGTTTGTTTCAGCTTTGCCTGTATGTCACGTTGTAAATGTTTTTATGTTACAACAGCCTTATTGGCTTGCGTGCCATTTCTGATACGGTACGAATAAAATAGGCTATATGTACCGAAAAAGTTTTGACCATTGGGGTTTTTATGTATAGTATCACATCATAGATGGTTCAACTTGACTATAGCTGATAGATACATATGCGGGGGTCCAAGTCGGACCCCAGTCGCAGCCCACAGGGTTGGGTCATGAAGGGTGCTTTCTCCACCTTTTGTCATCTATGCAAAGCATAAAAGTGGTTGGTGCATTGGCCACTTCCTTGATCTTATCTACCATGATCAATTTAGCCTTGAGGCCTACTATCACTACCTATACAATCTCTAGCTTGGTGACCCGGTTTACCATACTTGAACCATTTATTGGAGCCAGCTAAGCATTCCCCTTTTTTGAGTCATTCAATACTTTTTGAAAATGGGAAAAAGCTTGAGCACAAACATTCTCTGTTTGAACCATCGTTTTAGCACCCTTGTCCTTATTGAACCTTGAAGGAGGAGAATTGGTGTAACCTTGTCCCACAAATCATTGCCCACCTTGGCCCTTTTCACCATCAATGCTAGCCTTTCTAAACCTTTTTGACCTCTCCCTCAACTTCTCATCCTCAATTTTTTCTATATATTTCATGAGTCAGGAGATGTCCATTTGTTTGACAGACATGGCCGTCTTTCACTCTTTGGATACCTAACTAGAAACAACAAAGATAAACGTCCTCATCCTTACCCTTGGGTTGTATACTATGAAAGGATCATACTTTAACAACTTAGTAAACCTGAGGGAATATTCCCTCAGACTCATCGTTCCTTGGAAAAGATTGATGAACTCTTGAATCTCTGCCTCCCTTAACTCCAAAGAAAAGAAGCAGTCTAGGAAGACTCCAAGAATTATTCCCATTCTATACGTTCCATATCTTTACCCCTCTCAAGAACCTATTGCTTGTACCAAACATGCCTTCGAGTTGATAGGCCTCTAGCTTGTCCTTCTCATTTGGAGGCACACCCATAATAGCCATAATTTGATAAACTTCCTCAAAAAACTCCATAGAGTCCTCGTCTACCTTAGAACCACCAAACTCAAGTGAATTCATTCTCTTAAAGTCCAAATCCTAAAAGGCAAAATAGGCACTTGAGGAAGAGGAGGAGGAACAATGCTTTGGTTAGTTTGGTTGGCTATAACTTGAGCCTAAAAAGTTATGATATTCTTGAATGCAGTATATATCACTCCTTCCTCATGATGTGGAGCTTCAGGATCCGATGAAGCTTGGTCCTCATCTTCAATTCTTCTCTAGGTGGATCTACTCTTCATCGAGGCATAATATAAAAGGCATAAAATGATTTATTAGTTAGAGGAAATCTTACAACAACTCTAAGGCACGACATAAATTTTGAAAGAAGTGAACTTTCCTAAACATCCCATAGTCTCCTATTCATAGTAGTGGCATACTTCACAACCATGAATAAGGCCCTATTCGGTGCGGTATGTTGTAATTTAAGGACCATTCAACACCTAGAGCTCTAATACTAGGTTTTTCATGATCCAAGCCTAAGGCCTACATGCAACACAGAGAATGAGACACCGGAGGTACCTCACCCAACCCTATTAGCATTCATTTAGATTTTCATAGGTAATGAGTGTAAATAATAAGAGGAAATAAAAAGGGAAATGGGACTAAGGGAAACACCATAGAGTAAGAGTTAAATGTTAACTTGGAACATCAAACATTTACATCCAAACATACCTCTACTTAAAGACTTAGTGGGGGCTAAGGCATATCCTAGCTCACCCTCAATCAAATTAGAAAATAAGTACCATAAAAGGTATTTAAAAGTATTTACATAACATAAGCTAGAAAAGGGAATGGGTTATTGTTCTCGAAACATGAGAACTCACCTACTAGGTAGCCTTTAAGGAAATCAACTATCCATGTGGAGGTGAATGTGGAGCAACGTCGGTCCCTACATGGTTATATTATGTAGACAAAAGAGTATGTGTTAGTACTTTTAATGTATATAAAGTATGTAGGCATGCACTAACATTGAAGAAGCATTAGAACATTAATATTCAATGGTACATAGTGCAGTGTATGCATAATCAATCAAGTAAATAACAATTGAAATGTTCATTTGTGATCTATTACATGGAATCTAACACAATCCCCTATGTTGGCATATGGGGACTACTTACTGGCTAGAGATCCATTAACTTAATTCATTTCTTTAACATTCATGGCTATTTGTGGATTCACTAGCCTAAGCCTACAAGAGATCCTATGTTAGCACATAGTTAATGAGACAACGGGTTGCTATTATGATTCCCTTACAGAATTCCATTTTAATGCCCTATTCGGTGCTAAGTCAAATTCTATAAAATAGTTTAATATAACATAAGAACATAATCATTTACATAGATTTGGATCATCAAAATATAATAGAAAAGAATAGCTCATTAAAACATGATGATTCGAATGTGAGAATTGTTCATATCACATAGAATCCATTCTTTGGCTAAGGAGCCCTTTCATCATCATTCAATCATTTTTAAAGACCTTCACATTCATAGCAAATAAACCTTTGTAACATGGGTTACAACCCTTTTCAATCGATTAAACATTCTATAAAAGTCATGGTAAAAAATGGTGGATTTAGCCAATTCAACTTCAAATCAATTACATCAACACTAGCATGCATGAGAGTAATGAAATGCATTAATTTAGAATATCTATAAAACAACCCACCAATACACTTTAAAACTCCTTTCATACCTTCATAAAAAAGACCTTTAATACATCAAAGACTTTATGCAATTATGAACCAATATAACTAACATAAGCACATAAAGTTCAAATACTCAATAACTTATACAATTGGAATCATAATATGAAAACACATAAAATTCACTATTTGAAATTCAGCTGCTAGGCTGGGAAAACTCTTGGTCTTCATGGGTGCAAGAACCCATGAATGAGACCCGCATACCTTAGTGAACAAACCCCTAATGCAACTTTGAAATTGGAGATTTGAAGAATCTTAAAGTGGAACACTAGACCTTGCTTGAAACCTTTGTGAGAACTTTGAGAGGAAAGATCTTTGTGTGTGAGAGTCTATGTGTGAGAATGAGGGGTGTGGAATAGCTTAGGGTCCATAGATAGGGTTAATTCAGTCCCTTAAATGACCACACTTTGATGTTAAAATGTAGGAAAAGACTAAAATATCTCTTTAAAATTTTGTCGGAACTGATCATACAACCTCTCCCTATGAATCATAGAAGAGTCGATGAATTATACGAATGACTCATCCTGCATGGTCTGAGAAGACCCTAAGAATAGAACTTAGGACTTCCCCTACAATTCGTCTCTATGAGTCGTAGAAGGGACTCATCCTATAAGTTCTAGATACCTTCAGGACTGAGATTCTGAACTTTCCTTACGATTGTTTTGAACGAGTCATTATTTTGTCTATGGGTTGTAACACCCATTCATTCTATAGGGTCTAAGAACTCTTCATCTCTAGGCCTCTTAACTTTCTTTATGAGTTATTTCTATGACTCGCTATTTCTCCTCTGAGTTGTAACATGGACTTGTAGGTTTCCATGAAACCTCACCAACTCTCGAATATACAACTTAGGAAAGTCCTCAGAACTATAAAATGTCTTAACCAGTAGGAAGTGAGACAATTTGGTCATTCTATTAATGATCAACCAAATAAAACCATGATTCTTCCGAGTACGAGGCAAACCATCTACAAAATCCATATTCACGTCTTCCCACTTCCAATTAGAAATTTCAATGTATTGGGCTAGTCTACCTGGTCTTTGATGTTCAGCCTTAACTAGTTGGTAATTTGGAAGTTTAATTTAATAGATCCCACCTAATTTCTTTATGTTTCAATGAAGTTTTAATTGAAAGCTTTGACTCCAAAAAGAATGTTTATGAAAGCATACGTTTATGATCAAAGGTAGTCTTAAGAAATGAAAGAATGATGAAATGATGTATTCCAGTTGTGAAAGGCCAACTCTCATATATGTGAATTAAAGATGAGTTTTATGAGCTATTCTACCTAATGATGTGTTGATGATTTAAAGCAATGCAAATGATAATGTTCTTATGTTGTATTAAACTATTTGCGAGATTCAATAAGCAACGAATAGAGCATTGATGTGGGATTCAGTAAGGGAATCCTAGTAGCAACCCTATATGTTATTAACTCTATACCAACATAGGAAACCTTGTAGGGTTATGCTAGTGGATCCACAAATAGCCCTAAATGTTAAAGAAATGAATAAAGTTGATAGATTTCTACCCGATAAATAGTCTATCGGTGCCAACGTAGGGATTATGTTTGATTCCATATAGTAGCTCGCATGGTCTTAAAAGTTGTTTATGGTCATCTTCCCATAAAATAAACCTTTCAAATGTTTTTTATATTGATTGCTCATTCATGCATCCATTCAGGTACTTTGACTTATAATGCTTTAATGTTTTTCATTGAATTGCATGCCTTCATACTTAGTACATTCAAAAAACTAATGCATACTCTTTTACCTACATGATATCATCATGTAGAGACTGGCATTCTCCTCATTCTCCTACATGTGGCTAGTAGAGATTGATGAAGGCTACTTTTTGGTGAGTTACCATATTTTGAGAATAATAGTCCTTTGTATTTCTAGCTTATTATATGTTAAGACTTCTACACATCATATTTTGACTTTTGCTTTATATAGATTAAGGAAGAGCTTGGGACAAATAAACAACAAAGAATGAAAGTGCAGAGAAATGCAAAAAAATGGCACAAGGTATCGACCACAAAAGGATATCATATGTCATGGTATGCACCACACCTCATAGTGAGCCACTATGGTGGTGATTCAGAGACTCAGACATGCATATAAGGGACCACGAACCGTGGTGAGCACCAATGGACATGAAGCCCTCTATGGTGACCCCTCCCCTAAGTCCCAAGGAAAGGGCCATGGATGACTACTACATGCCGTAGAGCTCTTCACGGACCATGGTGTATTTCCATGGTAGTTACTCTGCAAGCCCCATGTAGTATCTACACAATGGCAAATGTTCACGGGCCATGATTCCTTTCACAGAATGCGAAGGTCTCCGTGGAGTAAGTTTAGAGGCTCTCCCTGTAGACTTCTAAAAATATTTTCCCAATTCAATCATCATGAGACACCATCACGGATAGTGTTGAGAACCACGTGCCATGATGGGTCCACTCTAAAGGATGTCCGGCTAGATTTTAAATGGGGAATTTTGGACTTTTCTTGTGTTTTTATATTAAAGTGTGGTCGTTTTTGGGGAATGAATTGACCTATCTTAAAGCCCTAAACTCCCCCAAGACCTCATTTGTCACATTTAGACTCAAAAACAAACTTCCCTTCTTCTCAAAGATCTCCCATGGGGTTTGAAGAAATGCTAGGGTTCCAACCAAGGTTCTTTACGTCTCCATTTCTTTTCAAGCATTCATTAGGGATTTTTCCCCAAGGTATATGGGTCTCATCCATGGGTTCTTCCATCATAAAGCCCAAATATTTTCTTAACTTAATAGTTTAATTTCAAATGGTAAAAATTAATGGGTTTCTATATTATGATTTAAAATGCACGGATTGTTGTTTATCTGAAGTTTATTTATCTATCTATAAGACCCTGAAAGTCGGAGAGTTGGAATCTAAAAAGAATCTTCAAAATTTTTAGACTAACTCCTACTTTATGAGTCCCTCTATGACTCGTAGCTAGTCCCACGACTCGTAGGGATGAGTCGTAGAGTGCACTATAATTGTTGGTCAATGAAAGGTCCTATGACTTAAGTTTACGTCCCATATTCCCCTAGACGACTCGTAAACACAACTCATAGATAAACTTCATAGGCTATGTTTCAGAAGTCCCTCAAGGTCAATTCTACTACTTGACAAGATGATCCATAGAAGTTGTTACGGGTTATAGAAATGACTCATAAGCAACGTTAAGAGGCCTTTAAGTTTGCAGGTTTTGGGACCTACAGAATGGATCATATCTATGACCTATAGATGCGTTAACGAGTTATAATAATGAATCATTTGCAAACTTTAGAGGCCCAAATGTAAGACTATTTCTTAGACCTGCAAGAACAGTCTATCACGACCCAACCTCCGTAGATCGTGACTGGTGCCTCAGCTGGACACTCGTATATACACCTGTTAACTATCTGATCAATCTATAACAAAACATAATATGGAACCTATAAAGACCCAAAACCTAGTCTCAAAACTATCGCACATATATATATAAATATATATCAGGCAACCTGTCTCCTAAGGAGTCACAACTATCAATGGATAACACAATACATAAGTTGATGAGGTTGTCATAGTATCTGGGAACGTCCCACTATATATGTATACAAAAGCCGACAAGGATGAAACTACACACCATATCTCAAAATATATATATATATATGTAAGCCGACAAGGTTGCCACTATGTATGGGAATGTCCCTAAATAATTCATGCTAACACAACCGAACTATATCTATACACAACCCACACATATGTCTACAGACCTCTATGAGTATTAAAAGAAGAATATGACAGGATAGGGCCCTACCTTACCCCTGGATAAACAAATATATACATCAAAAGGATCTGTACCAAAACTCTAGGCTCCGGGACAATGGAGCACTCCAAAATAGCTGAATGGAAATCCTAAGCTGGCGGATTCCCAAAATGAGTATTTGTACCTACGGACATGAAACGTAGACCCTCCTCGAAGGAAGGGGTCAGTAAAAAAAATGTACTGAGTATATAAAACATGAAATACAGTAAGAAAGATTATAATTGAAGTAGAGAGTCCAGGAGATAAGTATGATAATCAAGAACTCACTATACTTGTGCCTTATGAAACAAATCATGCATATCATTATCATATATCATAGCCCATTATGGGAATCAGTGCCATAATCATACCACCATATACATATACCATACTCGGCCCTCCAGTAAGGGACTCAGTGTAAAAAGTCGTATCATTATATTATTATATCATCATATACATATACCGTACCCAGCCTTCTAGTAAAGGACTTGGTGAACAAAGTCATATCATTATAATATCATATCATCATATATATATACCGTACCCGACCTTCTAGTAAGGGATTCAGTGAACAAAGTTGTGTGCACATATACCATACCCGGCCAATTATAGGACTCGGTGCCACAACCATAATATTGTATCATTATATCATCATATAGTATACCCGACCCCCTAGTAAATAACTCGTAGATAATGTAGTAAAATATGTATGATAACATACCTGGCCCAGGACTCGGTGAAACATGTAATGACAGTATGCACAAGTAGAGTAGTGAATAACCATATGCATTTAGATCATCATTTGAGACTCAATAGATAAGTAGACTAATCAATACATGAGTATAAGGGCGATAGTCATGTTCAGTACTCTTTGAATGTCATTATGAACTATATTAAATAAAGCTTCAGGGATCATAGACACGCATAAACATAATGCGAACAACTTACGATAGTTAACGATATTAATCATTATAGAGTCTTTAAGAATAAGAACTTTCACATATCAACTAGTATCCAACGTATAAAAGAATCAAGGGCAGTAACTCAACTACTTTAAGAGTTTTAACGTCAAAAAGTGAATAAGAATCATGAATCATACTTGGAACCTATGAATAAATTACCCCGAAGCTCATATCATAGATCACTTATATTTAAGACATGCCAAAAGAAAGAAGGGATAGCTTTACGTACCTTAAATGCTTATTTGTACTAGAATATGTATACGCTTCCCACAATGTCTTAACCTATATTGAGACATCAAGAATTATGGTTAAGCTATAGGAAGATTTCAAACATACTACAACATTACCATCTCAGTTCTAGAAAATTAGGCGACATTTTCCTTATATTCAAACCAATTATGTAACAATCAAGTCAACATCAATAACCACATGTTCAAGTGTTATATTAAAGTAAGTCAAGGCAAGATTCAAGAATGTTCCAAAATAGTCCACCCAATATGACGTTCCACAATTTTTAACATAACGACTACGACGTAATAAAGTTACTCTTAATAATCTATAGCCACAACACTTCATCGAATAACCTTATAATAATCTAAAAATTACAACAAAACTATATCATTAACTACTCTTAGTCCTTCAATTTAATGAGAACAACAACACACCCAAAACAGCCCCTAACTAACAATGTCAAGAGATGCCTGATACTCTCACGAACACCTATGAACATGCCAAATATGCCATAAACATTCATTATACATTACTTAATATATTCTTTCCGTCTAAGTTCATGAACTACCCCAGCAACCACACGTTATCAACATCACCTTCTTATGTGCAAGAAAATTACATTAACATCATATAAACTTCTACAACAGCCCACACAATAATTATAACTTCCACTTTAACCATTTAATTCCTTTATTCTCATTACATAACCCATGAAAGTAATAAGCAAAATATTAATCCAATTCAACTCACAGACTTGAATTAAAATAACCCCTACGGCTTCAATAATATTCCAACACCCACATACATAATTTCATATATCCAATTCACTTTTACACATTCACAACACGTACAAAATTCATCCTAAAACATATAGAAAATGAATAACTCTTACCTTAATAAGTTGAATGAAACTTGTGGATTACACGTTAGGCCATCTTGCTGCTCCAATATTTAGTTCATATTGTTAATCACTTTTAATTGATCGAAAACTACCTTAGAAAAATTATGTGGGGATAGGGATTTGGGAGCTTGATTTGCTCATCCATGACCGTGAGTTTCCATGGCTTGGAATCTCATTTTTTTTTCACTATATTTCCAATGGTTAAAGATGAAAGAAATGGGCTTCTTAGTCATAAAATTTGGTATATATAGGCTGCATAGGGGTTGGACACGTGTCCACCCTTATGACATGTGTCCACTGTTGATATATGTCCCATTATTATCCACACACCAATCATATTCTGCCACATGTCTTGGTGGGGCCCACTTACTGGTCTAATTAGGTTAATTTATCATAATTAATCACTAATCCCCACTTAATTCCTGCCATAAGTTTGTAAGTAGTTGCATCACCTACTTGCCCTTTTCATTTAAAATGCAGCCCATATATTCCAAGCAGGTGCATCACCTATTTGTTCTTTTCGTAGGTTAGCAATTAGTCTTACCTTAAGAACCTGCGCGATCCTTGCTACTTAAGATAGACATGTAATCAAGTAGCTTAATTATATAAGACATCCAAACTAGTAGCTTAAGCAAGTAGATCAATTACTATGACAAATTATTTGGCCTCGAACCCTTTTTAAATCCTTCTAAACCTATTTCAAACCATCACTACCCACATAGAACTAGTCTATGCAATATATGAGGCGTTACATCCTCTATTCCTTAGGATAATTTAGATAATGTCATGGATAACATGGATCATATGGCAGTATTACAGGAGCTTAAAAATGTTCCAATGTACAAAAGTATGGGATATAAATCCTTCCCCCCTTTAGATCATGTGTCCTCGAATGTTAACTATCCTCACAAGGTCTTACAAGGATTCTGGGAAGTCTTTCTAATAGTTATCACATATAGTTTTCTTATTAATCAATATAACCAATATAGGGGTTTAGATTACCTGTGGGTATAGGAAACAAGTGAGGATACTTGTTCTTCATCTCCTCTTTGGCTTTCCAGGTCATCTCTTCTCTATTCTTGTTTCGCCATAATACTTTGATGGAACCCACATCTTTGGTACGCAATCTTGTGACTTGGCGATCAAGTATAGCTATAGGTTATTCCCTTTAGGAAAACTCCTCCATCGGTTGGATATCATCTATGGGAAATACTCTAGAAGGGTCGCATATACATTAGCGAAGCATCAATACATGGAAGATGGGATGTATTGCTTTCAAATCAGATGGTAGGTCTAACTCCTAGTCAACCTTGCCTACCATACAAATGATCTGATAAGGTCCATCGTACCTTGGACTAAGCTTCTCTTTATTGCTGAATCTCATTACACCCTTCATGGGTGATACCTTCAATAACACCCAATTATCAACCTTAAAATCTAAGGGTCGGTGTCAATTATCTGCATATGATTTCTGTCAACTCTGAGATGTTAATACTCTCTTCTGAATGAGCTTCAATTTATCAATAGCTTGCTGAATCACATCTGGCCTATTAGTTTAGTCTCACCAACATCAAACCAACCAATAGGTGATCTACACTTCCTGCCCTACAAAGCCTCATATTGTGCCATTAGGATACTAGAATAATAACTATTATTATAAGAAAATTCAATAAGTGGAAAATGATCATCCCAGCTACCTCTAAAGTCAATAATATAGGTCTGTAACATATCTTCTACCGTTTAAATAGTATGCTCGGCTTGTCTGTCAGTCTAAGGGTAAAATGTTGTGCTAAGACTCACTTGTGTCCCAATTCTTTCTGGAATGATCTCCAAAAGTTAGCTATAAAATCAGCTCCTCTGTTCAATATAATAAATGTGGGGACTCTATGAAGTCTTACTATCTCCTTGATATATAACTTTATATAATCCTCAGCTGAATATGTAGTCCTAACTAAAAGAAAATGGGTTGATTTTGTCAGCCTATCTATAATAACTCATATGGAATCATACTTCTATGGAGTGCGAGGTAAGCCTATAATGAAGTCCATATTATATTCTTTCCATTTCCTAGTCATGATTTCCATCTCCTTTAATAGTCCACTAGGTTTCTGATGCTCGATATTAACCTATTGATAATTCGAGCACTCGGCTACAAACTCTTCTATATCCTTCTTCAGGACATCCCACCAATATAAACATCTGAGGTCATGATACATCTTTGTTGACCTTGGATGAACAGAATAATAGACATAGAGTGTCTCTTCCATAACCTGTTATTGTAGCCCTTGCAATCTCAGGCACATATAATCTACCCTTATATCTTAACATTCCGTCAAGTATGATCTCAAATAGGGTCTTCTCCTTTTGAAGGGCCGCATCCCTATACTGTGCCAGAATAGGGTCTTCGTACTAGTGTCGCTTTAACTTTTTCATGATAGAGGATTCAATAACTCCTCGAACAGAAACTCCACCATCATTGGAATCAACCTAACGAACTCCAAGGTTAGCTAACTGGCAAATATCATGGACTATCTCTTTCTGCTCTAGTTGTACATCTTCCAACTACCCATATATTTATGGCTGAGTGCATCTGCTATAATATTTGCTTTTCTTAGGTGGTATAGAATATCAATATCATAATCCTTTAGCAAGTCTAGCCACCTTCTCTGCCGCAAATTCATCTCCTTCTGCTTAAAGATATATTGGAGACATTTGTGATCCATGTAAATATCAACATGCACACCATATAGATAATGCCTCCATATTTTTAAAGCATGAATTAATGTTGCTAACTCTAGATCATGAGTAGGATAATTTCTTTCATGATTTCTAAGCTGCCAGGAGGCATAGGCTATAACTCTATCATGTTGCATCAATACATAACCTAGCCTAACACCAAAAGCATCACAATAAATGACATAGCTATCTAGTCCTTCAGAAAGAGTTAGAACTAGAGTCGTAGTCAATTTATCTTTCAGCAACTAAAAGCATTGTTCACAAGCATTAGGCCACTGAAACTTAGCTGCCTTCTGACTTAGCCTTGTTAAAAGTATTGCAATCGAGGCAAACTTCTCTACAAATCTCTTGTAATATCCTACTAGCCTTAGAAAACTACATACCTCAGTAGGTGTTGTAGGTCTAGGACAGTTCTTTAGGGACTTAATCTTCTGTAATCTAATTGAATACCATTAACTTCAATGATATTCCCCAAGAATACTACTAAATTCAACCAGAATTCACATTTAGAGAACTTGGCATACAACTTCAGGTGCTGGAGCACCCCAATTACTGCCCTCAAATGATTTGCATGCTCCTCTTTTGATCGTGAATAAACAAAAATATAATTAATAAATACAATCATGAACAGGTCTAGGAATGGGTTGAACACTCGGTTCATTAGATCCATAAACACTGCTGGAGCATTGGCCAGCCCAAAACACAATACCCTAAACTCATAATGCTTGTATTCGGTCCTGAACGCAGTCTTTGGAATATCTGCTTCCTTTACTTGTACTTGGTAATAGCCTGACCGTAAGTCTATCTTTGAAAAACACTTCGAACCCTACAACTAGTTAAATAAATCATCAATCTTGGAGAGGGGATATCTATTCTTTATTGTCTCCTTGTTCTGCTACCTATAATGAATACACATTTGTAGCGACCTATGTTTCTTTCTCATGAATAGTAACGGTGCTCCCCAAGGTAATGTGCTAGGCCTAATGAAGCCCTTTTCTAACAAGTCTCTCAATTACTCTTTCAACTCCTTCAGCACTGCTGGTGCCATTTTGTAGGGAGGAATAAATATAGATTGAGTATATAGCAATACATCTATGGTGAACTCTATCTCCAGCTCAGGAGAAAGACCTAGAAGTTTATCTAAAAATAATTTTTGATATTCATTAACTACCAAAACTAACTGAAGAGTCGGTACTTCTTCTTCCAAGTTATACACACAAACCAAATGATAAATATAACCCTTTATAACCATCTTCCTTGATTTGATGTATGAAATAAACTTACCCCTTGGCGATGTTGTATTCCCCAACCATTCTATAATTGAGTCCACTTAGAACTGAAACCGAACTACTTTGTCTCTATGATCAACATTAGCATAACAAGAAGCTAACCAATCCATACCCATAATAACATCAAATTCTTTCATATCTAACTCTATCAAATATGCCTTGGTGTGAAGACTATATATAATCACCAATCAATCTCTATATACTTGCTTGACTATAACAAAATCTCCTATCAGTGTACCTACATCAAATGAATCTATCAATATAGATATTATTATGATTCTACTAGCAACAAAGAGAGATATATATGATAAGGTAGAGCCTAGATCTATCAATGCATATGTGTCCTAAGAGAAAATCTATAATATACCTGTAATCACGTTTGGTGATGCCTCGTGGTTCTGTCAACTAGCCAAGGCATATATGAAATTCGAAGGACCTCTACAACTAGAAGCCCTACCACGACCTCTATCATGGCCTACTAGTGTCTGAATGCACTGCCCCACAAGGCGCATAGCCATAGAAAAAGATGAAACAGAAACAAACCTAGTATGCTGAACTACACCACTTAGATTACCCCTATATTGACACTCCCTCATGATATGGCCTTGATTTCTGCAATTAAAACAAGTATCTGTGGCAAAATGACATTACCCAAAATGGAGCCTACCACAATGAAAACGAGGCAAAGGTGGCCTCAATTAGCATAAACCCTTTTTTATTTGCGAACCTAAAACCCTGGACTTCTAGCCGGCTCCTAAATACCCTGTGATATTAAATCCCATACCTGTGAACTATGGAGGTGCACTCTGGGCTGACTGAGAAGGATATCTACTATACTGCTGAGGTTCCCTGCCTCAAAATTTGCTAGAATACCCAATCGATAAAGCTCTTTTATATTGGCCTCTGTCATGATCCCTATTAGACTGACGCCCTCTGTGACACTCCGCTACCCCTTGTGCAATACTTGTAACCGAGCAATATCCATACCTGGTTGAGAGGCCATTACTATATAGCTATTAATCAAATAACGATCCATTCCTGTCACATAATGACGTACTCTATCAGCCATATCAGCCATAATAGTGGGTGCATGTCTCGCCAATAAATCAAACTCAAGACTATAATCTCGAACACTCCTACCATTCTACCTGAAATGCAAGAATCTATCAACTCTGGCTCGCCTCATCTCTGGAGGTAGAAAGTGGCCAAGGAAGGCCTCTACAAAATAATCCCATACTACTAGAGGAGCACCCTTGACCCTAGACAGATCCCTAGACTCATACCAATTAACAGCTACATAATGCAACCAGTATGAAGCTAACTCAAGAGACTCAGTATTAGAAGCTCTGATTATCCTCAACGTATGCTGCATCTGCTGAATAAGCTCCTATGGATCCTCCATAGGCTTTTTACTATAGAACTCTAAGGGATTATAAGTCAAGAAGTCATGTGCCCTTAAACTATCATGTCTATCCGAATAGTCAACCCCTAATCCATGCCTGCGAGCTTACCCCATTGCTAATCTGGTCAGTAACTAAACTGTCTCACTCATGGCCCTATCCTCCACCCCCTGATCTACAGCTGCTGCTGCTTTAAGCTCCTCTGGAGTTGGTGGTGTAGCAGATCTCACTAACTAAAGTATAATCTTAGGCATGGACTGGGCACGGGCTCTAGTAACTCTCAGAGTCTAACTAGTCTCTCCTACTACATATTTTTCTCTCTGGACTACTGATGCTTTGTTTGGCGGCATAGTTGTAAACATAATAATTTATAAGGGAGGGATTATCCTAAAAATATAGCTCTATCGCATGATCTAGAGTAAGAAGTAAGGATAACATCCTAAATGTTCTGTAGATTCCTGTTTATAGATGTGGTGTACAACACACCGATAAACAAGACTTTACTAGACACGGGTTGTAGACACTCCGAGGATAAACTGCTCTAATACCACTTTTGTCATGACCCAACCCCCATAGGTCGTGATTGGTGCCCGAGCCGGATTCTCATATATACACCTATTAGCTATATGATCAATCCACAACTAAACATAATATGGAAACTATAAAGATCCAAAACCTAGTCTTAGAACTATCGCATAAATATATTTATATCAGGCAACCTGTCTCCTGAGTAGTCATAACTATCAATAGGTAACATAGTACATAAGCTGACAAGGCTATCATAGCATATGGGAACGTCCCACTACATATATATATACGCAAGCTTATAAGGCTGTCACTACACACAACATCTCAAAATATATATACATGCAAGCCGATAAGGTTGCCACTATGTATGGGAATGTCCCAAAATAAGTCATGCTAACACAACCGAACAACATCCATATATAACCCACACATATATCTACATACCTCTAAGAGTATTAACAGTAGAACATGATGGAAAAGGGCCCCTTCATACCCCTAGATAAATAAATATATACATCAAAAGGATCTATACCAAAAGTCTAGGCTCTGGGACAATGGAGCACTCCAAAGCAGCTGAATGGAAATCCTAAGCTGGTAGATCCCTAAAACGAGTATCTGTACCTATTGGCATAAAATGCAGCCTCCCCTCCCTCCTCCCCCATGTTCCAAAGGAAGGGGGTCACTACAAGAAATGTACTGAGTATATAAAACATGAAATACAGTATCATAACTGAAGTAGAAAGTCCAAGAGATAAGTATGATTATCAAGAACTTACTGTACCTGTGCCTTACTAAACAAATCATGCACATTATCATATACCACACCCAGACTATTATGGGACTTGTGCCATAATCATATCACCATATTATCCTATCATCATATATATATACTGTACCCGACCCTCTAGGAATGACTCGGTGAACAAATTCACATCATTATATGATCATATTATCATAAACATATACCGTACCCAGCCCTCTAGTAAGAGACTTGGTGAAAAAAGTCATATCATTATATTATTATAGCATCATATACATATACCGTACCCGACCCTCTAGTAAGGGACTCGGTGAACAAAGTCGTATCATTATATTATCTTATCATCATATATATATACCGTACCTGGCCCTCTAGTAAGGGACTTGGTGAACAAATTCATGCACACGTATACCATACCTGGCCCATTGTGGAACTCGGTGCCACAACCATATCATTGTATTATTATATCATCATATAGCTTACCCGGCCCCCTAGTGAGGGACTTGGTGGATAATGTAGTAAAATGTCTGAGATAACATTCCTAGCACAGGACTCATTGAAAGATGTAATGAAATTATGCATGAGTAGATTAGTGATTAACCTTACGCATTTATATAATCATTTGAGACTCAATAGATAAGTAGACTAATCAATACTTGAGTATTAGGGTGATAGTCATGTTCAGTACTCTTTGAATGTTATTATGAACTATATTAAATAAGGCCTCAGGGATCATACACACGTATCATGATAATACAAACAACTTACAAAAGTTAACGGCATTAATTATTATAGACTCTTTAAGAATAGGGACTTTCACATACCAACTACTGTCCAACATATAGGAGACTCAAGGGCAGTAGCTTAAATACTCGAAATCTATGAATGGAATTACCCCAAAGCTCATATGATATTTCACTTATATTTAAGAAATGCCAAAAGAAAGAAGGGATAACTTTATATACCTTTAATGCTTATCTGTAACAAAAATTATGTAAGCTACCTGCAGTGTCTCAACCTATATTGAGACGTCAAGAACTATGGTTAAGCTACAGGAAGGTTTCAAAACATACTACAATGTTAGTAGCTCATTTCTAGAAAATTAGGCAACATTGTCCTTATATTCAAACCAACTACGTAACAACCAGGTCAACATCAACAACCACACATTCAAGTTCTATATCAAAGTTAGCCAAGGCAAGATTCAAGAATGTTCCAAAATAGTCCATACAATATGAGGTTTTATAATTTTTAACATAACGACTACGCCGTAATCAAGTTACTCTTAATAATCTATAGCCACAACACTTAATTGAATGACTATATAATAGTCCAACAATTACAACAACACTATAGCCTTAACTACTCTTAGTCCTTCAATATAACAAGAATTTAGTCCTTCAATTCAACAAGAATAAGAACAAACCCAAAGCAGTTCCTAACTAACAACGTAAAGAGATGCTCGATACTCTTACGAACACCTACAAACATGACAAATGGACCATCTACATTTATTATACATTACTTAAGTCATTCTTTCCATCTAAGTCCATGAACTACACCAAAAACCACACGTTATCAACATCACCTTCTTATGTGCAAAAACAATTACATTAACATCATATAAACTTCTACAACAACCCATACAACAATTACAACTTCCATTTTAACTATTTAATTCCCTCATTCTCATTACATAACTTATGACAATAATAACCAAAATATTAATCCAATTCAACTCACTGACTTCAATTAAAATAGCCTCTATAGCTTCAACAACATTCCAACGCCTACATACATAATTTCATACATCTAATTCACTTTTACACATTCACAACATGTTCAAATTCATCTTAAAACATATACATAATGATTAACTCTTACATTAACAAGTTGGCTTCTTATATTGGCTAAAACTTGTAGATTACACGTTAGGCCTTATTGCTGCTCCAATGATTAGTTCACGTTGTTAATCACCTCTAATTGATCAAAAAATACCTTAGGAAATTTATGTGGGGATCGGAATTTGGGAGCTTGATTATCTCAGCCATGGCCGTGAGTTGCCATGGCTTGGACTCTTCTTCTTTTTATCTATATTTCCAATGGTTGAAGATGAAAGAAATGGGCTTCTTATTCATGAAATTGGGTATATATAGGCTGCATAGGGGTTGGACATGTGTCAATCCTTATGACATGTGTCCATTGTTAACATATGTTCCATTATCATCCACACACCAATAAAATTTTGCCACATATCTTGGTGAGGCCTACTTAGTGGTCTAATTTGGTTAATTAATCATAATTAATAACTAATCCCCACTTAATTCCTTCTACAAGTTTGTAGGTAGTTGCATCACCTACTTGCCCTTTTCATTTAAAATGCCTCTCACATATTCCAAGTAGGTCATCACCTACTTGTTCTTTTCGTAGGTTAGCAATTAGTCTTACCTTAAGAACCTGTGTGATCCTTACTACTTAAGCTAGACGTGTAATCAAGTAGCTTAATTATGTAAGACATCCAAACTAGTAGCTTAAGCAAGTAGGTCGATTACTATGATAAATTATTTGGCCTCGAACCCTTTTTAAATCCTTCCAATCCTATTTCAAACCATCACTACCCACATAGAACTAGTCTATGCAATATATGAGGCGTTACATCCTCTATTCCTTAGGATCATTTAGATAATGTCATGGATAACATGAATCACATGGCAATATTACAGGAGCTTAAAAATGTTCCAATGTACAAAAGTATGGGATATAACAAAGTCATCTTGATGACTCGTCATTACTTCTAGGACTCATAGAGTTGATCAATAGGGTCAAAACTTCAATTTTAATAAAGTTCAATTATGTCATTTCCTAAATTCCGTTCAATGAACCTAGACATAACTATGGTTATGTAAAACCCTATATCTACACAATTCTTTTAAAATTCACTTATTCTAAATCACTCTCCCAAATTCTCTAAGGCAAGGAATTGAATTCTTTCAAGGTTTATCTCTAATATCCAATCTAGGGTTCTAGATTTCTTCAAGGTTGCTTCTTCAATTTTGAGAAATTTCACAAAATTCTAGAGTCAGTCCCCATTGTCAATAAATTTCCAGATTTGTTTCCCAATGATTTACCCAGTTTCCCTCCCGAAAGGGAGATTGATTTTAGTATAGACCTTCTTCCAGTTACTCAACCCATTTCTATTCCTCCTTATAGAATGGCTCTGGCAGAATGAAAAAAGCTAAAGGATCAATTGAAAGACTTGTTAGACAAATGTTTTATTAGACCAAGTATATCCCCATGGGGTTCTCCCATCTTGTTTGTTAGAAAAAAGTATAGTTCACAACGTATGTGTATTAACTACCGACAATTAAAAAAAGTAACCATCAAGAATAAGTATCCAATTCTAATGATAGATGACTTGTTTGATCAATTGCAAGGGGAAAGTTACTTCTCTAAGATTGATATTTGTCACGACCCAACTCCGTAGGCCGCGATTGGGGTCCGACTTGGACCTCCTTATGCGTATCTATCATCTATACTTAAGTTGAATCGTGTGCGATATGATACTATACGCAAAAACCCCAATAGGTTAAAAACTTTTTCATATACCTATAGCTTCTTTTGTTTATATCAGATCAGGAAAGGGCACGCAAGCCGACAAGGCTGCCATAATATAATAGCTTTTATAATATATTGTATAGGCATAACTAAAGTAACTTACAAATAACCCACATAGATATGTCTACAAACCTCTAAGAATAGTACGATAATATATGGAGAGACAGGGCCCCCACCATACCCCTAAATAAATAAATACATATATTTGTAGACTAGCACCAAAGGCTAGTCTCCAAAACAATATGTAGCTGAGTGGAAATCCTAAGCTGGTGGATCCTCGAAATGAATATCTATACCTGTGGTCATGAAATGCAGCCCCCCAAAGAAAGGGGGTCAGTACGATACATGTACTAAGTATATAAAGCATAACATATCATAACTAAGATAATAGCTGAAGTAGGGATGAAGGAAACAATTATAATAATTAACAAATTACTGTACCTACATCTTATGAAATAAAGTCATATGTACTATCATCATGTACTATATCTGGCCCGTTCGGGGGCTCAGTTAACAACTACATCATTCTGTCATCATAAGCACATATGTATTATTAGCACTATAGAACGTACAGCTCGATCCATGTATATATCAAGTACGCGCTGAGGAATGATGGTTTGATCTACATATCGTATAATAATGCCAAGGAATGACAGCCTAATCCATATCACATATAATACTACCAAGGTACAATGGCCCGATCTATATAATATAATGATGCCAAGGTACGACATCCCGATTTGTATAATATAATAATGCCGAGGTACGATGGATCAATCCATATAATATAATAATACATATACGTGCATGTAAAACTGAATAGCATATAAGACATCCCTCCAATATCATCAAACATATCCAAGAGCCTCTAGGTATAGAAGCTTACACCTCCAATTACTATTTAGTGGATAGAAAGTTCGAGGGTCATAGTTCAACTACTTTAAGACCCTTACCATTTAAAAGTGGGTACAAGCCATGAGTCACACCCGGAACCTATAAATGGAACTACTTCTAACTCATATCGTACATCGTTTTACTTATGTTAAACCATTCCAAGAGAAGGAAGGGATATGCTTCAAGTATATTACTTTTTAGCACGTAGAAGACTTTTAAGACAATAGCTCAACTATCACAGTACTTCTAACATCGAGAAGTGAATAAGATTAAAGAATCATGCTCGGGGTTCTAAGAATGGAATTATCCCCGCATTACATACACCAACCACTTATAGCTAAGACATGCCAAGAGAAAAAAAGAAAGCTTTACATACATCTTACGGACTACTCTTTACCGCATTTGCCTTGTCATCCTCTAAACCTATTTAATCATAAAAATAATACTCATATTAATAACCTTTGACTCTCCAGCTTCTCAAACTACAACCAAGCATCCATAGGAATCATTTCCTTTGGAGTCTTACTCAAGTAGTTTATTAATCGGTTAAGAAGTTAAAAGAAATCGGGCAGCATTTCCCTTATAACATGCCCTATCCGAACTTCCAATTACATACTTGATTACCACAACCAACCAAAAACAACAACCTGCAGCACATATACAAGTAATTCACTTCAATATTAGAAGATACAAACTCCAAACAACTCGTTCAAAACTACGATATCAAAATAGGGTGTTTAGTCTCTATCTCATAAAACCTTTAACCCTACGAAATGGAGGGTCGTGTGGCTGATCCTAGAAGATCCCACACCCCTTTTTGAACACTTTTAAGCCCTTCAACACATCACCACGTACCTGCATCCACACACCACAAGCACAACACCTTGCTTCGACTATAATTTAACTATTGCAACACCAATTTTGTTTGTTTCGAATGTCAAGCATATTTATGGAATTTTCATATTTCCATCCTATTACATAACGTATAATACACTTCATAACAACACCATAAACTCCAAATTAAAAGGAAAACCCTTACCTTAACCTAAACTTGTCAAACTCGCCAAACTATCAAAATGTGAATTCTAGATAGCCTACTGTCTTATATTGTCGCTTAGTTTTGAAGGGGTAATTGAGGGGGAAAATATTTATGGCCTCAATGAAAGTTATATACATGTGTATTAGGGTTGCATACAATTTCTAATCACTCCTACATCAATTTAGTACAAAATGATATGCCCAAAATACCATTAGTAGTCTATGTAGGATTTCCAAAACAAAATCTGAGCAACACCTCACCTATACTTTATCATCCTTTTTAGAGAAGATAAAAGCAAAAATGGGTTTTAAAGGCTAAAAAAAGTTATATACCTATGAAATAAAATTCCAAAACAGCTTGAATCACTCAAAACGAAGCTTTACATAAGGAGTTATACTAGTATTACTAATAGCAGTCCCATTTAAAAACAAATTTGTTAACAAGAATAAAAACCTCCTTGTTGACCCAATGATAAATTTTATGTTGTTAAACACCGTTGCTTAACTGAAGAATACCTTAGACACTTAACATAAAAAATGAAATCGGAGGACTTACCTCAAAGCCATGGCTGCCGTAGCTTGTTTTTCTCCTTCTTAATGTTTCTCATTTTTTTTCTAAGTGTAAAAGGATGGAAAATGAAGGGTTAGTCATAAGACCAAGGATATATAGCCTTCCCTAGGGTGTGACACATGGAATCCCCTAGGTGTGACACATGGTAGCCCCCTAGGGTGCCACCTCATTCCATGCAACCAAACATACGCTATCACGTGGCAGCGTAGGGTCCACCCCAAGTAGGTGGGTCACCTACTTAGCCCAAGTAGGTGTGTCACCTACTTGTCACCTACTTGCTTCATTTTTGTGGGTTCGTAATCTCGTCTCAATTCAAGAGCCTACATATTCCTTGCTACTTAAGCTCGATGTGTGCTCCAGGAGCTTAATTATGCAAGACATTCAAATTGATAGCTTACGCAAGTAGGTCGAGTCTTATGACTCATTACTTGGCTTCCAACTACTTCTAACTTCTTATAACCCTATTTCCAATCTTCTCTATTATGGAGTATCTCATTCTCCTTTCATTAGGATTATTTGATAGCATTATAGATTATCCAACTCACATGACGACTTCTAAAAAAACATAAGAGCCTTCCCAGAATCTTAAGAAGCTTAAGAAGTGTTCCGAGGTATCAGAGTATGGGGTGCAACAATCTTCATTCTGGTTATCACCAATTAAGGGTGAGGGAGTTTGACATGCCTAAAATGGCATTTCTAATAAGGTATGTCCATTATAACTTCCTAGTTATGTATCTTGGTTTAACTTGGTGAATAGAGTGTTTAAAGAATATTTTTTGACATGTTTGTGATTGTGTTCATCGATGAATTTTTTTTTACTCTCGAAATGAGGAGGATCATGTTAATCACTTGAGGATTGTTTTGAAAACTCTAAGAGACAAGTAATTATTTTCTAAGTTCAACAAATATGAGTTTTCTCTAAGGGAGGTAGATTTTGTTGGTCACATTGTGTCTGGTGAAGCGATTATGGTTGATCCTAAGAAAATTGAGATGGAAAAGAATTCTCCTAGACCATTGTCTCCTTTGGATATTAGAAGTTCTTTGGGCCTTGCCGGATACTAATGAAGGTTCGTGAAAGGATTTTGATCGATCTCATCACATTTGACTAACTTGACTTAAAAGAAGGTGATATTTTAATGGTAGGAAGCTTGTTAGAAGAGTTTCAAAGAGTTGAAAGATCGTCTCACTGCCACTCTGATTTTGACTCTATTGGAATGATCTAATGGTTTTTTGGTGTATTTTGATGCTTCAAGAGCTGGTCTCGGTTGTGTTTTCATGAAACATGGTAAAGTGATAGCTTATACTTCGAGACAACTTAAGGAGAATGAACGAAATTATCTAACTCATGATTTGGAGCTAGCGGCGGTTGTATTTTCTTTGAAAATTTAGATACACTATCATTATGGTGTTCATGTGGATGTGTTTACCGAGGATAAAAGTTTACAGTATATGTTTCAGAAAAAAGACTTGACCCTTCAGCAAAGGCGATGGCTTAAATTGTTGAAAGACTATGATATAAGTGTATTATACCATCTAGGCAAAGCCAATGTAGTTGTCGATGCCCTTAGTTTGCTATCTATGGATAGTGTTGCACATATGAAGACAATAAGAAAGAATTGGTTAAGATGAACATGCTTAGGTTTGCGGTTGGTTGACTCTAATGATGGAGGTGTTCTTGTTCATAATGGTTCAAAATCGTCTCTTGTAGCGGACGTTAAGGGCAAACAAGACAATGATCCGGCATTGATTGAGTTAAAGAAATCAGTTTCTAAAAAAACCATTGATGCTTTCTCCCAAGGGGGAGATGGTGTGGTTCGTTATGAAGGTCGGTTGTGTGTTTCCAACGTTGATGGGTTAAGAGAGTTGATATTGTATAAAGCTCATAGTTCCCAATATTTGATTCATCCAGGTTCCACCAAGATGTATCATGAGTTGAGGAAAGTGTATTGGTGGAATTTCATGAAGAATGACATAAGGAGTTTATAACTAAGTGTCCAAATTGTCAACAAGTTAAAGTTGATCATCAAACTGGGAGGTTTAGCCCAAGATATTGAAATTCCTACTTGGAAGTGGGAGGATGTGAATATGGACTTTGTAACATGTTTGCCTCGTACTAAGAAGAAACATGATTTTATTTGGGTTGTTATAGATCGGATGACTAAGGCGGCTCATTTTCTACTGGTTAAGACTTCTTATAGTGCTGAAGATTATGCTAAGTTGTATGTTCGTGAGTTTGTAAGACTTCATAACTTACCCTTGTCCATCATATTGGATCGAGGTATGGAATTTACTTCATAATTTTGGAAGTTATTTCAAAAGGGTCTTGGTACAAAGGTTAAGTGCAGTACCGTTTTTCATCCTCAAACCGACGGTCAAGCCGAAAGAACGATCCAAACTTTAGAGGATATATTAAGGGCTATTTTATTAATTTTAAAGGAAGTTCAGATGAACATTTTCCATTGATTGAATTTATCTACTATATTAGTTATCACTCTAGTATCCAAATGGAACCTTTTGAAGAATTGTATGGGATAAGATGTAGATCTTTGGTAGGATGGTTTGAAGTAGTGAGATGCAATATGAGACTTTACTTAAGGACCCCTTAGGTCGAGTCCTCATCTACATGCTAAATTCGGTGATTGGTCCAGATGCTATGGAGAAGGCTAGACTTATATGGGATGTTGAAGATGACTCAAAGTCATCAAAAGTCATATTCTGATAATAGAAGTAGAGAGCTCAAATTTGAGGCAGATGATTAGGTCTATTTAAAGGTTTCACCCATGAAGGGTGTAATGCTCTGTGCTATGAAATAGAAATTGAGTCCTAGATATGTTTGACGTTATAAGATATTGAGACGTGTTGGTAAGGTGGCTTATGAGTTAATCTCATTCAAAGATGAATGTTTTAAAGGGGGAGATATTGTAAGACCACGAAAGTTGGAATCCAAAAGGAATCTTCAAATATTTTAGACTACCTCCAGCTTTAACATTTCCTCTACAACTCATAGGAATGATTCGTAGAGTGCACCTTAGAGATTGGTCATGACGAACCTCAAAAGAAGGTCCTACGACTTATGTTAACATCCCATAATCCCCTAGATGACTTGTAAACATGACTCGTAAATAAACTTCAAGGGCTAAGTTTTAAAAGTCCCTCGAGGTTGAGTGTATGACTTGGTAGGACATATTCGTAGAAGTTCTTATGGGTCATATAAATGACTCGTAATCAAATTTCAGAGGCCTTTAAGTTTGCAGGTTTTAAGACCTGCAGGACGGATCATGTCTACGACCCATAGATGAGTTGACGAGACATAATAACGAATCATTTACAAACTATAGAGACTCAAATTTAAGCCTTTTTCTCAACCATGCAGGATGACTCGTCATTGCTACTACGACTCATAGAGTAGATCCGTAGAGTCAAAATTTTAGTTTTAGTGAAGGGAAATTATGTTATTTTCCAAGTTTATTTCAATGAACCTAGACACAATTATGGCTACGTACAACCCTATCTACCCAATTCTTTCAAAATTCCCTCATTCTAAATAACTCTCCAAAATTCTCTAAGGCAAGGAACTCAATTCTCTTAAGGTTTCTCTCAAATCTCCAATCTTGAATTTTGAGAAATTTTAATCAAGGTATCTGTTTATTGATCTATGGGTCCCTTTCACCAATGGAGTCCCAAAGTTTTCTTATGTTTTCCTTCAATTTAAAATGAATTATGAACCTTAGTTTTGAGGGATTTCATTGGGCGGATTTAATTATGTTTTCAATTGTAATTAATGATTATTCTTAGCATTTAGCTACATGAATTGCATAATTTTAAGTGGAATTATGAATTTCAATCCATGCAGCTTTTTCCAAGTTATGAGTATGAGGTCAACGATGATTTTGATGAGTTGATGGTGATTTCAATGATTTTCAATTAAAGTGCAATGATTTAAAGTTGAGATTTATGATTTTAAATGATGACGTTATGATGATCATTAAGTTATGATCAAAGAAGTTAATATGGTGTGATAAGTCCAATTTTCACACAATCATGTTAAAGATGGTAATAAATACAATTCTCATCGAAGTTATGGATTCTTATGAATCACTAAAGTTAATAAGCTATTCCTAATATGTTTTATAAAGATGGATAGTTCATTTCATTGAAGGATACTTATGAGTGAGTTCCCATGTTTCGCAACAAAATTCGTTCTTCTTCTAGCTTACGACATATGTAGACTTATGGTCATCTTTTGTTATTTTGAAACTTATTATTAGGGTGAGCTAGGGCCTTGTCTTATCCCCAGCCATGTCTAAAGTAGTAGAGGTATTATTAGACAAATTAATAATTGTTTGATAAGGTTAATGTTGTGCATTCTATGTTGTTTCCCTTAGTCCTATTATCCCATTTTTTCTTATTGATATTAAATGTCATTACCTATGAGAAGCTATAAGAATTCTAAGAGTCTTGGGTGAGGCACCTCCGCATGTCTCATTTGACGTGTCACGTCTAAGCCCTAGGGTTGGATTGTGACAAACTTGGTATCAAAAATTGATGTTTTGAATGATTCTTAGAGTCCAACATACCTCGTCTAATAGGGACTTATTTATTATTGTAAAGCATGCCACAAATATGAATAGGAGACAATGAGACATTTATGAATGTTTTCAATTCTTTCAAAGTCATGCAGTGCCCTAAAGTGTCCTAAACTTTTTGTAACTAACGCCATGTTTTATGTCTGTTAGATCATACCTACAAGAAGAGTGTCTCAACCTAGAGAAAGGGTTGTTGATGAGGACCAAGCTCCACCAGTTCTCGAAGCTCCACACCATGAGGAGGGAGTGACCCATGTGGAGTTCTAAAATATCATCACACTATTGGCTCAAGCCATAGCAACCAACCAAGGTGTTGTTCCTCCTCCTCAATGGCCTACTCCATCTTCTAGAATTTGGAACTTCAAGAGGATAAACCTACCCGAGTTTGATGGTTTTAAGGTATTTAAGGATCCTATGGAACTCATTGATGAGGTCTACCATATAGTGGCTATCATGGGTGTGCCTCCATATGAGAAGGATGAGCTTGTGGTCTATTACCTCAAAGGCATGGCGAGGGTTTGGTATGAGCAATGGGTCATCAAGAGAGGTGAAGATATGGAGCCTATTGAATGGGAAGTGTTCAAGGATGCCTTCCTAGACTGCTTCTTTCCTTTGGAGCTAAGGGAGGCAAAGATCGAAGAGTTCATCAATGTTCACCAATAGGGAATGAGTGTGAGTCAATATTCCCTTAGGTTCACTAAGTTTTCTATGTATGCTCCTTTCATGGTCTCAAATCCAAAGTCAAGGATGAGTAACTTTATTTTTGACATTTCTAGCTTGTTATCCAAAAAGTGCAAGAGAGTCATGTTGGTCAAATAAATGGACATCTCCCGACTTATGACATATACAAAAACATTTAAGGAAGAGAAGTTGAGGCAAGTTCAAGAGTGTTCAAGAAGGATAGATTTGATGGTGGAGGGTTCAATCCTCAAAGATCTGGGTATCATAGTAATGGCAAGGGCAAAGGTGGGCAACGATTCATGGGGAGAGGTTCCACCAATTCTCCTCTTCAAAGGTCCAACAAGGACAAGGGTACTAAACTGGTTGTTCCAAGGGAGAATATTGGTGCTCAAGATTTCCCCGCATGTAAAAAGTGTGGGAGAACTCATAAAGGGGAATTCTTAGCCGGATCTAATGCATGATTCAAGTGTGGCATGCCATGATATAATGATAGATATTGAAGAGATGGTGGTGGTGTAAGGCCTGAAGGCCAAGTTTCTCATGGACAACAAGCTCAAGGAGGTGGACAACACACCAACCACTTTTATGCTTTACATGGGAGACAAAAGGTTGAGAAAGAACAAAATATTATTATTAGTATATTAAAGGTCTTTGCTTTTGATGTGTATGCCTTATTAGATTTGAGTGAAAACTTATCATTTGTCACTCTATTCCCAGCTAATATATTTGATGTGCTACTCAAAATAGTAGTAGATCTTTATTTGATGTCTACCCTCATTGGTGAGTCGATTGTTGCTAGAAAGGTTTATAAGGGTTGTCCTGTGTCTATATTGCATAAAGTTTTTCCTTGTGATCTAACCGAGCTTGGCATGGTAGATTTTGATGTTATACTTAGAGAAAGGGTTCATACGGTAAAGTATTTCACTATAGGATGCTCCTATTTTGTTTGTAAGAAAGAAGGATGGGTGTCTTTGAATATGCATATACTACCGATAATTGAACAAGGTGACCATTAAGAATAAATACCCAATCTCTAGGATACATGATATTTTGATCATGTGGAAGGAACAAGTCACTTCTCCATGATCGATCTTCATTCCTTCTATCATCAACTAAGGGTAAGAGAATGTGACATTCCCAAGATGACATTTAGAATGAAGTATGGTCACTTTGAGTTTGTATTGATGTCTGTTGGGTTAACCAATGCATCAACGGTGTTCATGGACTTAATGAATAGGGTGTTCAAACCCTACCTTGATACTTTCATTGTGCTTTTTAATGATGACATCTTGAATTACTCTAGGGGTGAGGAAGAACAATTAAATCATTTAAGGCTTGTTCTCTAAACCTTGAGGGATAGACAATTGTTTGCAAAATTTAGTAAGTGTGTAATTTTGTTAAAGGAGGTTGTGTTTCTTGGTCACATAGTTTCCGGTGATGGAATCAAGGTTTATCCAAAGAAAACGGAGGTAGTAAAGACTTGTCCTTGTTACACACCACATATTTGAACTCGAAAGGTTCCTTAAGTTACTTAGAATCTAGTATGTGAGCTACTTAAGTTACGACCCTATTGAACAACTCTAAGAAGGGAGAATGTGACACCCCATGGTAGGGAAGGTTGGAAATAGGGTCAAGAGAAGTCGGAAGGAGTTGGAGGCCAAGTAACGGGTCATAGGACTCGACTTATCTACGTAAACTACTAAGTTAGAAGTCTTACATACGTAAGTTATTTGAGTATATACCAAGCTTATGTAACAAGGGTTTCATAGGCTCTTAAAGTGAGACGAGATTACGAACGAGATTACGAACCCACGAGGAGGAAAAATAAATTGTGTGGGGCAGCCAATGGGAGGGTGACACGTGGAAGAACCTAAGTAAGCAGGTGACCTACCTGCTTGGGGTCAATTAGGTGACCCACCTTCTTGGGGGAGGTGGGCCCCACTGCCACGTGGCAGCCTCACATGGAATGCATGGATACGGTGGCCCAATAGGGGCTAGACACGTGTCCCCCTTAGGGGATGACACGTGTCACCCCTTGGGACCACCCATATAAGTTGATATGTATCCAAAAAGCTTCAGTTCATTCACAAATTTCCGGCAAGCAACGTGAAAAAAAAACCAAAGAGCTAAGGAGAAAATCTTGATGGCTTGGGAGAAAAAATAGGTAAGTCCCATTTTCATTCCGTAAATTAATTAATTAGAGTATAATACAATGATATGGAAGTATTAGTACTATAAAATTAGGATTTGGTGCAGAAAAAATCAGACAGCAAGCTGCCACAACGATTCAGCACGTAAAACAAATTCCGAGGCGCGATTTTGGCAAGTTTTAGAAAATTTCGGGAAAGGTAATTTCTTCCCCTCTAATTTGAAGTTTATGATGTTAAATTATGGTGTATTACACACCTTAGGGTCTGCTGGAAGTTGGGTAAAAGGGTTGAAAAGTTCAACGTTCGGAATAAACTAAATTGGAGTCGCTAGAAGTGAATTGTTGTCGAAATAAGGTGTTGTGCGCGTGGGGGCTGCTGCTGGTTGTGTTGTGGAATGTTGAATAGTCTAAAAGTTCTCTAAATGAGGTGGTGGAGCTTCTGGTTTCATCCACACGACTCTCCGCTTTGCAATTAAAAGATTCACGAAACAAAGATTAAAACTCTAGTTTTGGTATCTTAGTTCGAGTAAATTGTTGGGGGTTTACATTGTGTAATGTTGTCATAATATGTATATGTATGGGATGCTGGTTGTATTGTTGGTTGGCTGAAGGTGCTAAGTATATGGTTGGAAATTCGGATAGGGCACATTATAGGGGAGGTGCTGCCCAATTTTCGTTAACGCCTTAACAAACTACAGAACTAGTCGAGGAAACAACGAAGGAAATAGATTCCATTAATATTAAGGTGTAACCTAAGATGCTGGAAAATTAAGAAGAGCTGATATGCATATTACTCTCCTATTTAATAGGTTCAAAGGACGACGAGACGAACAGGATAAAGAATAACTCAGACAAGGTATGTGAAGCTTTCTTTTGGCGTATTTTTGGAATAAGTATGTAGAGCTATTTCTCTTTTCTTTTGGCATGTCTTAGATATAAGTTATAAATGATATGAATATGATATTTGGGATTTAATCCATACGTAAATGCTTGAGTATGAGTCGAGACTCTCGTTTACTTCTTGATATTAGAACTCCTGTAATAGCTGAGTTATTGCCTTTAAGTCTTCTATGTGATGGAAACTAGTACATATAAAGCCTATTTCTTCTTTCCTTTAGGATGACTTAACTTTTAAGTAAAATGATATATGATATGGGTTTAGAGGTAATTCCATTTATGAACTCTGAGTGTAACTCGTGACTTGTAGTCACTTCTGACCATTTAGAGTCTGAAAGTAGTCAAACCATTATTCCCGAGCCTGCTATATAGTGAATAGTAAGTGGAGATACAAGCTCCTTTACTTGAAGGCTCTAAACGATCAATGTCTCTGATTGCAAAACTGTGTCTCTGATTGCATAACTGTGTCTTTGATTGCATAAACCATGTTTGTGATTGCATAAGCTATGTGGCATTGTCTTGATGCATGTCTGTGATTCCTGAGGCCCCAACTGATGTAAGCCTAATGACATCTAAAAGGCACTTCGGATAAGTACCTTCCTGGTCTTCAGGTGACGGTTCACTTGACAGTTTCATCGAGTCTCAGATAAGAACTTAGTTGCATATGGTTTCTCACTACTCTACTTGTGCATGCTGTAACCCTTCTTTCTTCGCATCCCACTATGGGCCGGATATTATGTCGGGCGCAGCTTTACTACTTCTTTAACCATGTCCCAGGCTGGATGTGTATAGTTCCACGCATGAGGAGACGATGCCGTACGTGAGGTGTGATATATGTTATATGTTATGACGATACGATTATTCACCGAGTCCCAGGCCGGCTGTAATATGATAGTATATGTGGTGAAATAAGGAAGGAATACCGAGTCCCTCCTTACAGGGTCGGGTACGGTATGTATATTATGATGGTACGCTATAGACATACATCACTCCATTCACCGAGTCCCTCACTAAAGGGCCGGATACTTTATGTAGGCATGCATATGAGATTAGAGTGATACATTGTGACCCCGAGCCCCATAATGAACCGGATATGATACAATGACATACGTGGTAAGATTATATCATATACGAGGATATGATACCGTATATGATAATATGATGAAATGAAAGGCCTGATAATATGATGGCATGTGAATATGAGAATATGATTATAACACAGAGTTCACTAGAGGGCTGGGCACAACATATGATGATGTGTATGATTTACGTGTCTTAAGGTGCAGGTACAGTGACTTGTTAATTGTTATACTTATCCCCTGCATCCCTATTTCAGTCATGGTCTCAATTATGATGTGTTATGCTTTACAAACTCAGTACATATATCGTACTGACCCCCCTTTTCTCGGGGGGCTGCATTTCATGCCCGCAAATACAGATGTTCATTCTGGAGATTCGTCAGCTTAGGAGTTTCTCTCAGCTATGTCGAAAGTGCTTCACTTTTCTGGAGCCTAATTTTTGATACTGGTCACTTAAAATATATATTTGTACATTCAGGGGTACGATGGGGGCCCTGTCCCGCCATATGTTGTTGTTACTATTCTTAGAGGTCTATAGACATAGGTATATGTGGGTTGTTTATAAGTTTGTTTCAGTTGTGCTTATACGGCATGTTGTAAATGTTTTTATGTTATGGCAGCCTCATCGGCGCGTGCCCTTTCATGATATGATACGAATGAAAGAGGCTATAGGTACCTGAAAAAGTTTTAAAATATTGAGGTTTTTGTGTATAGTATCACCTCACACATGGTTCAACTTGAGTGTAGTTGATAAATACGCATAAGAGGGTCCAGGTCGGACCCCAGTCGCGGCCTATGGGGTTGGGTCGTGACAGTCCTAGACCATTATCTCCTTCACATATTTAGAGCTTTTTAGGACTAGCTAGTACTATAGAAGATTCGTTGAAGGGTTCTCTTCCATCTCATCTCCGATGGCCATATTAAACCAAAAGATGGTGAAATTCATATGGACGGATGAGTATGAAAAGATTTTTCAAACTTTGAAAGATTAACTTACCTCCGCTGCTATCTTGACTTTACTAGAAGGGTTAGAAGGGTTTGTGGTTTATTGTAATGCTTCAAATATTGGTTTGGGTTGTGTCTTAATGCAAAATGGCTAGGTTGTAGCCAATTCTTCTAGGCAATTAAAAGTTTCTGAATGTAACTACCCTACCCATGATCTTGAGTTAGCGGCCATTGTATTTGCTCTAAAGATTTGCTGGAATTACCTCTACGGAGTACATGTAGATGTGTTTACTGACTACAAAAGTCTTTAATATGTGTTCACTCAAAAGAATCTCAATCTAAGGAAAGGAAGATGACTAGAACTCCTCAAAGACTATGACATGAGTGTGCATTACCACCCGGGTAAACCAAATTTTGTTGTCGATGCACTTAGTAGAGTATCTATGGGAAGTATGGCTCATTTGGAGGAAGGGAAGAGAGATTTAATGAAAGATGTTCATCGATTGGCTAGATTAGGCATGAAGTTGAGTGGTTCCAACGATAGTGGTATGTTCGTTCATAACGAGTCTAAATCATCTTGGATGGTAGATGTCAAGACAAAACAAGACCTTGACCCAACTTTTGTAGACTTAAAGAAGTTGATAAAAGAAAATAAAGTAGAGTTCTTTTCATAAAGGGGAGATGGGGTACTTCACTACCAAGGCTAATTATGTGTTCCGGATGTGGATAGCCTAAGGAGTTTGATTTTGAAAAAGGCTCAGAATTTTTTAAAATCCATTCATCGATACTTAAATGAACTCTTTTGGTGGAATGGCATGAAGAAGGACATAGCAAGGTTTGTGTCCAAGTGTCCAAATTGCCAACAAGTTAAGGCCAGATATCAAAGGTCGGGTGGGCTATACCAAGAAATAAAAACTCCTTCTTGGAATTGGGAAGATGTGAATATGGAATTTGTAGTGGGTTTGCCTCATACTTGAAAATGTCATGACTAAATTTTGGTGATTACTGATTGAATGACTATGTCGGCTCACTTCCTACCTGTCAAGACATCTTATAGTTTTGAGGACTATGATAAGTTGTATGTTCGGGAGTTGGTAAGGTTGCATGGTATGCCCTTATCAATTATTTCAGATCGTGCTACCCAATTCACTTCTCACTTTTTGAGATTATTTCAAAGGGCTCTTGTTACCAAGGTTAATCTAAGAACCGCATTCCATTCTCAAACACAAGGGCAAGCATCGAGGATATGTTAAGGTCTTGTATGTTGGAGTTCAAAGGAATTTGGGATGATCATCTATC
This sequence comes from Solanum dulcamara, assembly GCF_947179165.1. NCBI lineage: Eukaryota > Viridiplantae > Streptophyta > Magnoliopsida > Solanales > Solanaceae > Solanum > Solanum dulcamara. Next base: position 33,634,229 of record NC_077241.1, on the reverse strand, counting down.
ACTTATCGAGTTTGCCTACAATAATAAATACCACTCAAGCATCGAGATGGCCCCGTATAAGGTTTTATATGGGAGAGGATGTAGATCTATAGTTGGTTGGTTTGAAGTATGTGAGATGACCTTGTTGGGTCCCGATTTGGTGCTCAATGCTATGGATAAGTTTAGAATTATTAAAGAAAGGTTGAAGATAGCTCAAAGTCATCAAAAGTCCTACTGCAATACTAGAAAAAAGGATCTTGAGTTTAATATGGATGATTGGGTCTGTCACGACCTAACCTCGTAGGCCGCGACTGGGGTCCAACCTGGATCCCCCCTCATATACTTAACTATCAGCTGTGGTAAAATTGAACTGTAAATAAAACAATATCAAGTAACAGAGCCTCATTGGGCGATAACATTTTCATAAACCTATAGCCCTTTTCGTTTGTGCAATAACATGAAAGGGCATGCAAGTCGATAAGGCTGCCATAACATAATAACATATACCATACATCATGTAGACCTAGCTGAATCAAACTGATATACACAACCCACGTATACATGTCTGCAGACCTCTAAAAATATTAACGACAATATATGGCGGGATAGCGCCCTTGCCGTACCCTTGAATAGACAAAACAATTTTATACATCAGTGGACTATATCAAAAACTAGGCTCCGATACAATGGAGCCTTTTCCAGCTGAGCTACACAGAATCCTAAGCTGACGAACTCCCAAAACCTATATATGTACCTGTGGGCATGAAACGCAGCCCCCTAAAAAAAAGGAGATCAATACGACGTACGTACTGAGTATGTAAAACGTAACATAACACAACTGGAAGTATATTCGAAATAAAGAAGCAGGGGAACAAATTATCAAATTAGAAGCCTGTACCTGTACTCTGTGAATTACAAAAGCATGCATGCTCATATCATACCATATAGCCAGCCGTTTCAGAGGTCTGGTGAATCATATCTGTAAAACCATCATGGCCCCAGTGCCATCACCTTCTTATTACAACACATCATCATATATATACATACGTACCCAACCCTCTAGTGAGGGGCTCGATGGATAATGCAGTGAATTGTGCACGATAAAGTACCCGGCCCGGGACTCGGTGAAAGAAGGGTTACAGTATATACGAGTAGAGTAGTGCGTAACTATATGCAATTTAAATCATTATCAGAGACTCAAAAAAATAATAAAGTTAAGCTTTTGTTTAAGGACCCGAGTAACGGTGTAGTCATCTCGAGTGTCCTCTAAATGCCATTATGGGTTGTCTCAAAAGTAATCTCAGGGACCCTAGACATGTATTAACATAGTGCAAAATCATTTATGGAATCAAAATCACTGAATCTCGTATAGTCTTTAAGAGTTGGAGCCTGTACATTTGATACCTCTTTAACATATAGAAGTTTCCAGGGAAATAGTTCAACTATAGTTAGTTAAATATGATGTGAGCTACGGACTAACTCCATTCTTAACATCTCCTATTTACTTTTGAATATCGAACTCTGATAGTAGTTGAACTATTTCCTTGGAAACTTCTATATGTTAAAGAGGTATCAAAAGTACAGGCTCCAATACAATGGAGCCTTTTCCAGCTGAGCTGCACAGAATCCTAAGCTGACAGACTCCCAAAACCTATATATGTACTTGCGGGCATGAAACGTAGCCCCATGAAAAAAGGGGGTCAGTACGACGTACGTACTGAGTATGTAAAACGTAACATAACACAACTGGAAGTATATTCGAAATAAAGAAGCAAAGAACAAATTATCAAATTAGAAGCCTATACCTGTACTCTGTGAATTACAAAAGCATGCATGCTCATATCATACCATATAGCCAGCCGTTTCAGGGGTCCGGTGAATCATATCTGTAAAACCATTATGGCCCCAGTGCCATCACCTCCTTATTACAACACATCATCATATATATACATACGTACCCAACCCTCTAGTGAGGGGCTCGATGGACAATGCAGTGAATTGTGCACAATAATGTACCAGGCCCGAGACTCGGTGAAAGAAGGGTTACAGTATATATGAATAGAGTAGTGAGTAACTATATGCAATTTAAATCATTATCAGAGACTCAAAAAAATAAGAAAGTTAAGCTTTTGTTTGAGGACCCGAGTAACGGTGTAGTCATCTCGAGTGTCCTCTAAATGCCATTATGGGCTATCTCAAAAGTAATCTCGGGGACCCTAGACATGTATTAACATAGGGTCAAATCATTTATGGAATCAAAATCACTGAATCTCGTATAGTCTTTAAGACTTGGAGCCTGTACATTTGATACCTCTTTAACATATAGAAGTTTCCAGGGAAATAGTTCAACTACAGTTAGTTAAATATGATGTGAGCTACGGAGTAACTCCATTCTTAACATCTCCTATTTACTTTTGAATATCGAACTCTGATAGTAGTTGAACTATTTCCTTGGAAACTTCTATATGTTAAAGAGGTATCAAATGTACAGGCTCCAATACAATGGAGCCTTTTCCAGCTGAGCTGCGCAGAATCCTAAGCTGACGGACTCCCAAAACCTATATATGTACTTGCGGGCATGAAACGCAGCCCCCTGAAAAAAGGGGGTCAGTACGACGTACGTACTGAGTATGTAAAACGTAACCTAACACAACTGGAAGTATTTTCGAAATAAAGAAGCAGGGGAACATATTATCAAATTAGAAGCCTGTACTTGTACTCTGTGAATTACAAAAGCATGCATGCTCATATCATACCATATAGCCAGCTGTTTCAGGGGTCCGGTGAATCATATCTGTAAAACCATCATGGCCCCAGTGTCATCACCTCCTTATTACAACACATCATCATATATATACATACGTACCCAACCCTCTAGTGAGGGGCTCGAAGGACAATGCAGTGAATTGTGCACGATAACGTACCCAACCCGAGACTCGGTGAAAGAAGGGTTACAGTATATATGAATAGAGTAGTGAGTAACTATAAGCAATTTAAATAATTATCAGAGACTCAATAAAATAAGAAAGTTAAGCTTTTGTTTGAGGACTCGAGTAACGGTGTAGTCATCTCGAGTGTCCTCTAAATGCCATTATGGGCTGTCTCAAAAGTAATCTCGGGGACCCTATACATGTATTAACATAGGGCCAAATCATTTATGGAATCAAAATCACTGAATCTCGTATAGTCTTTAAGACTTGGAGCCTGTACATTTGATACCTCTTTAACATATAGAAGTTTCCAGGGAAATAGTTCAACTACTATCAGAGTTCGATATTTAAAAGTAAATAGGAGATGTTAAGAATGGAGTTACTCCGGAGCTCACATCATATTTAACTTACAACTAAGACATGCCAGAAAAGAAAGAGAGTAAACTCTATATAGTTTGTACTTTCCTTCAGGTGGTCATTATATACATATCTCATACCCGGCCCATCCTGGGGCTCAGTGAAAAACTATGGCATCATAATCTCATTTTCATACCAAGTACATATCAAGAGAAAGTAAAGATAGTTTCCCATACACTACTCTTTAGCATGTAGAAGCCTTAACAGGCAATGCTCAATTCTTGTAGGGGTGTCAACACCTAACTATAGTTAGGGATTATGAGGCGTACCTGGAGTTCTGGGAATGGAATTATCCCTACATTCCACATACAATTCACTTAAGGCTAATACTTGCCAAAAGGAAAGAAATATAGTTGTATGTACTTATACCAAAACATGTCAAGAGAAAGCTTTACATACCTCGTACGACTTATTCTTTGTCATGTTTGCCTCATCGTCCTTTGAACCTATTCCACATGGAAATAATATGAATATCAACCACTCTGGACTTTCCATCACCTTCAGTTGCACCTTAGTATTCATGGAATCAATTTCCTTATTCGTTTCCTCGACTAGTCCTTTAATTAGTTAAGGCATTAATGAAAATTGGGAAGCATCTCCCCTATAATGTGCCCTATCCAAATTTCCAATCACACCCCTAGTAACTACAGACAACCAACAACAACCTGCAACATATATACAAGCAATTCACACCAACATTACACAATACAAACCCCAAACAACTCACTCAAAAGTATCAAAACTCGAATTCTGGACAGCTTACTGTCTGGCATTGTCGCTTCGTTTCGAAGGGGTAATTGAGGGAAATAGGATTTATGTCCTCCATGAAAGTTATAGACATGTGTCTTAGGTTCGCATACAATTTCGAATCACCCCTACATCAATTCCGTACAAAAAGATATGCCAAAATACCAATAGCAGTCCGTGTAAGATTTCCAAAACCAAAACCTGGGCAGTACCTCCTCTATACTTGATCACCCTTTTTCGAGATATGAAATACCTTTCCAAAACATATTGAATCACTCAAAACGAAGTTGTACACAAGACGTCATACCAATATTACTAACAACAGTCCCTTCTAAAAACGGGTTTCTTAACTAGTTCTTAACATTTTCTCTCTTTGTTCTTTCAACTTTATCTCAAGTTCCAAGCTGAAGAATTAATTCTGTAGACATCATAAGATACATATATATAACTCCACGGGGTTGAGAAACATCGTAGATAATTAATTCGCGGAGGAAAAGTGAAGAACTCACCTTTAATTCTTCTAAACGATGGCTGCCTCCTTCCCTTCTTCTTCTCCACGTTTTTCTCTCTATGTTTTGGGCTGACTTTTGGCTAAATAATGACTTAAGATTCATTAACATACATATATATGGTTCCTTAGGAAGTGACACATGTCATCCCCTAAGGGTGACACGTGTCAAACCCTTATTGGGCCACGAATCCATACTGCCAATAGGGGGCTGCCACGTGGCAGTGGGGTCCACCTCCCCCAAGCAGCTTCATCACCTACTTGACACTAAGTAGGTGTATCACCTACTATTCCAAGTAGGTGCATCACCTACTTGCTTCGAGTAGGTGCGTCGTTTCCTTATTTCTTTTTCGTGAGCTCGTAATCTCTTCTTACTTCAAGAGCCTATGCACTCCTTGCTACTTAAGATCGACATGTACTCAAGTAGCTTAAGTTTGTAGGACTTCTAAGTTAGTAGCTTACATAGGTAATTCGAGTCACTCCAACTTCTTCCGACTTCTCATAACCCTATTTCCAACTTTCCCTACTATGGGGTATCACATTCTCCCCTCCTTAGAGCCGTTTAATAGTGTCGTAGCGTATTCGGATAACATGATAATGTCTAAGGAACTTATGAGACATTCCAAGTTTAAAAGTGTGGGGTGTAATAGGGTCTATGTGAAGGTTTCACCCATGAAGAGTGTGATTCGGTTTGGTAAGATAGGGAAATTGAGCCCTAGGTATGTAGAGCCTTATAGAAACTTGAAACTTGCATGCAAGGTTGCTTATGAGTTTGATTTGCCTTTGGAAATAAGTATGGTTCATCCGGTGTTTCATGTGTCAATGTTGAGGAAATGTGTGGGTGATCCAAATTCCATCGTGCCTCTAGAAGTAGTGAATTTTGAAAAGAACTTAACCTATGAAAAGGTCCCAGTTGAAATTTTGGACCCACAAATTAAGAGATTGTGGAATAAAGAAGTTGCTTCCGTCAACGTCCTTTGGAGGAATCAACAAGTTGAAAGCTCTACATGGGAAGTGGAAGCGGATATGTTGAAAGTTTACCCTCATCTCTTTCATTCTACTCAAGCCTAAGGTCTAAGTTATTCATGCTCAAATGTTTAAGACACCTATATTTAAAATTTCTTAAGTCCTCATATGCATGCATATTGATGAAGTTGAATTTTGAAGTCACGTTTTATGCTAAGTTTAAAGATCTCATGTTTTATGCATTTCAAGTGTTATTGTATTCATGTTGGGTTGCTAATCCTCATGCCATGTCCTTTTATATGGTAATTATTCTTATTCGAGGATGAATGTTCCCAAGAAGGAGATATTGTAAGACCAAGGAAATTTGGGAAGTCCTAAAACAAAGAAAAAAGAATGAAAGTGGACAGAAATGCAAAAAACTGGTACTAGGTATCAACCATGGAAGGCCATCATGGGTTGTCGTATGCACTATACCTCGTGGTGATCCACCATGGTGGTAATTCAGAGACTTACATCTGCAGGGAAGGTATCACGATGAAGGACCTCAAACCATGGTGAGAAACATGGGCATTGATGCCCTCCGTGGTGATCCCTCCACTAAGGTCCAAAGTAACATCCTTAGGCAAGGGCAACAGACAACTACCATGATCTGTATAGCTCTTTACAGACCATGGTGTGTTTCAGTGGTGGTCACTCTACAGGCCTCCTTCAAGAGATGCACCACGACCAAGGTTAACAGGCCATAATGCCCTTCATGGACCACGAAGATCTCCATGGAGGAAATTAAGAGGCTCACTCTGCAGACTTCCAAAAACCATTTCTCAAGTCAATCATCATGAGACACCACCACAGACTGAGTGAGCACCACAGGACATGATGGGTCATTCGTAAAGTTAGTATGGCCAAATATTATGTTACACCCCGTACTTTTGTACCTTGGAAGGTTCTTAAGCTTCTTAAGCTTCTTAAGTATCCTGAAAGGTTCTTAAGTTTTTGGAAGGATTCTTAAGTTTCTTAAAGCTTCTTAAAGCTTCTCAAGCTTCTTAGAAGTTACCATTAGAGCCGGATAGCCCATAATGCTATCAAATAACTCTAAGGAAGGGAGAATGTGATACCTCATGATAGGAAAGATTGGAAATAACATTGTAAGAATCTGAAAGAAGTTGGAGACCAAATAATGAGTCGTAGGACTCGACTTACTTACATAAGCTACCAACTTAAAAATGTTACATACTTAAGTTACTTGAGTACATACCAAGCTTACGTATCAAGGATTATATAGGTTCATAAAGTAAGACGAGATTACGAACCCACGAGGAGGAAAAGAGAGTGGCATGTGGAAGCATGAAAGAGTGCCACTTGGAAGCAAAGGAGAGTGACACATGGAAGCATCTGGATCAAGGGGTGTGCCCCCCCCCCCCACCTTCCACATGGAAGCCTATGGTAGGAGGAAGGGATCTGTTGGCCCAATGAGGGTTTGACTCGTCACCACTTGCTTAACATGTATCACCACTTAGGGGTTCACACGTGTTACCCCCCTAAAGTAGCCTATATATATATGTATATTTTATGACTCATTCTTATCTACAATGAATTCATTTATCTTCGTAGTTCAAGAGACTTCTAGAGAAAGAAAGAAGAGAAGAAAAATCTAGAACTAGAGAGAGTAGATTCGGCCAAGGAGAAAGAAAGGTAAATCTCCAATTTTGTTATGTGAATTAATTATCTAGGGTATACCAAGATGTTATGAATATTTTATTAATGTAAATTTATGGTTTGGAGCAGCACCAAAATGTTATCAAGCAGCCACAAAGTTTTAGTTGCGCTAAAGGAACTTCCGAGGCAAGTTTTGGCGAGTTTGGCGAGTTTTGGACAAGGTAAGGTTTTTCCTTTAAAATTGGAGTTTATGATGATTTTATAAGGTATATTAAATGTCTTAAATAAGATTGGAAGTGAAAAAATTACATAAGTATGCTTGACGTGAGAAATAAACTAAATTAAAGTCGTTATAGCTAAATTGAAGTCGCGTAGGGTGTTGTGATTGTGGGCCGTGGTTGTAGATGGTGTGGTTGTGTGTTGAAAGGCTTTAAAGGGTTCTAAAAAGGGTGTGGGTTCTTCTGAATGCAGCCACACGACCCCCCGTTTAGTATGGTTAAAGGTTTTATGAAATAAAGGTTAAAAACTCTATTTTGATATCGTAGTTTTGAGCTAGTTGTTTGGTGTTGTATTGGGTAATATTGAAGTGATTTATTTATATATATGTTGCTGGCTGTTTTTGTTGGTATGGTTGCTGACATTTGGGCCGAGTGAAATCTCAGGGATGTTGAAGTTATAGGGGAGATGCTGCCCGATATTTGGTAACTTTAGAACTAGTAACAAACTAGTTGAGGGTATTTGATAAGGAAATGATTCCTATGGGTACTTGGTTGTATAGTTAGAAATCGGAAAGAGAAAGGTCATTAACCTTAGTATTACTCCCATGTTATTAGGTCAAGGAGGTAACGAGACGAGCTAGATTACAGTTATTCCACAAAAGGTATGTGAAGCTTACCCTTTCTTTTCTTTTGGCATGTCTTAGACTTAAGTTATATATATACGAAATTTGGGAGCCATTCCATTCATAAATCATTGAGTAGGATTCAATACCCTTGTTCACTTCTAGATGTTAGAACTCCTACAATAAGTGGAGTCCTCGCCTTTTGTTACACCATATACCTTTGTACTTCGGAATGTCTTCTTAAGCTTCTTAAAGGTTGCCCTGTTACCCAAATTATCTATAAAATTATCAAATAACTCTAAAGAAGGGAGGCGTGATGCCCCATAAGAGTGAAGGTTGGAAGTAGGGCTATAAGGATTTGAAATGAATTGGGGGCCAAAATAACAAGTCGTGGGACTCGACTTACTTGTGTAAGCTACCAACTTTGACGTCTTACATACTTAAGCTACTAGTGTACATGTTGAGCTTGCGTAGCAAGGATTGCATAGGTTCTTAAAGTTAGACGATACTACGAACCTACAGAAGAGATGGAAGGAAGCGTAGCACCTACTCGGAAGCAAGTAGGTGACACACCTACTTGGGGTGGGTCCCATATGGTCATGTGGCAGCCTAGGAAGGGATGCATAGATACAGTGGCCCAATGAGAGTTTAACACATGTCACCCTTAAGGGCTGACACGTGCCACTTCTAACTTGGAAAAATAAGAGGGAGTTGAGAGAAACTTAAGGGAAAGAAGAAGGAGAGACGGGTTTGAGGGGCTACCAAGGTAAGGTCCGATTTCGTTCCGTGAATTAATTATTTAATGTATCCTACGGTGATATGAAAGTAGTGAATAACAAAAAAATTCTATTTTGGGTAGCAAAAACGTGACACAAATAATCAACTAAGTTTCAGCACGTTAAGAGGACTTCCGAGGCAAATTTTGACAAGTTTCGCATAAGTAAGGTCTTTTCTTTCAAAGTTGAGTTGATAAGTTTGATATGGAGTGTAATATATGTGTTAAATTAAGTTGGAAGTAGGAAAAATGTATAAGTATGTTGGACGTTGTAAGCGAACGAAATTGAAGTCGTTCTAGCCGAGTTAAAATTGTTAAGGTTGTATAGTGTTGTTGTGATTGTGGAATTTTCTTTGGAGATGGTTTTATGGCGTGTTTCAGGGATGTAATGTGGGTAAAAATAGGTTTGGGTTCTTCTTGTTTTATGGCATGTTTCCGCGTGGTTAAAGATTTTACAAATTAACGAGTGAAAACCTTATTTTGGTATCATAGTTTTAAGCGGGTCGTTTGGAGTTTGTATTGCGTAATATTGAATTGGTTTACTCGTAAACAAGCTGCTGATTGTTTTTTTTGCTTGTATGTAGTGGTTGAGGATGTAATTGAAAATTTGGATAGGGCAAGTTATAGGGGAAGTGCTACTCGATTTCCGTTAACTTCTTAGCCGATTAATAAACTACTTGAGAAAGGCACCTAGGGAAATGATTCCTATGGATGCTTAGTGATGGTTTGAGAAGTTGGAAAGTTGAATCTTATTAATGTTATTATTACCTTTATGTTAAATAGGTTCAGAAGGTGACAAAGCAAGAGTGGTTATGATTACTCGATAAAAGGTATGTAAAGCCTATCTCTCCTTTGTTTTGGCATGTCTTTAAGTTAAGTAATGAATGATATGAGCTTGAGGGTAAATCTAGTCATAAATTCCAAGTGTAACTTACGATCCTCATTTACTTCTTAATAAAAGCAATCTTACAGTAATTGAATTAGGGCTTCTGAAGCCTTCCATACGTTAGGAAGTGATGAGTATGTAAAGCTATCCTTCCTTTCTCTTGGCGTGTCTTAGTCTTAAGTATGATGTTCATATGAAATGTGGGGAGAAATCTACTAATGAAGCTCTGAATATGATTCATTACTCCTACTTACTTCTTGAAGTGAGAACTCATATGCTAATTGAGTTAGTGGCCCTCATTGTCTCCTAGATGATGAAAAGCAGAGGGTATGTAAATCTTAACTCTTCTTCTCTCTTGGCATGTCTTAGCTATAAGTGGTTGGTGTATGAAATATGGGGACAATTCCATTCTTAGAACCCCTAGCATGATTCGTACATCTTATTCACTTCTCGATGTTCGAACTCCTGCGATAGAGGATTTATGGCCTTATAAGTCATCGACAGAACAAAAAGTAGTACACGTGAAGCCTATTCCTTCCTTCTCTTGAAATGGCTTACTGTAAGTGAAATGATGTATGATACGAGTTAGAGGTAATTCCATTTATAAGTTATAGGTATAACTCATGACTTGTACTCACTCTTGAATGGTAAGGGTCTTAATGTAGTTGATCTACGATCCCCGAGCCTTCCACAACGCTAATGGCATATATATGCTTATTATGAAAAATGACGTATTTGTAACACCGAGTCCCCTAGCAGGCTAGGTATAGGATTGATAATGGTATACACGACTTCAATTTATAAGATGCAGGTACTGTAGTTTTGTGAATGTTATGCTTGTCCCCTGCATCCCTATGTTAGTTTTTCCCTCTTTATGATGTTTTATACTTTACATACTCAGTACATATGTCATACTGATCCCCTTTTTTGGGGGGATGCATTTCATGCCCACAGATACCGATACACATTTTGATGATCCGCCAGCTTAGGATTCCACTAAGAAAGTTTGGAAGAAGCTTCATTGAGTCGGAGCCGAGTTTTTGGTACCAAACCTTCTATGTATATATTTGTTTTTTCGGAGGTACGGTGGGGGCCCTGTCCCGCCATAGTAGTTGTTAATACTCTTAAAGGTCTATAGACAAGTGTGTGGGTTGTATATGTATGTGTGTTCGATTATGTCCTTATGATTTATGTTTTGGGACATTCCCTTTTATCATGGAAGCCTTGTCGGCTCACGTGTATGTATATAATGGGATGACCCCACATGCTATTATAGACTCATCGACTTATGTGTTATGCTGCCTAAATAATAAGTCGTGGTCTCTATGGAGGCAGGCTTACTTATGGTTTATAGGTGTATATGTTAGTGTACAGCTCGGGCACCCGGTCACGGCCCACGGGTTTGGGTCGTAACACTTTTCAATTCTTCTATAGGATGATAAGTTGTACATATAAGGCTTGCCTATTTCTCTCTTTGAAAGGGGCTTAAGGTAAGGGAAATGATGTCTGATAGAAGAAGATCTTGTGGAGTGGGGAAGGAGTTGGGGATGGGGTGGGTGGGGTTGAAGAAGATGACGGCGGGGTGGGGGAGCGGTTGGGTTTGGGGTGCGTAGGGTTGGAGAAGATGACGGTGGAGTGGGTGGGTTAATAGTTGTTAATTTTTATTTTTTAAAAAAATATTATTTGGATAAAAAAATTGTCATGTGTCATTAAATTATTGGTCATTTTTTTCTATTTAAAAGTCATTATTTGATAATTATTTTTGATATATATATATATATATATATATATCTTTATTTACTTCATTGTTTTTGACACATCAGGCGAGTGCATTACACACACTTAATATATTTTGGTGATTGTCAAAACAGTATCAAAATGACACATCAGAGTCTTACTTGAGGTATCTAAAATGAACAAAGCCTAGTTGAGGTGTCTAAGTGAAAGATGGTCTCAACTTTAGGTGGCCACCGATGGGTTTCGCCGATTTTCAAACTTTAACATAAACATGACTTTAAAATAAACTTCATGAACATGCATGCATATGAAAGATATAGGGAAACTAAAACGTAGGAATTTAGGAGATTAGATCAAGACCACCTAATACCTTAGGCTTGAATTGAAGGAAAGAGATATGGGTATTGCTTCATCATGTCCACTTCCATTTCCCATTTAGCACTCTCTACTTGTTGATTCCTCTAAAATACTTTGACGGACACAACCTATTCGTTTCTTAATCTCTAAACTAGCATTTTACAATGGTATAATGGAATCTTGATAATCAACTAACTTCCTTAACATTAACACATGGAACACCAGATGAACCATAGATAACTCCAACGGAAAGTCTAACTCATATCCCACCTTGCCTATACGCTTCAAAATTTTATAGGGTCCTACATACCTAGGACTAAATTTCCCATTCTTACCAAAATGCATTACACCCTTCATGGGTGATACCTTCAAATAGACTCAATCATCCACATCAAATTCAAGGTTTTTTTTTCTTATGTCCGAATTTGACTTTTGGCGACTTTGAGACATCTTTAATCTTTTTCTTATGAGTCTTACTTTATCTATTGCATCTAATACCAAATTGAGACCAATCAATGCCATCTGACCCACTTAAAACCATCCCACTGAGGTGTCACGATCCAATGTACGGCCTAGTCATAACAGGGCGACCGAAACCCCGAAGGTCTCCAACCAAGTCTCTTGACATATCATAAGCATACATAAGTTAGAGTATTTGTGGAAATAACATAAGAAGAGTCTAAACATGATCATAAAATAAAAGTTAAACTTTACTACATAGACTCCATGACATAGGTACAACAATTTCCTCTACTACATAGGAAGGGAGGGTTCTAAGACATGTCCCTATCTCACCCTCAACAAAATGTAAAGAAAGTCTTTACAAGGTAACAACTCATAGTTTACCCTCGATAGATGAGGACTCACCAAGACTTCACCAGATAACAACTTTTCTAGCCACGAGCGAGAATGTGATCCTCAACCCTTACATTTTCAGACAATGTAGGCAACAATATACGCAAGTAGTTTTGAATGTATTAAGTATGAGGGCATGACATGCAATATAAATCATAACAAATAATGATCAAATATCTAAATTATAAAACCCCGAGAATTTGATGGTTGTAATATGTTATTATAATGTTAAGAATTGTAAAAATGGCCTCAGAGGATTTATAGGTCAAGTATCCCAGAAGATAAATTTTTCCAAAAATTGCTTTTCTAAAAGGGTTGGTGCGAATTTTCCCTCAAGTGAAAATCTTTCCAAATTCGCATTCGCTCAAAATTGATCTATCAAGGAACAAGTCCATGTCGCGGACTTGGGTTAAGTTTTTCATCCGAATTTAGTTTTTAAGTTGGGAGTCTTTAGACATTTCCCTAAGTATTAGTTAATGAACCTTGACATTTTTAGAAAGTAAAAATAATTCGACTATATAAACTAACCAAAAGACATATTCTTCTTCATTCTACCACAATTCATGTTACGACTCTAACCTAGGACCTAGTCGTAATACGATGATAAGAATCTCAAAAGACTCCAACCAAAACTCTTAGCATAACATTTATGAGAATACATATGGAAATTAAGCAATAAAGCTAAACCAATAAACGGAAACAAAATCTCAAATAGAATGCAAGTCTCAAAATGTGGATCGACAACATAGACTCTTTAACTATCTAACAAGCCTCTTATAACTCGATGAGGGTCTAAGAAATGTTTCTAGCTCACCCATATATACAAAAAAAGAATGAAGTAAAAACTATCAAAGTAATAAATAAGTGTCATGTCCTAAAACTGTGAGGACTCACCAACAATGAGGAACTAATAGCAACACTCTAGACACTAGTGGGATGAGAATGAATGTGATCGCCGATCCCTTCATTATTATACAATATAGGCATAAAGTATGCATTAGTACATGTAATAAACTAAGTATGTGAGAATATACATGATCAATGATCAGAAGACATAGTTAATATGAATCATGGTATGCAAGACCAATATCTTTTAAACAAGTGCAAAGTCATGAAAATACTAAAACATTTATCTCATTGGTCAATGCATCAAAGAATCTTTCATAATCATCATAAGAACTTATATATGTGGGAGTTGACCATAACTGACATTAAGACCATCCGAGCTATTACATGGAATCCGATGATTCCCACGTCGGGAAGGGGGGAGGCTACTTGTCAAGGAAGGCTTTGTCCAATTATTATCATCATGTCCTACAAGTGGATCCACTTGCTTGGCCATATTGGCAAGCCTTTGGTCACAACATAATTTAAGAGACTAGAGGTTGCTACTAGGGCTTAGGTCGAGCCCCCACCTTAAATTCCATTTGGTGCTAAGTACATCATCCCACAGAATACATATCATAACATAATAATAAATCACACTTGTCATAATCTTAAGTTTTTCATAATCATAATTCATAGAAACATCTTCATATGAATAACTAATTATCAATTAATTCATGTGATGTGGGTGTAGACCTTCCACAAACATCTTTAGGATCTTAAGTTACCTTTCTCATTAAGGATCTTAAGTCACTCTATTAATTAGAGTCTTGAGTCAACTTTAAGGATCTCAAGTCACTCTTTCGTTAGACTTACTTGAAACATCATTAAATTATTATTAAATAACCTTTAATAAGGCATTCATTAACTTCTTTACATAAAACAACATTAAACTCATTCATAAAGATTGTATTGAAATCACATTGAAAATCACGGTAATATCTCATAAATCATACTTGAAACTAGCATATACCACAGTCATTGAAATTTAACTTGAAATCATGAAATATGATGTGAATTATGCATAATTAGGCTAGTAACATAGACACATATCATAATTCAGAAGACCCAATGAAGATCATAAAATTAGGGCCTTTAATTGAAGAAATCATAAGATAATTGAGAATAAACCTTTTGGATTACCTGAGTGAAAGCAGCCCATGGATGAAGTCCGACATACCTTAACTTTGATTAGCCCTAGTTTGTATAGATTGAATGATTGACCTTGAAGAACCCTTTTGAATTGCTTGAGGGAGAATAAGACCTTGAGAAAAAACTTGGGAGAGAGGGTTTTGGATTTTGGGAGTTATGTTTTCGAATGAAAGGGTTAGAAGACTTTAGGGTAGTTAATAGTTAGGAAATTAGTCTCAAAAACCATCCACATTCATTAATGAAGTATAGGAAAAAGACTAAAATAACCTTATTAAAATTGAAAACTAGGACTGCACAAAGGACCCACCAAGGTCCAGTAACTTAACCACAACCCATGGCGGTGTTCGTGGTAACTACCTTGAACATACGAGAAAAGTAAAATATTCAAGACCTTCTTCATGGATACCATAAAAGTCTGTGAAGGTCACAATGACGCATGGTAAGGGTCGTGGAACCTGACATGGAAATAAGTAGGGGTGCTTACCATAGGACCCACCATGGTTCGTGAAGGGATTTACAACTCGTGGTGGTCAAGCATGGACCTTGTGTTGGAGTGGAAATCTGGGGATCTCAGGTGAGGGGTCACCATGGCTCATGGTGCTCATCATGGGTCGTGGTCCTTTCCCTGTAGGACTAAGTTTTAGAACCCTAACCACAGTGTCTCATCGTGAATTATGGTCAGCAGTATAGATGTGATGGCCCTCGTGGTCATCACCTGCTGACAAAAAGTTATTTTTTCTAGAATTTATCTTTTATTCCTAAATTTCCAACTTTCCAAAATTCGGAGTCTCATAATATCTCACTCTTGGGAACATTCTTCCTCTAATGAGACTCAAACTAGCAGAAATGGAAGAGGAAAGGAACATAACAACCCAACATGATTGCATAACATATCGATAATGCATTAAACATAAAATATTTAATCTCAAGCTAAAATATGATTTTAAAACTCATTTATTGAATATGTATGCATATAAAACCATGAGAATAACTGAAACACATGATTTAGGCTGGTTGGATCATGAAAGAACTAAATACCTCAACTAGGCACGGAAGGAAATCGATGAGGATATTGGGACATCATATCTTCTTCAGCCTCCCATGTATTATGCATAAACTCTTGGTTCCTCCATAACATTTTAACTGAAGCTATTTCTTTGTTTCTCAACTTTCTAACTTGTCGATCCAAGATCTCAGCCGGAACCTCTTTATATGAAAGACTCTCTTTAACCTTAATATTTTTAAAAGCCATAATGGAGTTAGGATATCAATAAACTTCTTCAATAATGACACATGGAACACCAGATGTACCGATGTTAAATACAAAGGCAAATTCAACTCATAAGCCACCTTACCAATCGCCCCCAAATTTGATATGGGCCAGCTTAGAGGTAACTTAGCTTCCCTTTCTTATCAAAATGTATCACACCCTTCATGGGTGAAAATTTCAAGTAAACCCAATTAGTAACCATAATTTCAAGTTCCTTTCTTCTCATATTTGAATAAGACTTTTGTCATCTTTGGGATGTCTTCAATCTTTGTCTAATGAGTCTACCCTTCTCCATAGCCTTAAATACCAACTCAGATCCTATCAAAACAACTCCACCAGCCTCAAACCAACCGATAAGGGATCTACACTACCTACCATACAAAGCCTCAAATGGAGTCATCTCAATGCTAGAGAGATAAATGTTATTATAAGCAAACTCTATAAATGGTAAATGATCATCCCTAGTCCCCTTAAAATCAATAGGGTATTCTCTCAATGTATTCTATAGTGTCTCGACCTGACCATCCCTTTATGGGTGAAAAGTTTCACTAAGCTTCACTTGGGTACCAAGACCCTTTTGGAAGTATCTCCAAAACTTGGATGTAAACTGAGTACCTCGATACGAGATGATAGATAATGGAATGCCATGAAGCTTAACCAAATCTCGGATGTACAATCTAGCATAGTCCTTGACTGAATATGAAGTCATAAAAGGAAGAAAATAAGCCAAATTAGTCATTCGGTTATCAATCACCCAACTAGAGTCATTTTTCCTACGATTAGGAGGCAAACATATAACAAAGTTCATATTCAAGGCTTCCCATTTCTAAGTAGAAATCTCAATGTCTTGAGCCAAACCTTCCCAATTTTGATGCTCCACTTTCACTTGTTGACAATTTGAACACAACCACGAATTCCGTAATATCTCTTTTTATGTCATTCCACCAATATACTTCCCTCAAATCTTGATGCATCTTTCTGGAATTAGGATGAATAGAATACCATGAATTATGAGATTCGAAAAATATTGTATATTTTAAGTCATCAATATTTGGAATACATAATCAGCCTTGATATGTCAAAACACCATCTCTACCTTGGGAGAAATCCTTAATGGCATTTTCAATAATCACTTTCTTAAATTTGACTATAGTAGGATCATTATCTTGCTTTGTCTTTAAATCTGCCACAAGAGATAATTCAGAACCATTTTGCACAATAACACCCCCATCATTGGAATCAACCAATTGGACACCCAAACAAGTTAATCGATACATATCTCAAACTAGCTTTTTCTTTTCATCCTCAATATGAGCAACATAGTTCATGGACAATGTACTAAGAGAATCGCCAAGAACATTTGCGTTTCCTGAATAGTATAGTACACTCATATCATAATCCTTCAACAGCTCAAGCCATCTCTTTTGTCAAAGGTTCAAGTCCTTTTGAGACAACACGTATTGCAAACTCTTGTGATCGGCGAACATATCCATATGGACACCAAAGATATAGTGTCTCTACAACTTCAAAGCAAATGCCACCGCCGCCAACTCCAAGTCATGAGTTGGGTAATTCTTCCCTTGTGTCTTGAGTTCCCTTGAAGCATAAGATATCACTTTACCATTTTGCATTAAAAAATAACAATGACCAACTCATGAAGTTTCACAATACCCAACGAACCCATCGGAACCTTTCGATAAGGTCAACACCGAAGTGAATGTAAGCCTATTCTTCAACTCTTGAAAGCTTTTTTCATATGCCTCGGACCATTAGAATGTCACCTTATTTTGAGTCAAAGTAGTCAATAGTGATGCAATGAAAAAGAAACCTTCCACAAACCATCTATATTAATTGGTTGAGCCCAAAAAGCTCTAAATATCAAAAGAATACAATGGTCTACGCCAATTTTTAATAGCCTCAGTCTTCTTTGGATCAATCATAATTCCTTCTCTGAAAACAATGTGACTAAAGAACACAACGGACCTTAACAAATATTCACCCTTACTAATCTTTGCATACAACTAATGGTCTTTGAGAATTTGCAACACAATCCTCATATGATCAGCATGCTCTTCCTTACTCCATTAGTAGTTTAAAATATCATCAATAAAAAAATTACAAACATATCCAAGTATTGCCGGAACATCTTATTCATTAAATTCATAAAAGCTACAGGGGCATTTGTTAGTCCAAAAGACAACTAAGAATTCAAAGTGATCATTCTGAGTTCTAAAAGCCAAATTCGAAATGTCACATTCCCTCACTCAGAGTTGATGATACCTCAATCGGAGATCAATCTTTGAAAAGTAGCTTGCTTTTTAGAGTTGATTGAACAAGTCATCAATTCTTAGAATGGGATAATTATTCTTAATTGGGACCTTTTCAATTGTTGATAGTCAATAAACATATATAGAGAACCATCCTTCTTCTTGACAAAGAGAACTAGCGCACCCGATGGAGAGATACTTAGTCTAATAAAATCCTTATCTAGCAAATCCTTCAACTGATTCTTTAAATCTATCAATTCTGGCGGATCCATGCAGTAAGGAAGAATAGAGATAGGCCACGTATCGGGTAGGATATTTATACCAAAACCTATTTGCCTTTAGGGAGGAGTACCAAGGAGATCATAGGAGAAAACTTCTAGAAACTCATTAACAGCTGAAACTGACTCAAGAGTAGGATTTTCAGAGTTAGTATCTTTAAAACAAGCTACATGATACATGCAACCTTTAGAAATCATTTTTCAAGCTTAAGCCATGAGAAAATTTTACCCTTAAACACCAAATTACTACCTTTCTATTTTATGATTGGCTCATTAAGAAATTGAAACATAACCACATAGGTTGTACAACATATAGAGGCATATTATGCATGAAGCTAATTCATACCAACAATAACATCAAAATATGTCATATCAAGCTCTACTAAACCAACAGAGGTGACTTTATGAGGAACTAAAGATGGACAATTTCTATAAACTCATTTAGCCACAATTGAATAACCAAACGGAGTATATACCAAAAACTCTCTAGCAAGATCTAGGTACTAACAATGAATCTCATAGCAAGATTGTCACGACCCAAGCCTAGGGCCTAAATATTACACGATTATCACGATCCAAGCCTAGGGCCTAGATGTGACACGATAATTGAGACATCCAGAGGTACCCCACCCAAGCCTCTTAGCATTTACTTAGCTTTTCATAGGTAACGACATTAAAAAATAATAAGCAAAAAAGAAAAGGAAAATGGGACTAAGGGAAATATCACAGAATAACAGTTAATAACAACCTCAAATCATTATCCCTTTGTCCAACAATGCCTCTACATCTTTAGACTTGGCGGGAGCTAAGACATGTCCATAGCTCATCCTCAAGAAAATAGAAAAAGGTACCATGAAATGTATCTAAAAGTCCTTACATAACAATGCTAGAAAAGGAAGGAATATTATCCCCAAAACATGAGAACTCACCAAAAGTAGTAGCGTTCAATAGATCCAACTAGCCATGTGGTGGTTAGTGTGGAGTAACGTCGGTCCTTAGATGATTATATAATGTAGGCAATAGAGTATGCGTTAGTGATGGTGATATAATATAGGCAATAGAGTACGCGTTAGTACTTTGAATGTACTAAGTATGTAGGTATGTATGAACATTGAAGAAGCATTAGAATATTATATAGTATAAAAGATAATGCAATGCATGCATGATCAATCAAGTAAATAGTATTTGAAATATTTATTTGTGGGAAGATGACCATTTGAGACTATGCGAGCTATTACATTGAATCTAACATAACCCCTACATTGGAAGAGGAAAGACTACTTGCCAAGATAGAACTCCATCAAATTTCATTCATTGTTTAACTTTAACTTTAAGGGATTTTGTGGATCCACTAGCCTAAATATCCTATAAGGGCCCCTATGGTGGCACATAGTTAATGCAACATGAGACTTTACTTAAGGACCCCTTAGGTCGAGTCCCCATCTACATGCTACATTCGGTACTAGGTCAAATCTCACTAAATAGCATTTAAATATCTTAATAACATAAGCATTTATATAACTTTAGACATGAAATCATCATTCGGTAGAATAACTCATTAAAACCTTTCATTTGATTCAAGTATGCAAGAATTTTCCTTATTGCATAAGTATCTATCATTCATATTATTTCATTATTCTTCCATTTTATAAGACTCCCTTGATCATAAACACATTTCTTTCATAAATATTCATTTTTGAGTCAAAGCTTTCAACTCAAACTTCATTGAAACATAGTAAACTAAGTAGATTCTATTCAATACCACTTTCAAATCATTAACATCAATACCAACATGTATGAGAGTATTGGAATTCATCAACTAAACCATCTTTAGAACAACCAACCAATACACTTTAAAAAATTACTTTCATGCTTTCATATATTTGGAGAAAAACATTTGGGTTGCATGGGTGAAAAAACTCATGGATGAGACCCACATACTTTGGGGAATAAGGACCTCATAAAATTCTTAAAAAATGGAGACTTGAAGATCTTGGATGGAACCTTACCTTTTTCTTGAGATGAAGAAGACTTTGAGAGAAGGTTTAGGAGAGGAAGGTTTTGTGAATTTGGGACATAGTGTGAGAATGAGAGTGTAGGAGTACATAAGGTAGTCCATAGTTGAGAACCTAACCCCAAAAATGTCCACATACATTAAGGAACTTATAGAAATAAGACCAAATAAACCCTCATAAAAATTTGATTGGAAGAACCTACGAATCACTCTTACGAGTCATAAAAATATTTATGGGTCGTAGACCCAATTACTCCTAGCAACCCTTGAAAAAAAATGAAAATAAATGAGCCTCTTATTTTTGTTTATGACTCATTTTTATGAGTCGTATCTCATTCTACAATTCATAGCTTTTTCCTACGATTCATAACTTTGACTCGTAAAATTTCTGATTTGGCAGTCATTAGTAAAAAGGTCATAACTTTTTACTCTGAACTCCAAATGAGGAAAAATTGATGGAGTTGGAAAGTGAACTTAAAGAAATTCAATTTAATTATTCATGGGATACCTAATGGGTTATATTCTAGGAGATATGATTGTTTGAAGTTGACCCAAATAAAATCTTTCACCAAAACTAAATCAGTAAGGAAGCTTTTAACTTGACTTGGTGCTAGGGGATTCTTGTGACCTTAAAACATCTCCAACTATATTCCCACACTTAAGAATTAATCTTAACATCTACGAACAATTAAGAATCACCCTTTACAATATTATGGATGGCTTCTACGACTCTTCATTTAGTCTATGGGTCATTAATATGTGTCGCCAATGTAGTGCTCCAAAATCATAGGCAACTGGAATGAAACTTGGTCCCTACAACTCATCCTTATGAGTCGTCCACTCTCCTACGAGTCATATAAATAACTTGTCAATTTCCCTCTTCACTTAGTTAAAAATCATGACTCAGGACCAAATCCTATAAGTCCTATCTATAACTCGTAACTCGTCCTACGACTCTTCCTGTTGAGCCATTTTGAATGTAGTGAGGCTTGTCAATTTAACAAAATCAGAGATTAACTCTATGAGTCATAGTCATTCCTATGAGTTGTCAGCTTAACTCATAAACTCAGCTCCAAACATAGTCAACTTTCTAAATTCAATATCATTCTTATGAGTCATTTCTATGACCTGTAGAAGTCCCTACGACTTGTAGGCATAGTTGTGAACTCTGGGATAGTCCATTTCTCTTGAATTTTTTCTTTGTTTCGACTTTTCAAATTTTGGGGTGTTACAATATTTTCCCCTTGGGTACATTCGTCCTCGAATGAGATTCTACTAGCATAGAAAGGACGCGAAAAGAGGACTAGAAACCCAATATGAATGCAATGACACATAAAAATGCAATAAGCATGAGATTTTCTAATTTAACATAAAACATGACTTCAAAATCAACTTCATGAACATGTATGCATATGAATGACATAGAAAAAGCTGGAAAGTACGAATTTTATAGACGTAGATCATGAGGTAACTAAATACCTTGATCGGGGATAGAAGGAAAAAAAATAAGGATAACATGTCATCATGTCACCCTCGGACTCCTATGTAGCATCTTCAACTTCTTTGTTCCTCCATAGCACTTTAATGGATGCCACTTCCTTATTCCTCAACTTTCCCACATTCCGCTATAAAATCTCAATCGGGGATTTCTTCATGGGTTAAACTCTCCTTAACACCCACACTCTCCAAGGGTACAATAGACTTAGGATCTCCAATGAGACATAAAACACCAGATGTACCGATGCCAACTCCAATGGTAATTAATGTTGATAGGCCACCTTACCCATATGCCTTAGAATCTTGCACAACAACTCACCACCATATTCAATCAACCTCGAGACCTAATGAAAAAGCACCCAATGCCCCATACATCCACCCACATGCCATCAATGCCACATTCGAGCCTAATTCTATAACCTTTATAATACACTCACTTGAAACCCTTAACAAGAAGTCATCAATAGCCTATTATAATCACTCGCATATCTACAACCATACATTCAAGCCTAAAATTCTAACAAAATTATGGTTCTGTTGAAGTCAACATCAATTAAGAATTTTCAAGTCTCCTTTAGCATTTATATATCCTTATTGGCAGCAACCCCTACAAAAGGACACATCAACATACTCTTACCTATCTATTTACACACAACAAGATCCCATCTAGCTCTTTCTCCATGTCAATAACCTTAAATAGAATAAGTGTGCCACAATTATCATAATATAGAACAACCACTCTCTCTATCTATCTATCATGATTCATCTATTATCATTAACATTGGAACGCACAACCAACCTTGATAACTATGTACTCCATCAAATAAATAGCATTTGAAACATTTATTTGTGGGAAGATGACCATAAGCAATATTTAAGACCATGCAAGCTAATATATTGAATCTAATGTAACCCCTATATTAGAAGAGGGAAGACTACTTGCCAAGGTAGAACTACGTCAAATTTCATTCATTCTTTTACTTCAACTTTAAGGGCTTTTGTGGATCCACTATCCTAAATAGCCTACAAGGGCCCCTAGGGTGGCACATAGTTAATGCAATATGAAATTTTACTTAAGTACCCCTTAGGTTGAGTCCCCATCTACATGCGACATTCGGTGCTAGGTTAAATCCCACAAAATAGCATTTAAATAGCTTAATAATATAAGCATTCATATAAGTTTAGACATTAAATCATTATTCTGTAGAATAGCTCATTAAAACATTTCATTTGATTCAAATATGCAAGAATTGTACTGATTGCATAACAATTCATCATTTATATCATTTCATCATTTTCCATTTCATAAGACTCCCTTGATCATAAACACATTTATTTCATAAAGATTCATTTTGGAGTCAAAGCTTTCAATTCAAACTTGGTTGAAACATAGTAAACAAGGTGGGTTCTATTCATTACAACTTTCAAATCATTAACATCAATACCAACATCCATGAGAGTAATGGAATGCATCAATTAAAATATCTTTAAAATAACCCACTAATACACTTTAAAAAACTACTTTCACGCTTTCATATTAGGAACTTGACAAATCATCCATTTTGTGAAATTGTGAATCAATATATATATATATATATATATATGTGTGTGTGTGTGTGTGTGTATGTATATGCTTCAAATAAACCATTTGGAATCATCATGTAAAAACCCATAGGATTTCATCATTCAAAATTAAAATATTCAGTTGAGAAAAATATTTGGGCTCCATGTGTGGAAGAACCCATGGATGTGATATACATATCTTGGGGAATAAGTCCCTAATGAAATGCTTAAAAATGGGGAGTTGAAGATCTTTGATGGAACCTTAGCTTTTGCTTGAGATGAAGAAGACTTTGAGAGAAGCTTTGGGAGAGGAGGGTTTTGTGAATTTGGGACATAGTGTGAAAATGAGAGTTTAAGAATACTTAGGGCAGTAAATAGTTGAGAACATAGCCCTAAAAATGTACACATATATTAAGGAACTTATAGGAAAAAGGCCAAAAAATAGCTCATAAAAATCTAATAGGAAGACCCTATGAATCACTCTTATGAGTCGTCAAAATGTTTATGGGTCGTAGACCCAATTACTCCTGGCAACCCTTGAAAAAAACTGAACAAATTGAGCCTCTTATTTTTGTTTACGACTCATGTTTATGAGTCGTAACTCTTTCTACAATTTGTAGCTTTTTCCTACGAGTCGTAACTTTGACTTGTAAAATTTCTGATTTGGTAGTCATTAGTAAAGCAGTCATAACTTTTTCTCCAAACTCCAAATGAGGCAAAATTATTGGAGTTGGAAAGAGGACTCAAATAACTTCAATTTTTTTGTTCATTTGATACCTAATGGATTATATTCTAGAAGATATGATTATTTGAAGTTGACCCAAGTAAAATCTTTTACCAAAACTCAATCGGAAAGGAAGCTTTCAACTCGTCATTGTGCTAGGGGATTCTTATGACCTTAAAACATCTCCAAATATATTCTCACATTTAAGAATTGACCTTAAAATATATGAACAATTAATATCACCATTTACGACACTATGGATGTCTTCTACGACTCGTCATTTAGTCTACAGTCGTCAATATGAGTCGTGAAAGTAGTGCTCCAAAATTATAGGCTACTGGAATAAAACTTGGTCCCTAAAACTCATCCTTACGAGTCGTCAACTGTCCTATGAGCCATACAAATGACTCATCAATTTCCCCTCCACTTAGTAAAAAATCATAACTCGGGATCTAATCCTTTGAGCCTATTCTACGACTTGTAACTCACCCTACGACTCATTCTGTTGAGTCATTTAAAAGGTACTGAGGCTTGTCAATTTAACAAAATTAGTGGTTAACTCTATGAGTCTTCATCATTCCTATGAGTCATCAATTTGACTTGTAAAATCAGTTCCAAACTCTCAATATCATTCCTACGAGCCTTTCCTACGACCCGTAGAAGTCCCTATAACTTGTAAGCCAAGTCGTAAACCCTGGGATAGTCCATTTCTTTTGAAACTTTCCTTTGTTTGGACTTTTCAACTTTCGGGGTTGTATAAAGATAGTGAGTAACAAATGATAAAGTAGCACCTGAATCTAATAATTCATAAACATAAAAGTCGAAGAGTTTTAACATACCTGTGATAATATCAAAAGACTCCTCAACCTCTTGCCTAACTTGAAGGGCATAGAACCTAGTTTGGCGTGCGCCATCACCTGGTGGAATTTTTCCACCTTGAATAGGTTGACCTTGAGGACTCCCCACTCTTCGCTTATTAGTACATTCAGAATTCTTGTAGACCATCTTACCGCATCTAAAGCGTGCACCCTATTCTTACCAAACATTTACCTCTATGATTTTTCCCACACTTGGTACATTTAGGAAGAGTAGGTCCAATAACACCACCTTGTGCATTAGGATTAGGCACCTTCTCCTTCTCAAATTTCGGAGCCAGAGTGTTTGAAGAACCTTGTCCTTGAAACTTTTGGCCTTGTTGGAAATGACGATTACCACCACCGGAGTTGTTATGGGAAAACTCACCTTCTACCAAGCCCTCTTGGACTCCCTTGCATTCCTCTACTTAATATTTTCTTATTTAGTTTGCTTGGCATAGGTCATAAGTCGAGAGATATCAATCTTCTTGATGATCATATCGGTTCACCACTCTTTCATAACCAAGTACGGTACTCTTGAAATAAACTTGCTCATTCGGGTACGAGAGTCGGTTACAAAGGATAGAGCATATTTGGACAATTTTGTGAACTTGAGGGCATACTATCTAACATTCATGTTCCCTTGCTTTAGGTTGATAAATTCCAACACCTTTGCCTCCCTTAATTCAAGTGGCAAGAAGTGATCAAAAAATGTAACTTTGAACTTTTCCCAACCTATGGTACCCTCTTCAACCCTTTCATTTTTCCATTGGTTATACATACTTGAGCGACACCTTATGAATTGATAGGCCGCCAATTCCTCCTTCTCCTCAAAATACACTCCCATAATATCAACAATATTGTACAACTCATCAATAATGTCTTGGGTATCCTCATCAACCTTAGATCCATGAAACTCAGAAGGGTTCATCCTCGTGAAATCTCTAACCCTCAAAGCCAGAGTAGTGACATTAGGAGGAGCATCTACTCCTTGATTCACTTGAGTAGTAATAGCATGGGCTAGCATTTGAGAGACGGCTTAGAACTCTATATTAGTCACATGATCATCCAAGGGAGAGTTTGGAGTTTATGGATCCTGTTCATCATTTCTTCGAATAGGAGCTCTTCGTAGAGGAATGATTTTATAACATGATGAGATCATAAAAGAAGTGAAGTCTTTCCTAAGATGCCTTATAAACACCATTTCATAGATGTGGCATGCTTCAAAATGATGAAAAATCCTTTACTCAATGTGGAATGTTAGAGTCCCTAAGATATTTCAACCTTGTGCTCTGATACTAAGTTTGTCACGACATGAACCTAGGGCCTAGTCATAACACGGCAATTAGAATTCTGAAGGACTCTAACCAAGAGTCTTAGCATAATATTTATGAGCATACATAAGGAAATTAATCAATAAATATAAAACAAGATACAGAAACTAAATTTCATATAGAACTCTAATCTCAAAATGAGGAACGACAACATAGACTCTTTTACTATCTAAGATGCCTCTAGTAACTT
This sequence comes from Solanum dulcamara, assembly GCF_947179165.1. Classification (NCBI taxonomy): domain Eukaryota; kingdom Viridiplantae; phylum Streptophyta; class Magnoliopsida; order Solanales; family Solanaceae; genus Solanum; species Solanum dulcamara. Next base: position 33,607,547 of record NC_077241.1, on the reverse strand, counting down.
GATGGGGGAATAAGACAAGCTCCTAGCTCACTCATATAGACAATATAAAGAATGAAGTAAAACTATAAATGTAAGAAATAAGTGTCATGTCCTCGACCTATGAGGACTCACCAATAATAAGGAACTGATAGCAATAATCTAGCCATGAGCGTGAGAAGGATGAATGTGATCGTCAGTCTCTATATTATGATACAATGTAGGCAAAATGCGTTATTACATAGAATGTAATAGGTATATGAGAAGATGCATGAATAATGAACATACGACATAGTCAAAATAAATCATTGGATGCTTTTTGGGCTAAGATGCTGACTTTGCCATGGAAAGAGTAATGAGAGTCTTTTCTCATTCAGTTTGCTTGGCATAGGTCATAAGTCAAGAGATGTCAATCTTCTAGATGAGCATAGCGGTTTACCATTCTTTCATAACCAAGTATGATGCTCCCGAAATAAACTTGCTCATTCGGGTATGAGAGTCAGCTACCAAGAATGGAGCATATTTGGACAATTTTGTAAACTTGAGGTCATACTATCTAACACTCATGTTCCCTTGCTTGAGGTTGATAAATTCCAACACGTTTGCCTCCCTTAATTCAAGTGTAAATAAGTGATCAAGAAATGTAACTTTGAACTTTTTCCAACCTATGGTACCCTCTTCAACCATTTGGGATTTCCATTGGTTATACCACACTTAAGGACACCTTTTTGAGTTGATAAGCCGCCAATTCTGCCTTCTCCTCCAAAGACACTCCCATAATCTCAACAATATTGTACAACTCATCAGTAATGTATTGGGGATCCATATCAACCTTTGATCCATGAATCTTGAGAGGAGCATCTACTCCTCAATTCACTTGAGTAGTAATAGCTTGGGCTAGTATTTGAGAGGCATCTTGGAACTCCATATTAGTCACTTGATCATCCTAGGGAGCGTTTGGATCTTATGGATCCTCTTTAATATTTCTTCGAATGGGAGCTCTTCGTGGAGGCATGATTCTATAGCATGATGAGATCATGAAAGAAGTGAAGTCTTTCCTATGACGCCTTATAGACACCCATTCATAGATGTATCATATTTCACAATGATGAACAAGACTCTACTCGACATGTCATGTTAGAGTCCCTAAGACACTTGAACCTTGTACTCTGATACCAAGTTTGTTACGATACGAACCTAGAGCCTAGTCGTAACACGGCTATTAGAAACCCAAAGGACTCTAACCAAGCCTCTTAGCATAACATTTATGAGAATACATAAGAAAATTAAGAAATAAAGCTAAACTAAGATACGGAAACTAAATATCAAACAGAACGCAAGTCTCAAAATACAGAATGACAACATAGACTCTTTTACTATCTAACATGTCTCTAATAACTTGATAGGAGCATAAGACAAGATCCTAGCTTACTAATATAGACAACATAAAGAATGAAGTAAATCTATAAAAGTAAGAAATAAGTGTCATGTCCTCGAACTGTGAGGACTCACCAACAATGAGGAGCTAATAGCAATACTCTAGCCACGAGCACGAGGATGATGAACATGATTGTCAGTCCCGATATTATGATATAGGAAAAATGCGTTAGTACATGGAATGTACTAAGTATGTGAGAAGATGCATGAATAATGAACATATGACATAGTCAATATAAATCATTGGATGCTCTTCGGGCTACGTTGCTGACTTTGCCATGGAAAGAGTAATAAGAGTCTTTTCTCCTTCAGTTTGCTTGGAATAGGTTGTAAATCGACAGATGTCAATCCTCTAGATGAGCATAGCAGTTCTCCACTCTTTCATAACCAAGTCTGACACTATCGAAATAAACTTACTCATTTAGGTACGAGAGTCGGCTACCAAAGATGGAGCATATTTGGATAATTTTATGAACTTAAGGACATACTACCTAACACTCATGTTCCCTTGCATGAGGTTGATAAATTCCAACACCTTTGCCTTCTTTAATTCAAATGGAAAGAAGTGATCAAGAAATGTAACTTTGAACTTTTCCCAACCTATGGGACTCTCTTCAACCCTTTTGTCTTTCCATTGTTTATACCACACTTGAGTGACACCTTTTTGAGTTTATAGGCCGCCAATTCCTCCTTATCCACAAAAGACACTCCCATAATCTCAAAAATATTGTACAACTCATCGATAATATCTTGGGGATCCTCATCAATGTTGAATCCATGAAACTCAAGAGGGTTCATCCTAATGAAATCTCAAACCCTCGAAGCCGAAATAGTCACATAGGGAGGAGCATCTACCACTTGATTTACTTGAGTGGTAACAGCTAGAGATAGCATTTGAGAGGTGGATTGGAACTCCATATTAGTCACTTGATCATCCAAGGGAGCATTTGGAGCTTATGGCTCCTCTTCAATATTTCTTCGAATAGGGGCTCTTCGTGGAGGCATGATGAGATCATGAAATAAGTGAAGTATTTCCTAAGATGCCTTATAGATACCCATTCATAGATGTGGCGCACTTTATAATGATGAAAAATACTCTACTGGACGTGGCATGTTAGAGTCCCTAAGACACTTTGAACCATGTGCTCTGATACTAAGTTTGTCATGACACGAACCTAGGCTTAGTCGTAACACGGAGATTAGAATCCCGAAGGACTCTAACCAAGCCTCTTAGCATAATATTTATGAGCATACATAAGGAAATTAAAAAATAAATCTAAACTAAGATATGGAAATAAATCTCAAATAGAACGTAAGTCTTAAAATGCAGAACGACAACATAGACTCTTTTACTATCTAACATGCCTCTAATAACTTGATGAGGATATAAGATAAGCTCCTAGCACACTCATATAGACAATATAAAGAATGAAGTAAAACTATAAAAGTATGAAATAAGTGTCATGTCCTCGAACTGTGAGGACTCACCAATAATGAGGAAATAATAGTAATACTCTAGCCACGAGCATGAGGAGGATGAACGTGATCGCCAGTCTCTATATTATGATATAGGCAAAATACGTTAGTACATGGAATATAATAAGTATGTGAGAAGATCCATGAATAATGAACATACGACATAGTCAATATAAATCATTAGATGCAAGACCAATATCTTTAAAACATGTGTAAAGTCATGAAAATATTAAAACATTTATCTCATTAGTTAATGCATTAAACAATCTCATAATTATCATAAGAACTTACATCTGTGGTAGATAACCGTAACCGATATTAAAACCATGCGAGTAATTATATGGAATTTGATGATCCCCACATCAAGAAGGGGGGAGGATACTTTTCAAGGTAGGCTCCGTCCAATTATTATCATCATGTGATATATGTGGATACATCATCTAGGTTATATTGCATAACCTATGGTGGCAAAGTAGTTTAAGATACTAGAGGTTGCCACTAGGGCTTAGGTCGAGCCCCCACCCCAAGGTCCACTCGGTGCTAAGTACATCACCTCATAAATCATACTTGTTGTAATCATAAGATTTTCATAATCATAATTCATAGAAACTTGTTCATGGAAATAGCTCATTATCCATTAATTCATGTGATGTGGATGTAGACCTTCCACCAATATCTTTAGGGTCTTAAGTCACCTTCCTCAATAAGGATCTTAAGTCACCCTTTTAATTAGAGTCTTGATTCACATTTAAGGATCTCAAGTCACTCTTCATTATACTTGCTTGAAACATCATAAAATATTTTTCAATAACTTTTCATAAGGCATTTATAATCTTCATTGCATAAAGCTTCTTTAAACTCATTTATAAAGCTTGTATTAAAATAACATCAAAAATTATGATCATATCTCATAAATTATACTTGAAACTACAATATAGCATGGGTCATTCATAAACTTCAAATCATGCAAGATGATGTGAAGTTCTCATAATTAGGCTAATAACATAGATACATATCATAATTGAGAAGACCCAATGAAGATAATGAAATTAGGGCCTTTAATTGAAAAAATCATAAGATAATTGAGAAGAAATCTTTGGGATTCCATTGGCTTAAGAAGACCATGGATGAAGTCCCATATACCTTGACCTTGATTAGAGATAATTTGTAAAGATTGAAAGCACGACCTTGAAGAACCCTTTTGAATTTCTTGAGGGAGAAGAAGATCTTGAGAGAAAACTTGGGAGAGAGGGTTTTAGATATTAGGAGTTACGTTGTAGAATAAGAAGGTTAGAAGACTTTAGGGTAGTTAATAGTTAGGAATTTAGTCCCAAAACTCTTCCACATTAATTAAAGAAGTATAGGGAAAAGACTAAAATAACCCTCATTAAAACTGAAAATTGAGACTGGGCGGAGGACACACAACGGTCCATTAACTTTACCACTCCCCGTGGTGGTTTCCATGGTAACTATATTTAACATATAAGGAAGGTAAAATATTCAGGACCTTCCTCACGGAGACCATGATGGTTCGTGTAGGTCACCACGGCCTATGGTGAGAGTCGTTGTAAGGAACTTGTCATGGATATCTGCATGGGTGATTACCACAAGACCCAACACTGTTCTTGAAGGTTATACAACCCGTGGTGGTCAAGCATGGTCCCTGCCTTGGAGTAGAAATCTGCGGGTCTCAACGCAAGGGTTAGTAAGAAGGGCACCATGGCTCATGATGCTCACTACAGCCCGTGGTCTCTTATAGTGGTCCTTTCCTTACAGGACTGAGTTTTAGAACCCTGACCATGGTGGCTCACCACTCACTATGTTAAGAGGTATGGTCTGTGATATCCCTCATGGTCATCATGTAGTGCCAAAAAGCAACATTATTTGGAATTTCCTCTTTTGTACCTCATTTTCTGCCTTTCCAACCTCCGAGGTCTTATAATTCACCTATTTTGAATAATTCTCTCTCTACAAAATCTCTCAAAAACTCCATTGAAGACATTCAAGGAATCTCTCAAGTTCTCCATCAAAAGACTAAATTTATTCAAGGTTCTTTGGTCTTCTTATTCAATGTATGTGGATAATTGATCCAAGGGTACCTTTCACCCATGTAGCGCAATAAATTCTCATCTTTTTGACAAATGCAAGTATTTATTTTTATGGGTTTTATGATATCTATTTGAATTACATGAATTATGATTGAAATTATGATTATGCATCTATTTTAATGTATATTAATGCTTATTACATGGAATATAAGGGTTTTTCCATGAATTTTCCTACATTGATCTTTAGAGTTCATGATATGGATTATGGTATTTTCAATTAGCTTCCAATTGATATTATTTTCATGAATTATGTATGGGTTCATATAAATTATATGATCATGCATGTTTTCAATCCAATTTCATGATTTCCAAGTGAATTGGTCATATATTCAAGTTTTCACCTTATTTTTATGAATAAGTCTTGATCATGAATTTCAAGTGATTTTCAATGCATGCTTATAAATGACTCATGAAAGGTCTTGAATTATGTTTTAATGATGTTTCAAGAAAGTTTTAAGAAGAGGGTGACTTAATACCCAAACAATGTTTTTATGAAAAGGATTTGTATTCATAGGAGGTCTACACCACATTACATGAATCGCATAATAGTGAGTTATTCATATGAAGAAGTTTATGAATTATGATTTTTGAAAAGCTTATAATATATTATGTAGGATATTCCACTGAGAGTTAACCTAGAACCGAATGGACCTTGGGTTAGAGGCATGAGACCGTTAGTACAAATTCCATTGTCCTATTACTATGTGTTACCATACGAAAAAGAATCACCTGTTAGTAGAGGCCTGCATGCGTAGATTGCATCACCCATTAGTTGAGTCATTAATCATGGGGACTGACTCAGGAGAAGGACCTTCAGAGTCAAAATACCTAAACCTAACAATGTGGTAGATGCAACCCTTAGCAATCAACTTTCACGACTTACTACAGGAAATGAATCTACCCTTGATGACCAAATCATGACCCTTCTATTCAAGAACAGACTCATTTGGAAATTGACTTGACTCTACGAGTTCAATAATCTATAAAAGCAAAAGATGTATGCAAAAATCCATCCCAAGAATAACATCAAAATCTTCCATGTCAAGCTCAATGAGATCACAAGAAAAAATTTTATGCAAGACAGACACAAGACAACCCTTATAGACCTTTCTACAACAACTAACTCACTAACAGGGGTAGACACCAAATACGACTCTATTAACATTTCAGGTAACACATCAAACCTATTAGCATGTAATAGAGTAACAAACGACAAATTGGCACCCAAATCAAATAAAGCATACATATCAAATACAAAGACCTTAAATATACCGCTAACAACATCAGGTGCTTCCACAACCTCTTCTCTCCCATCCAAGAAATAAAAATGGTTGGTACGCTGGATATTTCCTTAATCTAGTTGACCATGAGTAATTTGTCCTTGAGTCCTAACACCAACACCTCTACAATCTCTAGCTTCGTGACCCGGTTTAACACACTTGAATCATGCATTCGAGCCGGCTAAGCATTCCCCTTTGTGAGTTATTCCACACTTCTTGCAAGCAGAGAAAGCTTGAGCACCAACATTCTCTCTTGGAACCATCGGGCTAGCACTCTTGTCTTTGTTGAACTTTGGTGGAGGACCATCGATGGAACCTTGTCCTACAAATTATTTCCCACCTTAGCCTTTTCCACTACCATCATATATGGACCTTTGATGATTAAACCCTGCACCATCAACTCTATCCTTCTTGAACCTTTTTGACCTCTCCCTCAACTTATCATCCTTATTTTGTTCCACATATGACATGAGTCGGGAGATTTCCATCTCTTTGATCAACATAGCCATCTTGCACTATTTTGATTCCAAACCAGAAATGCCAAACATGACCTTGCTCATCCTTGCCCTTGGGCTAGAGATCATGCAAGGAGCATACTTATATAATTTAGTGAATTTAAGGGAATATTCCCTCACACTCATTCTCCCTTGGAAAAGGTTAATGAACTCTTGGATATTTGTCTACCTTAGCTCTAAACAAAAGAAGCGATTTTGGGAAGGCACCCTTAAACTCTTCCTAATCTATAGGCTCTATATATTCACCCCTCTCAATAACTCATTACTCGTACCAAACCCTTGGTACACATTTGAGTTGATATGCCACTAGCTCGACCTTCTCATTTGGAGGCACACCCATAATAGCCATAATCTGATAGACTTCCTCAATAAACTCTAAAGGATGCTCATCTACCTTAGAACCATCAAACTGGAGTGGATTTATTCTCTTGAAGTCCCAAATTCTAGAAGCCAAAGTAGGCACTTAAGGAGGAGAAGGAAGAACAATGTCTTGGATAGTTTGGTTAGCTACGGCTTGAGCTAACAAATTGATGATGTTGCAAAACTCTGCATGCTTAACTCCTTCTTTATGATGTGCAACTTCAGGAACCAAAGGAGCTTGGTCCTTTCTGTTTTTGGATGTAATCTTCTTAGAGGCATAATCTAGAAGACACAAAAAGATTCATTAGTTAAAGAAAATCTTAGGATAACTCTAAGACACGACATGAAGCATGAAAAAAGGGAAAAGTTTCCTAAACGTTCCGTAGTCTCCTATTCATAGTTATGGCGAGCTTCACAACCATGAATAAAACCCTATTCGATATGGTATGTTGGACTCTAAGAACCATTCAAAACATCGAGCGCTATTACCAAGTATGTCAGGACCCAATCCTATGGCCTAGACACGACACGGCGAATGAGACACCCAGAGGTACCTTACCAAAGCCTCTTAGCATTTGTGTAGCTTCTCATAGGTACTGAAATAAACAATAAGTAAAAATAAAAAAAGGGGTAGAGGGACTAAGGGAATCAACATAGAACAAATGTCATTAACAACTTCAAAACATTATCCATTTATGTCCAAAACACACCTCTACTTATATACTTGGCTAGGGTGAATATATGTTCCTAGATTAACCTCAATTGAAATGAAAATACGAACCATGAAAGGTATTCATAAGTCATTAAATAACATAAGTTAGAAAAGGAAAAGAATATTGTTCCCAAAAAATAGGAACTCACAAACTAGGTAGCCTTTAACTAAATCAACTAGCCACGTGGGGTGAATGTAGATCAATGTCGGTCCCTACATGGTGATATCATGTAGGAAAAAGAGTGTGTACTTTGAATGTACTAAGTATGTAGGCATGCATTAACATTGAAGAAACATTAGAACATTAATATAGTATAGAATATAGTGAAATGCATGCATGACCAATAAATTAAATAACATTTGAAATATTCATTTGTGGGGAGATTACTACAACCGACATTTAAGACCATGCAAGCTATTACATGGAATCCAACATAACCCCCTACGTTGGCATAGAGAGTCTACTTGTCGGATAGAACTCTGTCAACTTCATTCATTTCTTTAACATTTAGGGCTATTTGTGGATCCACTAGCCTAAGCCTATAAGGGGTCCTATGTTGGTACATAGTTAATGAGACCAGGGGTTGCTACTAGGATTTTCTTATCGAATCCCACGTCAATGCCCTATTCGGTGCGAAGTCACTCTCACAGAATAATTTAATATAGCATAAAAGCATAATTATTTAAATAGCTTTAGATCAAAACATCATTCAATGGAGTGGCTCATTAAAACCTTTCTTTGATTCAGACAAGTGAGAATTAGCCTTTTACAAGTAGAATCCATCATTTTTTAATGATTTCATCATTCTTACATTTCATAAGACTCCCTTTGATCATAGACATTACTTTCATAAACATTCATTTAGAATCAAAAGCTTTCAATTTCAACTTCATTGAAATATAGTAAAACTAGGTGAGTTTTATTCAATCAATCTTCAAATCATTTAAATCAATGCTAGCATGCATAACAGTAATGTAATCTATCAATTGAAATAGGCTTGAGACAACCCACCAATTTACTTCAAACCCCTTTTCATGTTTTCATAGAAGAACATTTGATAAATCAACCATTAAATAAAATTAAGAGTTAGTGTAAGCTAAGATAGATAAATAAACTTCAAATATTTGATAATCTATATATTTAGAAATCATAATATGAAAATCCCATAATATTCAGCATTTGGAATTTAAGTTGCTAGGTTAGAAAAATACTTGGACTCCATGAGTGAAAGAAAACATGAATGAGACCCACATACCTTAGGAAATAAAGCCCTAATGAAGCTTTGAAATTGGAGATTTGAAGACCTTTTGAATGAAATCCTATCTTGGAAGATGAAACCCTTGGGAGTACTTGAGAGGAAAGGATTTTGTGTGTTTGAGTCTAAGTGTGTGAATGAGGGGTTTGGGATTGTTTAGGGACTTTAGATAGGATAATTTCAATCCCAAAATAACTACACTTTGTTGACAAAACACGGGAAAAGACTAAAATGCCCTTTAAAACTGAGTCGGACAGGCTGTATGGATGGTCCTTACGACTCGTAGGACTTTCTATGAGACGTAGAGAGGACTAGTCCTGCAGGGTCTGGGAAATTCCCTGAGGAATGACCTTTAGAAATTTCTCTATGACTCAGCTCTACGAGTCATAGACTTGACGGTGAGTCATTGACTCGAGTGGTCCTGTAGGGCTTGGATAACCTACAAATCTATCCCTCTGTAGTTTCTTGAAGACTCATTTTTATGACTCATCTAAACTTTCACGAGTCATAACATGGACTCGTAAACCCACTCCTTCCCTTACCTAAATTGAAAACCTAAGTCTCAGTCGTACGAGTCACTCCTACGACTCATAGGAGCTTCTACGACTTGTAGACTGAGTTGTAGGAGCTCATTTAGTCCATAATCTAGAATTTTCCTTCATTTTGACTTTTTGACTTATGGGGTGTTACATTGATCCCAACAAATTCTCATCTTTTTGATAAATTCAACTATGTATTTTATGAATTTTGTGATCTCTATTCTAATTACATGAATTATAACTTATGAGTTTACATCTTCTTTAATGTAAATTAATGGTGATTGCATTAAATATAAGAGTTTTTCTATGAATTTTCCTAAATTGATCTTTAGGGTTCATGATATGGATTATTGCATTTTCAATTATGCTTCCACATGATATTATTTTCATAGAATGGGAAGAATTCAAGGGTTCCTTCCTAGATCGCGTCTTTCCTTTGGAGCTAAAGGACGAAAGGATACAAGAGTTGATCAATCTTTACCAAGGTAGCATAAGTGTGATGGAGTATGCCCTTAAATTTACCAAATTGTATAATTATGCTCCTTTCATAGTCTCCGACCTAGAGGAATAAATTGAGGATGAGAAATTGAGGGAGAGGTCAAGAGAATTTATGAAGGCTAGAATTGATGGTGGAGGGCTCACTCAAAAAAAGTCCCTTATAGTGGTGGTAGAAAAGGTCAAGGTGGGCAAAGATTCATGCGACAAGGTCTCATCAATACTCCTCCTCCAAGGTTCAACCAGGAAAAAAGTGTCAATCCTATGGTTCCAAGGGAGAATGTGGGTACTCAACTTTCTATGCTTGGAAGAAGCATGGGAAGACTCACAAAGGGGAATGCTTAGCCGGCTCCAATGCATGCTTCAAGTGTGATAAACTGGGTCACCAAGATAGGAATTGTAGAAGTGGTGGGGGTAGGCCTCAAGTACAAATTGCTCATGATGGACAAGCTCAAGGTAGTGGCCAATGCACCAACCGATTTTATGCTTTGCATGGGAGACACGAAGTTGAGAAAGCACCTGATGTCATCACTGGTATATTAAAGGTTTTTACTAATGATATGTATGCATTGATAGATCTAGGTTCCAATTTTTCATTTGTTACTCCATTTCTTTCTAATAGGTTTTATGTGTTACCCAAAATGTTATTGGAACCCTATTTGGTGTCTACTTCCGTTGGTGAGTCAGTTGTTGCTAGAAAAATCTATAAGGTTTGTCCCTTGTCTATCTTGCACAAAGTTGTTCATTGTGATATCATTGAACTTGACATGGTAGATTTTTATGTTATTCTTGGGATGGATTGCATGCATGCGTCATATGCTTCTATAGATTATAGAACTCATAGAGTAAAGTTTCAATTCCCAAGTGAGCCTATTCTTGAATAGAATGGTCATGATCTGGTAGTAAAGAGTAGATTTATTTCTTTTCTTAAGTCCCGGGAATTAATTTCTAGGTGTTGCATTTATCATATTGTAAGTGTTAGAAATGTCAACTCTGAAATTATTTCTCTTGAGTCAGTTCCCGTGGTTAATAAGTTTTGCAATGTCTTTCTCAACAACTATCCCAATGTTCCTCCAAAAAGAGAACTTGATTTCAATATAGATCTTCTCCAAGATACCCAACCTATCTCTATTCCTCTCCACTGAATAGCCTCGGTGGAATTAAAGGAGTTAAAGAAACAATTAAAGCACTTATTGAAAAAGGGATTCATAAGGCCAAATATATTACCATGCCCGTGTTATTTGGGAGATGGGTCTCTTCGGATGTGCATAGACTACTGTCAATTAAACAAGGTGACCATTAAGAACAAATACCTAATACCTAAGATAGATGATTTTTTTGACCAATTTCTAATGGCAAGTCATTTCTCAAAGCTTAATCTCCAATTCGGCTATCATCAATTAAGATTAAGGGAGTATGATATTTCCAAAACAACATTTCGAATAATGTATGGCCACTTTGAGTTTTTGGTAATGTCATTTGGATTGACGAATGCACCAATGGTGTTTATGGATCTAATGAATAGGGTGGTCAAGCCCTACCTTAATACATTTGCAGTGGTGTTCATTGATAATATCTTGACTTACTCATGGGTGAGGAAGAACATAAGGGTCATTTAAGAATTGTGCTTCAAACCTTGAGGGATAGGCAATTGTTTGCCAAGTTTAGTAAGTGTAATTTTTTGTTGAAAGAAGTGGATTTTCTTGGTAATATAGTGTTTGGAGAGAGAATCAAGGTTGACCGTAAGAAGACAGAGGCGGTAAGAAATTTGTCTAGACCATTGTCCCCTATGGACATTAGGAACTTTTTGGGTCTATCCAGGTATTATAGAATGTTTGTCGAAGGGTTCTCTTCCATTTCATCTCCTTTGATGAAATTGACCCAAACGAAGGAAAAGTTCCTATGGACGGATGAGTGTGGAAGGAGTTTCCAAACTTTAAGAGATAGACTTACCTCCGATTATATGTTTCGGATATGGATGGCCTAAGGGGTTTGTCATGACCCAACCTAGGGCCTAGTCGTAATATGGAAATCGAAACCCCAAAGGTCCCCATACAAGCCTCTTGTTCCTATCATAAGCATACACAAGTTAAAGTAAAAGTGGAAACATCATAAAAGAGTCTAAACCATGAATAGAAGATAAAGAATGTCACATCACAACATAGACACGAAACATTTGTTCAAATAAATGACTCTACTCATGAACATGGGTAAGGGCTAAGACATGTCCCTAGTTCACCCTCAAAATGAAACTTAACAAAAAGTCTTTGAAAATAATAAACAACTCGATGACTAGTTCCTGATAAATGAGGACTCACCACCTACACCGCCGGATAGGAAAGCTTAATTAGCCACATGCATGAATATGTTCTTCAACCTCAATCCTTATATTATGATACAATGTAGGCAAAAAGTATGCATTAGTACGTTGGAATGTACTAAGTATGAGGGAATGACATGCAATATGAATCATAAGATACAATGATCAAGATATACGTGAAAAAAAGATTAAGTAAAGTCATGAGGAATATCGTGATGATCAAAGCATTCAAATGACATAGTTAAAGATTATGAAGTAGCATAATAGTCATTAAACATATGTGGGATAGGAACCATAACCAACATTAAGACCATGCGAGCTACAACATGGAATCTTATTGTCTCCCCATACAACAAAGAAAAGGGCAATCTACTTTCCAAGGTAGAATCTACCCCGCTAGGTGGGTCATACATATTCTATATGTGGATCCACTAGATAGGCCAAAAAGGGAAATCCTACGGTGACACGTAGTTATGGGACAAGAGACTTTATATAAGGACCCCATATTTTGAGCCCCCACCTCAACACCACATTCGATGCTAAGTCAAATCCCATGGAATACATACATAGCATAAATATAGTAATGAACATATATCATAGTCATGATCATAGGTTTGAAATCACAGAGTAGCTCATTTTTATAACATAAGTGCAATGCGGGTATTGTCCTTCCACATTATAAATCATGCATATATAATTCATATTATTAGGCATAAGTCACATTTTCCCTTATTTACATGAAGAAAGCATAATTTGAGACATACTTTAAAATCATACTTGAGTGATCATGTTTGAAAGTAAGTTCATGTAATGGAGGAGCAATTCATGTTTGGTTGAGAGGTTAAATCATAAATGAAATGTAATTCATGCACTTGGAAGAGTAGTTGATGAGAAGTAAGTATCAACAAAAAAAATAAAAGAATTTTATCACATAAGTTGCATTTGCTAAATTTATTTTATAGAAAACTAGGTGATGGCGCTATAGTGGCGCGTCGCGCCAGGGGAAAATCTACATAGACACATTTTTTGTGCGATAGTGGCGCACGGCCCCAGCGTTTTCCCAGTAAATTTCCAGGTTTTTCATCATTTTTCATGAGTTTTCATCCCCTATAATGAGATCCTAAACCCTAATTAATAATATAATGAATATATATGAAGAATATACCAATTCCAAGCAATTAACAATCAATTTATACAAAAAATAGATTTGAATTCACAAAATACATCATAGCTCATGTAATTGAGGTTGAAATTAAGAAGATTCAAAATTTTAATTAAAAATTATGGAAGATTTAAGAATTTCTTTAGTCTCCATGGGTGAAAGGTACCCATGGATGAATCCCATATACCTGGAATACAAATTATGAAGAAAACTTGAAGATCAATGGAGAATTTAAGAAGATTCTTGCTAGGTCTTCAATGGAGGTCTAGAGAGCCGTTTTGTAGAGAGAAGATTTTTAGGATGGGTGATTAGTGAATGAATGAGGAAAAATTATGAGCTTTGGGAATTAAATAGGTTAGGAATCTAGCCCAAAAACTGTCTAGATTCATTCCCCCTATAAAAATAGGAAAAAGACCACTTTGCCCTTAATAAAAATCTCTCTTATCCTACCAACGGATTCACCAAGGCTAATTATTCATCTTATTATGTCATACTCTATCTTTCTCACATCCAAAATATTAAAATATCTCCCCCTTGGGAATATTCATTCTTGAATGAGATAGGAGCTAGCTCGAATAGAATAGAGTGAGTATGCATCAACCCAACATGGATGCAACAATGCAACTTCTAACTATTTATAAAAAAGAATAATCATTTTCATGGTATGCATGCATATATCATGACATGAAGGAGTCAAAACATATGAGTTTTTTTTAGAGGATTTGAGTATAAATGTCTAAGTACCTTAGGATGTGACGGAAGAAAAGAGGTAAGGATATTGTTTTCTCATATCTACTTCTGCTTCCCACGAAGGGCGTAGTTCGGTTTAGCAAAAAGGGAAAGTTGAGCCCTAGGTATGTGAGGCCTTATAGAATCTTGAGACGTGTTGGCAAGGTTGCGTATGACTTGGAGTTGCCATTGGAAATGGCTATGTTTCATCCGATTTTCCATGTATCTTTGTTGAGAAAATGTGAAGGTGATCCAAGTTCCATTGTGCCTTTAGAAGTAGTGAATGTTGAGGAAAGCTTAACCTATGAAGAGGTCCCAGTTGAAATTTTGGACTGGCAAGTCAAGAGATAGAGGAGCAAAGAAGTTGCTTCCGTCAAAGTTCTTTGGACGAACCAACAAGTCAAAATTGCTACATGAGAAGCGGAACCGGATGATGAAGACACATTGCATACTTTGCTTTCTCAAAATTTCATTCGGAGCCACCTACATTCCTGTTTTGTAATCCTTCATTTTGTTCTCAAAATAATCTAACGGGGTGTTACACTTAGCTAGTGGATCCACATATAGCCCATGATATATTATGTTTATGATACATAGTCTATCTTGGCAAATAACCTCTCTCTTCTCGGTGTGCGAGTTACATCGGATTCCATGTTATAGCTCACATGGTCTTACATGTCTGTTAAGGTTAATATCCCACATTTGTACATGTTATTTCTATAAGCTTATGATTATGTTTTATGATGCCTTGACCACATGATTATGATCTTTCAAATGTTTTCAAGTTTTACTCACGTTTTAAGATATTGGTCATGCATCACATGTTCATCTTGTTTATGTCCAATTATCATTGTTCATGCATGTTTCTCACATACTTAGCGCATTCCATATACTAACACATACTTTTTGCTTACATTGTATCATAATATAGGGTCCGATGATCATCATGGGCACTCCACTCAGGCTAGAGCTTGAGATACTATTTCAATTTGTTGGTGAGTCCTTATGTTTCTAGGACATGACATTTATGATATTCTTTTATGTATATGACTTTTCTTTTCTTCTTATGTTATTGAGCTAGGAGATTTTCCTACGCCCCGTCTAGACTAGTAGAGGCATGTTAGATATTCACGGAGTCTGTTGTCTTTTCATTGGAGTTTGATGTTGATTTCTCTTTTATCGAGATATTCATGTTGAGACTTTATTTCTGCATTTACGAGTTAATCTTATTGTCTTATTTACCTTATACATGCTCATGTATAATATGCTAAGAGACTTGGTTGGGGTCCCTCGAGATTCTAATCGTCGTGTCACGCCTAGAACCTACATTGAGTCGTGACAAAATTTAACATGGGCATAATTTGAGAGAAAATAAAGTTAGCTGCTCTATTACGTCAAGCTGTCAATATGCAACTTTACATTTGCAATATTAATTCAGAACTATCAACATTTCTTATAATTATGTTGATGAAAGAAAATCTTACAACTCTAACATATATTTTTTCTTTTAGCATATATTTTATGATTACTTAATTTTTAAAATATATTTTTCTCTTATCATATATTTTAGAATTTATTAATGATTAATTCTCCTAATATCTCTTACCATATATTTTAGGTCTTCTTAAGTTTAAATATTATAAGAATAATTACTTAATAATTCTCCTAATATCTCTTACCATATATTTTTTTCTCTTATCAAGTTATTTAGGTCTTCTTAATTTTAAATATGCAAAAATAATTAATTCATAATCTGAAAAAAAAATAGTAAATTGAAAAGCTCAATCAATCTTCATGCATTTAATATAATATGGATATAGATATAGAGCCCGTTTGGATGGGCTTAAAAAAGTAACTTTTATGTATAAAGTGCTTTTATCAATCAATCTTTGCTTGTGTCTGGTTATTTGCTGTGTATATGCAGGTTGTTGGAGACTTACACCAACATGCTTTAACATCAAATACATAGAGGACAACACCTGCATCAACTCAACACCTGCAGCAGCCCAACACCTGCAACACCTGCAGCAGTTCAACACCTGTTTGCTTTGTTGCTTGTCTTTGGTTGACTTTCTTTGCTTAGAATCTCTTTGGCACTACTATGAGGACTGCAGTAACCTGGGGCTTATATGGAGTAGCACACTCAGCTTGCCAAACATATTCTCTATTATCAACACACCCCAGCACCAACCTGCAGCAGACAAGGAACAAATCCACTCCATCTATGCCTTCTCTAATAACTCAACACTTGCAGCAGCTCCTTTCTTGCTGGTTCTTGTTTGTTGTGTAGATGCAGATGTCAGGATGGACTCATCAACATGTGTTCCCAACACCTACATAGATCACACCACAGATACAACCACCAAAACAAATACCTTCACTAAGAGGCCTACACAAGGACTGTGCAGAGCAGCAACTTCCTTCTGGATTTTGTGGTTGTTTGGTTGTTTGTATTTGGCTGTTTGTTTTTGCCTAGGGACATCAAAAACTGGCCCTCTTTGGAACTGCTATGAGGGATGCAATGTCCTGGGGCCTCTATGGAGCAGCCCCCCAACCACATTCTTTAACTTCAACACACCACAGCAACAATTCAACCAACTTGCAACACACAAGGAACATGGGTGCAGCAGCCTGCAGCTCTCTTTGGTGGTAAGGATTGTTGGTTGTGTTTGTCTATGCAGGTACCCCAACTACAGCCCCCTCCTGGAGAATGCATTGATCTCCATGATCAATCATTCTCAACTTCACCAATGCAGCTGGCAGACTCCCCATGCTAAAAAGACTGCAGTATCTTGGGGCTGCTTTGGAGCAACACACTCAGCTTGCCAAACACATTCTCAACTACTAACACATTCCAGCAACAACTCTATCAACCTGCAACAGACAAGAAACATATACAAGTTTGTTGTTTTTGTTTTTCTGTGCAGGTACTCCAAGAGGCCTAACCACCTCAAAACAAAGACCAACAAGCAACCTAGGGAACCTGCAGCCACCTGCAGATTGGCAGCTTTGGGTTTGGTGTTTTTGTTTTTGTTTGTCTGTCCAGGTGCAGATCCTCATAATTGTAAACAATTGGATACTAAAGCATGGATCATCTCTCCATGCATACCAGATGCATTCCATCAACATCTGCAACAGCTCCACCAACTTGCAGCAGCCAAGGAACAAATACAAGCTAATGCTACAGCAGCTTGCACACCTCTTTGGTTGTATGTATTGTTGGTCTTGTTTGGCTGTGCAGGTACAAGAATGAACCACTTCAAAGCAAGGACCAACAAGCAGACTAACTACAATGGCAGCAACAAGGAGTTTGTACAACAGAACTCTTGGAATTGTTCTTATAATTGTGAGCTTGCTTGTTTGTTTTCTTCTTTGTTTATGCAGGTTTTTGGAGATACAGCCCAGAAGGAACTCCAACACCCTCATAGACAACATCCAAGGACCAACAACAATATCATGAGCAGCTGTAAAAGGTTACACCTCCATCAACTCCAGATACATACTGTGGGAACACAGCACCAAACAACTACTCAGCCACACACCAAACAACAACTCAATCACAGAGCTGAAGCTGAAAGTGCGGAATTGAAAGATGAAGTTCAACAGCATCAGCAACAACAGATGCCAAAACCAACACACCCATGTACAGCAACCTCCAGACTTGGTTGCTTGTGTAGGTTTCTGGTTTTGTCCATCTGTGCAGGTGTAGGTCTGCAGCAATCATACATTTGGACCGCCATGCAGGTGTTTGAATGCAGCTACACTTTCTTCCACAACAAATCAAAGGTTGTTGGCTACTATAACTCCATATACTTCCTATCCTTCCAGCCCCCATAGCTGGTAATCATGTTACTGATACAAAGGCATATTTCACCGGGATTTACTTGGTACGACAAGACTAAAAAGAGCAAAGATGAAAAGAATTTCCCATCCCATGCGAGATAGAAGTTTCGTATACTTGTTCTTCTTCAATATAGCTATGTCTGGTACGTAGCATAGTTGGAATAGGACTAGGTTACTTTTCTTTTTTCTCATGGAAGGGGAGAGTCGCCCTCATTTATGCTTTCATAGTTGAATTGTACCGGGAGGAGTCCTCTCACAGGTTTACTGCTTTCTAGTTATAGTTAG
The DNA here is from genome assembly GCF_947179165.1 of Solanum dulcamara. Classification (NCBI taxonomy): domain Eukaryota; kingdom Viridiplantae; phylum Streptophyta; class Magnoliopsida; order Solanales; family Solanaceae; genus Solanum; species Solanum dulcamara. The sequence continues at coordinate 33,589,054 of NC_077241.1, read as the reverse complement.
TCTCTTTTTTGTATCGGGGATGAGTTAGCCGACCTTAATTGGTTAGTCGACTTATGAACCACCATAGGATCGGAGGTAAGGTTTATGTCCCCCTCCTTGTATTTTTTATTTTGATTATTTATGTTAAGGCTTGGGGGTGTTGCTTAACCCCTGACTGTGCACGAGAGGTGGGAGCCTCGTGTAGGGTCTGTTCCCATAAAAAAAAAAAAAAAAAAAAAAAAAAAAAGTGCTGAAAGTTATTTTTATAAATAAGCAGTTGAGTGTTTGGATAAAAGTGCTTATGATGTGAATTTTAGGATTAAAAGAATAAAAAAAGGTAGTTTGAGAATTTAGTTAAAATATAAAGGATATAAAAGTAATTTCCATGGTCAAAGAAAATGACTTTAAGCACTTTGGAAAAAAAAGTTAGGAATCCTAACTTTTCATTTCTGACTGACTTTAAGAACTTTATGGCTTAAAGTCAGCATTAAGCAAACACGTCTAAAAGCTAAAAAAGAGCTTTAAGTTGGTTTTGACCAACTTAAAGCCAATCCAAACGGGCTCATAGATAGATTCAATTCAATTGTTTTTCAATAATTCCAAAAACGCTTAACGGAACCAAATTCCATTTCAAAGCCAAACAAAATCTACAAAATTTGTCGTGATAAGTTAACGTGCTTATAAATAAGCCTGCTGAGTTATTGTCCGCTAGCCATAAATAAAAAAAAGTATAGCCAACTTTCCTCATTCTTTTATACGGTACTGCAGGTTTATAGACAGGTAAGCCGCAGTTTTCTCTTTGTAATTCCCTTTTTAGAATAACTTACATTCTTCTATCTTCCAAAAGTTTCTGAGTTTTAAATTCTTTTTTGTTTTTGATTTGATCGAGAAACAAGTGTAAGGTATTTGATCATATCTTCATCTTTTGTTCCAATCTTCATCATTTGTTACTCTATTTGTTTGTCGTGTTTCTTCAATTTGAGAACCTTGCTTATTTGTTGTTTTTCTCTCTTCTATGTTTCTGACATTAATGAGTAGAAATGATTCGTTTTCAATGAATTAGAGTGGTGAATTATTGGTAAAAGTGATTTCTTAGTGCTTGATTACTGTAATTATCATTTTAAAATCTATTCTATTGTTTTCTCAGTTAGATGCATCTTTTGTGTAAGATGCTAATTTAGGCATAAAAGTTGATATTTTTCTCGCTGTTGCCAATTTTGTTTGTATATATTTTTCACTCACTTCAGAAGTAACTTGTTGGTCATTAGATTGTGACACTTGACCTTATCTACCATGATCTTACTTACCGAACTGTTGATAAGATATTTTGATACTTTTGTGAATTTTTCTCAAAATTTTTGTCCCAGTTGTAATCTTCAGTCTCGACTTGTTGGAGAACAATCTTCGTCTTGTGAAATTTCTACCCCATTTTCCACTTTAATAATGGAAATGGAAATCTTATGGGGGTATGACCGAGCCATTGTGGTACCTACGTATTCTGCTGAGGAAGGAATGCGGTCAAATGTAGTTCCTCTATTGAAAATAATGAAAATATGAACTTAACAAAGATATACAATAATAATTGAGTTTACATTCATACATTTCCAAAGTCTAAACAAAAGATACTTGGGTTCCACATGACATAAGCTTCTTACTGATCTCTCTGATTATCTGAAGGTTTTGAAGGGAAGAAAGAACACAGTTGGCTATGTCTCTTAGTAAAGACCTTATATTCTTAATATTGCAATTCTGCAATGAGGAGAACCTCACGAAAACTGCTCACATGTGAGTTCCATTTTAATTCACTCTTTCGCTTCAATGGAGGCGTATTAGAATAAGAATTTTTTTTATCTGAATTGTAAAATTGTGATAGGTTAGGGCAGGAGACAGGATTTTTCCTTGACATGGTACATCTTGAAGCTCTCGTGCTCGGTGGCAATTGGGACGAGGTTGAGAATTATCTTTCAGGTTTCACTGGTGTCACTGAAAACAAATATTCTTTAAAAATGTATTTTGAGGTTAGGAAACAAAAGTTCCTTGAGGCACTCGACAGGTAATCTTGTCATAATCAGAATTCAGATGTAATATGCATTATTGTGAGGCAAAAGTTTGGATAAAGTTCGTATATATAATTGATTTGGTGATAGGCAAGATCGTAAAACTGCTCTAGATATCCTTCTGAAAGATCTTAAAGTGTTTTCTGAGTCAAATAAAGAGCTTTATAGAGAGATGACTCAGCTTCTTACATTGGATGACTTCAGGTTAGGTTAACTGATTATCTGTCGGTGATAAAATTGTACAAGTAAGACACCTGACAAGAAACTCTTGATTATTGTTAATTCTGTGCGCAGAGAATATTCAACACTTGCTTTTTATGGAGACATAATATCTGCTAGAAAACGCATGATGAAGGAACTTAAGGCTGTCATTGAATCAAATCCCCAGTTTCAGGGAAGAGTCAACTTTCCAGAATTAAACAAGTCAAGATTGCGCCGTCTGATTAATCAAAGGTTTTATCTTGCTGTTTTCTGTCTTCTCTCTGAAATCTGAAATTTGCTTATTTATATTCAGCTGAGCCGTGACTATTTGAAACTCCACCAACTACAATATAATCTAATTAGCCTTTGGTTTTCCTCCTTTCATTCGTCTGATGCACTTGATAATATCTTAGTTTCCTATTTATACCTTTATGGATGTTTGCAAAGAGCTGATATAATTTCAATATATACAGCTTGAACTGGCAGCATATTCATTGTGCAAATCCTCAGCCAGAACCAGAGATCAAAACACTCTTCACAGATCATGAGTGTCCCATACCTGAAGATCAATCGGTTATGCAAATGCCAAGGGTAACTTATTTGGAAGAGTTCATTATATTATAGCATTACTTCAAATCTGCAGAAGACATTTCCCACTAATGTTTTAATTCTTCTTCCTCAGCCTAGCAAAACAATATCGGCTGCAAAACCAGACTATCCACAAATATTTTCTAATTCTTCCATTGTAACTGATGACATAGTTTCTGGTGAGGCTGCTGCTTCAGGACCCTTACTATGCAGTTGAAGTACTATATATTGCTAAACAATAATGTCACTTTCGTGTTGGCTGTTCATGTTAGCTTCTACTTTAAAGGCTGTTCAGGATTCTTGTAATTTATATGACGTAAGCTCTACAAGGGATATGAATGAGGTGATGTACTTTGAACACACATAGTTATTCTATTCTTCCAATTTAAGAGCACATCCTCATTTGATGGTTTAGTTGCCTATCAGTAAATTTGAACTCCTTGAGTACTTATATTCATGCAGAAAGTGTTATCCACAACTGCTCTTTGTCAAGACCAGGATGCATCGTCTAACCTCTCTGATGACTTTCCCATGGCCGTTGAATGTGTTTTAACCATTGGAAATCCTCCAACGACCAGCAATTCTCCAACAATCAGCAATTATCCAACAGTCAACTTTTCTCCAACCACAATGGATTTTCACCCTGTTCAACAGACTCTTCTAATAGGTTTCTCATTGAGTAGGAATTTATAGTTCGTAATTTGATATTTGAGATAAAGATTCTGAATCCTGAAAATCATTGCTAGTGACGATGTTATTTTGCAGTTGGAGACGGTGGTGGAGGCGTAGAGCTGTGGGATGTTAGTTCCGGAAAAAAGTTGTTAAGAAGAAAGTTAATGATCTGGGAAGTGCAGGGTTTTTCACCTGCATTTCTGGTATGAGCACTTATAACTGATATTTAAAACTGAAAATTTAGTTTCTTACTGTAACTAAAGGTGGTGTCCATAACTGTTCAGAAAAGTATGGGTGAAGATTCAAGTATCTCAGTCAATCGAGTCCTATGGAGCTCTGATGGCTCTCTCTTTGGTATGTCTTCATATATTTTGATGTAGAGAGGAACTTATTTTCTGAATTTGATGCTCGGTTCAGTTAATATTGCTTTAAACTTGGAACCAATGAACAGGAGTTGCATCCTCTAAAAGCATTGTTCAATTATATCATTATCATAATAATAACAATCATGTTGGAAACCATCTGGAGGTATTTTTCTGCAAATTCATCTTTGCTTAATTTTTCTCCTCCTCTTTTTGTTTGTGCTTATTTCTGATTAGAGATTCTACTTTCTCAGATTGAGGCTCATTCTGGCAGTGTAAATGATCTTGCATTTTCTAAGCCAAATAACCAACTTCTTGTCATAACGTGTGGAGAGGACAAGCTGGTCAAGGTTTGTTTACATGTTCAATAAATTAAATATAATTAGGAACTCTAATTTGGTTAAATTATGACAGATAAATTGGCTAATTTTCAACTGCTTATTTGAAGGTCTGGAATACTGACAATGGTGCTAGACAATATACTTTTGAAGGTCATGGAGCCCCTGTTTACTCTCTTTGCGCTCATGAGAAGGAAGATATTCCTGTAATTACCTCTTCACACTGCAAAAGCTGCTTTCTATTAAGTATATACATGTATATATATATTTAGAGCATTCTGATTTATTTTTCTGCCTCAGTTTCTATTTTCAACATCAATTAATGGTGAAATAAAAGCATGGGTATATGAAAACTCGGGACCAAGGGTTTCTTATGAGGCTCCTGGTCATTGTTGCATGAGAATGCTTTACAGTGCTAATGGTAAAAGGTGATTGACGAGACTCAATTCATGTTTTTCTGCTTTTTTTTTTTGGTTTGTTGGGAAGGATTAGTTAAACTTAGTTTTGAAACTTGTAGGCTTTTTTCATGTGGGACTAATAAAAATGGAGACTCATACATGGTGGAATGGAATGAAAATGAAGGTTTCATAGAAAGGAACTACCTCGGACTTGGCAGATGTTCTTCGGGTGTTGTGGAATTTGATATCAGCAGCAATAACTATGTGGCTGCTGGAGATTCCCATGTAATCAAAGTTTGGAATGTAAATGATGTTCAACTCTTGACAGTTGTCGATGCTGGTGGAGACCTTCCTGTATGTACTCTACTTGCTATAATTATTTTATCAGATCCTAGATGATGCACTTTTTCTCCCTTTTGTTTCTGTTTTCTATGTCAATGCTGAGGTGGACACTAACATCACTCAATACTTAAAAAACGAAAACAAGAAAATGCAGTTAGTTTGATATAAGTACATGCTTATGCAAATCCCGTCTTTTAACTGTACTTGCATCTGAAGTATAACAGTCTGAAATTCTCGTTTCTTTCTCAAGGAAAATCCATATGTTCGTTTCAACAAGAATGGCACTCTATTGGCTGTCTTTGTGGATCATAACAGGATCAAAATCTTGGCAAATGATTGTGGCTGCATTTTGCTTCAAACTTCATTGGATGCCTCTAGATATCTATCTACAAGAAAGGTCTGCATGTCAAATATAATAATTTTTCTCAAGATAAGAAAACAAAAATTATGCTTTACCTTTTTTAGTGTTTTTACAGCTTGCAGGCTATTCCCTAAGTGGTCCTGCTAATAGTACCTCAACTGATGACATTGTCCCTCTGGTTCGTGTTGAAAGAAACTAATCTTTTCCTGTTATCAATTCTTTCTGATATATTTAATTCCATCTATCCTAGTTGTTTCAGCTTCCACCTTTTTCAAACATATTAAACAAAATTATAGAGATAGCTTTGCAGTGACTTGTCAAATTGATGGAGTGCTGTGCAGGAAAAGATAGCAGATAACCTTGCAAGTATGGAGCATCAAAAGATATTAGGGAACCACAGCATCTCTAAGGTCATCCAAATTTCACGATGTCAATTCTTGAGGCTCCCCTCGGAAGTGAAGACAAATAGGGTATGAAATTACTCTGCGATTATTTAAATCTCATAATATGACTCATTGAAATTAAGAGAATCTCATAATATAAGTAATTAGGCTTTCTAAGTTGTCCTTCTTAGGCATTCTACCAAAGAAAATGATAATTAAGACTGCTTGAGGATCTAAAAGTCCTTTTAATTCATAAATGGCTCTACCAAAGGTACTTCTAAGAATGCACTTTACCTACGGCCCTAAATCAGTATTCTTATGTCAATCTCCTTCTGTTAGACTTGTATGGTAGAATCTTCTACATCGGCAAACATTTGACTTTTGTGAAAAAATCAGCACTTAAAAATAAGGAAACTTCTTCTTGAAATTGCAATCAATTATTGCAGGTGTGGAGGTTGATGTATACACATGCAGGAAATATGCTTGTGGCCTTAGTTGCAGATGGTATTCATCTACTCTGGAAATGGTCGAAAATTGATTCTAATTTGACTGGCCAGGTAAAGGAGTTTTAAGAAAATGGCTTATATATCTCTCCTGTGGGAATCTTCTATTGGCTATAAGAAAATGGCTTATAAATTTACGTTTGTGGCTGATCAACATGTTTATGCTGTAGACAACACCAAAATGCACTCCTCAGCTGTGGCAACCACGGAGTGGGCAGAGTGGGGTGTTTTTGACCAACGGTCTGCCCAGCAGTGATGCAGGAGCAGTTTCACCTTGCATAGCTTTAACCAAGAATGATTTTTATGCACTTTCGGCATCCGGAGGAGCGGTTTCTATATTCAATATTCTCGTGTTTAAGGTGATTACAAGTAAATGAAGTTTACGGGCTGCATAATGAAATGCTTCTCCCTCTCTACATCCGTTCCTCTGCCCATGAAAGTTGCCTTCAGTTCCAAACTGAAGTAATCAAATCATGTTAGTTACTGTAAGTGTTAAAGTGTTCGTGGAATTGAATTTTCAAGAATTAAACTGACAACAGGGTATATACTGGTACTTTACATTCATGTGATTTGAATTTCTTAAATCCACGATTTGCTTTATGTTCTTCATTTATCCTTCACTTGAATGATGCTGGCATTCATGGAGCTCTTTGATTTCTCTTGAAGAAGTAATACTTTAATATTGAAATTCCCTGGAGCTTAGAGATTTCATCCTACTTTATTGATTCCATTAACAGTTCCTTCTTGTTCTTGATAACTGCAGAGAATGAAAAGTATCATGCCTCCTACACCTGCAGCTACATGTATTGCTTGCCACCCGTCTGATAACAATGTGATTGTTGTAGGGATGGATGACTCGACAATCATTGTCTACAATGTCCGTTTGGAGGAGGTATCATATTTATCTCCCACTTCCCATTGAGGAAAGTGTCAAATACGTGCCGAAGTAGATCTTTTTCATTTTGATTTTGCAGGTCATAAGCAGGCTTAAGGGACACTCTAAAAGGATTACTGGACTTGCCTTCTCTAACATACTAAATGTGCTTGTTTCTTCAGGAGCAGACTCTCAGGTTTTTTCTTTCACCATTAGAAAAGAGTTGACAATTGGTTTGCAATATGGTACAAGTTAACTTTGTAGTGTCTAATAGCTCATTTTATGTCCTACTTGATAGTTAATTCTGTTTGATGAGAACAAGTGATATAGATTGGTAGTCTTTTCATTAACAACTCTTATACATAGACGAACCAACAACTGTCTTCTACTTTACTTTTCCAGATAGTGGTGTGGAATTCAACAAATTGGGAGAGGGAGCAAAGTACAATGTTGCAGATCTCTGCTGACTGGTTACCAACAGAACTATCAGAGACCTTTGTCGAATTTCAGCGAGATGAGAAATACTTCCTTGTCGTACATGAGACTCAAATTGCAATCTATGAAACCACAAAACTAGAATGTGTGAAGCAGGTGCTCCCTGGCTCCTATTATGTAATAAAAAGAAAGCCATACTGTTGCCTATCCATATCAACAATAATAAACAATATTTTTTATTTGGCAGTGGATCATCAAAAACTTCTGTGCACGAATTTCACATGCAACATTGTCATGTGATAGTCGGTGGATATATGCTATTATGAAAGATGGGATCGTTTTGATACTCTCTGCTTCAGATCTCTCCCCAAAATATGAGATAGATCCTTCGACTTTCCTCACTTCTGATTTCAGGTAATAATTTGATGTGCTTTATAGTTTATTGGACTTCTCAACTGGTTTTTGTTTTCACTAGTCATTTTACTGTTCAAATGCAGTTCTCATGTGTTCCCTCTGGTGGTTGCTGCTCATCCTCAAAATCCAAACCAGTTAGCTTTAGGTTTAAATGATGGTGGAGTAGTCGTTATTGAACCTCCAGAGTGTGATGGTGGATGGCTTCTTCCACCCAAAGGCGATGACTCTACCAATGAACAAGTAATATAGCAGCAGTTGAGTCCATTCATTTAGAAATTTGTCATCACTTGGAGCTGCTTCTCGCTATTGGCAAAATATCTCTTTATTTATTTATTTATTTATTTTCATACTGACTATAAATGTAAAATTATTTATATACTCTTTTATATTGTTTATGTTCATGAAAGGCTTCATTCACTATTACCCTCTCAACAAGCTGAAACGGCACATGAAAAAGGATTTGAGCAACAACAGGGCTGTAAAATGCGCTGAGCCAAAATACCTACAAAGGATAAAAAAAAAAAACTCTGTTGAGATATCATGACTTAGCAGAAGCATAATTATGGTATATTAGTTCAATGTGCCAAGTATGTAAAGCATGGACTGTAATAGGTAAAGCCATTACCAGAATAGAAGGTGCAAAAATGAGCAAAATATCCAGAATATCAAAATGTTTTTCATAACCACAGATAATGTATGCAGAAAAACATATGCCATATACGACCCCATTATGGGACTCGGTGAACAAATTGTGGTTGCCGCCCCGTCACTGGCGCCACAGCACATCATAACTCCAGAGTAGGGAATATCTCCGTAACAAATCATATCATATCAGATGGTCATATCAGATCATATCATATCATATGTGTACATAGCACATCATAACTCCACAATTCAAACTCATCACGTCGGGGCATGACGAATGATGAAGAGAAGTACGCACAATAATAAAACCTGACCCGGGCTCGGTGAAGGAAGCATTGAGGCATCCACGAGTGGAGTAGTGAGAAACTAAATGCACTTTAAATCATTTTTGAGACTCGATGGAGTTAACAAAATGAGCTATTATTCAAAAATCAAGACAAGAGTCGTATCAAGTACCTTTTGAATATCACTATGAGTTATATACAAATGGAACTTTTGAAATCATATACACGTATCTAGGCACGATAAAATATCCTTTGAAAAATCAAGAAGTTGTCCATCCTAGCGGCTCTACGAATAGGAACTTCCTTGGAATCATATAAAAGTCATATACTTGTTTCATAAAAACCATGACAAAAAGGAAGATTAGCTTTATATGCTTATGTGAAAACATGTCAAGAGAAAGAACGGTTAGCTTTACATACTTATGCCAAAGACATGCCAAAAGAAGGAACAGTTAGCTTTACATACATCTTACGGATTACTCCTAATACGTTCACCTCGTCGTCTCTTGAACCTATTTAACATGAAAGTAATACTATGGTTAATGACCTTTCACTTTCCAATTCCAACTCTACAACCAAGTCTCCATAGAGGTCATTTCCTTATCCAGTTTCCTCGACTAGTTCATTACTAGTTCCTAAGTTACCGAAAATCGGGCAACATCTCCCCTATAACTTCAACATCCCCGAGATTTTAACTCAGACACCATGTCAACAACCATATCAACAACAACAACAAACAGCAGCATATATACAAGTAAATCACTTCAACATTACTCAATACAACTCCAAACCACTAGCTCAAAACTATGATATCAAAATAGAGTTTTTAACCTTTATTTCGTAAAATCTTTAACCATACCAAATGGGGGGGGGGAGGGGTCATGTGGCTGCAACCAACAGTACCCACACCCTTTTTAGAACACTTTCCATCCCTGCAACACACCACCAAACCAGCTGCAAATGCAGCACCACAATCACAACACACTACTCGACTTCGATTTAGCTATAACGACTTCAATTTAGTTTGTTTCTAATGTCAAGCGTCCTTATAAAAATTTTCCACTTCCAACCTCATTAAATACATGTAATATTCCTCATAACATCATCATAAAATCCAGTTCAAAAGGGAAAACTTTACCTTACCCGAAACTTGCCAAAACTTGCTGGAACTCGCCTCAGAATTTCCTTTAGCGTAGCTGAAACTTCGAGGCTATTTTTTAACATTTTTGGGCTGCTAAAATCCATAAATTTACATTACCAATACCTTCATAACATCATGGTATACCCTAGATAATTAATTCACGGAACGAAATCGGAGAACTTACCTTTTTCCTCTCCAAATCTGTGGCCTTCTCTCTACCTCTAGTTTCTTCTATTCCTTTCTCTCTTATTCTTGAGTTTTCTAGAAATATATGGAACTTTGATAAGTATTAAGACACATATATATAGGCCACCTAAGGGGGTGAAACGAGTCAATCCCTAAGTGGTGACACATGTAAAGCCCTCATTGGGCCAATGCATCACCTCCTCCAATCTGGGGTTGCCATGTGGCATGTGGGGGCCCACCCCTTTCTCCAGCTACTGCCATGTGACACTCTCTCATGCTTCCACGTGGAACTCTCTCATGCTGCCATGTGGCACTCTCTCATGCTGCCACGTGTGACCTTCTTTTCCCCCTCGTGGATTCGTAATCTCGTCTTCTTTTATGAATCTATGTAATTCTTGCTACGTAAGCTTGGTAAGTACTAAAGTAGCTTAAGTATGTAAAATTTCTAAGTTGGTAGCTTACGTATGTAACACATCCAAAGTAATAGCTTACACAAGTAAGTCGGTTCCTACGACTCACTACTTGGCCTCCAATTCCTTCCGGATTCCTATAACTTTATTTCCAATCTTCTCTGCCATGGGGTATCACATTCTCCTTTCCTTAAAGTTGTTGATAGAGTTATAGCCTATTCGGCTCATATGGTAACTTCTAAGAAGCTTTCAAGAACTTAGGAATCTTTCAAGAAACTTAAGAAGCTTAAGAATTTAAAAAACTCAAGAACCTCTCAAGGTACCAAAGTTTTTCGAAGTGCAAAAGTACGGAGTATAACAGTATAGTACTATATCATACTTGATAAATTTACAGAAATGCCCTTAATAAAGAGTAAATTAGAATTATTTAAAATTAAGTAGGATATAATTGGGAAAAAACAAATAAACAATGGGATACCACCAAATTGGTGGTTTCAAAAAGTGAGTGTTTTCATTGTTACAAAACTATGAAATCAAACCATACCATACCATACTATGTAATTAAATAAACAATCAAAACAAACGTGGTTCTCTTACTAATCATACCATACCATACCACAAAAAACCACCATCCAAACAAGCTGTTAGTGATTCATAGGAATCCATAGCTTCAGTGAATATTGGCCTTATCACCATCTTTAAGCATTATTGTGTGAGAATTTTACTTATCATACCATAGTAACTATCTTTGATCAAAATTGATCATCATCATAACTTCATCATTAAATTATAATCTCAACTTTATTCATGAAACTTACTTTAAACATCATTGAACTCATAATCAATTCATAAAAATTATCTTTAACTTCATAATCATCATTGAAAAATAGCTTTATGCATGGAAATTCATAATTCAACTTAAAATCATGTGATTCATGTAGAAACATGCTTAGAATAGTCATGGATAACAATTCAAAACGAAATGAGATACCCCAATGAAATTCATCAAAATGAGGGTTCAAAAACAATTTGAAATCGAAGAATACCTTTGAGGAAATCTTGGGACTGCAAGGGTGAAAGGGACACATGAATCAATCCCCACATACCTTGATTGAATTCACTTAAAATTTGAGAAGAAACCTTGAAGAAATCTTAAACCCTGGCTTGAAACTTAGAGAGAAACCTAGAAAGAATTGAGTTCTTGCCTTAGAAGAATGATTTATAATGAGGGAAATTTCAAAGGATTGGGTAGATATAGGCTTGAACTTAGCCATATTTGTGTCTAGGTTTATTGAACTGAACTTGGGAAATGACATAACTACCCTTCATTAAATCCAAAATTTAACCCTACGAGTTGGTTCTAACAATTCGTCAAGACAACTCATCCTGTAGGCTTTGGAAAAGACCTGAAAATTAGGTCTCTGAAGTTTTCTTACGAGTCGTGTCTACGACTCATCTTTTTGACTATGGGTCATCGCTTGGACTCGTCCTGCAGGTTTCACAAATTGCAAACTTTAAGGGTCTCTGAACCTAACCTACGAGTCGTGTCTATGACTCATCTAAAGAGCTATGAGTCGTAAACATGACTCTTCCTACAGGTCTAAAATCATGCAATGTAAAAGTCTCTGAAGTTGTGTTACAACTTACTTTGACGAATCGTAGACACTCCTACGACTCGTCTTGTTGAGTCGTAGGGTGTCATATGAGGTTTTGTCCTAGATAGAATCTTGAGACTAAATCATTCTTATGAGTCGTAGAAAGCTCTACGAGTCGTAGAGTGACTGGTAAACATGAGGCCAGTCCATAATTATGAAGATTTCCATTGGGTTCTAACTCTCTGACTTCAGAGGTCTTACAATATCTCTCCTTTGGGAACATTCATCCTCGAATGAGATTAGATTATCATAGGAAAGACGTGGAAAGAGGACTAGCAACACAACATGAGTATAATGACACCTTAAATATGTAGAACATGAAAATTTCAAATTTAACATAAATCATGACTTTAAAATCAACTTTCACGAACATGCATGCATATGAATGACATAGGAGGAACTGAATATGTAAGAGTTCAATTAAATTGAATAGGAACAACTTCTACTTTTGTCTTGAGTAGAGGGAAAGAGGTACGGGTTTCATTTCATCATATCCGCCTCCACTTCCCAAGTAGCACTTTCTACTTGTTGATTCCTCCATAATACTTTGACGAACATAATTTCTTTGTTTCTTAAACTTTTCACTTACCGGTTTAAGATTTCCATCAGAATGTCCTCATAAATCAAATTCTTCTCAACACTCATATTTTCCAATGGCACATTTAAGTTCGGATCACCCAAAAACTTTCTCAATATGGATACATGAAACACCAGGTGAACCTTGGTCAACTTAAATGAAAAATCTAACTCATAAGCCACCTTGCCAATACGCCTCAATATCTTATAAGGTCCAACATATCTTGGACTCAAATTCCCTTTCTTACCAAAATGCATCACACCCTTTATGGGTGAAACCTTTAAACTTTTAACGACTTTGAGCCGTCTTCAACCTCTCCCTTATGAGTCTCACCTTTTTGATGGAATCTATTACCAAATATGGACCGACCAAGGCCATCTCACCTACTTCAAACCATCCCACTGGCGACCTACATCTTCTCCCATACAAAGCTTCAAAAGAAGCTATTATGATGCTAGAGTGACAACTATTATTGTAGGAAAACTCAATCAATGGCAAATGTTCATCGTAATCCCTTTAAAATCAATAACACAACCTCTCAACATATCCTATAAAGTTTGGATCGTTCTTTCAGCTTGACCATCAGTTTGAGGATGGAAAGCAGCACTGAACTTAATCTTTGTACCAACACCCTTTTGAAACGAATTCCAAAAGTGTGAAATGAATTGAGTACCTCGATCCGATATAATGGACAAAGGATCACCATGAATTCTTACCAACTCACGAACGTATAACTTAGCAAGTCTCTGGCACTATAAGAAGTCTTAACCGGTAGAAAATGAGCCGACTTAGTCATCTAGTCTACGACAACCCAAATGGAATTATGTTGTTTCTTACTACAAGGAAAACCCATTACAAAGTCCATATTCACATCTTCCCACTTCCAAGTAGGAATTTCAATATCTTGGGCTAAACCTCCAAGTCTTTGATGCTCAACTTTAACTTGTTTGCAATTTACAAATTTAGCCACGAACTCTGCAATATCTTTCTTCATGCCATTCCACCAATACACTTCCCTTAAATCACGATACATCTTGTTGGAAATTGAATGAATTGAATATAGAGAACTATGGGTTTCATTCTATATCAACTCTCTTAACCCATCAACGTTAGGCACACACAAATGAACTAGGTAGCGAAGTACACCATCTCCCCCTTGGGAGAAAGCCTTAATGGATTTTTCGGAAACCGACTTCTTCAATTCAACTAACATTGGATTGTTGTCTTGCTTAGGTTTGATATCCGCTACAAGAGATGATTCCAAACCATTATGCACAATAAGACCTCCATTACTAGAATCAACCAAAAATACCCCTAAACGTGCCAATATATGAACATCTTTGATCAGTTCTTTCTTACTTTTTCAACATGTGCAACACTATTCATAGACAATCTACTTAGTACATTGGCGACCATATTAGCCTTACCCAGATGATACAATACACTTATATCGTAATCCTTCAATAATTCAAGCTATTTTATTTGCCAAAGGTTCAAGTCCTTCTGCTTGAACACATATTGTAAAATCTTATGGTCAGTGAACACATCCACATGGACACTATAAAGATGCTTTCTCCAAATCTTCAAAGCAAACACGACCGCCGATAGCTCTAAGTCATGAATTGGATAGTTTCTTTCATGCACCTTAAGTTTCCTTGAAGCGTAGGCGATCACCTTACAATGTTGCATCAAAACACAACCAAGACCAACCCTTGAAGAATCACAATACATAACAAAACCATCGGACCCTTCTGGGGAGGTCAAAATTGGAGTGGTAGTGAGACGATCTTTCTACTCTTGGAAACTCTTTTCATAATCTTCCGACCATTAAAACTTCTCTTTATTTTGGGTCAACTTAGTTAAAGGAGATGATATCGATGCAAAACCTTTCCACAAATCTCCTATAATACCCGGCTAGACCCAAGAAACATCTAATATATAAAGGGGACAATGGTCTAGGCTAATTATTAACCACCTCAGTTTTCTTAGGATCAACAATAACCCCTTCATCGTACACAATGTGACCAAGAAAAGCTGCCTCCCTTAGCGAAACCTCACACTTATTGAACTTGGCAAATAATTGCTTGTCCCTTAGAGTTTGCAATACAATTCTCAGGTGATTAGCATGCTTCTCTTTAGTCCGAGAGTAAACTAAAATGTCATCAATAAACACAATTACAAATATGCCCAAATATTATTTGAACACCATATTCATCAAGTTTATGAATGTCGCGGGGGCATTGGTCCAATCAAATGAAATAACTAAGAACTCATAATGGTCATACCTTGTTCGAAATGATGTTTTGGGAATATCACACTCCCTCACCCTCAATTGGTGATAACCAGAATGAAGATCAATCTTAGAGAAATAACTTGCCTCTTGGAATTGGTTAAACAAATCATCTATACTCAAAATTGGGTATTTTTTCTTAATAGTTACTTTGTTCAATTGCCGATAGTCAGTGCGCATACGTAGCGAACTATCCTTCTTTCTAACAAACAAAATAGGAGCACCCTATGGGGATATACTTGGTCCAATCAAACCTTTGTCTAACAAGTCTTTCAATTGATCTTTTAACTCCTTTAGTTCTGTCGGAGCAATTTGGTAAATAGGAATAGAAATGGGTTGAGTATCGGGAAGAAGATTTATGCCAAAGTTAATTTCTCTTTTGGGAGAAACACTGGGTAGATAATTGGGAAACATATTTAGAAACTCATTAACAATGGAGACCGACTCTAGAGTATGGTCTTCGAAATTAGTATCTCTAACCCTTATAAGATGGTAGATGCAATTCTCGGAAATCATTTTCTAAGCTTTAAGGCACGAAATGAATTGACCTTTGAACACCGAATTACTGCCCTTCCATTCTAGGACCGACTTATTAGGAAATTGAAACTTGACCACTCGGGTTCTACTATCAATAGAAGCATAACATGCATATAGTCAATCTATACCAAGTATAACATCAAAATCGGTCATCTCAAGCTCAACTAGATCACATAGGGTAACTTTACGGAAAACTGAAACCTGAAAACTTCTATAGATTCTTTTAGCCATAACTGACTCACCTACGGAAGTATATATGAAAAAAGACCTAACAATATTTTGGGGCTAACATCAAATATCATGGCCACATAAGGTGTAACAAAAGATAAATTTGCACCCAAAACAAGTAAGGCATAAACATCATATTGAAAGACCCGGTAACATACCGATAACCACATCAGGAGTCGTATTCACCTCTTGCCTACCATGAAGAGCATAAAATCGATTATTGCGTTGAACACCTTTTGGTTGCAGTTGAGCATCTTGAGCAACTTGGCTTTGAGGATGACCATACTTGACCTTACATTTCTTAGCATGATGACCCATCTTACCATATTGATAATACACATTCAAACCCACTAACAACTCACCCTTATGGTTCTTGCCACACTTCTTGCATGCGGGGGTCACTTGACCAATAGGAGCACCTCCTTGAGGCTTAGGGTTGGGAATCCTATCCTTGTTAAACCTTGGAATAATGACATTTGAATATCATTTTATGGAATATCTTTGGCTAAAATGAGGACGCCCACCACCTCCGGACCTAGTATGAGAGGAGTCACCACCATCAGTCCTTTTTCTCTTGGACTTCCTAGAGCTTCTTTCTTTAACCTTTTCACCCTCTAGTTGCTTTGCATAAGTCATAATTCTAGAGATTTCCATTTTACAAATTAACATGGCCGTCTTACACTCCTTAGAAACCATATCTAACACCCCCGACACAAACTTGCTCAAACGAGCTCTTGGTTTGGCAACCATTAATGAAACATAATTCGACAATTGGGTGAACTTGAGGCATACTTCCTAACCCTTATACCATCTTACTTAAGGTTAATAAATTATTGTATCTTGTCTTGTGAGGTCCTACGTGGTTTAAAGGTTGGAATGTATCATACTTGGGTAAAGTAGGGGAAACGACTTCGGAGGATCTTTTGTCTCGAACTTGATGACTTCAAATCATATATATATATGAGTTAGGATAAATTCTTAAGTATTTTAAGTGTATTAGATGTATTTTAGTGTCATGATCCAACTCCGTAGGCCGTGATGGATGCCCAAACTAGACACTCGTGTATACCCTTGCTAACCATAAGTAAACTTGTCTCCTATTTAAGTCATGGTGTGCCAACAGGCAAGATAATATATAAGTCGATGAGGCTATTATAGCATATCGACACAACTATACATACATACATATACACAACCCATATACATGTCCATATACCTCTAGGAGTAAGAAGAGTAACATAAGTTAGGACAGGGCCCCCGCTGTACCCGTGAACAAATAAATATATACATCGAGGGTTAATACCAAAACTAGGCTCCGACATTATGGAGCACTTCTAAACTACTGAGTGGAACTCTTACGCTGATGGATCCGCAAAGTGTGCATCTGTACCTGCAGGCATGAACGCATCCCCCTGAGAAAAGGAGGGTCAGTACGACATATGTACTGAGTATGTAAATCATAGACATCATAAGAAAATTATAGTTGGCGTAGGGATACAGGGGCAAGTGTGACATCTAATCATTTACTATACCTGTAGCTTATAACATAAGGTCGTACATACTATCATCACGTACTGTACCCGTCCCGTTCGGGGACTTGGTGTAACGACTACATCACTTTGTTATCATATGCATCTGTATACTATTAGTGCTATCTCATATAATAACATCGAGGAACGTACGGCCCAATCCATATACCATATAGTAATACCAAGGAATGTTCGGTACGATGCACATATCATATAGTAATACCGAGGAGCGTTTGGTCCGATCCACATATCATATAGTAATACCGAGGAATGTTTGGCCCGATCCGTATATTATATAGTAATGCTAAGGAATGTTCGGCCCGATCCGTATATTATATACCATACCTGGCCCTTTATGGGAATCAGTGTCATAATCATCATATATCATATCCGACCCTTTATGGGACTTGGTGAAAGATGTATTACATTATACCCGAGTAAGGTAGTAAGTAACCATATACAATCTAAATCATTATCAGAGACTCGATAATGTAAGAAGATTAAGCTATCGTCTAAGGACCAGAATAGTAGTGTAGCCATCTCGAGTGCCTTCTAAATGCCATTAAGGCCTATACCACTTAGGATCTTGGGGTCCCTAGACATGTACTAAAGTAATATTAACAGTTCATAGAATTAGGGATACTCTTCGTAACATCATCCTTAGGACTAGGAGCTTATGTATCCAGTACTTCTCAACCTATGGAGTTCAAGGAAAGTAGTTCAACTTACTATAAGAGTTTGACATTCAGAAGTGAATAAGAGATACGGATTACATTTAGGATTTAAAAGTGGAGTTATCCCAGATCTCGTATCACATTTTACTTACAATTAGGACATGCCAAAAAAAGAGAAAGAATAACCTTTACCTAGTCTCTACTTTTCCTCAAGGAGTCATCATTTACATATATCGTACCCGGCCTGTCATAGGCTTGATATCATAACCTTATTATTGCATTACCTTACCATCATAGCACCACTTTTATGTCAAAGACATATCAAGAGGAAAGAACGGTAGCTCTGCATACTTATGCCAAAATATGCCAAGAGAAAGGAGATAACTTCACATACTTACTACTCTCTATCATATAGAAGCCTTGAGAAGCAATAACTCAACTAGTATAGGAGTTCTACTATCGAGAAGTGAATAAGACTTATGAGTCATACTTTGGGTTCTATGAATGGGATTATCCCCACATTTTGTATATCAATCACTTAAGGCTAAGACATGCCAAAAGAAAAGAAATGGTAAGCTTCACATACCTCTTAGGGACTACTCTTAACCACGTTCGACTCGTCGTCTTTTGAACCTATTTAACATGAAAGTAATACTAAGGTTAATTACCTTTTACTTTCCAATTTCCAACTCTACACCCAAGTACTCATAGGAGTTATTTGCTTATCCATTACCCTCGACTAGTTTGTTACTAGTTCAGAATCTATCGAAAATTAGGCAGCATTTCCCCTATAACTTCAACATTCTCGAGATTTCAAATTGGCCACAATGTCAACAACCATACGAACAACAACAACCAGCAGTATATTTACAAGTAAATCACTTCAACTTTACATAATACAAGCTCCAAACAACTAGCTCCAAACTACGATACAAAAATAGAGTTTTTAATCTTTGTTTCATAAAATCTTTAACCATACCAAACGGAGGGTTGTGTGGCTGCAACCAGAAACAACCAAACCCTTGTTAAAACACTTTGAAGCCCTGTAACATGCAACCCAACCAGCTGCACCCACAGCACCATAACGACAACCCACTACTCGACTTCGATTTAACGCTAGCGACATCAATTTAGTTTATTTCTAACATCAAGCATCCTTATGAAATTATTCCACTTTAAGCCTCATTTAAGACATGTAATATACCCCATAACAACATCATAAACTTTAATTTGAAAGGGAAAGCCTTAACTTGTTCGAAACTCGCCAAAACTTACCTCGAAAGTTCCTTTAGCATTCCATGTGTCACTCACTCATGCTGCCACATGACACTCTCTCATGGGATGCCATGTGTTGCTTTCTCTTCCTCCTCATTGGTTCATAATCTTGTGTTGCTTTATGAACCTATGTAATCCTTACTACGTAACCTTGGTATGTACTCAAGTAGATTAAGTATGTAAGATTTTCAAATTGGTAGCTTACGTAAGTAAGTCAAGTTCTACGACTCATTACGTGGCCTCCAATTCCTTCCAGATTCTCATAACCACATTTCTAATCTTTCCTTCTATGGGGTGCCACATTGTCCCTTCCTTAGAGTTATTTGATAGAGTCATAGATTATCCGGCTCACATGACAACTTATAAGAAGCTTAAGATCCTTTCAAGAAACTTAAGAAGCTTAAATAAAAACTTAAGAAGCTTGAGAACCTTCCAAGAAACTAAAAAACCTCTCAAGATACAAAAGTCTTTCAAAGTACAAAAGTATGAGGTGTAACATTTAGGGTCATATAGGATCTCTAACACCAAGTCATATCCAAAGAATTTCAATCGTCTAAGTTTTCGTATAAGTCCACAATAGGGTCAGATTCAAACGACACCAAGATTGTCTTATTTGGAGTTTGGAATAAAGAGTTATGACCATTTTAGTGAAGCTGCTCAGACTGGGAAGGACCACGACCCATGGTGGCCTGTCTTCCGTGAAATTTAGTACAGTCCGTAGTGGATGCCCGTGAAAGTAACTTTTTCAACCAGTTTTAGACCTTGGATTACTGGTGAGCACCACGACCTATTGTAGTCTTCCTTAAACCTCAGTACGGTCCATAGTGGCTGTCCGTGAAGAAGGTTTAGATACTTCTCTCCAATACTTTCCAAAATATTTTTCCAAGTATTTTACCACGGGACTCCACCACGGTCTGTGGTGGGAATAACGAACCTGAAGGTCCCTCGTAAAGTCCAGTTTCAACCAATTTTAAAATGAGGTATTGTAGTCTTTTCCTATGTTTTAAATCAAAATAGAGTCGTTTTGAGGGGTGAATTATTCCATCTAAAGACCCTTAATCTTTCCAATACCTCATTAGTCACACTTAGACTTAAGGCTCTCAAATTCTCTCTTTCCAATCTCTCAAGAACCTCAAGACAAGGCAAGGCTAGGGTTTTCAAATTCAAGGCATTCAAGTCTCCTTTCTTCCTCAGCTGTTCTTAGGGATTTTGTTTCCCCCAAGGTATGTGGGTTTTCATCTATGAGTCCTTCCACCCATGGAGCCCAAATATTTTCTAAAACTAGATTTTCAATTTTAAATGATGAAATCTTATGAGCTTTTACATGATATCTTTAAATGCATAGATCATGATATATTTGAAGTTTCCTTACATATATCGATGAATATTGACTCTTGATTTCATAAAATTACTATCTTATTAAAGTGCCTATATGAAGGTTTGAAAAGAGTTTTAAAACATATATGGTGGGTTGCTTTAAGAATGTGTATTTTATTCATTTTTATTACTCTCATGCATGCAAGAATTCTTTAAAGGCA
Organism: Solanum dulcamara; assembly: GCF_947179165.1. NCBI lineage: Eukaryota > Viridiplantae > Streptophyta > Magnoliopsida > Solanales > Solanaceae > Solanum > Solanum dulcamara. The sequence continues at coordinate 33,568,178 of NC_077241.1, read as the reverse complement.
TTGAAAAGTTTTTATGGAATAAACTCACCTAGTTTCTTATGATAAAGCATAGTTGAAATGAAGTTTGACTCAAATTGAACGTTATAAAGTAAATGCTTATGAAAGTGAGTCTTTATGAAATGATTGATTGATGAAGGGCTTCTTAGCCAAAGTAAGTTTCGATGTGAAAAGAAAAATCTCATATTGAATCAAATGAAAGGTTTTAATGAGCTATTTCACCGATTGATGTTTTAATGTTAAAGTTACATAATGCTTATTTTATATAAATGTTTAAATTTTATTCTGTGGGACTTTACCTAGCAACGAATGTAGCATATAGATAGAGGCCTGATCGAAGGGGTTCTTAAGTAAAGTCTCATGTTGCATTAACTATGTGCCACCATAGGGGCCCTTGTCAGCTATTTTAGGCTAGTGGATCCATGATTAGCCATTAAATTTAAAGTTAAATAATGTTTAAAGTTGATCAGAGTTCTACCTGACAAGTAGTCGCCCCGTGCCAACATAGGAGAATATGTTAGATTCTATGTAATAGCTCGAATGGTCTTAAATGTCGGTTATATCGCTTCACCACAAAATGAATGTTTTAAGGTTTCACATGATGATTTCTCATGTATGAATTCACTTATGCATATTGCCTATACATGTCTCTCTCTTATATTCATCATTTCATAGCATACGCACATACTTAGTATGTTCGAAGTACTAACACATACTTTTTCCTACATGATACCACCATGTAGGGACCAGTGTTGCTCCATACTCTTCTCTCTGTGGCTAAGTTGATTATTGAAGGCTACCACTTTGGTGAGTTTCCATGTTTCGAAAACGATACTCCTATCTTATCTAGCTTATGTTATGGTTAGATATTTAAATTAAGTTTGGTATTTTTCACTTAATCTTGAGGGTGAGCTAGGGACTTGTCTTATCCCCCACCAAGTCTTAATGTTGAAGGTATTGTTGGATATAGTGAAGGATATTATGTTGTCTTTGACTCTTTATAACACCCCCGAAAATGTTGTATGTGGTGTTTTAATTCTCGATGAAAATGATATTAATTTTGTATTTTGGGCATAACTTTTCATAAAATGGTTCAAATTAGGTGATTTAAATTTCTGAATAACCCCCACATCATTACCTACAACTTTTGTGGACCCTATCTTAAGATTCGGAGGCTAAGTAGGTCAACTAAATTAATTTTTACAAGAAATGGTGCTGTAATGAAATGGAGTATTTGTAGAAGAAAAATCATATCTCACTGTAGAATACTCCAAATCGGTTATTCTTGAATGACATAAAAGTAGACTTCCAGAGCTAAAATTTATACGAAGACACTAAATCCTAATAAGAAGTTATCTTATTCAAACGCAACTTTGAAAAAGGGTGTCCTGTTAAAAGAATATTCATCTCACCAATCATGAAAATGTCTAGATCTATTTGATATCATCCATGACGTCAATAGTCCTCTATTTGACATCACCCATGGCATTAAAATCCTCTATTAAATTTTCAAGATCATCCTTTGTAATTATTTTTATTAATTGGTAGGTCCCTCCTCCACACCTATAAATAACCACCTTATTTCTTCATTTTATTCATCAAGCTTTCTCAAGGAACTCTTCTCTCTATACACTTATTTATTTATTTTAAATATAGTTTTAGTTTTTAGTAGTGTAGAAATATTATTTTGGTGATTCTTATACTCCAGGTATTACACAAAGCGCTCCATCGAAGAGAAAAGGCTAGGGGTTCAAGAGTTTCATTGAGTTCTTCAATTCAGAGTAAAGCTTCGAATTCTAGATATGTAAGACTATATATAGAATTGGATTGAGTTCGTCCATGCGCTCAATAGTTAAATTCATCGTAATTAAGTTATAGTTGAGTTTTACCCTAATTCTTGAATTCTAAATGAGTTAATTTTTCTTCTATTGAGTTAGATATATTGATGCATTGATATTATTATTATTATTATCTCTCATATTATTAGAATTAGTGTTCATGGCTAATTTCCCATGAACCCTAATTGATTTAATATTCATGAATATTTTTATGCATATTTTGAGTAGAGATGTTGGTTTTTAATATTCATTGACAAAAAGAGTAATTTAAAATAATACTATAAATGTATTTTATTGAGTTTTGAAAGAGAAAAAGGATTGATTTCAAATGAATCTGATTCTTTGGATTAAATGATATTTTGAGCAAGATGTTCTGATGAGATGTAAATGATATTTTGAAGTGTAATGATTGATGAAGAGGTAATGAGATAATTTTGATATTTTAAATAAAAGTCCAATAAGACTACATGATGAGGTTAATATGAGCACATATTTTGGGAATAGTATTGAGCACCAAGTTGGGTATGAGTTTAATTGACTCAAACCCCAGAACTACGTAACCAGCGTAGGATGGAGGCTATGCCTCTTAAGTCCCAAAAAGTGGACTTTGATGATTAGATCCAAGATGGTGATGTCCTTTACTCTAGCAAGGTATTGGATAGATATGGCAACGACATCGCTTTATTGTATCATCACTAGCTCATAAGTGATGGTTGTTAGTCAGAGAAACTCCCAACTGAGTAAGCATTGCTTATTATTATTTTTAAACTTGCATTACATATTGATGTTGAGATGATGTTGAGTTCTGAACTGAGTCTTCCTGAGAGGAGATTCTTGATATTTGTCCTTACTTTCCTACCATTTTTTATACTTCTACATTCCATGTACTTACGTCATTCGACCTATATCATTTTATGATGCAGATATAGGTGTTAGAGACGCTTAATAGGCGCATTGTTAAAGATCATTACTTTCTAGCTATTTGGTGAGTCCTTCTTGTATTCAAAGGAACTCTTTATCCTTTTATTATTGTTGAGTATTATGTTTCTTTTGAGGTAGCCATGGACATGTCATTGGCACCTTTTGATAGTGTTAGAGGCTTCGTAGATAGAGTTTGATTATGTAATTAGAGTAGTTCTCCTTTCAAACTACTTCTTCTAAGGATTATTTCTTTCCTTTGATGTTGATGATGTCGATCCCACATAAGTATTTTTATTTTTACTTAAGTCTTCCACTGATGAATGAATGAGCGATGAGACCAAGTGGTACTCTCGGAGGCCAGATATGGTTTCTGAGTGCCGGCCACTCCTAGGGTCCCCTCTCGGGGCGTGAAACTCTTATTAATGTGAAGCCCCTTAGTCCCTATATCATTTATGTTTATGCTTGATTTGTTTATCATTTCCAATGAAATGCTTAATGAATGCTAAGAGGCTTGGGTGAGGTACCTCTGGGTGTCTTATTCGCTGTGTCCCATCTAGGCCCTAGACTTGGGTCGTGACATTGCCTCCCTTAACTCCAATAGGAAAAAGCGATCAAGAAACACTCCTTTGAACTCTTCCCAAGTCACTGGATCCGCCTCTTTAGGACTCTTTCTTTTCCATTGATCAAATAAAATTTGAGCAATACCCTTCAATTAATATGTAGCCAACTTCACCCTCTAAACTGGGTTTACCCCCATAACATCCATAAACTTGTGAATGCTATCAACAAATTCTTGTGGATCCTCTTCCTCCTTGGAACCACGAAACTCCAAAGTATTCTTCCTCATGAAATCATGAACTCTTATTACCGTCATACCCATATTTGGGTTCATGAGAGAAAATACCTCTTGATTGGCTTAAGCCATAATGGCTTGAGAAAGCACTTAAAAGGCTACTAGGAAATCGGCATTGGAGACTTGGTCATTCAAGGGATTATTCGGATCTTGCTTCTCCTCGTCAACCACATTTCTTCTAGTAGAGTATCTTCGTGGAGACATTTTCTGAAAATCATAAAGAACAAGTGTTAGAGGGAAAGACTTAAGTGTACCAATCTACCATACGATATGAATCATGAAAGAAGAGAGATTTTCCTGAGACATTTCATATCCTCCTATTCAGGATTTGGCGCACTTCAAACCAATGTATAAAACTCTACTTTACGTGGCATGTTAGACTTCCTAGGACACTCTAAAACTTGTGATCTAGTACCAAGTTTGTCACGACCCGAACTATGGCGAAGTTGTGATACTGCGATCGGGATTACGAGGGATCCCAACCAAGCCATCTTAGCATACATTGCATTCATAAGGTAAAGAACATAGCAAATATGTGGAAATAAAAACACAAGGGAATAGGTTTAAGAGATAGAAAACTCAATTTATGTCCAACCAGACTACATCACATAGCGTCCATACATGCCTCTATTTTATACTTTGATGGGGGTTTAGGAAAAGCTCCTAGCTCATACAAAATATAAGAAGAAAGTCAAACTAGTAATATGAAAAGAAAGTAATTTCCTCGATGATATGAGGACTCACCAACTTCTTAGAGAACTAAACACTCTAGACACGAATAGGATGATCGACGTCCGCCCCTACATTATGAGATAATGTAGGCAAAATATGTGTTATTACATATAAGGTACTAAGTATGTGAGATATGCATGAAAAAATAAGGGAACATAAGAAATATGACCTAGGATGCATGACCAATATAATGAACATGAGCAAAGATTAAAAACATTTGAAAACATATGAAACTTATGGTCTATGCATCATAAAACCTCATGACAAATCTCATAGATTAGCATTTTAACTTGTGTGGGATAGGACCTTTAACCGACATCTTAAGATCATGTGAGATAATCTCATCTAGATCATAGATCTCATACCAAATCCCATTGGATCAAGAAGTAGAGGCTACCTTATCAGGGTATACTCCGTCATGGTACACAACTTAACTCAACTGTTCTATATGTTGATTTACTAGATAGGCTATAAAAGAAACCTAAGTGGGCAATGTAGTTTGGGACTTTATGTTGTTACTAGGATTAATTTGGGAAACTAACTATGCTACCAGTCCGAACCCCACCTAGAAGTCCTTTTGGTGCTTAGTCAATATCTCAACGGAATTTATTAAAACATGATCATAAACATTATAGGAAAAGATAGTAACTACCTATCATTCCATCTTTATAAAATGTAATAAGAGTAGCTCATTAACTTTAGTGATTCATAGGAATCCATAACTTCAGTGAGAATTGTCCTTATCACCATCTTTAAATATGATTGTGTGAGAATTGTACTTATCACACCATAATAACTATCTTTGATCATAATTGATTATCATCATAACTTCATCATTAAATCATAATCTCAACTTGATTCATGAAAACATTCTCTAAACATAATTGAACTCATAATCAATTCATAAAAATCATCTTTAACTTCATCATCATCATTGAAAATAGCTTTATGCATGATCATTCATAATTCAACTTGAAATCATGCAATTCATGTACAAACATGCTTAGAATAGTCATGGATAATAATTCATAATGAAATTGAAATAGCCCAATGTCATTCATCAAAACTAGGGTCCATATAAAATTTGAAATTGAAGAATAACTCTGAGGAAACCTTGGGACTCCATGGGATGAAGGGACCCATGAATCAACCCCCACATACCTTGATTGAATTCACTTAGAATTTGAGAAGAAATATTGACGAATCTGAAATCCTAGCTTAAAACTTGGAGAGAAACCTAGAGAGAATTGAGTTCTTGCCTTAGAAGAATTTAGATGAATGATTTATAATGAGGGAAATTTCAAAGGATTGGGTAGATATAGGTTTGAACTTAGCCATATTTGTGTCTAGGTTCATTGAACCGAACTTGGGAAATGACATAACTACCCTTCATTAAATCCAAAATTTAACCCTACGAGTTGATTTCTAAGAATCATAGGAGGAATGACGAGTCGTCAAGATGACTCTTCCTGTAGGATTTGGAAAAGACTTGAAAATCAGGTCTCTATAGTTTGCTTACAAGTTGTGTCTATGATTCATCTTTTTGATTATAAGTTGTCTTTTGGACTCATCCTACTTGTTTCAAATCCTACAAACTTTGAGAGTCCCTGAACCTAACCTACAAGTCATGTCTACGACTTGTCTAAGGGACTACTAGTCATAGACATGACTCATCCTACAAGTCCAAAATCCTACAGTGTAAACTCCCTGAAATTGTGTTACGACTTACTTTGATGAATCATAGACACTCCTAAGACTCATCCTATTGAGTCTTGGGGTGTCATCTAAGGTTTGTCTTGGATACACCCTTGGGACTCAGTCTGTGAATTATTCCTATGAGTCGTAGAAAGCTCTACGAGTCGATAATTTTGAAGATTTCTTTTAGTTTCCAATTGTATAACTTCCAGGGTCTTACAAAGAGATACTTTATTTGAAAGCATCAAAATTCTTGAAAATTTGATAATTTGAGTCATGCCTATCATAATATTATAATCCTGATCATGAAAATACTTGCATGCTATTTGTTCATAAAAATATCATTAAAAATGTTAAATTATAATCAAAATCATGCAATTGAAGACTAATCATGAAGGAGAAACTGAATTTCAATAATCCATGAAAATCATAGAAACCCTAGTTTTTGGAGAATTCATACCTTGAAGAACTTGGAATTTCTTTGGGACTCAATGCGTGAAGAAAATTTTATTGATGAAGTTTCCACATATTTTGTATGAAAAAACTTTATAGAATCGCTGAACTTTAACCTAAATATAATTTCTTAAACTTTGTCATAAAAGAATACACTTCAAATCAAAGAAAATAATACTTTCTTGAAAATCTTGAACTTACTTCTTTCATGAAAATGATGCATATGAAATACTAGGCCTATATTTTCAATTAACTTTTGCTAAAAAGGGATCCATGTGATATAATAAGCATGAACCATGAATCAAATATTATTAATAACATGGAGTACCATAATTTTGATGATAAAATCAAGAATCAACAATAGGAGATTAAGGAAATTTGATATCATAAACTTTGGGGGTAAAAGCCCTAGCTTTGATATTACTTGCTAAAATTGTAGATGTACGATGTGAGGAAGATATAAGTTCCTCACTATGATATCTTTACACACCTTAACGCTCCATAAATCTTTATGAAGAACCCTAACTTGAAGAAGAACGATGAAAAAATCCTTTCTTGAGATTCTTGAATTAGTTTCTTTAAAGCCCTATGGCCAAGGGTTAAAATATCTATTAATGATTCATGATTATTTGAAAAATAATTTCACACCCCAAACCTGCACCGTGGATGTGACAAGCACTTAAAAATCATTGTTGCTCCTAAGTTTACTCTTGACCTAGCTAACTATGGACAAAAAACTCAATATAACTTGCATAAGTTTAAATAGATGAGCTCTTAAATATTTAAAAAGAATTTAAAACAATAATCTGAAAATAATCCATATAATACTGAAATGTATTTCAAAACATCTAAAAATATAACATCAACCCGACTCCCTAAACATTTTTGTTAAGCCTCTAAAATGATGATGGGTATAGGAACAAGATCTCCGCCTACCACAAAAATCAAGTGACTACTAATGTTGAAAATACTTAAAATAGCTAAAAGGAATCCCCAGGAGCAAGGAGATCTCACCAAAGCTGATGAATTATGATCTTAATGATGCGCCTGTTGATGATCCTAGATACCTGTATCTGTATCACGAAAAAATGCAGCATCGAATGACCTCAGTACATGGATGTACACTAGTAGTAAGATGGTTGAGTAAAATAGATAACTGAACTGAAGGCTGAACATAAATATACTTAAAATAAGACATAAACATGAGGTAGAAACCATTCAAACTTTACAATGAAACATGCAATAGAAGTAAACATTAAAATAACATAACTTTATTTTATTTGAGGAGTTTCTCTAAGAGACAACCATCACTATGAGACTTGTGATGATACAACATCATGGCCACATTGCCAGAGCCATCGTATACCTTGACACAATATAGGAAAACAAATTTAACTTATGAATCCATCTAATAGGCCTTATCAAAGGCAATGAGGAGTCGCCTGAATTTTGGAATGATCCTATCCTACACTAGCTACATATTTTATGGGGCTTCGAGTTATATGAACTCTTACCCAAATTAGTGATCAAAACTACTCTAAAAATAAGAAATATCAATAATTCTTATATATCATCTGTGTTGAGTTAATGCTCATATATCATATGTGTTGAGTAAATACTCAAAAGCCCTTTTTAGGTAAAACTGTTCTTTATTTTACTTTACATGGCTTTACTTTTCTTTACTGAAATACTTTCCAAAAACCATTAATGTGACTATAACAACCTGTACCATTCTAAGTTAGATCAATTTGGAGATCCCAGAGAAAAGTTGAGAAAATTATTGTCCAGTAGGGGTACAAGTGCCACCTATGACCTATAGAATATTCTATGAGTCATAGGGATTATTCATAGACCCCATCGTGACTTAGTAAAAATTCTATGTATTGTCCCATTCTGTGAGATTTCAAACATCTTATGATCCGTAGGGTTGGCGGTAGACTCAAGTATCACATTCCAATAGCTACTTGAATGTGCACCATGATAGTACGACTAGTACTATGGACGGTAACAAGTTCTATGGACCATAGAATGGTCCGTAAACCCCATCCCTAGTTCCCAGTTGAGTTCCACGAGTTGATTCCATGATCTATTTTTGGGTCTAGGACCCAAAGAAGAGTGGTCGTAGACCAATCAAGTCAAGTACAATAGGTCCTACTTTTGCCCCTTAATTCCTATAAGGGGTTTTCTATGGCGCGTTGATATGCCCATACTTACACTCCAATTAAGAAGTATAAAGCGGTCACTATCAAATATAGAACTCAACTAGGTTGGGGTCTGTCACAATCCAAGCTTAGGGCCTCGATATGACATTGCAAATGAGGAACCCGAAAGTACGTCAAACAAGCCTCTTATCATTCTTTTAACCTTTCATAGGTAATGACAATAAATATACAAGCAGAAATCATTATAGTAAATTTTCAACTTACATATGTCCAATAATACCTCTAACTCTTAGATTTAATGGGGCTAAAATAAGTCCCTAGCTCACCCTCAGTTATAATAGAAAGAAATGCCATAGTAAGTGTCTAATGATCTTAATATATCATAAGCTAGAAGGATAAAAAAGTATTATTCCCGGAACATAGGAACTCACCAAAGGTAGTCTTCAAATGAAATCTCAACTAGCCATATGGAGGAGAACGAGGAGGAGCACCGGTCCCTACATGGTGATATCATGTAGGCAAAAGAGTATGCGTTAGTACTATGAATGTACTACGTATGTAGTCATGCATGAACATTGAGGAAATATTAAAACATATATGTAACATGAAACATAATGCAATACATGCATAATCAATCATATAGATATCATTTAAAACATTTATTTTATGGAAAGATGACCATAATCGACATTTAAGACCATGCGGGCTATTACATGGAATCCAACATAATCTTCTACGTTGGCCGGGGATACTACTTGAAGGGTAGAACACCGTCAACTTCATTCATTTCTTTAACTTTAACTTTAAGGATTTCATGGATCCATTAGCCTAAGCCTACAAGGACTTCTATGTTGGCAAATAGTTAATGAGAAAAGGGGTTTCTACTAGGATTCCCTTACTGAATCCCACCTCAATGACCCATTCGGTGCTAAGTCAATCCCACGGAATATATTTATACTTCAAAATAGTCATAGCATATAGCTTGAGAATTCAAAACATCACATTCGATGGAATCTCTCATTAAAACCTATAGTGATTCAAATATGCAAGAATTGTCCTTATATCATAAATAATCCATCATTCATAGTATTTCATCATTCTTTCTTTCCCATAAAACTCCCTTTTGATCATAAAAATTGATTTCATACACATTTATTTGGAGTCAAAGCTTTCAAGTCAAACTTCATTGAAAATATAGTCAAACTAGGTGGATTTAAATCACTTCAACTTTCAAACATGTATGTAGATGAAATTATGCATAAATACTTTGAAATCCATTAATTAAATAGATCATGGAGCATTCTAAAGTGAGATATGATTTTTCTTCTACAATTACTCCATTTTGTCACAACACTAGGTCTTACAAAGATTAATTTATTTGACCTACTTAACCTCCTAATATTAAGCTATGGTCTTCATGAAAGTTGTAGGTAATGATGTTGGAGTTATTTAGAAATTTAAATCATCTATTTTGGACTATTATATGAAAATTTATGCCCAAAATAGAGAAGCAATATCATTTTAATCAGAACTGCAACACCATATAGAATGTTTTTAGGGGGTGTTACAAGGTCGAACCCATAGGTAATGTGAAATAAACAAGTCCAATAGCACTTATATTCAATTGTGGTAATTAATTTCCGAAAGTAAAAATGCATAAAGTAAATTGTGGTTTTAGTTGTTTAATGAGTAAAAATTATCAATGTTTGTAGTAATAAAGTAAAATAGACTTCAAGTTTTAGTTTAGGAGGTAAGCAACTTGGATGATGAAAAAGGGATAGACCGTGGGTCAGGGTCATATATGGAATGGCAGGAGGAGCAGATAGAATGCTTCTCGATATCTCTCTCTCAAACAATATGAGTAAGTAGCTAGGACTGTGTTCCTTATGACATGTAACTCTATAGTCGTGTGGTATAGGTGATATTGTTTCAATGCATCACATTCAAAATTTAGAATGTTATGTACATTTAAACACCTTTTGGTTCTATTAGATGAATTTCAAACTTTACCTTTCGGTCTCAAAATGTGTATCTAACTAACCCTTGATTTTGACCTTAGAAAACTATCCCCTTTTGGGCTCAAGTTCTTAGGTGAAGGTTTAGAACCTCGAATATCCGTAGTAGTATTTTTTTCTAATCATTACCCCTCTCCTAAGAAACTAATATATATAGGTGAGTTTTAACGCATGCACTCATTAAAAGGAAATCAAGATGAAGAAAACTACAATGCATGCTAAACAGTGAACAAAAATCAACTGTACGTTTACCTACTTTGTTGTTCCATCATGGTTTCCACAACCCTAGTGATGGGGTTTATCTACTCATATTCATAAGTAATGCATTAACAATTGATGTAGAACTCATATAACAATACTCACATTTATGTAAAAGTAAACCTTGAATCACAAAAATGAAGAACGAATCAAGAAACTAAAATATTATATTTAACGTTTAATTCTTGAAGGTACAAGAAAATATGCTTCACATAATGTTCAAAGCTCTCAAAATTTGTAAAATTGCATAAGCTGTAAAATAAAACCTATTTGGGTAGCTACAGAGTACAAACCAACTCCTAAACAAAATAGAAAACCTTAAGTCGGGCCAAGTTGACAAGGTCTTTTCATGAGCCATGGTGCATTTCACTTCCCGTGAAGATCTGTCATGGCATTTACCTTTAGCTGCACTTCTTCTGATTACATCACTTCACAACCATATTTCACGACCCATTCTAAGAATCATGGTCTATTTAGGGCTTTATGTAGTTTTCCTTGAATTATTCCTGAACCTTCCAAGTGTGATCTCTAGGGTTGCTTTAGATGACCAAGTATGATCACTTCCCGTGTGCTTTGTGGGACTTTCCTTGAACTTTTACACCATTGTTTCCTCACTTTCAGGCTCTTGTTCCACGAGCTGTGATGGCTTCCACGAACCGTTAAGGGTGGTCTCCTAGGCTTTTACTTGAGCAGCTTATTGTACTCTTTTTTTCTTCCTATTTTTTCAATAGCCTATCTCCAGGAGCTGTGTAGAGATCC